>NC_135846.1:8869711-10159711 GCF_029677425.1 Wolffia australiana
CTCTCTCTCCCCCCTCTCTCTCCCCCTCCCTCCCTCTTTCTCTCTCTCTCCCTCCACCGCTCTCTCTCTCCCTCCCTCCACCGCTCTCTCTCTCCCTCCCTCCAAAGTTCTCTCTCTCCCTCCCTCTCTCTCCTCTCCCCTCTCCTTCCTTCTCTCTCTCTCTCTCTGCATCTGTCTCTCTATCTCTCTCTCTCTCTCTCTCTCTCTGCATCTGTCCCTCTCTCTATCTCCCTCTTACTATAGATCCGGATCGTGACGTGGACAATGGACGGGACAGGATGAGTTTCATCCCGTCTGACGTCGAAAACCGAAGCTTCAAACCGTTCCGTCCAATCTTCCCGGATGATTTTTCGTCCCGTCCGTGTAAAAACCGTCCCCTCCCTTGTCCCGGACGAAAAAATAAGTTATATTTTAATAAGTTAATAATCCATTTTTTTTGCAACAAGGCGCCCATCGGCCCGTCCTAATTGTTTCTACGTTTTCGAAAGAAGAACACGGCCGACCAGACGACTAGGGGGACGGAAGCTGCAGCCACTCTCCTCCACCCCCTCTGGTGCAACCACCCTTCTACGGGAGGCCATCGGTGGCATTCGTTTCCCCAACGATCTCATCGTCAGAGATCGCTTCCTCATCGTTAGAGATCGTTTCCCCCAGGTATGTGCATTCCTCGCTCAATCTCTCTTTCTCTTGATTTCTATCTTTCTCAGTCTCTCAATTTTCCCTCTATCCATCGCTCCGTCTCCGTCACTTTCTCTCGTTATCCATCTTGCTTCCTCCCACAATTTTCTTCCTCTCTCAATCGCTTAATCTCTGATATCTTTCTCCATGTCATGTTGTTTCTTTCTTGGATCTTTCACTCTTTATCCCGCTGTTTATTTCGTTGATCTCTGGTCCTTTACCGTGTTCTATCTTTCTTCAATCTCCCGCTCTCTAACTCGTTATTTTTTTCTTACTTTCTTTCCCCCTCTCACTTTCTTCAATCTCTCTCTTGCTCAGTATCTCTTTCTATAACCTTTCTCTCTCTTTAGTCATTCTGTGATTTTTCTCCCTTATTTAGTTTCTTCGAAATTGTCCCTCTTTCGTTGATCTTTATCACTCGCTTTTCAGTCACCCACTCTCTCTCACTCTGTTTCTTGCTCTATCTTTACTCTACTTTTTGACTTGATCTGTCTCTTTGTCCTCCTCTGTTAAGTATATCCCGTTATTTCATCTTTCTCTGCCATTTTTCATCTCTTATTTCCATCCTTTTTGCTGATCTCTCTATCTTCCTCTCTCTACTCCATCCGCGTGTTTGATTCAAATCTCTCTTCCTACATTAAATCTATGTCTTACTTCATCTCTCTTTGTCCTCCTCTGTTGAGTATATCTCGTTATTTCATATTTCTCTGCCATTTTTTATTCTCTTATTTCCATCTCTTTTGCTAATCTCTCTTTATCTTCCTCTCTCTAGTCCATCCCCCTGTTTGATTTAAATCTGTCTCTTCCTATGTGTAGTCTATGTCTTCATCTCTCTTTGTTATCCTCTGTTACGTATATCCGATTATTTCATCTTTCTCTGCCATTTTTCTTCTCTTACTTCCAACCCTTTTGCTGATTTTTCTCTATCTTCCTCTCTCTAGTCCATCCCAGTGTTTGATTTAAATCTCTCTCTTCCTATGTTTAGTCTATGTCTAACTTCATCTGATGTAACACGACGACCGGCTTTGGGTGGTTCGTGTTCCACCTAAGGATGTCGAACGGGAATTCGATGAAATGCAATGTAGTGATGCAAATATTTAAGAGAATTCAACGAAACACGGAAGCCAAACGACCGGAGGCGTAAACAGTTAATGACACATGATGGGTTTTATCACAAACAAGCTCCCAATGACCCACGTAATCGGTTCGAGGAGACAATGTAGTGGGGGATGACTCTCGTCCAAGGATGTCCGCACCGTCGCGTGTACGAACCGATCCAGCATCGACCAGGAAATTCCCTAACTAGAGACAAGGGCTATTTGAATCATACTCTTAATTTCTCTCGGGTCGATGAGTAGTTGAAAACCGTCACTGAAAGCGGTAATACTGTAAAGAAAGGGGAGAGGAAGTGACCTGCGAACCGTGGTCAATCATTGAAAGAGAGTGTTGTCTGCGTAGACTTGTGAAGTAGCTTGAGTGCATTTTCAATCAGGGCCAATGGTAGCTGGTAGCGTTAAGGAGATAGAATGACACTAGACCACTGGAACGCCGGTCTATGTACTGTCGGCGAGTTTGAGGAAGCCAAGACGCACAAGCAAGACCGAAAACATCAAGTTTTTTGATGCAGCATGACTAGGGGAGAATGGGTAGGAAAGACTATCTAGTGTAGAGTGGGATAAACCAGACCACAATTCACACGATCGAGTTCGAAGATCTAAGTCCAGTGTAAATACTGATGGCGTAGCCCCTTTCCTCGTTCGAAGGCGGGAGTACTGTCTTACAACTATCGCGGTGAAAATAAAGTAACAATTTCAATAAATGCGAGCGGTCGATCGCTAGAAGATTCAAAGGCCTAATCAACTAATCGCTAAAAGATTCAAAAGCCCAAAGCTAATTCCGATGGCGATGGACAAACATTCGAATAACACTGGACGAAGAACACTAACACCAAAGAGTGCAGAAAGTACCTCAGCACTAGAGTAATGCGTCGTGGCGATGCGGGGAAATTTTTGACAAGTCGTTGGCAAGGCGATCGACGTGTGCTTCGACAAGGTGTTGCGGATCCAACCTAAATGGTATGTGGGGCGTGCGCTTGCAGAACAAGGCGCGAGCATGTAGATGTACGTGCGGAGGGCACAGGTGGGCGGCCTACGCGCGATGGGTGTGCGCGGGTGGCCTGCGCACGGCGGGTGCGAGCGGGCAGCCTGAGAGCTATGGGGGCAGATGGAGGTTCTGCGTGCGGAGAGTGCGGGCAGTGGCTTTGCGCGCGCGGGCGTGGGCGGGCAGCCTGCGTGCAGAAGGCGTGGGCGGGCAGCTTATCGTTGTGGCACGGGCGATGGCTCTTCGTGCGGCCAGGCGGCTTGCGCGCGGTGGGCGACCTGCATGAGGCAGATGCTGGCGGGCGGCTCGGCGCGCGAAGGACGCGGGCGCTAGAGGCTAAGGGTCTTCCCTCGACGGCGGCGGCAGTGGCAAGATACAACGGCAATGCCTCGGGAGGGACGAAAGCTAAGGTAAACTTCCTTTTTGAAGAAGAAACTTCAATTACAAAGAAAATTCACCAAGTGTTTATTACAACATTGGCTTATGTATAGGCCTTGGAGGAAAGAGAAAATAGGATAACTATTAATTTAAAAATCTTATACTTAAACGATGTCGGCGACGTGTTGACGTGTCACGTCAAAGGACAGTTTTGAAGCTGGTGTTGATGACGTGTCATTACACGCGATGTCTTGTGCGAAGGTGGAAGCACGTCCGGTGCCGATGCGTTGTCGTGGTTGCTACCATCTTTTTTTCAGGACAATCGGTGTTGGCTGGTATCAGTCGTTCAAAGTGGTCGGAGGCCCGAATGGTTGGCTGCTGTCCAATTGTCGACGGAACAACCAAACTACAATTGACTGCCAGCAATCTAGTGACCGTTGGTCATGCCCACAACAGTTGTCTCTATTGCCAAGATGATGTTGAGAGCCAAAATGGTTGTAGGGATTGGGCGATGACAGCGTTCCACCGCAGAAGTTAGGACTGCCAATCATGGTCGTGAAGAGAGGGATCCTATTCATGGAGGACCTCGTTGTGGTTGTGGAGGTGTTGAGAGTCACTACAACCGAATATGGAAGAATCTGGAAAGGTCGACGCAGTTACCCCATTGAATGGGACGATGGAATAACCGCTGACAATCGTTTCTGATATTGGGACCACCATAGGCGAAGAGAGTCTTGCCAACATCAGTCGAGGTTGATGACGTGTTCCTTTTGGAGGGAAAACCGACGGAGCTTGATAGTCGAAGTTGAAGGTTCAACCTACCGTGTTGCAGATCTCTGCGACGAGAAGTTGATGCGCCATGTCTTTTAACAAACCACGGGTCCTTCCGACGGGGGTAGGGCCCTCAGTGGTGCGGGGAAATGATGATGATGAAGAACAGGAATCTCCTTATTCAAATACCATTGTTGAAACACTGAATTAAACCTTCGACAATGACTGAATTTCTTCTACCTTTCTTCTTTGATGAACTTCTGATTCCGCTTCTACGCAATCCTCTTCTTTAACGATGATTTCTTCCTCTTCTGCTTGTTCGATGATCTATTCTTCTTCTTCCTTCAGGTATGAAGCACGATAAAGAAAAGACTAACTGCCAATGAACGAAAACGAGATCTGGAAACTTCAAATTGACAAGCATGCGTTACTTCCCACGTCCACCCCTCCCCCTTCTTATGGAGAGGGAGTGGCAGTTGTGGGTGGCCCAATTGGGCCTCCTTTTAAGGGGAAAGCCTATTGGGCTTCCCCTTAAAAGGGTTCTTTAGGGGGAGAAGAGGTCCAATAGGGATTTCCTCTCACTAAAGATGACACTAATTCACAACTTAAAATAAAACAAACGCAAGCAGGAGGTCGTTACTCACGCAGGAGGGGCCTCCTGACAATCCAAATATTAAAAAAATGAAAATTACATAAAGACACATGACATGAAGCGAGATGACGATGTCACTTCTCAAACCCGATAGTGGTTTTGTAGATTCTTCATGTCGGCACAGGCTCCGCGTCGCGGCTGACAACGGGTCGGGACATGATTGACTGGATGGTCCTCCATCATCATCTCTCTTTGTCCTCCTTTGTTAAGTCTAATTCTTTATTTGATTTTTCTCTGCCATTTTTTTTCTCTTTTTTCCATCTCTTTAACTGATATTTCTCAATCTTCCTCTCTCTAGTCCATCCTTGTGTTTGATTTATATCTCTATCTTCCTACATTTAGTCTATGTCTCCCTCCCTCCCTACGTTTAGGATTCGATCAGTCCATGGAGTAAATCTGATTGATGGATTGTTTGATCTGATTCATCTAAGTTTCCTTCAATTGATTAATTGTAATACAACATCATTACTTTATGCATTTTTTTACTTCTATGAACTTAGAGTTTGGAAAACACTTATATATATCTCTATTATTTTTTTTTATATTTGAATGTGTCTCTAGTGTGCGATGAAAATTCTGCGTCACACGCATTGTACGAATGATTGCATATTATGAATTAATTTGGAGAGTTATGGAGTCCACATCTTTTACCACTTCAAAATCAATGGCTAGGGCTACGCCGTTAGTGTCAATGGAGTCTTATCATGTAGAGGTTGATGACAACATCTCATCTCGAAGCGTAAGACATAATTGGTCTAAAGTTTTAGATCAATTTGTTTAAGTTGGCCTAGACAAGTACAAGTGTACGCTTTATTAAGCGTAGAACTCCACCCATAAGGTCATCATCAATCGCAATAAAGATAAGACCACAAATGTATTTTGGAGACATCTAGAGAAAGCACATTGTAAATTTCACGAGGAAATTAGGGGAGGCTTGATGAAGCAGAGAACTATTCACCACTAAGAATTATTGTCCCACAAGTTGTACTTACGCGGCATCAACATGGTGCGTATGAAGGAGGAGTTCTTCAGGTTCATCTGCCACAACGGTCTTCCTTTGCAACTTGTGAAGAAGAAGTCGTTCTGAAGACTATAGTTCTACGGGACACAAGTGGTTGGGGACATCCCTGGTCTCGATGCGGTCAAAGCAACGACTAATAAGATGTATAGAGAAGTCCAAGGAAAATTGATAGAGATGTTTGCTGACGTCCGTAGTGTCTATTTACCATGGATGCTTGGACATCCCAAAATAACCTCGCCCTTCTAGGTGTCACTTTCCACTGGAGTGACCTGACTAGAAGCTCTACGAGCTACTTCTTGCTCACAAATGGATCAAGGATCCCATTGCGGCACCAACTTGGGGAGGATTGTCATAGAAGTTGCATATGAATATGGCAACGAGTCGAAGCTTTGTGCCATCACCAAGGACAATGTGTCTAAGAACACAACAATGCTGGCGTCTATTGTAGAACAATTGAAGACTGTAGGCCCACAATTCGCTATGGGCCGACACGTACCATGCGTTGCCCATGTACGCAACCTCGTAGTCCAGACCAGACTGAAGATCATTCGTAGTCCAAAGGCACCGGGAAGTAATATGCTAGGCGTTCAAGATTTTCTCCCATATACAACGATGGACACGGATGAACCGACCAAATCACAAGTCGATGAAAATACTACGATGACAGTTGCCCCTTTGGGACTAGCCATTTCACGCGTGAGAGCCATCACTAATCCTATTCAGGGATCCATGCAACGAATGAAGAAATATGTTGATATGTGCAAAATGTTTGAGCTCCTGAATTCAAACAAGATAAAGGTTGACTGCCCAATGCGTTAGAACTCCACTTTCATTATTTTAGAGCGCGCTCTTGCCAAGAGAGAGGTACTGGACCACATGGCTTTGAGGTTCCTTTCAACGTCGACTAAGGACTATAACCCATGTCAAGAGGACTGGGAGTTGATTGATGAATATCAGCCCATCCTCGACCCACTATGCTAGGGTTCTGACTTTGTGTGTTCGGGGAAGAAATTTCCAATCACTGAGGTAGCGTCATTCTTTACAGAGCTTAAGACAACTTGAGCAGGCTATGTATAATGTTGGGGCAGCATTGGATGCTGAGTGGAGGGATTTGTTGCGCTCGTTGTGCACTGCTATGCATAACAAGTTGGTGCAATATGCAATGGTACTTTGGGCCAATCATACGGCCTCGACAACAATGACATTGGATCCATTCTCTAAAATAGAGGTTGTGCATTTGTCATGTCGCCAAGATGTGCTTTCCTATCTTGGCAGTCTTTTAAACTAAAAATCTAATACAAAAGCAACTGAATGTGACTCAGAGCATGGATAACTGTCTGAAAGTCACCATCCACAATAATATGTTTCCTCCAAGCGCCAGTATACCCGTCCGTGCAAGAGTCAGCAACCATGCTCAATGCCCAGACAATAGATGGATTAGTATCTAAACATCCCATACAGCAAGGAGTATAATCCGCTAAGTTTGTGGAAGGACGTCGGGACGTGATACTTTCTGATCTTGACCAAAATTGTGTGTCGATTTCTTGGCGTAAGCCTGACCAGTGCACTGGTGGAGCGGCTGTTTTCATTTGGTCAAGGCATTACCACGTATCGATAATCACATGTAGATGTAGAAAGCATTGAGATGTAGATGATGCTTCGGGCATGGTTTTGTTGCGTAGACCAGCACTCATCTGACTCCGATGATGACTCTGTTGACGACGATAGCTCGCGTGCTGACCTCTATGTAAGCATGCTTATTGTTTTAACTCTCCCATTTCCATGTAACAGAGTAAAGGGGAAACAAAAGGAAGGCAATGGAAAGGTTTATGTTGTTGCTACGTTGTAGTGTTTACTGAAAGTTGTGCTAGTTCCCCATCTTTTTACATTATATCTTTTGTTTAAAACAATAGGGCGGTGGGAAATGATTCTAATCCTTACTGATTTTTTTCACATTCCCTCATATGTGATTTCAATGCTCTAAAAATTTTGGATGGAAATTAATGTTTTGTGACTAGGGTATTTTTATTGAGATTTTAGATGATTGCAGAGTTCCACTTATTTATGACAAATTTATGGAATTAAATCTTACCATAAAACTGACTTTTTATGCAATTCCTATTCTCATAAATGTTTATCAATGGCTTTCGTCCCATTAAAACACCCTAAGAATGTAATAAATAATAGGCATCTTTCCCTTTCTTCATATTTGATCCATTACAAATCTCTTACTCTACAACTATGGATTAAATTTATTAATTGGGCAAAGACATAAATGGAAATTCAATATAATTAAATTGAGTGATACTTCTTTCGTTCTATATTCTTTCTCAATATGCCACCCTCTCGTTTTTTCACTCTTTGTTTATCTTAATATCTCAATCTCTCTTTTTCTTGTTATCTCACACTCTATCGCTCTCCACATCTCAAAATCTTTTGCTTTATTGTATTGCATCACGACATGTTGCTATTGAGTTTTTTCCACAGAACACATTTGGAGAGTTACAAATTTGGAGCATTTTATTTATACAACGATTTTTAGGAAATGGCAATATTACCGATTTTATGTTATGCAGATATGTCATTGATATGGTTTTAGTATGGACTGCCTAAAACCACGAGAGATGAGAAGGCCGTCTCCACACCACCATTCTACACCACGATGCAGGTGATTTTGGGCGACTTGGATGGATGACTGAGTGAACTCTATGTCATTATTTTGTCTCAGATTCTGATTGAATGCTGCCTATTTTCTCATTCACCTTTTGTGTGATGGATGAACGCCACATCTTGCCCTACTCTGAAAAACAATTTTTATATCTTTGTCCGTGTGCTTTCCTTTTAAGTCTAATAGACATTTCAAAGGGTCGACGGAAGAAATATCTGCAATTTTCCATTATAACACATATTTAGACATTTCAATTTTAGATGGAGAGAAAATAATATAAATATATGTTCAACTATGCATGTCATGTGACTTATTTAAGCATGGAATACCCCTCTGTGTAAAATTTAAATGGCTTCTTCAAACACTATTTCTAAAATTGACAAAGCTGGGGATTGAATAATGAAAGTTCAATATTATCTGGAATTTAATTGCATTTTTTGGCCTATTTAATTTACCCTAATTACCTGTTACATTTTTCATTCCATTAAATTAATATAAACATAAAAATACTATAATAAGATGATAAGGGCAAATATAAAAGTAAATAATGTTCTGACTTAATGAGGGATTAAAATTTGACTTTTCCACATTCTCTTGGAAATCCATAGAATTCTTTGGCAATTTAATTGAGGAATTAGTTAGCTCAAATATAAAATTCAATTATGTGCTTTTTCCGTAGTTATCTCTTACAATATTTGTTTTGCACAATCCATCTGAGCTTCAAATTACTATAGTAAAACGGTGATGGCATGTCTACAAAAAAATGGCATTATTTAATTTGGGGATCGATTAATAAGTGTTAGACAATTATCTAGAAATATATTGAATTTTCAGAATTAAATTTTGACAAAGATTTGAATAATTGAATCGCAAAAGGACACAATTGTAGTAAAAATAATATTATAATGCTAGGGATTAAACAATGAAATTTCTACAATTCTCTAGAGTTTTATTGCATATTTTGGGAATTTAATCAAATGATGAATGGGATACGAAAATCTTATCTTGCACTAATTATCTGTTAAAGTACTCATTTCACGTAATTAATTTAAGCATGAAATTACTATGATAATATGATAATGGCATGTATTAAAAAAATATATTAATAATTAATAAAATATTTAACATTGACTTTTCCACGTTTTCTCAGAAATCCATATAATTTTTTGGCAATTTAATCGTGCAATTTAATCATTTTTTCATCCAGCCTTCGTCCGTCCACTATCCAGGACCTCTGCACGAACGTTTTTTTCATCCCACGTGAGGAAAACTGTCATGTCTGGCCATCCCCAAGATGATTTTTTGTCCAGAAATTTGTCCATACCCCTGGACGTGACAATTTTTTCATCCAGGGATGGAAACATCATCCTGTCTGCATCCTTGATCTATATTTGTGATGCCTAGTTTGTGTTTGTCTGATTGTCTCTAGGTGGTGGGAGACTTATAGACATTTTGTGAAATGGCTGGATCCAGCATAGTTGGCTCAACACAGGAGTCTAAGTGCCACATCCTATGTGTTACCATATGTAATTCTACCTATTGTATAGCCTCTATGATACAATCGTAGAAACTTTGATCAGTGGGGTCAGATGGTCGAGGTTACTCTTCTTGGTAGAGAGTTAAAGTGATCACTTGATAACTGAGGTTGATCCACCGGCTCCATGATACAAATTGTGGAAACGTGATGATGCAAACGTCCACGTATTCCTCTTGGCTAGTTTGACAAAAGATATGCTTCCGAAGATGTCCTTTTTGAAAACAGCCAAGCAAATTTGGGATTACGTCCTGAAGACAGCTGTCAAAAGGAGTGTATGACCTGCTTGTGAAGGTGTGGAGTATACAACTAGGAGGCAGAACCGTGCCGGACTATGTGAGTGAGTTACTGTCTATCTGACTTGAATTAGATTATTATCAACCAATATTGAATCCAAATGAATGAGAGTACACCCTAAGAGAGCGTATGTTTAAGTTTCTTATAGGTCTGAATGCTGAATATGAGGCCTTGAGGAATCAAATTCCAAATCAAGAGAGAGTCCCTGATCTTGAAGAAGCAATCAATGTCATACTAGAAGAGGAAAGCTGCCGTCTACAACTGAATTCAGGGGCAACAAAAGAAAAAAATTCTGCATGTCTAATGGTTGATCAAATGGATAGAAAACTTTAAATGAATTGAAGATTGCTGAATAAACAGAATCTTCCATTATGAATTTTGATGAATTTCAAACATTGTGAAGAGTCAAGATCAAGGTCTAGGTTAAAAGGGAAATAAAAATCTACAGTTTCTTTTTAAGTGTATAGGTTTCAAATTTATTTCTATTTTAACATCAATGAGAGTTATAAGGGAATTTTAGTCAAATATAAAAAAGGGGAAATAAAGAGGCACCAAGTTGGAGAACGAGAAGGACACTGGCGTGAAGATTTGGTGAAAAAGGGGCGTTGAAGCTTGGCAATTAATGTGACTTGGAGAACTTGGTGCTTTGCAATCTTGATGATTTGGAGATCTTGGCGCTTTGAAATCGTGAGGATTTGGAGATCTTCGTGCATTTTGCATTCTTGGAAATTTTGAGATCTTGGCAAGCTGCAATATTGTCATTGTTGCAATCTCGGTGACCAACAAAATCTACACTAACAATCTGGTTTGGAATCTCATCTGATTTTCAATCTTGACATTCATATTCCGATTTGCAATCTCATATCATTTTCAATATTGACGTTCATATTCCTATTTGCAATCTCATCTATTTTCAATCTTGACATTCATATTCCGATTTGCAATCTCATCTGATTTTCAATCTTGATATTCAAATTTTGATTTGAAATCTCATCTGATTTTCAATCTTGACATTTATATTCCAATTTGCAATCTCATCTGATTTTCAATCTTGACATTTATATTCCAATTTGCAATCTCATCTGATTTTCAATCTTGACATTCATATTCCGATTTGCAATCTCATCTGATTTTCAATCTTAATATTCAAATTTTGATTTGCAATCTCATCTGATTTTCAATCTTAATATTCAAATTTTGATTTGCAATCTCATCTGATTTTCAATCTTAATATTCAAATTTTGATTTGCAATCTCATCTGATTTTCAATCTTAATATTCAAATTTTGATTTGCAATCTCATCTGATTTTCAATCTTGACATTCATATTCCGATTTGTAATCTCATCTGATTTTCGATCTTGACATTCAAAATCTGGTTTGCATTCTGATCTAATTTTAGATTCATCATTCACAATCAGATTTGCATCCTCAGTATTCACAATCTGTTTTTTGATTTCGTCATTCACAATTTGATTTGCATTCTCATTATTCACAATCTGATTTTCAATCTCATTACTCATAAATCTTGTTTGCAATTTTGTGAATCAAAATCTGGTGAGAAATCTTGACATTCAAAATCTAGATAAAAATTTCTGATATTCATAATCTGAATTTTTTAAAAAATTGTGATTTTCATAATCTGGATTTAAAAATTGTGACATTCATAACCTGAATTTAGAAATTGGGACATTCTTAATTTGAGTTTTTGAAAATTTAATTTTCAAAACAAAATTTGCAGTCTTAATAATCCATTTCAGACTGTTGATCTTGATTTCTTTCTATTATCACTAATTTCAACTGAGTCAATCTTAATCCTCCATCTTTGATTGAATTGATGTTGCAAGGTTTTGAAATTAAACATATTCTGAGTATCTCCTAAACAGTTGATCAAGAGAGATCTATATTTCAATTTTATTTTTCTGTGAAAATTTTACGATCTCAAGAAAATATTATCTACCTGCATATATGTGTGTTGTCTTCGTTTGTATGTTGGTTACAGGGTGAAGCAGATTGATTGAGAAGGTAACAAATATATTATTTGAAAAACATTGATTGTTGGTTACATTTACATATTAAGGATTGAAAAATATTCATGTTGCATTAAAAAAATTTTATATTGAAAATTGGAATACTTTTGTTTTTTTTAGCTAACATCCCAGGAAATTTGAAGCATACAACATTGAGTGAAGGCAGATTGGGCCAACTGTAAGAGACTTGAGTGCACCATTGGAAGAAAAAGTGAAAGGATGCATACCTTCAAAAGCTAAGGGGGCTCAAGGTCATTTACGTTTTCAATTTCTAGATAGGAGATATCCGTGTATCCCTATAACCAGGCGGTTTTAGCTTGGGGGGCTATAAAATTTTGTTAGGGACTTGTTAAAAACTCCAGTTGGATATCCTAGGACAGGAGTAAGGGACTAGCCCTAATCTGTATAAAAATCTTTGGTGTCCTCTTCCTCTTTCATCATCCGTAGTAAATAAATAGATAATATTAGGATTATAGTAACACTTAAAGTAGTTAATCGAAGAGGACTAATCTAATTCACCCCCCTATTAGACCATTCATTGTTGAATAATCCAACATCAACAGGAGGAAACCCAAGCTGGCAGTGTTCATGGAAGTGTTGATCCAACTCGCAAAGGTTAAAGAGGAAAATTTTATCAAAATAATTCATGGTGTAATTATTGTAAATAAAGAGGCCATACAAAGGCGAATTGTTGGGACTTGGACTGACGACCTCCGAAGACCCAGTCTTATTCTGTATCTATTCAAGAAAGTTGCCAAGAAGAAGGAGCAACATCAATCTCAAATTATACTTGGAATATGTTCAAGCGAGGGGATGATGAAGTCAGCTCCCTGAGGGAGGAACTAGAGAAGTTGAAGTCATTCTTTAGTTCTACGTCCATGGACAAATCTTGTCCTGGATCTGGTAAGCATCTTTCTCCTGACCATATTTATATGGATTGGATCTTGGACTCCGGGGCCATAGATCATATGACTCCATATTGATCAAAATTTTGATCTTCACTGCAGGAGGTGAAATCTTATCTGTGATGGTTATGGGTGACGTGAAAATAGAGGCATTGGGAGTACTAATTTTTTTTTAAATGTTCCTAACCTCAAGGCCCAGTTGTTATCTCCTAAACGTTTGGTCAAGAATATTAATTGTGCACTGACTATTGATTCTACGGGTTGTTTTGTGTATGACAAGGCAAGGAACCTAAAGATTTCTCCCTCTAAGGAGAGGAATGGCTTGATCTATGTTAAAGATGAAATGAAGGCAGGGATGATGGTGAATTCTCAAATGATGGAAGACAACAACAACAAAGGACTTAAAGATCTGAAAATTTTACATTCTCGTTTGGGACATCCATCTTTTGCATTGATGAAACAAATCTTTCCTGGTTTTGCAAAAGATATTAACATGTCAAAGTTTATTCGCGCGTCATGTCATCGCACAAAACATAATAGGGCCTCATATAATAGACGGATAAAGCAAAGGAGAACTCCATTCTATCTTGTTCATTGTGATGTGTGGGGACTAGCACCCCTGTCCTCTCTTACAGGTGCGAGGTGGTTTCTTATCCTAGTGGATGACTGCTCAAGACTGACTTGGGAACATCTACTTAAGCCTAAGTCAGAAGTGATGAGAGTGATACAAGAGTTTTGTGTTGGAGTGAAGAACCTATTTGATATTTCTATAAAAAAAATTTGATTTGATAGTGCAAAGTATTTCTTTAATGAGACGTTGAATGCCTATTTGTTGACACATGGAATAGTGCAAGAGTCATCGTGTGTGAACACCCTACAACAAAACGGAGTAGCAAAAAGGAAAATTGGGGATGTGATTAATATTTTTAGGACTCTTTTTGATGTAATACAATGTCGGCCGGGATCGAGCGGCTCGTATTACGTCACAGGAATTATGATGCGATGACGTGAGATGTAATTCACTGCACGGGAAAATAGCGGATGAGCTGTAGAGGGAATCGTAGGATAACGCTGTCGGCCGTGCCAGTCGAGAGAAGAATGATCCCTAGATAACTAGATGTCTGGACAATGAGGGGTGTATGATGGCCTTGGAGTGTTCGGCGTCTAGGCCAAAGAATATCCGTCAACCTCAAAGAATTCCTACACTCGACGACGGTGGCTATCCTATCCGTGAATTGTAATGAAAATAATGGTAGAGGACGCAATAGCGAAAGACGAGACTGGAAAAGATAATAATGCTGGTAAACGGAGGGGAGACGAGACTAACCTTAAGTCCCGCTAATCCACGGCGTCAAATCTCGTTCTGGCAGGTGATGTGGTGTAGATGGTAACGTGTTGGTAGATGACTCTGGCGTGATTGCTCCGACGTCGGACCGATGAGCGCAGGAGGTGATCAAGTCAACCGACCTTGGGACCATGGCAAAGGATGTGGCAGCAGACGGGCACGCGCGGAGGTGCTTTGGTGAGCGCACGCACGGGCCGGCTCGAGGAGCACGACGCGCGCACTAGCGAGCGGACGCACCGCGCGGTGGTCGCAGGCGAGGGCGCGCGGACGCCTGCAGCGGCGGGCAGACAGGCGCGCGGGAGGGGTACCCTCTCACGCGGGTGCTGGGCGATGAACGGTGGAAGGGTGGTCGAGCGGGAGGCGAGGGCGAGGGGCCAAGAATCGAGAGGAAAGAAGTGTGAGAGAATTGAGGGTTCAAGAATGGTAATGGGGAAGAGTCAAGAACGAGATGGGGAAAGGACCAAGAATGAGATGGAACGGATCAAGAACGAGATGGGAAGGATCAAGAACGAGATGGGAAGGATCAAGAACGAGATGGGGAGGGTTCATGAACTTGGAGGGACGGATCAAGAACGAGATGGGAAGAGTCAAGAACGAGATGGGAAGGATCAAGAACGAGATGGGGGGGGTTCAAGAACGTGAAGGGACGGATCAAGAACGAGATGGGAAGGTTCAAGAACGTGATGGGAAGGATCAAGAACGAGATGGGGAGGGTTCAAGAACGTGGAGGGACGGATCAATAAGTTCAAGAAACTGGGTGGGACGTGGTAGAATCAAGAAACGGGGCGAGGGGAAGGAATCAAGAAAACGTGGGGGAGGGGAAAGAGGGGAAATTCAAGAAATGTGGGAGGATGTTCAAGAACGGTGGTGGGGTGGATCAAGAACGAAGAGAAGGGTGGGGTATGGATCAGGAATGGTGGAAGGGTGGGAAAAGGTACCAAGAAATGGCTTTCTTGAACTGTAACAACCAAGAACCCTCCAAGAAAGAGGAGTTCTTGATGGATCTGGGGTGTGCTCCCTCAGCGGAGCAGATTTCCCCGGTTGATGGCGTGTCGGCGACACTTCTTGAATCTCCCAAGACCCCCGGAGTAATCTCGACAAAGGCCTCTTTCGATTCTTGATGGCGGTGGCTTCTTGAAACTCTTTCCTCACACCGGAGTGATCTCGACGGTGTGCTTTAACACGTCTCCCTCGGAGTGATCTCGACGGGAGAGACGTGGGCTCTACCCACGGAGTGATCTCGACGTGGGGTGGGGCTAGCCAAACCCCCTACACTATTCTCTATGATAGGGGGGAGACAAATTGTTCATAAACTTTTCAACAATGACTCCAAGGTGTTCCTTGGGCATGCCATCCCCTTATATAGTGAGGATGGGTGCCAAGTGAACGTGGGAGAGGACGAACCGTCGCGAGACGTGGTTCGGCCTCTCCTTACAAATTCAAAATACAAACATAAAAAGTAAAAATGACGAGGACGGGGCCCTACAACATTGGCCCAGTCCACGAATTCGAAAATACAAACACACATGAAAATGAGCATAAGTAAAAAGATAAAAGTTCTTACGCGGGGTACTTAAACCCCGGGTGGCGAGCGTCGGCGCGAGCTGCTCGGCGTGGCTGACGATGTCTCATCGCGTCATCCTCGAGATGGTTCTTCGTCATCGTGGCGTCGTCCTCGAGATGGTCCTCCATCACTTTTCCTTCTTCAGAATGTGCCCAAGTATTAATGTGAGGAGGCTGATGTCAGACGTCGTCGAGGACGTTGTCCGGTGGACACCGAGTATAATAGCTCAGTACCGATAATGGGTAGTCGTATCGGATATTGACGGTGTCTCACGGGTAAACCCTAACGGGTCGATGTAGCTACGATGCGCAAATTAACGGGATCGCCAGGTGACGGCGACAGTGGCCTCTCAAACCTCGTTAGAGAGACGAAGGCGTCTACAGCCGAACGAAATCACTCTGTAGGGCTCGCACGTAATGAACGGTCTTGGTTGTACTATTAAGACACTCAAGTATGTCATAGTTTCTCAAACCTCTCTCCCTACCTAACGCGAGCGTGGTGAAGTCAAGACGAATATTTACTGCAAGTGATAATTAAAACAAGCAACAGGAGAGGATGGTGTACCTTGTCGGCAGGGCTCGTGGTGCAGAATTCGTCGAAGCGGGTGTGGTAGAGAGGTGCCAGAGAGCGAACGATGGCTTGATGAGCGATGATGTTACTGAAGCCCTAGTAAAGGCCAGAGGAGGAGAGGAAGATGGGAGCGATAGCGATGGCTACTAAAGCTAGTAGACAATTTTGTCGGGGCAGCTCGAGGGTGGCACAACGCCACCATGATGGTCGGCTAAGGCGAGCAGAGCGGCAATGGATATTCACCTTTGGGGGTGAATACCCGAGTGATCGCGTGGTGGCTATCGGGGTGGTTTGGGCGGCAGAAGAAACTCACATGGCACCGCAGTGATAATTACGTCAGTAATTAGCAAACCGGCATGGTGTGAGTAGTTGTGGCAGCTCAACTCAGTGATTCCCATAGGCACACGTATCAATGCAGCCGTCGTCAGAGATCGCGGTCAGATCGATTGGCCATCGTAGGTGGGGTGACATCCAACTCACAAAAGACAACTGGTCCGATGGGTCTTGTTCGGCCATCCGCAATGATGGCTGGGTGACTTTGTTTGTGCCAAATTGGTCGGATCAGTCAGCCAGGTAAGTCCAGATGGTCGGCCGATTTGGTCGGATCGGTCGGTCGGGTCGGTCAGCTAGATCGGCTGGATTGGTCAGCCGGTGTGGTCGGGTCGGTCGGCCGCATTGGTCTGGTCAGTCGCCACCGAGCGGTCGATCGGATTGGTCGGATCGATTGGGACCGAGCATCCGATAGATGGGGACGACCGGATCGATTGTGACAGGGGAGGCTACTGAGCGTCAGGGAATCGGTCACAAGGCGGCCCTCCACAAGATCATTTGCAAACACCTGCCCCCCACTGACTCAGCTGGAAACGTTTGCAGCTGATCCGGAGTGGGACAACAAAGACTGGCGGCGATCTCTTGCACCCGAGCGAAGAACTGCGGCCAGTAGGGTCGCAAATTGGCCCGACCAACAATCCGGGAAATCAATTCATGGAGGTTTTCCCCCACCAACAGTCCAATCTAGTGCATTCGGTGCGGATCCAGATTTGAAACGGCAGGGATCGAACAACCACCAACGGCGAATTTCTAGCGCCGAGCAAAGACTCGCGGCCGGTAGTTGATTCGCGAATTCACGCCATGGGAGTTTCCCACATGCTCACCACAAATTAGGAGGCAAGAATTCCACAATAAGTGCAGATTCACTCCTATCCTTCCCGATTTTCGTCTTCTCCCCTACCTTTTTGAAATCTCTTCACTGATCAAAGGGCAGACCAGAAATTCAAACAACAATACTTCTCCTTGTTCTTCTTGGTCTAAGGGGCTAGGGTGCCCCCCTCTTCCCTTATAAAGGGGGAAGAGGTCAATGCCCCCCACCCCCCCCCCCCCACTTCCCCACCCGAGTGGGTCAACAAAAAAGAAAATTCAGGTCCATTAGGGGCCCTTATAAAATGAGCCCCCATTACACATAGAAGGGAAAATTGAAAATTAAAAGAAAGAAGGGGGAAAGGACGAATACAAAGAAACACAAATTACAGCCAAAAAAAGGATGAAATCAAAAGGCAATAACGAGCATCTTGACCTGGACTTTGATGATGGTGGTGGGTGGCATGGATGGCATTGCTAGTGAACCTTGATGGCATGCGCCATCAATCCTCTCGAGGTCAGAAGAACTCGGCTCCGTCGAATTCGGGTAGTCAGCGGCGAGGTTTGGTGAGGCCCTGGTCATCACATGCGTAGATTGTGCTCCGTGGAGATTGGGTCATCCGTACCTTCATAGAGGAGCCTTCGCAGGACCCTATCCCCTGCATCGTTAATTACCCCAAGCAGTATACAATCACCTGACTCCTGCCAATCGGGTGAGATCATCGGGGAAGTGGTCGTGGCAAACTCGCTCACATTGAAGGGGTTTGAAAGGCCAAGGTGGAGGGAAGAGAAGGGGCTTAGTACAAGATCGGGCCCGCCACGTTAAACGTGGAGCTGGTCCCCCATGAAGGAGGGGCTTCGGCGATGTAGGTGTGTCTGCCCACTCATTGGAGTGTCGAGAGCTAGTCGGCGCTACGAACATGTAGTGTTGTGGCCGACCAGGGAGAGTAAATCTCTGATAAAATTCTCACCAGCACTCGGTTCCCCACATCGGACACTCAAACTTGGCTCTGCGAGTCAACATCCTGCTTGTACTTTGCATCCCTATATGTAGATCTAACATGATGATGACAATGCAGCGACAAAACATGCTGGACGAATTCATGAAGAGGACCTTTTATAGGTGCTAGGGTATAGGGTCAACGAAGGACCTGGTCGTTGGCGATCTCAGGTGAGCTCAACCAGGTGGCATTGGCCTCTCGGGGAGTCAAGCACGTGCTCGCCGCGCATGGAAGGGCAACGACGGGTGGCCATTGACTTGCGGATGGTACGACGGTAGCAACGCATCCGCAGTTCATCATATTGGCCTAGAGTGGGGTCTGCATCGGGTCAATGAAACTCCTGGACGAAGCTGGTGGGTGATGTGTCACTAATCATGCTTGCAAAACTACATTTAATAAAGGGTTATGAAGTCATTCTTCACAGTCGACCTTCGTGTTCGTAGCCGGCAAAGTCAGTACATCAACGAGAAGGCGGATTTCCGCCGCTCGGTGGCCGGAGACGTCGCCGAAATGGTCCCATACCGTTCAGTAAGGTCATCTGACCATTCCTGACCTATAAAGTGGTTGTGAATCGCCAGAAAATGGGGATCTTTGTCGCGCTGAGTTGAAATCTATAAAAATCGCGTTTCTTTTGCACGACGGAGCACCCATTTTCCCCTTCTCTCGTTCTAGTTCTCTTGGTGATCGGTGGTGACAGCTCAGTGACGAGAAGGGAGTGCTGAAGGAGGAAGAAATGCAAAGGAAGATCAACTTTCATACCCGAAGGAAGACGCGGCCAGAACAAAGGTCTGAAGCCGTTGGCGACCTCCGTCCTCCGCCAAATTCAGTAAGACGATATTTTTACGTAGGTTTAGATCAATAGATCATTTCTTACTTAGAAATATTGAGGAATTATCCTCAATCTAATTGTCAAAACCGAATCGAATCAATTTCGAGCAAAGCAAAAACATGAATCTCAAATCCTCTTTTAGACATTTCAACAAACACCTTGCAACCGTACATTCAACCTTCTGTTTCCCCTACTATTTGATCTCTAAAAATTGACAAAAATATTCAAAAATCACTAATCTACTTTCTCTTTTCATGTATGAAGTCTGAGATCAATATAAAATCTGTAGGGAGGACTTTCTTTATAAACATCATTAATAAATTCCTCCCTATCCTTTCTTGACCATTCTACTCATTAGTCTAATTCTATCTCTAAGTGTCAATCCCTGTGGAGACGACCTTGCTCATCGCTATACGATTTTGAGTAAGTTGACACATACAAATTTATATTTGATTGAAGCAAATTTAACAACGACAATTTACACTCCATTTTCGTCTTCATCAGTGGGGATGACACGTGTCTACTCGGGGCGAACGGTGCAGGCGGCCGAGCTGGCGGCGCAAGCGGCGTGGTTGGCCGAATGACTAGCGCGGTTGGCTCTAGTAGTTGGGTGAGTGGCTCGGGCGGCGCTGTGTATAGCGTAGGTCTTCCGATTGGTGGGCGCGGGCGGTCCAGCGGACTGCGCATTCGGCTGGACATAATACCACATCATTGTAGTTGAATCTGGTTCTCAGAGGGCCGCGGGATAACGAACGATCGTTAGCCAGATCATTCTGGTCGAGGCACTCATCGATGCTGGCTTTGTGGTGTAATGGTACCACGTGACCCATTGTCCCTGATGCATAAACGAACAAGTGTTCGCTCTGTCAGCTATGGTGACGCGGGGTTCATAGATCTAGGGATGACCCATGGTAATATTTCCTACTTTCATAGGGATCACATTACACATGACGCTCTCATCGTATGTCCCCCTTTTTAACAGAACGTGGCATTTTCGCTTCAGCGGTAGTGACGAAGCGTCAACCTATGACACGTCGAATGGAGTATGATGAAGCATGGTCACCAACCCTAGTCGGGTGACTGTCGCATCTGAAATGGCATTGACACAACTTCTACTATCCACCGTCAACTTACACGCTTTGTTGTTGATACTGACAAACGTGTAGAAGACCGATGTTCGTAGAGTCTTGGTAGCCAGTGGGGCTGTCCTCTACTGGACACTCGCAAGGCTAACCTGTGATATAACGTCAGGTGGAATGGATGTCCGACTAGTGCGTGGGTGGTCGGCGACAATGCTAGTGAGTCACCGAGCGTTAGGGCGTGGAGCGAGTCTGAAGTTGTACTCGCATCCATTATATGGATGTACCCAAACTTGGGGTCAGGTGATTCGTATTCATTCGCGATCTCCTCATCTGCACGGTAATCATCATTGAATAACAAATCTAATTCTCCATTCTGGTCCTGCTTGGCCTCTCTCGTGTTGATCACGAGAGACGAGGACAGACATTAGCTAGCCTAGTGCCCTTTCCCTTGGCACTTAAAACAGGGAAGTGGTGCTTGACTGATGGTGGTGCTGCGGGCTGGAGTGTCCCTCGTAACGGCCTGAGCATGTGGGATAAAACCCACGGAGGTGGCGGGGGGCAATTCTTTGCCCCTAGTGTTTTGGGAAGCCCTAACTTTTGGGAAGTCAGTGGCATGCGCGACAGCCTCGTTGCCCGGATGCTCCATGTACTCGACCAAGCGGTAGACTTCATCAACCTCAGTAAGGTTGCACCTAAGAACCTCGCTGCGTAGGGTCGGCTGAAGCCCGTGGGCAAATATCTGGCATCACGGGGGGCATGTATCGGGGAACCTCGTCAAGTTCCTTGTACCAGCAATGGTGGGCCAAACGTAGTTGTCATGGCGGGCTAGTGGATTGGAATCGTGTCTATGATCGTGGGCTGGATGTAGTAGTCATGGCGTGCGGTGGGTTGGCGTCGTACTCATGATCATAGCGCTGGACGTATTCATCTAAGTGGGCTGGTCGGTCAGCCTCATATTCTCGACCGTAATCACGTAATCACGGTCTGGTAGGTCGGTCGCGTAATCACGGTCGTCAAGCCAGACATTGTCACCTCGGGGGGCTAGTGGTTTAGCCTCATATTCTCGATCATGGGGCTGGACGAGTTTGTCTAGGTGGGCCGGTAGGTCGGCCCGGTAACCACGCTCATCATGCCAGACATAGTCGTCTCGGCGGGCCGATAGGTCGACGATGTAAGCATAATCGCCGTGCCGGACATAATCATCTTGGCGGGGTGATAGGGCGGCCTCGGGTCATTGGTCATTTTGCCTGACGTGTTCATCCCGATGGACCGGCAAGTCGGACTCCTACCTAGCGTCCGAGTCCTCTCATGGGTATCGTCTATCCCCAGCACATATGTCCTGTGGATCGCTGGTGTTGGTCGAGGCGTCGATCTTGAAGCTCCTCGTCTGGCCTCTAGTTGTGCTCAACGTACTCGTCGCTATCGTAGGGGCTCCTTGGATGATCTGGTTGTTGCGAGCTCGCTCTTGAGCCACATGCACCGGTACGACGATGAGTATTGCAGGTGTTGGGTGTGCGAGCATTTGCTCCACGCCCTTGACGATGGTGACCATGGTGCACAAACATGCACCTTGCTCCTTGGATGGGTCCTCCCGGGGTCGGTGTTGTTAGCGCGGTCTTTCTCAGTCGCGTCCTGCTCCTCGGCCACATGTGGCGGTGCCCTAGGGTGAAGCCTTGTCAACGGGAGCTTTGTCATCATCATGTCCTCATTGTCACTAGGTGACGAGACACCTAATGACTGCGGGGAGCTACGTGGGGGCCATCGGTGTCCACAGTGGGCTTGGGTATGCTTATGTGGACTGGACTGTCCGGTGGCACCCTTGTCAGCAGGTGCGGCCCATGCAAGCTCCATAGGTGGCTGTGATGGGCCGCCTAAGGGTGTTGCGGGACGATATTTTGAGAGGGCCGTAGGATGGCCCATCTCATCGAGTGACGGTTTGGTGCATTGCAGGGAGGTAGAACATTCGTGCTGAGCCCTTCTGCTCAATTGGGTCTCGATGGCCATGTTCCCTAGGGTTCCTAGACAATGGGTAGTGGCTATGCGGAGTTAGAGACGTGCTGTGATCATCCATAGCCAGGCTTTGATACCAATTTGTCTCGATGGCCATGTTCGAGCTCATCGTCTGATCAGCACCGAGTATGATGGCTCAAGTGTGAGACCTGCACTGTTGAAGGGCTGGCACAGGTGCGCACGATCGATAGTGGGCACGCAGCAGGTCACGAGGGACTGAGTAGGACTACAACGGTGACTAGCACGGGCAGGCGTGCGACAATGGGTGGGCGTTCAGCTAGACATGAATGCAGCGGACAATGGGTGGGCGGGTGCACGTGGCACACAAGAGGGATGATGCTTGATCAAGAAATGGGTAGGACAAGGTGATGGCGGACAGCTAGCATGAGCGCGCACGCAATCACGAGGCGGGCGTGCGGACAACGTTGGCGACTTGCAAGGAACCGACGTGGCAGATTGCTGGCGGCGGCGTGCGTAGGTGGTGTGGACATGGGTGAACCACACAACTCTAGGTGTACTCCAAGATGGCTTCTTGGATAATTCTTGAAAGGGCAACAGACCAAGAACGGGTTTCTTGATGGCGAGAACGATTCCGATGGTAACCGGCGGGCGTGGAGGGCACTCCACGATAATATTGATGTGGAGAAGAGATCACGAACCCACGATCTACTAAACGATTTATCAACGAATGGAAGGAAAGAACTAAAAAAAACTCAACTTCAACTCTCAATTAAATTTTGCCTAAAGGGTCCTCTTGGGCATGCCGACTTTTATACATGGTCGAATGCATGCCCAATCGGCCATACGGGAGGGAACCATCTCTTGATGAATGGCCCTCTCAACACGATGAAAATAAAACCATTCAAAAGGACGAGGCCCAAAACACAATAGGCCCGTCCACAATCTGAGAGGAAATTACATCCAAAGAAATAAACGATAAAAATAAAGCACGTGATGATGTGGCGTCAAGTGGAGTACTTGAAAGTCTTATCGCGGGCATCAGCTCGAGCTGCCCGACGAGGTTGTTGATGTCTTTCGGTGCTGGTGGAAAGATAGTCCCCCATCAAAAGACTAAGGAGGGAAGGAAGAAAAAAGAAAGAGAAAGAGAAAAGAGAAAAGGTATCTGCTTCATTACCTTTGGAATATAGAGTTTCTATCCTTAGACTTTCCATCATCTAATCACCCACTAGATACCCTCCCCAATTTGAAATTGGACCCACATTGCTCAAAATCATGTGTGTTCCACCGCAGACATGCTCTTGATCCACTACAAGAGCTTAATTTCTATACACATCTTCCCAAACCAATGGATGACAAATTTGATTTATGTATATGCATCATAATTATCACTATAAGCAGGTTCATTTCATGTAATATTCATCAAAATTAAATGAATAAGTCACTATTTGCCTTCTATAACATGCATGGTCCCTAATGCATAACTAAGAAAACAACCAAAATGAAAATTGAGGGAGAGAATGGCAATGAGTGGGGATGGACGCGCGGCTTGCCATTAAGATGATAGTTATAAAATCCTGAATAAGTTGTGCTTCGTCATACATCATGATGGCTCCAACTTGGTCAACATCCTGATAAAAAAATAAAAAACACAACAACAAGACTGCTAGAGGTTGCACATGAACAAAATATTTGATGTCTTTAAAGATGTAAATTGAAGAGAGAAAGCAGGTTGAGGACTCAGGTCCTGAAAGATCAGGCTATGGCTAGCTCTTCAAACCTGCTCCTCCTTATGGCATTGTTGCATCCCTCAAATTCTCCTTCACGTGGACTCCACCCACTTGTTATTACAGCTGAAGAAGAAATTGGAGAAAAGACGTAAAGGGGAACTGGAGAAGAATCTCAGTTCCCAGTAGGGAAAGAAAAATAAGTCAACCTAATGAGTATCTCAAAGCATAAAGTGAAACTCAAAGTATTATGTATAAGAAACTCAATTCCCACATGTATGTAACTATATTTAAGAATATGTTTCTTTGTAATTTTGGTCCATAAATGTATAACATTAAAGAGATCAAACACAAAGAAAAACCCTACTAGAAGATTGCCATTTCAATTCAAACAAATGATCATGCCAATCTGTAAAACGAATTTTGCATTAGAAAGGTTCAACCTCAATTTCATTACAAATTTTTGTCATCCTTGTCTTAGGTTGAACTTTAAATAATTCCCTAGGTGTAGTGAAAAATCGTTTCTTCATTTCTATTTTCATCCACATCATCCTCATTGAATCCTTCACATTGCTATTTTCCTTCACATGATTTCTGTCATCAAGAAATAACATATAAACATCAGAGATTATTTAATCCACTTCTTCCATTGGAATGCTTGATTTCCAAGATTCATCCCTCCAAGAGCTGCCAAAAGGATTATGTATTGAGAATTCATTCTTCTCTTCTCCACGCACATATTATATAGGTTTACTTAGACTTCCAGAGCACAAAGCTTTTGGAAATGCAATAGGAGGTTGATACTCTTCAAGATGAGAAATTGTGATTCCTTATACCCATGTATTTCATATTCACAAAAATATCAATTAAAGATTTCAGCAATCTCCATCTTAATAGCTTTCATTTTTCTAAGAAAATAATCTTCCTCGAGGGGACAACTTTCTGCTAATAAATCCTTCAAAAATTTACAAGCATCTCTCTCCATATGTAAGATCCCTAAGAAGTATTCCCCCCTTTCACAAAAATCATTTGTTTTAGGAAATCCTATAATCATATTATGAAGTAGAATCATTTTGGAAAGACATTCATGTTTGAAAACATCCTCATATTCAGGAAAATAGTTCATCATAAACTGGTTACTCTTTTGGGAATCATCAAGCTGAGAAATTTTGTTTTGAATCATTTCAAATTCATTAGCAAACACATGCTTCTATTTGGAAAATGAAGATGAAGAAGATTTCAATGAACTTGTGGAAGAAAGCCCTAATGATGGTGATTGCCCCCACTCATAGTGCTGATATTCCAATGGGGGCATGGCATGAGTGTGGAAGCCATGATACTGGGTATTATGAAGGGAAAATTGAGGGATTGTTGCCTCAATAGATTTAGGGTAATATGAATGCTCAGGAAAATCGGGGAAGGCCTTGTATTAATGGTCATAATCATAAATAGAAGTATTGATGTCACAATGTAAATATTCAGCATGATTCAGGGAGTGTCTATAATCATAAAAGTATTCAGATTGTTCACCTTCATAGTATTAATTATCATGGTGAAAACTTTCATGCAACTCATGGTGACGAGAATTATGCCCATAATAGTAAGCCATGGTTGCTTCATATGGTTAGATATAGTTGTCTGTTAGAAAATACAATGTACTGCAAGAATATTTTAGCTCAATACGTAGCACTTCCAAAGCGTTTAAATCCAAAATGGAATTAAAATGTAGTGCAAGAAGATATATTAAATTAAAACTAAGCACTTATAGAAAATAAAATCAAATATATTTTGAACACAACTTTAAAGCACACAATTGATAAAAATGAAAACCAATTGGATTTCCTTAGCATTGCTTCCCCGATAATGGCACCAATTCATAAGCCAAAAATAGGGGTGAATTTGACAAATTTTTTTAACCCCTTGTCATTGTTGATTTTAGCTTATACAAAAAAATTTATAAAACCTTACTTAAGGTGTATAATGATAAGTAGAGATATCGTCCAAGGGAAGCTAGTAAGGAATCCAATTTGATGATATGCTTGAGTAATTTGACCCTAATTAGAGTTAATTTGATCTTTAATGAAGATCAAATCAACCTAATAAGACTAGGAAGTTAGAAAGCGGGGTAGAAGAGATGAGAGGAATTGAAGAAATAAGAGGCTCTATATTGGCTTCTTTGATCCAAAGAGAAGGGACAAAGGGGTCAATTAGAGAGGTTGAGCGGGAAATTTTGATTTGGTTTGGTTGGTTTTGTAGGTTTGACAATTCAGATATAACTACACTATTAGATCATAAGAAGGAAAATTTTATCTCCTACAAATTGAAGTTTTTTTTATAGTTTTCTTAATATGCACATGGAATAGCCAGGTAAATCTCTCCATCTCTCCTCTCAATCTCAGCATTTGCTCAAGCCTAGCGATTTAGAAGTTCAGACCAACATCAAGAAGAATGAAGAAGAAATTTAAATGAAACATCATCCAAAGTACACTAAAAGTTGAAATAGAAAAAAGAAAAAAATTACCAAATAGGTTGATCCAAGCTAGAGCTCCTCTCTGTCATGCAGCTGTGATGGAGCCTTGATGTGGCAAAAAAGACGGATTCAACGAGATATGCCATGCCTGCATTAAGATTTAAAACCTGTCGTCTACTTCAAGGAAATGTTCAGAACAGAGAACTCACAAAAATACAATGCCGCATTCTCGAAAGATTGAGGAACAAGAAGAGATCCATTAAGATAAATCTTTTGGACAGAGAAAATCTAAACATTTACATCAAATTATAAACTACACGAAAGTTGCCCCTTTTTCATGGGACCATCACAGAGATTTAAATTCATTTATTTATTAATTTTCTTTATAAAACGCAATGATGTGTCATTTTCTCATTGGCTGAGAACTTTTGAACTTCAAACGACGGGTTCGTTCTTGTTGCGCCACGTACTCCTTGGCAAAAATAAAAATGGTGGCGACCACGACTGCGCATTGGAACTAGACGTGCCTCCAGCTCCACATGAGACGTCCCGTGTCATGACACATCATCAACGCAAACTCCAGAACTACCGTTTGACGTGACACGTCAACACATCGTCTATTTTCTCTTACTTTCTCTTTCCTCCAAGGCCTATACATAGGCCAAAGTTGCTTGAAACACTTGGTGAATTTCTTTTGGAATTGAAGTTTCTTCTTCTAAAAGGAAGCTTGCCCTAGCCGTCTTCCCTGTCGAGCTGTGCCGCTGCCTCTTGCCGCCGACACCATTGTCGAGATGACCACTTGCCCACCTATGCTCGCCGCGCACACGGCCCTCCGTCCGCCCACCGTGCGCTCAGCCACCCACGCTCGCCGTGCGCTTGGCCGCCTGTGCCCCCACGCCCCCACCCGCCATCACCTGCCGCACGCTTAGTCGCCCGCGCTCGCCGTGCCCTGGGTTGCCCCCAGCCATCACGCCTTCGGCCGCCCGTGCCGTCGTGTGTTCAGCCGCGCACCTGCCCTCACTACAACCACTTGCCACCACCAGTACCTTTGCCTGCCATTTGGACTTCGCGTCCAGCCTCCTAGTCAAAATTTTCCCTCGCAACCACTTGTTGCCTGATGTTATACGACGACGGCCGGGATCGATCGGCGCGTTTCACGTCACAGGGTTATGATGCGAATGTATGGGATGTAAGCCGAATGATGAGAAAATACGAATGAGCAGATAAGGACTTGACGGATAGCGACGTCGGCCGTACCGATCAATGAGAGACGAGTGAACCTAAGATCAAACTCCCAATGACCCGCTGGACCTACTAGACGTCTACTAAGTGAGGGGCATCTAACAGCCCTGGAGCGTTCGGCGTCCAAGTCGGATGACAGTCCGTCTACCACACGAATCCCTATGCTCGACAAGGTGGCTAGTCCTATCCGATGATGTTCGAGAATATCACGGTAGCGGACGCGATAGGGGAAGACGAGACTGTCGAAGATAATAATACTGGAGTTTATAGAGGGGAGACGAGACTGACCTTTGTATCGCTTAGTCCAAGGCGTCCAAGTCGTCGAGCGGATGCTTAGTGTCGGGTCATGCGGACGAGTGTCGTTCGCGAGGACAAAACCGGGTGCAGACGGTGCGGTCATAACTACCAGCAGAGAGCTGAGTCCACGGGTGGCGTGGAACAAAAGTCGGAGCAGAGGGCGCACAAGGCGCGCGCTTGGTAAGAAATGGCTTTCTTGAACTATAACAACCAAGAACCCTCCAAGAAAGAGGAGTTCTTGACGGATCTGGGGTGTGCTCCCTCGACGGAGCAGATTTCCCCGGTTGATGGCGTGTCGGCGACGTTTCTTGAATCTCCCAGGACCCCCGGAGTAATCTCGACGAAGGCCTCTTTCGATTCTTGATGGCGGCGGCTTCTTGAAACTCTTTCCTCGCACCGGAGTGATCTCGACGGCGCGCTTTAACACATCTCCCTCGGAGTGATCTCGACGGGGAGACGTGGGCTCTACCCACGGAGTGATCTCAACGTGGGCTTGGGCTAGCCAAACCCCCTACACTACTCTCTACGATAGGGGGGGAGACGAATTGTGAATAAACTTTTCAACAATGACTCCAAGGTGTTCCTTGGGCATGCCATCCCCTTATATAGTGAGGATGGGTGCCAAGTGAACGTGGGAGAGGACGAACCGTCGCGAGACGTGGTTCGGCCTCCCTTACAAATTTAAAATACAAACATAAAAGGTAAAAATGACGAGGACGGGGCCCAACAACATTGGCCCAGTCCACGAATCCAAAAATACAAACACACATGAAAATGAGCATAAGTAAAAAGATAAAAGTTCTTACGCGGTACTTAAACCCGGGTGGCGGCGTCGGCGCGAGCTGCTCGGCGTGGCTGACGACATCCCGTCGCGTCATCCTCGAGATGGTTCTTCGTCATCGTGGTGTCGTCCTCGAGATGGTCCTCCATCATCCTCCCGAGGTGGGAGGAGCTCGACTCCGGCGAGCAAAGCTCTGCAAGGTCTTCAAGTGGAGGCAGCAGGTCCGGTCGAAGTCGGCGAAGGTCGTCCTCGGAGATCCACGTGTCATCGGATGATGGTCTCCCCTGCCAATGGACTAGGAAAGAACGGCCAACTCGCTCCCCCTCAGCGTGGATTACCTCCTGCAGGATCGTTTCTATCGCGTCTTGCCGTACAAGGAGGGGGGGCGGAGAAGGAGTGGGTTTGCTCTCACTTTCACTACTATTAAGGCTCAATTGGCTGTGAGGCTCGATGATGGGTGGCGAAGGCTGGTATCGGGATAAGTCACTGACGTTAAACGTCGAACTAATCCCCCAATTTGGCGGGATGCTCACGACATAGGCGTTGTCGTTGATCTGTTGGGCAATCGGGAAAGGCCCGGCGCTACGAGCATGGAGCTTCGTAGCGACCCCAGGAGAGAACCTCTCGGGCCTCAATCTGACCAGGACCAGTTCTCCCTCAGAGAACGACATGGACCTACGACCCTTACCCGCTGATGCCTTATACTGCTCATTCATGGATGCAATGTAAAAAAAACAAATGGATGCAATGATGCATGTTCTACTACTTAATGCATGTACGAAGAACGGAATCCAAACAGTTAGTATGATTACCTACATGAATGATATCTAGTGTCCATGAAGTAATTGACCATAGTTTAGTTTCAAACAATGCCAAACTAGTACGGTTCACCATTGGGCAAACAGTGAACTCGATCCATGCGAGGTAAACATCCTAGTATGTGGGGGGTATAGACCCACGGTGGACTGCAGTACATTCCTTGGAATGTAATATAAATCCAGTGCAAATTTAAAAATACTAGAAATCGCGTTGAGGGGTGAGTTGTTTGGACGCGTGTGAAGAAGAGCCCCAGAGGCTGCGGGATAGCGAAAGGACGAAGGAATGGTGAAGGCGGTGGTGGATCTGGCAACGGGGCGGGTCGGTGGGCTCCCGATAGTACCTCTAGAATGAGTCTCCTTTCATTATATTGTGACGTTCGACGGTCGGATGACATATCGACGGGATAACCGTGAAGGTGCATCATGTGTTGGGCTAAGGTAATGAATGGAGTCACTAGATGTATCTTTCTAGTGGGTGCATTGTCTCGACATCTCCTATCAATGTCATCATGCTGATGATGGGCACACTTGGTTTGCCTAACATGTTGTGAGCTAAGTGGTTCCCCAGATTCTTTTGCACTTGACACTAGTGGAGGGGGCTGTCCATAGTGAGCAGGTGACATGTATGAATCACATGATGCCAGCTTGGTCGGTTGTCTTGAATGGTGTGCAAGGGGCTCGTGTGCCGCACAACTCAATGAGGGCGCAAATGGTAAGTAGGATGACTGTGGTATATGAGGTGGGTAGGGGTTCGGCCTCCTTGGTGGCGCTCGAGATGGTGCTAGAGGCTCCTGGTATTGGCCAAGTGAGGGTACGTGCGTCGACCCGTAATAGTGCGGGTGGGCAGAACTACCACCATATGTGGCTGCCTCCGGGCGACGAGTAGTGCGGTGATACCGTGGAGAGTTCGGCACCGGTATCTGATTAGGGTTGTTGGCCATCTTGTGAGGATGCCCCCAGTCATCATGATGCCGAGAACTCTGGTTCTCATGCGGGCAGTAGTTCCTATCCGGTGGATAGGAACGGTCGTAGTAATAGTGTGTAGGATACTCATTCCGAGGGGTGGGAGTTTTTCGCCGTTCTCCGTAGTAGTGCTCCCAGTCTTCTCGTAGGTGGTAGCAAGGTGGAGGCGCCTCAGGATCCCGGGGTCGTCCATGGTAGTAATGAGGATGTACATCCCCATGATAACCTACATGAGAGAGTACCTCCTCTCGGAGTGGATAACTCGCATCGTGATAGTACGGAGGACTATCTCGGGATTGACATCTATAGCTTTCAGGTTGGCTGTATTGGTCTGATCGATCCTCGTAGTAAACATCTCGGTGAGGTGCCGGTTGATAGGGTGGCCGCTCCTCTGGGTATCCGTTGGGATGAGGTCGTCTCGGTGGCAACGGGGAGTGTGCTGGATAAGCACGCACCCGGTGAGGGGAATATGCCGTGGGCCTCCTTGGTCGAGACAAATTGTCGGGGGTATAATCCCAACTGGGGGGGCGGTCATAATCCACTGTGTATCTCGGCGCCACTCGAGGTGGTGCCGGGGCCTCCTCGTATGGGTCCCGGACATGAGTGGGTGCAGCCCGATAGTGTGGCCGGTAAGCGGAACTGTCGCCATAAGTGGCGACGTCCGATCGACGTGCGACAGGTGGTGACCGTGGGTTACCCGGGCGGGAAGAATAGTGCGATGCATCTCGCACCGGTATGCGGTTGGGGTTGAGCACCCCGTCCTCTAGGTAGTCGTGACGCCAAGAACCTCTAGTCTCGGGTGGATAGTAGTTCCTATCCGGACGATAGGAACGGTCGTCATAGTAGCAGGGTGCTGGCCTATCCTCCCGTGGTGGGGATCTCCGCTTGTCTTTGCGGTCGTACTCCCGTGGCGGGGATCCTCGTCGGTCGTCGCGGTGATACTCCCGGGGAGGGGATCGTCGGCGGTCATCACGGTCATACTCCCATTCGTCAGCTCGTTGGTATCGAGGAGGTGGGACCTCGGGGCCTCGAGGTCGGTACTCCGGCGCAGAATGCTCCTGCATGGGAGCTTTTCTCGGTCGTCGGGAAACATCTCGAGCCAAGGGCTCGTCATAGGCCTCGTCTACCGGTGCCCTACGAGTAGGGATGGCGGTAGAAGATCTCCGGTATTCGGATGCTTGAGGTGATCGTGTATGAACCATCCTATGGTCAACCATTCATGGCAAAAAAATGCCTAAGGGTATGCGCGTGATGGATGAAATGTTATGACGTGTGAAATGCCGATGAACCAATAGGATGTGCACAATATGATGTAAATGATTTTCAAAATAATGATGTGCACAATCCAATAAAATTTCTTTAGTGATATGCTACTGACCGTGTTAAGCGAAAGCTAACACGACCGGCTCTGATACCAATATGATGTGATACGACGACAGCCGGGATCGATCAGCGCGTTTCACGTCAAAGGGTTATGATGCGAATGTATGGGATGTAAGCCGAATGATGAGAAAATACGAATGAGCAGATAAGGACTTGACGGATGGCGACGTCGGCCGTACCGATCAATGAGAGACGAGTGAACCTAAGATCAAACTCCCAATGACCCGCTGGACCTACTAGACGTCTACTAAGTGAGGGGCATCTAACAGCCCTGGAGCGTTCGGCGTCCAAGTCGGATGACAGTCCGTCTACCACAAGAATCCCTATGCTCGACAAGGTGGCTAGTCCTATCCGATGATGTTCGAGAATATCACAGTAGCGGACGCGATAGGGGAAGACGAGACTGTCGAAGATAATAATACTGGAGTTTATAGAGGGGAGACGAGACTGATCTTTGTATCGCTTAGTCCAAGGCGTCCAAGTCGTCGAGCGGATGCTTAGTGTCGGGTCATGCGGACGAGTGTCGTTGGCGAGGACAAAACCGGGTGCAGACGGTGCGGTCGTAACTACCAGCAGAGAGCTGAGTCCACGGGTGGCGTGCAACAAAAGTCGGAGCAGAGGGCGCACAAGCGCGCTTGGCTGGCGCCGCGGCGTAGTCGTGTGGGCGGGCAAGACAGCGAACTAAGTATCGTGGGAATAGTCGTGGGGTGGGGCAGAAAACCAAGTAATCGGTTATGGCGTAGAGGGTGGGAATCAAGAAATCAAGAAAGATGAGGCGAAGGGGAGAGCGAAGGGAATCAAGGAGATATGGTGAGATCAAGAAATCAAGAAATCATGAAATCAAGAATTCAAGATATCAAGAAATCAAGAAATCAAGGGGAAAGAAAGTGGGCGATCAAGAAAGACAAGAGGATGCGGTTGGGGATCAAGAAACGATGGGGAAAGGAGGGTGGGTGATCAAGAAAGGCAAGACGAGGCGGTTGGGAATCAAGAAACGATGGGAGAAAGGAGGGTAGGCGATCTAGAAAGGCAAGACGAGGCGGTTGGGAATCAAGAAACGATGGGGAAAGGGGGGTGGGCGATCAAGAAAGGCAAGACGAGGTGGTTGGGAATCAAGAAACGATGGGGAAAGGAGGGTGGGCGATCAAGAAAGGCAAGGCAGGCGGTTGGGAATCAAGAAACGATGGGGAAAGGGGCGATCAAGAAAGGCAAGAGGAGGCGGTTGGGAATCAAGAAACGATGGGGAAATGAGGGTGGGCGATCAAGAAAGGCAAGACGAGGCGGTTGGGAATCAAGCGATGGGGAAAGGGGGTGGGCGATCAAGAAATGGTGGAAAAGGTACCAAGAAATGGCTTTCTTGAACTGTAACAACCAAGAACCCTCCAAGAAAGAGGAGTTCTTGACGGATCTGGTGTGCTCCTCGGAGCAGATTTCCCGGTTGATGGCGTGTCGGCGCTTCTTGAATCTCCCAAGACCCCGGAGTAATCTCGGCGAAGGCCTCTTTCGATTCTTGATGGCAGCGGCTTCTTGAAACTCTTTCCTCGCACCGGAGTGATCTTGACGGCGCTTTAACACATCTCCTCGGAGTGATCTCGACGGGAGGCGTGGGCTCTACCACGGAGTGATCTCAACGTGGGGTGGGGCTAGCCAAACCCCTACACTACTCTCTACGATAGGGAGGCGAATTGTGAATAAACTTTTCAACAATGACTCCAAGGTGTTCCTTGGGCATGCCATCCCCTTATATAGTGAGGATGGGTGCCAAGTGAGCGTGGGAGAGGGCGAACCGTCGCGAGGCGTGGTTGGTCTCCCTTACAAATTCAAAATACAAACATAAAAAGTAAAAATGACGAGGACGGGGCCCAACAACATTGGCCCAGTCCACGAATCCAAAAATACAAACACACATGAAAATGAGCATAAGTAAAAAGATAAAAGTTCTTACGCGGGGTACTTAAACCCCGGGTGGCGAGCGTCGGCGCGAGCTGCTCGGCGTGGCTGACGACATCCCGTCGCGTCATCCTCGAGATGGTTCTTAGTCATCGTGGCATCGTCCTCGAGATGGTCCTCCATCATTGCCACACATACTATTTAGGTTTCTGGGGGCCGCGCCGAATCCCGCAAGGGGGTGACTCCCCCATTGACCCCCCGCCAACTGACTGCGCAGTTGGATACCTGACTCCCTATAGAAGCGCAGGTCAATGGTCCTGCCAACGACGCGTCCTGAATTTTCCGCATCGCCATGACGCACTACTATAGTGCCAAGGTACTTTCTGCGCTGTTTGGTGATCGTGTTCTTCATCCAGTATTCTTCAAGTGTTTATCCACCACCGTCATATTATTCTTTTGATTTTGAATCTTCAAGCAAGTAGACTGAATAGGCCTTTGAATCTTCTAGTGATCGTCGGTTCAAATTTTTTGACATTGGTGCTTTGTTTCACCCTCGATGAGGAAAAGGGACTGCACCATCATTATTTTCACCAGATTTAAATCCTCGAATTTGATCGTGTGATTCGTGGTCTGTTTTATCCTACCCCAACATTAGATCGTCTTAGTACCCAGTTTCCCCTCATCATCTTGCAACCGTCTCCCCAAGTTATCCTACATAAAAAAAGAAAGAAAAAATCTATAGAGATGGAAGTTCTAGATTTTGAAATGCACTTAAGACTGCATTTTTTTTTGCGATAGCGAATAGCAAAATGCCACGTCACTGCACGTGCGCACACAATGTATGCACGACAGGGTTTGTAAACTACCTCCCCATGGCCCCCATCATCAAGTGCCATCGGATTCTCAGCTGACGGCCGAGATGAGGCCACATCGATCGTGCGAAAACTAATCTTGTAGTTTTGCATTTAAGTCCCTTTATAAAATGTGAAATTGCCATTTGATGGCGCCAAAAACTAATTGTGTATGTGCCCTTCTGCACTCTCTCTCCTCCAAATTTTTCCTGAAATCACAAAAATCACACGACAATTTTCAATTAAATCCCTGCAACTTTTACATGATTGTATCTATGCCCCTACAAAAATGACCGAGAGCCATTTTTTGGGGTATAATTGAAACACATATTTACAAAAAGCCCCTCGAAGTTTGAAAATTACTTTAAAACTCATTTTCCCTTATAAATATATCGTTTTCCTCTTTAAAAATTCATTTCTTCCTCAAAAAAATCCTAGACAAAACCCAATAAAATCCTAAAAGATCCTAGAAAATTCCTGAAAATTCACTAATTTATCCCAACAAAAATTAACCTCAAAATGAAGTTTTCAACTTGCCAATATCATTTCAAAATAATCATTTCAAGCTTCAATAAATCCCAGAAAATTCATAAAATTAACAGAAAATTAGGGAAACATCAGAAATCATTTGGAAACAGTAATTACATGTAAATATATAATAACAACCCCATTTTAATCTCGTTAAATGCATGAAGCTGTACTCAATTGCTTGAAATAAAGATGGAATTTAGGGAATTATTATATAAAAGAATGAAGAAAAAGAAATGAGCAACCTTTGCATCTTTTCTTGCTCATATTTTGTTTTGGGTGTTGTTTTTGTTTTTCATTTCTTTTTGTGCATGGTTTTTTCTTGAACCCCTTTTTTTATTAACTTTCCTAAAAGAGAAATGGGCTAACTGCACTACATCAAATCAATCATCTCCCATCAAAAACCTTGAACTATGAGCGCTTTGTGAACATCATTTCACTATTGTTTCCATTGGATAACCTGATAACTCAGAGTGAGCCTAGGATTTTTGGCTGTAGTGCATTGGTTCAAGAACAGAGATTGGTGAAAAACTCAGCCCTAGAGCCGTGAAATGTGTGTTCGTGGGATATTCCCAAGTAAAGAAGGGGTACAAAGGTTACAATCCTAAATCTAGAAGATTCTTGGTATCTGCAGTTGTAACATTTGATGAAACGGAGAAGTTCTTCAAAGATGAGTCGGATGATCAATCATCCTCTCCAAATGATGTATTTAGAATGTAGATGGCACATAGTCGACCTGTAGCTGTTCATCAAGGACATATGCAAGAGATTATACATCGTTCAGTACCCGGAGAACAAGAAGGAGGCGAAGCTAATAATAAAATACCAATTGGTGTAGAATCAAACGATGTTGTTTGCGAATGAATTGCCAACAGAAGTTGAAGTGAATAGAATTGTTGAGGAAACTATTTCTGAAGGTGACAACGATGTTATGTCGGCTCTCTCATTGATCCTCATTCTACTGCAAGATATTGTGCGTTTCTCATGGAAAATATGGTTACATGGAAGAGCAAGAAGAAACTCAGAGTTTCTTTGTCAAGTGCAGAGGCTAAATACAGGGCGTTGAAAGAAGGTATATGATGGAGCGCGCCAGCCCACTACATCAGAAATGTCTTCAGAGCCACCATCCTCATTATTGACGGCCTCGCCATTTTGCATCCCCCCGACCAACACGCCAAGCCAAAGGCGAAGACATCTGGGTTCAAATACCCCTGGGTGAAAGCACATCCATGAGTTTGAATGTATTGATTTTTATCAGTGTGTGCTTCTGAGTTTAGTGTTAATCGTGTTCGTGTGTTCATTTTTGTCTTGTCTTTATCCTGTTTGTCATGTTGTGTTGTGTTCATTGTATGTCATGTGATTTTATCTTTATGTTTTTGCTTCTTTGTTTTGGTTGTAAAGGAGCCCCCACGTGTAAGGGCCCCTTAATGGACCCCATATTGGGGCTACCTAAGGGACCTATCTTGACCCCCCCATATAAGGGAGAGATGGGTGCATTAGGTCGATAGACCTGGAATCAACATTTTTTGAAAGCTAAGTGAGCCCTAGGTCTCACATAAGAATGTAAAAGAGAACGCCGAGTGATGGAGAAGGGAAGATATGCGGTGGAGACATCTTCGATCGTCACCACAACCCATTGTTGCTAGGGCCAGTCGTGGTTGCCCGTCGCACGTTCGGTTAGGTGACTCCCTCACGCCCCGTGAGTGCCGCAACCTAAGTCATGAGCCGCGCCATACACCCTATTGCATGACCTTGTGTATGCACCAACACAATGCTCGTTGGTGTCTTTGCGACACATTGACCGAGTGGTGCACCCGGCGATGTTTTCACAACCTTCCTGCACGATGCAGGCCCTTTAACCCCTTTGACGGCCACACCCTGTGGTTTCCACCTCGAGTTGAAGGCTGCCCTGCCAATGCTGATCATCGCGGCCATGTTAGTGCCGATCGAAGTTCCCCGCGTGACTGCACCGGTAGCCCTAAACGCATGACTCTCTCGGCACACCTTGCACTCACGGTGCATGTGTTTGTTGAGCCGCCTATACCCCCACTCCCCAAGGGGTTTGTCAAGCCACACTGCTGCAAGTTGGTTTGCCAGCGGCGTTTGTTGCCGGAGCCCAGTGACGTCTAGAAATGTCATCCATCGTGTGTACACCGTGGGCATTAGGTGGCTCAACGCTTGTAATTCTCGACTCGACGTGAAGCCACAGGTGCCGCTGCCTGAAGCGGCCTCTACGGTATTGAGTCCCACGCTCGCGCCACGCCTCAAGTTGTCGATGCCACTGTCCGAATCTGCCACTACTGCTGTGCTTGCACCGCTAGTGTTACCCACGCCTGGTGTAGCGAATTGTGTCGCTTGAGTCCACCATCGCTCAACCGTTCGAGCCACCGTGCCATTTGCTCGAGTCATCGTGCAACATTCCCCTCCTCTTACTCTACATCGTGCTTTAGCCCCACTATTTTGCCGCAAGTAGAGTGATGCCTTATAGTCTCAGGCGCGCCTTCCCACTTGGCCGCACTGTCCACAACTTTGAAGACTTTGACAATGATCAACAACACCGACAAGGTATGTCGTTCCCCCCTACCCGTTAGTTATATTACCATCAGTATACTGTCAACTATCCTCACTGGGCTCAGGTTAGAATTAGGTGAAAGTTTGATGGCGAGGACGCCAATGCATCAGCCCGGGACACATCACCGCAGGCAGTCGGGGTCAACACAGACGTTACGGATCCAAAGATGAAGTCAACAGAAGTCAACCCACCTCGGTCAACAGGAGTCAACGAAGAAGTCAACACGCCACAACCGTCGTCCGCCACGTCACCACCCGCGCACGTCTCCACGCGCGTCATGACACGACGCCAAAGGCAGATCCACAACTGCCCTTTGGCGTGACGTGATGCACGTTTTCCCTTGCGTGTCTTATTTTCTAGTTATTTTCTCTTTCCTCCAAGGCCTATATAAGGTCATTTGTTTCAAGAACTCATTAGGCAATCATAATTCAAGAATTGAGTTTTCTTTCTAACTCTTCTTGGAGGATTGCCCTACCCCTTATCTTGCCCTAACCTTCCCCGTCGTCGCCGTCGTCATCGTCATCACCGTCGTCGCCGCCGCCGCCACCGCCGCCGCTGCCGCCGCCGTCGTCATCACCGCGCGCGCGCGCGCGGTCTGCGCCGCGACCGCACGCCACGCGTGCCATCCCCGCGCGCGCGACGCGCGGCGCTGCGCGCCGTCGGCGGCGCCTCAAGCCGCGCGCGCGCGCGCGCTCGGGTGCGCTCCGCCGCACTCCGCGCACTCCGCGCGCGCGGGCGCGGAGCGCGGAGGCGCGCAGCGCCCGGAGTTCGTCGCGCCCGACCAGCGTCCCGCTTCATGCGTCAACCAGGGCGGACAACGCCGGGCGCCCGTTCCAGTATCTCGCCGCCTTCGTCGCCACGAGCAGAATTACCTGCAGCCTCTACACGCACTACGGTGCTGAGGTATACCTGAACCCTGTGGTGTCGACGTGTTCTCCGCTCAGTATTTTCTCGGGAAGTTTCCACCGCCGTCAGAATTAGACCTGGATTTCCTCTTCTTCTCTCCTTTTCTCGAGTGTTTCTTCGCGACGTGAATTCGAGGTATTGATTTCGGTGCTTAGGCATCGTCGCGGTGGGGGAAGACAGTACTCCCGCCCTCGATAAGGGTCGGAGCTGCACCACCAGATTTCATCGGTTTAAGTCCGAGAATCGACCGTGATTTCTGTGGATTGTTTTATCCCTTACCCATTCCTACCCATAGCCTCGTCATCCGCCCTAAATCCTCCATCCCATAGTCGTCCTACGTCAAAGTTTGAACATAAAAAACTACGAGTTGAGGGAATTCCCAAGTACTAGTCGAGCCCATCTATTAAGTGTGATTGTCAACAAAATTATTCTATTCAATGTTGTAGTCACCATCGTCACTCTACCAAGGCTCAGAATGTCACCATCACCATCACCGGTCACCCCTCACGGAGTTCAGGGCTCGGCAAAACCCTAGGAGTTGGGGCCTGCACGTACATCCACCTAGGTACACCGCAACACATCGTTCATCTCCTTAGGGAATTACCTATCGAACGACATCATTGATAACGTCTAACATGATTTTGGTTTTAGAGCCAGGTTGTGGTTGTCCATACTATGTCTCCGTACCCACATCATATCATTTGTGTTCATTGTTTTGAAAACTCATCTAGTTACCCACCAAGGAACTCGCCATGGCCATCGAGATGCGATTGAGCATAAGGATGCAATTGGGTGGTTCGACCTTCCCACAATGAGAAGACTCACCGTCTCTCAAGAGAGGCAGACCCATACGCCTCTTAGAGCACCATCCTCGAACACCTAAAGGTGTTGTGTCACCAGCTCCTTCAGACCTCGGAAAAACGACCCACGCAGACATGTTTTTGGTTGTCGTGGAGGAGCACGATCCCACTACAATGCCTCACGGTCACTAGGTGCTTCCTATCCTAGTGACAATGAGGAGATAGCAATGACGAGTCATCGCTCACACGGGAAGGATCTAGTTGATGAGCCCACATCCCGGCCTCCCTCCGCACGTGGCTTGGGAGCGAGCCACGACCGAGGGAGATTGCACCAGCAACACCAACCCGGGGAGACCTCGACTGAAGATTGAGGAGCATATCGCTGCACTCATACCTCATTGCCAAACATGTGGAGCAGTTGGTAGTACTACCCTAGGTACCTTTGGTATCTGTCGTCGCACCCGAGCTCGTGGCTCAAGACCAAGCCTGCGACCTGTCTTGGGTTGTGTGGCCCCTAGATCGTCCACCGAATGCATATAACAATGACGAGTACCAAGATGACAACAGGTGGTAGGACGAAGTGCATCGAGACCGACGTCCTAATTGTTAGCCTGCCCGCGTTCCACAAGATGTCCGTGTTTGGGATAGACAAGACCCACAAGACGACTACGATTGTGGTTTGAGGTCACACTACGGGTCTGCCAAGATGACTACGTCTGGCCCTATGACCGCCGGTATGACAAACCTGACAAGGTTCTCTGCTACCTTCAGCGCATGATACCCAATATCCGTGCCCAATACGATGGTCAATCTTGACGATGGGATGACCACGAGCACCACCCCACCCCACCACAACGACATGCTAGTCCTTGTTTAAGAGGTTACCTAGTGCCAAATGACTACGAGCGCCAATGAGAGGAGCATCACGCCAGGATTGAGAAGAACGTACGAACCCACGTTGCCATCCTCGAAGGGTTGAGGAAGCCAAAGGAGTTCATTGATTGGGAGTCAAGCCTGAATTCCTACTTCTGATGGTATCACATGGACGCTGACTTAAGCGTGGAATGTGCAGAGACGAGACTTGGCAGGCATGCCAAGATATTCTGGGAGAACGAGTGAATCGTGGCAAGAGTCGAGCATGGACCATTACGTCTTGGACCAATATGGCGCAGAAGGTGAGGAGCTAGTACGTGCCATGATAGTATATGACATTATTCCTCTCATGGCTTGGCCTAAGACAAGGTCGACAGTTTGAGGCGGAATATATAGAGGCCTTTGAGGAGTACCGGATGCGATGCCGGTTCATGGATGACCCACGCATCATCATCGGCCTGTTAGCCCATGGGCTTTGGCCGACCCTACGCAGCCAGGTGGTTAAGTGTAATCCTGTCGAAGTCAACGAAGGCTAACACATAGTGGAGCACATAGAGCATTCGAGCGAGGAGGCCTTAGCTCAAACTACCCTAGCTGCCCCTCGAGCTACCATCACTCGATCTACCCTATCTGTGACCGCACAGACTTTGCACACCACTAGAGGGCAAGGGAATGCCTTGGCTACTTTAGTGGGATCTGCCCCACCAGCTCGGGCCGTCACTACCAACACTACGGCCTGTAGCGCAATCGTGAACCAAGCACACATCACATGCTTTAAATGCCAATCAAAAGGGCACTGAGCCAGCTAGTGCCCAGCATCGGCACTTTTGATCGAGGTCAGAGATGTCGATCTGAACAAGGTGGGCGAGATGGAGTAGCCACATGATGATGAATACCATGGGGGCATGGAGTTTGCGCACGAGTACGAAGAACCCGACTGATGTAACATGAACACTGGGGGTCTGGCTCGTGATACAACACAAGGGAAACAACCATTAAAGTGATGCAACAATGTGATAAGACGTGCCCAAATTATGGTAAATCAGGTGACGACATGGAGCATGGTCATGGCCTGGACAAGCCCCCAATGACCCAGTGTTTGACTCAAAGACCCATGGAGTAAGGGACTTTCGCCGTCCAAAAATGTCTATGTCGTCGACGTGAATGAGCGGATCTGACACAGCCAAGGAAATTCCCTATTTCATGAATGGTGGCTAATCCTAAGACATGGCTAAATCTCTCAAGCAATAGAGCAGTCGAAAGAGCACTAGAAAAGATAATGATATTGCAAAACACAGGGAAGGGAGAAGGTGACCTGTGGGTTGAAGTTCCATGCCCAATTGGTAGAAGACATCCGTTGAAGAAGAGGCGACTTAGGGAAGGGTCCAAGTGCTGTGTAGAGTGATGACTCTAAAATATGTCATCAAATAATCAAGTTCTTAAGTTTAAATTCATTACAATTATCTTGTGAATTCATGCTAAGTTCATGCATATGTATTGTTTTATGAAATCACTAACCCCACTTGATTCTTTGAATCAAGTGGAATATATTTAACATTTTATGGCTAGTGAATATTCAGAAACAGGTTAAGAAGATCAAGGAAGAGAGGAGGATCAAGAGAAGTGGGCAAAAATTCGAAGTGGCAAAAATTACGAAAATGCCCCTGGGCATGACTTAAGAGAAAACCTATAAATACTCTCTTAAGAGAGGAGTTTAGGTTGTTCAGAATTTTCTCTAAGGAAACTAGGACTTGAAGAAGAGGATTTCTGCACCCTCCAGGAGCTGATGAGCTTGTGGAGCTGGGAGGAGAAGCAGGCTGAAGGATACCCGCTCAAGAAGATCGCCAACTCGCCGACGGGACGTGACACGAAGTTGGAGTGATTGAGCTGGTTCAGATCTGTTCTCTTCTCCCCTTTTGACAATTTCAGTTGGTTGAAGTAACCTTCAGGTTCTTCAGCAGCTCAACCAGAGATTGTTTGATGCTACTTTGATTTGCAGTTCATAGTTATTTTGATTTCGCTTAATGTTTCACCCCTCACCTAACCGTTCATCAATTTGTCATCGAGCGACACCCAACCAACCTGCATTTCCAGTTTCATCCAGCAGAGGGTGCGCAAGCAGCGAGCTGCAAGGCAGCACCACGCTCAGGGGAGCATCCCTGCGCGAAGCACCCGCGCACAGGATCCCCGCGCGCGGCAGCCTTGCGCGCGCCGCGCGTCCAGCGGAGGAGCGCGCCGCGGCATTCGTGCGCAGACACCTCCTACGCGGGACGCACAGGAAGGGCTGGGCACACACCGCTGCGCTAGCCGCTGCGAGCAAGCCGTCCCGCGCGCGGAAGCACAGCAGGCCGCTTGCTCGCGTGCAGCCAAGCGCGTAGCGGCGCTTGCCTGCGCAGTGCGTGGCTTAAGAGCCACGCACAACTGAGCACCCTGCGCGCAGGTAATTCTGCACGCAAGGTGCTCGATCTTTTGCCCCAAAGGCAAAAGATCAGTCAACAGAGAAAAGTCTCTATTGACAGAACAGATTAGGAAATCTTGACTAACAAATATATACATATCCTCAATCGAATATCTTTTGCAGAGACCCCCTTTAAGAAACCAACTGAGAACAGATTAACTAGGTAAAAGGACTGAACTAATTAATTGAATTGTGATTTGAATCAAAACACAGAAAGATAAAAAATCGTCCTGCTGTTTTTTGATGCTCCTTGTGGATCGACCCTCACTCGCCCTACGCCGTGAGGTTTATAAATTTGTTGCATAAGCTCTGAACCTCACACGTCTGAACTGCTAAATAACCAGTAAGAAACACATAAAGTCCGAGCTTATCATAGAGCTTCAAGCTTGGATTGGCAGTCTACCAATTTACCGACTCGGATGATTAGTAGGGTGCTATAGAGCCATGTGGAGACTCTGGCCAAGGACAAGCCATCGTCGGGTGTAGATAGCCACCTTAGCAGCAAATGCAGGGAGGTAGGTAATCCCATTACTATGGCTCTAGAGCTGACTGTCGAGGGCCCCACACAATCCTCGTAAGTTTCAGCCTATAGGGGAGGGTGGAAAAATGTTGGGTGAACAAGCCCAGTAGCAGAGCGGGTCATCCCGGGTTCAAAAAGACGCTCAAGGGGAGGGGGGGGGTCGACCGTCGGCGATCATGACTTTGACACGCTGGCACCAGATAACTGAGGGAAAAGGTGGTGTAACAGCATGACCCATCGGCTGTAGGGATTCACAAAGTCTAGGAGGCATCAATCTTGGTCAATAGATAGAGTCGGAGATGATTGTGGACGAGTATGCGCTATAGTGGCACGTTCACACTACGACAATCATGTCATAGGTCTAAAGGGCTTCCTGTCAGTGTCAAGTGACTATGGAGTACAAATCCCCAGGGCCTTTCAGCACCTGTAGGGTGGCGATCCAGAGATGCTCTTGGTGCGGGATCTATTGACGGGATTGTCAAAGCCGGTGGCCAGATTGAAGCTGGTAGGCTGAAGGGGAAGAGTCATCGCTCAATCCTGTGAGGAGACCATAGTGGTCCTTTCTTTTTTTCATTTCTGGAGTTTCTGTCGACTGAGCAGAACCAACGGTGGGTGAGTGGAGGAGAACAGGTGCCGTTAATAGTGGTCCACTAGGTGCTGAGATTCATGACTGCAGAAGACTAGATCCATGCAAAACGAACTTGTAAATAAACTACACATGATCTTTTGGGGGAGTGGCATCATAGCAAAGAGTGACTCGTGCACCGGGAAGGTCACGCTCCTTCACGAGGGGACGGGAAAGAGGGCGCAGGGAACCCTAAAAAAATAAGAACTTCATTCTTTTCTGATCTTATTAAAACAACTTTTCGTTCATGGTGGTGCCTCCTCCCTTTTCATTATAGTGAAAGGAAGGGGGAGGGGTGCCCTAATGGGTCTCCTTTAGAGGAAGGAGCCTAGTGCCGCCCCCCCCCCCCAAAAAAAAATTCCGCCAAAGGGAAAGAAGCCATGCATGGCATCCCCTCCCTCAAAGGTGTAACAAAAACAAAGTGTAACACACACAAACTCACATGGAGGAGGGGGGCGTACACACATAGGTGGGGCCTCCCCCATAGTCAAGGGTGAAGAAATGAAACAAATGGTGTGAAGAGGACCTCCGTAAAAATGTTGAGGACCTCCGTAAAAACGTAAAACAACGCAAACATGAGATAAAAGAACTCAACGGGCATGCAGTTCTCAAACCTGGTAGTGAAAGCTTGGGTTCTTCATGTCGGCTCGGGCTCTACGATGTCAATGACGACAAGTTTAGGCAGTTTCAATAGGATGGTCCTCCATCATCCTCTTGGGGTGAGAAGAACTTGGCTCCGACGTGTTAGAGCAAACAATATTCTCTAGTAGTTGGACGAGCTCCGGCCGCAGTCGAAGAAGATCCACCTCTGGGATCCACGGGTCGTCAGAAGATGGTCTGCCTTGCCAATGCACAAGAAACTTTTGGTCCATCCGCTCTCCTATAGTGTTAATTACCTCCTCCAATACTGACTCAACATGCTCATGCCTTTCTAGGGACAGGACGGAAGGGGATAGATGGGGACTCTCGCTCACATCAATATGAATGCTAGAGGGGCTGTGAGGCTCGACAATGGGTGGCATAGGATGGTATTGGACCAGATCGCTGACGTTGAAGGTGGGACAGATGACCCAATCTAGCAGGATACCCACAACGTAGGCATTCTCACTGACCACATGGACTATCGTGAAAGGCCCGACACTGTGAGCATGAAGCTTAGTAGCGACCCCAAGAGAATATGTCTCAGGCCTCGACCTGACCATGATCAGTTCACCCTCAGTGTAGATAACAGACCTACGACCCACATTAGCAGCGACCTTGTACTTCTCATTTTGCATGACGATGCAAGTATGAATGTTGTGATGCATATCCCTAATATGATGTGCAGAGGCAATGCCATCTCTGAACACTCTAGAATGTCATTCTACCAAAATGAGGTCTAAGGGTTTACGAGGTACCTAGCCATATACGATATCGAATAGAGTGCGGCCACTAGTGCGGTTCACGGAAGAATGGAAGGCGAACTCCATGCGAGGAAGGACACGATCCCAAGTGGTGAGGTTTTCATTCACAATAGAGTGGAGCAGATTTTGACTTCGGTTCACTTCCTTTGTCTGCTCGTCCTTCTGCATATGTTACGCTGTAGAAAATTTAAGTTTCATTCCCTTAAGGACCCATAAGGTCTTCCAGAAATAACTAGTGAAATGTGTGTCGCAATCTGACACAATTGACTACTGTACTCCATGCAAGCAGACGATCTCATCAAAAAATAGGCGCGCCAGTTCTGAGGGATCCGATGTCTTTGAATAGGGTACAAAATGAGCCATCTTGGAAAACTTGTCGACTACTACCATGACGAAGGCGTGCCATTGGGTGGTCATTGGTATACCAAGCATGAAATCAAAGCTAACCCCCATAAAATTGGTGTTCTAAAGATAGGATGGTCTTGTTGACATCGAAGTGTCCACTCAGTCCACCCCCATACGTCTCCCATATAAGAAAGTCTCACAATGAGGTATGAGATATGCACAACCTCTTTTCAAAGAAGAGGTAGCTGTCAGAGAAGTAATAGTCTCGATATTCGGCCTTTGAGCCATCACAAATAGCATTGGTAATCTTCCCATAGTTGGACAATCGCTGTAATCCTGTGAGAGTTGTTCAAACCCCAAAACTCGAGTCTTGATCAGGTTGAGGACAACTGGTCTCTGACTAAGAGCATTTACGGCGACATTATCCTTTCCTTTCTTAAGCCGGATGACAAATGTGTAATCATATGTGATCCAGAGAGCGTGCCGATTGCTGACCTTCTCCTGCTCGTGCAAGTTTTGTAATGCACTATGATCAAAAAAGAGGACGAACTCATTGGGCAGGAGATATTTGTGCCAATGGTGAAGTGACTGCACTAGTGTGTGGAATTCTTGATCATACTTGTCATATTGCTGCCTCATGTCATTTTGCTTCTCGCTGAAATATTATACTAGGTGGCCGTCCTGGATGAGGACAGCACCAATTCCCACGCTTGAGGCATCACAAGTGACATCGAACACTTTGTTGAAGTCGGGCAGTCATAGCATGGGAGCCTCGATCATGCGACGCTTGATTTCCTCAAAGCCATTATCGGCTGCCTTCACCCTCTCAAATTTGTAAAGTCCAATGAGATCAATGATGGGGGTGGTAATGCCACTGAATCCCGGAGGAATCTCCGATAAAAAGTCTCCAAACCCATGAAACTCCGTACATCATGAATATCATTGTGCTGTGGCCACGATGTGAGAGCCTCGATCTTGGCCGTGTCGGCCGAGACTCTGTGAGCAGATATGATGAAGCCAAGGAAAGAGACCTCGACCATGAAGACACGGCAATTCTTCATGAGCGTAGAGCTTCTCCGTTGTAATGCCACACACCTCTCGTAGGTGTCGTAGATGGTCTATGCGGGAACCACTAAAGATGAGGATATTGTCAAAGTAGACGATGATAAATCTACCAATGAACGGGTGTAGGACCTCATTCATCAATCGCTGGAATGTACTCAAGGTGTTGAAGAGCCCAAATGGCATGACGTTCCACACTAACAGGCCATCCTTGATCTTGAAGGCCATCTTCCACTCGTCTTGATGGTATCTGCTACGCAAGTCAATCTTTGAGAATATGATCATGCCGGCCATCTGATCGAAAAAATCCTGCACGTGAGGTATGGAAAAATGGTACTTCACCGTAATCTTGGTGATGGCACATGAGTCGCAACACATGCGCCATGTTCAGTCTTTGTTCGGTGCAATTAGTGCAGGAAGGGCCCATGGGGTGAGACTTGTATAAGGTCTTTAGCCAAGAGTTCCTTCAACTGTCGATACAGCTCCTCGTATTTTACTAGGTCCATTTGGTAATGCACCAAGTTTGGGAGCGAAGCTCTAGGTACGAGGTCAGTGGCATGCTGAATACCACGCATGGAGGGGAGTTCGTCGGGAAGCTCGTCGCAAAAGATATTCCCAAAAATGGTCACAATTTCATCCAACTCGAGTGCGTTGAGCACATCGGGTGCCCACGACGGTTCCTCCGAGGGAACATCTCTAGTGAGAGCAAAGCATACGAGTAGATCATCACTCTCCTGGTCAACCTGTCATCAGAATATACAGGCGTTGGTGACAAACGGGACTTTCGGCTAGGGGGCCAGGGTCGGGACGGTCGGCACTGGCTGAGTGGGCACCTCGTACAGGTGGATACCAAATCATCGGTGCCCTCCATACATGAATGAGCACGTGTTCGACCATCCTGAAAGTTGGACGTCATAGTCGTACAGCCATGGTCGTTCCAGTATGATGTTGTCGATCTTCAAGGGTAAGACGTCACACATCACATGTTCCTCGTAGATACTCATCTTCAGCGGTACGTGGCATTGTAATTGTACCAACAGAGTAGAAGCCTCGATCCATGATATGTTGTATGGTGCCGGATGGGGCATTAAACTAAGGTCGAGTTTGGCCACGATGTCTTCAGATACTACATTAATGCAACTTTGGCTGTCTATGATGAGCTTGCACGTGCACCCCACGATCTTGACATAGACAAAGAAGATCCCATCTTGACCACTCAATAGTCTTCATGAACTTCTTGGCCAAGGACAGAGACATAGACAAAGACATAGACATAGACATAGACATAGACATAGACATAGACATAAACATAGACATAGACATAGACATAGACATAAACATAGACATAGACATAGAAATAGACATAGACATAGACATAGAAATAGACATAGACATAGACATAGACATAGACATAGACATAGACATAGACATAGACATAGACATAGATATAGACATAGACATAGACATAGACATAGACATAGACATACACATAGACATAGACATAGAATAGACATAGACATAGACATAGACATAGACATAGACATAGGCATAGAAGATCCCCCTATCTTCGCCAAGGACTTCACCGCATCATCTTCCTTGAGCTGTCACCTCTTATACCAAGGGTAGACGATCCCATCTTGACAACTCAATCATCTTCGTGAACTTCTTGATGTACTCAAACTAAGACCGTTTAGAATCCAATGATTAGAGACTCGTTGGCCATAGCCAAAGTACAACTGTCCATCCACAAGACGACTTTGGCGTCTCAGGTCTAAGGACCACTTACACAACCGTGACGTGAATCAACCTGATTGACAGTTTGGTATAATACCATTCATGAATTTGTACGGATCAATTCAGTGAACTCTTTCCACTAAAGAGCACCCACTATCCATCCTTAGTGTCTCCACACTAATGCCTACAGGACCGGCTATACTCATCATATGCTAGCCTATCCAAATACTTTGATGTTCTTCTCATGTATCCTTCAAATAGGAATGTTTAGAACACATGCTTAAAGACTAATGATCTTCGTATTACAATCTTATCATAATTCTCTAAGTCCAATCATATTCACTATAATGAATATGTGGTATTTGAACATGGAACGAGATGTGGAATGTGTGATTGGCTTACCGACCACATATATTTCCATCACAATTTACTCTAGAAAGTGATAAAACTCCCAGAGGGAGCCAACTGAAGAAAATCTTTCAAACTCAATCAACTCAAAGGCTTTCCTTGGGCATGCCTCCCTTTATATAGTTGTAGGGGTCATGACCAATTAGGCCAAATGGGAAGGAGCCGTCTCATGATGAGAGGCCTTTCCTTAAATAATGTTAATGAAAACATACACATTGGACGAGGTCAAAACACGAAAGGTCTATCCACGATTCATAATGAAAATACAAACATGAAAGTACAATAAGAAATAAAATAATCATGACCCAGCTGTATACTTGAATGTTGGGTTGCGGATGTCGGCTCAGGCTACTCAAGGTGGTTGGTGGCTTCCTTTGATGTCATTGGCGAGATGGTCCCCCATCAAGACATTTTGCAAACTGGCTGGATCCAGGGTAGTTGGCTCAACGTAGGAGTCTGTCGATGATTTAAGTACCACATCCTATGTAGTACTGACTGTAATTCTACCTATTGCAAAGCCTCTATGATAGAGTGGTAGAAACGTTGGACAGTGGGGTCAAATGGTCCAGCTTACTCTTCTCGGTAGAGAGTTAAGTGATCACTTGATAACTGAGGTTGATCTAACGGCTCCATCATACAAATTGTGGAAACGTGACGATGCAAACGTCAACTTCTTCCTCTAGGCTAGTATGACAAAATATATGTTTCCAAAGATGTCCTTTCTGAAAATAGCGAAGCATATTTAGGATTACGTCCATAAGACAGCTCTCAAAAGGAGTGTATGACCTGGTTGTTAAGGCGTGGAGTTTAAAACAAGGAGGCAAAACTATGATGGACTATGTGAGTGTGTTACATAGTCTTGCTTAAATTAGATTACTATCGACCAATATTGAATCCAAATGAATGGGAGTACATCCTAAGAGACAGTATGTTTAAGTTTCTTATGGGTCTGATTGCTGAATATGAGGTCTTGAGGAGTCAAATTCTCAATTGAGAGAGATTCGCTGACCTTGAAGAAGCAATCAATATCGCACTGGATAAGGAAAGTCGCCGTCTACCAATGAACTCACGGACAACAAAGGAAGAAACTTCTGCAGGTCTAATGGTTGAGTAAAAGGGACATAAAACTTTAAATGAACAGAGGGCGACCCAAGCTGGCAGTGTTCAAGTGTTGATCCAACTCGCCAAGGGTAAAGAGGAAAATTTTATCGAAATAATTCAGTGGGTAATTATTATAAACGAAGATGCCATACAAAGGGGAATTGTTGGGACTTGCACGGCTGACCTCTGAAGACCCAGACTCATTCTGTATCTAGTCAAGAAAGGCGCTAAGTGGAAGAATTAACATCAATCTCAGATAATACTCAGAATGAGTGCAAGCGAGGGGATGATGAAGTCAGCTCCCTGGGGGAGAAAATAGCGAAGTTTTAAGTCATTCGTTAGTTCTATGACCATGGCCAAATCTTGTCCTGGATCTGGTAAGCATATTTTTCCTGACTATCTTTACATTGATTGGATCTTGCATTTGGGCGCCACGGATTATATGACTCCATATCGATCTAAATTTTGATCTTATATTCCTTATAAAGGGGTTGGGGGAGTCTTCACTACAGGAGGTGAAATTTTATCTATGAAGGGTATAGGTGACGTGAAGATAGAAGCATTGGGAGTACTTAAAAATGTTTTACATGTCCCTAACCTGAAGGCCCAATTTTTGTCTCTTCAACGTTTGGTTAAGAATATGCATTGTGCACTAACTATTGCTTCTACTAGTTGTTTTGTGTATGACAAGGCAAGGAACCTAAAGATTCACCCTCTAAGGAGAGGAATGGCTTGATCTATGTTAAAGATGAAATGAAGGCAGGGATGATGGTGAATTCTCAAATGATGGAAGACAGCAACAACAAAGGACTTAAAGATCTGAAAATTTTACATTCTCGTTTGGGATATCCATCTTTTGAATTGATGAAACAAGTGTTTCCTGGCTTTGCAAAAGATATTAACATGTCAAAGTTTATTTGAACGTCATGTCATCGGGCAACACATAATAGGACCTCATATAATAGACGGGTAAAGCAAAGGAGTACTCCATTCTATCTTGTTCATTGTGATGTGTGGGGACAAGCACCCGTGTCCTCTCTTATAGGTGCGAGGTGGTTTCTTGTCCTGGTAAATGACTGCTCAAGACTGATTGGGGTACATCTACTCAAGCATAAGTCAAAAGTGAGAAGAGTGATACAAGAGTTTTGTGTCAGAGTGAAGCACCTATTTGATATTTCTATTAAAAAAATTTGATCTGATAATGCAAAGGATTTCTTTAATGAGATGTTGATTGCCTATTTCTTGACACATGGGATAATGCATTAGTCATTTTGTGTGAACCCCCATAGCATAACGGAGTAGCTGAAAGGAAAATTGGGCATGTGATTAATATTTTCAGGACTCTTCTCCATCATCAGAATGTGCCTACGTATTTCTGGAGTGAGGCTGTGCTAAGTGCACTGCATCGAATCAATTATCTCCCATCAAAGGCCTTGAACTATGAGAGCCATGTGTTCATCATGTCACGATTGTTTCCACTAGTTAACTTGAGAAACCAGTTGAAGCCTTTGATTTTTGGCTGTACTGCATTCCTTCATGAATAGAGATCGGTGACAAACTCAGCGCTGGAGCAATGAAATGTGCATTTGTGGGATATTCGCAAGGAAAGAAGGGGTACCAATGTTATGATCCTAAGTCTATAAGATTCTTGGTATCTGCAGATGTAACATTTGATGAAACAGATAGGTTCCTCCAAGATGAGTCGCAAAATAAGATGAATGTATTTAGAATAGAGATTACATACAGTCGACCTATAACTTTTCATTAGGAACCTGTCCAAGAGATTACACATCATTTAGTACCCGGAGAACAAGTTGAAGGCGAAGCTAATAATGACATAGTAATTGGTATAGAATTAAAAGATGTGTGTGAAAATGAATTGCCAACAGAAGTTGAAGTGAATCGAATTGTTAAGGAAACTATTTGTGAAGGTGACAATGATCATGTGGAAGTGGTACATTCAGATGATGATGGCGGTTGGCCTATTGCATTGAAAAAAGGGAAAGCGGGCATGCACTCAGGGCATAAAGTATCTGCTCTCCAATTTTGTGACATACAATTACCTATCTCCAGAGTTTCGAGCATTCTAAACAGAGCTACAGTCCAGTATTATTCCTAAAAATGTACGAGAAGTCAGCTGAAGAGGAGTGGAATAAGGCAATGGACATTGAGATGGAAGTACCTATTGAAAGTGAAACTTGGGAGATAGTTGACCTTCTAATAGAAAAGCGTTGAGTTAGGTGTCGATGGGAGTCTACAATGAAGTATACAACTGATAATTCAGTGGAAAGGTATAAAGCCTAGCTTGTAGCTAAAGGTTACATTCAATGTTACAGAATTGATTATGATGAGACATTTGCCCCATTGGAAAAATTGAATATAGTACCTGTATTAATTGCAATCTCAGCATATTTTGGCTTGAAGTTGTACCTATATGATGTAAAAAATGCATTTCTCCATGGTGATTTGGATGAAGAGATTTATATGCAGCCTCCGCCAGGTTACTATTCTCAACTGCCTAGGCATAAATTTTCCAGGCTGAGGAAGTCTTAATATGGGCTCAAACAATCACCTAGAGCATGGTTGGGATAGTTTTCTCAGGCTCTAAAGAATATGGGGTACACACAAAGTAATGGTGATCACACTTTATTTGTGAAATCATCTTTATCTGGTCGTATTGCAGTTCTTCTTGTGTACATAGATGATATAATCATTACCCATAATGATGTGGAAGAAATGGAATCCCTAGGTAATAGATTGGCTAAAGTATTTGAAGTAAAATCACTCGAACAACTAAGGCATTTTATGGGTATTGAAGTAGCATACTCAAAAGGTGGTATCTTTATTTCCTAGCAAAGTTACATCCTTGATTTGTTGGAAGAGACAGGAATGAGTGGAACCACGAGTACAAATAGCTGACAAGCTGAGGAGCTCAGCGCGGTGGAACCACGAGCTGCCCGAGGGAGTTCCTGCTAGGAGGAGTAAAGAGTATAAGAGGCTTGAGTGCATACCACATGGTTGGCAAGGGCATCAGTAGTTTGGTTGCCCTCATGTAACTAGTGTGGGATGCTAATTGATGAATAAAAAATGATAGTAATATCTATGTGCAATTCTAGCTAATTTATCTATTTCTTTATCTTTATTTGGATATATTATCAACATTTATGTTAAGTTATGAAAAATCATGAAATAAAATCACCTTTTTATAGTTTGGAGTGAATTATTGTCGTTTGTGGGACTAACCCCACTCAACTCATTGAGTTAAGTGGAATGAATCTCACTCTCTTCTTAGTTTATGTGGAATATGCAGGAATTAGGTGAAAGTTTCATGAATAAGAAGAAGAAGAAGAAGAAGAGGGATAATTAAATGAAGAAGAAGCTATTTGGACTAAAGGAGTAGGCTCAGCCACAACCCTAGGCCAAGAAAGGAGGCCCAAATCAAGACAGATGGCTCTATTCTAAAGGCCCACTAAGGAAGCTCCACTAAGCCCACTATGAGAGGCATCTTGGGCCAAAGAAAGGAGGGCAGGGGGAAGGTCCATTCATCATTATTTAGGACCATTTTAGGTGCGTGGATGCTGATTGGAGGACACCCTTGGACGTGGATCCAAGCCAGACAAGAAGATCCAGCCATTCAATCCATAAAACATCCAAGGGTGGAGACTTAAAGATAGCACCTTTAATGCTAATTAAGGAAAGAAGTCTTGAACGTCCCTAGGGTATTTAAAAGGTCTCAATGCTGATTGGAGGACCATGATGGATGTGGATCATGACCCAAAAAAGAAGATCTGGCCTTCCATTGTATTGAAAATCCAATGGCTCTCATTTGCTCTCTCTCCCAATATAAACCCCTTCACTCTATTGTAATATTTATCTTGTGACTCAATCCAAAGTAATGTTTGGTGGCCTAAGTGCAATTGAGTCATAGATCCATTCACCTCAGTGAGTGCCAGGCTGAGCAGGAAACATCTAGGGCTGAAGAAGCTGGTGGAAAGGAGAAGAAGAAGTCCCTTGAGCCTTGGAGGGTGTGACAAAGACGTTACCTTCTTATTTCTGCTTTTTCACTCTTTTCTGTTCGTCTTTTGTCTTTTTAGTTAGTCTTTGGGTCAGCTAACCAATATCCAGATGGTTTCAATGCATCCAACCACGCTCCAAAATTCATTCTAGAACTCATTCTAGAGTAAATTTTGTGCAGCCCATTTTTTTCTCTCTCCTCCACTAAGCCACATTCCACATTTGGCATCCAGACTTAGCCAAATTTTGACTAAGTCCAGAGCGCCAGCCTGTTTCATTTCCTATTTTGCTTTGGCTTTAATATAATCCTAAAAATTCCCATAAAATTATTTTCTGCCTACTAATATTATTATAATATTATAATTATAGTTTAACTTTCTTCGTTTTATATTTTTATTTAATTAGTTATTTATCTTCATATGTAGTAAACCTACAAAAATTATTAAAAAATATATAACTAAAGCACAAATTCTTAAGGAAAAACCCTTGCTCCCTGTGGATCAACCCTTACTCTCCATACGGTAGTAAGGTTATTATAAATTTCTGTTGTTTTAATTCGGATAAACCAACGACACTAATTAGTGAAGTTTGCTCATCACTAATTACCTATAAAATCTGAATTATCAAGTTGGGAAGGCACCGTTTGATGTCCAGCCATACTTGCTGCATCCGTCAGTAGGAGCATGTACCTGCACAGAGCATGTTTACTAACACTTGCGAGTCCGATTCTATGACGACATTGTGAAGGTTTCGTGTCTCGTAGAGGAGCAAATCATCACGAATTGCCATAGCCTCGACTATTATGTTAGTTTGGATACCATAAAAGACAAAATTTTGAAGAGAGTACTCCGTGTGTTGTCGCGAAGGATACCGCCCTCTCATACTAGTGCCAAGTTCCTTTTAGCGCGCCATCCACATTCAACTTGAGGATGCCAATTGGCGGTGGGTGCTAATGGACAAGTTGTAGACCAATGGTGATGGGGGTGAGGCTCTCTGATATGCCCCAAGTGCGAAGAAGATTGCATGTGACCGTTGAGCTGCAGGCGAGGGGTGGTATAAGATTGTGAGTACATCGTATCTACTATTGGACTTGTCGCATGATATCTAGTGCTCGCATGGGATCCCTTCAAAAAGAGAGGAATTTTGCCCTTTCTGGATCTCCCATAGTTAGTAAGCTATGGTGACGTGAAGGAATGGGCTCCACTTAGAGCATGGTGGCGAGAGAAAAATCTTGCCAAGACACTCAAACGGTGTTAGAATAGGAGGGGTGAACATCACTGGGCACAAATGATGTTTATTTTAGTGCCAACGGTCTAGAGCTGTTTCACTATGGAAGAAAAGGTGCTCCATAGTCTCAGCCTAAGAAGATGCGGGACAACACAAGCAACGCGAACTAAGGAAGTGACCGACACGAGTCACCTAAACATCAGTTGGGAGCCTACGATGCAGAGGTCTCGAAAGGAAGAAAGAGACTAGAGTGATGATTGGCGGATGCCAGATGCGGTGACTCGAGTGTTGGATGGGGGATTTCTTGCAGAAATTCTCCCAAGAGGATCGTAGGAGAAGGACCCATCGAGGGTAAGCACCCAAATAGGACATCGTGAGTGGTCCCTATGAGAGTACTCTAGGCCTGGGATAACATGTCTAAGGGGAGCCTATGTTGTTCCCAAAGGAGGCGTGTGTTGCCCATGGGCAGCTGTGCCACGGTCAATCGCAGACGATGGGGTACAAAGTGGGGCTGGTGGGCTAAAGGCTTGTCGACAACCCATGTATCATACCAGGGGCTAATCGCACCCTAATAGACATGCCAACAGTGACATTGGCTATCTATAGCCAGTGGCACTGCCAAGCCCGCCATCTACAAGGGCCTCGAACATCCAACTCAATACGAGCCTACTTGGCATTCTTGGGCGAGCTGAAACTCCCAAACGGGGAATTCTTAGTGCGCATATGCCACACGGGCTTCTTTTGAAGCATGTCTTGGACATCCTGAAGGCGTTTGATCCCTAGACCCCCCTCATCCGATGGCCGACAATCGTTATTCCAAGAAACCTAGTGATGTCAATGCTCTCCTGCAAGGTGACCATGCCATAAGAAACGTGCAAACAGTCGCTTCATAGAGCAGAGGACTGTGAGTGATAATGAGTGGACCTCTTAGGGGTGTATCGTGATGCTCATGAGGACATGTCAAATGAGCTGGATGTGGCCGCTAGAAGATGAAAAATGAAGTTTCCATCCGTCTAGATTGTTTCTCAACTTGGCCACCAAGGCTTAAAAAATAATGATGCCTAGCAGGTTCGAGAAAGATAGGGCATACCAAATAATCGAAAGGGAGGCATCCTCGTGAGTATCCAGTAATTTGTTGGATAATTTGAGAACGCTTTGTGGAGGTGGACGAACCAACCATCAAGCTCCTCTTCAAGGCATTGACGAGCTGGCTAGAAGCCCACTTCTGCGCAATAAGGACACTCATAATTTGTATAACAGACTTTTTAGATCCATCGAGGAAAACGATGTCATCATCTGCAAATAGAGAGTACGAGAGGATCGGGTATCCCCTTTTCGTGAAATATGGTTGGATGAGGTCGTGAGCGATCCCTCGTGCAAGTAATCGGCTGAAGACCTGCTCCGTCAATATAAAAAGGGTGGGTGAGATGGGATCACAATGTTGTAGACCTCTCGTGGCCGTGAAGATGCTAGAGCGGTTTCTGTCCACCAAGAGAGAAATGATTCCCTCTCATACAAGCATTCTGATGGACAACCTTGTCGTGGAATGCGCCTCAACTCGTCGTCAACCTCGTCACAAAGGACGAGCCAATGTGAAACACCCACGCTTTCAATACCAGGTTTAAACCCACGTCCATGTCGTGGAGTTTTCTCGTGTTCATGTTGTTTTACTGTCTTACGGAGACCCCTCAGGATTTTATGGGGAGCATCTCATGTCATTGATTTTTAGTCCGTCATCCTACGCTATGGGGGAGGCGACACCTGTGTGTACAGCCCTTCCCCCATGGAGCTTGTGTCTTTCCTTTAATCTTGTTTTGTTATGCCTTTGAGGGAGGGAGAAGCCAAGCAAGACTTCTTCCCCCTTGAAGGTCGCTTTAGGGGGGGGGGGAGCCCACTAAGCCCTCGCTCCTAATGGAGCCCCTTAGGGCACTTTTGACACCCCCCTTTCTCTATAATATCACTATAAAGGGAAGGGAGAGGGCATCTTTTTTTGTCAGACTTGCTTTTTCATCGCGAAATAAACGAAAAAATATGTTGTTATATCGTTGCTAGTAGTTTATCGACCTTCCATTCTTTTAGGGTTTTCTTGCATATGTTGTTGATCCTCTTCCAGCGTCCTTCACCCATCTCGTGGAGAGGACTTGTTGCCGAGGTGGACAACAATTTTGTTCATTCCCCTAGAATCTCTACAGACCTCATTGCACCTTAGGACGTGACGATATCTTCATATCCATCTCCCAGAAGAGAACCGCCAATAGAGTCGACCATAGAGCGCTTGCGGTCGACTCGAGGGGATCCGAATCTCCACTGGTCAATGTCACCCCTCCGGTCGACCACAAGCAAATTTTGCAGACTACGGCAAACGTCTGCGCTGGCGGATAATCGTCTTTCCGCCTACGGGGTTCTTGGCCAGGCCTTCGTTGGAGTTGTGATTGTAGACGGGCTAATTACCCCTATGGCTGATGAGCGCCTGCATCGCATGTGGTCTTTCGAGTGCCACCTCGACAACTTTTGCTAGCCACAAAATTCTGTCACCCAGCTCATGAGGTGCGCAAATAGTACCGGTGCCGCGACCTAGCTCAGTCAACCTACGTTTGACCGCGGCAATACCAGTTCTGCCGAGTGCCTCAAGGCCCACCCACCGCTCCAACATCACAAGCAAACCGACCGCGACAGCTCTAACAGGGTCACTACGGCAATCATCATCAGGTGTTGATTGCGTAGTGTGAACGCAACACAGTAGCAGTCTCCTTCTTCTAGTACTGAGCAGGACACCCCAAGGGAGTCTTGCGGAACTCTGGAATGCTGGCTGAACGGTTGATAACACCCTAATTTCTGTCTTTATTTCATGTTATTAGCACAATTTTATGCAATTAAAGAGCTTAAAATGGGGTTGTTATCATGTATTTACATGAAAATAGTGTTTTCAAGTGATTTCTGATTTTTCCCTAATTTTCTGTTAATTCTATCAATTTTAAAGGATTTAATGAAGCTCGAAATAATTATTTTTGAATGAAAATGGCATATTTAATATTTTATTTCAACAGTTATCAGCATGGGAATGAATCAGTGAATTTTCTAGAATTTTTGATGAATTTTTAAAATTTTCTGAGATTTGTTTAAAAAGGAAATGTATTTATTTCAAGGAAAAAAATATATTTATAATAGAAAAAAAAGTATTTTTATTATTTTCGAACTTTCAAGGGCCTTTTTGCAAACTTTCGTTGCAAAAAGACCCTGAAAACAGCTCTCGGTCGCCACTGTAAGCGTAAAGATCCAATTTAAAATTTTACAGGGTTTTATTGCAATTTTTAATATATATTTTTAATGTTTTTAGGAGAAATCGGAGGAGAGAGAGTGTGCGAGGGGCATATACGCAATCACTTTTGGGCGGCGTCCAAAAGCAATTCCAGGCTTTTAAAGGCTTTTTCTGCAAAAAGGAGGATTCAAAATGCGCCAGCCAATGAGAGAGCGACACGTCATTGCGTGTTTAAAAACGAAATTAATAAATAAATAAATTCTAAATCCAAAGGATTAAATTGGTTTAAAATTGATTTATTAATAACTTTTGATCCTAATGTCCGATTGAGATGATTTTTTATGGATTTGTTCGTCTTGATCCTCTCTTTCTATCTGTATGGTTGGATCATTCAGATCCAGCCTACATTGATAGATAAATAGTAAGTACTAAACGGGGGTAAAATGGTGATTTTTACCATATAACCTAAGTATAAAAGCTAAATTTCGAGAGGGGGAGCTCATTCTGGATGGTTCTCTATCACAACTGCAAGATAGAGAGGAGCCCCAGCCTGGATCAACAGTTTTGGTACTTTTTCCATTCATTGTATTTAAACTTTTATGCATTTTGAATGAAATAGGTTGAGTTGTTTGTTTCTTCATCTCTATTCTGATCTGAACTTCTAAATCGCTTGGCTTGAGCGGCATGTACAAGCCCTGATTAGGATTGAGAGGAGAAATTGAGGGATTCACCTGGGATTCAATTGCATTCCAAAAGAAAACTCTAAAAAATTTAGTTTTAATTCTTAGGATACTCAATTACCCCATTTTAGTTCTGAATTATCAACTTGCAAAAATCAACCAAACCCAAATTAAAAATTCCTACCAACCTCTCTAATTGAATTCTTCGATCCATCCAATTGAATCAATTAATTCAATCTAGAGCCCACATTTCTTCTATTCTTCTCACCTCTTCTACCCCCCTTTCTCAATTCTCATGTAATTAGGGTGACTTGATCCTCGTTGAAGATCAAATTCACTCTAATTAGGATTAAAACACCAAAAAGATAATCACATTGAACTTCCTACTTGCTTCCCTTGGACGACACTCACACTTATCACTGTACATGTTAAGTAGAGTTTTATAAAATTTATTGCATAAGCTAGAATTCACAATGACAAGGGCTAAAAATTCATAATTTTTACCCCTATTTTCAGCTTATCAACGGTCCACCTGAGCAAAAAAAGAGTGGTCATCGATCGCCCTGACTGACTCTTCTCACTAGTTCTCGGTGGTTCTTCGGGACGCGTGTTCTTCTCTAACGACCCGGCGACTCTGAGTCTCCAACGAAGCCAAAGCATCTCATCTTCCCCAATCAGGTTACTTCTTTCCTTCCACACCTATAATTTGTCGCAGTGGTATTACTTTCTTTAGTGCTGATCCACGGCTGCTCCTATTGTGTGTTAGGACACGTTATTGACGTTGTCAGACTGGGTCGTTCATGACAACGGGACGGATGCCACCGGAGGGTAATTCGTCCCTAACTCCATCGGCATCTGAACCAAACATATAGATCATTGGGAGCTTGATCAGGCCACGACATCTCCCGCATCGCCATCTAGTCTCACGCCTCAGATCAGTCAGTGGTTCTGCACTTCTCGTTTATTTTATCTATTCGCACGCATGATATCCTGCTAATTGGACATACCTCGCCCACACATCTTTATGGTATAGCACAAACCGGTCACTCCGGCACCGTGTTACATCACATCCACTAGAGCGATGGATGCATCGGTAAACCCAAAGCAACATAGCAATTTCCTAAGGAAATTCCATGAAACTTGATCAAATGCCTTCTCCATGTCCAGTTTGATGATGATGTTCGAGCCCCGAATAAGAGTGTCTATTGACTAGGCTTATTCTTGAACTAGGATGTTATTGTCATGGATCTATCGACCCCTGATGAAACCACACTTTCAGACGAGATAAGTCTATTAAGGAAGGTCCATAGTCACTTTGTAATTATCTTGGATACACCTTTAAGCATACATTACAAAGACTAAAAGAAGATGGAGTGTCCACTTTTGGAATAAGCAGTAAGAAAGTGGATTTCAAACTTCTAGGTACGACTTTACGTATAAAGATCTCCTTGATAGCAAGCACCAAGTCTGTGCCTACTGTATCCCAACATGCTAAGTAGAACTCCACAGAAAATCCATCTGGTCCCGAGGCCTTGTTCTGATAAAAGGAAAAGACCACCTCCTTGATATCTGCTCTCGTACGAAGGGGCATAAGTAGGGTATTTTCCTGGTCGGTCACCAAGTGAGATGTGTAATCGAGTAAATCCTCTCTCATAGTAGTCAGTCATGAAGCAAGGAGTGTACTTTAGTATGCGACACCGACTGTCGCTAGCTTAGCACAGTCCTGATTATGCATCCTTAATAGGATCGTATAATTAGGACGAGCTCTATGCCCAATCAAGGCATGAAAGCAACAGGTGTTTCTATCACCTTCTCTCAGCCATTGGATAGCTGATTTATGAAGATGTAAAATGACATCGCATGGTATCCTCAAGCTTTTCACTAAGCCTAATCTTACACTTTCCTGCTTTGTCCATCCAACCATCATGTAGTTGTCGCTCGATAGCAGCTCGCTCCATCTTGAGCATTTTGATTGGTACGCGCACGTCTCTAAATACATCATGTCAATTCCACCATTTTAAATGAAACTTGAGGTTCCTTAATCTATAACTGAAGTTCTCCATAGGCGATGTAGAGATCGTTTCAAGCCAATGAATGTGCATAAATTTAAATAAGTCTTCATGCTCTAGACACATCGATTGGAATTGGAATGGGGAGCGGTAAACTCAAGTAGTCGAGTCCGAGAGAAGGAGAATCGGTGAGTGATCCGCGTAGTATCACAGTAGAATCTCAATTGTGATAGTACAGTGCGTCAGCACAATGCTATTAGTCAAACAATGGTTTAGCCGCTGGTACATGTGTGCATCGGCCTGGCGCTCATTGCACCATGTCCATTTCTCACCTATAGTGGGAGGCTCTACATGTGAGGCGTGATGAATAAAGCCATTTAACGCCTGCATGAATCCTAACCCGAGAGGATGACCTCCCTAGCATTCATTGATTGCTCGTGTGCAATTAAAATCCCCAGCTATAAAGGAGGGGAGATCAACAAGCCGTTGGTGGGCCTGGCTATGTTGAGTGAGTTCTCCCTAGAGGGCCCTTCGCACTAGATGTCTATGAGAGGCATAGACTACTATGAGCGTGTAAGGCTTCGGGGAATATGATATGGCAAAAGTAACATACTATGTCCCTTCGATAACTAATTCCAATGAATAATCATGCTTCTAAAAATGCCAGAGTATATTCGAAGGATGACAATAAACATGGTCCATTCCGAGTTTTCTTGTAATGGAATGAGAGTGATCCGATGTAGTCATCAGCTCAATAAGCCCAACTATCTCAATTAATTAGAGAAAGGAGATGTGACTGGATTAGAGGGTTGCTGGTCCCTGTACAATTCCAAACATTACTTGGGATCAAAAAGCTATCGGCTCGCGCGATGCAGCCTCGATCGGGTGTTATACATGCGATGTGAATGAGGGGCATCCGAATGATGTTCTGAAGGATGGGAGGTATCCATGTTTGAGCCCTCAGAGATGGAGGCATCGTCCTCGTCCTCTCCGTGGAAGTGTGACCATTAGTGGCACATTACTTCGTGAATTCCTTACATGGGAATGTCACACTAGAGGTCTTAGTGCCCACTTTGGCTGGGACAAGATCATAGCCACCGCGGAATACCAGTTCTATTGGCTTATCTTGAACCACAATGTCAATAATATTGTCACCCAGTTCGCGTATGTGCCTTGGCTAGTTAGGTCAAGAAGAGTGCAAGGTTATAAACATGGCTACTGGTGCCCAAGCATCCATGGGACGATGTCAACATGGACTTCATCCTAGGGTACCCCAGATCGCGTGACGGCACGACTCTACCATGGTTGTCGTTGATAGGTTTTTGAAGAGGGCTTACTTCCTGCCTTGTGCGAAGACGTCCGACGCCACTTAGGTTGCACAATTATTTTTTGAGAGATTGTGCACCTACATGGCTTGCCCACTTGGATCGTCTCCAACCGAGATGTCCGCTTCACGAGCTACTTTTGGAAGACCTTGTGGAGTCTCATCAGGATGAAACTTAAGTTTTTAACGGCTTACCACCCTCAGACCGATGGTCAGACGGAAGTGGTAAATCTAGGCTTAGGTAACCTACAACGGTCCCGAATAGGCGAGCGCCTTACGACTTGGGATTTGATAACTCCTTGTGCTGAGTTCGCTTATAACTCCTCGGTGAACAAAACCAATGACTTGATTCTTTTGAGATTGCCTATGGCCAAGCTCCTCGTCGACCCCTCCATTTACCACATGTAGACCCTCATGTTAGAGTATCCGATGACGGTCTTGCATTCGCCCGACATGTTTCATTGTTGCATCCACATATTCATGATAGAATCACAAGTCAAAATACATTCTAGAAGCAAGATGCCGACTTGCATCGTCAACCCAGAGTGTTCAACGTGGGTGACCGCACTATGGTGAGACTTAGACCGGAGAGATATTCTCCCGGGATGGTTGCCAAGCTACATGCTCGTAGCGCCAGCCTGTTCTCGATCCTCCAAAGAGTGGGCGGTAACGCCTACGTCATCAAAATCCTGCCCTCATGGGTGATCAACTCCACATTTAACATGGCAGGCCTGGCTTCGTACCGAGCCCCTTCTCCCTCCTCCGACCCAGCCTTTCTAGACTCCTTCAGTATGAGTGAGTTTGTCGCGACCACTCCCCCCGTACTTTCACCCAATCGGCACGAGTCAGGACTCTATACTCATGGATCACAGAGGATGATTTACGACGTTTGAGACCAGAGCTTCTTCAGCCACTATCGTTCGCTACCCCACACTGGTCGGAGCAGAGTTCTTCCCTCCTTTGGAGGATTGATAGAGGACGCCAACCAACTCTGTTGAAGAACTCTTCAAAGCCATCATCATCGTCATCAACGCCCTCGCCATTTTACGTCGAGCTTGACCGGCATGCCAAGGCGAAGGTGAAGACATTTGGGTTCAAATACTCAGGGTGAAAGCACATCCATGAGTTCGAATGTCTTGATTTTTGCCGGTCCGTGCTCGTCATTTCGGTGATTATTACGTCCGTGTGATTGTTTTCGTCGTGTCTTTACCCGTGTTCCTCGTGTCATTTTGTGTTCATCATGTGTCATGTGGTTTTGCCTTTACTTTTTTGCTTCTTTGTATTGGTTGTAAAGCGGCCCCCATGTATATCAGCCCCTTAGTGGACCCCATATTGGACTTACCTAAGGAGCCCATCTCAACCCCCACATATCTGGGAGAGATCGGCACCCTAGGTCGATAGACCTGGAGTTACTGTTTTTGCAAAGCTACATGTGCCGTAGGTCTCAAGTAAGAAAGGAGAAGAAAGAAGAAGAAGGGAAGATAGGGGGTGCACACATCTCTTATCGTCACCAGGGCTTGTCGCTGCTGATAATCTCAAATTATGGGGTTTTTTACTAGTTAGTCGTGTGAGTATTGAGACAGTCAACAAATAAAATTAACTTCACAGCCGTAGGACGAGTAAGGTGTCGAACCGCAAGCAGCAGGTAATGAGATAGTAAATTTCTTTCAGTTTAACTTATCCTATCAACTTCTTATAATTTATTCTAACAAGAAATTCTAAGATCTTCAGTATTATAATTCTACAACAAAGGTGTCTATAGAGTCTCAACTTTAGTTCACTAAGCAGCTTATATAATAATAATAAAAAGGAATGGAGTAGGATAATCTTCAGTACATAATTAATGAAACGATGTTCAATAAGTAAGTTAAAGATAGATTTTCGCTAGACAGATTATAGAAAGTATCTTCAATAGAGTTAGTTTAAAATTATCTTCAGTAGATTCAATTTAGAAAATATCTTCAAAAGGTTAGATTTAATTCAGAAAATATCTTCAAATGGAACTGAGCAGTTACAGGCTCTCGGCTGTAAAATTACTCAGTTACAGGCTCTCACTTGTAACTTGGGTGAGAGCAAGCCAAGCGTGCAGCCTTCTACGCGCGAGGCTGTTCACGGCCTTGGTTGCATGCTTGGCCTTCTGCGCGCGGCCTTGGCTGCGCATGGCCTGCTGTGCGCGAGGCTGTGCACGGCCGTGGTTGCACGCTTGGCCTTTTGTGCGGGGCTGCTGCTTGCGCAGCGTAAGCTGGGTTGCTGAGCTGAAGATCCGGTGAAGATGGTGATGGAAATGGACTGTGAAGATTGAATTGGACAGAATGGAGAGAACACAAGAACACTTTTGAACAATAAACTTCAAATTAACCTAGAACAAATGAACAATTTTAGTTGGAAATGTTGGAAAGACATTGATTGTTGCTTTCCAACCCAACCTAGATTGTCTTAGAGGGAAAATTACACAAGACTGAATTTGAGCAATCACACATACCTTGTGTCACAATCCTTTCGGTGAGGAGCTGATCTTTTTGCTCATGCTATTCCTCAGCTTGCTTCTTCTTCCCAACTCCAATGCTCATCATCTATTGGAGGGTATGCAGAACTCTTCTCTTCCACGCCCTAAACATGTTTAAGCTGAAATTCCACACAACCTCAAGTAACTATTTCAAAGAGTATTTATAGGTTTGCTCTCTTGGGCACAACTCTTGGGCTTCTTGGGCTTCTTGGGCTTTTAGGATTGACCCAAGTATGTGATTTTCAGTCCTTCGAGAAATTTGGCCTTCATCTTGTAGAGGATAAGTCAGTCTGCTTAATCAGGTGCCTTCCTTGTTGGATTTCATCTAAATCTGTACTCATTTAAATGAAAGATAAGATCCAATCCACTTGATTCTCTGAATCAAGTGGGGTTAGTAAAAATCATGCTTTAAATGGTAAATATGGAACTAATGCTTAAAAATAATGATTGATTAATGGAAAGTACCTGATTATTTTATAACATAGTTATGGTCATCAGCCGTCAGGTCTAGTCGCCCTTCGAACGTTTGACCGGGTGACTCCCTCACGCCTCGTGAGGCCCGCACTCAGGCATGTGGCGTGCCATACACTCAATCGCATGACTCTCCTATGCACCAACGGGATGCGAGCTAGCACCTTCACGGTGCGTTGATTGACAGGGCACCCCACGGTGCCTTCACAGACCTCCCGCATGGTGCAGGTCCTTTGACCCCTTCGACGGCCACCCTCTAGGGCTCCACCTTGGGTCAACGGTTGCCCTACCGATGCTGACCACTATGGCCCTGTCAATGTCCATCGGAGTTCCCCACATGACTCTCTCAACATGCACTGTACTCGCGCTGCATGTGTCCATGAAGCCTTCTATACCTCCACTCTCTAAGGGGACCATCAAGCCATAGTGCCGCAATTTGGTTCGCCAGCTGCATTCGCTGTCACTGCCCAGTGACGTCCAGAACTGTCATCAGCTGCGCGTGCGCCGTGTGAATCACATGGCATGACCCTAGTAATTCTTGGCTCAATGCACAACCACAGGTGCTGCTGCCTAAAGCTGTCTCTGCCTTATTGAACCCCAGGCTCGCGCTGCACCTCGAGTTGTCAGTGCCGCCGCCCAAAACCCCCACTACCACTACGCTCGCAATGGTAGTGCTACCCACACCCCGTGTTGCCAACTCTATCACTTGTGTACACCACCGCTCAGCAGTTCAGGTCATCGTGTCGTTCACTCAAGCCACCGTGCAACGTTCCCCTTGTCTACCTCTACATCACACTCCAATGCTGCTATCCTGTCACCTGTCGAGTGACACTTTATAGTCTCCGGCATGCCTTCCCACCCGACCGCACCAGCCACCGCACTTTGAAGACCTCGATGATGATCGACAACATCGATGAGGTACGTCATTCCCCTCTGCTCATTAGTTATATTATTGTGTTCAGTATATTGGCGACTATGCTCCATCGCGCTCTAGTTAGAATTAGGTGATAGTTTGAACATCAAAAACTACAAGTTGAGTGAATTCCCACATATGGGTCGAGCCCATCCGTTACGTGCAAGCGTCAATGGAATTATTCCATTCAACACCATAGTCGTCGTCATCACCCCGACAAGGCTCAGAAGGTCATTGTCACCTTGACCGTCATCGGTCGTCCTCATCGAGAGTTGAGAGCTTGCCAAAACTCGATGAGTCTGGACCTACACGTATGTCCACCTAGGTACACCACATCACGTAGTTCATCTCCTAAGGGAATTACCCATCGGACAACGTCATCGATGACGTCCGACATCAGTGTGAGGGGATATGGCTGAATACAGCATAGGGGACCAATTACGATATAATGTGACAGCAAATTAGATTGTATAGAACTATATCAAATAAAACTAGATCAAAAGTTTTAGATCGATGGGATAGAAATTGAATCGATCTCCAACTCTTAGACAATAAGAAGAATGATAAAAAGAGAGATATTGGAATATTACCGGAAGCCAGAAAGGCAACGGCGAGGTGGCCCGGAGAAGTGGAGTGGGATTGAGCCTCTTGGAAGAATTTGATGAAATAAGGTACCAGCACGACCATGTCTAGACAAGTCTCAATGAAGGCGTACATCTGGGCAGTATTAAATAAGCATCATGATATCTTAATTTTCCTAGAGTTTAACATAAATGACAAGAAAATAAAATCGTGGTTAGTATTTTTCAAAGTACTGCATTAGAAAAAGACAGGACTTGGGGTTGCGGGCTCCAATGCAATTTACGACCCACATACAATGATGACCCATTTTAAGAACACATCATTGACCTGGATTGATGGCGATGCCCTCAAGTTATCTAGGTTTTTTTTTTCCTAAGTTTAGTTAAAATTTAATGTTTTAGTTAGGGTTTCCCTTGTTTCTCATGGGGCCTACATACAGGACCCCTCGGTTAAGAAGTGGAGAAGTCTCTTTGAATTTTTGGAAAAAAGGAATAAAAAAGGGAAGAGAAAAAAGAAAAGAGGGTGAGAGAGAGAAGGGCGGAACTGGAATGGGGCTGACTTTGGTCGCCCGTCCCGTTCTGCCTCCTCCTGTTACGACCGGAGGGCAAGGAACCGCCCTCGCCACATCCGTGGATTCATCCCCACCTGCTCGGGCCGTCATGAGCGATGCTCCAGCCCGAAGTGCTACCATCAGCGAAGCACCACTTACGTGCTTCAAGTGCCAAGGAAGAGGGCACCGAGCCAGCCAGTGTCCATCTTCGGCTCTCTTGATTGATACAGGAGAGGTCGGACAGGACCTGACTTTAGACCTGGATCCATTACCCGACAACGATTACCGTGCAGGCGAAGAGCTCGCGAACGGGTACGACTCACGCGACCCTCAGGTTGGGTACATCGAGATAGTAGACGCGGGCACAAGCCCGGTGACGGCTCCACGCCCCAGAGCTCGGGGAATCGCTCGCATCGCCGCCGACGGCCCGAGCACAAGTGAGATGCCCGTCCCACCTAACCATGTATTGGAGGTTAACCCCGCACCTGTACTACAGAGGATAGCCCCGATGGCTGATTCGACGCTATGAACCTCGGTCTTTTGCACGTTTGTCCGGATCAACGACGAAGTGTGCAAGTTGACGGTGGATAGTGGTAGTTGCGTCAACGCCATCTCCGACGCATTGGTCAACCGACTAGGGTTGGCGATCATGCCTCATCCTACACCCTTTGGCGTGTTGTGGATCCATGATTCATTTCTATCGGGGAAGCGACAATGCCACGTCCCGTTAAAAATGGCGACGTACGATGAGACCATCTTGTGTGACGGCCTTCCTATGAAAGTAGGAAGCATTATCCTAGGTCGACCCTGGATCTATGATAATGACGTCGACCTAGACGGCAGAGCGAACACATGTTCATTTCTGCACAAGGGAAGATGGGTCACGTGGTACCCTTACACCATGAAGGCACACTACCCCGCGCCTCCTTGAGAGCTGGGATGCGAAGTTGAAGACGTGTTCTGGAGCCCGATCGATCGCGCCGCCCGCCAAACAGCCCATGTCGCTTGTCCGGAGACCTGCACCACGCAGTGCGCCATTGGAGCCATTCGTCCAGCCACACGAGCCACCCGTGCCTGTCATCCGACCTGCCGTGCCGCCAGACCAGCCGCCCGTGCCACTCGCCCAGAGCTGTCGCGTAGCGTCACCACCGGACTCATCCAGGAGGTTCCTCGACCCGGTGTGGACCGCGCACTCTTCCACCGCTCGGATGACGAGCGGCGGATGCGTAGCACCCGCCACACATTCTGCAAGGGAACGGCCTACTGCCATCACCCTACCCCACGCGCGGAGCATGTGCTTGTCTCCCCGAAGGCCCATGCCGCCGGGTTGAGCCCACCTGAGATCGCACACGGCCAAGTCCTGTCAGGACTCCAACCCCTAGCACCCGTAGTAGTCTCTCGTTCTACATTCACGCAGCATGTTTTGTCCTTGCATCATGATTGTCATGATAGGTCATTATTTAGGCATGCACACTACAAGCAGGCTGCCAACTCGCAGAGCCGACTCCGAGTGACTGACGTGAGAAACCGAGTGTTGGTGAGATTTTGGCTGGAGAGCTATTCTCCCGGGCCGCCCCAATGCTACATGTTCACAACGCCGGCCCGTTCTCGACCCTCCGACAAGTGGGCGGATATGCCTACGTCGCCGAAGTCCCTCCTTCGTGGAGGACCTGCTCCACTAATGTGGCGGGCCCGATCCCGCACCAAGTCCCCTCTGATAAGCCTGAAAATGTACTTAAAATATGCCGTTGTTTGGGCTTTTAGACTTATGCAATAAAATTTATAATTTCCCTTAATCACTAAATATGAATATAGAGAAAGTAAGGGGTCAAACCACAGGGAGGCAACAAACGAGAATTTTTATCCAATTTCAATGAATTAATTCAAAGATGATTTAATTTTGCAATTAATAAATCTTAATTATCCTTAATAATATTCTTTAATTAATGAAAATTAAGTAAAACTTAATTTTGATTTTTGATATTTCGGTCAGAAAATTCAAGATATGAATATTTTAATTTTAATCTCAGATTAATTCAGATTATTAATTTCCCAGTTATTAAAAAATTTTAAAACAATTTTCTTATGAATTAAAATTGGGAATTAAATGATCAAGAAAGGGATTTTTAATTTGGACTCCAAGATAGATGAATTTTCAATTCAAATTTTATTTTTAGTTTTTTTATATATTAAGTTAAATTCCTAAAAAATAAAAATCGAAATCTAGAGAGAGAAACTAAACAAATTAACCTAGAGAGAGAAAGCAGAGAAATTAAGGAAAAGATGAAATCCGACCCTAAATTAAAAATCTAATGAAGCAGAAATTTTTTAAATTGATGTAGAATTAAGGATAAAAAATCAGATCTTTAATCGGAATCAAAACGAAGTGCTAATTTCATTGAAAACAAACTTCTAGGGCATGTATATTTCGCCCATGCCTTGGCATTTTAGAATCGTTCAAGAAGATGATTGAAATACAAATTAGAGACCTACAAATTTGAGTTCAGAAGCAAGATCTGTTGACTTCAAGAATCCCTCATGTGTCCTTCCTGGCAATTGCTTGGGGGAGAGCGTCCAAAAGTGATTTTCGCCCTTTTCCAGACCTCCATTTAAAGATCCAACTGTCTGGATGGTAGAGGGGGAAAAGACGAACCTACCCTCAAAATTTCAGCCCAATTCGACATCTAGATCTCAAGATATCAGGGTTTTGGTGAGGATAAATCTGAACCATTAGATCGTTTTATTTTCTAAAAAATGATTTTTCCTGATTGGTTGAGCTTATTTCTCGTTTTCCGCCTTATGGGATCACGTGTCGGCCTTCGTTGTCTGTGTCGGCCCCCCTCAATGATTGGAGAACAATCATTGTCCACGTCACCCTGAAATAATAAAAAAAACACAAAGTCTCTCTCTCTCTCTCTCTCTCTCTCTCTCTTTTATATATTTTAAATCATAAGCCGCTTATTTTGACTATTCTTCTCTCTCTCTTCTCTCTTTTATATATTTTAAATCGCAAGCCGCTTATTTTGACTATTCTTCTCTCTCTCTTCTCTCTTTTATATTTATATAATAATTATCCACTCATTTGCCCGAATTTCGGGCAACTGACGTGGATGCCCCTTAATATATAGATAAATATATTATAAAATGCTAAATAAATTAAATATATGTTATTTAAATATGTAAAAAACCATTTCTTGGGTATATAACGGTAAAAAATTTATAAAAAAATATGGAAAAATTCCATAAAAATCATGAGAACACTTACCAACCTTAAGTCAAGTATTTAAATCCCTGCAAAAAATATTTCTTCACTAAAATGAGGTTAAATTCCATGTAAAAAACGATAAAAAATCAGAAATAATAGTAAAATGAGAGTGTAACTGATTTATCTTTATTTTAATATGATAGCATTCAAATATAGTCATTAAAATACATAAATATAATGTAAAACTCATTAATTAATCATGTTAATTTGCAAGTTATCACCCCATTGTTGTGAGCGAGTTTGCCCCGACCACTTTCTCGGTGAACACGCCCGATTGGCACGAGTCCGACGATCGTATACTGCTTGGGGTAATTAACAATGCAGGGAGTCGGGTACCGCGGAGGACTTCATCTGGAGATGCGGAAGCCTCGATCGCCACGGAGCGCGACACACGCCAGCGACGACCCGGCCCTCGCCGAATGCCGCCGCCAACTACCCCAACTCGACGGAGCTGAGTTCTTCTGACCCCGGGAGGATTGATGGTGCACGCCATTGAGGGTCGTCATCGATGTCATCCATGCCACGCGCCCGCGACGTTGAAGACTAGGTGATCTTGCTTCGGTTATCCTTTCCCCTTTTCCGTCTATCTTTCTCTCCTGTTTTTGCTTTTATCTCGTTCTCGTTTGTCCCGTTTCGTCGTGTTTCGTCACGCTCCCGACGCTCGTCCATTTGTGTTTTACCATCAAGGGGGAGAGGTCTTTATCTACCCCTCTTCCCCGTGCCCGTCCTTCTTTCCCTCTCTTTTCTCCCCCTTAATTTCCCCTTTATTTATGTGTTTTTTTCTTTGTAATGGGGGGAGCCCACTTATAAGGGCTCCCCAAAGGACCCTTTTAGCCCATTAGGGGCCCATCCTTCTCCCCCCTTATAAGGGAAAGGGTGGGCGTGCTAATTCCTTAAACCAGAAGTTTAGTTGAGGCATTTTATCGAACAGCTTCTGTGTCTGCCTTCCTCGACCAGAGAATAACACAAGGGAGGAGAAGATAAGGAAGAGAAGATAAGGTAGGGGAAGAGAAGGAGGACGCCACCAATTGCCTGCCACAATCGCCGCACTCCTCCCTCCCCCATCCTCGAACGCAGACCCCGTGCTCGCTTGCGGGTCGCCAAGCCATGCATTGCTTCCGCTGCCCAAAGGCCTGCCAACTGCGCCGCACTAAGGCCACCTCAGCCGCGACCGAGGTCACAGATCCGCCATGACACCGCCGCTATTCGCGGTCCCGTCGCAGCCCACAACCCCGCAGCGGCCCGCAATGCCGCGGACCTACTGCTGGCGTTGGGACTTTGGATGCGGTCAACCCGTCGCCCGACCTACGAACGGTTGATCCGATCGATCCGAGCGCCCGTTCAACCGCTCGGACGTAGACGACCAGTCGACCTGTTCGACACACGGTCGACCCGACCCGAACCGTCCGACCGACCCGATTGGTCCTCCAAATCGATCGACTAGATCTGTGGCTTTGAGCCGTCCGATCGAACTGACTGGTCGGACAGACTCCGCCGACCGAACCGATTGAACTGTTTGACCAGGACGACCGAACTGCCCGGTCCGAATGACCCGGTCAATCGATCTGACTGACTCAGTCGATCGATCTGACTGACCTGGTGTACCCTTTTGTTGGTCCCGCCCTGCCCAGGTTGCGCTGGTGAGCTCGTCCACTAGCGTGACTTGCAGACGTTGCCGCCATCGCCCTCCTCTATGTCCAACCTTTACGAGGTGCTCGGACATCAATCGCTGCACGTCGAGCTGCCGTGATCTCTCCGGCACCCTTCATCGAACCCGCTCCATCCGCCAACCGTTTACAACTCACTGTACTACGAGCCACGCCGTCTAGGTATGCAGTACTCCCCATCTCTCGCTTATTCCTTGTCGTGTATATTCGTTCCGACTCCACTGCGCTCAGGCTAGGTAGGTGAGTGAGGTTAAACGAGAGAAACTACGATTTTGAGTGTCTTAGTACAGACGAGTACGTCTGTTGTGTGCGAGCCCAACGGATTGAGTCGGTTCGACCGTAGTCTCCTTCGTCACTCCGACGAGGCCTAAGAAGCCCCCGTCGCCGTCACCCGGCGACTCCCATCCAATCTTGGAGCTCGGCGCCTCCCTTGAGTCGGAGCTTGCACGTACGACACGTAGGGCATTCATCTTCACATCGTTGCACACCTGATGGGGGACCATCCACCAGCCGAAGCTCAAGATCGACCGGTTGTGACCCGCGAGCAACCACGTCGAGAAGTTCGAGCCAACGCGAAGGACGCGGAGTTCAAATATACGGCTTGAGGAGGGAGTTCCCCAGACCATTTCCTTTTGTCTTTTTGGATTTTCATTATCATGTTTTTTTTGGGAGGGCCTCCGTCTGGCTTGACCCGACTCGCCCGTTCCGACTCGGCCGACACCGGGTCAACTCGGTTTTAAGTAAGGAAGTTCTGACTCGGCTGGCACCGAGTCAACCCGGTTTTCAGTAAGGGCAGTCCCTGAAATTATTGGCCGTGGCCGGGGGTAATCCGGATTTAATGACCTGACCGAGCTAGGGCTCGCCGACGACCCGCCGCCGCCGACCCCGCCTCCGGCCACTGCTCCTCTGGTCACTGACGCCGCGTCCGGCCATCACCATCTCCGACCATCGTCGACCACACCGTCACCGTCACCCCCTGGTCGCCACCCCGGCCGCCGACGAAGCCTCTGACCGCCAAATCTCCGGTCGCCAAGCTTCCACCGGCCGCCGCCTTCTTCAGCTGTCGCCACCCTTGCACGCCACCGCCGTAGCCCGTTCTCGGCTGCCGTCATGGTCTATTGTCTCTGGCTGCCTCCGCCTGCGTCACCTCTGTCGCCAAGTTGCTGCTGCAGCCATCCGTCCCTGGCCACCACTGCCAGCGCCGCCGCAACCTCACTGCCGCCAGCGCCGCTGATGCGCCGCTCGCCCCGTGCCACCCTCACCGTTTGCCTCGCGATCACGTCTCTCGTTAGCGCCGTCGACGCGCCGATTGCCGCCGCCCACACCGTTCGCCGCATTGGACCGCTACGCCAATAAGGACTCGGCTGCGATTCACTGCGACTACCAGACCACGTCCGCAGGTCACGACGCTACACCCTTCCCCTATCGAGTATTATTATTTCTTGCAATATATCCTCGCATGCCCCATCGCCGAGGCTGGACCCACAGATCACCTGTACCCTGGGGTTTGGGTAGAGCACTTCCTTGATTATTCTGTTCACCCACGTTACCGGGAGTACTTAGTTGGATCGGGGATACCGCATCGTCGGCGTACATCGATTGATCTAATGGGTCATTGGGAGTCGGATCGTACGTGGGACGTACGGGAACTCTTCCAGGGCGCTTGTCTTATCTCAGCTGCTCCGCTGTACTTCTTGTTGTTTTCCCATAAACGTTGCATCATAACGTAAAACATCGAATCATACTCGTTATTCATTTCTGGCCCTGTGTTGCAACGCGTGCTGTCGATCCCGGCCGTATGTGTTACATCAACACCTGTGAGGGTACCGTCGGACGATGACACCGCCGTTATCTGATACTTCATCATTTATCGACACCAGAACATCATATTTGGTGTCGACCGGACGACATTGTAGATGCCGTCTGACATCATGGATGAATTAGAGTAAGTAGCGGAATCATCGATTCTAAATCTTTCAAAAATATAAAATGCATACTCACAGACATAACAATGGTGGCAACTAGGAGGTTTGTAATTTAGACAGCGATTGCTATAACGGGTTCCTGATGTTCTTTCTGCATTCGCATCTGATGTAGTATCAATTACACTCGTGTGCCCCCTTTTTTTATCAAGAACAGGTCTCCAATTTTCTGGAACCGACCCCGGGTCTTTTACAACTACCATTACGTAACTCCATGTCAAAAGTATAAGCTGCGAGCCGAAAATTCCCGTTAATCGAAAGAAACAAACTTATGACCACTAAGGCAGTGATCTCGGCCTATTTTACACATTAATGCCCTCATTACAGCACGCATATCGGATGATTTCTGATTGAAACTCCAGTTTTCCCCAATGGAGCAGAAATGAAAGAACAATCTAGATCGATAAGATCTAGAATGATAGCTAGGCAGATTTCGGAAGAGAATTACTCACCAACAATTGAAAGACGAGGACTAAAAAGATCATCAGCAAAGACGAAGATCACCGCGAGAAAAGGAGGGGCCCCCAAGCAATGAGGACGATAGCCTAGTACGAAAGGGCCACGACGGCGGCGACAATCAAGATCATGGAGTAACCAACGAACCACAGACAAGAACATAACCTAAAAAGATTAGCGAGGCGGCAACAAATCATCCTTTTAAATGGCAAAGGATCTCCAATATTATCAAGATCCAAAGAATAGCCCGTGTTCTTCCTCTTTTCCTCCCCGCCGTGAAGATTTGCCGCCAAATCTTCCCCGCCAGATTCTCGATTGATTGCGGCCCACCCAAGATCAATCTTGGATCGATCATTAATATACGTATTCTTTAACTATTTTTCTCCGAAACTATATCTCGCGATGGGACGAACGATGACAACTGAGAAAAAATATACTTATTCAGAAAGAAAAACAACGTAATTTCCGATAATCGCAGGTTTTCAAAATTCCTGCCACCGGACCTCTGAAGTAGAAGGGAAGTCTGTTACGAAGAAATCTACGACATGAGAGGTCGTCTTCTCCACTACAAATTTTGGGGATGGTGAGGGCGACGAGGATGATGGCGGCGAGGGATAGAATGGAGAACTGGAGAGGACCGTTTTAAGGAGATGATGCTTAAAGAGAAGGATGTAAAGATTCTGCTAATACTGGTCGATTGCTGCTATTTCAAAATAGCACTATTACGGTCGACTGCTGCTATTTCTCAACAGAGGATGGCCAACAGTCAGGCACTCAACGGTCACATTGAGGCCTATAAATGCCTGTGTAAACATTAGATCATTGAGGCTTTTCTTTCTATTATGTCTCCCAGGGTAGTAGCTCTGCCCACCACCTTGTCCATTCTCTAATCTCTATCTATCTTCTGTTCGGTTCCGTATTGATCCAGCCTGAGATGCCCTTCTCTCATCTTCTCTACTTCTCTCTTCTAGATCTCATATTGGCATCTCACCTTTCTTAACATGGTATCAGAGCCATATGCCTTGCGACAAAGCTCAAGATCCTTTGGTTATGTTGCCTAGACACAGCCAAGATATCTCAACAATTTATCTATCTCGCCTGGCATGAGTTCTTTCTTCATCCGGTTTTCTTTCACGAAGAAGCAGTTTGGTTTTTTACGGCATCGCCCGAGGGTGCGCTTTACAGCTGAGAGATCCTGTACAATCCAAAAAGAGTGGTCAAGACGACCAACGAGATGATGACGTCGTCCCCGTATTGCGTACTAGACAATCTCGCCACAAGCACTTGTTATGCCTTCTCGTGAGGGTGCGGATCAGATGCAGCAAAGAGGCAATCATGAAGGCTAAATTGGGCAGGAGATAGGTCACTATCAAATTCATTGAGACGGCACTAGCGAGAAGCGGTTCCTGCTCTTTTCTCACAGGTGGCTTCTTTCTTGACTCGCCGCCCTCTGGGCGCCCGAGATTGATGCCGGCCATGGGAACAAGGAGCTCGATCCTGGGATTTTTTCCCCACAAAAATCTCAGAAGTGTTCCAAGGCGGCTTGAGAATATTGCAATCTGGGAAGGGTTTAATGTCGCCAAAGGTCTTCGAATAGAAGGCGGTTGGCTATGGCAATGGCGACGCAAAGAACCCCCATTACTTTGGACCGACAGGACTCTAAGACTTTGAACGAGGAGGTGTTTGTTGAGAATTGCAAGGATGAGAAACATAATGAAGAGAAAATCATCTTATTCTCGCCCAGAGACAGAGATTTTAAAACCAATGCCCAAGGAGAACAATGATTTTCATCCTCTTTAGGAGAAGTCTTTTGGGGCATTCTACAGCAGGACGAGGCAAAGGCCCAAGTTGTTTGATATTTATTTCCTTCCTCTGTATCGATAGTAAACGAAGACAGCCGTGGAGTGTCCTTATTGCCTTATGGTTCAATTGCTCTAACGACAGAATTAGGTGATTTCAGCGGTTCTCGTTATGGAGTTGTGTTTTTCCGAAACCCTTGTTGGAAGAGGCTAAGGCTGGGGGCGTCAAAAGCAAGAACCCCTCTCAGTCAGAGACTGGTTGATAAGCTCAAATTATGGGTATTTTTACTGGTTATTGACTGGTCAATCGTGTGAGGATTTGAGCTTATGCAACAATATTTTTTTCACCTCACAGCCTTAGGGCGAGTAAGGTGTCGATCCACAGGGAGCAGATAAAACAACAGTTGTTCCTTTTCAATGCAGTTTAATTTATCAGATTTCTGTATCAATCCTAACAATCAGAGAAATTATCTTCTGTAGAATTTAGGGAATTTCTTCAGGAGAGATATGTAAAGTAATTTCTCAGTAGACTAATGAACTCTGTTTCAGGATTGGCTTAAGGGAGCTAACACCTAAAGGGTGTTTCTTCCTTCACAGGCTTAAGCCTGTGGTTTTGGCAAACTACCAAACACCCTGCGCGCGTGCACACGGGGTCAACCTGCGCGCGGCGTTGGCGGCACGCGGGCGTGGCCTGCGCGCGGCAAATGCTGCGCGCGGTGTTGGCCTGTGCGCGGCAATTGCTGCGCGCGGTGTTGGCCTGCGCGCGGCAATTGCTGCGCTGCTGTGCTGCGCCCGGCCTTGCTGCGCGCGGCTTTGGCTGCACGCGGCCTTGCTGCGCGGCTTGGCTGCGCGCTGTTGTGTTGCGCTCAGCCTGGCTGCGCGGCTTGGCTGGACGCGGCATTGCTGCACACGGCTGTGCGGTGTGCAGCTAGGCTGCACGAAGCTGCGGTTGAAGGGGCGAAACTTGAACTGGGTGTGATGAATGGATAGTCGATTTGAAGAGAAACGAAGAGAGAATGGAATTGAACAAACTATAAACTTGAAATCAAAACAAAACGAGGAACAATTTCAGTTGGAATTGTTGGAAGATCACTGGTGAGAATCTTCCAACCCAACCTAGATTGTCTAATAGAGAGAGAATTACACAGTTTCTGAAACTTGGGAAATCGCTCCAACCTTATGTCACGATCCTTGCGGCGAGGTGGAGGTCGTCTAGCCCAAGCTACTCCTCAGCTTGCTCCTTCTCTCCAGCTCCAATGCTCATCAGCTCTTGGAGGGTGCAGAACTCTTCTTCTCCAAGCCCTAGCCTGTTCAGGTGGAAATTCTGGACAACCTCAAAATGAACTCTCAAGAGAGTATTTATAGGTTTCTCTTAACACATGCCCCGGGGGCATTTTCGGAATTTTCTTCTTCTTGAATTTTCGCCAACTCCTCTTGATTCTTGTTGTCCTCCTTTGGTTGTCTTAACCTGTTTCTGAACTTACTAACCAAAAAATGTCAAATATAATCCGCTTGATTTGAAGAATCAAGTGGGGTTAGTAATTTTATAAAATAATGCATATGTATGACAACTCACATGAATTAACTAAATATTCTTGATGCTTTGATACTTAAAAGTCTAAATATTTGATGACTTATTGAGAGTCATCACTGGTGCAAAGATGTTCTGCCCAGGAGCGCAGCCGATGATTCTGGTGTTTGCAGTCGCTTTGGTGCTCACCAGTCAATTCCCATGGTTAGCACAGATTTTTTTTTCACCTATCTGCCTTAACCTATATGAATTCTTTAGCAAGCCCGATGGTTGTGCCAACCATAGCCTTTAGGGAGGGTGTTAAGGAGATAACGCTTGAAGAGAAGGATATGAAGATTCCACTGATAACGGTCGACTGCTGCTATTTCTCAACGGAGGATGGACAATGGTCAGGCACACAACAGTCCCACTGAGGTCTATAAATACCTGCGCAGACATTAGATCATTGAGGCTTTTCTTTCTATTATGTCTCCCAGGGCGGCGGCTCTGCCCGTTGCCCTGTCCATCCTTTAATATGTATCTATCTTTTGTTTGGTTCTATATCGATCCAGCGAGAATGCCATCTAATTGAAGATCATGAGATGCCCTTCGCTCTTCTTCTCTACTTCTCTCTTCTAGATCTCATATTGGTATCTCACCTTTCTTAACAGACCGCTGGTTTGCCCTGATTGTCATAAAGGTTCCCTTTGAACATTGTGCGGAACGTTCATATGTGGTGGTGCATTGTCGGGTGCCGCTGCAACGCCGCCAAGGCCAAGGCCACTGCAACACTCATCCTCCTTCACCAATAAATCACCGACAAGGAAGCCGTAGCCGCGCTCCTCCTCCTGCTCTTCGAAAGCGGGATGGATCGGACCTCTTAGATCAAAAAATTGTGCTCTATTGAATTTTTTTTATCCGATGTGAGCAATAAAACGAGTATCCGCCTGGCCGGAGTAAGAGAATTCTGTTGATAGAAGGGAAAACATAGGAAAAGCAGTCGAGTTGATGGATCTCCTGATGCTCCTTGCAGTGCAGGAATCATTACGGTGGAGTAAATTCGTTGTTTTTTTTCTCTATCTAATTCGTACTACCTATTGTTCTCTGCTGTTTTTTTCTTAAACAGATTGCATACTGCATTCTTGCCGCTCGGATCTTCCCGATAATCCAAGATATGTCTCGAGAGGATGAACGATCGAAGACGGGAGTGTTGGGAAGTTAATCTTGACTTAGTTGATTTAGGAGTTGGTGTTTTTGAATAAGTCCACAAAGGACAAGTCAGCATGGTATAGGGTGATGTGGAGGCCGGAGCTGATTCAAGGAGAGCAGAAGATTGGGTTTCTTGGAAGACCAAAGTACATGGACAGGTGTGTGGCCATGGTGAGTTTAAATCCATAGGAAGTTATGGGGAAGTGCCTATAAATATGTAGGTATTTTCATTGTTTTAGTATGCTGTGTGGATGGTTCCTTTCTCTCTCAAAGCATTCTTGCATCTGTGTGAGATCAAGAGAGTTAGGGCTTAAAACCTTTTCTCTCTGTGAGATCAAGAGAGTGAGTGCTTGTCCTTCCCTTCTCTGTGTGAGTTGCTGAAGTGAGAGAGCTAGGTTCCAACAGGGAGAAGCAGTGAAGACAAGAAGGGGAATTAAGAAGGACGAGATCGAAAAAATAACTCCAGCTAAAGAGTATATCCGCTGATGAATCAGTACAGTTTTGAATCTGGGTGATGATCTTTTGTAAGTTATTATTTAATCTTTGGGTGATTATAGAAGTCGCCGGTCTGATATTTGTCGTAGATTTTCGACCGTAATTGTCCCCTGCTTCTCCTCCTCATCTTCATCATCATGCTCTCACTTCCTCCATATCTCTCTCTCTTTTCTTCTATCTCACGCACTCTTGTTCCCCCCATCTCTCTCTCCACACCCATCCTTTTCTTTCTCTTTCCTTCTCTCTCTATCTACATCTCTCTCTCTTTCCTACATCTCTATCTTTACCTCTTTCTCTCTCTGTCTCTTTCTCTATATCTCCATCTCTCTCTCTTCCCCTACATCTCTCTCTCGACCTCTTTCTCTCTCTTTCTCTCTCTCTATCTCCATCTCTATCTCTTCCCCTACATCTCTCTCCACCTCTTTCTCTCTCTTTCCCTCTCTATCTCTCTGAGCCTCTTTCTCTCTCTTTCCGTCCATCTGGCATTCTCTTTCTCTCTCTCTACCTCTATGTTTTTCTCTTTCCCCCCCTCTTGCATTCACTTTCTCTCTCTACCTCTATGTCTTTCTCTCTGCTTTCCTCCGTCGCTGTCTCTCTCTTTCTTATCTCTTTAGAAACACGGGATTTCACGTAGAGCGTGGATGTCGCCTTTGAAACCACTATAGAATCACTGAAACAACAATTGAAGACATTATTGATAGAATCATGGAATGAAGGCGATACTGGAAGAATAATAAATAAATTAAACAAAAGGAATATTGTTTTCCCGATATTATCGTGTTTTCAGCATCTTTTCCGGGCCATTACAAAATTTGCTTTATGGCGTCCGCGCTTCCACGTTGCTCGTGATCATAGATTCATAGCTTACTTTTTTCCTCTTGAATAAAGTCAATTTTAAACGTTAAAGATATTAGTTATTTTTTTATTATTGAAACTGCGGAGCAAGTGCTCGTGATCAGTGCAAAAACAAAGAATCGTTAGCAAAGTGGGTCATAAAAGTATCTCTCCCTCTATCCATAATGCCATCCCTCTCCGTTTTTCTTTTGCTCTCTCTCTCTCTCTCTCGCTCTCCCTCACTCCCTCTCCCCTCTCTCTCCCCCTCCCTCTCTTTCTCCCGCTCCCTCTCTCTCTTCCTCTATCTCTGTCTTTGTCTCTCGCTATCTCTTTCTCTCTCTCTCTCCCCCTCCCTCTCTCTCTCTTCTTCCCTTCCTCGTTCTCTCTCTCTCCCTCTCCCGTTCTCTCTCTCCCTCCCTCCCTCTCTGTATCTCTCTCTCCCTTTTCTCACTCTCTCTCTATATCTCTCTCTCGTTCCCTCTCCCTCTCTCTCTCCTTTCCTCCTTCATTCCCTCTCTCCCTCCCGCCCCCGTTCTCTCTCTCCCCCTCCCTCCCTCTCTGTCTCTCTCTCTCCCTTCCTCTCCCTCTCTCTCTCTCCTTCCCTTCCTCGTTCTCTCTCTCCCTCCCTCCCTCTTTCTGTTCTTCCCTCGCTTTCCTTCTCTCTCTCCTTCCCTCCCTCGTTCTCTCTCCCTCTCTGTCTCTCTCGCCCTTCCTCTCCCTTTCTCTCTCTCCTTCCCTCCCTCGTTCTCTCTCCCTCTCTCTCCTCTCCCTCTCTCTCCTCTCCACTCTCTCTCTCTCCCTCCCTCCCTCACTCGTTCTCTCTCTCCCTTCCTCCTTCTTTCTCTCTCTCCCTCCCTCTCCCCCTCTCTCTCTCCCTTCCTCCCCCGTTCTCTATCTCCCTCCCTCCCTCTCAGTCCTTTCTCTCTCCTCTTTCCTCTCTTTCCTTCTGTCTCTCCATCTCTTTGCCTCCGTCTCTCTCTCTTTCTACCTCTCTATCTGTCTCTCTCTGCCTCTGTCTTTCTCTCTTCCCCTCCATCCCTCTCCCATTCTCTCTCTCTCTCCCTCCTCCCGTTCTCTCCTCTCTCTCTCTTCTCTCCCATCTCTTCTTCTCTCTCCCTCTCCCTCTCTCCCCCTCCCTCGTTCTCTCTCGCCCTCCCTCCCCCCTTCTCTCTCTACCTCCCTCCCTCGTTCTCTCTCTACATCTATCCCTCGTTCTCTCTCCCTCCTTCCCTCTCTCTTCTCTCCTCTCTCTCTCCTTTTCTCTCTCTCTCTCTCCCTCTCCCTCCCTCTCTCTCCTTCTTTCTCTCCCTCTTGTTTTCTCTTTCTCTCACTCTACGTCTCTCTCTCCTTATCTCCGCCTCTCTCTCTCCCTCCCTCCCTCTGTCCCTTTCTCTCTAATGAATAACATATGTGGATTCATACATGACAATATACACATGTCTATGAGGATGTACTTTGAGGGTGATCCGAATGGTTTTATCCCTGTACAGCAGAACCTAATTATGTGGACTAATAGCTGACCAAGTAAGGGAAAGATGATTAATTTAATGAGATTAGATGGTCCAAGACTACCCAATCAAACTTTATCACCAAAACCAAAACAGCTCATGAACATTGAGAGCAAATCAATTATTATCACTAACCAATAACAATCTCATAATTAAGATGTAACAATGTACCTCAGATATGGAAGCCAACAAGAAGGTCGAGTTAAAGTAGAATGACCTTGACCCGCATTTATCTGCAGCTCTACTAAGGGTACGAAAGGAAAAGGGAAGGCAAGGGAGATGGATATGAAGGAACATCAATAGGGCTGAGGTGGAGAAGTGTATAGGAGAGAGTATAATTAAAGAAAATGATAAGAATTTATGGAATTGGTTAGGATGTTGATAGCTGTGACCATGACAAAATAATGGGAGAAGAGGGTCATGTGGAGCTTGGTGTTAACTGCAGTTATTTATTTCTATATTTTTACTCTTTCTATATTTTATCTTATGTATTGTATGGTCCATTATGATAGGCTCAGTATGTTGTAACCCATATTAGTACCCCATATAACCCATATTTGGGATTGGTAAATTTTTCAGTGGACTCTCTCTCGTATGGTATGGGGCTTGAATGCCCTATGTTGGCTGCAAGTTCTTCATGGTATCAGAGCTTTGATCCTGAGCTGGTTGGAGCTGGGCCATCAATGAAGTAGTCTTCTCTGTGTTTGTGACGGCTCAATCTAAGCTGGTAGGAGCTCACTGTGTTCGAGCTGATCGGAGCTGCTCGATTTGAGCAATATCTTGGTTGTTGAAGCTATCTTGGTTGAAGCTATCTTGCTCTTGGTGGTTGAGCTGCTCGATTGAGCTGTAGTTAACTGGTCTTGCTCTTAACGAGTTGGAGTTGTTTGTAGCGCCCTGTTAGTGTTTGTCCGATTGTCTCCGAGTGGCAGGTAGTATCTTGGTTCTTGGTTGTTGTAGCTTTCCTGGGCGTTGAAGCTATCCTGGTTGAAGTTACAAAATTCTGATGCGATATGATTGTTTCAATGAGGATATTTGATAAAGTTGCAAACGATCACAATGTACCAGAGAATACTATAGATCGCGAGAAGTTTTTATTCGATAAAGAAATGCCGAGAACCCATATCTAGACTGCTTCAGTCTCTCGTCAGGATCCTTTGTGTTCAGATTTAGGCAGCTTCAGTCCCCTTGGTGAAGCTCCTCCTTGGATCAAGATCTGGACGTCCCTCACCGTGATGAAGCTCCTGCCTAGATTGAGCATGACTCTGACTTCTTCATACTCTCCATAAGGTCAGGCTGAATCCTGCTCCTTTGGCCTCTTTTTATGTAACCGTCAGACTTGATCTCCAAGAAATGATAATACCCCTACCTGGTCTCCTCGACCCTTATTTACAGGTGCATGCTCCTTCCGTTCTGTCTGAGTCGATAGTGCCTAGTCAATGGTGTCCATTAACCTCTCTCTTCTTGTTCATTCTGATATATTTCAATGAATAGAATTTATCAATACTTCCCCCTGAATATCCAGCTTGTCCTGAAGCTAGAAGTCTGGAAAGGTTTTGCAAAAATGATGGACTTGCTCACACGATGATTCAGTGGCTGGAAGATTAGCCCATTTGACACGTACTTCTGCTCCATATGGTGTGCAGTGATATTTGAGAATGCGCTCAGGATACACCTTCCATTCATAGTCAACATATAGACAAGAGGGTAAAGACTAAATATTGGATTGGTGAGGGTCCACTACTTTCTTTAGTAGGGATGCATGGAAAACGGGATGCAAAGTAGAATGTGGAGGTAAATCCAGGTGATATGTTACTACTCCTATTTTTTTGAGAATCTTTTAAGGACCAGAAAATTTGGGACTGAGTATTTCACAATATTTTCTTGCGAATGACTTCATCTTGTATGGTCTCACTTTTAGATAGACCATGTCCCCCTCTCTATACTCTTCATCTCTTCTATGCTTGACTGCTTGGCTTTTCATTCTTGATTGGGCCCTTGCAAAATGCTGTTTTAAACTTGTAAGAATTTCATTCCTATCTGTTAAGGGCTGATCAACAGAGTCAAAAGGTGATGGTGTTGACCCATTACGAGTTAATGAAGGAGGATCTCGACCATAGACTGCCTTGAAAGGTGTCGTCTTGATCAACGCATGATAAGAATTGTTGTAATTATACTCAGCCTAATGTAGCCAATTTTTCCATCTTTTAGGATTTTCAGAAGCAAAGCACCTTAAGAAACATTCCAGACCTCTGTTTGTGACCCCTGATTGTCCGCCGGTTTCCCGATGATATGATGAGCTGAACTTCAAACAAGTGCCTCGTAGTCGATGCAGCTCTTTGCAAAAATGACTCCGAAATAAACTTCATCTGTCAAAAACAATTGAGTTTGGAACTCTATGCAACTTGATGATTTCTTTGGTAAATATATCTGCTATGGTGCTGGCTCAGAAAGGATGTTTAACTGCAATGTAATGACTATACTTGCTTAAACAATCTACCCGTACCATAATGGAATCATACCCCTCTGATTTTGGTAGACCTTCAATAAAATTCATTGTAATGTCTTCCCAAATTTGACTTGGGATAGGTGATGGCTGAAGCAATCCCGCAAGAGATAAGGTTGATGATTTCTGTTGCTGACATACAGGACATCAGTTAACATACGTTTTGTTATCTTTTTTCACACTTGGCCATGTTAATTGTTGGGATATCCTCTGAAATGTCCTATGGAATCCACCATGTCCTCCAATATTTGAGTCATGGAAATCCTGTAAAATGTTGGGGATTAAGGGAGATCCTGGTGGTAGAACTATGCATCCTTTGTGGATTAGTAGGCTTTGTTGGATGGTATATCTTGGATCTGTGCCACCATCTGTCTCTTGTTCCCTTAGTATTCTATGGAGTTTTGGATCTTCTTTTACTTATTTTATCAGCTTCATCTTGTCTAACCAATGTGTGACTGATACCGAGTTGCACTCCCCATGTGGATCCGATTGTGACCATGCATCGCCCACAATATTCTTACTTCCATCTTTATATTTGATAGTACAGTCATAACCCAGAAGTTTTGACACCCAACGGTGATACTGGAGGGGTACTTCCTTCTGGTCTGCGACAAAACGTATGCTTATTTGGTCTATGTAGATAGTAAATCTACTGAACATCAGATAGTATTTCCATCTTTGTACAGCCCACACTATTGCCATAAGCTCCTCTCATATGCTGATTTAAACCTTGTATTGCAACGGAATGCCTTGCTGTAATAAGCTATTGGATGCTTCTCTTGCAGTAATACTGCCCCCACTACCAACTTGGATGCATCTGTTTCAATACTAAAGGGTAAGAAGAAATTGGGTAACCTTAAGATTGGGGTTTCCGACAAGGCTTGCTATAACAAGTTAAATGACTTCTCAGCTTCACTAGTCCAGACGAAACAATTCTTCTTCAAAAGAGTGGTATGGGGTTGGGTAATGGCAGAATATTTAGAAACCAATCATCTATAATAGCCTATGAACCCCAAGAACCTTCTCAATTCCTTAATAGTTTGGTGTACTTCCCACTAATTGATTGCTTCAATCTTTGTAGTGTCAGTCGAAACCCGCTTGGCCGATATAACATGCCCTAAGAAATCAATGTGGTTACATCCAAACTTGCATTTCTTGGAATTTATATAAAGATTGTTCTTTGATAATAGATCGAACACGGTAGCCAGGTGTTGTTCATGCTGTTGAGGACTTTAATTGTATATTGATATTTCATCGATAAACACCAATACAAACTTTCGAAGATGTTCACTGAAAAGGGAATTCAGAAGAGCTTGAAATGTTGCGGGTGCATTTGATAATCCGAAAGGTATCGCGTTAAACTCAAAGTGTCCATGGAGTGTTTTAAAGGCTCTCTTGTGTATGTCCTTCGGATGCATTCTAACGTGATAATACCCTGATGTCAAGTCAATTTTGGAAAAAATAACCATCCCATGAAGTTATTCTAATAACTCATCCACCAATGGTATCGAAAATCTGTTAGGAACACTTATCTGACTGAGAGACCTATAATCATGCAAAGTTGGAATCCTCCATCTTTCTTCTTTACTAAAAGAGCCGAACTTGAGAAACTACTATTGGAATGCCGAATGACGTTGGTCTCTAGTAATTATTGAATCAGTTCTTCCAGAATATTATTGTGTGCTAATGAATACCTATAGGGTCTCTTATTAACAGGTTTAGACTCCCAGAGTAAAGGTATTCGATGATCACAATCTCTGGTTGGTAGAAGGGTACTAGGACACCCATAAATGTGGGGATCTTTATCTTTTATCCAATGCAAGCAGGAGTCAAGTGATAAGACATGTACCTCGTGGAGATGCATAGTCGGATGGCCTCTTATATTATTGACTTGTTGAATCGATTCTTCCCACTCTTGATTGGCTTGTTTGATGTCAAATTAAAAGAACCTTAGGGAGTTTAACTCTGGATCAAAAATAATGGTGCAAACAAGCCCCTTCCAGTATATTTTGATCATCAGGTGGTGATAGTTGCTATGGAACCACACCAATGACTGCAACCACCGCACTCTAAGATCAAGTCACAGCTACCTAGTGGAAATGGGATACAATTCTGTTCGAAAGTGAAACCTTGGAAGGTTATAGGGAGATTAATACAGGTTCCCTCTATTTGTTTGCAATAGGCATCCCCCAAAGCAATACTCTATTTGTGGTAGAGGCGAATGGGAATGCTGAGTACTTGAATTACATGGGGCCTAATAAAATTGTAAGTAGGTTCCCATCGGTCAGAATTCTTATTTGATGGTTCTAGATGATTCCCTAAAGTCTGAAAGTACTAGGCTTGGGATGGGAGACTGGTCTGGCTTCTTGAAGTGACAAAAGTTCCCCACCACTAGGAGGGCCGTGATCTAGCTGCATTAAGTCTTCTTTGGAAATTGGTTGATCTTCGTCTTCCTTCTGTTCCTCTAAGATATGTATACTCAGCTTGTTGTGACAATGGTGACATGGTATGTACCTCTCATTAAAGTAGAAACATGGTCCTTTTTCCTTCATCTACATAAACTCCTCTGGAGATAACTTTGTGATCTTCTTCTTGCTGCCCCTTTACAAGTTATCAATTTAGACCAAATTCTGAACATTACTAAATACTTGAGTTGAATGTTGTCCATCTCTTCTGCTTGAATGATGTGCTCTACTTTGGTTGTTGCTGGAGGACTTCTGAATGAGAGAAGTCTTGTGATTTGTTCTCTCTTGCTTATCAAAATTTGCTAGATTGCTCCAGCTTCTATTAAGAAGTCCTTGATCTCTTGAATTCCATCTACTCTGTACTTATTTAACTCCACTCTAACTTCTGGTTTCAATCCTCTAAGGTAGGCTGTTTCTTGAACATCTGGTGGATTATGCGACAAGAATGCACCAAGATCCTCAAATTTCGATCCGTAATCTGACACTGAGCTTGTATGCTTGAGATTCATCAACTGAGTACATAAGGATCTAGTAGAGAAGTTATACCTTGTTCCAAAAATGTTGTCGAAATACATGCCAATGATCAAAACCAAAATTGTATTCTGTATATTTAAACAAGCGTTGTGCGGGGCCATCCATGTGTAATGATACCAACTGTAATTGCTCTTTGTCAGTCAATCGGTGGATCTTAAAAAATTTCTCTATGCAATTCAATTGTATTTGAGCATTTTATCCACGTAAATAAGGTACATCCCCTTTGCAGAATTTTTTTTTGTTTAGTTATGGAATCTTGAGTTTTTTGCACTCTCTTGTACCTTGTAGATTATCTAGGTTCAGTTCTTGATGAGGCCTATGGTCGAGCCTCGAGTTTGGAGTTCATAGCCGGTTGTTGAAGCAGAGTACCAGATAATATCTTGGCTAGGACTGGTACGTCCTCATTTCTTGCTTTTCCTCTGTCACCGGTATCTTCCATAGTGATCCCAATTAACTGAATAGTTGCTTTTCCCCAACCTTGTTCCAATTCCTTGAGCTTCTTTTACCTCTAATGCCTTGCAATTCTTAGAATGCAATCACCGTAGAGTAACTTGAATTCTTGTAACCCGGAGTTTTGCACCTAGCTCTTGATTAGTGTAGATCTTGCTTCAAGAATTTTTGATCTCACTCTTTGAAGCACCGGAATATCCTAATATTTACGTAGGATCTTGGATCGTTGAGCCAATATCTTGTCGTCGAAGCTTGAATCCGAGATCTTTTTGCTCTGATACCAGTTGATACGATATGATTGTATCAATGAGGATATTTGATAAAGTTGCAAATGATCACAATGTTCCTGAGAATACTATAGATCTTGAGAAGTACTTACTCGGTAAAAAAATGCCAAGAAACCAGACCTAGATGGCTTCAGTCTCTCGTCAGGCTTTTTCTCGATCAGATCTAGGCGGCTTCTGTCCCCTGAGTGAAGCTCCTCCATGGATAAAGATCTGGATGTCCCTCGCCCTGATGAAGCTCCTGCCTGGATCGAGCTTGGCTCTCACTTCTTCGTACTCTTCAAAAGGTCAAGCTGAATCTTGCTCCTCTGGCCTCTTCGACGTAACCGTCGGACTTAATCTCCAAAAAATGATAATACCCCTACCTGGTGTCCTCGACCCTTATTTATAGGTGCACGCTGCTTTGGTTCTGTCTGAGTGGGCAATGCCTGGTCAACGACAACTTTTGACCTCTCTCTTCTAGTTCTTTCTGACATATTTCCTTGAATAGATTTTATCATTTGAGCTGCTCAATTTGAGTTGTATTCGGTTGGTCTTGCTCTTAACAAGTTGGAGCTGTTAGTGACACCCTATTAATGTTTGTCCGATTGTCTCCGTGTAGTGGGTAGTATCTTGGTTGAATCTATCTTGGTTCTAGGTTGGTGAAGCTTTCTTGGAGGTTGAAGCTATCTTGGTTGAAGTTATCTTGCTCTTGCTTCTTGGTTGTTGGAGCAGCATGGTTTTGCCCTATATTCAGCTGGTCTTGCTCTTAGCCAGTTGGAGCTGTTTGTGATGCCTGTTAGTGTTTGTCTCATTATCTTTGAGTAGTGGGAGACTTACACAGATATTTTGTGAAATGGGTGGATCCAACGTAGTTGGCTGAACAGAGGATCCTATGCGGTACCATCTGTAATTCTACCTACTGTAGAGCCTCTATGATACAATGGTACAAACTTTGATCAGTGGAGTCAGATGGTCGAGCTTACTCGCCTTAGTAGAGAGTTAAGTAATCACTTGACAAATGAGGTTGATCCAGCAGCTCCATCATACAAATTGTGAAAATGTTACAATGCAAAAGTCCACGTATTCCTCTTGGCTAGTATGACAAATGATATGCTTCCGAAGATGTCCTTTTTGAAAACAGACAAGCAAATTTGGGATTACGTCCAAAAGACTGCTCTCCAAAGGAGCATTCTCTAGAACATATGAATTGGATATTGGACTCCGGGGCCACGAATCATATGACTCCATATCTATCAAAATTTGAATCTTATATTACTTATAAATTGGTTAGGAGATTTTTCATTGTAGGATGATGGGGGACAAACCAACTTTGAAGACCCGTCGAACCACTTCGTCGAGCAAGGGTTCACGCATGAGACCTAGCCTTCGGAGTATCTGGCCTAGTCAACAGGCCACAAAGGTTTGACGTTATTTTTCCTTATTTAGTAGGCCTTGTATGTCCGTAGCGTATGTGTTTGTACTTGTTTCTTCGCACGTATTTGAACCATTGTATGGACCTACATGTTTGGACGTGTCTGAGCCAAGTGTGGGGTGTTAGGGGTCTCTCTCCTGTTAGGGGGTCTCAATTAGTTTTAATTGGGCCTTCTCCCTTTTATTTCTAGGGGGGGAACGCACATATTTGCCCCTATAAAAGGTGGGGCCGCCCATAGGAGAGAGGAGAGAAGAAAATATTATAGCAAATGTGAGTTTTAAGGATTTTCCTGATTTTTACTGTTTATTTTGAGTTTTTGCCATATTTATGAAAATCCCACTACAAATTTAGATAAGAGAAAGAAGCCTAGAGATCGGTAGAAATGGCTGCCATCTTCGCCGGAGCTATACTTAACCGGGGCAGAGCTTCTCTCTCCTCCGAAATTGGCGATTTCAACAGAAGTTTTGCTAGAGAGCTTGGATCGAAGTGATTTTTGGTTCAGAAGACTTCAATCTATAGGAATCGACTATAAGCACGCCCAAAACAGATTCCTATAGCTCCGATTAGAGGCTTTTGACTCCAAGAGGTAAGTTTTTCGTCCCGAACTTTAATTTCCAAATATCTTTTGACTCTAATGCGCTAAACGTCTCAAATTTATACTTAATCTGTTCATCTCGAAGAGACGCATCGATTTCTATACTTAAATTTACATGAACCAGTTTTTTTAGTCGTAATTTTTGCATCTAAATTCCTCCCGCCGAGAAAGTTAGCTCGCAGCCCGCTATCCAATGCGGGCTGTTGAGCCCCATGGGTGCCCGTCTAATGAGGATGCCACGTCGACGGGGCACCCAAGTCTCACCGGCCACGTGGACGCCAAAATCGGGACCACCAGCGTACTAGTGGCCCCTTTAGTGTCCATGTCAGCCGTCGGCCGCAACCACGCCGTTGGATCTAACAGTGTGGTTGCATCTGACGGCCCTAACGCTACCAAAACAATTAGAAAACCAAAAAAAAAAAGAGGAGAAGTCAAAATTACAAAAAAAAGGAATCGCGACAGCATTTAATGCTGCCGAGCAGCTGCCAACTGAGTCCATCTGGACCGTCGAACAGCCCACGCGGTGAGACTCGACGGTCCAATTGATGGACTTATGGTGGAGCAGGCAGATTTCAAAAAAATTGAGCCGTTGGTAACAAATGCCAACGGCTCAATCAATGCCCTTTTCCACCTCGAGACCGCCTCCCTTACCACGTCAGATCCAACGGCCATGAACGAATCTGATCTTTTGAAAGATTCAATCGCGACCGTTGGATCTGTCATTTCCCCTAGCGAGAGAGGAAATCATCATGACGCCGACAACGCATTTAATGCGTTGCCGGTAAGTTCACTCTCCCAACGGGCAGCCGCAATTCTTGACTATTCCATAGCCTTGTCCGCCGCAAAATTTTACTGTTCAACGTGCCCGCCGCCCGTAATTTCTGACTGTTCCACGCATTTGCGGCCGCCCAATCCTCATCCTGATGCACACTTGGCGGCCTGGATTCCCTTGCCCAAGTCATTCCCCTCTTTCCGGCTGACGTGGCGCCTATGGGTCAAACTGCCCTAGCTGAGTCACTCCGAGTCAACCCACTCGATTCGGGCGACTCAGCACGAGTTAACTCGTTTGCGAAGGACCGAGTTGACAAGGTCGACTCGGCTCATCCTGACCGAGTCGACCGGGTCGGGAACTGCCAAGTCGACAGGGTCGACCCAGTCCATCCTGACCGGGTCGATCGGGTCGACTTGACAGACCTCATAGAGGTCCATCTGGTCAACCCTGACCTGGTTGAGTGGGTTGACCGGGGCAAAATCGACCCTATAGACCTGGTTGACCTGGTCCAACCTTGCCAAGGTGACCATCTGGTCAACCCTGCCCAAACGATCAAACATGTCTGGTCAAACTGCCCTTGGAGGACTGTTTGACCAACTCTGCTCGTGGAGATTTGGTTGACTAGGTCAACTTTGACCGAGTTCACCAAACTGATCTAGTGGATAAGGTCATCTCAGGTCACGCTGACCCGGTCAGCACGGCCACCCATGGGCGAGATGACCTAGTCGACCCAGCTACCCCCGGTCGAGTTAACCCGGTTCATCAGACGCTCCATGGTCGAGTTGATTCAGCCGACCCGGTCATCCCCGACAGAGCCAACTCAGTTGACTTAGTCACGAATGACCAGACCGAACTGGTCGATATGGTCCAACCGGGCCAAGTCGATGTGGTTGACTCGACCCATGAGGATTGAGGCGGCATGATTGACTCGATCCACAAGGACCGAGTGGGCCCGTTGACTTGATCAAACAGGACAGATCCCAACCGGAGGTCCGGGTTCACCAAGATCGAGTCAAATCAGTCAATTCGATCATCCATGACCGAGCCGAGTCGGCCGTCTTGGTCGGCTCGACTGTCGAGGAACGAATCAACCCAGTCGCCTCGAATCACAATTCATCACAACCTGAAGGGCAGGTGCGTGAAGACCAACGATCAGAACGAGTACACACATGGGCGGCGAGAGTGGTGGGAACCACACACATAGGCGCTACACACATGACCCCTATACCTCCTCTCCCAAAGCTCGCACTCCCCCTCATTGCGATGATTCTACCCCCAAATGGGTACACTGATTCGGATGGTATGCGCATAGTAACCTTCTCCAAGGAGGAGGTCTCGAGGATGGCAGCGCCATTTGCCTACACCTTGATTGGACGATTCACCACGAAACGCCCACTTATTGATGACATTATGCGGGTATACTTAGCGCCGGGCCACTTTCTCGGACCGGTGGTTATCGGCGCACGCAACCATCGGAGTGTCTTCATTCGCTTCCAATTGGAAGATGACTTTAGGAAGGCATGGAGTCAGACTATGTGGACGATCAATGGCTCCACTATGCACACATACCACTGGACGGCTGAACAGACGAGTACCACTAGGGAGCACTGCCCCCACTCCGTGCTTGTATGGATAGGCTTCCCAGGACTACAACCTCACCTCTTCACGCCGGCTGCTCTTGAGTCCATAGCTGGTGTAGTGGGAACATTTATACGTCTTGATAGGGACGTACATTTGTTTAACCGCCCAGGATATGCACGCGTGTGTGTCGAGATCGATCTCCTTGAGCCCATTCACCGCATGATACTCATTCGGAATGGAGACGAGTTGATCCATCAACAGATCCTGCATGAGAACCTTCCGCAGTTCTGTACACACTGTACCCTTCTTGGCCATACTGTTCATACGTGCCGCCAAAAGGCGTCACAAACCACGCCAACTCCTATGGAGGAGTACCTTCCCCCTTTGCCGTATAACGAGTATATTCTAGCAGCAAGGCCCACTACCCACGACCGTCGCCCTACCCAGAGACCACCCCAGACTGGCCGCCATACCCCTGTACCGCAGGGAGCGCCTAGTGTCCCGCCCTCACAGGGGCCCCTGCTGTCCAAGGCAGTCCCAGCCAAGCTTGGCCAGGCTACATCACAGTGGGTGAGAAGGTTGCTAACAAGCGACCTCCAACCCTAGCCCCGGAGACATCCCCTACTAGAGCTCGGGCAGGCAAAGGTAAGGAGGTAAGGGCTCCCCTTACCTCAAACACCTTTGCCTTATTAGAGGAGAGCCACGAAGGAGCTGACATGGAGGTCGCGCATACCCACTCCACTATTCCATCCCCTCATCCCCCATCCTCGAGCTCCTCCCACGCACCTCAACCTTCCCCACCCCCACACCATCAGTCCCTCCCAACCACTCCCACCGTAGTACCTATCTCATCATTCTCGCCTAGCTGTACTTCACCTGGTCCATCTTCGTCTCGTTCCCCTCGATCCCCTCGATTCCCTCCATCCCATCGACCCCCTCCACCTCGCTCCCCCCCACCTCGCGCATCTCCCCTAACACTACCCACCCCTTCACCTCGCTCCGCACACACCTCTCCACCTTGCCCGCCACACATCCCCATCCCTGACATACCGCCCCACCCTAGCCACACTCCCCCCCCACCGGATATACTCACCTCCTTGCCCAACCTCCACCCATCTCATATACCTTTCGAGCGGGAAGGATGCTTGACTAATACTCAAGCACCACTCCCTAGTTCTGAGGACACCTATAGAGATACTAGCGGCCACGCCTCCACGGGCGAGGAGGACGATGGGCACTCCCCCTCCACCAGGTCATTACTCGGATACCCCAGATCCACGCCGCATCTATAACACCCGATCGAGGGTGCGTCACGCGAGTCGATAGTTTTATGATTCCAAGTCTTGTTTGTAATTGTAGAGGGATCGGCAACCCTCTAACACAGTCCCATCTCCTCTCCCTAGTCAATAAGTACAAGTTAGGAATAGTTGGACTTATTGAACCGATGATTACATCGGATTGCTCCAATTCCATTGCGGGGAAACTCATAATGGATCATGTTTATTGTCACCTGTCGAATAAGCTCTGGCTCTTGTAGAAGCGGGACTATTCGATGGAACTCCTAGCTGACGGAACCCAGTACGCCACTTTTGACGTACCAACCTCCCCAAAACCCTATAGGTTTACTATAGTCTATGCCTCACATAGATACTTAGTGCAGGAGGCCTTCTCGGGGGAACTCGCCTTACACATACACTCTCACTCACAGCCTGTAGACCTCCCTTGGTTTCTAGCTGGGGATTTCAACTGCATACGGGCAGTCAGCGAACGCCAAGGAGGGCGCCTACCTCGGCCGAGCTCGATACAAGCGTTCAATGATTTTATCCACCAGACATCACTTGTCGAGCCTCCTACTATAGGTGAAAAGTGGACTTGGTGTAATCAGCGTCAGGCCGATGCACGTATGTACCAACGGATCGACTGTTGTTTCACCAATAGTACAGCGCTGATGTAGTGCACCATCGTGATTGAGATCCTCCCGCGATATTATTCGGATCACTCACCGATCCTCCTTCTCCCAGACTCGAGTAATCGAGTTCGCCGCACCCCATTCTGCTTCCAAGCCATGTGGTTAGAGCATAACGACTTCCATCGTTTTGTACATAGCCACTAGCATGGAACGATCTCGACGTCACCTATGGAGAACTTCAGCTATCGCCTGAGGAATCTCAAACTCCACCTGAAGTGGTGGAATCGCCATGTCTTTGCAGACGTCCACGCGCCAGTCGAAGTGCTCAAGACAAAACTAGCTGCCGTCGAGCGACAGTTGCAGGATGCTTGGACGGACGACATGGGAGAGTGCCACACTCGACTTAAGGAGCAGCTTGAGACCGCCATGCGGCGCCAGGAGATTTTCTACCTCCATAAATCACGTATCCAATGGCTACGCAAAGGTGATAGAAACACACGATTCTTTCACACCTCGATCCGTCATAGAGCCAGGCCCAATTATACGACTCTACTAGAGGCGTATAATCAGGACCCTGCCCAGCTGGCAGACGCGGGAGTGGCATTTTACCTCTCGCTCCTATCCTCACAACCAACTGTGGTGAACGAGGACCTCCTCGCCTCTATCCCTCACTTGGTGACCGACCAAGAAAGCGCCCTCGTCACAGCACTACCCACTCGAGCAGAGATCAAGGAGGTCGTCTTTTCCTTGGCTAGGAACAAAGCCCCTGGCCGGATGGATTCTCAGCGGAATTCTATACGGCCTGTTGGGACATCGTCGGCACCGATTTGGTGCTAGCTATCAAGGAAGTGTTTACGCGTAAAGTCTTTCCTCGTAGCTGGAAATCTACTTTTTTGGCGCTCATACCAAAAGTGGCTCTTCTAACTACCTTCCGAGACTTTCGCCCCATTAGTCTATGTAATGTATGCTACAAAGTTGCATCCAAAATCATTACTAATAGACTAGGGAACCTCCTTGAGCGACTCATCTCGCATGAGTAGTGTGGTTTTGTCAAGGGTCGACAGATCCATGACAAGATCATGCTTGTGCATGACCTAGCCCAGTCCTTGGACACTCATATTTGGGGCTCAAATGTCATCATCAAACTGGACATGGAGAAGGCCTTTGATCAATTCGAGTGGAATTTCCTCGATGCTTACATAAGAGAGAATCACTTCTCTCTTTTGATGGATGGAAACTCCACTGGATTCTTCACGGCCACGAGAGGTCTCCGGCAAGGTGATCCTATCTCGCCTACCCTTTTCATATTGATGGAAGAGTTCCTCAGTTGATGGCTCACCCCTGCGATTGATCACGGCCTCATCCAACCGTACTTTACGAAAAGGGGATGCCCGATCCTCTCACATTCTCTAATTGCAAACGATGGTACCCTCTTCCTCGATAGATCTAAAAAATCCATTAAGGAACTTATGAGTGTCCTCACGGCATACGAGCAAGCTTCGGGCCAGCTCTTAAATGCCTCGAAGAGTACCTTTATAGTTGGTCCCTCCACTACTACAAAGCGCACTCAGATCATTCAGCACTACACTCGATACTCACGAGGATGTCTTCCTTTTGAATATCTTGGATGCCCTATCTTTTTGGGACCCGCGAGGCATCATTACTTTGATACCTTGTTGGGTAAACTCCGAAAGAAACTAGAGGGATGGAAACTCTGTTTCCTATCACCTGGTAGACGTATCCAACTTTTTCGATACATCCTCATGAGTATCCCATTGCACATGTTGGCGGTACATTCACTATCTTCTACGGTCCTCTACTCAATGGAACGACTATGCGCATGTTTTTTATGGTCAGGTCACCTCGAGGGAGAGTATCGCCACCATTGGGTTTCTTGGGAGAAAGCATGTCGGCTGACAGACGAGGGGGGTCTAGGGATCAGATGCCTCACGGACGTCCAGGACATGCTCCAGAAGAAGCTCGTATGGTGATTGCGCACCACATACTCATTATTGGGTTGTTTCATTTATGCCAAGTGTGGCGAGTGGGCCCATCGTGAGGTTGACATTCGGGGTCCTGGTGATGGCAGAAGTGGCAGCGCCATTGGCTTTAGCTAGCCCAGGTCACCCGCTGGCACATTGGCCGAGGTGAGATTAGCGCCTGGTTTGATACCTGGCATGCTGACGAACCACTCGCGCACCATCCACAGTTTGTCCCACATGAGGTGCTACTAATAGTGAGGTCCAACACCTACATAGAGGGAACACCCAACACCTACTACAGGAGCATGGCCTCCCTCCAGATACATTACGTGAGGTCCAGAGAACCTCACTCGGGTCCACTCCCGACATTGCCATTGGGACGCTCACCCCCAAAGGCACATACTCGTGCAAACCAGGAGAAATCCCCCATCCAGCACTAGGGTCATCGCATCTGGCATCCGGCAATCCTTCCTCGAGTCTCCTTTTTCCTGTGGAGGCTCTTGCATCGCGGCCTACCGACCGATGATCGAGTGACTCGCAGAGGTTACTCCCTCGGTTCCCGCTGTCACTGTTGTCCCACATCTCCACAGATTGAGACCATGGACCATCTCTTCTTCCAGAGTGCGACAACACTCGCATTCTGGCGTGTCATCACTGACTGTTGTCGTCCACTGACCCCGTCTGAGTGTTTTGGCAAGTATCTTACCTCGCCAACACGCTCTACACGGAGCCCCATCCTACACGTCACCATAGCTTCTTTACTATGGGAGATATGGAAAGGGCGAAATTCTTCTCATTTTGTAGGTACGCCCATGCGCGCCGTGGATATCATGCGTCGAGCTCAACTGTGGCTAAGGCGCATTCCCCACCTACTTCCCCCCCACGCCATCAGATCCACACTCACTTGCAACCTCCTCCTCTCCGTGGGCATTTCGGTGACACCCGCCCTGATCTGCATTTAGTATCGGGTTGTTTATTGGCTACCACCGCCAATACGCATCCTTAAATTGAATGTAGACGGTGCTGCCAAAGGGAACTCGGGGCCAAGGGGGGGAGGTATCCTACTGGACCATACGGGGAGTATACTCTTTACTTTTTCCTCTTACTACGGCATACAAACTAATACAGTAACTGAGGCTATGGCGATTCGTGACGGTCTACTCCTCTGTGAGGAACGGAACCTTCACAATATCGTCGTAGAATCGGACTCATAGATTTTAGTTGGTATGCTTCGTCTAGGTACATGCTCCCAGTAGCGACTACACCGAGTATGGCAAGACATCATGCGGTGCTGAACTCGCACACAATGCTTTCGTCATCAACTACGGGAGGGCAACCAGACAGCAGATGCACTCGCCAACCATGCGGTACATGTATGAACCCCATCCTCCATCTTTCTTTCTTGGCAGGCGCTCCCTCCGATAGCTAGAGGCTATTATCGCGTCGATCATCTCGCCATGCCGACGCTCCGCACACGGCGCATCCTCATAAGCCCGCGGGATTCGAGGATTGCGTGGAATGCTGAAGCAAGAGGGGTGGACTGCGCCTGCCTCGATTATAGGCCTCACCACGCCCTTCATTGACCACACTTGACGGAGGCGACCGAACTCTATCGTCATCGAGGGGCTGCTCTAGTGGAACGATGACGTGCACATCTCCTGAGTGCCTGCACGGTAACTTTAATGTATCTTTTCTTTTTCTTAACATGGGCATGGACGGGTGGGATCCGAGTGTAATTGGGATATTTATACTCACTCCACGCCTATAAACATTGACAACAATCCACTTTATAAATAAAATGCCCTTGGGTGGCGTCCAGGGCACAGATGGATCGGTCTACAGGCACAACCCCGGGGTTGGCCGTACCCGACACCGAGTTTTTGCCAAAATAAAAAAAAATCTTCGCCGGAGCTTTGCCACTGCCGCCGCTGCCAGTGTTCCCATCCACGACCGTAGCGTCACTAGGTTGCCCGTGGCTCTGTCACGGCCAACCTCGCCGCCAGCCCGCAGTCGCAACCGCCACAACAGCCACTCGCCAGAACCACACCCGCAATTGACAGCTGCCACCGCCGCTCCAACCATAGCCGCGGCTAAGTGCCTTGCTAGCGCTACATCGCCGTGCCTAGCCACCGTTGCATCATCATGCCATTGCGCCACCATGCCTCGTCACCGCTTCGTCATCGTGCCTAACTACCATTGTGCCCTCGTGCCATTATGCCATCATGCCTTGCAGTCGATACGCCATCAGGCCATCGCAACATGTTGTCTCCGCGCCTTACCATCGATGTGTTGCGGCGCCATCACACCCTGTTGCCACGCCGCCGCACCTTGCTTTTGCACCCTGGCGCTACCATTCGGTTGCACTGCCCCGCTTTGCTGCCGCCGCACTACCAAACCCTGACGTAGCTGCGATGTCACCATGCCACCACTGCACCGTTATGCTATTGTTCTGCCATGTTGCTTAAGCTCCATTGTCGCCGCATCCTGATGTTGTTGTGCCTTGGCATTGTCGCAGCATTCGTGCTAGCCATTGTGCCCATTGCCACGCCCAACGCTATGACTATCATCACCCCTGACCCCGTGCCTACTTGCGCAGCGGCTCGTAATTGCGCCACCATGCCTACTTGCACTGACGTGCCTACATGCGTCGTGATCACGCCTATGTGTTTCTCGCCTTACACTAATGCCAAATCAGACTCCGCTCGACCCTACCGCTACTGGTACGCTCATCACTTCCCTCTTGACGTTATATAATTTCTTTTAGTGCCTCCGAACGTTTTCTCCACCGTCGGGATTAGGTTAGTGATGGATAGGAATATGTCAATGGGATTAGGTTTCTATCGGTACAACCTTGGTTTGCACTTTTCACGATGCACGCACCAGCAGCAATAGTCGTACTAGCATCATCTGCCCTCAACCCAATGTCAAGGTTATTGGGATCCTAGTGGCATTCCCAGGTCACACTTACTGTAGCCTAGTGGCTGTTGGTGTTTGTCTACGCCGGATTTATACGTCTTAGTGATTTCATTGTTGCATCATCACTTGCATTACATCCACATTAGTCGCCTCTACTACATGACACGACTGCCCTTGCCCTACTTGTGTGTAACACGAGCCGTTCGAAACCGGCGTCCATTGTGTTACATCAGAGGAGGTGAAATATTATCTGTGATAGGTATTGGTGACATTAAGATAGAAGCATTAGGAGTACTAAAAAATATTTTACATGTTCCTAATCTCAAGGCCTATTTGTTGTCTCCTCAACGTTTAGCTAAGAATATTAATTGTGCACTAACTATTGATTCTACTGGTTGTTTTGTGTATGACAAGGCAAGGAACCTACAGATTTCATCCTTTAAGTAGAGAAATGGCTTGATCTACGTTAAAGATGAAATGGAGGCAGGGGTGATGGTGAATGCTTAAAATGCTGGGAGACAGCAACAACAAACAACCTGAAGATCATAAAATTTACATTCTTATTTGGGATATCCATCTTCTGAATTGATGAAACAAATGTTTCCTATTTTTGCGAAAGATATAGATATTTCAAAGTTGATTTAAGAATCAAGTCATCATGCAAAACATAAGAGGGCCTCATATAATAGACCGGCAGAGAGAAGTAGAACTCTATTCTATCTTGTTCATTGTGATGTGTGGGGACCATCACCCATGTCCTCTTTTACACGTGCGAGGTAGTTTCTTATCCTGGTGGATAACTGCTGAAGACTGACTTGAGTACATCTACACAAGCATAAGTCAGAAGTGACAAGAGTGATACAATAGTTTTGTGATAGGGGTGAAGAACCTATTTGATATTTCTATTAAAACTTTTTGATATAAAAATGCAAAGGATTTCTTCAACGAGAGGTTGACTGCCTATTTCTTGACACATGGGATAGTGAAAGATTCATCGAGTGTGAACACACCACAACAGAACAGAGTAGCAAAAAGGAAAACTAGGCATGTGGTTAATGCTCCCAGGACTCTTATCCTTCATCAGAATGTGCCTAAGTATTTATGGGGTGAGGCTTTGCTAACTGTAATGCATCTAATCAATCGTCTCCCATCAAAGACTTTGGACTACGAGAGTCCTGTGAACATCACTTCACCATTGTTTCCACTGGTTAACCTGAGAACTCATTTGAAGCCTAGGATTTTTGGCTGTACTACATTTGTTCATGAACAGAGATTGGTGCACAAACTCAGCTTAGAGAAGTGAAATGTGTATTTGTAGGACATTCAAAGGAAAGAAGAGGTACAAATGTTATGATCTCAAGTCTATAAGATTCTTGGTATCTGCAGATGTAACGTATCATGAAACAAAGAGGTTCTTCAAAAATGAGTCAGAGGACCAACCATCCTCTCCAAATGATGTATTTAGAATGGATATTGCACACAGTCATACTGTAACTGTTCATCAGGGACATTTCCAAGAGATAACACATCATTTAGTTCCCAGAAAACAAGATGAAGGTGAAGCTAATAATGAAATACCAATTAGTGTAGAACCAAAAGATGTTGTGTCTACAAATGGATTGCCAACAGAATTTGAATTGAATCAAATTGTTGAGGAAACTATTTGTGAAAGTGACAACGATCACGTGGAAGTGGTACATTCGAATGATGATGGTGGCTGGCCTATTGAATTGAGGAAGGCAAGGCGTGCATGCACTTAGGGCATAAAGTATCCGCTCTCCAATTTTGGGACATACAATCACCTATGTCTAGACTTTTGAGCATTCTTGACACAACTACAGTCCACTATTAATTCCTAAAATTTTACGAGAAGCCTTAGTCGAAGATGAGAGGAAGAAGGCAATGGACGTTGAGATGGAAACACTAATTAAAAGTGAAACTTGGGAGATAGTTGACCTTCCGAAAGGAATGCGTCCAGTCGGGTGTTGATGGTTGTATACAATTAAGTATAAGGCTGATGTTTCAGTGGAAAGGTATAAAGCCAGTCTTGTAGCTGAAGGGGACACTCAATGTTATGGATATGATTATGATGAGACATTTGCACCAGTGGCAAAGTTAAATACAGTTTGTGTATTAATTGCAATATCAACATGTTTTGGCTGGAAGTTGTACCAATATTATGTAAAAAATGCATTTCTGCTTGGTGATTTGGACAAAAAGATTCATATGCAGCGTCCTCCATGTTACTATTCACAGCTGCCGAGTCATAAACTTTGTGGGTGGAGGAAGATGATAACTTGCAAATTAACATCATTAATTGATGAATTTTACATTATATTTATGTGTTTTAATGACTATATTTGCATGTTATCATATTAAATAAAGACTATATTATTATTTCTGAATTTTTATCATTTATTACATGGGATTTAACCTCATTTCAGTGAAGAAATTTTTTTTTACAGGGCTTTAAATACTTGGCTAAAGGTTGTAAGAGCTCTCGTAATTTTTCTAGATTTTTCCATATTTTTATATAATCTGTTGAAAAATATTTAGCCAAAAAATGATTTTTTATCATTTATTTAGTATTTTTATATATATATCAAGGGGCATCCACGTCATTTACCCGAATTTCGGGCAAATACGTGGATGCATTTTTTTATATATATGAAAAGTTTTTTATATACTAAATAAACAAAAAGTCGGCGAAACATATTCAAAAAATATATATCTATATATTAAAATCTCGGTTAGCCACGTGCATTAAATGCACGCGCTAACCGACGCGCACGAATGTTCGCACGTTGGTCGGTTAGCCGCGTGCATTAAATGCACGTGCTAACCGACACTTTTTTATTTAAAAAAAAACAATGACGACATGTAACGGCGTTGATTCGCCGCGTGCATTAAATGCACGCTGAAATCGACGCCGAAAAAACATAAAGGCTGTCAGCTTACGCCCATTTGATTACTTTAAAAAAAAAAAAAAAGAACGACGCGGTCAAAAATTGCGGCCGAAAGAATAAAAAATTATCTAAAAAAAGAGACCCTTTGTCCGTTTCTTTTGTTTTTATTATTTCAGGGTGACGTGGAGCGTTTTGAGCCCTTCAAATTTTGGAATCATATGCCAATGATTGCGCGCTTTGGATGCGCACAACGACGTGTCAGGAAGTGATCCGAGAAAGCAGAAAATGAGAAATAATCATGCGGGCCAATCAAACAGCGCCATTTCCAAGCTTCTTGGAGGAGAGATAAAACGATCCAACGGCCTAGATTTATCCTCACTAAAACCTTGATATCTTGAGATCTAGACGTCGGATTGGGCTGAAATTTTGAGGGCAGGTTCGTCTTTTCTCCCTCTACAATCCAGACTGTTGGATCTTTAAATAGAGGTCTGGAAAAGGGCCAAAATCACTTTTGGAGGCTCTCCCCAATCATTTGGCCAGGAAGGACACAGGAGAGGCTCTTGAAGTCGACAGATCTTGCTTATGCACTCAAATTTGTAAGTCTCTGATTTGTTATTTCAATCATCCTCTTGAACGATTCTAAAATGCCAAGGCATGGGCGAAATGTACATGCCCTAGAAGTTTGTTTTGAATGAAACTAGCACTTGATTTTGATTCTGAATCAAGATCTGGTTTTGTATTCTTAATTCTAAATCAATTTAGAACATTTCTGTATCATTAGATTTTTAATATAGGGTCGGATTTTGTCTTTTCCCCAAATTCTTCATTTTCTCTCTCTAGGTTAATTTGTCTAGTTTCTCTCTCTAGATTTCGATTTTTATTGTTTAGGAATTTAATTCAATATATAAAAACTTAAAAATAAAATTTGAATCAAAAATTCATCCATCTTGAAGTCCAATTTGAAAATCCCTTTCTTGATTATTTAATTCCCAATTTTAATTCATAAAAATTGTTTTTAAATATTATAATAATTGGGAAAATAATAATCTGAATTAATCTGATCTTAAAATTAAAATATTCCTATCTTGAATTATCTGACCGAAATGTTTAAAATGAAAATTAAGTCTTGCTTAATTTTGATTAATTAAAGAATATTATTAAGGATAATTAAGACTATTATTTGCAAAATTAGGTCATCTTTGAATTAATTCATTTAAATTGGATAAAATTCTCACTTGCTGCCTCCTTATGGTTCGACCCTTTACTTGCTCTATATTCCATATTTGATTGTAGAAGTGTAAATCCAAAATCAATGACATATTTACGTGAATTTTTAGGCTTATCAGAAGACTTTATATGGGCTCACCCAGTTGCCAAGAGCATGGTTTGGCAAGTTTTCTCAGGCTCTGTAGAATATGGGGTACACACAAGGTGATGATGATCATACTTTGTTTGTGAACCGTCTATGTCTGGTTGTGTTGCAGTTCTTCTTGTGTATGTAGATAATATAATCATTACTGGTTAGGGAGTGGCAAGTCTGGGACGTGACACCCTGAACATGATGGAACGTGACGGACGGTGACGTGACGAACCTTTTGTCACGTCACCGTGCGTCACATGTCCCAACAAATACAAAAAAAAACCGCCACGTTCCATGACGCGTCTATCTATTGGGCATCCCGTCATGTCCATGTCACCGTGACGGCATCACCGTTACCTGTGACGGGAAAAACCCTCTCTATCTCTCGTTCTCTTATTGCTCCCCTTTCTCTCTCTCTAGTTACTCTCCCTCCCACTCTCTCTCCCTCTTCCTCTCTAGAGCACTTCTCTCTCTATCTCTCTCATTCCTCTATCTCAGTCTCTCCCTCTTTCTCTCGTCCCTCACTCTTCTCTCTCTCTCAGTTCTTGTGTCTCCCTCTTTCTCTCTCAATCCTAGCTATTCTCTCTCTCTATCTAGTTCTTCTGTCTCCCTCTTTCTCTCTCATTCCTCACTCTTCTCCCTCTCTACATCTTTCTCTCTTGTTCCCGCTCTTCTCTCTCATTGCATCTTTCTCTCTCGTTCCTAGCTCTTCTCTCTCGTTCCTCTCTCTCCCTCTTTCTCTCTTGTTCCTCATTCTTCTCTCTCTATCTTTCTATCTCGTTCCTTGCTATCTCTCTCTCTCTCTCTCTTTCCTCACTCTTCTCTCTCTCGTTCCTCTCCCTCTTTCTCGCCTCTCTCTCTCTGGTGGCCTTTTGTAGCTCTCTCGTTCCTATCTCCCTCTTTCTCTCCTGTTCCTTGTTCTTCTCTCTCTCTATTTCCTCGCTCTTCATTCTCGCATTCCTCTCTTCCTCTTTCTAACTTCTCTCTCTCTCGTTCCTCTCTCTGGCACCTGTCTGTAGCTCTCTCGTTCCTCTCTCTCCCTCTTTCTCTCTAGCACTCTTGTCTTGCCCTCTCATTTCTCTCTCTTCCTATTTCTCTCTCGTGCTATTCTCTCTATCTCTCATTCCTCTCTCTATTGTTCCCCTTTCTCTCTAGTGCTCTTCACTTGTTCGTTCCTCTTGCTAAAGATCTTTCTGTCTATCCTTCCTATCTGCCTGTCTGCCTCTCTCTCTCAATATTTTGTTCTATCTCTCTGTCCACAAACTCTCTCTGTCGTGCTCCGTTTGTGGCTCACTCTCTCTCTCTCTATCTCTCTATCGCTCTCTCTCTCTCCCCATTTGTGGCTCTCTCTGGATATCTCTTTCCATCTCTCTTTTGAATGTATTTAGAAATTTAACGTAACGGCCGTCATCTGTGGCGGTCGTTCGTCACGTCACTCATCCAGGCCACCTTGTCACCGTCACGCCACTATCACGTAAACCTCATCACGCATCATGGTAATTGTCACGACCTTTGAATTTTGCCATCGTCACCACCACTTCATCCGCCACATTCCCGTTGTGGTAACTTGTGATGTGATGGATGACATTTGACGATCCCTATTACTGGTAATAATGTGTAAGAAATGGAATCACTGGTTAATCTATTGGCCAAAGTATTTGAAATAAAATCACTGGGACCACTAAGGTGTTGTTTTGGTATTGAAGTAGCATACTAAGAAGATGCTATCTTTATTTACTAGCAAAAGTACATCCTTGATTTGTTGGAGGAGACAAAAATCAGTGGTTGTAGGCCATCTTCGACTCCCCTTGAACCTAATACAAGGTTGGGATTAAGTGAAGGATCAGCTCCTGTAAACAAGGAGAGATACTAGGGATTGATTGGAAAGCTTATCTACTTGAATCATACAATGCCAGATATTGCACTTGCTGTTGGACTTTTAAGTCAATTCATGCAGAATCTCAGAGAACCGCATTGGCAGCCAGCATACAAAGTGTTATTTTACTTGAAAGGTATCGTAGGGTATGGGCTGATGTTCAAGAAGTATTGTGAGATGAACTTGGAGATCTATACTAACTCATATTATGGCAGCTCTCTCAATGATCGGTGTTCTACTGCAGGATATTGTGCATTTCTCTAGGAAAATCTAATTACATGGAAGAGCAAGAAGCAATCCGTCGTTTCTTTATCAAGGGCAGAGGCTGAATACAGGGCGTTTCAAAGAAGGTATATGTGGGGAGATATGGATGAAGGTTATTCTAAATGTCCTTCACATACAACATAGGGGACCAATTATGATATGCAGTGACAGTAAATCAGCAATTGATGTAGCTCATAATGATGTACAACATGCTCAAACAAAGCATGTAGAAATCAAAACACATTTCATCCAGGAGAAGATAGATAAAAAAGTGGTCCACCTACTACATGAACCCATCATTCAACAAATGCCAGATCTGCTTACTAAGGATTTAATTGGAAGTTTTTTTCAACAACATTCGTCCAAGGTGGGAGTTCGAACCATTGATAATTCAGATTATAGAGATAATTAGTAATGATTTAACTTCACTAATTAGTGTCGTTGGTTTATCTGAATTAAAATAACAAAAAATTATAATAACCTTACTAGCGTAGGGAGGGTAAGGGCCAATCCACAAGGGGCAAGGATTTTTTCTAATGAATTTTTGCTTTAGTTATAATTTTTTTATGAATTTTAGAAGTGGGTTCACTACCTATATGATAAATAACTAATAAAACATAAACAAAGAAATTTACAATATAATTAAAATATTTATAAAAATATTCGCAAGTAGAAAATGAATTTTTGGGATTTTTAATAAATATTTTAAAGCCAAAAAAAAAAAAAGAATGAAACAGGCTGGTGCTCAAAACTTAGTCAAAATTTAGCTAGGTCCGAATGCTAAATGGGGAAAGTGGCTTGGTGGAGGAGAGAGAAAAATGGCCTGCACTAACTTCACACTAGAATGAGTTTTTGAGCATGGTTGCATGCATTGGAACCGTCTGGATGTTGGCTATGACTGGACATTGAATGGATCTATGACTTGGATTAGTGCACGCACTCACTAACTTCCTTCTCAGCCTGGCACTCACTAAGGTGAATAGATCTATGACTCAATTGCACTTAGGCCACCAGACATTACTTTGGATTGAATCACAACATAAATATTACAAAAGGGTCAAGGGGTTCATATAGGGAGAGAGAGCGAATGAGAGCCATTGGATTTTTGATACAGTGGATGTCCCGATCTTCTTTTTTGGGTTATGATCTACGTTCATTATGGTCCTCCAATCAGCATTGAGACCTTTTCAATACCCCAAGGACGTTCAAGACTTCTTTCCTTAATTCGCATTAAAAGTGCTATCTTTAAGTCTCCACCCTTGGATGATTTATGGATTGAATGGCTGGATCTTCTTCTCTGGCCTGGATCCATGTCAAAGGGTGTCCTCAATTGGCATCCAAGCACCTTAAATGCTCATAAATAATCATGCCTGGACGTTTCCCTCGACATCCTTTCTTTGGCCCAAGATGTCTCTCATACTAGGCTTAATGGAGCTTCCTTAGTGGGCCTTTAAACTAGAGCTAGCTGTCTTGATTTGGGCCTCTTTTCTTGGCCCTGGGTTTTGGCTGGGCCTGCTTCTTTGGGCCAAATAGCTTCTACTTCAATTATGTATCCCCTTTATTCATGAAAGTTTCACCTAATTTGTGCATCTTCCACATAAACTAAGAAGAATGTGAGATTTATTCCACTTAACTCATTGAGTTAACTAGGGTTAGTCCCACAAATGACAATAATTAACTTAAAATTAGAAAAATGTGATTTTATTTCATGATTTTTCGTAGCTTAACATAAATGTTGATAATATATGCAGATAAAGATAAAGAAGCACATAAACTAGCTAGAACTGCACATATATATTACTATCATTTTGGATTTATCAAATACCCCCCAACTTAGATCATTGCTAGTCCCTTGGCAATGTCCTTAGATTTTCTATGGATTTCCCCTTACACCTTACACCAAGAAGGTATCTGCATGAGGCATTAGGTTTATCAATCACATATCTAGATGAGCATTTCTCTTTGACAATCTCGGTCAAAACCTTTGCAGGAATACATGAACTTTTTTCCTCATGGTCTGAGCAGAGCTGGTAGTCATGATAGGGCAGCTTATTTCTCTCTAGGTTCAACACCATAAAAAAATAAATTTTCTCACTTCACACATCGAACTGGGCCTTACCCCTCTTGGTTCGCTCTCTCCCAAGAGAAAGGGCTACCTAAGTGTTGATGTCCCTACAAGCTTTATCAGACCTGAAACAGAGAGTATGCACTCTTCTCCTCTTAGTATGAGCACAAGGTAACAAGGTGTGGTGAGAACTGGCTTCCTATCTACTCTAAGGTTCGATAGAGATGAGAAGGATGGTTTAAGGAGAATGAGCAAAGTCTGAATTAAGAAAGTCGGAGGCAGATTTAATATTACCTGTATAGCCTACTCCCAAGATTCAAGAAGAAATGTGGAAGGTAGAAGAAGGTAAAGATGATCATCATAAGTTATTCTTCTAGGCAGAGAATGTACTTATTCTGGAATGATATGGTTAGGCAGTTCATAGGAAATGAATAAGAAGAAGAAACACGCCCCATACTAATTTTTCTATTCTCTTTTTTCTTCATAATTTTGTAAAATTTATTCTTTACAGTATTTTTTTTGTATTTTTAGTTTTTTTGTCCTTTTAAGGGGGGCAAAATAGAAGAAGAGAATAAGAAAGGATTTATGAACGCCTTAATCAGATATTTTTTCTTGAATGAAAGTCAATCACAGATGTCATGCAATCACTCTACCCTGATAGAGGTTTTTAATCAACTCTGAGGATCAGATAGAAGAAATAGTTTGAGAAGATGTAGAGTGAATATTAATGGAAAATATTTAAAATCAGATGACAAATATCAATGTGATATTGTTTTAAAGGTAAGAGAGATAGAAAGACTAAGGAGTAAGGCATTTTGATGGAGGACCATCTCGAGGACGACGCCACGATGACGAAGAACCATCTCGAGGATGACGCGACGGGATGTCGTCAGCCACGCCGAGCAGCTCGCGCCGACGCTCGCCACCCGGGGTTTAAGTACCCTGCGTAAGAACTTTTATCTTTTTACTTATGCTCATTTTCATGTGTGTTTGTATTTTTTGGATTCGTGGACTGGGCCAATATTGTTGGGCCCCGTCCTCGTCATTTTTACTTTTTATGTTTGTATTTTGAATTTGTAAGGGAGGCCTAACCACGTCTCGCGACGGTTCGTCGTCTCCCACGTTCACTTGGCACCCATCCTCACTATATAAGGGGATGGCATGCCCTAGGAACACCTTGGAGTCATTGTTAAAAAGTTTATTCACAATTCGTCTCCCCCCCTATCGTAGAGAGTAGTGTAGGGGGTTTGGCTAGCCCCACCCCACGTTGAGATCACTCCGTGGGTAGAGCCCACATCTCCCCGTCGAGATCACTCCGAGGGAGATGTGTTAAAGCGCACCGTCGAGATCACTTCGGTGCGAGGAAAGAGTTTTAAGAAGCCGCCGCCATCAAGAATCGAAAGAGGCCTTCGTCGAGATTACTCCGGGGGTCTTGGGAGATTCAAGAAGCGTCGCCGACACGCCATCAACCGGGGAAATCTGCTCCGTCGAGGGAGCACACCCCAGATCCGTCAAGAACTCCTCTTTCTTGGAGGGTTCTTGGTTGTTACAGTTCAAGAAAGCCATTTCTTGGTACCTTTTTCCACCCTTCCACCATTTCTTGATCGCCCACCCCCCTTTCCCCATCGTTTCTTGATTCCCAACCGCCTCGTCTTGCCTTTCTTGATCGCCCACCCTCCTTTCCCCATCGTTTCTTGATTCCCAACCGCCTCGTCTTGCAGTTCTTGATCGCCCCCCCCTTTCCCCATCGTTTCTTGATTCCCAACCGCCTCGTCTTGCCTTTCTTGATCGCCCACCCTCCTTTCCCCATCGTTTCTTGATTCCCAATCGCCTCGTCTTGCCTTTCTTGATCGCCCACCCCCCTTTCCCCATCGTTTCTTGATTCCCAACCTCCTCGTCTTGCCTTTCTTGATCGCCTACCCTCCTTTCTCCCATCGTTTCTTGATTCCCAACCGCCTCGTCTTGCCTTTCTTGATCGCCCACCCTCCTTTCCCCATCGTTTCTTGATCCCCAACCGCATCCTCTTGTCTTTCTTGATCGCCCACTTTCTTTCCCCTTGATTTCTTGATTTCTTGATTTCTTGATTTCTTGATTTCTTGATTTCTTGATTTCTTGATTTCTTGATTTCTTGATTTCTTGATTTCTTGATTTCTTGATTTCTTGATTTCTTGATTTCTTGATTTCTTGATTTCTTGATTTCTTGATTTCTTGATTTCTTGATTTCTTGAATTCTTGATTTCATGATTTCTTGATTTCTTGATCTCACCATATCTCCTTAATTCCCCTTCGTTCTCCCCTTCGCCCTCATCTTTCTTGATTTCTTGATTCCCACCCTCTACGCCATAACCGATTACTTGATTTTCTGCCCCACCCCCACGACTATTCCCACGATACTTGGTTCGCTGTCTTGCCCGCCCACACGACTACGCCGTGCGCCAGCCAAGCGCGCGCCTTGTGCGCCCTCTGCTCCGACTTTTGTTGCACGCCACCCGTGGACTCAGCTCTCTGCTGGTAGTTACGACTGCACCGCCCGCACCCGGTTTTGTCCTCGCCAACGACACTCGTCCGCACGACCCGACACTAAGCATCCGCTCGACGACTTGGACGCCTTGGACTAAGCGATACAAAGGTCAGTCTCGTCTCCCCTCTATAAACTCCAGTATTATTATCTTCGACAGTCTCGTCTTCCCCTATCGCGTCCGCTACCGTGATATTCTCGAACATCATCGGATAGGACTAGCCACCTTGTCGAGCATAGGGATTCTTGTGGTAGACAGACTGTCATCCGACTTGGACGCCGAACGCTCCAGGGCTGTTAGATGCCCCTCACTTAGTAGACGTCTAGTAGGTCCAGCGGGTCATTGGGAGTTTGATCTTAGGTTCACTCGTCTCTCATTGATCGGTACGGACGACGTCGCTATCCGTCAAGTCCTTATCTGCTCATTCGTATTTTCTCATCATTCGGCTTACATCCCATACATTCGCATCATAACCCTGTGACGTGAAACGCGCCGATCGATCCCGGCCGTCGTCATATCACATCACATTTCATAAGCAATGGGGTGGAGGAGGAGTCCTATATAGGTACGGTGAGGTAAAGGGTGTAAAAGGTAAGTAAACATAGATGTATGAAGATGGGAAATGAAGAATTGTGGGATGAAGATCTTTTATAAAGGGTACGGGATGGAGGGGTCATGTGCTGAAGACTTGAAGAAATGCATCTCACTATCGAGCATATGATTAGGCTAATAGGTAGTCATTCACATAGATAGGTTTGGTTAAATAAAAACATGAGTGTAGTGGGGGTGTCACACTTTCACTCAACACTCAAATGCGTATCTATGGGGTATACACCTTTTGATTTTCAGATCTGTCCTTCAACCTACCATTGCTCTCCCATTTGGAGATAAGATCATGTACTGCCTAAAAATCAACATTGATGCCCCTATAATATGATCATGCTGCGCTCAGTGAGCGTAGCGTCCCTACATTTTCTTCTAGGGCAAAAGAATAAGAGGGGCTGTCCAAAGTTTGGTTATGGCATGATGTTGAATTCAATGATTTTTTATACCCCCCTACGTATTAAAAACATGGATAAATCATAAAAAATAAAAACTTTTAAAGGGGATTGAATCTCCCCCCCCCCCCACATAGTAATTGCATAGTCCACGATCCATAGGAGAATATAAAAAGGAGTTTAGAGGGCGCAAATAGTGGGTTGAGCTCTTTCATGCAGGTTTCTTCACGTCCATTTCATGTATTTGTGGTTGACATTTTCTGATATCAAAGAACAGAAAAAAAGAAATGAAAGAAAAGAAGAAAGGTAACAAATATAAATAAACGCTTTAGTGTGGCTCTATAGAGGTTACTAACCTGCAGGTTTTTTCAAGATCATGCTAAGCAGCTGATGAGGCTGATCATCATGTATGTAAGGCTTCAGCCTTTGCCCAATAATTGTGAATTTTTCTGGGTCCTGGGATCCGAAATCAAAGTGGCCTCATTTTCATATGATTCTACTACCAAATAAGGTCCATTCCATCTACTTTTTAGCTTACCATGATAGAGTTTTAATCTTGATTTGTAAAGCCTTACCTTTTGATCTTTGACAAAGGTCCTTCTTCGGATTTTCTTGTCGTGGAAGGCCTTCTTCTTGGCTTTATATATCTTGGAGTTTTCATAAGCCTCATTCCTGATTTCTTCAAGTTCTTAAAGCTGGAGAAACCTGCATTTTCCTGCTTCATCTAAAGAAAGATTTAGTTTTTTAATGGCCCATGAAGATTTATGTTCTACCTCCAATGGTAGATAGCATGGTTTTCCAACTATCAACCTGAAGGGGGACATTCCTAAGGGTGCTTTTAGGCTGTTCTATAGGCCCATAATGCTTCATTTAGTTTGTATGGCCAATCTTTCCCATTGGGCTTCACAATTTTTTGAAGGATTTTCTTAATTTCCCTGTTACATAATTCAACCTGCCCATTAGCTTGCAGGTGATATGGGGTGGTTACTCTATGTTGTAAACCATATTTTTTCAAAAGATATCTGAAATTAAAATTTACAAAATGTGACCCCCCATCACTAATTATAGCCCTAGGACATCCATATCTACAAAGCATGTAAGTCTCCACAAAATCAGTGACAACTTTATCGGTATTGGTCCTAGTGGCTATGGCTTCTACCTACTTTGAGACATAGTCTACAGCCATTAAAATATACTCATGTCCATTAGAATTAAGAGATGATCCCAGCAAATTAATGCCCCATAAATCAAAGATTTCTACTTCTAAAATGGGTTTAGAGGCATGTGATTTTTTCTATTTATATTTATGGATGCTGGACATGCTAAACATTTCAAATAAAAAACATGTGCATCTTTAAATAAATTTTTCCAATAAAACCCACTTTCCATTACTTTATGGGCTGTTACCTTAGCCAAATTGTGACCTCATCCTGGGTTGGAATGACAGAATTTAAGGATGCTGTTCTGTTCTTCTTTAGGTACACATCTTCTAAGAATTTGATCAGCTCCTTAACTAGGTTGGAATAGCTCTGCTTCTTCCCGAAAGTAATCTCGCATGTCCTTGAAGAACTTCTTTCTCTCATTGTAGCTCAATCCTAAAGGGAACCTTCCTGTCACCAAAAAATTGACAATGTTTGCAAACCATGGCACATTTCATGTCTAGATGGCCAGAATTTGCTCATCCTGAAATGCTACATGGATGAGTGAGGGATCATTTACTTTGACTCTAGAAAGATGATCAACAACATAATTTTCACAACCCTTTTTTTCTTTGATTTCTATGTCAAACTCCTGTAATAACAAGATCCATCTGATGAGCCTAGGTTTAGCTACGTTTTTAGGCAAACGATATTTTATTGCTGCATGATCAGTATAAACTATTATTTTACTACAAAGTAAATAAGGTCGAATTTTTCCTAAAGCAAAATTACTCCTAGCAATTCTTTTTCTGTGGTAAGAGTAACTGAGTTGTGTATCAATTAAAGTCCTGCTAGCATAATATACAGCAACAAGTTTCTTCTCTTTCCTCTGTCTCAAGACTTCTCCTACAGCAATATCTGAGGCATCACACATGATTTCAAATGGCAAGCTCCAATCTAGAGCTTGCAAAATAGGTGGATGTGCGAGGGCCTTCTTTAGCTCTTCAAAAGCAGAAATACCATTTTTATCCAAAATGATTTCATTAGTTTTACTAGAAAGGAAATTAGTAAGAGGTTTGGAAAATTTAGCAAAGTTTAGAATGAGCCTCCCATAGAAACCTGCATGGCCAAGGAACCCTCGAAGGGTTTCTAGATTTGTGGGAAGTAGAAGGCCCTGGATGACTTCTATTTTGGCCTTGTCCACTTCTAGTCCACGATTGCTGACCTAGTGCCCCAAACCATTCCCTCCTGTACCATAAAATGAGATTTTTCGCAACTTAGCACAAGGTTACTTTCAATGCATATTTGAAGAACTTTAATGAGATTTAGAATGAAATTTTCAAAGGAATCTCCAAATACAGAAAAATCACCCATAAATATTTCTAAGCAATCACCTACTAAATCATAGAATAAAGAGTTCATGCATCGTTGCGAGGTGCTTGGAGCATTACATAGGCCAAAAGGCATGCGCCTAAAGGCATATGTACCTACGGGGCTAGTAAAAGTTGTTTTCTCTTGATCATCAGGATGAATGCTAACTTGATTGTATCGTGAATAACCATCGAGAAAACAAAATAAATTATGTCTTGATAGTTTTTCCAAAATTTGGTTAATGAAAGGAAGGGGATAATGGTCTTTCTTTTCTCTTTTCATTGATCTCTATTGTTACTCCAGATTTCAATGGCACCATGTGAACAGGGCTAACCCATTGACTATCAGAAATGGCATAAATAATACTTGCATCTAGCCATTTCAATATTTCCTTCTCTAGTATTTCTCTCACATGTGGGTTCAGCCTCCGTTGGTGCTCCTTGGAAGGTATAGAATCCTCTTCCAAAAATATTATGTGTTCATAGATTGATGAAGGGATTCCTCTAAAATCCTCAAATGTCCATCCTAATGCATGTTTATGATCTCTCAATAACTTAAGCAGATCACTTTCTCGTGAAGGAGTAAGGGACGAGGAAATGATCACAGGTAGGGAACTTCTACAATCTAAGAAAACATATTTCAAAGATGATGGAAGAGGTTTAAGCTCAAAGTTCAAATTTAGGGAGAGTGTAGGAGGATCAGGTTCTGCTTTTTCCTAGTTGGTGTCATCTACTCTCAATAGAAACCCTTGAATAACCTCAACATCATCCTCCGCTTCATCACAAAATCTTAACTCTTCATTACTTTCTTTAGGACATTTCATCATCTTCGATATGTCTAATTTCACTCTTTCCTCTCCAACCTTAAATACAACTGTCCATTTCTCCCAATCTATGATTGTTCTAGCTGTCACCAAGAAGGGCCTTCCTAGAATGATAGGCACTAAACTTAGATCCCCTTTCACCTTGACCTCAGTTACGATAAAATCGACGGGAATCTCACAATTTTCAACGTTTATCATCACATCAGATAATCTACCCTCTGGATGTCTAATTGTTCCATCAGCTAGAAATAGATCCATGCAGAATTCCTCTAATTCCCCAAAACCATATTTCTCATATAAAACTTTAGGAATAATACTAATACTAGCTATTGTATATAATAATACTCTAGTAAAAGTCTTTCCACCAATTTCACATGTAATAAAAGGATCTCCTAGATCTGTCTTTTTAATGGGAACAAACCTTAAGATACTAGAGACATTTTTATAAAATTTAACTACCTCTTTGGTTTTCCTAGCTGTGCATGAATCCTTGAAATATTCCTTTAAAGGTGCACATTTAATAATGTCCTCTACGACTACTGACATAGTGGCTTTCTTAAAATTCTCTAGGAGTCTATACTCATAATTAGAAGAAGACTTAGGGGGTTTTAAGGCCAAAGGATAAGGAATGGGAGGGTTGTAGGTTGAAGGTAGGGGTTCCACACTAGGTGATGGAGCCTCTTCTTCTCTTAGGATATTTTCCTCCAATTTTGTTTTTTCCTTGCCTAGGTAAGGATCTTGAAGTTCCCTGCCATTTCTAAATTTTGAAATGTCTTGAATTTCTTCAAGATCTTCCTCATTATCATGATATAGGCTTTGCTCTTATAAATTGTATAAATTTTTGGGATTGATGGAAGGTTGAGTTGGAAATCAACCTGAGTGGGAGTTAGATTCAACTCCCTTACCTCCATGGTCAGCTGTCCTTTGCTTCAAGCTCTCCAAAAGCTGTCTTGTCTGCTCTTGAGTGTCCATCATGGCTTGCATGCGCACCTCCATTTCTTCTCTTAGCCTTCGATTCTGCTGCTCTATCATGTGAGAGATCACGTGTTAGAGTAGACAAATCTTGTACCTGGTTTTGTGGAGCTGCTTGATAAGGCTGCTGTGGTGGGGTCTAGAATTGGACTCGTTGTTGGAAAGGTGGCTTGGTCCCTTGGGAGTAGATTCCTTGGTTGTTGTAAATAGATCTCTTTGGTCCTCCCTAAGGCTGCTGGTTGTATTTCAACACATGTACCTTGATGGCGCGTCACCACCGGTCGTCATCGAGCCAGCAGCAGAGGAGCAACAGGACGTCCCCGACTCAGCACCCGAGGAGCCGGCACTACCCAGCTCGCCACCGAGACGAGTCCAGCCACCACGACGAGCCGCCGCAGCAACACGGGACCCCGCATTCCGTTACTCGGCATGACGCGGACGCCGACCACCGGAGCACACCGTTACAGTCAGTTACTTTATCTTATAGTTTTTCCCTTTATTTGTATTGTCATGTAGCGGGGGAAGGGCCCATATGAGGAACCCTTTCCCCCCCCCCCTTTTTTCTATGTTGGGCCTGACAAGCCTGTTTCCCTTATTTCCTTTCCTTTTTGTTTTTTTTTTGTTTTGTTTTTGTTGTTTTTGGACTTAAGGAAGGGCCCATCTTCACCCATATATAAGGGGAAGAGGTGGGCGCTTCCCCTCACGCTAAACCTAAATTGAAGAATCGTACGTTGAAAGAAAAGCGTCAGGTCGTGGGGAGAAGAGGAGAAGAAAGAAGAAGAAGGAAGAAGAGGAGAAGAAAGAAGAAGAAGGAAGAAGAAGGAGAGGGAGGAGAAGGAAGGGGAAAGAGGGGACGGGAAGGGAACCGCTGCCGTGCCACCCCGGTCGAGAACGCACGGCCGCCAACCGAGCCCGCGCGGCCGCCGTTCGAGCCGCGCCGCCGCGCGACCGGGTTGCACCGCCGCGGCGCAGCCTCTTTGCGCCGCCGCCGCGCTGCCAGCCGAAGCCGCCGACACGACCAGCCGCCGGGACTGCACCGCCGCGTGACCTCCCGTGCCTCTGCTCGCGCGGCCAGCCCGAGCCGCCGACGAGCCAGCGCGCGCCGTTCGAGCGCGCCCGCGCAGCCGGGTTGCACCGCCGCCGCGATTGGGCGCACCGCGCTGCGTAGTTTCCTTGCACGCTGCTCGCGCGGCCAACCCGAGCCGCCGACGCGACCAGCCGCCCGAATCGCACCGCCGCCACGCCGCCATTCGCGCCTCTGCTCGCGCGGCCATCCTGAGCCACCGACGCGTGGCCAGCCGCCCAGCCGCGCCGCTGCGCCGGATTGCACCGCCGCCGCGCAGCCGCCACACCGCCCCTCGCGCGGCCAGCCCGAGCCGCCGACCGCGCGACTAGCCGCCCGGCCGCCGACCCTCTGTGCTGCTGCCTTGACGACCGGCATCGCCGCGCCTGACTGCCTTCCCTGCCCGGTGTTTGCGACTGGCGTACACCCACACCTCTGGTCCTTCTCGTGGAAGCTCATACACGAGTCAACTGTCGCCTCGCGACGAAGGTACTCTGCTTCCCTCGCTTCTTTATGTCATTTATTTCCTTCAGTATTCTTCGTATTGCCTCCACTGCGCTCGGGTTAGATAGGTGAGTGGGACAGGTTGAGCGAACGACGAAAACCAAACGAGCGTCTTACCCGTCCGGTACGAGTCGGGACGCCCCGACGCGTGTGAGCAACCCAGTGGGGACTACCCCCCATTCGACGGCGTGCGCGCCCTCGACCCCTCTCGGACGACTTGGAAGACCGGTTCGGCCCCACTTGGCGACTCCGTCCCTGCCCCGGGTTGGCATACCATCGCTTGTCGGCGCATTGCACGTACCAGATTAGGGCCATCATTATCGTTATCGTCATACATACATTCCTGTTTTTCGCATACCCCTCGGTTGATGTCGCGGACGTGAACCGACTAGTTAGTGATCCGACACCGAGTTCCTACCCTCAGTGACGGTCGGACGCCGTTGAGACGACGTCCGGCATCATACCTCCTCCTCTCCAAGTTGGCTTGCTCCATCCTCATGATCTGTGCTAGAACATAGAGAACAAATCTTTGCTATCACAAGGGGTGAATTAGGGAGAAAAGCGTTCTTTAGAGTGGAAGTCAATTCTTCAAGCTTCTTGTTGGTTTCTCTTATCCCTACATGAAGATCAACTTCCTTTGAAGTTACTTGCAGCACTCCCCCTCGCTTTGGGTTGGCATTTCTTCCATTTTGACTTGCTCCTATTTCCTGCAGATCAGTTTGACCCACCCTTTCCAAAAGATAAGAAACTTCATCCTCATGAGCCATATAAAATGATCCACCAGCTTTTTGATTCACTTTGTTTTTTAAAATATCACGAAGTGATGCACAAAAAATTTCAGCTAGCTGACATTTTTCTATTCCGTGGTGAGGGCATTTTCAGATTAATTCATTAAACCTCTCCCATGCTTCAGTAATTGCTTCATGATCATGAGGATAAAACTTCCGAATTTCTTTTTCTATAAAAATTAGTTTTGGAAAAGGGAATAAAATTTATGGAGAAGTTTATCATGCATTTCTTCCCATGAATTAAATGTTATGCCTAAATTTCTGTACCAAGCAAAAACCTTATTTTTTAAAGTAAGCGGAAAGTATTTTATTTTTACAACTTCAGTAGTTAAACCGCGAATATTTTGGGAGGAACATCGAATGTGAAAATCATCAAGAAATTCTATGGGGTATTGAGAAGAATGACCAGCAAATTCAGGGAGAGAGTTAAGTAGGGCATTGTCGTACCTAAACATAACCCCCTCACCTACATTGATGTTGATGACAGTTTGCCTTACATTTCCTGATGGAGTAGATCTGTTCGGCATCATCCTTTTCCTCCCCTATTGTGGCTGACCATCTTTTGCCATATCAAATTTTTCTTTATCTTGGGGTGTAAGTGTTTCTGGAAGGGCAGGATATTGAGTGTCTAGATCTTCCTCAGCACTAGTCCGAGCCTTAGACCTTGTTAAGACCATCAATCTCCAAAAAAATAGTTAGAAGTACCGTTTATTGAGGGTTAGCTGCCCTCACCTTCAGCAAAAAAAGGAAAAAAATACAAATTCACTTAACAAAGTCACCGTGCTCCCCGGTGACTAGCTGCTACAAGACTAGCCAAAAGAAAAAGATGAACAGGTAGGAGTTAAAAAAGAGAAATAAGAAGGTAACCTCTTTGTCACACCCTCCAAGGCCCAAAGGTCTTCTTCTTCTCCTTTCCACCAGCTTCTTTAGCCCTAGATGCTTCCTCCTCCGCCTTGCACTCACTAAGGTGAATGGATCTAAGACTCAATTGCATTTAGGCCACCAAACATTACTTTGGACTGAATCACAAAATGAATATTACAAAAGGGTGAAGGGGTTCATATAGGGAGAGAGAGCGAATGAGAGCCATTGGATTTTTGATACAGTGGATGTCCCGATCTTCTTTTTTGGGTTATGATCCACGTTCATTATGGTCCTCCAATCAGCATTGAGACCTTTTCAATACCCCAAGGACGTTCAAGACTTCTTTCCTTAATTCATATTAAAAGTGCTATCTTTAAGTCTCCACCCTTGGATGATTTATGGATTGAATGGCTGGATCTTCTTCTCTGGCTTGGATCCACGTCCAAGGGTGTCCTCAATTGGCATCCAAGCACCTTAAATGCTCATAAATAATCATGCCTGGACGTTTCTCTCGACATCCTTTCTTTGGCCCAAGATGTCTCTCATACTGCGCTTAATGGAGCTTCCTTAGTGGGCCTTTAAACTAGAGTTATCTGTCTTGATTTGGGCCTCTTTTCTTGGCCCTGGGTTGTGGCTGGGTCTGCTTCTTTGGGCCAAATAGCTTCTACTTCAATTATGTATCCCCTTTATTCGTGAAAATTTCACCTAATTCGTGCATCTTCCACATAAACTAAGAAGAGAGTGAGATTTATTCCACTTAACTCATTGAGTTGACTAGGGTTAGTCCCACAAATGACAATAATTAACTCAAAATTAGAAAAATGTGATTTTATTTCATGTTTTTTTGTAACTTAACATAAATGTTGATAATATATGCAGATAAAGATAAATAAGTCGATAAATTAGCTAGAGTTGCACACATATATTACTATCATTTTGGATTTATCAAGCAACAACCTAGCAGCTTGAGGGGGGGTATCAACTGTATATTTTTCTATATTTCTTTCTATATTTTTCATCTTTCTATATTTTCTCTTATGTATTGTATGGCCCATTATGATAGACCCTATATATTGCAAGTTTTGGAATTGGTAAGTTTTTCACTGGACTCTCTCTCGTGTGGTATAGGGCTTGAACGCCCTATGTTGGCTGTAAGTTCTTCAGAAAGGATGGAAGAAAAGGCCGTTCATGAACTGAGAAGATGGGATAGGACGAGATAATGAATAAATAAGATATCAATATGGTTTAAAATTGATGGGAACAAATCAGAGGGGGGATGGACGAGAGAGGGGTGAGACGTGGAAGAGAGGTCAATGATGGTAAGTTTCAAGTGATGAAGAGGCTGGGGGAAGAAAACAGAGGATGAACGTGATATTGAAGAAATAGAAAGAGGGAAATGAGAGGGGCTGACTACTGTAGAAGACAAGTGATGATTGTTGATCACTTTCGTTGTGGGTCTTGCCAAAATAACTCTATTTATAGAGAAACTTCATAATAAACTTCAAGAAAAATATGTTCAATCACTTATGGACAAGCTCATGAGCTATGGAAAACAAAGACAATAAAACATGGAGGCTTAAGAGTAAGTGGCAGAGATAAAGATCGGAGTGATGTTAAGAGAAACATGGGTGGAAATAGTCTAGCTGACAGTGGGAGGATTTAAAGAGAAGATAGATTTTGGGGAGAGTGAGAAAAGTCAAACATGGCTGAGTGAAGTAAAGTGGTTGAGTGAGGAGGAGAGAAAAATAGAACGGGAAAGAGAAGAAAGAAATAAGAAAAAAGCGAAAGAAAAGAGAGAAAGGAAGTTAGGGTGCAGGTGCGAGAGAAGGGAAAATGGCCTAAACATCTCTCATCTCTCTCTCATCCCTCTTTCTGATGTCGCCTCATCTCTTCAAGCATGATATTTTACTTGGAGCTTGGACGTCACAGATAAATCCATAGCAGAATCATTGGAAAAGGAGTTAAAACCTTTTCGAACCTTTTTTGGAATGGTAGAGTTATGGATCAATGCTGAGACTGGGAGAAAATATAAAACAAGGCAAAAATTGTTTACCCAAAAATGTCATCTACTAGGGGTCTTTTTAAATCCTCATCCTACAAGAGGATCTGGGCAGTGTAAGATTCCATCCCCAGGCCCTCCCTTAAAACAAGGCCCAGAACAGCCACATGCACTGATGCAACCTGCCTGCCCCACGTCTCCACCACCGAGCAGCCTATCATCAACAATGATGACGCCGAAGCCGACTTCACTCGTCTCTCAAGAAGCCAGGATCATTGACTCTATCTGAATATTCTTCCCTTTCCCTACATGTACAGCTCACTATTCAGATCAAAATAAAAGAAACAAAAACGATCAAAGGTCGTGCCAACTGCTGGGGGTGCGCCTCTTCCACCGCTTCAACACATGAACACAACCCGCCGCCGTGAAGAGCCCAAACGCAGCCAGCCATGGCTTATATCGCTGCATTGCTCACATTCCGGTAGTACCCCCCTGATGAACAAAAACAAATCGATCACCTTAAATGAACAAGGGAGAAAGAAGAACCAGACAGAGTTCTTACTCACTTGAATGAGGATGAACAGTATGGAGGCATTAGCAGAGAGAAGATGATCATGCCTGCCCGGAGCTCGTTTGGGACCAACCTGCGCCGGTTGAGACCCGTACCCTCATCAGATCTGCCTCTAAATCCAAACCAGAGAGAGAAGGGAACTACGCAGTCCTTAGCCGCGCTAGAGACGGAAGGATCATCCCATAGCAGGCATGGAGCCCGCAGAACAGTGCAAACAAGGCCCCAACCTCCTGTAAAAGCAACAGAGATTCACCAAATACTCGTGAGCTTTTCAATTTCTTCATGGGTTTTTATTTTTCGTCACTGATCAGACCGGGTAGTCGTAGGCAGCCATGGTTAGAGAGAGCCCAGCGGCAACAAATGACAGAGAGAGATAGTCTTCAAGCGGGATGAAAGATCCAGGGCCAGAAAGCCAGGAAACAGCGGTGCTCCCCAACATCCTTGATCCCAGAAAGCAGGGATATATCAAAGATAGATTCACATCTCTCCCATCAGCCTACACAAAATTGAGCAAATTTTGATGAAACAAAAAAGAAGCTAGAACGAAAGGCACCCCCATTCATCATCATACCACAACTGTCGGCGCCCAGAGCATCGAGAATACAGAAATATCCGTTTATCTGGAGCAAAAACAAGCATAAATTTAAACAAGCTGAACAGACACTAGAGGCAAAGCAAAGGTTTTTTCAGTAGTACCCGTTAGAATGGTCGTGGAGAAGGAATAACGGTACTCCCCGATGGAGAAGAGTTTGTGGGCATGCCAATTCTGCCTGACGTACAAGGCGCAAATCACAGACAAGAGCAAAAGGGAAGAACAAGCCGCTCTTATCAAGCGGCAGAGGATCCCCAATCTTATCAAGATCCAAAGAACTAGCCCGCGCTCTTCCTCTTATCCTCCCCGCGGGGAATATCCGCCGCCAAATCTTCCCCGCCAGCTTCTCGATCGATCGCGTCCCACCCCATATCAATCTTCGATCGATCATTAATATATGTATTTTTTAACTATTATTCTCCGAAACTATACCCGCGGTGGGAGGAACGATGAAAAACGAGAAAAAATGTAGTTATTCAGAAAGAAAAAAACGTATTTTCCGATAATCGCAGATTTTGAAAATTCCCGCCACCGTACCTCCGACGTAGGAGGAGAAGTCTGTTCCGAAGAAATCTACGACATTCCTTAACAGTCTTCTCCACTACAAATTTCGGCGATGGCAAAGGCGATGAGGAGGAGGATGGCAGCGAGGGAGAGAATGGAGAATGGGAGAGGACCGCTGGTTTGCCCTCATTGTCACGAAGTGTTCCCTTCGAACATGGCGCGGAACGGTCATATGCGGTGGTGCACTGTCGAGCGCCGCCGAAACGCCGACGAGGCCGAGGCCGCCGCAGCACTCGTCCTCCTTCACCGACAAATCCCCGAGAAGCAACCCGCGGCCGTGCACCTCCTCCTGCTCTTCGGAAGCGGGACGGATCGGACCTCTTAGATCGAAAAACTGTGCACCATTGATTATTTTTTCTCCGATGTGAGCAATAAAACGAGTATCCGCCTTGTCGGAAGAAGAGAATCCTGTTGACAGAAGGGAAAACGTAGGAAAAGCAGTCGAGTCGATGGATCTCTTGATGCTCCTTGCAGCGCAGGAATCATCACGGTGGAGCAAATTCGGAGTTTGTTTCCCCATCTAATGCTTACTTTCTATCGTTCTCTGGTGTTTTTTTCTTAAACAGATTGCATAATGCATTCTTGCCGCTCGGATCTTCCCGATAATCCGAGATATGTCTCGAGAAGATGAACCATCGAGGACGGGAGAAGTAGTGAAGACATGAAGGAGAATTAAGTAGGACGAGATTGGAGAAATAACTCCAGCTAAAGAGTATCTTCGCTGATGAATCACCACAGTTCTGAATCTGGGTGATGATCTTTTGTAAGTTATTATTTAATCTTTGAGTGATTAAAGAAGTCGGCGTTCTTGATGTTTCTTCTCCTCCGTAATTGTCTCCTGCTTCTCCTCCTCGTGCTCATCATCATGATCTCTCTTCCTCCATCTCTCTCTCTCTCTCTTTTCTTCTATCTTGTGCGCTCTCGTTCCCGGCATCTCTCACTCCACACCCATCTCTTTCCCTCTCTCTCAATCTTCATCTCTCTCTCTTCGCCTGAATCTCTCTCTACCTCTTTCTCTCTCATTTCGTCCTGTTGTAACTCGTTGAAGAGAAACAACAACCCAAGACGCTACGGTGAAATGCGGAATCAACTCGGACGTGATAACTGTGTCGGCGTATAGAGACAGGAAACAAGAACCTCTTTACGTCACCGGCGTGACGTCAATGTGCAAGGCTCTTGATGCAGGGCAACGACTTCTCGTATGGTGCTGCGGAGCAACTCCTCAAACTCCCAAGACAAGGGAGCGGCCACCAAGGAGTGATGAAGACAAACCAAAGGAGAGAGAGAGAGAAGAAGAGAGGAAGAGACAAGAAGAATGAACAGAAAATTCATATGCCTTGCATTTCAGAATAGATTTGTCCTCTATATATAGAGGGCCAATTACAGTTTCAGGGAATTTGAAAGGTCTGGAATATGAAAAGCCAAGAGCCTTTTCATATTCTCCAAAGAAGTCTCTTCATATTCCCACAAAGAGACAAGAGGAGGGGGGTTAAAACTTTTCAACTCCCCCTTCCTTTATTGGGGTTTGACTAGTCAAGCCCTCCCCCTTCACCTTCCCGTAATGGGGGGCTGACACACCCCAACAAACTCCACCTTGGCAGACACCCCAGTCGCGCTAGGTGTTCTTGTCGCTTTCCCACGTCGCAGGCGCTCCACCTCCATCAAGGTACCTGCAACATGCACCAAGTCCAAACAATGTTTGAACTTCTCCACCGTGACAACCTTCGTCAACATGTCTGCGGCATTCTCCTCCGTGTGCACCTTCTGAAGGATGATCTCCTCAGAATTTAACAGCTCCCGGATCTCGTGATACCGCACGTCAATGTGCTTCAACCGTGCATGGTAGACCTGATTCTTTGCCAAGCAAATGGCACTCTGACTGTCACATAACAGAGGAACTCCACCTTGAGCAATGTCGAGTTCTTTGAACAAACCCTTTAGCCACAAGGCTTCCTTAGCAGCTTCCGTGGCCGCCATGTACTCCGCCTCCGTTGTAGACAATGCCACAGTTGACTGGAGTGTTGAATTCCAGCTCACAGGTCCACCGGCCACCGTAAACACATAACCGGTCGTGGATCTTCGATTGTCAATGTCACCTGCAAAATCAGCATCGACATAACCACATATTGAAAGTGAACTCCCTTTGTTGAAGAGAATTCCTGTATCACTTGTGCCCTTCAAGTAGGGTTCGCCCGTCCTGATATCCGTCCGATATCCGATATCGGACAACCGATATCCGATATCCAGACTAAAGAGGGACGGTATAGGATCTCGAATATCGGATATCGGCCGATATCCGTCCCTTAGGTGGTGGACGGATATCGATATCAGATATCGGAGGGGTAGGGACGTGGCAGATCTCGGATATCGGTTTTCGATATCCGGATATCGAAAATCGATATCCGGCGAATTGTTTCTACAGTTTTTGCTATCAGATACTGGAAAATTTTAAATTCCGGGAGAGTATAAGTACGGGCGGCCCACTTTTTAATTGAAACGCATTTGAGCCGCCCCGTGGCCCATTAATAACGATGTTAACATTTCAAAATGACCTTAAGGAGTGTGGTTGTAATTAATAGAAATAATAATAATATTGTATTAATTGAATGAAAAAGTAAATACAATTTTCATTTACGTGAACAAACTCACGTGTTGTAGTTAGTGTATTTGGCAGTGTAGATGTAGATAACAAAAATATTTATAAACGTGCAGTACTGAACAGAAAGAGTAAAAAAATATTAATAAATTTTTTTAATTGAACTAAGAAGTGAAAAAAAAAATTATTTTAAGTGAACAGAATTACGTGATGTACTTAATAAAAATATTAATAAATATTTTTTAATTGAATTAAGAAGTAAAATTTTTTTTTATTTTAAGCTAACAGAATTACGGGTTGCAGTTAATAAAAATACTAAGAATTTTAATGTTATCTTGGGAAAATTCATGGCATTTGATATTTAGTTAGTGGAATTAATAAATTAATGGAGTTTTCACTTTAAGAGAAGTAAGTCACGTTTGTAGTTAGTGTATTAAGGAGTGAGGATGTAGTTAACATAAATATTTATTAACGTGTTGTACTGAACAGAAACAGTAAAAAATATTATTAATTTTTTTAAATTGAATTAAGAAGTGAAAAAAAAAATTATTTGAAGTGAACAGAATTACGTGATGTACTTAATAAAAATATTAATAAATATTTTTTAATTGAATTAAGAAGTAAAAACAATTTTTATTTTAAGCTAACAGAATTACGGGTTGCAGTTAATAAAAATACTAAGAATTTTAATGTTATCTTGGGAAAATTCATGGCATTTGATATTTAGTTAGTGGAATTAATAAATTAATGGAGTTTTCACTTTAAGAGAAGTAAGTCACGTGTTGTAGTTAGTGTATTAAGGAGTGTGGATGTAGTTAACAGAAATATTTATTAACGTGTTGTACTGAACAGAAACAGTAAAAAATATTGTTAAATTGTTTTAATTGAATTAAGAAGTAAGAACAATTTTTATTTTAAGTAAACAAAATTACGTGATGTACTTAATAAAAATATTAATAAATATTTGGTAATTGAATGAAGAAGTAAAAACAATTTTTATTTTAAGCTAACAGAATTACAGGTTGCAGTTAATAAAAATAATAATAAATTTGTGTTAACTGAATTAAAGAGTAAATACAAATTTCATTTACGTGAACAAAGTTCTGTGTTGTAGTTAGTGTATTTGGGAGCATAGATGTAGGTAACAAAAATATTAACTAACGTGTTGTAGTTATAAGAAACAGTAAAAAATAGTAATAAATAATTCTTAATTGAATTAAGAAGTGAAAACAATTTTTAATTTAAGCTAACAGAATTACGTGATGTATTTCATAAAAATAATAATAAATTTGCGTTAACTGAATTAAAGAGTAAATACAAATTTCATTTACGTGAACAAAGTCCCGTGTTGTAGTTAGTGTTTTTGGGAGTGTAGTCAGTGTATTTGGGAGCGTAGTTAGTGTATTTGGGAGCGTAGAAGTCACGTGTTGTAGTTAGTGTATTGAGAAGTGCAGATTTAGTTATTAAGAGTAACGAACATATTAAGTTAATTGAGTTTATGGTGTTTCATACATAGTTAATTGAATTAATAACTGGAAACGATTTTCATTTCAAGCGAACATACTCACGGGTTGTAGTTAATTTTCATTTATGGCGTTTGGTAGTTAGTGAATGGGATGAAGAAATTAATGGCAAGTGCATTCAACTGTATTGTCGTTGTAAATTCGGGATATTTAATTACATGACTGGCCAGTGCATTAAAACTCTACTAATACAAAAGACACCATACAGTAGTGTTCGCCGCTATCGGGTTTTTCGATATTCGGTCAAAAAATTTACGGGTAGGCTATGAATGCAGCCATGTCAAAAAAACATAAGCCCAACGTCTCTGTCAAAGATTTCTGCTCACCTGATCGTCACCTGCGTTGCATAAGAGAAGTGATAAGTAGTGATAAATATGTATAAATAACATTTGGTTGAGTTATGTGACGTGTACCTCGAGAACAGCTAACCCCACCATCTTCATCGTCCTCAATATCCTCGCCTAGCTCGACGTCATTGTACCAACGTTTGTTGTCCGCACGGAGCCAACACTTCACGGTGATGAGTGTTTCAATGCTTATCGGCGAGAGACGAGAACGCTTGTACGTGACAATAGCGTTGCCAACTGAGAACATGCGCTCGGCGGGGGCACTCGTCGCACATACGGATAACAAGTCCCTCGCGACGGCTGCAAGCAAGGGGAAACGCTTCGCCCCCGTCGTTGCCCACTAAGACAGTGGAGTGTAGACACCCTCGTTCGGCACAGTCTCCGCAAGGAACTGGTCGAACTCATCCCAGGCCGACCACGTTGTCAACGGTGCCGGTTCCACGTGTCGCATAGTGGTGCTAAGCCATCCAACCAACTCTCCACCTCCTCGCCGCCCCCTCTGAGCGGCCATTCTTGAAACACGGCTCGACCTGTCACCAGGCAACAACGACTGTACGTACGCGATAGTCGCCTCTCGAACCCCCGGGCATTGACCCTTTGTGGATTGGGTCCATCAACACTACGGCAGTGATCGCCTCATTCGCCCACAATATCTCCGCGTACTGTTTAAGTTTGGAAAGCATCGCTATACACGCCTGTGCCATATTCGACCGATCTCCTTCGTGCAAACGTCGAACAGATGTGAAGAATGTGCCATCTTCAATTCGCTCTACCACTTCCTCCATGTGAACCCCCAGGCCGTCAATGAGATGTAGGACATCGCAGATCGCTAGCGTCACGGACTTGCAGACATGGTCTGTGGATACGGCAAAACGGCCAAGGATGCGACAGAACTGTCCGACCAATTCCCACTCGTCCTTCGACAGCTTCGAGGACGTTGCCTTCCAGCCGAAAGCCGTCGAGACTTTGTCCAGCACATCACGCTTCTATATGGCAGCCGTCAGCATATCGTACGTGCTATTCCATCGGGTGGGGCAGTCTAGGACAACCATGTTGGTGTCCTCAACTTCGAGGTCGTCTTCACATTCTTGGGTGTACAGTTCTCGTCGTTGCATAGAGCTTCGAATACTCCACACTAAGTTGCGTACCTTTGCAACTACGTCACCCAGACATAATGGCTTGCGCGGCCCGTCAACCTCATCGAATACTGAGTAGACATCTACGAGTTCATTGTCCTGGTCGCTGTCATCCTGCTCTGCGGTCATCATCACATCGCCTTCTTCAGGTTCCACGCTCTGGGCCGAAGGAATGTTGAAGCTTTTCAACACCGCTTGCACAACAATGTTTAAAATATGTGCGACACAAGGGACGTGCCTCCTGGCAGCACACGTCGGGTTCACGCTCCTGACCTTCCGCGCCAACAAAGCCAACATCTTCTTGTTCCCCATCGCATTGTTCGTAGTAACAGCATAGACCTGCATAATTACGTTAGACAAGAAAACTAGCAAGCTCTACCAATAGAATGATCAACACGCTGAGTTCTGACCTTCATCCGCAAACAGAACTCATCTAGTGCTTGGAGAACAATGGACGCCATGTTCCCCCCGTCGTGCTTGCCGACGATTTCACGGATGGCAAGAACCCGCTCTCTGTACGTCCACGTGTCGTCCACCCAGTGGACGGTGATGCCTAGCAACCCGGTCCTGTTGTCCGTAGTCCACGCGTCTACAGTTAGTGATACTCAGGCCACGGTCTCCCAAAGCTTCCTCACACCAATCTTCATTTGGCCGTGCATTTGGATGGTCCACCTCTTTATAACCTTCGCACTTGGAGGATCCAGGTCTATAAGCGTAGCATACCGCCACATATCCTTGAATGCGACGTTGTCAACGATGCTCCATGGAGAATCTGTTAGGCATACGAACCGCGCAATGCAGTTCTTCGTCTCGTCAAGGGTGTGCCCCCTGATCGGCACCCATCGGCTTGGCTCTCCCTGTTGCCTGCTCTGCATTCTGTCGGTGATGCGTGTCTGACCACGTTCTTCGGGGACTTCGCCCTTCAGTTCAGCATGACGATCTGGATGGCATGATTTGAAGTGGCACCAAAACACATTTGTGCTTCTGTCCGCCTGCCTCTTAATGGGTCTCCTCTTACTGTGCGGGTTCAACTCCCGGCACAGTAAGCATATATAGTACCCATCTTCCGTCAGCTCGAAGTAGTGGATGATGAGGGAACGATTCGTACGAGGCCGACTCTGTACGACACGGGAAGTTCCCTCCTCTGTACGTTCGGGACGTACGACTCTTGACCCAGCTCTTTCTTGGGCTGGGTCACCGCCTCCAGTTGGATTCATCTTTCTGCACAATTTCAAGTTAACCTACATGTTTTGGACCAATTAAATTCAAATCTAGATACATTAATAACCAATCGAAACAGTGGAAGTACAGAAAACTTGGCATAATCAAAATCACGACCTCCATCTTCATCATCGTAATTAACATATTCCCCACAATTTTGACGTTTGTTTTCAGAATCGTGAAGTGATAAAATATGCACGAAAAGTAGATCTAAGTTAACCATAAAAATCACATTGCCTAGACTGACACCTAAACACCAAATCAACAATAAAATCCATAGTGTAATAAAGGATTTTAGGTGAAGAAATACCGTTGAAGAGCTCTTCTTCAGTTGTAATAATGCCCATATGTGGGTCTTCTACTCTGCCGGTCCTCAATCAGACAAGCTCGTCTTCAATTAAGAGAGGGAGAAGAAAAAATGGAGTTATGAAATTGAGAGAGGGAGAACAGAAATCGAGATATAAAACTGAGAGAGAGAGAAGATAAATAGAGTTATGAAATTAAGAGATGGAGAAGTAAAATGGTGATATGAAATTGACAGAGGGAGGAGTAAACTAGAGATATGAATTTGAGAGAGGGAGAAGTAAACTAGAGATATGAATTTGAGAGAGGGATAAGAGAAATAGAGATATGAAATTGAGAGAGGGGGCGCAGTAATAGAGTTATGAAATTAAGAGATGGGGGAAAAAATAGTGATATGATATTGAAAGAGGAAGCAGTAAAATAGAGATATGAAATTGAGAGAGGGAGAGGAGAAATATAGTTATCAAAATGAGGGAGGGAGAACAAAAATGGAGTTATGAAATTAGTAGATGGAGAAGTTAAAAGGAGATATGAATATGAGAGAGGGAGAAGAGAAATAGAGATTTGAAATTGAGAGAGGGATAGCAGTGAAAGAGTTATGAAATTGAGAGATGGGGAAAAAAATAGTGATACGATATTGAAAGAGGAAGAAGTAAAATAGAGACATAAAATTGAGAGAGGGAGAAGAGAAATGTAGTTAAAAAATTGAGAAAGGGAGAAGGAAAATGTAGTTATGAAATTAATAGATGGAGAAGTTAAATGGAGATATGAATTTGAGAGAGGGAGGAGAAATAGAAATATGAAATTGAGAGAGGGAGAAGTAAAATAGAGATATGAAACTGAGAGAGAGAGAAGAGAAATAGAGTTATGAAATTAAGAGATGGAGAATTAAAATGGTGATATGAAATTGAGAGAGGGAGAAGTATACTAGAGATATTAATTTGAGAGAGGGAGAAGTAAACTAGAGATATGAATTTGAGAGAGGGAGAAGAGAAATAGAGATATGAAATTGAGAAAGAGAGAGCAGTAATATTGTGATGAAATTAAGAGATGGGGGAAAAATAGTGATATGATATTGAAAGAGGAAGAAGTAAAATAGAGATATGAAATTGAGAGAGGGAGAGGAGAAATGGAGTTATAAAATTGAGCGAGGGAGAACAAAAATGGAGTTATGAAATTAGTGGATGGAGAAGTTAAAAGGAGATATGAATTTGAGAGAGGGAGAAGAGAAATAGAGATATGAAATTGAGAGAAGGAGAGCAGTAATAGAGTTATGAAATTAAGAGATGGGGGAAAAAATAGTGATATGATATTGAAAGAGGAAGCAGTAAAATAGAGATATGAAATTGAGAGAGGGAGAGGAGAAATGGAGTTATCAAAATGAGGGAGGGAGAACAAAAATGGAGTTAGGAAATTAGTAGATGGAGAAGTTAAAAGGAGATATGAATTTGAGAGAGGAAGAAGAGAAATAGAGATATGAAATTGAGAGAGGGAGAACAAAAATGGAATTATGAAATGAGTAGATGGAGAAGTTAAAAGAATATGAATTTGAGAGAGGGAGAAGAGAAATAGAGATATGAAATTGAGAGAGGGAGAGCAGTAATACAGTTATGAAATTAAGAGATGGGGGAAAAAATAGTGATATGATATTGAAAGAGGAAGCAGTAAAATAGAGATATGAAATTGAGAGAGGGAGAGGAGAAATGGAGTTATCAAAATGAGGGAGGGAGAACAAAAATGGAGTTATGAAATTAGTAGATGGCGAAGTTAAAAGGAGATATGAATTTGAGAGAGGGAGAAGAGAAATACAGATATGAAATTGAGAGAGGGATAGCAGTGAAAGAGTTATGAAATTGAGAGATGGGGAAAAAAATAGTGATACGATATTGAAAGAGGAAGAAGTAAAATAGAGACATAAAATTGAGAGAGGGAGAAGAGAAATGTAGTTAAAAATTTGAGAAAGGGAGAAGGAAAATGTAGTTATGAAATTAATAGATGGAGAAGTTAAATGGAGATATGAATTTGAGAGAGGGAGGAGAAATAGAGATATGAAATTGAGAGAGGGAGAAGTAAAATAGAGATATGAAACGGAGAGAGAGAGAAGAGAAATAGAGTTATGAAATTAAGAGATGGAGAATTAAAATGGTGATATGAAATTGAGAGAGGGAGAAGTAAACTAGAGATATGAATTTGAGAGAGGGAGAAGTAAACTAGAGATATGAATTTGAGAGAGGGACAAGAGAAATAGAGATATGAAATAGAGAGAGGGAGAGCAGTAATAGAGTGATGAAATTAAGAGATGGGGGAAAAAATAGTGATATGATATTGAAAGAGGAAGAAGTAAAATAGAGATATGAAATTGAGAGAGGGAGAGGAGAAATGGAGTTATAAAATTGAGCGAGGGAGAACAAAAATGGAGTTATGAAATTAGTGGATGGAGAAGTTAAAAGGAGATATGAATTTGAGAGAGGGAGAGGAGAAATAGAGATATGAAATTGAGAGAGGGAGAGCAGTAATAGAGTTATGAAATTAAGAGATGGGGGAAAAAATAGTGATATGATATTGAAAGAGGGAGAAGAGAAATAGAGATATGAAATTGAGAGAGGGAGAAGAGAAATCGAGTTATAAAATTGATTGAAAGAGAAGGAAAATGTAGTTATGAAATTAATAGATGGAGAAGTGAAATGGAGATATGAATTTGAGAGAGGGAGAAGAGAAATAGAGATATGAAATTGAGAGAGGGAGAGCAGTAATAGAGTTATGAAATTAAGAGATGGGGGAAAAAATAGTGATATGATATTGAAAGAGGAAGAAGTAAAATAGAGATATGAAATTGAGAGAGGGAGAGGAGAAATGGAGTTATAAAATTGAGCGAGGGAGAACAAAAATGGAGTTATGAAATTAGTAGATAGAGAAGTTAAAAGGAGATATGAATTTGAGAGAGGGAGAAGACAAATAGAGATATGAAATTGAGAGAGGCAGAGCAGTAATAGAGTTATGAAATTAAGAGATGGGGGAAAAAATAGTGATATGATATTTAAAGAGGAAGCAGTAAAATAAAGATATGAAATTGAGAGAGGGAGAGGAGAAATGGAGATATCAAAATGAGGGAGGGAGAATAAAAAAGGAGTAATGAAATTAGTAGATGGAGAAGTTAAAAGGAGATATGAATTTGAGAGAGGGAGAAGAGAAATAGAGATATGAAATTATGCGAGGGAGAGCAGTAATAGAGTTATGAAATTAAGAGATGCGGAAAAAAATAGTGATATGATTTTGAAAGAGGAAGATGTAAAATAGAGATATGAAATTGAGAGAGGTAGAAGAGAAATGGAGTTATGAAATTAATCGATGGAGAAGTAAAATGGAGATATGAATTTGAGAGATGGAGAAGTTAAATGGAGATATGAATTTGAGAGAGGGAGAAGAGAAATAGGGATATGAAATTGAGAGAGGGAGAGGAGTAATAGAGTTATGAAATTAAGAGATGGGGGAAAAAATAGTGAGATGATATTGAAAGAGGGAGAAGAGAAATAGAGATATGAAATTGAGAGAGGGAGAAGAGAAATCGAGTTATAAAATTGATTGAAAGAGAAGGAAAATGTAGTTATGAAATTAATAGATGGAGAAGTGAAATGGAGATATGAATTTGAGAGAGGGAGAAGAGAAATAGAGATATGAAATTGAAAGGGGGAGAGCAGTAATAGAGTTATGAAATTAAGAGATGGGGGAAAAAATAGTGGTATGATATTGAAAGAGCAAGAAGTAAAATAGAGATATGAAATTGAGAGAGGGAGAGGAGAAATGGAGTTATAAAATTGAGCGAGGGAGAACAAAAATGGAGTTATGAAATTAGTAGATAGAGAAGTTAAAAGGAGATATGAATTTGAGAGAGGGAGAAGACAAATAGAGATATGAAAGTGAGAGAGGCAGAGCAGTAATAGAGTTATGAAATTAAGAGATGGGGGAAAAAATAGTGATATGATATTTAAAGAGAAAGCAGTAAAATAAAGATATGAAATTGAGAGAGGGTGAGGAGAAATGGAGATATCAAAATGAGGGAGGGAGAATAAAAAAGGAGTAATGAAATTAGTAGATGGAGAAGTTAAAAGGAGATATGAATTTGAGAGAGGGAGAAGAGAAATAGAGATATGAAATTATGCGAGGGAGAGCAGTAATAGAGTTATGAAATTAAGAGATGCGGAAAAAAATAGTGATATGATTTTGAAAGAGGAAGATGTAAAATCGAGGTATGAAATTGAGAGAGGTAGAAGAGAAATGGAGTTATGAAATTAATCGATGGAGAAGTAAAATGGAGATATGAATTTGAGAGATGGAGAAGTTAAATGGAGATATGAATTTGAGAGAGGGAGAAGAGAAATAGGGATATGAAATTGAGAGAGGATTAGGAGTAATAGAGTTATGAAATTAAGCGATGGGGAAAAAAATAGTGATATGATATTGAAAGAGAGAGAACAGAAATAGAGATATGAAATTGAGAGAGGGAGAAGAGAAATGGAGTTATAAAATTGATTGACGGAGAACGAAAATGTAGTTATGAAATTAATAGACGGAGAAGTGAAATGGAGATATGAATTTGAGAGAGGGAGAAGAGAAATAGAGCTATGAAATTGAGAGAGGGAGAGCAGTAATAGAGTTATGAAATTTAGAGATGGGTTAAAAAAGAGTGATATGATATTGGAAGAGGAAGAAGTAAAATAGAGATATGCAATTGAGAGAGGGAGAGGAGAAATGGAGTTATAAAATTGAGCGAGGGAGAACAAAAATGGAGTTATGAAATTAGTAGATGGAGAAGTTAAAAGGAGATATCAATTTGAGAGAGGGAGAAGACAAATAGAGATATGAAATTGAGAGAGGGAGAGCAGTAATAGAGTTATGAAATTAAGAGATGGGGAAAAAAATAGTGATACGATATTCAAAGAGGAAGAAGTAAAATAGAGACATAAAATTGAGAGAGGGAGAAGAGAAATGGAGTTATAAAATTGAGAGAGGGAGAAGGAAAATGTAGTTATGAAATTAAGAGATGGAGAAGTTAAAAGGAGATGAATTTGAAAGAGGGAGAAGAGAAATAGAGATATGAAATTGAGAGAGGGAGAGCAGTAATAGAGTTATGAAATTAAGAGATGGGGAAAAAAATAGTGAGATGATATTGAAAGAGGAAGATGTAAAATAGAGATATGAAATTGAGAGAGGGAGAAGAGAAATGGAGTAATGAAATTAATCGACGGAGAAGTAAAATGGAGATATGAATTGGAGAGATGGAGAAGTTAAATGGAGTTATGAATTTGAGAGAGGGAGAAGCGAAATAGGGATATGAAATTTAGAGAGGGAGAGATGTAATAGAGTTATGAAATTAAGAGATGGGGGAAAAATAGTGATATGAAATTGAGAGAGGGAGAGGAGAAATGGAGTTATAAAATTGTGCGAGGGAGAACAAAAATGGAGTTATGAAATTAGTAGATGGAGAAGTTAAAAGGAGATATCAATTTGAGAGAGGGAAAAGACAAATAGAGATATGAAATTGAGAGAGGGAGAGCAGTAATAGAGTTATGAAATTAAGAGATGGGGAAAAAAATAGTGATACGATATTCAAAGAGGAAGAAGTAAAATAGAGACATAAAATTGAGCGAGGGAGAAGAGAAATGGAGTTATAAAATTGAGAGAGGGAGAAGGAAAATGTAGTTATGAAATTAAGAGATGGAGAAGTTAAAAGGAGATGAATTTGACAGAGGGAGAAGAGAAATAGAGATATGAAATTGAGAGAGGGAGAGCAGTAATAGAGTTATGAAATTAAGAGATGAGGAAAAAAATAGTGAGATGATATTGAAAGAGGAAGATGTAAAATAGAGATATGAAATTGAGAGAGGGAGAAGAGAAATGGAGTAATGAAATTAATCGACGGAGAAGTAAAATGGAGATATGAATTGGAGAGATGGAGAAGTTAAATGGAGATATGAATTTGAGAGAGGGAGAAGAGAAATAGGGATATGAAATTTAGAGAGGGAGAGATGTAATAGAGTTATGAAATTAAGAGATGGGGGAAAAATAGTGATATGAAATTGAGAGAGGGAGAGGAGAAATGGAGTTATAAAATTGAGCGAGGGAGAACAAAAATGGAGTTATGAAATTAGTAGATGGAGAAGTTAAAAGGAAATATGAATTTGAGAGAGGGAGACGAGAAATAGAGATATGAAATTGAGAGAGGGAGAGCAGTAATAGAGTTATGAAATTAAGAGGTGGGGAAAAAAATAGTGATACGATATTCAAAGAGGAAGAAGTAAAATAGAGACATAAAATTGAGAGAGGGTGAAGAGAAATGGAGTTATAAAATTGAGAGAGGGAGAATGAAAATGTAGTTATGAAATTAAGAGGTGGAGAAGTTAAAAGGAGATGATTTTGAGAGACGGAGAAGACAAATAGAGATATGAAATTGAGGGAGGGAGCGCAGTAATAGAGTTATGAAATTACGAGATGGGGGAAAAAATAGTGATATGATATTGAAAGAGGAAGAAGTAAAATAGAGATATGAAATTGAGAGAGGGAGAGGAGAAAGGGAGTTATAAAATTGAGCGAGGGAGAACAAAAATGGAGTTATGAAATTAGTAGATAGAGAAGTTAAAAGGGGATATGAATTTGAGAGAGGGAGAAGAGAAATAGAGATATGAAATTGAGAGAGGGAGAGGAGTAATAGAGTTAGGAAATTAAGAGATGGGGGAAAAATAGTGATATGATTTTGAAAGAGGGAGAAGTAAAATAGGGATATGAAATTGAGAGAGGCAGAAGAGAAATGGAGTTATGAAATTGAGAGAGGGAGACGGAAAATGTAGTTATGAAATTAATAGATGGAGAAGTTCAAAGGAGATGAATTTGATAGAGGGAGAAGAGAAATAGAGATATGAAATTATGCGATGGAGAGCCGTAATAGAGTTATGAAATTAAGAGATGCGGAAAAAAATAGTGATATGATTTTGAAAGAGGAAGATGTAAAATCGAGGTATGAAATTGAGAGAGGTAGAAGAGAAATGGAGTTATGAAATTAATCGATGGAGAAGTAAAATGGAGATATGAATTTGAGAGAGGGAGAAGTTAAATGGAGATATGAATTTGAGAGAGGGAGAAGAGAAATAGGGATATGAAATTGAGAGAGGATTAGGAGTAATAGAGTTATGAAATTAAGAGATGGGGGAAAAAATAGTGATATGATATTGAAAGACAGAGAAGAGAAATAGAGATATGAAATTGAGAGAGGGAGAAGAGAAATGGAGTTATAAAATTGATTGACGGAGAACGAAAATGTAGTTATGAAATTAATAGACGGAGAAGTGAAATGGAGATATGAATTTGAGAGAGGGAGAAGAGAAATAGAGATATGAAATTGAGAGAGGGAGAGCAGTAATAGAGTTATGAAATTTAGAGATGGGTTAAAAAAGAGTGATATGATATTGGAAGAGGAAGAAGTAAAATAGAGATATGAAATTGAGAGAGGGAGAGGAGAAATGGAGTTATAAAATTGAGCGAGGGAGAACAAAAATGGAGTTATGAAATTAGTAGATGGAGAAGTTAAAAGGAGATATGAATTTGAGAGAGGGAGACGAGAAATAGAGATATGAAATTGAGAGAGGGAGAGCAGTAATAGAGTTATGAAATTAAGAGATGGGCAAAAAAATAGTGATACGATATTCAAAGAGGAAGAAGTAAAATAGAGACATAAAATTGAGAGAGGGAGAAGAGAAATGGAGTTATAAAATTGAGAGAGGGAGAAGGAAAATGTAGTTATGAAATTAAGAGATGGAGAAGTTAAAAGGAGATGAATTTGAGAGACGGAGAAGAGATATAGAGATATGAAATTGAGAGAGGGAGAGCAGTAATAGAGTTATGAAAATTAAGAGATGGGGGAAAAAATAGTGATATGATATTGAAAGAGGAAGAAGTAAAATAGAGATATGAAATTGAGAGAGGGAGAGGAGAAATGGAGTTATAAAATTGAGCGAGGGAGAACAAAAATGGAGTTATGAAATTAGTAGATGGAGAAGTTAAAAGGGGATTTTGAATTTAAGAGAGGGAGAAGAGAAATAGAGATATGAATTTGAGAGAGGGAGAGGAGTAATAGAGTTAGGAAATTAAGAGATGGGGGAAAAATAGTGATATGATTTTGAAAGAGGGAGAAGTAAAATAGAGATATGAAATTGAGAGAGGGAGAGGAGAAATGGAGATATCAAAATGAGGGAGGGAGAATAAAAAAGGAGTAATGAAATTAGTAGATGGAGAAGTTAAAAGGAGATATGAATTTGAGAGAGGGAGAAGAGAAATAGAGATATGAAATTATGCGAGGGAGAGCAGTAATAGAGTTATGAAATTAAGAGATGCGGAAAAAAATAGTGATATGATTTTGAAAGAGGAAGATGTAAAATAGAGATATGAAATTGAGAGAGGTAGAAGAGAAATGGAGTTATGAAATTAATCGATGGAGAAGTAAAATGGAGATATGAATTTGAGAGATGGAGAAGTTAAATGGAGATATGAATTTGAGAGAGGGAGAAGAGAAATAGGGATATGAAGTTGAGAGAGGGAGAGGAGTAATAGAGTTATGAAATTAAGAGATGGGGGAAAAAATCGTGAGATGATATTGAAAGAGGGAGAAGAGAAATAGAGATATGAAATTGAGAGAGGGAGAAGAGAAATCGAGTTATAAAATTGATTGAAAGAGAAGGAAAATGTAGTTATGAAATTAATAGATGGAGAAGTGAAATGGAGATATGAATTTGAGAGAGGGAGAAGAGAAATAGAGATATGAAATTGAGAGAGGGAGAGCAGTAATAGAGTTATGAAATTAAGAGATGGGGGAAAAAATAATGATATGATATTGAAAGAGGAAGAAGTAAAATAGAGATATGAAATTGAGACAGGGAGAGTAGAAATGGAGTTATAAAATTGAGCGAGGGAGAACAAAAATGGAGTTATGAAATTAGTAGATGGAGAAGTTAAAAGGAGATATCAATTTGAGAGAGGGAGAAGACAAATAGAGATATGAAATTGAGAGAGGGAGAGCAGTAATAGAGTTATGAAATTAAGAGATGGGGAAAAAAATAGTGATACGATATTCAAAGAGGAAGAAGTAAAATAGAGACATAAAATTGAGAGAGGGAGAAGAGAAATGGAGTTATAAAATTGAGAGAGGGAGAAGGAAAATGTAGTTATGAAATTAAGAGATGGAGAAGTTAAAAGGAGATGAATTTGACAGAGGGAGAAGAGAAATAGAGATATGAAATTGAGAGAGGGAGAGCAGTAATAGAGTTATGAAATTAAGAGATGGGGAAAAAAATAGTGAGATGATATTGAAAGAGGAAGATGTAAAATAGAGATATGAAATTGAGAGAGGGAGAAGAGAAATGGAGTAATGAAATTAATCGACGGAGAAGTAAAATGGAGATATGAATTGGAGAGATGGAGAAGTTAAATGGAGATATGAATTTGAGAGAGGGAGAAGAGAAATAGGGATATGAAATTTAGAGAGGGAGAGATGTAATAGAGTTATGAAATTAAGAGATGGGGGAAAAATAGTGATATGAAATTGAGAGAGGGAGAGGAGAAATGGAGTTATAAAATTGAGCGAGGGAGAACAAAAATGGAGTTATGAAATTAGTAGATGGAGAAGTTAAAAGGAAATATGAATTTGAGAGAGGGAGACGAGAAATAGAGATATGAAATTGAGAGAGGGAGAGCAGTAATAGAGTTATGAAATTAAGAGGTGGGGAAAAAAATAGTGATACGATATTCAAAGAGGAAGAAGTAAAATAGAGACATAAAATTGAGAGAGGGTGAAGAGAAATGGAGTTATAAAATTGAGAGAGGGAGAATGAAAATGTAGTTATGAAATTAAGAGATGGAGAAGTTAAAAGGAGATGAATTTGAGAGACGGAGAAGACAAATAGAGATATGAAATTGAGGGAGGGAGCGCAGTAATAGAGTTATGAAATTACGAGATGGGGGAAAAAATAGTGATATGATATTGAAAGAGGAAGAAGTAAAATAGAGATATGAAATTGAGAGAGGGAGAGGAGAAAGGGAGTTATAAAATTGAGCGAGGGAGAACAAAAATGGAGTTATGAAATTAGTAGATAGAGAAGTTAAAAGGAGATATGAATTTGAGAGAGGGAGAGGAGAAATAGAGATATGAAATTGAGAGAGGGAGAGCAGTAATAGAGTTATGAAATTAAGAGATGGGGGAAAAAATAGTGATATGATTTTGAAAGAGGGAGAAGTAAAATAGGGATATGAAATTGAGAGAGGCAGAAGAGAAATGGCGTTATGAAATTGAGAGAGGGAGACGGAAAATGTAGTTATGAAATTAATAGATGGAGAAGTTCAAAGGAGATGAATTTGATAGAGGGAGAAGAGAAATAGAGATATGAAATTATGCGATGGAGAGCCGTAATAGAGTTATGAAATTAAGAGATGCGGAAAAAAATAGTGATATGATTTTGAAAGAGGAAGATGTAAAATCGAGGTATGAAATTGAGAGAGGTAGAAGAGAAATGGAGTAATGAAATTAATCGACGGAGAAGTAAAATGGAGATATGAATTTGAGAGATGGAGAAGTTAAATGGAGATATGAATTTGAGAGAGGGAGAAGAGAAATAGGGATATGAAATTGAGAGAGGATTAGGAGTAATAGAGTTATGAAATTAAGAGATGGGGAAAAAAATAGTGATATGATATTGAAAGAGAGAGAACAGAAATAGAGATATGAAATTGAGAGAGGGAGAAGAGAAATGGAGTTATAAAATTGATTGACGGAGAACGAAAATGTAGTTATGAAATTAATAGACGGAGAAGTGAAATGGAGATATGAATTTGAGAGAGGGAGAAGAGAAATAGAGCTATGAAATTGAGAGAGGGAGAGCAGTAATAGAGTTATGAAATTTAGAGATGGGTTAAAAAAGAGTGATATGATATTGGAAGAGGAAGAAGTAAAATAGAGATATGCAATTGAGAGAGGGAGAGGAGAAATGGAGTTATAAAATTGAGCGAGGGAGAACAAAAATGGAGTTATGAAATTAGTAGATGGAGAAGTTAAAAGGAGATATGAATATGAGAGAGGGAGAGGAGAAATAGAGATATGAAATTGAGAGAGGGAGAGCAGTAATAGAGTTATGAAATTAAGAGATGGGGAAAAAAATAGTGATACGATATTCAAAGAGGAAGAAGTAAAATAGAGACATAAAATTGAGAGAGGGAGAAGAGAAATGGAGTTATAAAATTGAGAGAGGGAGAATGAAAATGTAGTTATGAAATTAAGAGATGGAGAAGTTAAAAGGAGATGAATTTGAGAGACGGAGAAGAGATATAGAGATATGAAATTGAGAGAGGGAGAGCAGTAATAGAGTTATGAAAATTAAGAGATGGGGGAAAAAATAGTGATATGATATTGAAAGAGGAAGAAGTAAAATAGAGATATGAAATTGAGAGAGGGAGAGGAGAAATGGAGTTATAAAATTGAGCGAGGGAGAACAAAAATGGAGTTATGAAATTAGTAGATGCAGAAGTTAAAAGGGGATTTTGAATTTGAGAGAGGGAGAAGAGAAATAGAGATATGAATTTGAGAGAGGGAGAGGAGTAATAGAGTTAGGAAATTAAGAGATGGGGGAAAAATAGTGATATGATTTTGAAAGAGGGAGAAGTAAAATAGAGATATGAAATTGAGAGAGGGAGAAGAGAAATGGAGTTATGAAATTGAGAGAGGGAGACGGAAAATGCAGTTATGAAATTAATAGATGGAGAAGTTAAAAGGGGATGAATTTGAGCGAGGGAGAAGAGAAATAGAGATATGAAATTATGCGATGGAGAGCCGTAATAGAGTTATGATATTAAGAGATGCGGAAAAAAATAGTGATATGATTTTGAAAGAGGAAGATGTAAAATCGAGGTATGAAATTGAGAGAGGTAGAAGAGAAATGGAGTTATGAAATTATTCGATGGAGAAGTAAAATGGAGATATGAATTTGAGAGATGGAGAAGTTAAATGGAGATATGAATTTGAGAGAGGGAGAAGAGAAATAGGGATATGAAATTGAGAGAGGGAGAGGAGTAATAGTTATGAAATGAAGAGATGGGGGAAAAAATAGTGAGATGATATTGAAAGAGGGAGAAGAGAAATAGAGATATGAAATTGAGAGAGGGAGAAGAGAAATGGAGTTATAAAGTTGATTGAGGGAGAAGGAAAATGTAGTTATGAAATTAATAGATGGAGAAGTGAAATGGAGATATGAATTTGAGAGAGGGAGAAGAGAAATAGAGATATGAAATTGAGAGAGGGAGAGGTAAAATAGAGATATAAAACTGAGAGAGAGAGAGAAGAGAAATAGAGTTATGAAATTAAGAGATGGAGAAGTAAAATGGTGATATGAAATTGAGAGAGGGAGAAGTAAACTAGAGATATGAATTTGAGAGAGGGAGAAGAGAAATAGAGATATGAAATTGAGAGACGGAGAGGATTAATAGACTTATGAAATTAAGAGGGGGAAAAAAATAGTGATATGATATTGAAAGAGGAAGATGTAAAATATAGATATGAAATTGAGAGAGGGAGAAGAGAATTGGAATTATGAAATTAATAGATGGAGAAGTAAAATGGAGATATGAATTGGAGAGATGGAGAAGTAAAATGGAGATATGAAATTGAGAGAGGGAGAAGTAAAATAGGGATATGAAATTGAGAGAGGGAGAAGTAAAATAGAGATAGGAAATTGACAGAGATATGAAATTGAGAGAGGGAGAAAAAAAATAGAGATATGAAATTGAGAGAGGGAGAAGAAAAATAGAGCGACGGAATTGAGAAAGGGAGAAGTAAAATAGAGATATGGAAGTGAGGGAGGGAGAAGAAAAATGGAGTTATGAAATTGAGGAGGGAGAAGTAAAATAGGGATATGAAATTGAGAGAGGGAGAAGAAAAATAGAGATAGGAAATTGACAGAGATATGAAATTGAGAGAGTGAGAACAAAAATAGAGGTATGAAATTGAGAGAGGGAGAAGAAAAATAGAGCTACGAAATTGAGAAAGGGAGAAGTAAAATAGAGATATGAAAGTGAGAGAGGGAGAGGACGAAGAGAGATAGAAAATTGAGAGAGGACGAAGATAACGGGAGAGAAAAGATAGAGAAAAAGAGGAAGCTGAGAGGAAAGATAGAGAGAGAGCTGAAAATTGACTTACCCCTGTTGCCTTCTGCCGCCGTATCCCGCGGTTGCTCGCCGTTGCCCGCCGGTGCTCGCAGATGCCCACTCCCGCCGTTGCCAGAAAACAAGGTTCAAAACTTTAAAAATTTGAATTACGTAACTTATATGAAATTTCATAAAAGAACTAACTTATATGAAATGTTTATGAAATTCAATGCGGATATCGAAAACCGATATCCGCATCCAATATCCGATACCGTCATCTGTCCCCCTGAGACGGGAGATGGATCACGGTATCGGACGGATATCGGTATCGGATATCGGCACTGTAGCAACCGATATCCGATACCCGGTATCTGGATATCGGAAAAAACCGGTACCGGAAGTTTCCGGTACCGGCATCCGTTCAGCATCCGTCCCGATACCGGTATCCGGTACCGGCATCGGGACGGGCGAACACTACCTTCAAGTATCGAAGAATCCATTTCACCGCACTCCAATGCTCCTTCCCCGGATTGCTCATAAATCTGCTCACCAGTCCAACTGCGTGAGCAATATCCGGCCTTGTACAGACCATAGCATACATGAGAGAACCAACGGCACTAGCATAGGGAATAGACTTCATTTCAGCGATGTCTTCAGCAGCTTCAGGTCTCTGCGCAACGGACAACCTGAAATGGTTAGCAAGAGGAGTATTCACTGCTTTAGCATTCCTCATGCCAAACAGATCAACAATCTTCTCAAGATAGCTCCTCTGAGTCAACCATAGACAACCATTCGCACGGTCTCTATGAATCTCCATTCCAAGGATCTTCTTCACAGCACCCAGATCCTTCATTTCAAATTCGCTGCTCGACAATGCCTTCAACCGTCAAATCTCATGTAAATTCTTCGAAGCAATGAGCATGTCATCCACATAGAGCATCAAATATATAGGAGAACCATCTTCACATATCTTCATGTAGACGCAACAATCAAATTCGCACCTTGAATAGCCAATGCGCACCATGAATGAGTCGAACTTCTTGTACCACTGCCTCGGAGACTGCTTCAGCCCATACAAGGACTTCCTCAGCCTGCAAACAAGGTTCTCTGCCCCCGGTACAACGAAGCCTTCAGGTTGCTGCACGTAGATCACTTCCTCCAAATCACCATGAAGGAATGCCGTCTTCACGTCCAACTGCTCCAGCTCCATGTTTTCATGCGCAACAATAGCTAACACCATGCGAAAAGATGTATGTTTAACAACAGGTGAGAAGATCTCATTATAATCAACTCCCTATTTCTGAGCAAAGCCCTTTGCGACTAGCCGTGCTTTGTATGATGGCTGCTTTGCCTCGGAAAGTGGCACCTTCTTCTTAAACACCCACTTGCATCCGATGCCTTGCTTCCCTGCCGGAAGCTCCACCAACTCCCATGTTTGGTTCTTGTCCAAGGATGTGCATTCCTCGGACATCGCCTGCAGCCATTTCTCTTTCTCGTGGCAATTCAGTGCCTCCTTGAAAGACGTTGGTTCTCCATCTCCTGCAAACAAAGCAATAGTCACATAATCCTCCAGACGTGCAGGCGGCCTCGTCTCCCGCCTCGCCCGCCTAACAGCAATGCTCTCAGAATTCTCTGCGGCCTCATTAGCTGATTCTCCACCATCAGCTGAACTGGGTGGAATCTGCACATTCTCCACCTCCACCCAAGTCCTCTCTTGGACATTGCCGCCACCTGAATTCTGATCTCCCTGCTCATTGGAAGGCTTCACCATGTGATTTCGTCAAAAACCACATCCCTGCTGAACACAATCTTTTGCACTTCCGGATCCCAAAGACGATAGCCTTTCACTTCGTCGCTATACCCCAAGAAAATGCACTTCTTGGACTTTGGATCAAGCTTTGACCTCTCATCAGCAGGTGTAAGGACATAACTTGGACATCCAAAAAACACGCAACATGGAGTAGTCCACAGGTTTTCCAGTCCATACCTCTTCAGCCACCTTCCCGTCAAGAGCAGAATTTGGCGACCTATTCACAAAGTACGCCGCCATCTGAACGGCCTCTGCCCAGAACTCCTTGGGCAGTTCAGCATTCAACCGCAAACACCTTGCTCTCTCCGCAATGGTGCGGTTCATGCGTTATGCAACACCATTCTGCTGAGGGGTCTTCTTCACCGTAAAGTGACGCCGAATGCCATCCTCTGCGCAGAACTTATCAAATTCAGAATTCTTAAATTCCGTACCATTGTCAGTCCGCAAGACCTTGATCTTACTCCCCATTTGGTTCTCAACTCTTGCACACCAAGTCTTGAACCGTGAGAAAACGTCCGACTTGTGCTTCAAGAAGTAAACCCAAACTTTCCTGGAAAAATCATCAACAAACGTTAGAAAATACCGAGCACAATTTTTTGATCTAAGAGGTCCGATCCGTCCCGCTTTTGAAGAGCAGGAGGAGGAGCGCGGCTACGGCTTCCTTATCGGTGATTTATTGGTGAAGGAGGATGAGTGTTGCGGTGGCCTTGGCCTTGGCGGCGTTGCAGCGGCACCCGACAATGCACCACCACATATGAACGTTCCGCACAATGTTTGAAGGGAACCTTTATGACAATCAGGGCAAACCAGCGGTCTGTTAAGAAAGGTGAGATGCCAATATGAGATCTAGAAGAGAGAAGTAGAGAAGAAGAGCGAAGGGCATCTCATGATCTTCAATTAGATGGCATTCTCACTGGATCAATACAGAACCGAACAGAAGATAGATACATATTAAAGGATGGACAGGGCGACGGGCAGAGCCGCCGCCCTGGGAGACATAATAGAAAGAAAAGCCTCAATGATCTAATGTCTGCGCAGGTATTTATAGACCTTAGTGGGACCGTTGTGTGCCTGACAATTGTCCATCCTCCGTTGAGAAATAGCAGTAGTCGACCGTTATCAGTGGAATCTTCACATCCTTCTCTTCAAGCGTTATCTCGTTAACACCCTCCCTAAAGGCTATGGTTGGCACAACCATCGGGCTTGCTAAAGAATTCATATAGGTTAAGGCAGAGAGGTGAAAAAAAAAATCTGTGCTAACCATGGGAATTGACTGACGAGCACCAAAGCGATTGCAAACACCAGAATCATCGGCTGCACTCTTGGGCAGAACATCGTTGCACCAGTCTATGACTGAGAGGGATTCTTGCTTTTGACGCCCCCAGCCTTAGCCTCTTCCAACAAGAGTTTCGGAAAAACACAACTCCATAGCGAGAACCGCTGAAATCACCTAATTCTGTCGTTAGAGCAATTGAACCATAAGGCAATAAGGACACTCCACGGCTGCCTTCGTTTACTATCGATACAGAGGAAGGAAATAAATATCAAACAACTTGGGCCTTTGCCTCATCCTGCTGTAGAATGCCCCAAAAGACTTCTCCTAAAGAGGATGAAAATCATTGTTCTCCTTGGGCATTGGTTTTAAAATCTGTGTCTCTAGGCGAGAATAAGATGATTTTCTCTTCATTATGTTTCTCATCCTTGCAATTCTCAACAAACAGCTCCTCCTTCAAAGTCTTAGAGTCCTGTCGGTCCAAAGTAATGGGGGTTCTTTGCGTCGCCATTGCCATAGCCAACCGCCTTCTATTCGAAGACCTTTGGCGACATTAAACCCTTCCCAGATTGCAATATTCTCAAGCCGCCTTGGAACACTTCTGAGATTTTCGTGGGGACAAAATCCCAGGGTCGAGCTCCTTGTTCCCATGGCCGGCATCAATCTCGGGCGCCCAGAGGGCGGTGAGTCAAGAAAGAAGCCACCTGTGAGAAAAGAGCAGGAACCGCTTCTCGCTAGTGCCGTCTCAATGAATTTGATAGTGACCTATCTCCTGCCCAATTTAGCCTTCATGATTGCCTCTTTGCTGCATCTGATCCGCACCCTCACGAGAAGGCATAACAAGTGCTTGTGGCGAGATTGTCTAGTACGCAGTACGGGGACGACGTCATCATCTCGTTGGTCGTCTTGACCACTCTTTTTGGATTGGACAGGATCTCTCAGCTATAAAGCGCACCCTCGGGCGATGCCGTAACAAACCAAACTGCTTCTTCATGAAAGAAAACCGGATGAAGAAAGAACTCATGCCAGGCGAGATAGAGAAATTGTTGAGATATCTTGGCTGTGTCTAGGCAACATAACCAAAGGATCTTGAGCTTTGTCGCAAGGCATATGGCTCTGATACCATGTTAAGAAAGGTGAGATGCCAATATGAGATCTAGAAGAGAGAAGTAGAGAAGATGAGAGAAGGGCATCTCAGGCTGGATCAATACGGAACCGAACAGAAGATAGATAGAGATTAGAGAATGGACAAGGTGGCGGGCAGAGCCGCTACCCTGGGAGACATAATAGAAAGAAAAGCCTCAATGATCTAATGTTTACACATGCATTTATAGGCCTCAATGTGACCGTTGTGTGCCTGACTGTTGACCATCCTCTGTTGAGAAATAGCAGCAGTCGACCGTTATAGTGCTATTTTGAAATAGCAGCAATCGACCAGTATCACCGGAATCTTCACATCCTTCTCTATAAGCATCACCTCCTTAAAACGGTCCTCTCCAGTTCTCCATTCTATCCCGCGCCGCCATCATCCTCATCGCCCTCACCATCCCCAAAATTTGTAGTGGAGAAGACGACCTCTCCTGTCTTAGATTTCTTCGTAACAGACTTCCCTTCTACTTTGGAGGTCCGGTGGCAGGAATTTTGAAAACCTGCGATTATCGGAAAATACGTTGTTTTTCTTTCTGAATAAGTATATTTTTTCTCAGTTGTCATCGTTCGTCCCATCGCGAGATATAGTTTCGGAGAAAAATAGTTAAAGAATACGTATATTAATGATCGATCCAAGATTGATCTTGGGTGGGCCGCAATCGATCGAGAATCTGGCAGGGAAGATTTGGCGGCAAATCTTCACGGCGGGGAGGAAAAGAGGAAGAACACGGGCTATTCTTTGGATCTTGATAATATTGGAGATCCTTTGCCATTTAAAAGGATGATTTGTTGCCGCCTCGCTAATCTTTTTAGGTTATGTTCTTGTCTGTGGTTCGTTGGTTACTCCATGATCTTGATTGTCGCCGCCGTCGTGGCCCTTTCGTACTAGGCTATCGTCCTCGTTGCTTGGGGGCCCCTCCTTTTCTCGCGGTGATCTTCGTCTTTGCTGGTGATCTTTTTAGTCCTCGTCTTTCAATTGTTGGTGAGTAATTCTCTTCCGAAATCTGCCTAGCTATCATTCTAGATCTTATCGATCTAGATTGTTCTTTCATTTCTGCTCCATTGGGGAAAACTGGAGTTTCAATCAGAAATCATCCGATATGCATGCTGTAATGAGGGCATTAATGTGTAAAATAGGCCGAGATCACTGCCTTAGTGGTCATAAGTTTGTTTCTTTCGATTAACGGGAATTTTCGGCTCGCAGCTTATACTTTTGACATGGAGTTACGTAATGGTAGTTGTAAAAGACCCGGGGTCAGTTACAGAAAAATTGGAGACCTGTTCTTGATAAAAAAAGGGGGCAGGCGAGTGTAATTGATACTACATCAGATGCGAATGCAGAAAGAACATCAGGAACCCGTTATAGCAATCGCTGTCTAAATTACAAACCTCCTAGTTGGCACCATTGTTATGTCTATGAGTATGCATTTTATATTTTTGAAAGATTTAGAATCGATGATTCCGCTACTTACTCTAATTCATCCATGATGTCAGACGGCGTCTACAACGTCGTCCGGTCGACACCAAATATGATGGTCCGGTGCCAATAAATGATGGAGTATCAGATAACGGCGGTGTCATCGTCCGACGGTACCCTCACAGGTGTTGATGCAACACATACGGCCGGGATCGACGGCACGCGTTGCAACACTGGGCCGAAAATAATAACAAGTATGATTCGATGTTTTACGTGATGATGCAACGTTTATGGGAAAACAACGAGAAGTACAACGGAGCAGCTGAGATAAGACAAGTGCCCTGGAAGAGTTCCTGTACGTCCCACGTACGATCCGACTCCCAATGACCCATTAGATCAATCGATGGACGTCGACGATGCGGGTATCCCCGATCCAACTAAGTACTCCCGGTAACGTGGGTGAACAGAATAATGAAGGAAGTGCTCTACCCAAACCCCAGGGTACAAGTGATTTGTGGGTCCAGCCTCGGTAATGGGGCACGCGAGGATATATTGCAAGAAATAATAATACTCGATAGGGGAAGGGTGTAGCGTCGTGACCTGCGGACGTGGTCCGGTAGTCGTAGTGAATCGCAGCCGAGTCCTTATTGGCGTAGCGGTCCAATGCGGTGAATGGTGTGGGCGGTGGCAATCGGCGCGTCGACGGCGCTGACGAGAGACGTGATTGCGAGGCGAACGGTGAGGGTGGCGCGGGGCGAGCGGCGCGTCAGCGGCGCTGGCGGTAGTGAGGCTGCGGCGGCGCTGGTAGTGGTGGCCAGGGACGGATGGCTGCAGCAGCAACTTGGCGACAGCGGTGACGCAGGCGGGGGCAGCCAGAGACAGTAGACCACGACGGCAGCCGAGAACGGGCTGCGGCGGTGGCGTGCAAGGGTGGCGACAACTGAAGAAGGCAGCGACCGGTGGAAGCTTGGCGACCAGAGATTTGGCGGTCGGAGGCGTCGTCGGCGGCCGGGGTGGCGACCAGGGGGTGACGGTGACGACGTGGTTGGCGATGGTCGGAGATAGTGATGGCCGGACGCGGCGTCAGCGACTAGAGGAGCAGTGGCCGGAGGCGGGGTCGGCGGCGGCGGGTCGTTGGCGAGCCCTAGCTCGGTTAGGTCATTAAGTCCGGATTACCCCCGGCCACGGCCAATAATTTCAGGGACTACCCTTACTGAAAACCGGGTTGACTCGGTGCCCGCCGAGTCGGAACTGCCTTACTTAAAACCGAGTTGACCCGGTGTCGGCCGAGTCGGAACGGGCGAGTCGGAGCTGAGTCGCCGCGCCGAGTCGTATCGTCGCGCGCGTCTGTGCCTTCTGCCCTGGCGACGGCCGCCGGCAGTGACGATCTTGTCGTCCTGGCGTTTGGCCGGCGGCGGGCGCCATTCGAGCGACCACAAGGCGTGGGATGCTGGCGGTTCGGGGCGGTCACTTGGAGGACCGGGGTAGACACCAGAATGGTGACCAAGCGGCGGCTGCAACGAGCGCTCAGCTAAGGGGCGCAGACTGTGGTGGACGAAGGCGTAGTCCTGTGCTGGCGAATCATCCGGTCGTTCCAAGAGGCTGGCGGGACAACAAGGCGGTTGTGCTTCCCCATCACCCTCCCGTCAGCGATCGAAACCTTCCCTAGGGGAAGGATCTCCCTGTCGATCTGCTAACGAAACTCAAGGCATCCTTTCTCAAGAACAACGTTAAACAACAAAATTCATATTTTCTTCAACAAAACAACAACTTCTTCCTCTAGGGCACCCCTTCTCCCTTTATAGGAGGAGAGTGGAGAACCCTAGGGGTTGGCTCGTAATTAGGGGAGAAAACCCCTAATCGAACCGTAAGACAAACAGAGTTTGAAATGTAACGGAAGGGAATGGTCTGGGGAACTCCCTCCTCAAGCCGTATATTTGAACTCCGCGTCCTTCGCGTTGGCTCGAACTTCTCGACGTGGTTGCTCGCGGGTCACAACTGGTCGATCTTGAGCTTCGGCTGGTGGATGGTGCCCAATCAGGTGTTCAACGACGTGAAGATGAATGCCCTACGTGTCATACGTGCAAGCTCTGACTCAAGGGAGACACCGAGCTCCAAGATTGGATGGGAGTCGCTGGGTGACGGCGACGGGGGCTTCTCAAGCCTCGTCGGAGTGATGAAGGAGACTACGGTCGAACCGACTCAATCCGTTGGGCTCGCACATAACGGACGTACTCGTCTGTACTAGTAAGACACTCAAAATCGTAGTTTCTCTCGTTTAACCTCACTCACCTACCTAGCTTGAGCGCGGTGGAGTCGGAACGAATATACACGACAAGAAATAAGCGAGAGATGAGGAGTACTGCATACCTAGACGGCGTGGCTCGTAGTACAGTGAATTGTAAATGGTTGGCGGATGGAGCGGGTTCGATGAAGGGCGCCGGAGAGATCATGGCAGCTCGACGTGCAGCGATTGATGTTGGAGCACCTCGTAAAGGTTGGACATAGAGGAGGGCGATGGCGGCAACGTCTGCAAGTCACGCTAGTGGACAAGCTCCCCAACGCAACCTGGGCAGGGCGGGACCCACAAAAGGGTCAACCAGGTCAGTCAGATCGATCGACCGAGTCAGCCAGATCAATCGACCGGGTCATTCGGACCGGGCAGTTCGGTCGTCCCGGTCAAACGGTTCAATCGGTTTGGTCGGCGGAGTCTGTTCGACCAGTCGGTTCGATCGGACGGCTCAAAGCCACGGATCTGGTTGATCGATTTGGAGGACCGATCGGGTCGGTCAGACGGTTTGAGTCGGGTCGACCGTGTGTTGACCAGGTCGACTGGTCCTCTATGTTCGAGCGATCGAACGGGCGCTCGGATCGATCGGATCAACCGTTTGCAGGTCGGGCGACGGGTTGACCACATTCGAAGTCACGACGCCAGCGGTAGGTCCGCGGCATTGCGGGCCGCCGCAGGGTTGTGGGCTGCGACGGGATCGCGAATAGCGGCGGTGTCATAGCGGATCCGTGACCTCGGCCGCGGCTGAGGCGGCCTCAGTGCGGCGAAGTTGGCAGGCCCTTCGGGCAGTGGAAGCAGTGCATGGCTTGGCGACCCGCAAGCAAGCACGGGGTCTGCGTGCGAGGATGGGGGAGGGAGGAGTGCGGCGGTTGTGGCAGGCAATTGGTGGCGTCCTCCTTCTCTTCCCCTACCTTATCTTCTCTTCCTTATCTTCTCCTCCCTTGTGTTATTCTCTGGTCGAGGAAGGCAGACACAGAAGCTGTTCGATAAAATGCCTCAACTAAACTTCTGGTTTAAGGAATTAGCACGCCCACCCTTTCCCTTATAAGGGGGGAGAAGGATGGGCCCCTAATGGGCTAAAAGGGTCCTTTGGGGAGCCCTTATAAGTGGGTTCCCCCCATTACAAAAGAAAAAAACACATAAATAAAGGGGAAATTAAGGGGGAGAAAAGAGAAGGAAAGAAGGACGGGCACGGGGAAGAGGGGTAGATAAAGACCCCTCCCCCTTGACGGTAAAACACAAATGGACGAGCGTCGCGAGCGTGACGAAACACGATGAAACGGGACAAACGAGAAAGGGATAAAAGCAAAAACAGGAGAGAAAGATAGACGGAAAAGGGGAAAGGATAACCGAAGCAAGATCACCCAGTCTTCAATGTCGCGGGCGCGTGGCACGGATGACGTCAATGACGATCCTCAATGGCGTGCACCATTAATCCTCCCGGGGTCAGAAGAACTCATAATGCCGGACGTCGTCTCAACGGCGTCCGACCGTCACCGAGGGTAGGAACTCGGTGTCGTATCACTAACTAATCGGGTTACGTCCACAACGTCAGCCGATGGATATGCGGGGAACCGAAATACATGTATGACGATAACGAGGACGATGGTTCTACGATGGTACGTGCAATGCGCCGACAAGCTATGAGAGCCAACCCGGAGCGGGGACGGGGTCGCCAAGCTGGGTCGAACCAGCCCTCCAAGTCGTCCGAGGTGGGTCGAGCGCGCGCCGTCGAATGGGGTAACTCCACTGGAATGCTCACACGCCGTCGGGCGTCCCGACTGCACGGACAGGTAAGACGCGTCCTTGTTTCGCCGTTCTCTCAATCTGTCCCACTCACCTATCTAACCCGAGCGGTGGAGGCAATCTGAAAGAATACTGAAGGAAATAAATGACGTAAAGCGAGGAAGCAGAGTACCTTCGCGCTGGCGGCGGATCTGCGTACTAACCGGTTCCGGAGGAGTTGTCGGGGCGGTTGCGCGCAGTCGGCGCGGAGCGGAGGCGTGGTCGACGGCGAGCAGTGCGGTGGGACGACGTCGCGAGCACGGCGGCGATGTTGCCGGTCGGACGACGGCGGTCACGGCTAAGCGCGACCGGAGCGACAGCTTGTGAGGGCGTGAGCGAGCGGCGGCACAGCGGTGCGGCGGCAGCGGCGCGCAGCGGCGACGGCAGCGGCAGCGCGGCGCGCGGCAGCGCAGCGGCGGTGCGGCGCGCGGGCGCGGCGGCGCGCGGCGCGCGCCAGCGGCGGCGCGCGGTCGGCGCGGGCGGGCGCGCGGCAGCGCGCGGCGCGTAGCGCGGCGCGGGCGCGGCGCGGCAGCGGCCAGCGGCGTGCGCGACTCAGCGGCGTCGGTGCGCGACGGCGCGGCGTCGGGTGCGCGATCGGCGCGGCAGCGCTGGCGCGCGGCGCGCGGCGGCGCGGCACGCGAGGATGGCGCGACGGTGCGCGGTCGGCTTGGCGCGGCGCTGGCGGCGGCTGATGCGGCGCGGCGCGGCAGTGGCGGCTGCTCCCTTCCTCCTTCCTCTCCCTTTCTCCTCTTCCTCTCTTCTTCTTCTTCTTTCTCCTCTTCTTCTTCTTTCTTCTATTCTTCTCCACGACCTGACCCTTCTTTCTCAAAATGCCATTCTTCAAAAATTTAGGTCAAGGTAAGGAAGAGCCCACCTCTTCCCTTATATATGGTGAAGATGGCCCTTCCTTAAGTACAATAACACAAAATAAAAGGGAGAGAAAATAAGCAAGAAAATAGGAAACGGGCTTGTCAGGCCCAACATAAAAAAAAGGGGGGAAAGGGTTCCTCCCATGGGCCCTTCCCCCGCTACACGACAATACGAATAAAGGGAAAACTATAAGATGAAGTAACTGACTGTAACGGTGTGCTCCGGTGGTCGGCGTCCGCGTCATGCCGAGTAACGGAATGCGGGATCCCGTGTTGCTGCGGCGGCTCGTCGTGGTGGCTGGACTCGTCTCGGTGGCGAGCTGGGTAGTGCCGGCTCCTCGGGTGCTGGGTCGGGGAAGTCCTGCTGCTCCTCTGCTGCTGGCTCGATGACGTCCGGTGGTGACGCGCCATCAACTCAGCTCCGTCGAGTTGGGGTAGTTGGCGGCGGCATTCGGCGAGGGCCAGGTCGTCGCTGGCGTGTGTCGCGCTCCATGGCGATCGAGGCTTCCGCATCTCCACATGAAGTCCTCCGCGGTACCCGACTCCCTACATTGTTAATTACCCCAAGCAATATACGATCGTCGGACTCGTGCCAATTGGGCGTGTTCACCGAGAAAGTGGTCGGGGCAAACTCGCTCACAACAATGGGGTGATAACTTGCAAATTAACATGATTAATTAATGAGTTTTACATTATATTTATGTATTTTAATGACTATATTTGCATGCTATCATATTAAAATAAAGATAAATCAGTTACACTCTCATTTTACTATTATTTTTGATTTTTATCATTTTTTACATGGAATTTAACCTCATTTTAGTGAAGAAATATTTTTTGCAGGGATTTAAATACTTGACTTAAGGTTGGTAAGTGTTCTCATGATTTTTATGGAATTTTTCCATATTTTTTTATAAATTTTTGACCGTTATTTAGCCAAGAAATGGTTTTTTACATATTTAAATAACATATATTTAATTTATTTAGCATTTTATAATATATTTATCTATATATTAAGGGGCATCCACATCAGTTGCCCGAAATTCAGGCGAATGAGTGGATAATTATTATATAAATATAAAAGAGAGAAGAGAGCGAGAAGAATAGTCAAAATAAGCGGCTTATGATTTAAAATATATAAAAGAGAGAGAGAGAGAGAGAGAGAGAGAGAGAGAGAGACTTTGTGTTTTTATTATTATTTCAGGGTGACGTGGACAATGATTGTTCTCCAATCATTGAGGGGGGCCGACGCAGACAACGAAGGCCGACACGTGATCCCATAAGGCGGAAAATGAGAAATAAGCTCAACCAATCAGGAAAAATCATTTTTTAGAAAATAAAACGATCTAATGGTTCAGATTTATCCTCACTAAAACCTTGATATATTGAGATCTAGATGTCGTATTGGGCTGAAATTTTGAGGGTAGGTTCATCTTTTCCCCCTCTACAATCCAGACAGTTGGATCTTTAAATGGAGGTCTGGAAAAGGGTGAAAATCACTTTTGGATGCTCTCCCCCAAGCAATTGGCCAGGAAGGACACAGGAGGGATTCTTGAAGTCAACAGATCTTACTTCTGAACTCAAATTTGTAGGTCTCTGATTTGTATTTCAATCATCTTCTTGAACGATTCTAAAACGCCAAGGCATGGCTGAAATGTACATGCCCTAGAAGTTTCTTTTGAACGAAATTAGCACTTCGTTTTGATTCCGATGAAAGATCTGATTTTTGTATCCTTAATTGTACATCAATTTAAAACATTTCTGCTTCATTAGATTTTTAATTTAGGGTCGGCTTTCATATTTTCCTTAATTTCTCTGCTTTCTCTCTCTAGGTTAATTTGTTTAGTTTCTCTCTCTAGATTTCGATTTTTATTGTTTAGGAATTTAATTTAATATATAAAAAAACTAAAAATAAAATTTGAATTGAAAATTCATCTATCTTGGAGTCCAAATTAAAAATCCCTTTCTTGATCATTTAATTCCCAATTTTAATTCATAAAAACTTGTTTTAAAATTTTTTGATAACTGGAAAATTAATAATCTGAATTAATCTGAGATTAAAATTAACATATTCATATCTTGAATTTTCTGACCAAAATATCAAAAATCAAAATTAATTTTTACTTAATTTTGATTAATTAAAGAATATTATTAAGGATAATTAAGATTTATTAATTGCAAAATTAAATCATCCTTGAATTAATTCATTGAAATTGGATAAAAATTCTCGTTTGTTGCTTCCCTGTGGTTCAACCCCTTACTTTCTCTATATTCATATTTAGTGATTATGGGAAATTATAAATTTTATTGCATAAGTCTAAAAGCCCAAACAACGGCATAGTTTAAGTACATTTTCAGGCTTATTAGAGGGGACTTGGTGCGAGATCGGGCCCGCCACATTAGTGGAGCAGGTCCTCCACGAAGGAGGGACTTCGGCGACGTAGGCATATCCGCCCCCTTGTCGGAGGGTCGAGAACGGGCCGGCGCTGTGAACATGTAGCATTGGGGCCGGCTCGGGAGAATAGCTCTCCAGCCAAAATCTCACCAACACTCGGTTTCTCACGTCAGTCACTCGGAGTCGGCTCTGCGAGTCGGCAGCCTGCTTGTAGTGTGCATGCCTAAATAATGACCTATCATGACAATCATGATGGAAGGACAAAAGATGCTGCGTGAATGTAGAACGAGAGACTACTACGGGTGCTAGGGGTTGGAGTCCTGACAGGACTTGGCCGTGTGCGATCTCAGGTGGGCTCAACCCGGCGGCATGGGCCTTCGGGGAGACAGGCACATGCTCCGCGCGTGGGGTAGGGTGATGGCAGTGGGCCGTTCCCTTGCAGAATGTGTGGCGGGTGCTACGCATCCGCCGCTCATCATCCGAGCGGTGGAAGAGTGCGCGGTCCACACCGGGTCTCCGGACAAGCAACAGGGGCTGTTTGGCGGGCAGCGCAATCGATCGGGCTCCAGAACACGTCTTCAACTTCGCATCCCGGCTCTCAAGGAGGCACGGGGTAGCGGATTGTTGTTAGCCCGACCACCTTGGTCGGGGCACACTTCACTATTGCCTTCATGGTGTAAGGGTACCACGTGACCCATCTTCCCTTGTGCAAAAACGAACATGTGTTCGCTCTGCCGTCTAGGGCGACGTCATTATCATAGATCCAGGGTCGACCTAGGATAATGCTTCCTACTTTCATAGGAAGGCCGTCACACAAGATGGTCTCATCGTACGTCCCCATTTTTAACAGGACTTGGCATTGTCGCTTCACCGATAGAAATCAATCATGGATCCACAACACGCCAAAGGGTGTAGGATGAGGCATGATCGCCAACCCTAGTCGGTTGACCAACGCGTCGAAGATGGCGTTGACGCAACTACCACTATCCACCGTCAACTTGCACACTTTGTCGTTGATCCGGACAAACGTGCAAAAGACCGAGGTTTATAGCGTCGAATCAGCCATCGGGGCTATCCTCTGCGGTACAGGTGCGGGGTTAACCTCCGACACATGGTTAGGTGGGATGGGCATCTCACTGGTGCTCGGGCCGTCGGCGGCGATGCGAACGATTCCCCGAGCTCTGGGGCGTGGAGCCGTCACCGGGGTTGTGCCCGCGTCCACTATCTCGATGTACCCAACCTGAGGGTCGTGTGAGTCGTACCTGATCGCGAGCTCTTCGCCTGCACAGTAATCGTTGTCGGGTAATGGATCCAGGTCTAAAGTCAGGTCCTGTCCGACCTCTTCTGTATCAATCAAGAGAGCCGAAGATGGACACTGGCTGGCTCGGTGCCCTCTTCCTTGGCACTTGAAGCATGTAAGTTGTGCTTCGCTGATGGTAGCGCTTCGGGCTGGAGTATCGCTCATGACGGCTTGAGCAGGTGGGGATGAATCCACGGATGTGGCGAGGGTGGTTCCTTGCCCTCCGGTCGTAACAGGAGGAGGCAGAACGGGACGGGTGACCAAAGTCAGCCCCATTCCCGTTCCGCCCTTCTCTCTCTCACCCTCTTTTCTTTTTCTCTTCCCTTTTTTATTCCTTTTTTCCAAAAATTCAAAGAGAATTCTCCACTTCTTAACCGAGGGGTCCTGTATATACGCCCCATGAGAAACAAGGGAAATTCTAACTAAAACATGAAATTTTAACTAAACTTAGGAAAAAAAAACCTAGATAACTTGAGGGCATCGCCATCAATCCAGGTCAACGATGTGTTCTTAAAATGGGTCATCACTGTATGTGGGCCGTAAATTGCGTTGGAGCCCGCAACCCCAAGTCCTGTCTTTTTCTAATGCAGTACTTTTAAAAATACTAACCACGATTTTATTTTCTTGTCATTTACGTTAAACTCTAGGAAAATTAAGATATCATGATGCTTATTTAATGCTGCCCAGATGTACGCCTTCATTGAAACTTGTCTAGACATGGTCGTGCTGGTACCTTATTTCATCAAATTCTTCCAAGAGGCTCAATCCCACTCCACTTCTCCGGGCCACCTCGCCGTTGCCTTTCTTGCTTCCGGTAATATTCCAATATCTCTCTTTTTATCATTATTCTTATTGTCTAAGAGTTGGAGATCGATTCAATTTCTATCCCATCCATCTAAAACTTTTGATCTAGTTTTATTTGATATAGTTATATACAATCTAATTTGCTGTCACATTATATCGTAATTGGTCCCCTGTGCTGTATTCAGCCATATCCGCTCACACTGATGTCGGACGTCATCGATGACATTGTCCGATGGGTAATTCCCTTAGGAGATGAACTACGTGATGTGGTGTACCTAGGCGGACATACGTGCAGGTCCAGACTCATCGAGTTTTGGCAAGCTCTCAACTCTCGGTGAGGACGACCGATGACGGTCAAGGTGACAATGACCTTCTGAGCCTTGTCGGGGTGATGACGATGACTATGGTGTTGAATGGAATAATTCCATTGACGCTTGCACGTAACGGATGGGCTCGACCCATATGTGGGAATTCACTCAACTTGTAGTTTTTGATGTTCAAACTATCACCTAATTCTAACTAGAGCGCGATGGAGCATAGTCGCCAATATTTTGAACACAATAATATAACTAATGAGCAGAGGGGAATGACGTACCTCATCGATGTTGTCGATCATCATCGAGGTCTTCAAAGTGCGGTGGCCGGTGCGGCCGGGTGGGAAGGCATGCCGGAGACTATAAAGCGTCACTCGACAGGTGACAGGATAGCAGCATTGGAGTGTGATGTAGAGGTAGACAAGGGGAACGTTGCACGGTGGCTTGAGTGAACGACACGATGACCTGAACTGCTGAGCGGTGGTGTACACAAGCGATAGAGTTGGCAACACGGGGTGTGGGTAGCACTACCATTGCGAGCGTAGTGGTGGTGGGGGTTTTGGGCGGCGGCACTGACAACTCGAGGTGCAGCGCGAGCGTGGGGTTCAATAAGGCAGAGACAGCTTTAGGCAGCAGCACCTGTGGTTGTGCATTGAGCCAAGAATTACTAGGGTCATGCCATGTGATTCACACGGCGCACGCGCAGCTGATGACAGTTCTGGACGTCACTGGGCAGTGACAGCGAATGCAGCTGGCGAACCAAATTGCGGCACTATGGCTTGATGGTCCCCTTAGAGAGTGGGGGTATAGAAGGCTTCATGGACACATGCAGCGCGAGTACAGTGCATGTTGAGAGAGTCATGTGGGGAACTCCGATGGACATTGACAGGGCCGCAGTGGTCAGTATCGGTAGGGCAACCGTTGACCCAAGGTGGAGCCCTAGAGGGTGGCCGTCGAAGGGGTCAAAGGACCTGCACCATGCGGGAGGTCTGTGAAGGCACCGTGGGGTGCCCTGTCAGTCAACGCACCGTGAAGGTGCTAGCTCGCATCCCGTTGGTGCATAGGAGAGTCATGCGATTGAGTGTATGGCGCACCACATGCCTGAGTGCGGGCCTCACGAGGCGTGAGGGAGTCACCTGGTCAAACGTTCGAAGGGCGACTAGACCTGATGGCTGATGACCATAACTATGTTATAAAATAATCAGGTACTTTCCATTAATCAATCATTATTTTTAAGCATTAGTTCCATATTTACCATTTAAAGCATGATTTTTACTAACCCCACTTGATTCAGAGAATCAAGTGGATTGGATCTTATCTTTCATTTAAATGAGTACAGATTTAGATGAAATCCAACAAGGAAGGCACCTGATTAAGCAGACTGACTTATCCTCTACAAGATGAAGGCCAAATTTCTCGAAGGGCTGAAAATCACGTACTTGGGCCAATCCTAAAAGCCCAAGAAGCCCAAGAAGCCCAAGAGTTGTGTTCTCTCCATTCCGTCCAATTCAATCTTCACAGTCCATTTCCATCACCATCTTCACCAGATCTTCAGCTCAGCAACCCAGCTCACGCTGCGCAAGCAGCAGCCCCGCACAAAAGGCCAAGTGCGCAACCAAGGCCGTGCACAGCCTCGCGCACAGTAGGCCACGCGCAGCCAAGGCCGCGTGCAGAAGGCCAAGTATGCAACCAAGGCTGTGCACAGCCTCGCGCGTAGAAGGCTGCACGCTTGGCTTGCTCTCACCCAAGTTACAAGCGAGAGCCTGTAACTGCTCAGTTCCATTTGAAGATATTTTCTGAATTAAATCTAACCTTTTGAAGATATTTTCTAAATTGAATCTACTGAAGATAATTTTAAACTAACTCTATTGAAGATACTTTCTATAATCTGTCTAGCGAAAATCTATCTTTAACTTATTGAACATCGTTTCATTAATTATGTACTGAAGATTATCCTACTCCATTCCTTTTTATTATTATTATATAAGTTGCTCAGTGAACTAAAGTTGAGACTCTATAGACACCTTTGCTGTAGAATTATAATACTAAAGATCTTAGAATTTCCTGTTAGAATAAATTATAAGAAGTTGATAGGATAAGTTAAACTAAAAGAAATTTACTATCTCATTACCTGCTGCTTGCGGTTCGACACCTTACTCGCCCTACGGCTGTGAGGTTAATTTTATTTGTTGACTGTCTCAATACTCACACGACTAACTAGTAAAAACCAGTAAAAACCCCATAATTTGAGATTATCAGCGGCGACAAGCCCTGGTGACGATAAGAGATGTGTGCACCCCCTATCTTCCCTTCTTCTTCTTTCTTCTCCTTTCTTACTTGAGACCTAGGGCGCATGTAGCTTTGCAAAAACAGTAACTCCAGGTCTATCGACCTAGGGCGCCGATCTCTCCCAGATATGTGGGGTTTGAGATGGGCTCCTTAGGTAAGTCCAATATGGGGTCCATTAAGGGGCTGATATACATGGGGGCCGCTTTACAAAAAATACAAAGAAGCAAAAAAATAAAGGCAAAACCACATGACACATGATGAACACAAAATGATACGAGGAACACGGGTAAAGACACGACGAAAACAATCACACGGATGTAATAATCACCGAAATGACGAGCACGGACCGGCAAAAATCAAGACTTTCGAACTCATGGATGTGCTTTCACCCCGAGTATTTGAGCCCAAATGTCTTCACCTTCGCCTTGGCATGCCGGTCAAGCTCGACGCAAAATGGCGAGGGCGTTGATGACGATGATGATGGCTTTGAAGAGTTCTTCAACAGAGTTGGTTGGCGTCCTCTATCAATCCTCCAAAGGAGGGAAGAACTCTGCTCCGACCAGTGTGGGGTAGCGAACGATAGTGGCTGAAGAAGCTCTGGTCTCAAACGTCCTAAATCATCCTCTGTGATCCATGAGTATAGAGTCCTGACTCGTGCCGATTGGGTGAAAGTACGGGGGGAGTGGTCGCGACAAACTCACTCATACTGAAGGAGTCTAGAAAGGCTGGGTCGGAGGAGGGAGAAGGGGCTCGGTACGAAGCCAGGCCTGCCATGTTAAATGTGGAGTTGATCACCCATGAGGGCAGGATTTTGATGACGTAGGCGTTACCGCCCACTCTTTGGAGGATCGAGAACAGGCTGGCGCTACGAGCATGTAGCTTGGCAACCATCCCGGGAGAATATCTCTCCGGTCTAAGTCTCACCATAGTGCGGTCACCCACGTTGAACACTCTGGGTTGACGATGCAAGTCGGCATCTTGCTTGTAGAATGTATTTTGACTTGTGATTCTATCATGAATATGTGGATGCAACAATGAAACATGTCGGGCGAATGCAAGACCGTCATCGGATACTCTAACATGAGGGTCTACATGTGGTAAATGGAGGGGTCGACGAGGAGCTTGGCCATAGGCAATCTCAAAAGAATCAAGTCATTGGTTTTGTTCACTGAGGAGTTATAAGCGAACTCAACACAAGGAGTTATCAAATCCCAAGTCGTAAGGCGCTCGTCTACTGGGGACCGTTGTAGGTTACCGAAGCCTAGATTTACCACTTCCGTCTGACCATCGGTCTGAGGGTGGTAAGCCGTTAAAAACTTAAGTTTCATCCTGATGAGACTCCACAAGGTCTTCCAAAAGTAGCTCGTGAAGCGGAGATCTCGGTTGGAGACGATCCAAGTGGGCAAGCCATGCAGGTGCACAATCTCTCAAAAAATAATTGTGCAACCTGAGTGGCGTCGGACGTCTTTGCACAAGGCAGGAAGTAAGCCCTCTTCAAAAACCTATCAACGACAACCATGGTAGAGTCGTGCCGTCACGCGATCTGGGGTACCCTAGGATGAAGTCCATGTTGACATCGTCCCATGGATGCTTGGGCACCAGTAGCCATGTTTATAACCTTGCACTCTTCTTGACCTAACTAGCCAAGGCACATACGCGAACTGGGTGACAATATTATTGACATTGTGGTTCAAGATAAGCCAATAGAACTGGTATTCCGCGGTGGCTATTATCTTGTCCCAGCCAAAGTGGGCACTAAGACCTCTAGTGTGACATTCCCATGTAAGGAATTCACGAAGTAATGTGCCACTAATGGTCACACTTCCACGGAGAGGACGAGGACGATGCCTCCATCTCTGAGGGCTCAAACATGGACACCTCCCATCCTTCAGAACATCATTCGGATGCCCCTCATTCACATCGCATGTATAACACCCGATCGAGGCTGCATCGCGCGAGCCGATAGCTTTTTGATCCCAAGTAATGTTTGGAATTATACAGGGACCGGCAACCCTCTAATCCAGTCACATCTCCTTTCTCTAATTAATTGAGATAGTTGGGCTTATTGAGCTGATGACTACATCGGATCACTCTCATTCCATTACGAGAAAACTCGGAATGGACCATGTTTATTGTCATCCTTCGAATATACTCTGGCATTTTTAGAAGCATGATTATTCATTGGAATTAGTTATCCAAGGGACATAGTATGTTACTTTTGCCATATCATATTCCCCGAAGCCTTACACGCTCATAGTAGTCTATGCCTCTCATAGACATCTAGTGCGAAGGGCCCTCTAGGGAGAACTCACTCAACATAGCCAGGCCCACCAACGGCTTGTTGATCTCCCCTCCTTTATAGCTGGGGATTTTAATTGCACACGAGCAATCAATGAATGCTAGGGAGGTCATCCTCTCGGGTTAGGATTCATGCAGGCGTTAAATGGCTTTATTCATCACGCCTCACATGTAGAGCCTCCCACTATAGGTGAGAAATGGACATGGTGCAATGAGCGCCAGGCCGATGCACACATGTACCAGCGGCTAAACCATTGTTTGACTAATAGCATTGTGCTGACGCACTGTACTATCACAATTGAGATTCTACTGTGATACTACGCGGATCACTCACCGATTCTCCTTCTCTCGGACTCGACTACTTGAGTTTACCGCCTCCCATTCCAATTCCAATCGATGTGTCTAGAGCATGAAGACTTATTTAAATTTATGCACATTCATTGGCTTGAAACGATCTCTACATCGCCTATGGAGAACTTCAGTTATAGATTAAGGAACCTCAAGTTTCATTTAAAATGGTGGAATTGACATGATGTATTTAGAGACGTGCGCGTACCAATCAAAATGCTCAAGATGGAGCGAGCTGCTATCGAGCGACAACTACATGATGGTTGGATGGACAAAGCAGGAAAGTGTAAGATTAGGCTTAGTGAAAAGCTTGAGGATACCATGCGATGTCATTTTACATCTTCATAAATCAGCTATCCAATGGCTGAGAGAAGGTGATAGAAACACCTGTTGCTTTCATGCCTTGATTGGGCATAGAGCTCGTCCTGATTATACAATCCTATTAAGGATGCATAATCAGGACTGTGCTAAGCTAGCGACAGTCGGTGTCGCATACTAAAGTACACTCCTTGCTTCATGACTGAATACTATGAGTGAGGATTTACTGGATTACACCCCTCACTTGGTGACCGACCAGGAAAATACCCTACTTATGCCCCTTCGTACGAGAGCAGATATCAAGGAGGTGGTCTTTTCCTTTTATCAGAACAAGGCCTCGGGACCAGATGGGTTTTCTGTGGAGTTCTACTTAGCATGTTGGGATATAGTAGGCACAGACTTGGTGCTTGCTATCAATGAGATCTTTATACGTAAAGTCGTACCTAGAAGTTTGAAATCCACTTTCTTACTGCTTATTCTAAAAGTGGACACTCCATCTTCTTTTAGTCTTTGTAATGTATGCTTAAAGGTGTATCTAAGATAATTACAAAGTGACTATGGACCTTCCTTAATAGACTTATCTCGTCTGAAAGTGTGGTTTCATCAGGGGTCAATAGATCCATGACAATAACATCCTAGTTCAAGAATAAGCCTTGTCAATAGACACTCTTATTCGGGGCTCGAACATCATCATCAAACTGGACATGGAGAAGGCATTTGATCAAGTTTCATGGAATTTCCTTAGGAAATTGCTATGTTGCTTTGGGTTTACCGATGCATCCATTGCTCTAGTGGATGTGATGTAACACGGTGCCGGAGTGATCGGTTTGTGCTATACCATAAAGATGTGTGGGCGAGGTATGTCCAATTAGCAGGATATCATGCGTGCGAATAGATAAAATAAACGAGAAGTGCTGATCTGAGGCGTGAGACTAGATGGCGATGCGGGAGATGCCGTGGCTTGATCAAGCTCCCAATGATCTATATGTTTGGTTCAGATGCTGATGGAGTGAGGGACGAATTACCCTCCGGTGGCATCCGTCTTGTTGTCATGAACGACCCAGTTTGACAGCGTCCAGTTTGACAGTGAGGGACGAATTACCCTCCGATTTCTCCTAAAAACATTATAAATATATATTAAAAATTGCAATAAAACCTGTAAAATTTTAAATTGGATCTTTACGCCTGCAGTGGCGAGCGAGAGCTGTTTTTAGGGTCTTTTTGCAACGAAAGTTCGCAAAAAGGCCCTTCAAGTTTGAAAATAATAAAAATACTTTTTTATTATTATAAATATAATTTTTTTCCTTGAAATAATTACATTTCCTTTTTAAATAAATCTTAGAAAAATTTAAAAATTTGTAAAAAATTTTAGAAAATTCACTGAATCATTCCCATGCTGATAAATGTCAAAATAAAATATTAAATATGCCATTTTCATTCAAAAATAATTATTTCGAGCTTCAATAAATCCTTTAAAATTCATAGAATTAACAGAAAGTTAGGGCAAAATCAGAAATCACTTGAAAACACTATTTTCATGTAAATATATGATAACAACCCCATTTTAAGCTCTTTAAATGCATAAAGTTGTGCGAATAACATGAAATAAAGACAGAAATTAGGGTGTTATCAACCGTTCAGCCAGCATTCCATAGTTCCGCAAGACTCCCTTGGGGTGTCCTGCTCTGTACTAGAAGAAGGAGACTTCTACTGTGTTGCGTTCACACTATGCAATCAACAGTTGAGGATGATTGCCGTAGTGACCTTGTTAGAGCTGTAGCGGTCGGTTAACTTGTGATGTTGGAACCGCGGGTGGGCCTTGAGGCACTCGGCAGAACTGGTATTCCCGCGGTCAAATGGGGGTTGACTGAGCTAGGTCGCGGCACCGGTACTATCTGCCCACCCCATGAGCTCGGTGACACAATTTCATGGGCAGCAAAAGTTGTAGAGGTGGCACTCGGAAGACCGCATGCGATGCAGGCGCGCATCAGCCGTAGGGCTAATTAGCCCGACCTCAATCACAACTCCAACGAAGGCTTGGCAAAGAACCCCGCAGGCAGAAAGACAATTATCATCCGGCGCAGACGTTTTCCGTAGTCTGCAAAATTTGCTTGTGGTCGACCGGAGGGGTGACACTGACCAGTGGAGATTCGGATCCCCTCGAGTCGATCGCAAGCGCTCTATGGTCGAGTCTATTGGCGGTTCTCTTCTGGGAGATGGATATGAAGATATCGTCACGTCCTAAGGTGCAATGAGGTCTGTATAGATTCTAGGGGAATGAAGAAAATAGTTGTCCACCTCGGCAACAAGTCCTCTCCACGAGATGGGTGAAGGACGGTGGAAGAGGATCAACAACAGATGTAAGAAAATCCTAAATGAATGGAAGGTCGATAACCTACTAGCAACGATATAACAACATATTCTTTTGTTTATTTCGCGATGAAAAAGCAAGTCTGACAAAAAACGATGCCTTCTCCCTGATGGAGGACCATCTCGAGGACGACGCCACGATGAAAAAGAACCATCTCGAGGATGACGCGACGGGATGTCGTCAGCCACGCCGAGCAGCTCGCGCCGACGCTCGCCACCCGGGGTTTAAGTACCCCGCGTAAGAACTTTTATCTTTTTACTTATGCTCCTTTTCATGTGTGTTTGTATTTTTGGATTCGTGGACTGGGCCAATGTTGTTGGGCCCCGTCCTCGTCATTTTTACTTTTTATGTTTGTATTTTGAATTTGTAAGGGAGGCCGAACCACGTCTCGCGACGGTTCGTCCTCTCCCACGTTCACTTGGCACCCATCCTCACTATATAAGGGGATGGCATGCCCAAGGAACACCTTGGAGTCATTGTTGAAAAGTTTATTCACAATTCGTCTCCCCCCCTATCGTAGAGAGTAGTGTAGGGGGTTTGGCTAGCCCCACCCCACGTTGAGATCACTCCGTGGGTAGAGCCCACGTCTCCCCGTCGAGATCACTCCGAGGAGATGTGTTAAAGCGCGCGCCGAGATCACTCCAGTGCGAGGAAAGAGTTTCAAGAAGCCGCCGCCATCGAGAATCAAAAGAGGCCTTCGTCGAGATTACTCCGGGGGTCTTGGGAGATTCAAGAAGCGTCGCCGACACGCCATCAACCGGGGAAATCTGCTCCGTTGAGGGAGCACACCCCAGATCCGTCAAGAACTCCTCTTTCTTGGAGGGTTCTTGGTTGTTACAGTTCAAGAAAGCCATTTCTTGGTACCTTTTCCACCCTTCCACCATTTCTTGATCGCCCACCCCCTTTCCCCATCGTTTCTTGATTCCCAACCGCTCGTCTTTCCTTTCTTGATCGCCCACCCTCCTTTCCCCATCGCTTGATTCCCAACCGCCTCGTCTTGCCTTTCTTGATCGCCCCCTTTCCCCATCGCTTGATTCCCAACCGCCTGCCTTGCCTTTCTTGATTGCCCACCCTCCTTTCCCCATCGCTTGATTCCCAACCGCCTCGTCTTGCCTTTCTTGATCGCCCACCCCTTTCCCCCATCGCTTGATTCCCAACCGCCTCGTCTTGCCTTTCTTGATCGCCTACCCTCCTTTCTCCCATCGTTTCTTGATTCCCAACCGCCTCGTCTTGCCTTTCTTGATCGCCCACACTCCTTTCCCCATCGTTCCTTGATCCCCAACCGCATCCTCTTGTCTTTCTTGATCGCCCACTTTCTTTCCCCTTGATTTATTGATTTCTTGATTTCTTGAATTCTTGATTTCATGATTTCTTGATTTCTTGATCTCACCATATCTCCTTGATTCCACCCTTCTCCCCTTCGCCTCATCTTTCTTGATTTCTTGATTCCCACCCTCTACGCCATAACCGATTACTTGGTTTTCTGCCCCACCCACGACTATTCCCACGATACTTGGTTTGCTGTCTTGCCCGCCCACACGACTACGCCGTGCGCCGGCCAAGCACGCCCCTTGTGCGCCCTCTGCTCCGACTTTTGTTGCACGCCACCCGTGGACTCAGCTCTCTGCTGGTAGTTACGACCGCACCGTCCGCACCGGTTTGTCTCGCCAACGACACTCGTCCCGCACGACCCGACACTAAGCATCCGCCGACGACTTGGACGCCTTGGACTAAGCGATACAAAGGTCACTCGTCTCCCCTCTATAAACTCCAGTATTATTATCTTCGACAGTCGTCTTCCCTATCGCGTCCGCTACCGTGATATTCTCGAACATCATCGGATAGGACTAGCCACCTTGTCGAGCATAGGGATTCTTGTGGTAGACGGACTGTCATCCGACTTGGACGCCGAACGCTCCAGGGCTGTTAGATGCCCCTCACTTAATAGACGTCTAGTAGGTCCAGCGGGTCATTGGGAGTTTGATCTTAGGTTCACTCGTCTCTCATTGATCGGTACGGCCGACGTCGCTATCTGTCAAGTCCTTATCTGCTCATTCGTATTTTCTCATCATTCGGCTTACATCCCATACATTCGCATCATAACCCTGTGATGTGAAACGCGCCGATCAATCTCGGCCGTCGTCGTATCACATCATATTGGTATCAGAGCCGGTCGTGTTAGCTTTCGCTTAACACGGTCAGTAGCATATCACTAAAGAAATTTTATTGGATTGTGCACGTCATTATTTTGAAAATCATTTACATCATATTGTGCACATCCTATTGGTTCATCGGCATTTTACACGTCATAATATTTCATCCATCACGCGCATACCCCTAGGCATTTTTTAGGCCATGAATGGTTGACCATAGGATGGTTCATACACGATCACCTCAAGCATCCGAATACCGAAGATCTTCTACCGCCATCCCTACTCGTAGGGCACCGGTAGACGAGGCCTATGACGAGCCCTTGGCTCGAGATGTTTCCCGACGACCGGGAAAAGCTCCCATGCAGGAGCATTCTGCCCCGGAGTACCGACCTCGAGGCCCCGAGGTCCCACCTCCTCGATACCAATGAGCTGACGAATGGGAGTATGACCGTGATGACCGCCGACGATCCCCTCCCCGGGAGTATCACCGCGACGACCGACGAGGATCCCTGCCACGGAAGTACGACCGCAACGACAGGCGGAGATCCGCACCACGGGAGGATAGGCCAGCACCCCGCTACTATGACGACCGTTCCTATCGTCCAGATAGGAACTACTATCCACCCGAGACTAGAGGTTCTTGGCGTCACGACTACCCAGAGGACGGGGTGCTCAACCCCAACCGCATACCAGTGCGAGATGCATCGCACTATTCTTCCCGCCCGGGTAGCCCACGGTCACCACCTGTCGCACGTCGATCGGACGTCGCCACTTATGGCGACAGTTCCGCTTACCTGCCACACTATCGGGCTGCACCCACTCATGCCCGGGACCCATACGAGGAGGCCCCGGCACCACCTCGAGTGGCGCCGAGATACACAGTGGATTATGACCGCCCCTCCAGTTGGGATTATACCCCCGACAATTTGTCTCGACCAAGGAGGCCCACGGCATATTCCCCTCACCGGGTGCGTGCTTATCCAGCACACTCCCCGTTGCCACCGTGACGACCTCATCCCAACGGATACCCAGAGGAGCGGCCACCCTATCAACCGGCACCTCACCGAGATGTTTACTACGAGGATCGATCGGACCAATACAGCCAACCTGAAAGCTATAGATGTCAATCCCGAGATAGTCCTCCGTACTATCACGATGCGAGTTATCCACTCCGAGAGGAGGTACTCTCTCATGTAGGTTATCATGGGGATGTACATCCTCATTACTACCATGGACGACCCCGGGATCCTGAGGCGCCTCCACCTTGCTACCACCTACGAGAAGACTGGGAGCACTACTACGGAGAACGGCGAAAAACTCCCACCCCTCGGAATGAGTATCCTGCACACTATTACTACGACGACCGTTCCTATCCACCGGATAGGAACTACTGCCCGCATGAGAACCAGAGTTCTCGGCATCATGATGACCGGGGGCATCCTCACGAGATGGCCAACAACCCTAATCAGATACCGGTACCGAACTCTCCACGGTATCACCGCACTACTCGTCGCCCGGAGGCAGCCACATATGGTGGTAGTTCTGCCCACCCGCACTATTACGGGTCGACGCACGTACCCGCACTTGGCCAATACCAGGAGCCTCTAGCACCATCTCGAGCGCCACCAAGGAGGCCGAACCCCTACCCACCTCATATACCACAGTCATCCTACTTACCGTTTGCGCCCTCATTGAGTTGTGCGGCACACGAGCCCCTTGCACACCATTCAAGACAACCGACCAAGCTGGCATCATGTGATTCATACATGTCACCTGCTCACTATGGACAGCCCCCTCCACTAGTGTCAAGTGCAAAAGAATATGGGAAACCACTTAGCTCACAACATGTTAGGCAAACCAAGTGTGCCCATCATCAGCATGATGACATTGATAGGAGATGTCGAGACAATGCACCCACTAGAAAGATACATCTAGTGACTCCATTCATTACCTTAGCCCAACACATGATGCACCTTCACGGTTATCCCGTCGATATGTCATCCGACCGTCGAACGTCACAATATAATGAAAGGAGACTCATTCTAGAGGTACTATCGGGAGCCCACCGACCCACCCCGTTGCCAGATCCACCACCGCCTTCACCATTCCTTCGTCCTTTCGCTATCCCGCAGCCTCTGGGGCTCTTCTTCACATGCGTCCAAACAACTCACCCCTCAACGCGATTTCTAGTATTTTTAAATTTGCACTGGATTTATATTACATTCCAAGGAATGTACTGCAGTCCACCGCGGGTCTATACCCCCCACATACTAGGATGTTTACCTCGCATGGATCGAGTTCACTGTTTGCCCAATGGTGAACCGTACTAGTTTGGCATTGTTTGAAACTAAACTATGGTCAATTACTTCATGGACACTAGATATCATTCATGTAGGTAATCATACTAACTGTTTGGATTCCGTTCTTCGTACATGCATTAAGTAGTAGAACATGCATCATTGCATCCATTTGTTTTTTTTACATTGCATCCATGAATGAGCAGTATAAGGCATCAGCGGGTAAGGGTCGTAGGTCCATGTCGTTCTCTGAGGGAGAACTGGTCCTGGTCAGATTGAGGCCTGAGAGGTTCTCTCCTGGGGTCGCTACGAGGCTCCATGCTCGTAGCGCCGGGCCTTTCCCGATTGCCCAACAGATCAATGACAACGCCTATGTCGTAAGCATCCCGCCAAATTGGGGGATTAGTTCGACGTTTAACGTCAGTGACTTATCCCGATACCAGCCTTCGCCACCCATCATCGAGCCTCACAGCCAATTGAGCCTTAATAGTAGTGAAAGTGAGAGCAAACCCACTCCTTCTCCGTTTCCCCTCCTTGTACGGCAAGACGCGATAGAAACGATACTGCAGGAGGTAATTCACGCTGAGGGGGAGCGAGTTGGCCATTCTTTCCTAGTCCATTGGCAGGGGCGACCATCATCCGATGACATGTAGATCTCCGAGGACGACCTTCGCCGACTTCGACCGGACCTGCTGCCTCCACTTGAAGACCTTGCTGAGCTTTGCTCGCCGGAGTCGAGCTCCTCCCACCTCGGGAGGATGATGGAGGACCATCTCGAGGACGACGCCACGATGACGAAGAACCATCTCGAGGATGATGCGACGGGATGTCATCAGCCACGCCAAGCAGCTCGCGCCGATGCTCGCCACCCGGGGTTTAAGTACCCGCGTAAGAACTTTTATCTTTTTACTTATGCTCATTTTCATGTGTGTTTGTATTTTTGGATTTGTGGACTGGGCCAATGTTATTGGGCCCCGTCCTCGTCATTTTTACTTTTTATGTTTGTATTTTGAATTTGTAAGGAGAGGCCGAACCACGTCTCGCGACGATTCGTCCTCTCCCACGTTCACTAGGCACCCATCCTCACTATATAAGGGGATGGCATGCCCAAGGAACACCTTGGAGTCATTGTTGAAAGGTTTATTCGCAATTCGTCTCCCCTATCGTGAGAGTAGTGTAGGGGTTTGGCTAGCCCCACCCCACGCTGAGATCACTCCGTGGGTAGAGCCCACGTCTCCCGTCGAGATCACTCCGAGGAGATGTGTTAAAGCGCCGTCGAGATCACTCCAGTGCGAGGAAAGAGTTTCAAGAAGCCGCCGCCATCGAGAATCAAAAGAGGCCTTCGAGATTACTCCGGGTCTTGGGAGATTCAAGAAGCGCCGCGACACGCCATCAACCGGGAAATCTGCTCCGTTGAGGAGCACACCCCAGATCCGTCAAGAACTCCTCTTTCTTGGAGGGTTCTTGGTTGTTACAGTTCAAGAAAGCCATTTCTTGGTACCTTTTCCACCCTTCCACCACTTCCTGATCCCCCACCCCCCTTTCCCCATCATTTCTTGCTTCCCAACCGCCTCGTCTTGCCTTTCTTGATCCCCCCCCCCCCTTTCCCCATCGTTTCTTGATTCCCAACCGCCTCGTCTTGCCTTTCTTGATCGCCCCCTTTCCCCATCGTTTCTTGATTCCCAACCGCCTCGTCTTGCCTTTCTTGATTGCCCACCCTCCTTTCCCCATCGTTTCTTGATTCCCAACCGCCTCGTCTTGCCTTTCTTGATCGCCCCCCCTCCTTTCCCCCTCGTTTCTTTGTTCCCCACCGCCTCGTCTTTCCTTTCCTTATCGCCTTCCCTCCTTTCTCCCATCGTTTCTTGATTCCCAACCGCCTCATCTTGCATTTCTTGATCGCCTGCCCTCCTTTCTCCCATCGTTTCTTGATTCCCAACCGCCTCCTCTTGCCTTTCTTGATCGCCCACCCCCCTTTCCCCCTCGTTTCTTGATTCCCAACCGCCTCGTCTTGCCTTTCTTGATCGCCTACCCTCCTTTCTCCCATCGTTTCTTGATTCCCAACCGCCTCGTCTTGCCTTTCTTGATCGCCCACCCTCCTTTCCCCATCGTTTCTTGATCCCCAACCGCATCCTCTTGTCTTTCTTGATCGCCCACTTTCTTTCCCCTTGATTTCTTGATTTCTTGATTTCTTGAATTCTTGATTTCATGATTTCTTGATTTCTTGATCTCACCATATCTCCTTGATTCCCCTTCGTTCTCCCCTTCGCCCTCATCTTTCTTGATTTCTTGATTCCCACCCTCTACGCCATAACCGATTACTTGGTTTTCTGCCCCACCCCCACGACTATTCCCACGATACTTGGTTTGCTGTCTTGCCCGCCCACACGACTACGCCGTGCGCCAGCCAAGCGCGCCCCTTGTGCGCCCTCTGCTCCGACTTTTGTTGCACGCCACCCGTGGACTCAGCTCTCTGCTGGTAGTTACGACCGCACCGTCCGCACCCGGTTTTGTCCTCGCCAACGACACTCGTCCGCACGACCCGACACTAAGCATCCGCTCGACGACTTGGACGCCTTGGACTAAGCGATACAAAGGTCACTCTCGTCTCCCCTCTATAAACTCCAGTATTATTATCTTGGGTGTTTCACATTAGCTTGGGCTTCGCAACGAGGTTGACAATGAGTTGAGGCGTGTTCGACGGCAAGGTCCTTCATCATTCTCTAAGGTGGGACAAACTTGGCTCTGATGAGTGAAGGCTGATGATGTCGTCGAGGAGTAGGATGAGCCCTTGCCCTAGTCAAAGAAGATCGGCGTCTGAAATCCACGCGTTGTCAGACGACGGGAGACCCTACCAAAGTACATGAAACTTCCGGTCCATTCGCTCCCTTGGAGCGTTAATTATCTCCTCCAGTAACGACTCGATAAGCACATTCCTCTTTGGGGACAAGACGGGAGGGGGCAGGTGGGAACGATTTCTCACATTACTTCGAAGGCTCGAGGGGTGTGAGGTTCAACGATGGGTGGTAGAGGATGGTATCGCACTTAGATCGCTAACATTGAAGGTAGGACAGATGATGGAGGACCATCTCGAGGACGACGCCACGATGACGAAGAACCATCTCGAGGATGACGTGACGGGATGTCGTCAGCCACGACGAGCAGCTCGCGTCGACGCTCGCCACCCGGAGTTTAAGTACCCCGCGTAAGAACTTTTATCTTTTTACTTATGCTCCTTTTCATGTGTGTTTGTATTTTTGGATTCGTGGACTGGGCCAATGTTGTTGGGCCCCGTCCTCGTCATTTTTACTTTTTATGTTTGTATTTTGAATTTGTAAGGGAGGCCGAACCACGTCTCGCGACGGTTCGTCCTCTCCCACGTTCACTTGGCACCCATCCTCACTATATAAGGGGATGGCATGCCCAAGGAACACCTTGGAGTCATTGTTGAACAGTTTAGTCACAATTCGTCTCCCCTATCGTGAGAGTAGTGTAGGGGTTTGGCTAGCCCCACCCCACGTTGAGATCACTCCGTGGGTAGAGCCCACGTCTCCCCGTCGAGATCACTCCGAGGGAGATGTGTTAAAGCGCGCCGTCGAGATCACTCCAGTGCGAGGAAAGAGTTTCAAGAAGCCGCCGCCATCGAGAATCAAAAGAGGCCTTCGTCGAGATTACTCCGGGGGTCTTGGGAGATTCAAGAAGCGTCGCCGACACGCCATCAACCGGGGAAATCTGCTCCGTTGAGGGAGCACACCCCAGATCCGTCAAGAACTCCTCTTTCTTGGAGGGTTCTTGGTTGTTACAGTTCAAGAAAGCCATTTCTTGCCAAGCGCGCGCCTTGTGCGCCCTCTGCTCCGACTTTTGTTGCACGCCACCCGTGGACTCAGCTCTCTGCTGGTAGTTACGACCGCACCGTCCGCACCCGGTTTTGTCCTCGCCAACGACACTCGTCCGCACGACCCGACACTAAGCATCCGCTCGACGACTTGGACGCCTTGGACTAAGCGATACAAAGGTCACTCTCGTCTCCCCTCTATAAACTCCAGTATTATTATCTTCGACAGTCTCGTCTTCCCCTATCGCGTCCGCTACCGTGATATTCTCGAACATCATCGGATAGGACTAGCCACCTTGTCCAGCATAGGGATTCTTGTGGTAGACGGACTGTCATCCGACTTGGACGCCGAACGCTCCAGGGCTGTTAGATGCCCCTCACTTAGTAGACGTCTAGTAGGTCCAGCGGGTCATTGGGAGTTTGATCTTAGGTTCACTCGTCTCTCATTGATCGGTACGGCCGACGTCGCTATCCGTCAAGTCCTTATTTGCTCAATCGTATTTTCTCATCATTCGGCTTACATCCCATACATTCGCATCATAACCCTGTGACGTGAAACGCGCTGATCGATCCCGGCCGTCGTCGTATCACATCAACAGATCTCCCATTTAGGCGGGATACCCATGACGTAGGCGTTCTCATCGACCACACGGACTATCGAGAAAGGCCCAGCACTACGAGCGTGAAGCTTCATAACGACCTAGGAGAATATCTTACTGGCCTCAACTTGACCACGAGTAGATCACCCTTAGTGTAGCTAACTACCCTATGACCCATATCAGTGGCAACTTTGTATTTCTCATTTTGCATGACGATGCGATTATGAATGTCATGATGGAGGTCCCTAATATGCCGTGCAAATGCGATGCCATCTTCGGATGCTCTAGAATGCGGTTCTTGTGGAGTGATATCTAGGGATTTATGAGGTACCTGGCCATATACGATCTCGAATGGAGTGCAACTGGTGGTATAGTTCAAGGAGGAGTTGAAGGTGAACTCTGCGTGGGGGAGGATACAATCCCAGATGGTGAGGTTTTCACCCATAATGGAGCGGAGCAGATTTCCCAAACTCCGATTCACGACCTCTATCTCTCTGTCCGTCTGCGAATGGTAGGCCATTGAGAATTTGAGTTTCGTTCCAATAAGGACCCATAAGGTCTTCCAAAAATTAATAGTGAAGTGTACGTCACGGTGTGAGACAAATGGCTGGGGTACTCCATCCAGGAGGACAATCTCGTCAAAGAACATTGATAAGCTCAATTTTACTGTGTTTTTTTACTGGTTATTTATCAGTAACATGTGTGAGGATTAAGCTTATTCAACGAATTTATAAACCTCACAAGTTAGGGCGAGTGAGGGTCGATCCACAGGGAGCAAAAGAAAACAGCAGGAAATTCCTTTTCAGTACGTTAAAGTGCAACTTAATCAAGCCGTCTACAGAGAATTTCTTTGTAGACAGATCCTTTGCCCTTTGGGGCAAAGGATCGAACACCTTGCGTGCAGGAATAACCTGCGCGCAAGGTGTTGCGTGCTTGGCGGCCTCCTGCGCACTAACTATGCAGCGCGCGGCGGCTGCCTATGCACGGAATGCCTGCACGCAACAGCATCGCGCGCAGCGTGCCGCGCTGCGCGGCTGCGCGCTGCACGCGCCGCGCGCGGCGCGCTGGTGCGCGTGCTGCACGCGGCTGCGCTGCGCGTTGCACGCGCGCGCGCGCTGCACGCTGCCGCGCGCGCCGCGGTGTTGGCGCAGCAGATCGCGGTGCACGCGCTGCGTGCTGCGGCGGCTGTGCACGGCTGAGCGGGCGGCTTTGCTGCACACGGCGTGGTGGAGATGCGGAGGAGTTCTGTTCTTTTGGAAGATTTGGGAAGACGATTTGAACAACAAAGGAACAAAGTTTAAACTGAAATCAAATCTAAACGAAACAATCCTCAGTTGGGAAACATTGAAGATCTTGTGACTCTTCCAACCCAACCAAAATTGTCTGAGAAGAGAGGGATTACAGGCTGAAGCTTGCGAGTTCCCCACGTCGGGTGTCACGTCCTGGCGGCGAGGCGTGGTTCTTCAATCTAAGCTATCTTCAGTCTGTTCTTCCTCTCCAACTCCAAAAGCTCATCAGCTCCTGGAGGGTGCAGAAATCCTCTTCTCCAAGCCCTAGTTTCCTTAGAGAAAATTCTGAACACCTAAACTCCTCTCTCAAGAGAGTATTTATAGGTTTTCTCTTAAGTCATGCCCAGGGGCATTTTCGTAATTTTTGCCACTTCGAATTTTTGCCCACTTCTGTTGATCCTCCTCTCTTCCTTGATCTTCTTAACCTGTTTCTGAATGTTCACTAGCCATAAAACGTTAAATATATTCCACTTGATTCAAAGAATCAAGTGGGGTTAGTGATTTCATAAAACAATACATATGCATGAACTTAGCATGAATTCACAAGATAATTGTAATGAATTTAAACTTGAGAACTTGATTATTTGATGACATATTTTAGAGTCATCAAACATGCGCGCTACGCACGAGGCATCAGACGTGTTCAAACATGGCATAGAATGAGCCATCTTGGAGAATATGTCGACAACTACCATGATTGAGTCATGTTGCCGGGCGGTCCTCGTTAATCCTGGTACGAAATCAATGGTAACATCATCCCATGGGCGTGCTGTCACATGTAAGGGGGTATCAAGCCCTGCATTGTGCTTGGTCATCTTAGCCTTGGAGTAGGTTAAGCAGCACAAAATGATCTTCACCACGTCCCTCTTCAAGGACGGACAGTAAAATTGGTGTTCCAAAGATAAGATGGTCTTGTTGACACCGAAGTGTCCACTCAGACCACCCGCGTGCATCTTCCATATAAGAAAATCCCGCAACAAGGTGTGGGGTACACATAGCCTCTTCCCATAGAAGAGGTAACCATTGGAGAAATAGTAATCTCGCCATCTCGAATGGCGCTGGAAATCTTCCCAAAGTTGGGACAGTCTGCATAGTCCTGTGGGAGTTGTTCAAACCCCAAGACATGAGTCCTCATCATGGTGAGTACAGCTAGTCGTTGGCTAAGGGCATCAGCAACATCGTTGTCTTTTCCCTTCTTGTGTGAAATGACGAATGTGTAATCTTGGAGATATGCAAAGGTCAGAAAGCATGCTGATCGGTGACCTTCCGCTGATCGTGCAACTGTCATAGCGCACTATGATCAAAGAAGAGGACGAATTCCATGGGTAGGAGATAGTGGCGCCAATAGCGTAGTGACTGCACTAGGGCATAGAAATTTTGGTCGTAGTTGTCATAACGACGTTTCGTATCAACAAGTTTCTCCCTAAAATATTCTACTGGAGGTCCATCTTGGCTGATGACGCCACTGACTCCTACGCCTAAGGCATTGCAGGCAACTTCAAAGACTTTATTGAAGTCAAGTAGTCGTAACACGGGAGCTTCGGTCATGCATCGCTAGACTTTTGTAAAGGCCTTGTTGGCTGCCTTTGTCCACTCCAATTTGTTGAGTTCGATGAGATCAGTGATGGGCGTAGTGACGCCGCTGAATCTGGGGACAAATCTTTTGGAAAAGGTTGGTAAACCCATGAAACTTCGTACTTCGTGAACGTCCTTGGGTTGTGGCCATGATGTAATGGCTTTGATCTTGGTCGGGGCAGCTGAGACTCTCTGTGCGGATATGATAAAGACGAGAAAGGAGACCTCGGTCATGAAGGAACTGCACTTCTTAATGTGGGCGTAGAGTTTCTCCAGTTGTAATGGCATGCACACCTCTCGGAGGTGTTGTAGGTGGTCCCTACGGGAGCCACTAAAGATGAGGATGTCGTCAAAGTAAATGATGATGAATCTGCTGAGGAACGAACGTAAGACTTCGTTCACCAATCGCTCGAATGTGCTCGGGGCATTGGATAGTCCGAACGATATGACGTACCACTCAAACAAACCATCCTTGATCTTGAAAGCCATTTTCCACTTATCTCCTAGTCGGATCCAAACCTGATGGTATCTGCTACGCAAATCAATCTTTCAAAATATAGTCGCTCCGGCCATTTGATCGAATAAGTCCTGCACTCGTGGTATGGGAAAATGGTATTTCAGCGTAATCTTGTTGATGGCACGTGAGTTGCAACACATGCACTAGGTGCTGTCTTTCCTCGGCGTGAGTAATTCCGATATGGCGTACGGGCTGAGACTTTCTTGGACAAGGCCCTTGGCCAAGAGCTCATTGACCTGCTGATACAACTTCTCGTATTTTACCAGGTCCATCCGGTAGTGTGCCAAATTTGGGAGTGAGGCTCCAAGTACTAGATCAATGGCATGCTGAATACTGCCATAGGCCGGAGCTCAGCAAGGAGCTCAACAGGGAAGATGTCCCTGTAATCAGACATGAGTCCTTTCAACTCGGGCACATCAGGCATCTCGGGTGCCTGTAGCGCGTCAGACACTTCCAGTGTAAGAACACTCCAGGTGAGAGCAAAATATACGGGTTGGTCATCATGCTTCTGGTCAACTCTCCTCGGAATATACACCCGTTAGTGATCAACGGGGTTTTTGACTGGGAAGCTGGGGTCGGGGTGAGCGGATACCAGATCATCGGTGCCCTCCATACAAAAACGAGCACGTGTTGTATCTTCCAAAAAGTGGGACATTGTAGTTGTATAACCATGGTCATCCCAATTTGCTACTACCAATTTTTATGAGTAGGACGCCGCACAGCACGTGCTCATCATAGGTGCTCATCTTCAGGGGCACGTGGCACTGGAAGCATATAGGTAGGGTCAAGGCATCAATCCATGAGACTTTATATGGAGACGGATGTGGCATGAGAGCAAGGCCGAGTTTGGCCACTATGTCTTTGGAGACTACATTGATGCAGTTCCCACTATCTATGATAAGTTTGTATGTACGTCCCCGATCTTCACATAGACACAAAAGATTGAGGTGCGTAGTACAAGATCGTGCAGGGTAGGTGGCTGCGGTGCCCTCGGGGGCAGCAGAATTACCACCGGGGTGGGTGGCCGTGAAGAAGAGGCCCCTGGTACTATCATGGGTTGGTGAGCGAGTGAGGCCAGAGATGGAGTTGTAGGGGTGGTCAAGGTCCTGATGGGCACCGTGGTCGGGGTGGTCCGCTGGACTCTCGGGGTGGGACCCTGGTGGATGCCGAAGTTCACTATAGGCGAAACAGGGGTCAGAACATCTGGAGTAATCTGTATGTATCATAAAGGCTCTTCATACATCTCGTCTTTTAGGGACTCCCCCAGGTAATTGTCCACCTCGACGTCACCCTATGGTGGCGGGTCAATTGGGTTTCCACTGTAGTCCATGTAGAGGAATGATGGGCAGTCGGACCGCTTATGCCCGTACTCTTTGCACTTGAAACAGTGCAGTTGCTCGTGAGTCATATTCGAGACGCGAGCCATCGAGACGATGCAAGAGGCGGCGGGTACCGTAGTGGTCGTCGTCGGTAGAGGGGTGGGATTCCTAGGTGTAGTGGATACCATTTTCGTCCCACTCAGGGTCGGGGATGGTCTAGTAGTGGTGTTTGCGGTGATGGACATGGTATGGGTCGTTGGACCCGTCGCCGCTCTCGTATCCTCAAAGGAGTATTCGTTACTCTCTACTATGATGTATGCATGATCTACTATAGAGGGGTTCTATTATAATACCCTAGCACCTAATTCGGGATGGAGACTGTGCACAAATAGGGAGATCTGGATCTCTGGGCTATCTACGAAGCGGCAGCATATGCGGTATTCCTCAAAATCGTCAATGTAATCGCCTACCTTACGCCTGCCCTACTAGAGATCCATCCGCTTTAGGAGGAGTCCTGTCATGTGGAGCTTAGGGATATACTTATCCTTTAGCTTTCTAGACATCTCTTCCCAAGTGATCGGTGGATCCCCTCGTCACCTTGCAGCACCCTTCTCGTTCTTCCAAAATATCTTAGCCTAACCTCCTAGTCGGGCCTCGACGTATGAGACGCATAACTCGTCGTCCATCGCGTACGATTGGAAGTAACTCTCCAAGTGGGACTCCTTGTCTATGTCGTCCTTTGGCTTCCACGTGCCCTCGTATACGGGAACCTCCATTCGGTTGGTCTTCTGAACCATGGCTCGATGCGCTTCTCGTCGACGATCCCTATCATTGTCGTCATAATGACAATGATGTGGCTGATGTCGCCGAACGTCATGGGGTTCATAGGGATCTCGGACGTCTGATGTCGGTGCTGGAGTTGGGGACCGAGGGGCTGGGTCGTAATCTGATGGGGCCAGTGTTTCGGGCGTGACGTCTATGCCTCTTGGCATGGGCAAGCTCATTGATGATATGGCTCATATTGGGTCGGGGGCGCATAGGACGCCTGATCGCGGCCGTGGCCAGTTGGGCGATAACAGATGCCGAGGCACTGTATAGGTCACGTGGCGCATAAGTCGGTGCCCGCACTTAGGTTGGCAGTGTCGTATAAGTCACCCCCAGTGCGTATATTGGTGCCGGCACGTAAGTCGGTTGAGGTGGTGTCGGTGGGTCGCGAGGCGCCCCGTAGTAGTCGGGTTGACCGTAAGGTGGTGTATGAGTCGGCACCGACCCATGCAGTTCCGGAGTCTCTCGAGGAGCTAGGGGGTAGTATGGCTCCTCGTATGGCACTAGTTGGCCCAGTGCGTACGGTGGGATGTAGGTATCACGACTCAGATAGGTGGATGGAGCTGGCTGGTAAGGCCGGCCGTAATAGTCGTGACCAGGTCCTCCTGACTGATATGTTATTGGGGCAGAAGTCTCTTCGCGTGGGAGGAACCTCGACTCCGGGTAGTGCTGCGGTCAATCCTCTAAGTAATACCAGTCTTTGTTACGTCAAGGCGGGCGGTACAGGTTGATTGGTGGTGGCCGTCGTGGTACTTGTTCCCATGGCGTCTGAGGTGGCTGATAGGTGTGCATTGGCGGCTCGAGCAGTCAAGGTGGTACATCGAGTAGTGGCGGGGCCTCCGAGCAATCTCGTGCTGGCGCCTTCCTAGGGCGTTGAACAAAATTATTTTAGGCTTTAATTAAAGGGAATCGATAGATTTTTTTATTTTCATTCAGCAGAATGGATCTGGGACGGAAGGATTCGAACCTCCGAATAGCGGGACCAAAACCCGTTGCCTTACCACTTGGCGACGCCCCATTTAGATTTAAATTTGATACTAATCAAAATTATTAGTGTATTGTGGGACCCTTGGCAGGTGCTGGGATGGGGTGGGGAGCAAAGTGCCAGTGTAGGTGCCAGTAGCACTACATCCTGCCCCCGGGCATCTGTCCCTAGCGGGGGCGCGCTCATAGGCAGCCCGCTAGGGGGAGTAGGGGCCCTCAGAGAGGGCTTTCTGCTAGCTTCAGTTGATGCTTTGGACTCGCCTTAGTCGGGCGAGGGTTCATAAGGGAGGGTAGCACGAGATCTATGCGTGGAAGATCTGGAATGTCGAGGTCATACTCGGGACCCTCCTTGTAAGGTGCACCATCCATGACGGACCATAATTGGCCCCATGTCTGAACCATTCTGCAGCCAGGTAAGTCAATGGGTTATGGTCCTCTACCTACGATGATGTGCTAACAAGATGTATGGATGTAAGTGCGATGAATTTCAAACTAATAAATGCATAAAAAAGTACGATAAAAAAATAAAAGAAAATAAATTTGTATATTTTCGCAGACCAATAGTGCTAAGCATAGAGGTTAGCAGAACTTAGGTCTGATACCAATATGATGTAACACGGTGCCGGAGTGACCGGTTTGTGCTATACCATAAAGATGTGTGGGCGAGGTATGTCCAATTAGCAGGATATCATGTGTGTGAATAGATAAAATAAACGAGAAGTGCAGAAACACTGACTGATCTGAGGCGTGAGACTAGATGGCGACGCGGGAGATGTCGTGGCCTGATCAAGCTCCCAATGATCTATATCTTTGGGTCAGATGCCGATGGAGTGAGGGACGAATTACCCTCTGGTGGCATCCATCCCGTTGTCATGAACGACCCAGTATGACAGCGTTAATAACGTGTCCTAACACACAATAGTGGCTAATCTACACTATTGCAGTGAGGTCTCTTAAGCCAGAGGAGCAGCCGTAGATCAGCACTAAAGAAAGTAATACCACTGTGACAAATTATAGGTGCGGGAGGAAAGAAGTAACTTGACTGGGGAAGATGAGATGCTTTGGCTTCGTTGGAGACTCAGAGTCGCCGGGTCGTTAGAGAAGAACACGCGTCCGAAGAACCACCGAGAACCAGTGAGAAGAGTAAGTCACGGCGATCGATGACCACCCTTTTTTTTGCTCAAGTGGACCGTTCAGCCAGCATTCCAGAGTTCCGCAAGACTCCCTTGGGATGTTCTGCTCAGTACTAGAAGAAGGAGGCTGCTACTGTGTTGCGTTCACACTACGCAATCAACAGCTGAGGATGATTGCCGTAGTGACCCTGTTAGAGCTGTCGCGGTCGGTTTGCTTGTGATGTTGGAGCCGCGGGTGGGCCTCGAGGCACTCGGCAGAACTGGTATTGCCGCGGTCAAACGCGGGTTGACTGAGCTAGGTAACGGCACCGGTACTATTTACGCACCTCATGAGCTGGGTGACAGAATTTTGTGGCTAGCAAAAGTGGTCAAGGTGGCACTCGGAAGACCGCATGCGATGCAGGCGCGCATCAGCCGTAGGGCTAATTAGCCCGACCTCAATCACAACTCCAACGAAGGCTTGGCAAAGAACCCCGCAGGCAGAAAGACAATTATCATCCGGCGCAGACGTTTTCCGTAGTCTGCAAAATTTGCTTGTGGTCGACCGGAGGGGTGACACTGACCAGTGGAGATTCGGATCCCCTTGAGTCGATCGCAAGCGCTCTATGGTCGAGTCTATTGGTGGTTCTCTTCTGGGAGATGGATATGAAAACATCATCACGTCCTAAGGTGCAATGAGGTCTGTAGAGATTCAAGGGGATGAAGAAAATAGTTGTCCACCTCGGCAACAAGTCCTCTCTACGAGATGGGTGAAGGACGGTGGAAGAGGATCAACAACATATGCAAGAAAACCCTAAAAGAATGGAAGGTCAATAACCTACTAGCAACGATATAACAACATATTCTTTTGTTTATTTCGCGATGAAAAAACAAGTCTGACAAAAAAAGATGCCCTCTCCCTTCCCTTTATAGTGGTATGGAGAAAGGGGGGGTGTCAAAAGTGCCCTAATGGGCTCCACTTGGGGAGAGGGCTTAGTGGGTCCCCCCCCCCCTAAAGCGACCTTCAAGGGGGAAGAAGGCTTGCTTGGCTTCTCCCTCCCTCAAAGGCGTAACAAAACAAGATTAAAGGAAAGACACAAGCTCCATGGGGGAAGGGTTGTACACACAGGTGTCGCCTCCGCCATAGCGTAGGATGACGGACTAAAAATCAATGACGTGAGATGCTCCCCATAAAATCCTGAGGGGTCTCCGTAAGACAATAAAACAACACGAACACGAGAAAACTCCACGACACGGACGTGGGTTTAAGCCTGGTATTGAAACCGTGGGTGTTTCACATTGGCTCGTCCTTCGTGACGAGGTTGACGACTAGTTGAGGCGCATTCCACGACAAGGTCCTCCATCAGGATGCTTGTATGAGAGGGAATCATTTCTCTCTCTTGCTGGACAGAAACTGCTCTGGCATCTTCACAGGCAAGAGAGGTCTACAACATTGTGATCCCATCTCACCCACCCTTTTTATATTGACGGAGCAGGACTTCAGCCGATCACTTGCACGAGGGATCGCTCGCAACCTCATCCAACCATATTTCACGAAAAGGGGATACCCGATCCTCTCGTACTCTATTTTCAGATGATGACATCATTTTCCCCGATGGATCTAAAAAGTCTGTTATACAAATTATGAGTGTCCTTATTGCGCAGAAGTGGGCTTCTAACCAGCTTGTCAATGCCTCGAAGAGGAGCTTGATGGTCGGTTCGTCCACCTCCACAAAGCATTCTCAAATTATCCAACAAATTACTGGATACTCACGAGGATGCCTCCCTTTCGATTATTTGGTATGCCCTATCTTTCTCGAACCTGCTAGACATCATTATTTTTTGAGCCTTGGTGGCCAAGTTGAGAAAGAATCTAGACGGATGGAAACTTCATTTTTCATCTTCTAGCGGCCACATCCAGCTCATTCGACATGTCCTCATGAGCATCACGATACACACCTAAGAGGTCCACTCATTATCACTCACAGTCCTCTGCTCTATGAAGCGACTGTTTGCACGTTTCTTATGGCATGGTCACCTTGCAGGAGAGCATTAACATCACTAGGTTTCTTGGAATAACGATTGTCGGCCACCGGATGAGGGGGGTCTAGGGATCAAACGCCTTCAGGATGTCCAAGACATGCTTCAAAAGAAGCCCGTGTGGCATATGCGCACTAAGAATTCCCCGTTTGGGAGTTTCAGCTCGCCCAAGAATGCCAAGTAGGCTCGTATCGAGTTGGATGTTCGAGGCCCTTGTAGATGGCGGGCTTGGCAGTGCCACTGGCTATAGATAGCCAATGTCACTGTTGGCATGTCTATTAGGGTGCGATTAGCCCCTGGTATGATACATTGGTTTTAGACAAGCCTTTAGCCCACCAGCCCCACTTTGTACCCCATCGTCTGCGATTGACCGTGGCACAGCTGCCCACGGGCAACACACGCCTCCTTTGGGAACAACATAGGCTCCCCTTAGACATGTTATCCCAGGCCTAGAGTACTCTCATAGGGACCACTCACGATGTCCTATTTGGGTGCTTACCCTCGACGGGTCCTTCTCCTACGATCCTCTTGGGAGAATTTCTGCAAGAAATCCCCCATCCAACACTCGAGTCACCGCATCTGGCATCCGCCAATCATCAGTCTAGTCTCTTTCTTCCTTTCGAGACTTCTGCATCGTGGGCTCCCAATTGATGTTTAGGTGACTTGTGTCGGTCACTTCCTTAGTACGTGTTGCTTGTGTTGTCCCGCGTCTTCTTAGGCTAAGACTATGCAGCACCTTTTCTTCCATAGTGAAATAGCTCTAGACCGTTGGCACTAAAATACACATCATTTGTGCCCAATGATGTGCACCCCTCCTATTCTAACACCGTTTGAGTGTTTTGGCAAGATTTTTCTCTCACCACAACGCTCTAAGTGGAGCCCATTCCTTCACATCACCATAGCTTACTAACTATGGGAGATCCAGAAAGGGCAAAATTCCTCTCTTTTTAAAGGGATCCCATGCGAGCACTAGATATCATGCGACAAGTCCAATAGTAGATACGATGTACTCACAATCTTATACCGCCCCTCGCCTGCAGCTCAACGGTCACATGCAATCTTCTTCGCACTTGGGGCATATCAGAGAGCCTCACCCCCATCACCATTGGTCTACAACTTGTCCATTGGCACCCACCGCCAATTGGCATCCTCAAGTTGAATGTGGATGGCGCGCTAAAAGGAACTTGGCACTAGTATGAGAGGGCGGTATCCTTCGCGACAACACACGGAGTACTCTCTTCAAAATTGTGTCTTTTATGGTATCCAAACTAACATAATAGTCGAGGCTATGGCAATTCGTGATGATTTGCTCCTCTACGAGACACGAAACCTTCATAATGTCGTCATAGAATCAGACTCGCAAGTGTTAGTAAACATGCTCTGTGAAGGTACATGCTCCTACTGATGGATGCAGCAAGTATGGCTGGACATCAAACGGTGCCTTCCCAACTTGATAATTCAGATTTTATAGGTAATTAGTGATGAGCTAACTTCACTAATTAGTGTCGTTGGTTTATCCGAATTAAAACAAAAGCAATTTATAATAACCTTACTACTGTATGGAGAGTAAGGGTTGATCCACAGGGAGCAAGGGTTTTTCCTTAAGAATTTGTGCTTTAGTTATATATTTTTTAATAATTTTTGTAGGTTTACTACATATGAAGATAAATAACTAATTAAATAAAAATATAAAACAAAGAAAGTTAAACTATAATTATAATATTATAATAATATTAGTAGGCAAAAAATAATTTTATGGGAATTTTTAGGATTATATTAAAGCCAAAACAAAATAGGAAATGAAACAGGCTGGCGCTCTGGACTTGGTCAAAATTTGGCTAAGTCCGGATGCCAAATGTGGAAAGTGGCTTAGTGGAGGAGAGAGCAAAAAATGGGCTGCACAAAATTCACTCTAGAATGAGTTCTAGAATGAATTTTGGAGCGTGGTTGGATGCATTGAAACCATCTGGATATTGGTTATCTGACCCAAAGACTAACTAAAAGACAAAAGATGAACATAAAAGAGCGAAAAAGGAGAAATAAGAAGGTAACCTCTTTGTCACACTCTCCAAGGCTCAAGGGACTTCTTCTTCTCCTTTCCACCAGCTTCTTCAGCCCTAGATGTTTCCTGCTCAGCCTGGCACTCACTGAGGTGAATGGATCTATGACTCAATTGCACTTAGGCCACCAAACATTACTTTGGATTGAGTCACAAGATAAATATTACAATAGAGTGAAGGGGTTTATATAGGGAGAGAGAGAAAATGAGAGCCATTGGATTTTCAATACAATGGAAGGCCAGATCTTCTTTTATGGGTCATGATCCACGTCCATCATGGTCCTCCAATCAGCATTGAGACCTTTTAAATACCCTAGGGACGTTCAAGTCATCTTTCCTTAATTAGCATTAAAGGTGCTATCTTTAAGTCTCCACCCTTGGATGTTTTATGGATTGAATGGCTGGATCTTCTTGTCTGGCTTGGATCCACGTCCAAGGGTGTCCTCCAATCAGCATCCATGCACCTAAAATGGTCCTAAATAATGATGACTGGACCTTCCCCCTGCCCTCCTTTCTTTGGCCCAAGATGCCTCTCATAGTGGGCTTAGTGGAGCTTCCTTAGTGGGCCTTTAGAATAGAGCCATCTGTCTTGATTTGGGCCTCCTTTCTTGGCCTAGGGTTGTGGCTGAGCCTACTTCTTTAGTCCAAATAGCTTCTTCTTCATTTAATTATCCCTCTTATTCATGAAACTTTCACCTAATTCCTGCATATTCCACATAAACTAAGAAGAGAGTTAGATTCATTCCACTTAACTCAATGAGTTGAGTGGGGTTAGTCCCACAAATGACAATAATTCACTCCAAACTATAAAAAGGTGATTTTATTTCATGATTTTTCATAACTTAACATAAATGTTGATAATATATCCAAATAAAGATAAAGAAATAGATAAATTAGCTAGAATTGCACATAGATATTACTATAATTTTTTATTCATCAATTAGCATCCCACACTAGTTACATGAGGGCAACCAAACTACTGATGCCCTTGCCAACCATGTGGTATGCACTCAAGCCTCTTATACTCTTTGCTCCTCCTTGCAGGAACTCCCTCAGGCAGCTCGTGGTTCCACCGCGCTGAGCTCCTCAGCTTGTCAGCTATTTGTACTCGTGGTTCCACTCATTCCTGTCTCTTCCAACAAATCAAGGATGTAACTTTGCCAGGAAATAAAGATACCACCTTTTGAGTATGCTACTTCAATACCCATAAAATGCCTTAGTTGTCCGAGTGATTTTACTTCAAATACTTTAGCCAATCTATTACCTAGGGATTCCATTTCTTCCACATCATTATGGGTAATGATTATATCATCTATGTACACAAGAAGAACTGCAATACGACCAGATAAAAACGATTTCACAAATAAAGTGTGACCACCATTACCTTGTGTGTACCCCATATTCTTTAGAGCCTGAGAAAACTATCCCAACCATGCTCTAGGTGATTGTTTGAGCCCATATTAAGACTTCCTCAGCCTGCAAACTTTATGCCTAGGCAGTGGAGAATAGTAACATGGAGGAGGCTGCATATAAATCTCTTCATCCAAATCACCATGGAGAAATGCATTTTTTACATCATATAGGTACAACTTGAAGCTAAAATATGCTGAGATTGCAATTAATACAGGTACTATATTCAATTTTTCCAATGGGGCAAATGTCTCATCATAATCAATTCTGTAACATTGAATGTAACCTTTAGCTACAAGCTAGGGTTTATACCTTTCCACTGAATTATCAGTTGTATACTTTATTGTAGACACCCATCGACACCTAACTCGACGCTTTCCTATTAGAAGGTCAACTATCTCCCAAGTTTCACTTTTAATAAGTGCTTCCATCTCAATGTCCATTGCCTTATTCCACTCCTCTTCAGCTGACTTCTCGTACATTTTTAGGAATAACACTGGACTGTAGCTCTGTTTAGAATGCTCGAAACTCTGGAGATAGGTAATTGTATGTCACAAAATTGGAGAGCAGATACTTTATGCCCTGAGTGCATGCCCGCTTTCCCTTCCTCAATGCAATAGGCCAACCGCCATCATGATCTGAATGTACCACTTCCACATGATCATTGTCACCTTCACAAATAGTTTCCTTAACAATTCGATTCACTTCAACTTCTGTTGGCAATTCATTTTCACACACATCTTTTAATTCTATACCAATTACTATGTCATTATTAGCTTCGCCTTCATCTTGTTCTCCGGGTACTAAATGATGTGTAATCTCTTGGACAGGTTCCTAATGAAAAGTTATAGGTTGACTATATGTAATCTCTATTCTAAATACATTCATCTTATTTTGCGACTCATCTTGAAGGAACCTAACTGTTTCATCAAATGTTACATCTGCAGATACCAAGAATCTTATAGACTTAGGATCATAACATTTGTACCCCTTCTTTCCTTGCGAATATCCCACAAATGCACATTTCATTGCTCCAGCGCTGAGTTTGTCACCGATCTCTATTCACGAAGGAATGCAATACAGCCAAAAATCAAAGGCTTCAACTGATTTCTCAAGTTAACTAGTGGAAACAATCGTGACATGATGAACACAGGGCTCTCATAGTTCAAGGCCTTTGATGGGAGATAATTGATTCGATGCAGTGCACTTAGCAGAGCCTCACTCCAGAAATACGTAGGCACATTCTGATGATGGAGAAGAGTCCTGAAAATATTAATCACATGCCCAATTTTCTTTTCAGCTACTCCGTTATGCTATGAGGGTTCACACAAAATGACTAATGCATTATCCCATGTGTCAAGAAATAGGCAATCAACATCTCATTAAAGAAATCCTTTGCATTATCAGATCAAATTTTTTTAATAGAAATATCAAATAGGTTTTTCACTCTGACACAAAAGTCTTGTATCACTCTTCTCACTTTTGACTTATGCTTGAGTAGATGTACCCCAATCAGTCTTGAGCAGTCATTTACCAGGACAAGAAACCACCTCGCACCTATAAGAGAGGACACGGGTGCTAGTCCCCACACATCACAATGAACAAGATAGAATGGAGTACTCCATTGCTTTACCTGTCTATTATATGAGGCCCTATTATGTGTTGCATGATGACATGACGTTCAAATAAACTTTGACATGTTAATATCTTTTGCAAAGCCAGGAAACATTTGTTTCATCAATTCAAAAGATGGATGTCCCAAACGAGAATGTAAAATTTTCAGATCTTTAAGTCCTTTGTTGTTGCTGTCTTCCATCATTTGAGAATTCACCATCATCCCTGCCTTCATTTCATCTTTAACATAGATCAAGCCATTCCTCTCCTTAGAGAGTGAATCTTTAGGTTCCTTGCCTTGTCATACACAAAACAACTAGTAGAAGCAATAGTTAGTGCACAATGCATATTCTTAACCAAACGTTGAAGAGACAAAAATTGGGCCTTCAGGTTAGGGACATGTAAAACATTTTTGAGTAATCCCAATGCTTCTATCTTCACGTCACCTATACCCTTCATAGATAAGATTTCACCTCTTGTAGTGAAGACTCCCCCAACCCCTTTATAAGGAATATAAGATCAAAATTTAGATCGATATGGAGTCATATAATCCGTAGCGCCCAAATGCAAGATCCAATCAATGTAAAGATGGTCAGGAAAAATATGCTTACCAGATCCAGGACAAGATTTGGCCATGGTCATAGAACTAACGAATGACTTAAAACTTCGCTATTTTCTCCCCCAGGGAGCTGACTTCATCATCCCCTCGCTTGCACTCATTCTGAGTATTATCTGAGATTGATATTAATTCTTCATCTTAGTGCCTTTCTTGACTAGATACAGAATGAGTCTGGGTCTTCAGAGGTCAGCCGTGCAAGTCCCACCAATTCCCCTTTGTATGGCATCTTCGTTTATAATAATTACCCACTGAATTATTTCGATAAAATTTTCCTCTTTACCCTTGGCGAGTTGGATCAACACTTGAACACTGCCAGCTTGGGTCGCCCTCTGTTCATTTAAAGTTTAATGTCCCTTTTACTCAACCATTAGACCTGCAGAAGTTTCTTCCTTTGTTGTCCGTGAGTTAATTGGTAGACGGCGACTTTCCTTGTCCAGTGCGATATTGATTGCTTCTTCAAGGTCAGGGAATCTCTCTCAATTGAGAATTTTACTCCTCAAGACCTCATATTCAGCAATCAGACCCATAAGAAACTTAAACATACTATCTCTTAGGATGTACTCCCATTCATTTGGATTCAATATTGGTCGATAGTAATCTAATTTAATCAAGACCATGTAACTCCCTCACATAGTCCATCATAGTTCTGCCTCCTTGTTTTAAACTCCACGCCTTAACAACTAGGTCATACACTCCTGTTGAGAGCTGTCTTATGGACGTAATCCTAAATATGCTTCGCTATTTTCAGAAAGGACATCTTCGGAAACATATATTTTGTCATACTAGCCTAGAGGAAGAAGTTGACGTTTGCATCGTCACGTTTCCACAATTTGTATGATGGAGCCGTTAGATCAACCTCAGTTATCAAGTGATCACTTAACTCTCTACCGAGAAGAGTAAGCTGGACCATTTGACCCCACTGACCAACATTTCTACCGCTCTATCATAGAGGCTTTGCAATAGGTAGAATTACAGTCAGTACTACATAGGATGTGGTACTTAAATCATCGACAGACTCCTACGTTGAGCCAACTACCCTGGATCCAGCCATTTTGCAAAATGTCTTGATGGGGGACCATCTCGCGAATGACATCAAAGGAAGCCACCAACCACCTTGAGTAGCCTGAGCCGACATCCGCTACCCAACATTCAAGTATACAGCTGGGTCATGATTATTTTATTTCTTATTGTACTTTCATGTTTGTATTTTCATTATGAATCGTGGATAGACCTTTCGTGTTTCGACCTCGTCCAATGTGTATGTTTTCATTAACATTATTTAAGGGAAGGCCTCTCGTCATGAGACGGTTCCTTCCCATTTGGCCTAATTGGGCATGTCCCCTACAACTATATAAAGGGAGGCATGCCCAAGGAAAGCCTTTGAGTTGATTGAGTTTGAAAGGTTTTATTCAGTTGGCTCCCTCTGGGAGTTTTATCACTTTCTAGAGTAAATTGTGATGGAAAAATATGTGGTCGGCAAGCCAATCACACATTCCACATCTCGTTCCATGTTCAAATACCACATATTCATTATAGTGCATGTGTGATGCTTATAATGAAGTCCATGAATATATGATTGGATTTAGAGAATTATGATAAGATCGTAATACGAAGATCATTAGTCTTTAACCATGTGTTCTAAACATTCCTATTTGAAGGATACATGAGAAGAACATCAAAGTATTTGGATAGGCTAGCATATGATGAGTATAGCCGGTCCTGTTGGCATTAGTGTGGAGACACTAAGGATGGATAGTGGGTGCTCTTTAGTGGAAAGAGTTCACTGAATTGATCCGTACGAATTCATGAATGTTATTATACCAAACTGTCAATCAGGTTGATTCACGTCACGGTTGTGTAAGTGGTCCTTAGAGCTGAGACGCCAAAGCCGTCTTGTGGATGGACAGTTGTACTTTGGCTATGGCCAACGAGTCTCTAATCATTGGATTCTAAACGGTCTTAGTTTGAGTACATCAAGAAGTTCACGAAGACGATTGAGTTGTCAAGATGGGATCGTCTACCCTTGGTATAAGAGGTGACAGCTCAAGGAAGACGATGCGGTGAAGTCCTTGGCGAAGATAGGGGGATCTTCTATGCCTATGTCTATGTCTATGTCTATGTCTATGTCTATGTCTATGTCTATGTCTATGTCTATGTCTATGTCTATGTCTATGTCTATGTCTATGTCTATGTCTATGTCTATGTCTATGTCTATGTCTATGTCTATGTCTATGTCTATTTCTATGTCTATGTCTAAGTCTATGTCTATGTCTATGTTTATGTCTATGTCTATGTCTATGTCTATGTCTATGTCTATGTTTATGTCTATGTCTATGTCTATGTCTTTGTCTATGTCTCTGTCCTTGGCCAAGAAGTTCATGAAGACTATTGAGTGGTCAAGATGGGATCTTCTTTGTCTATGTCAAGATCGTGGGGGTGCACGTGCAAGCTCATCATAGACATCCAGAGTTGCATTAATGTAGTATCTGAAGACACCGTGGCCAAACTCGACCTTAGTTTAATGCCCCATCCGGCACCATAAAATATATCATGGATCGAGGATTCTACTCTGTTGGTACAATTACAGTGCCACATACCGCTGAAGATGAGTATCTACGAGGAACATGTGATGTGTGACGTCTTACCCATGAAGATCGGCAGCATCATACTGGAACGACCATGGCTGTACGACAATGACGTCCAACTTTCAGGATAGTCAAACACGTGCTCATTCATGTATGGAGGGCACCGATGATTTGGTATCCACCTGTACGAGGTGCCGACTCAGCCACTGCCGGCCGTCCCGACCCCGGCCCCCTAGCCGAAAGTCCCGTTTGTCACCAAGGCCTATATATTCTGATGACAGGTTGACCAGGAGAGTGATGATCTACCCGTATGCTTTGCTCTCACTAGAGATGTTCCCTCGGAGGAACCATCGTGGGCACCCGATGTGCTCAACGCACTCGAGTTGGATGAAATTGTGACCATTTTTGGGAATATCTTTTGCGATAAGCTTCCCGACGAACTCCCCCCCATGCGTGGTATTCAGCATGCCACTGACCTCGTACCTAGAGCTTCGCTCCCAAACTTGGTGCATTACCAAATGGACCTAGTAAAATACGAGGAGCTGTATCGACAGTTGAAGGAACTCTTGGCTAAAGACCTTATACAAGTCTCACCCCATGGGCCCTTCCTGCACTAATTGCACCGAACAAAGACTGAACATGGCACATGTGTTGCGACTCATGTGCCATCACCAAGATTACGGTGAAGTACCATTTTTCCATACCTCACGTGCAGGATTTTTTTGATCAGATGGCCGGCATGATCATATTCTCAAAAATTGACTTGCGTAGCAGATACCATCAAGACGAGTGGAAGATGGCTTTCAAGATCAAGGATGGCCTGTTTGTGTGGAACGTCATGCCATTTGGGCTCTTCAACGCCTTGAGTACATTCCAACGATTGATGAATGAGGTCCTACACCCGTTCATTGGTAGATTTATCATCGTCTACTTTGACAATATCCTCATCTTTAGTGGTTCCCGCATAGACCATCTACGACACCTACGAGAGGTGTGTGTGGCATTACAACGGGAGAAGCTCTACGCTCATGAAGAATTGCCGTGTCTTCATGGTCGAGGTCTCTTTCCTTGGCTTCATCATATCTGCTCACAGAGTCTCGGCCAACATGGCCAAGATCGAGGCTCTCACATCATGGCCACAGCACAATGATATTCATGATGTACGGAGTTTCATGGGTTTGGAGACTTTTTATCGGAGATTCCTCTGGGATTCAGTGGCGTTACCACCCCCATCATTGATCTCATTGGACTTTACAAATTTGAGAGGGTGAAGGCAGCCGATAATGGCTTTGAGGAAATCAAGCGTCGCATGATCAAGGCTCCCATGCTATGACTGCCCGACTTCAACAAAGTGTTCGATGTCACTTGTGATGCCTCAAGCGTGGGAATTGGTGCTGTCCTCATCCAGGACGGACACCTAGTATAATATTTCAGCGAGAAGCAAAATGACATGAGGCAGCAATATGACAAGTATGATCAAGAATTCCACACACTAGTGCAGTCACTTCACCATTGGCACAAATATCTCATGCCCAATGAGTTCGTCCTCTTTTTCGATCATAGTGCATTACAAAACTTGCACGAGCAGGAGAAGGTCAGCGATCGGCATGCTCACTGGATCACATATGATTACACATTTGTCATCCGGCTTAAGAAAGGAAAGGATAACGTCGCCGTAAATACTCTTAGTCAGAGACCAGTTGTCAACCTGATCAAGACACGAGTTTTGGGGTTTGAACAACTCTCACAGGATTACAGCGATTGTCCAACTATGGGAAGATTACCAATGCAATTTGTGATGGCTCAAAGGCCGAATATCGAGACTATTACTTCTCTGACAGCTACCTCTTCTTTGAAAAGAGGTTGTGCATATCTCATACCTCATTGTGAGACTTTCTTATATGGGAGACGTATGGGGGTGGACTGAGTGGACACTTCGATGTCAACAAGACCATCCTATCTTTAGAACACCAATTTTACGGGGGTTAGCTTTGATTTCATGCTTGGTATACCAATGACCACCCAATGGCATGACTTCGTCATGGTAGTAGTCGACAAGTTTTCCAAGATGGCTCATTTTGTACCCTATTCAAAGACATCGGATCCCTCAGAACTGGCGCGCCTATTTTTTGATGAGATCGTCTGCTTGCATGGAGTACAGTAGTCAATTGTGTCAGATTGCGACACACATTTCACTAGTTATTTCTGGAAGACCTTATGGGTCCTTAAGGGAATGAAACTTAAATTTTCTACAGCATACCATCTGCAGAAGTACGAGCAGACAAAGGAAGTGAACCGAAGTTGAAATCTGCTCCACTCTATTGTGAATGTAAACCTCACCACTTGGGATCGTGTCCTTCCTCACATGGAGTTCGCCTTCCATTCTTCCGTGAACCGCACTAGCGGCCGCACTCTATTTGATATCGTATATGGCTAGGTACCTCGTAAACCCTTAGACCTCATTTTGGTAGAATGACATTCTAGAGTGTTCAGAGATGGCATTGCCTTTGCACATCATATTAGGGATATGCATCACGACATTCATACTTGCATCGTCATGCAAAATGAGAAGTACAAGGTCGCTGCTAATGTGGGTCGTAGGTCTGTTATCTACAATGAGGGTGAACTGATCATGGTCAGGTTGAGGCCTGAGACATATTCTCTTGGGGTCGCTACTAAGCTTCATGCTCACAGTGTCGGGCCTTTCACGATAGTCCATGTGGTCAGTGAGAATGCCTATGTTGTGGGTATCCTGCTAGATTGGGTCATCTGTCCCACCTTCAACGTCAGCGATCTGGTCCAATACCATCCTATGCCACCCATTGTCGAGCCTCACAACCCCTCTAGCATTCGTATTGATGTGAGCGAGAGTCCCCATCTATCCCCTTCCGTCCTGTCCCTAGAAAGGTATGAGCATGTTGAGTCAGTATTGAAGGAGGTAATTAACACTATAGGAGAGCGGATGGACCAAAAGTTTCTTGTGCATTGGCAAGGCGAACCATCTTCTGACGACCCGTGGATCCCAGAGGTGGATCGTCTTCGACTGCGGCTGGAGCTCGTCCAACTACTAGAGGATATTGTTTGCTCTAACACGTCGGAGCCAAGTTCTTCTCACCCCAAGAGAATGATGGAGGACCATCCTATTGAAACCGCCTAAACTCGTAGTCATTGACATCGTAGAGCCCGAGCCGACATGAAGAACCCAAGCTTTCACTAGCAGGTTTCAGAACTGCATGCCCGTTGAGTTCTTTTATCTCATGTTTGCGTTGTTTTACGTTTTTACGGAGGTCCTCAACATTTTTACGGAGGTCCTCTTCACACCATTTGTTTCATTTCTTCACCCTTGACTATGGGGGAGGCCCCACCTATGTGTGTACGCCCCCCTCTTCCATGTGAGTTTGTGTGTTTTACACTTTGCTTTTGTTACACCTTTGAGGGAGGGGATGCCATGCATGGCTTCTTTCCCTTTGGCGGAATTTTTTTTTGAGGGGGGCCCACTAGGCTCCTTCCTCTAAAGGAGACCCATTAGGGCACCCCTCCCCCTTCCTTTCACTATAAAGAAAAGGGGGGAGGCACCACCATGAACGGAAAGTTGTTTTAATAAGATCAGAAAAGAATGAAGTTCTTATTTTTTTAGGGTTCCCTGCGCCCTCTTTCCCGTCCCCTCGTGAAGGAGCGTGACCTTCCCGGTGCACGAGTCACTCTTTGCTGATGCAGGACGGACATTGTCGACGTCGTGCGGCGGGAGCGTGCAGTCCGTTCGTCCCTCTCGGGGACGTTCATCTTGGGCGGCACGCCCGCCTTGTTGGTGGGTGTCCCTGAAAGATCTTGTCCTGGGGTCCTCAATTCGTTGGAGGGCCGAAGTAGACTCTATCTCCACGTGGTCTGCGCTCCACAGGTAGTCGTTAGGGCGTTGGTGGGCCCGACTACCGGTGGAAGGGGGGGTGTTCAGCCGGCCGGATGGTGAGGACGGCGGCGAACTAGTAGCTACATAAGACGACCATAGGCGACGTCGTGTGGCGAGCGGCGATGGTCAGCAACAGTGGCGGCGGCGGCAGCCGAAGATGGTGGCGGCGACCGCCGGAGATGTCGATGACCGAAGGTGGGCAGCGGCCAAGATGGCGGCAGCGGCGGCAGCCGGATATAGCGGCGGCGGCGGCCGGAGATTGCCGGGATATTGAGCCGCGGTAGTGGGCCTCCTTCGGGGTAACAGACCACCGAGATGGTGGCGGTCCATTAGGTTAGGCCCGTAACGGGCATAGAGCTGTCGTGGCATCCTCGAGATGCGTGCATGGCGATTGGGCTTCCCGGAGAGTGGTTTGAGGCGCGAAGGCTGGCGGCTGGACTTCGCGATTCGAGGGCGGCGACGGCGCGCTTTGAGGCGCGGATGCGCATCCGCGGGACGCAGGAGCCGGCTCATCGAGTGGGCCCCTTGGACCGGAATAGAGGCACCGACCCAGAATGCTCCAGCCGAATGGGCGGAGTCGGAAAGGCTGAGGACTGACCAGTGTGGGGCGCGGCGCGGCGGCCGTCAGGGCGCCTGCGACTCGGTGCAGCGGCAACGCGGCGCGTTCCGGCGGTGCGGGTGGCTGCGGCGGGCTGCGGCGGCCGCTGTGGCTACCGCGCCGATCCGGCGGCTGCGGGCGATCGCGGCGCCGCGGGCGCTCCAGCGGCTGCAGGCTGCAACGCCGCTCCGGCGGCTGCGGGCGCTCCAGCGGCGGCCTGCTGCGACCGCCCGGCGTTAGCGCTACGGCCGCTGCGGGCTGCGCCGACCTGGCGGCTACGGGCGGTTGCGGCCGCCGCGTTGCCGCGGCGCCGGCCGCTCGGCGGGCGGCCGGTACCGCGCGAGGCCGGTGTCGCGGCTGCGCCCCGAGGGCGGCGGCGGCCGCGAGGGCGGTGGCGGTCGCCGCGGCTGCGCCGCTGGCGCCGCGGCGCCGCGGCGGCCGCGCGCTGCCGCGGGCGGCCGCGTCGCCGCGGCCGCTGCACTGTCGCGGTGGCCGCTCGGTGGCTGCGGCCGCTACGCGCGCGGCAGAGGCGCCGCGCGGCCGCGGCGCTGCGGGCTGCTGCGCCGGCCCGGCGGCTGCGGGCGGTTGCGGCCGCCGCGGCGCTGCGGCGGCAGCCGCCGCGGCCGCGGCGGTACGCGCGCGGCGGCCGATACGCGGCGGCGGTCGCGCGGCAGGCTCGAGGGCGCGGCGCCGAGGGCGGTGGCGCTGCGCTGCCGCAGCTGCTGCAGCTGGCCGGCCGCGGCTGGGCCGCGGCGGCGGCGCCGCGGCTGCGCGGCGGCGGCGCCGCTGGCGGCGGGGCCGCTGGCGGCCGGCGCGCCGCGGCGGCGGTGGCCGCTGCGTCGGGCGGTGGCCGCTCGGTGGCCGCGGCCGCTACTCGCGGCGGCTGCGGCGGCTGCGGGCGCCGCGGCCGCTGCGCGCTGCGACCGCGTAACGACGGCGCCGCGGCTGCCGCGGGCGGCTGCGGCGATTACGCGGCGGCGCCGGTGTCGCGGCGGCAGCTCGAGGCGGCGGCGCCGCTGGCGGCAGCCGCGCCGCTGCGGCTGCGCGCCGCGGGCGGCCGCGTCGCTGCCGCGCCGCTGCGCCGCGGCTGCGGCGGCGCGTTGCGGGCGGGCGCCGCTGCCGGGCGGCCGCGGCGTTGCGGCGGCTGCCGCTGCGCGGCGGCGGCGCTGCCGGCGGCCGCGGCGCTGCGGCGGCGGCGCGCCGGCTGCCGCGGCCGTGTCGGGCGGCTGCGCCGCAGCGGCGGCGCCGCTCGGCGGCTGCGGCCGCTACTCGCGGCGGCGGCCCCTACTCGGGCGGCGGCTCCGCGATCCGGGCGGCGCTCCACCGACCTGGGACCCCGGCGGCGGCGGCCACCTAGGGTTCCGTCGGCCTGTCCTGACGGAACGGGGGAGGGGCGGAACGGGATGGTTGGCCAAAGTCGGCCTCGTCCCGTCCGCCCTTCACTCTGTTTCTCTCTTCTCTCAAAACGGGAACGGGATCTTTATTTCCAAAAATTCAAAATTAGACTTGTTCTTACTCTTACCTTAGGGGTCCTATATATAGGCCCCTTGGGTTACAAAGGAAAAACCCTAAGCGAAAACAGGAAATTTTAACCTAGACTTAGAAAAACAAAAAAAAATAACTAGATAATTTGAGGGCTACGCCATCATTTGCTATGATGCCACTCCCCCAAAAGATCGTATGTAGTTTATTTACAAGTTCGTTTTGCATGGATCTAGTTTTTTGCAGTCCTGAATCTCAGCACCTAGTGGACCACTATTAACGGCACCTGTTCTCCTCCACTCACCCACCATTGGTTCTGCTCAGTCGACAGAAACTCCAGGAATGAAAAAAAGAAAGGACCACTATGGTCTCCTCACAGGATTGAGCGATGACTCTTCCCCTTCAGCCCTACCAGCTTCAATCTGGCCAGCGGCTTTGACAATCCCGTCAATAGATCCCGCACCAAGAGCATCTCTGGATCGCCACCCTACAGGTGCTGAAAGGCCCTGGGGATTTGTACTCCATAGTCACTTGACACCAACAAGAAGCCCTTTAGACCTACGACATGACTGGCGTAGTGTGAACGTGCCACTATAGCGCATACTCGTCCGCAATCATCTCCGACTCTATCTATTGACCAGGATTGATGCCTGCTAGACTTTGTGAATCCCTACAGTCGATGGGTCATGCTGTTACACCACCTTTTCCCTCAATTATCTGGTGCCAGCGTGTCGAAGTCATGATCGCCGATGGTCGACCCCCCCCTCCCCTTGAGCGTTTTTTTGAACCCGGGATGACCCGCACTTCTCCTGGGCTTGTTCACCCAACATTTTTCCACCCTCCCCTATAGGCTGAAACTTACGAGGATTGTGTGGGGCCATCGACAGTCAGCTCTAGAGCCATAGTAATGGGATTACCTACCTCCCTACATTTGCTGCTTAGAAGGCTATCTACACCCGACGATGGCTTGTCCTTGGCCAGAGTCTCCACATGGCTCTATAGCACGCTACTAATCATCCAAGTCGGTAAATCGGTAGACTGCCAATCCAAGCTTGAAGCTCTACACAGCACTTGGACCCTTCCCTAAGTCGCCTCTTCTTCAACGGATGTCTTCTACCAATTGGGCATGGAACTTCAACCCACAGGTCACCTTCTCCCTTCCCTGTGTTTTGCAATATCATTATTTTTTCTAGTGCTCTTTCGACTGCTCTATTCCTTGAGAGATTTAGCCATGTCTTAGGATTAGCCACCATTCATGAAATAGGGAATTTCCTTGGCTGTGTCAGATCTGCTCGTTCACGTCGATGGCACGGACATTTTTGGATGGCGAACGTCCCTCACTCCATGGGTCTTCGAGTCAAACACTGGGTCATTGGGGGCTTGTCCAGGCCATGACTATGCTCCATGTCGTCACCTGATTTACCATAATTTGGGCACGTCTTATCACACTGTTGCATCTCTTTAACGGTTGTTTCCCTTGTGTTGTATCACGAGCCAGACCCCCAGTGTTCATGTTACATCAGTCGGGTTCTTCGTACTCGTGCGCAAACTCCATGCCCCCATGGTATTCATCATCGTGTGGTTACTCCATCTCGCCCACCTCGTTCAGATCGACATCTCTGACCTCGATCAAAAGTGCCGATGCTGGGCACTAGCTGGTTCAGTGCCCTTTTGATTAGCATTTAAAGCACGTGATGTGTGCTTGGTTCACGATTGCGCTACAGGCCATAGTGTTGGTAGTGATGGCCCGAGCTGGTGGGGCAGATCCCACTAAAGTAGCCAGGGCGTTCCCTTGCCCTCTAGTGGTGTGCAAAGTTTGTGCGGTGACAGATAGGGTAGATTGGGCGATGGTAGCTCGAGGGGCAGCTAGGATAGTTTGAGCTAAGGCCTCCTTGCTCGAATGCTCTATGTGCTCCACTATGTGTTAGCCTTATTTGACTTCGACAGGATTACACTTAACGACCTTGCTGCGCAGGGTCGGCCGAAGACCGTGGGCTAACAGGCCGATGATGATGCGTGGGTCATCCATGAACCGGCATCGCATCCGGTACTCCTCGAAGGCCTCTATATATTCCGCCTCAAACTATCGACCTTGTCTTAGGTCAAGCCATGAGAGGAATAATGTCATATACTACCGTGGCGCGTACTAGCTCCTCACCTTCTGCGCCATATTGGTCCAAGACGTAATGGTCCATGGTCGACTCTTGCCACGATTCACTCGTTCTCCCAGAATATCTTGTCATGTCTGCCAAGTCTCGTCTCTGCACATTCCACGCTTAAGTCAGCGTCCATGTGATACCATCGGAAGTAGGAATTCAGGCTTGACTCCCAATCAATGAACTCCTTGGGCTTCCTCAACCCTTCGAGGATGGCAACGTGGGTTCGTACGTTCTTCTCAATCCTGGCGTGATGCTCCTCTCGTTGGCGCTCGTAGTCATTTGGCACTGGGTAGCCTCTTAAACAAGGACTAGCATGTCGTTGTGGTGGGGTGGGGTGGCGCTCGTGGTCATCGCATCGTCAAGATTGACCATCATATTGGGCACGGATATTGGGTATCATGCGCTGAAGGTAGCAGAGAACCTTGTCTGGTTTGTCATACCGGCGGTCATAGGGCCGGACGTAGTCATCTTGGCAAACCCGTAGTGTGACCTCAAACCACAATCGTAGTCGTCTTGTGGGTCTTGTCTATCCCAGACATGGACATCTTGTGGAACGCGGGCAGGCTAACGATTAGGACGTCGATCTCGATGCACTTCGTCCTAACACCTGTTGTCATCTTGGTACTTGTCATTGTTATATGCATTCGGTGGACGATCTAGGGGCCACACAACCCAAGACAGGTCGCAGGCTTGGTCTTGAGCCACGAGCTCGGGTGCGATGACAGATACCAAAGGTACCTAGGGTAGTACTACTAACTGCTCCACATGTTTGGCAATGAGGTATGAGTGCAGCGATATGCTCCTCAATCTTCAGTCGAGGGTCTCCCCGGGTTGGTGCGGCTGGTGCAATCTCCCTCGGTCATGGCTCGCTCCCAAGCCATGTGCGGAGGGAGGCCGGGATGTGGGCTCATCAACTAGATCCTTCCCGTGTGAGCGATGACTCGTCATTGCTATCTCCTCATTGTCACTAGGATAGGAACCACCCAGCGACCGTGAGGCATTGTAGTGGGATCGTGCTCCTCCACAACAACCAAAAACATGTCTGCGTGGGTCGTTTGTCCGAGGTCTGAAGGAGCTGGTGACACACCACCTTTAGGTGTTCGAGGATGGTGCTCTAAGAGGCGTATGGGTCTGCCTCTCTTAAGAGAAGGTGAGTCTTCTCATTGTGGGAAGGTCGAACCACCCAATTGCATCCTTATGCTCAATCGCATCTCGATGGCCATGGCGAGTTCCTTGGTGGGTAACTAGATGAGTTTTCAAAACAATGAACACAAATGATATGATGTGGGTACGGAGACGTACTATGGACAACCACAACCTGGCTCTAAAACCAAAATGATGTTAGACGTTATCAATGATGTCGTTCGGTAGGTAATTCCCTAAGGAGATGAATGATGTGTTGCGGTGTACCTAGGTGGATGTACGTGCAGGCCCCGACTCCTAGGGTTTTGCCGAGCCCTGAACTCCGTGAGGGGTCACCGGTGATGGTGATGGTGACCTTCTGAACCTTGGTAGAGTGACGATGGTGACTACAACATTGAATAGAATAATTTCGTTGACAATCACACGTAATAGATGGGCTCGACCAGTACTTGGGAATTCACTCAACTCGTAGTTTTTTATGTTCAAACTTTCACCTAATTCCAACTTGAGCCCAGTGAGGATAGTCGACAGTATACTGATGGTAATATAACTAACAGGTAGGGGGGAACGACATACCTTGTCGGTGTTGTTGATCATTGTCAAAGTCTTCAAAGTTGTGGACAGTGCGGCCAAGTGGGAAGGCGCACCTGAGACTATAAGGCATCACTCTACTTGCGGCAAAATAGTGGGGCTAAAGCACGATGTAGAGTAAGAGGAGGGGAATGTTGCACGATGACTCGAGCAAATGGCACGGTGGCTCGAACGGTTGAGCGACGGTGGACTCAAGCAACACAATTGGCTACACCAGGCGTGGGTAACACTAGCGGTGCAAGCACAGCAGTAGTGGTGGATTCGGACAGTGGCATCGACAACTTGAGGCGTGGCGCGAGCGTGGGACTCAAAACTGAAGAGGCCGCTGCAGGCAACGGCACCTGTGGCTTCACGTTGAGTCGAGAATTACAAGCGTTGAGCCACCTAATGCCCACGGTGTACACACGATGGATGACATTTCTAGCCGTCACTGGGCTCCGGCAGTAAACGCCGCTAGCAAACGAACTTGCATCAGTGTGGCTTGACAAACCCCTTGGGGAGTGGGGGTATAGGCGGCTCAACAAACACATGCACCGCGAGTGCAAGGTGTGCCGAGAGAGTCATGTGTTTAGGGCTACCTTCGCAGTCACGCGGGGAACTTTGATCGGCACTAACATAGCCGCAATGATCAGCATTTGCAGGGCAGCCTTCAACCCGAGGTGGAAACCATAGGGTGTGGCCGTCAAAGGGGTTAAAGGGCCTGCATTGTGCAGGAAGTTTGTGAAGGCATCGCCGGGTGCACCGCTCGGTCAATGTGTCGCAAAGGCACCAACGGGCATTGCGTTGGTGCATACACAAGGTCATGCAATAGGGTGTATGGCGCGGCTCATGACTTAGGTTGCGGCACTCACGGGGCGCGAGGGAGTCACCTAACCGAACGTGCGACGGGCAACCACGACTGGCCCTAGCAACAATGGGCTGTGGTGACGATCGAAGATGTCTCCACCGCATATCTTCCCTTCTCCATCACTCGGCGTTCTCTTTTACATTCTTACGTGAGACCTAGGGCTCACTTAGCTTTCAAAAAATGTTGATTCCAGGTCTATCGACCTAATGCACCCATCTCTTCCTTATATGGGGGGGTCAAGATGGGTCCCTTAGGTAGCCCCAATATGGGGTCCATTAAGGGGCCCTTATACGTGGGGGCCCCTTTACAACCAAAACAAAGAAGCAAAAACATAAAGATAAAACCACATGACATACAATGAACACAACACAACACAATATAAAGATAAGACAAGACAAAAATGAACACACGAACGTGATTCACACTAAACTCAGAAGCACACACTGACAAAAATCAATACAATCAAACTCATGGACGTGCTTTCACCCGGGGGTATTTGAACCCAGATGTCTTCGCCTTTGGCTTGGCATGTTGGTTGGGGGGATGCAAAATGGCGAGGCCGTCCATAATGAGGATGGTGGCTCTGAAGACATTTCTGATGTAGTGGGCTGGCGCGCTCCATCATATACCTTCTTTCAACGCCCTGTATTTAGCCTCTTCACTTGACAAAGAAACTCTGAGTTTCTTCTTGCTCTTCCATGTAACCATATTTTCCATGAGAAACGCACAATATCTTGCAGTAGAATGAGGATCAATGAGAGAGCCGACATAACATCATTGTCACCTTCAGAAATAGTTTCCTCAACAATTCTATTCACTTCAACTTCTGTTGGCAATTCATTCGCAAACAACATCGTTTGATTCTACACCAATTGGTATTTTATTATTAGCTTCGCCTCCTTCTTGTTCTCCGGGTACTGAACGATGTATAATCTCTTGCATATGTCCTTGATGAACAGCTACAGGTCGACTATGTGCCATCTCCATTCTAAATACATCATTTGGAGAGGATGATTGATCATCCGACTCATCTTTGAAGAACCTCTCCATTTCATCAAATGTTACAACTGCAGATACCAAGAATCTTCTAGATTTAGGATCGTAACCTTTGTACCCCTTCTTTCCTTGGGAATATCCCACGAACACACATTTCACTGCTCTAGGGCTGAGTTTTTCACCAATCTCTATTCTTGAACCAATGCACTACAGCCAAAAATCCTAGGCTCATTCTGAGTTATCAGGTTATCCAATGGAAACAATAGTGAAATGATGTTCACAAAGCGCTCATAGTTCAAGGTTTTTGATGGGAGATGATTGATTTGATGTAGTGCAGTTAGCCCATTTCTCTTTTAGGAAAGTTAATAAAATAAGGGGTTCAAGAAAAAACCATGCAGAAAAAGAAATGAAAAACAAAGACAACACCCAAAACAAAATATGAGCAAGAAAAGATGCAAAGGTTGCTCATTTCTTTTTCTTCATTCTTTTATATAATAATTCCCTAAATTCCATCTTTATTTCAAGCAATTGAGTACAACTTCATGCATTTAACGAGATTAAAATGGGGTTGTTAATATATATTTACTTGTAATTACTATTTCCAAATGATTTCTGATGTTTCCCTAATTTTCGGTTAATTTTATGAATTTTCTGGGATTTATTGAAGCTTGAAATGATTATTTTGAAATGATATTGGCAAGTTGAAAACTTCATTTTGAGGTTAATTTTTGTTGGGATAAATTAGTGAATTTCCAGGAATTTTCTAGGATCTTTTAGGATTTTATTGGGTTTTGTCTAGGATTTTTTTGAGGAAGAAATGAATTTTTAAAGAGGAAAATGATATATTTATAAGGGAAAATGAGTGTTAAAGTAATTTTCAAACTTCGAGGGGCTTTTCGTAAATATGTGTTTCAATTATACCCCAAAAAATGGCTCTCGGTCATTTCGGCAGGGGCATAGATACAATCATGTAAAAGTTGCAGGGATTTAATTGAAAATTGTCGTGTAATTTTTGTGATTTCAGGAAAAATTTGGAGGAGAGAGAGTGCAGAAGGCCACATACACAATTAGTTTTTGGCGGCGTCAAATGGCAATTTCACATTTTAAAAAGGGACTTAAATGCAAAACTACAAGATTAGTTTTCGCACGATCGACGTGGCCTCATCTCGGGCGTCGGATGAGAATCCGATGGCACTTGATGATGGGGGCTACGGGGAGGTAGTTTACCAACCCTGTCGTGCATACATTGTGTGCGCACGTGCAGTGACGTGGCATTTTGCTATTCGCTATTGCAAAAAAATAATGCAGTCTTAAGTGCATTTCAAAATCTACAACTTCCATCTCTATAGATTTTTTTCTTTCTTTTTTTATGTAGGATAACTTGGGGAGACGGTTGCAAGATGATGAGGGGAAACTGGGTACTAAGACGATCTAATGTTGGGGTAGGATAAAACAGACCACGAATCACACGATCGAATTCGAGGATTTAAATCTGGTGAAAATAATGATGGTGCAGTCCCTTTTCCTCATCGAGGGTGAAACAAAGCACCAATGTCAATAAGTTTGAACCGACGATCACTAGAAGATTCAAAGGCCTATTCAGTCTACTTGCTTGAAGATTCAAAATCAAAAAACTAATACGACGGTGGTGGATAAACACTTGAAGAATACTGGATGAAGAACACGATCACCAAAGAGCGCAGAAAGTACCTCGGCACTAGAGTAGTGCGTCATGGCAATGCGGAAAATTCAGGACGCGTCGTTGGCAGGACCATTGACCTGCGCTTCGATAGGGAGTCAGGTATCCAACTGCGCAGTCAGTTGGCGGGGGGTCAATGGGGGAGTCACACCCTTGCGGGATTCAGGGCGGCCCCCAGAAACCTAAATAGTATGTGTGGCAACAAGTGGTTGCAAGGGCAAATTTTGACTAGGAGGCTGGACGCGAAGTCCAAATGGCAGGCAAAGGTACTGGTGGTGGCAAGTGGTGGTAGAGAGGGCAGGTGCGCGGCTGAACACACGGCGGCACGGGCGGCCGATGGCGCGATGGCTGGGGGCAACCGAGGGCACGGCGAGCGCGGGCGACTAAGCGCGCGGCAGGTGATGGCGGGTGGGGGCGTGGGGGCACGAGCGGCCAAGCGCACGGCGAGCGTGGGTGGCTGAGAGCACGGTGGGCAGAGGTGGCGGGTGCAGGCAGCGGTTGTGCGCACGGTAGGCGGACGGACGGCCATGTGCGCGGCGAGCATAGGTGGGCAAGTGGTCATCTCGACAATGGTGTCGGCGGCAAGAGGCAGCGGCACAGCTCGACAGGGAAGACGGCTAGGGCAAGCTTCCTTTTAGAAGAAGAAACTTCAATTCCAAAAGAAATTCACCAAGTGTTTCAAGCAACTTTGGCCTATGTATAGGCCTTGGAGGAAAGAGAAAGTAAGAGAAAATAGACGATGTGTTGACGTGTCACGTTAAACGGTAGTTCTGGAGTTTGCGTTGACGACGTGTCATGACACGGGATGTCTCGTGTGGAGCTGGAGGCACGTCTAGTTCCAATGCGCAGTCGTGGTCGCCACCATTTTTTTTTTTGCCAAGGAGTACGTGGCGCAACAAGAACGAACCCGTCGTTTGAAGTTCAAAAGTTGTCAGCCAATGAGAAAATGACACATCATTGCATTTTTATAAAGAAAATTAATAAATAAATGAATTTAAATCTCTGTGATGGTCCCATGAAAAAGGGGCAACTTTCGTGTAGTTTGTAATTTGATGTAACTGTTTAGATTTTCTCTCTCCGAAAGATTTATCTTAATGGATCTCTTCTTGTTCCTCAATCTTCCGAGAATGCGGCATTGTATTTTTGTGAGTTCTCTGTTCCGAACATTTCCTTGAAGTAGACGACAGGTTTTAAATCTTAATGCAGGCATGGCATATCTCGTTGAATCCGTCGTTTTCGCCACATCAAGGGTCTATCACAGCTGCATGACAGAGAGGAGCTCTAGCTTGGATCAACCTATTTGGTAATTTTTTTCTTTTTTCTATTTGAACTTTTAGTGTACTTTGGATGATGTTTCAGTTAAATTTCTTCTTCGTTCTTCTTGATGTTGGTCTGAACTTCTAAATCTCTACGCTTGAGCAAAATGTACATGCCCTTACTGAGATTGAGAGGAGAGATGGAGAGATTTACCTGGCTATTCCATGTGCATATTAAGAAAACTATAAAAAAAACTTCAATTTGTAGGAGATGAAATTTCCCTTCTTATGATCTAATAGTGTAGTTATATCTGAATTGTCAAACCTACAAAACCAACCAAACCAAATCAAAATTGCCCTCTCAACCTCTCTAATTGACCCCTTTGTCCCTTCTCTTTAGATCAAAGAAGCCAATATAGAGCCTCTTATTTCTTCAATTCCTCTCATCTCTTCTACCCCGCTTTCTAACTTCCTAGTCTTATTAGGTTGATTTGATCTTCATTAAAGATCAAATTAACTCTAATTAGGGTCAAATTACTCAAGCATATCATCAAATTGGATTCCTTACTAGCTTCCCTTAGACGGTATCTCTACTTATCATTATACACCTTAAGGTTTTATAAATTTTTTTTGTATAAGCTAAAATCAACAATGACAAGGGGTTAAAAAAATTTGTAAAATTCACCCCTATTTTTGGCTCATGAATTGGCGCCATTATCGGGGAAGCAATGCTAAGGAAATCCAATTGGTTTTCATTTTTATCAATTGTGTGCTTTAAAGTTGTGTTCAAAATATATTTGATTTTATTTTCTATAAGTGCTTAGTTTTAATTTAATATATCTTCCTGCACTACATTTTAATTCCATTTTGGATTTAAACGCTTTGGAAGTGCTACGTATTGAGCTAAAATATTCTTCCAGTACATTGTATTTTCTAACAGACAACTATATCTAATCATATGAAGCAACCATGGCTTACTATTCTGGGCATAATTCTCGTCACCATGAGTTGCATGAAAGTTTTCACCATGATGATTAATACTATGAAGGTGAACAATCTGAATACTTTTATGATTATAGACACTCCCTGAATCATGCTGAATATTTACATTGTGACATCAATACTTCTATTTATGATTATGACCATTAATACGAGGCCTTCCCCGATTTTCCTGAGCATTCATATTACCCTAAATCTATTGAGGCAACAATCCCTCAATTTTCCCTTCATAATACCCAGTATCATGGCTTCCACACTCATGCCATGCCCCCATTGGAATATCAGCACTATAAGTGGGGACAATCACCATCATTAGGGCTTTCTTCCACAAGTTCATTGAAATCTTTTTCATCTTCATTTTCCAAATAGAAGCATGTGTTTGCTAATGAATTTGAAATGATTCAAAACAAAATTTCTCAGCTTGATGATTCCCAAAAGAGTAACCAGTTTATGATGAACTATTTTCCTGAATATGAGGATGTTTTCAAACATGAATGTCTTTCCAAAATGATTCTACTTCATAATATGATTATAGGATTTCCTAAAACAAATGATTTTTGTGAAAGGGGGGAATACTTCTTAGGGATCTTACATATGGAGAGAGATGTTTGTAAATTTTTGAAGGATTTATTAGGAGAAAGTTGTCCCCTCGAGGAAGATTATTTTCTTAGAAAAATGAAACCTATTAAGATGGAGATTGCTGAAATCTTTAATTGATATTTTTGTGAATATGAAATACATGGGTATAAGGAATCACAATCAGATGTTTCTGAGTTAAAAATTTAGGAAGTTCAGTTTGAAGAAACCCATCCTCATCTTGAAGAGTATCAACCTCCTATTGCATTTCCAAAAGCTTTGTGCTCTAGAAGTATAAGTAAACCTATATAATATGTGCGTGGAGAAGAGAAGAATGAATTCTCAATACATAATCCATTTGGCAGCTCTTGGAGGGATGAATCTTGGAAATCAAGCATTCCAATGGAAGAAGTGGATTAAATAATCTCTGTCGTTTACATGTTATTTCTTGATGACAGAAATCATGTGAAGGAAAATAGTCATGTGAAGGATTCAATGAGGATGATGTGGATGAAAATAGAAATGAAGAAAAGATTTTTCACACCTAGGGAATTATTTAAAGTTCAACCTAAGACAAGGATGACAAAAATTTGTAATGAAATTGAGGTTGAACCTTTCTAATGCAAAATTCGTTTTACAGATTGGCATGATCATTTGTTTGAATTGAAATGGCAATCTTCTAGTAGGGTTTTCTTTGTGTTTGATCTCTTTAATGTTATACACTGATGGACCAAAATTACAAAGAAACATATTCTTAAATATAGGTACATACATGTGGTAATTGAGTTTCTTATACATAATACTTTGAGTTTCACTTTATGCTTTGAGATACTCATTAGGTTGACTTATTTTTCTTTCCCTACTAGGATATGAGATTCTTCTCCAGTTCCCCTTTACGTCTTTTCTCCAATTTCTTCTTCAGCTGTAATAACAAGTGGGTGGAGTCCACGTGAAGGAGAATTTGAGGGATGCAACAATGCCATAAGGAGGAGCAGGTTTGAAAAGCTAGCCACAGCCTGATCTTTCAGGACCTAAGTCCTCAACCTGCTTTCTCTCTTCAATTTATATCTTTAAAGACATCAAATATTTTGTTCATGTGCAACCTCTAGCAGTGTTGTTGTTGTGTTTTTTATTTTTTTATCAGGATGTTGACCAAGTTGGAGCCATCATGATGTATGACGAAGCACAACTTATTCAGGATTTTATAACTATCATCTCAATGGCAAGCCACGCGTCCATCCCCACTCATTGCCATTCTCTCCCTCAATTTTCATTTTGGTTGTTTTCTTAGTTATGCATTATGGACAGTGCATGTTATAGAAGGCAAACAGTGACTTATTCATTTAATTTTGATGAATATTACATGAAATGAACCTGCTTATATTGATAATTATCATGCATTTACATAAATCAAATTTGTCATCCATTGGTCTGGGAAGATGTGTATAGAAATTAAGCTCTTGTAGTGGATCAAGAGCATGTCTGCGGTGGAACACACGTGATTTTGAGCAATGTGGGTCCAATTTCAAATTGGGGAGGGTATCTAGTGGGTGATTAGATGATGGAAAGTCTAAGGATAGAAATCTATATTCCAAAGGTAATGAAGCAGATACCTTTTCTCTTTTCTCTTTCTCTTTCTTTTTTCTTCCTTCCCTCCTTAGTCTTTTGATGGGGGACTATCTTTCCACCAGTACCGAAAGACATCAACAGCCTCGTCGGGCAGCTCGAGCTGATGCCTGCGATAAGACTTTCAAGTACTCCACTTGACGCCACATCATCATGTGCTTTATTTTTATCGTTTATTTCTTTGGATGTAATTTCCTCTCAGATTCTGGACGGGCCTATTGTGTTTTGGGGCTCGTCCTTTTGAATGGTTTTATTTTCATTGTATTGAGAGGGCCATTCATCAAGAGATGGTTCCCTCCCGTATGGCCGATTGGGCATGCATTCGACCCTGTATAAAAGTCGGCATGCCCAAGAGGACCCTTTAGGCGAAATTGAATTGAAAGTTGAAGTTGAGTCTTTTTTAGTTCTTTCCTTCCATTCGTTGATAAATCGTGGGTTCATGATCTCTTCTCCACATCAAGATTATCGTGGAGTGCCGTCCATGCACGCCGGTTACCATCGGAATCGTTCTCGCCATCAAGAACCCCGTTCTTGATCTGTTGCCCTTTCAAGAATTATCCAAGAAGCCATCTTGGAGTACACCTAAAGTTGTGTGGTTCACCCATGTCCACACCACCTACGCCCGCCGCCGCCAGCAATCTGCCACGTCGGTTCCTTGCCAGTCGCCAACGTTGTCCGCACGCTCGCCTTGTGATTGCGTGCGCGCTCATGCTAGCCGTCCGCCATCACCTTGTCCTACCCATTTCTTGATCAAGCATCATCCCTCTTGTGTGCCACGTGCACCCGCCCACCCATTGTCCGCTGCGTTCGTGTCTAGCTGAGCGCCCACCCATTGTCGCACGCCTGCCCGTGCTAGTCACCGCTGTCGTCCTACTCGGTCCCTCGTGACCTACTGCGCGCCCACTATCGGTCGTGCGCACCTGTGCCAGCCCTTCAACAGTGCAGGTCTCACACCTGAGCCATCATACTCGGTGCTGATCAGACGATGAGCTCGAACATGGCCATCGTGACATATTGGTATCAAACCTTGCTATGGATGATCACAGCACGTCTCTAACTCCGCATAGCCACCACCCATTGTCTAGGTACCCTAGGGAACATGGCCATCGAGACCCAATTGAGCACAAGGGCTCAGCACGAATGTTCTACCTCCCTGCAATGCATCGAACCGTCACCCGATGAGATGGGCCATCCTACGGCCCTCTCAGAATATCGTCTCGCAACACCCGTAGGCGGCCCTTCACAGCCACCTACAGAGCTTGCATGGGCTGCACCTGCCAACAAGGGTGCCACCGGACAGTCTAGTCCACATAAGCATACCCGAGCTCACCGTGGACACCGATGGCCCCCACGTAGCTCCCCGTAGTCATTAGGTGTCTCGTCACCTAGTGACAACGAGGACATGATGATGACAAAGCTCCCGTTGACAAGGCTTCACCCTAGGGCACCGCTGCATGTGGCCGAGGAGCAGGACGCGACTGAGAAAGACCGCGCTAACAACACCGACCCCGGGAGGACCCATCCAAGGAGTAAGGGGCATGTTTGTGCACCATGGTCACCATCGTCAAGGGCGTGGAGCAAATGCTCGCACACCCAACACTTGCAATACTCGTCATCGTACCGGTGCCCGTGGCTCAAGAGCGAGCTCGCAACAATCAGATCATCCAAGGAGCCCCTACGACAGTGACGAGTACGTTGAGCACAACTAGAGGCCAGACGAGGAGCTTCAAGATCGACGCCTCGCCCAACACCAGCGATCCACAGGACATCCGTGCTGGGGATAGACGATACCCATGAAACGACTCGGACGCTAGGTAGGAGTCCGACTTGCCGGTCCACCGAGATGAACACGTCAGGCAAAATGACCGATGACCCGAGGCCGCCCTATCGCCCCGCCAAGATGATTATGTCCAGCACGGCGATTATGCTTACATCGTCGACCTATCGGCCCGCCGAGATGACTATGTCTGGCATGATGATCGTGGTTACCTGGCCGACCTACCGGCCCACCTAGATAAACTCGTCCAGCCCCATGATCGAGAATATGAGGCTAAACCACTAGCCCCCCGTGGTGACAATGTCTGGCTTGACGACCGTGATTACACGACCAACCTACCAGACCGTGATTACGATCGAGAATATGAGGCTGACCGACCAGCCCACTTAGATGAATACGTCCAGCGCTATGATCATGAGTACGACGCCAACCCACTGCGCGCCATGACTACTACATCCAGCCCACGATCATAGACACGATGCCAATCCACTGGCCTGCCATGACAACTACGTATGGCCCACCATTGCTGGTACAAGGAACCTGACGAGGTTCCCCGATCCATGCCCCCCGTGATGCCAGACATTTGCCCACGGGCTTCAGCCGACTCTACGCAGCGAGGTTCTTAGGTGCAACCCTACTGAGGTTGATGAAGTCTACCGTTTGGTCGAGCACATGGAGCATCCGGGCGACGAGGCTGTCGCGCATGCCACTGACTTCCCAAAAGTTAGGGATTTCCAAAACACTAGGGGCAAAGAATTGGCCCCCGCCACCTCCGTGGGTTCTATCCCACATGCTCAGGCCGTTACAAGGGACACTCCGGCCCGCAGCACCACCATCAGTCAAGCACCACTTCCCTGTTTTAAGTGCCAAGGGAAAGGGCACCAGGCTAGCTAATGTCCGTCCTCGTCTCTCACGATCAACACGAGAGAGGCCGAGCAAGACCATAATGGAGAATTAGATTTGTTATTCAATGATGATTACCGTGCAGATGAGGAGATCGCGAACGAATACGAATCACCTGACCCCAAGTTTGGGTACATCCATATAATGGATGCGAGTACAACTTCAGACTCGCTCCACGCCCTAACGCTCGGTGACTCACTAGCATTGTCGCCGACCACCCACGCACTAGTCGGACATCTATTCCACCTGACGTTATATCACAGGTTAGCCCTGCGATTGTCTTGTAGAGGACAGCCCCACTAGCTACCAAGACTCTACGAACATCGGTCTTCTATACGTTTGTTAGTATTAACAACAAAGCGTGTAAGTTGACGGTGGATAGAAGAAGTTGTGTCAATGCCATTTCAGATGCGACAGTCACCCGACTAGGGTTGGCGACCATTCCTCATCCTACTCCATTCGACGTGTCATGGGTTGACGCTTTGTCACTACCGCTGAAGCGAAAATGCCACGTTCTATTAAAAATGGGGACATATGATGAGAGCGTCATGCGTGATGTGATCCCTATGAAAGTAGGAAGTATTACCATGGGTCATCCCTAGATCTATGAAGCCGGCGTCACCATAGCTGGCAGAGCGAACACGTGTTCGTTTATGCATCAGGGACAATGGGTCACATGGTACCATTACACCACAAAGCCAGCATCAAAGAGTGCCTCGACCAGAATGATCTGGCTAACGATCGTCCGCTATCCCGCGGCCCTCCGAGAACCAGATTCAACTACAATGACGTGGTATTATGTCCAGCCGAATGCGCAGTCCGCTGGACCGCCCGCGCCCACCAATCGGAAGACCTACGCTATACACAGCACCGCCCGAGCCGCTCACCCAACTACTAGAGCCAACCGCGCTAGTCATTCGGCCAACCACGCCGCTTGCGCTGCCAGCTCGGCCGCCTGCACCGTTCGCCCCGAGTAGACACGTGTCATCCCCACTGATGAAGGCGAAAATGGAGTGTAAATTGTCGTTGTTATTTTTGCTTCAATCAAATATAAATTTGTATTTGTCAACTTACTCAAAATCGTATAGCGATGAGCAAGGTCGTCTCCACAGGGATTGACACTTAGAGATAGAATTAGACTAATGAGTAGAATGGTCAAGAAAGGATAGGGAGGAATTTATTAATGATGTTTATAAAGAAAGTCCTCCCTACAGATTTTATATTGATCTCAGACTTCATACATGAAAAGAGAAAGTAGATTAGTGATTTTTGAATATTTTTGTCAAATCTTTAGAGATCAAATAGTAGGGGAAAAATAAGGTTGAATGTACGGTTGCAAGGTGTTTGTTGAAATATCTGAAAGAGGATTTGAGATTCATGTTTTTGCTTTGCTCTAAATCGATTCGATTCGGTTTCGACAATTAGATTGAGGATAATTCCTCAATATTTCTAAGTAAGAAATGATCTATTGATCTAAACCTACGTAAAAATATCGTCTTACCGAATTTGGCAGAGGACGGAGGTCGCCAACGGCTTCAGACCTTTGTTCTGGCCGCGTCTTCCTTCGGATATGAAAGTTGATCTTCCTTTGCGTTTCTTCCTCCTTCAGCACTCCCTTCTAGTTACTGAGTTGTCACCACCGATGACCAAGAGAACTAGAATGAGAGAAGGGGAAAATGCGCGCTCCGTCGTGCAAAAGAAACGCGATTTTTATAGATTTCAACTCAGCGCGACAAAGATCCCCATTTTCTGGCGATTCACAACCACTTTATAGGTCAGGAATCGTCAGATGACCTTACTGACCGGTATGGGACCATTTCGGCGACATCTCCGGCCACCGAGCGGCGGAAATCCGCCTTCTCGTTGCTGTAATGACGTCCCCGGCCACGAACACGAAGGTCGACTGTGAAGAATGACTTCATAACCCTTTATTAAATGTAGTTTTGCAAGCATGATTAGTGACACGTCACCCACCAGCTTCGTCCAAGAGTTTCATTGACCCGGTGCAGACCCCACTCTAGGCCAATATGATGAACTACGGATGCGTTGCTACCGTCGTACCATCCGCAAGTCAATGGCCACCCATCGTTGCCCTTCCATGTGCGGCGAGCACGTGCTTGACTCCCCAGGAGGCCAATGCCACCTGGTTGAGCTCACCTGAGACCGCCAACGACCAGGTCCTTCGTTGACCCTATACCCTAGCACCTATAAAAGGTCCTCTTCATGAATTCGCCCAGCATGTTTTGTCGCTGCATTGTCATCATCATGTTAGATCTACATATAGGCATGCAAAGTACAAGCAGGATGTTGACTCGCAGAGCCAAGTTTGAGTGTATGATGTGGGGAACCGAGTGCTGGTGAGAATTTTATCAGAGATTTACTCTCCCTGGTCGGCCACAACGCTACATGTTCGTAGCGCCGACTAGCTCTCGACACTCCAATGAGTGGGCAGACACACCTACATCACCGAAGCCCCTCCTTCATGGGGGACCAGCTCCACGTTTAACGTGGCGGGCCCGATCTTGTACTAAGCCCCTTCTCTTCCCTCCACCTTGGCCTTTCAAACCCCTTCAATGTGAGCGAGTTTGCCGCGACCACTTCCCCGATGATCTCACCCGATTGGCAGGAGTCAGGTGATTGTATACTGCTTGGGGTAGTTAACGATGCAGGGGATAGGGTCCTGCGAAGGCTCCTCTATGAAGGTACGGATGACCCAATCTCCACGGAGCACGATCTACGCATGTGACGACCAGGGCCTCACCAAACCTCACCGCTGACTACCCGAATTCGACGGAGCCGAGTTCTTCTGACCTCGAGAGGATTGATGGCGCATGCCATCAAGGTTCATTAGCAATGCCATCCATGCCACCCACCGCCGTCATCGAAGTCCAGGTCAAGATGCTCGTTATTGCCTTTTGATTTCATCCTTTTTTTGGTTGTAATTTGTGTTTCTTCGTATTCGTCCTTTCCCCCTTCTTTCTTTTAATTTTCAATTTTCCCTTCTATGTGTAATGGGGGCTCATCCTATAAGGGCCCCAAATGGACCTGAATTTTCTTTTTTGTTGACCCACTTGGGTGGGGAAGAGGGGGGGGAAGGGGGGGGGGCATTGACCTCTTCCCCCTTTATAAGGGAAGAGGGGGGCACCCTAGCCCCTTAGACCAAGAAGAACAAGGAGAAGTATTGTTGTTTGAATTTCTGGTCTGCCCTTTGATCAATGAAGAGATTTCAAAAAGGTAGGGGAGAAGACGAAAATCGGGAAGGATAGGAGTGAATCTGCACTTATTATGGAATTCTTGCCTCCTAATTTGTGGTGAGCATGTGGGAAACTCCCATGGCGTGAAGTCGCGAATCAACTACCGGCCGCGAGTCTTTGCTCGGCGCCAGAAATTCGCCGTTGGTGGTTGTTCGATCCCCGCCATTTCCAATCTGGGTCCGCACCGAATGCACTAGATTAGACTGTTGGTGGGGGAAAACCTCCATGAATTGATTTCCCAGATTGTTAGTCGGGCCAATTTGCGACCCTACTGGCCGCAGTTCTTCACTCAGGTGCAAGAGATCGCCGCCAGTCTTTGCTGTCCCACTCCGGATCAGCTGCAAACGTTTCCAACTGAGTTAGTGGGGGGCAGGTGTTTGCAAATGATCTTGTGGAGGGCCGCCTTGTGACCGATTCCCTAACGCTCAGTAGCCTCCCCTGTCGCAATCGATCCGGTCGTCCCCATCTATCGGATGCTCGGTCTCAATCGATCTGACCAATCCGATCGACCGCTCGGTGGCGACTGACCAGACCAATGCGGCCTACCGACCCGACCACACCGGCTGACCAATCCAGCCGATCTAGCTGACCAACCCGACCGACCGATTCGACAAAATCGGCCGACCATCTGGACTGACCTGGCTGACTGATCCGACCAATCTGGCACAAACAAAGTCACCCAGCCATCATTGCGGATGGCCGAACAAGACCCATCAGACCAGTTGTTTTTTGTGAGTCTGATGTCACCCTACCTACGATGGCCAATCGATCTGACCGCGATCTCCGACGACAACTGCATTGATACATGTGCCTATGGGAATCAACGCCTTTGCCTTATGTCGTCATTGTGCATGCCTAGTGCTCAACTATAGTCATCACTGAGTTGAGCTGCCACAGCTACTCACACTATGCCGGTTCGCTAATTACTGACGTAATTATCCCTGTGGTGCCATGTGAGTTTCTTCTGCCGCCCAAACCACCCTGATAGTCACCGAGTGATCACTCGGGTATTCACCCCCAAAGGTGAATATCCGTTGCCGCTCCGCTCGCCTTAGCCGACCATCATGGTGGCGTTGTGCCGCCCTCGAACTGCCCCGACAAAATCGTCTACTAGCTTTAGTAGCCACCGCTATCGCTCCCATCTTCCTCTCCTCCTCTGACCTTTACTAGGGCTTCAGTAACATCATCGCTCGTAAAGCTGTCGCTCGCTCTCTGGCACCTCTCTGCCACACTCGCTTCGACTGCCACCGACTGTCGACAAATTCTGCACCACGAGCCCCGCCGACAAGGTACACCATCCTCTCTAGTTGCTTGTTTTAATTATCACTTGCAGTAAATATTCGTCTTGACTTCACCACGCTTGCGCTAGTTAGGGAGAGAGGTTTGAGAAACTATGACATACTCGAGTGTCTTACTAGTACAACCAAGACCGTTCGTTACGTGCGAGCCCTACAGAGTGATTTCATTCGGCTGTAGACGCCTTCGTCTCTTTAACGAGGTTTGAGAGGCCATTGTCGCCGTCACCCGGCGATCCCGTTAATTTGCGCATCGTAGCTACATCGACCCGTTAGGGTTTACCCGTGAGACACCGTCAATATCCGATACGACTACCCATTATCGGTACTGAGCTATTATACTCGGTGTCCACCGAACAACGTCCTCGATGACCTCTGACATTAGCCTCCTCACAGAAATACTTGGGCACAGTCTGAAGAAGGAAAAGTGATGGAGGACCATCTCGAGGACGACGCCACGATGACGAAGAACCATCTCGAGGATGACGCGACGGGACGTCGTCAGCCACGCCGCGCAACTCGCGCCGACGCTCGCCACCCGGGGTTAAAGTACCCCGCATAAGAACTTTTATCTTTTTACTTATGCTCATTTTCATGTGTGTTTGTATTTTCGGATTCATGGACTGGGCCAATTTAGTTAGGCCCCGTCCTCGTCGTTTTAACTTTTTATGTTTGTATTTTAAATTTGTAAGGAGAGACCAAAGCACGTCTCGTGACGTTTCGTCGTCTCCCACCTTCACTTGGCACCCATCCTCACTATATAAGGGGATGGCATGCCCAAGGAACACCTTGGAGTCATTGTTGAAAAGTTTATTCACAATTCGTCTCCCCCCTATCGTAGAGAATAGTGTCGGAGGTTTGGCTAGGCCCACCCCACGTCGAGATCACTCCGTGGGTAGAGCCCACGTCTCTCCCATCGAGATCACTCCGAGGGAGACGTGTTAAAGCGCACCGTCGAGATCACTCTGGTACGAGGAAAGAGTTTCAAGAAGCCGCCGCCATCAAGAATCGAAAGAGGCCTTCGTCGAGATTACTCCGGGGGTCTTGGGAGATTCAAGAAGCATTGCCGACATGCCATCAACTGGGGAAATCTGCTCCGCCGAGGGAGCACACCCTAGATCCATCAAGAACTCCTCTTTCTTGGAGGGTTCTTGGTTGTTACAGTTCAAGAAAGCCATTTCTTGGTACCTTTTCCCACCGTTCCACCATTCCTGATCCATACCCCACCCTTCTCTTCGTTCTTGATCCACCCCACCACCGTTCTTGAACATCCTCCCACATTTCTTGAATTTCCCCTCTTTCCCCTCCCCCACGTTTTCTTGATTCCTTCCCCTCGCCCCGTTTCTTGATTCTACCACGTCCCACCCAGTTGCTTGAACTTCTTGATCTGTCCCTCCACGTTCTTGAACCCTCCCCATCTCGTTATTGATCCTTCCCATCACGTTCTTGAACCTTCCCATCTCGTTCTTGATCCGTCCCTTCACGTTCTTGAACCCCCCCATCTCGTTCTTGATCCTTCCCATCACGTTCTTGAACCTTCCCATCTCGTTCTTGATCCGTCCCTTCACGTTCTTGAACCCCCCCATCTCGTTCTTGATCCTTCCCATCTCGTTCTTGACCCTTCCCATCTCGTTCTTGATCCATCCCTCCACGTTCTTGAACCCTCCCCATCTCGTTCTTGATCCTTCCCATCTCGTTCTTGATCCGTCCCATCTCATTCTTGGTCCTTTCCCCATCTCGTTCTTGACCCTTCCCCATTACCATTCTTGAACCCTCAATTCTCTCACACTTCTTTCCTCTCGATTCTTGGCCCCTCGCCCTCGCCTCCCGCTCGAGCACCCTTCCACCGTTCATCACTCGGCGCCCCCGTGAGAGGGTACCCCTCCCGCGCACCTCTCCGCCTGCCGCTGCAGGCGTCCGCGCGCCCTCGCCTGCGACCACCGCGCGGTGCGTCCGCTCGCTAGTGCGCGCGTCGTGTTCCTCGCGCCGGCCCGTGCGCGCACGCACCAAAACACCTCCGCGCGTGCTCGTTTGCTGCCACATCCTTTGCCGTGGTCCCAAGGTCGGTTGACTTGATCACCTTCAGCGCTCATCGGTCTGACGTCCGAGCAATCACGCCAAAGTCATCTACCAACACGTTACCATCTACACCACATCACCTGCCAGAACGAGATTTGACGTCGTGGATTAGTGGGACTTAAGGTTAGTCTCGTCTCCCCTCCGTTTACCAGCATTATTATCTTTTCCAGTCTCATCTTCCGCTATTGCGTCCTCTGCCATTATTTTCATTACAATTCACGGATAGGATAGCCACCATCGTCGAGTGTAGGAATTCTTTGAGGTTGACGAATATTCTTTGGCCTAGACGCCGAACACTCCATGGCCGTCATACGCCGTCATTATCTAGACGTCTAGTTGATTTCGCGGGTCATTTGGGAGTTTGATCTAGGGATCATTCTTCTCTCGTTGACCAGCACGGCCGACACCGTTATCCGTCGATTCCCTCTACAGCTCATCCGCTATTTTCCCGTGCATTGAATTACATCTCACGTCATCGCATCATAATTCCTGTGACGTAATACGAGCCGCTCGATCCCGGCCGACATCATATTACATCAAAAAGAGTCCTAAAAATATTAATCACATGCCCAATTTTCCTTTTTGCTACTCCGTTTTGTTGTAGGGTGTTCACAGACGATGACTCTTGCACTATTCCATGTGTCAACAAATAGGCATTCAACGCCTCATTAAAGAAATACTTTGCACTATCCGATCAAAAAAATTTAATAGAAATATCAAATAGGTTCTTCACTCCAACACAAAACTCTTGTATCACTCTCATCATTTCTGACTTAGGCTTAAGTAGATGTTCCCAAGTCAGTCTTGAGGAGTCATCCACTAGGATAAGAAACCACCTCGCACCTGTAAGAGAGGACAGGGGTGCTAGTCCCCACACATCACAATGAACAAGATAGAATGGAGTTCTCCTTCGCTTTATCCGTCTATTATATGAGGCCCTATTATGTTTTGCGTGATGACATGACGCGCGAATAAACTTTGACATGTTAATATCTTTTGCAAAACCAGGAAAGATTTGTTTCATCAATGCAAAAGATGGATGTCCCAAACGAGAATGTAAAATTTTCAGATCTTTAAGTCCTTTGTTGATGGAGGACCATCTCGAGGACGACGCCACGATGACGAAGAACCATCTCGAGGATGACGCAACGGGATGTCGTCAGTCACGCCGAGCAGCTCGCGCCGACGCTCGCCACCCGGGGTTTAAGTACCCCGCGTAAGAATTTTTATCTTTTTACTTATGCTCATTTTCATGTGTGTTTGTATTTTTGGATTCGTGGACTGGGCCAATGTTGTTGGGCCCCGTCCTCGTCATTTTTACTTTTTATGTTTGTATTTTGAATTTGTAAGGAAAGCCGAACCACGTCTCGCGACGGTTCGTCCTCTCCCACGTTCACTTGGCACCCATCCTCACTATATAAGGGGATGGCATGCCCAAGGAACACCTTGGAGTCATTGTTGAAAAGTTTATTCACAATTCGTCTCCCCCCTATCGTAGAGAATAGTGTAGAAGGTTTGGCTAGGCCCACCCCACGTCGAGATCACTCCGTGGGTAGAGCCCACGTCTCTCCCATCGAGATCACTCCGACGGAGACGTGTTAAAGCGCACCGTCTAGATCACTCTAGTACGAGGAAAGAGTTTCAAGAAGCCGCCGCCATCAAGAATCGAAAGAGGCCTTCGTCGAGATTACTCCGGGGGTCTTGGGAGATTCAAGAAGCGTCGCCGACACGCCATCAACCGGGGAAATCTGCTCCGTCGAGGGAGCACACCCCAGATCTGTCAAGAACTCTTCTTTCTTGGAGGGTTCTTGGTTGTTACAGTTCAAGAAAGCCATTTCTTGGTACCTTTTTCCACCCTTCCACCATTTCTTGATCGCCCACCCCCCTTTCCCCATCGTTTCTTGATTCCCAACCGCCTCGTCTTGCCTTTCTTGATCGCCCACCCTCCTTTCCCCATCGTTTCTTGATTCCCAATCGCCTCGTCTTGCCTTTCTTGATCGCCCCCCCTTTCCCCATCGTTTCTTGATTCCCAACCGCCTCGTCTTGCCTTTCTTGATCGCCCACCCTCCTTTCCCCATCGTTTCTTGATTCCCAACCGCCTCGTCTTGCCTTTCTTGATCGCCCACCCCCCTTTCCCCCTCTTTTCTTGTTTCCCAACCGCTTCGTCTTTTCTTTCTTGATCTCCCCCCTTCCTTTCCCCATCGTTTCTTGATTCCCAACCGCCTCGTCTTGCCTTTCTTGATCGCCCACCCTCCTTTCCCCATCGTTTCTTGATTCCCAACCGCCTCGTCTTGCCTTTCTTGATCGCCTACCCTCCTTTCTCCCATCGTTTCTTGATTCCCAACCGCCTCGTCTTGCCTTTCTTGATCGCCCACCCTCCTTTCCCCATCGTTTCTTGATCCCCAACCGCATCCTCTTGTCTTTCTTGATCACCCACTTTCTTTCCCCTTGATTTCTTAATTTCTTGATTTCTTGAATTCTTGATTTCATGATTTCTTGATTTCTTGATCTCACCATATCTCCTTGATTACCCTTCGTTCTCCCCTTTGCCCTCATCTTTCTTGATTTCTTGATTCCCACCCTCTACGCCATAACCGATTACTTGGTTTTCTGCCCCACCCCCACGACTATTCCCACGATACTTGGTTCGCTGTCTTGCCCGCCCACACGACTACGCCCTGCGCCAGCCAAGCGCGTGCCTTGTGCGCCCTCTGCTCCGACTTTTGTTGCACGCCACCCGTGGACTCAGCCCTCTGCTGGTAGTTACGACCGCACCGTCCGCACCCGGTTTTGTCCTCGCCAACGACACTCGTCCGCACGACCCGACACTAAGCATCCGCTCGACGACTTGGACGCCTTGGACTAAGCGATACAAAGGTCAGTCTCGTCTCCCCTCTATAAACTCCAGTATTATTATCTTCGACAGTCTCGTCTTCCCCTATCGCGTCCGCTACCGTGATATTCTCGAACATCATCGGATAGGACTAGCCACCTTGTCGAGCATAGGGATTCTTGTGGTGGACGGACTGTCATCCGACTTGGACGCCGAACGCTCCAGGGCTGTTAGATGCCCCTCACTTAGTAGACGTCTAGTAGGTCCAGCGGGTCATTGGGAGTTTGATCTTAGGTTCACTCGTCTCTCATTGATCGGTACGGCCGACGTCGCTATCCGTCAAGTCCTTATCTGCTCATTCGTATTTTCTCATCATTCGGCTTACATCCCATACATTCGCATCATAACCCTATGACGTGAAACGCGCCGATCGATCCCGGCCGTCGTCGTATCACATCATTTGTTGTTGTTGTCTTCCATCATTTGAGAATTCACCATCATCCCTGCCTTCATTTCATCTTTAACATAGATCAAGCCATTCCTCTCCTTAGAGGGAGAAATCTTTAGGTTCCTTGCTTTGTCATACACAAAACAACCAGTAGAAGCAATAGTTAGTGCACAATTAATATTATTGACCAAATGTTGAGTAGATAACAACTGGGCCTTGAGGTTAGGAACATTTAAAACATTTTTAGTACTCCCAATGCCTCTATTTTCACGTCACCTATAACCATCACAGATAAGATTTCACCTCCTGCAGTGAAGATCAAAATTTTGATCAATATGGAGTCAGATGACCTATGGCCCCGGAGTCCAAGATCCAATCCATATAAATATGGTCAGGAGAAAGATGCTTACCAGATACAAGATAAAAGTTGGTCATGGGCGTAGAACTAAAGAGTGACTTTTACTTCTCTAGTTCCTCCCTCAAGGAGTTGACCTCATCATCCCCTCTCTTGGACTCATTCTTAGTAGTATTTGAGATTGATGTTTCTCCTTCTTCTTGGCGCCTTTCTAGACTAGATACAAAATAAGAATGGGTCTTCGGAGGCTGGCCCTGCAAGTCCCAACAATTCATCTTTGTATGGCCTCTTCATTTACAATAATTACACACTACATTATTTTGATAAAATTTCCCTCCCCAACCTTTCCAAGTTGGATCAAAGATTCCTTGAACACTGTCAGCTTGGGTTTTGCTCTATTCATTTAAAGTTATCTGTCTCATTGATCAACCATTAAACCTGAAAATTTTCTTCCTTAGTAGTCCCCAAATTCAGCTGTAGACAGGGGCTTTTCTTGTCCAATACGATATTGATAGCTTCTTCAAGGTTAGGGACTCTCTCTTGATTTAGAATTTCCTTCTCAAGACCTCATATTCAGCTTTCAGACCCATAAGAAACTTAAACATACGGTCTCTTAGGGTGTACTCCCATTCATTTAGATTTAATATTGGTTGATAGTAATCTAATTCAAGCTAGATAGATTGTAACTCACTCACTTAGTCCGGCACGGTTCTGCCTTCCATGTTGTATACTCCACGCCTTCACAACCAGGTCATACATTCCTTTTGAGAGTTGTCTTCTGGACATAATCCCTAATTTGCTTGGCTGTTATCAAAAAGGACATCTTCGGAAGCATACCTTTCATCATACTAGCTAAGAGGAATACATGGACGTTTGCATCATCAGTTATGAAGTGATCACTTAACTCTCTACCAAGTAGAGTAAGCTCGACCATCTGACCCCACAGATCAACGTTTCTATCATTATATCGTAAAGGCTCTACAATAGGTAGATTTACAGATGGTACCGCATAGGATGTTGCACTTAGATCGTCAACCGACTCATGTGTTGAGCCACCTACGCTGGATCTAGGCAGTTCACAAAATGTCTGTAAGTCTCCCACCACTCAGAGACAATCAGACAAAAAAGGGCGTCACAAACAGCTCCAATTGGCCAAGAGCAGGACTAGTCGAATACAGCTCAAATCAAGCAGCTCCAATCACCAAGAACCAAGAGCAAGACAGCTTCAATCAAGATAACTTCAACCACCAAGATAGCTTCAACCAAGATACCACTCACCACTCAAAGACAATCAGACAAACACTTACACAGCATCACAAACAGCTCCAACTAGCCAAGAGCATGACCAATCGAATACAGCTCAAAATGAGCAGCTCCAACCACCAAGGAGCAAGATAGCTTCAACAACCAAGAATCAAGACAGCTTCAACAACCCAGGTAGCTTCGACAACTAAGAACCAAGATATCTTGAACCAAGATACCACCCGCCACTCAGAGACAATCAGACAAACACTAACAAGATGTCATAAACGGCTCCAACTGGCCAAGAGCAAGACTAGTCGAATACAACTCAAATCTTGCAGCACCAACCACCAAGAACCAAGAGCAAGATAGCTTCAACCAAGATTGCTTCAATGACCAAGATAGCACTCAAAGCGAGCAGCTCCAACTGGCCACGAACACGGTGAGCTCCTACCAGATCAGATCAAGCAGTCACGAATGCAGAGAATACCACTCCGTTGACGCCCTAGCTGCAACCAGCTCACGATTAAAGCTCTGATACAATGAAGAACTTGCAGCCAGCATAGGACGTTCAAGCCCTAGATCATACGAGAGAGAGTCCACTGAAAAAAAACATACTAATCCCAAAAGACCCACGTACCCTTATATAGGGTACTATTATAGGTTACAGCATATTGGGCCTATCAGAATGAGCCATACAGTACATAAGAGAAAATATAGAAAAAGAAAATATATACAAAGACATAATTAAAGTTAACACACTCTCCATATGACCCTCTCCTCCCATTCTTTTGTCACGATCATTTTCATCAACATCCTTACCAAACCCGTCAATTCTTATCATTTTCTTTAATTGTACTCTCTCATCTACACTTCTCCATCTCAGCTCTATTGATGTGCCTTCATATCCATCTCCCCTGCCTTCCCTTTGCCTTTTGTACTGTTAGTAGAGCTGCAGCTGAATGTCAGTCAAGGTCATTCGACATTACATCAACCTTCTCATTGGGTTCCATATCAGAGGTATATTGTTACATCTTAGATTTGATATAGTTATTGGTTAGTGATAATTATTGATTTGCTCTCAATGTTTGTGTGATGTTGTGGTTTTGGTTATAAACTTTGATTGGGTATTCTTGGACCATCTAATCTCATTAAATTAGTAATCATTCCCTTAGTTGGTCAATTCTTCGTCCGCGGAATTAGGTTCCGCTGTACAAGGTTAAAACAGTCCAGATCACCCTCAAAGTGTAACCTAATAGACATGGGCACCGCATGGTAAATGTCGGTCCATAGTAGATTGCGGGTTTACGATCTTCAGTTGACCCACAACAGAGGCCACCAACATTTTTTTGTTAGACGCATTGTGTTTAGTGATGGCACAAAACTTCGACTTGATGCCATATTCATATGCAACTTCCATGACGATCCGCACCAAGTTGGTGCCGCATTGGGATCCCTTGATTTGTCGAAGAGCAAGAAGTAGCTCACAGAGCTTCCAGTCGGCGTCAATCCAGTGGACAGTGACACTAATAAGGGCGAGATTATTTGGGATGTGCAAGCATCCACAGTAAGCGAGAAACTGTGGATGTCAGCAAACATCTCTATAAATTTTTCTTGGACTTCTCTCTACATCTTATCAACCATTGCTTTAACCGCATCCATACTAGCAATGCCCCCAACCACTTGTGTCCCGTAGAACCATATCTCTGGACTGACTTCTTCTTCACAAGTTGCCATGGAAGATCGTTGTGGCAGTTGAACCTAACGAACTCCTCCTTTATACGCACCACATTGATGCCGCGTAAGTACAACTTGTGGGACAAAAATTCTTAGTGGTGAATAATTCTCTGCTTCATCGAGCCTCCCCTAATTTCTTCATGAAATTTACAGTGTGCTTTCTCTAGATGTCTCCAAAATACGTTTGTGCTCTTATCTTTATTGCGATTGCTGATGACCTTATGGGGAGGGTTCTACGCTTGACAAAGCATACACTTGTACTTGTCTAGGCCAACTTTAACAAAACGATCTAAAACTTTACACCAATTATGTCTTATGCTTTGAGATGAGACGTTGTCATCAACCTCTACGGGATAGCAATCCATGGACACTGACGGTGTAGCCCTAGCCATTGACTTTGAAGTGGTAGAAGATGTGAACTCCATAACTCTACCAAATTAATTCATGATATGCAATGATTTGTACAATGTGTGTGACGCAGAATCTTCCTCACACACTAGAGACACATTCAAATATAAAAAAATAATGTGATGCGAAACACCGACGGCCGGGATCGAGCGGCGCGTTTCGCGTCACAGGAATAATGATGATATGATGCAAACACAATGAGATTTTATGATCGAGCAGTTAAGACACAAGGAGATAACGTGATGGACGGTGACGATCACCAAATAGATTGATCCGAAAGTCAGACTCCCAATGACCCTCAAGACCACTAGACGTCTAGACGAGAGGGGCGTCTAACGGCCCTGATAAATTCAGAATTTAAAGATCAAGTGACAGACCGTTTACCTCAAGAAAGTCCTGCTCCCACAACAGTGGCTGTTCCTAATCCGTCGTTGAGTGATGAGTGGCGGCAGAGGATGCGATAGCGGAAGACGGCACTGGAACAGGTAATAATACTGGTTGAGGATGGAGAGGAGACGAGCTGACCTTAAAATATGTAGTCCACGGCGTATCGAAGACGGGCGTAGAGATAGCGTTCCGGGGATGGATTCGTCTTGTCGTAGGCCAGAATGCCGGGAGGGATCAACGTGGCTTGGCGCCAGTGACGGGGCGGCACCGGTCGCGACTGGCAGTGGCGGTGGCGCAGAGCCGCGGTACAGGGCAGAATGGCAGCGCAGGGCGGGTTGATGACGCGGGGCGAAGCCTCGGCGCGGCGTGGAGCCACAAAGTGCGGCAGAGCCGTGGCGATAAGCGGACCCGCGGCGGGGCGCGAACTCGCGGCGCGCGGTCGGATCACGGCTGGGCGCGAGTCCGCGGCACTGGCGAAGCCGCGGCGCGGCGCGGGAGTCGCGGCGCAGAATGGGTCCGCAGGGCGGCGTGGGGTCGCGGCACAAAGCGGGTCCCCGACGCGGGCGGTGATGCGGGGCGGGGCGACAATGGGAGAAGTGGTGGTCGAATCAAGAAGGGGGGGGGAAGCCAAAGGGTGATGCAAGAATGGGGTGGTTATGGTCAAGAACGATGGAAGATGGTGGGGAATGGTCAAGAACGATGAGGGTGAAGAGGAAGATTCAAGAAACGATGGAAAGTAGTGGCAGATGGTCAAGAACGATGAGGGTGAAGAGGAAGATTCAAGAAACGATGGAAAGTGGTGGAAGATGGTCAAGAACGATGAGGGTGAAGAGGATGATTCAAGAAACGATGGGAGGAGAAGGGGAATGGTTAAGAACGATGAGGGTGAAGAGGAAGATTCAAGAAATGATGGAGGGGTGAAGGATGGGGAGATGGACGGGTAGAGCCAAGAACCTGGCGTGGTGAGTTCTTGGTGGGTCGCGGGTGGTTCTCCTCGTTGGAAATGATTTCCCGAATGCAGCGCGGCGCCGTAGTCGTCGCGAACCTTCGAGGACGTCCAGAGTGATCTCGATGGGTGCTCTCTCGATTCTTGATTTCAACAGCTTCTTGAAAATCTTTAACGTACCGGAGTGATCTCGACGGTACGGTTGAACACGTCACGCCCAGAGTGATCTCGACGGACAGGACGTGGGCTCTACTCCTCGGAGTGGTCTTGACGAAGAGGTGGGGCTAGCCAAACCCCCTACGCTACGACTACGATAGGGGGAAGATTCTTGAAACAATTTCAATTCAAAAACTTCCAAATGTTCCTTGGGCATGCCCTCCCCTTATATAGGGAGGAGGGGTGCCAAGAGAACATGGGGAGAGATCAAACCGTCGTGAAACGTGGTTCGGTCTCTCCTTACAAATTCAAATACAATTCTAAAATATAAAATCAAAGACGAGGACGGGCCCTACGATAATGGCCCAATCCATTATTCGGAAAGAAATACAACATGATGATGAAAATAATAAAATGGTAAAGCCTTGCTTACCCGGAGTACTTAAACCCCGGATGACGGAGGTCGACTCGAGCGCCTCGGTGTGGCTGGTGGCGCGTCATCGTGGCATCCTCGGGTGGCGTCGTCGTCGCTGAGCCGCCATCTGCTGGATGGTCCTCCATCATAATGGAGATTTAAATAAGCGTTTTCTAAACTTTAAGTTCATAGAAGTAAAACAATGCAGAAAGTAATGATGTTGTATTACAGTTAATCAATTGAAGGACCCTTTTGCAATCAGATCAAACAATCCATCAATCAGATTTACTCAATGGACTGATCGAATCCTAGGTCACTGAGTAGAATGGACTGATGGATCCATTACAGTAGTGCATATGTGAAGGAGGGTGGGTGGAAAGAACCCATTTCTTCTTCTCCATGTTGTCAGTCCCATTTAGTGAGGACCATTGATAATTAAGCACAACTTTTTTGAACAAACAATAGATCGATGGTTAAAAAAAGTTCTGGCTGACTCTTACACGTTTCACATAACACATGCTACAAATTGATATATATGTAACTAACAAATTGCTATATACGAAAAATTGAAAAATTAATATATATATATATATATGACCAATTAATATATATGTACCTGTTTGGGTCAACGACAAATACGCACGAGCTCAGGTGGCTACACTTGAGTTATATTTCCCCTGCTAAGTAGTGACGGTAGTGACGTGCTCAGCAATGCCACGCGGACTTCTCTAAAGTCCAAGAAAGCTGAGGTATAAAGTGAGTGAGAGCTTTAGAACTATAGAAATCAAGAGAAAGAGAGATTGAGAGAAATGGAGAGTGAGAGGATGGAAGAATAACAAAATTCTGAGAGATAACAAGCAAAAGTGTGAAAAGGAAAGATTGAGTGATTGAGAAATCAAGAAAGAAAAATGGAAATAAGAAGAAAGAGATTGAAATCAAACACGGAGATAGACTAGAAAGAGGAAGATAGATAGATAGCAGATAAAGAGATGGAAAAAAAGAAGAAAAATAGCAGAGAAAGATCGAATAAAGAATTAGACTTATCAGAGGAGGACAAAGAGATGAAGTAAGACATAGAATAAACGTAGGAAGAGATAGATTTCAATAAAACACGGGGACGGACTAGAGAGAGGAACATAGAGAGAGAACAGCAAAAGAGATGGAAATAAGATAAGAAAAATGGCAGAGAAAGTTCAAATAAAGAATTAGACATAACAAAGGAGGACAATAGAGATGAAGTTAGACATAGACTGAAAGTAGGAAGAGAGATATTTCAATGAAACACGGGGATGGACTAGAGATAGGACGATAGAGAGAGAACAGAAAAAGAGATGGAAATAGGAGAATAAAAATGGCAGAGAAAGTTCAAATAACAGGATATACTTAACAGAGGAGGAAAAAGAAAGATGAATTAAGACATACGAAACGTAGGAAGAGAGAGATTTAAATACAACATGGGGATGGACTAGAGAGAGGAAGACAGAGAGAAATCAGCAAATGATATTGAATTAGGAGAAGAAAAATGGCAGAGAAAGAGGAAATAACAGTATACTTAACAGAGGAGGGCAAAGAGAGATGAAGTAAGACATAGACTAAACGTAGGAAGAGAGAGACTTAAATCAAACACGAGGATGGACCAAAGAGAGAAAGATATAGAGAGATCAGCAAAATAGATAAAAATAAGAGAAGAAAATTACAGAGAAAGATGAAATAACGGGGTATATTTAAGAGAAGATGACAGAGTGAGATGAAGTAAGACATAGAATGAACAGAAAAGAGAGATATGAAGATCAAACATGGAGATAGAATACAAAGAGAAAGAGAGGGAGAGTTTATGCAAAAAGATAGATTATACAGATGAAGATGGAAAGAAAGACAAATCATGTACAGACCTCGGGGAAACGATCTCCGACGATGAGGAAGCAATCTTCGAGACGTCCTTCGGGGAAGTGATCTCCGACGATGCGGTCGTCGGTGAAATGAATACCACGTATTGATGGCGCGTCGCCACCGATCGTCATCGAGCCAGCAGCAGAGGAGCAGCAGGACGTCACCGACCCAGCACACGAGGAGCCGTCACTACCCAGCTCGCCACCGAGACGGATCCAGCCACCACGACGAGCCGCCGCAGCAACACGGGATCCCGGATTCCGTTATACGGCATGACACGGACACCGACCACCGGGGCACACCGACACCTTCGGTTACTTTATTCTATAGCTTTTCGCTCTTATCGTGTTGTCGTGTAGCGGGGGAAGGGCCCATATGAGGAACTCTTCCCCCCCCCCCTTTTTTTCTATGTTGGGCCTGACAAGCCTGCTTTCCTTATTTCCTTTCCTTTTTGTTTTTGTTTTGTTGTTTTTGGACTTAAGGAAGGGCCCATCTTCACCCATATATAAGGGGAAGAGGTGGGCGCTTCCCCTTACGCTAAACCTAATTTGAAGAATCGTACGTTGAAAGAAAAGCGTCAGGTCGTGGGGAGAAGAGGAGAAGAAAGAAGAAGAAGAAGAAGAAGAAGAGGAGAAGAAAGAAGAAGAAGAAGAAGAAGAAGAGGAAGAGGAAGAAGGAGAAGAAGAGGGGAAGAGAGAATGCCGCCGCGCCGCCCTCCTGTCGCTGAGCCTCGCCGTACCGCCGTCGCCCTACATCAGGACCTCCGCGGCGCCGTCCCCCAATGCCAGGACCGTTGCCCTGCTGCTCCTGCCGCCAGACCTCGCCATCCCATCGTCGCCCTGCTGCTCCCGGCCGCCAGAGTCCGCCCGCGCCGCAGACACCCTGCGCCCAGGCCTTCGTGCAGCCGCCCTCCCTCGCCCGGATCGTTGCTTGCCCCTCTGAACGCCGAGGCCGCCGCACTGCCGTCCTCCGGCACCTGGATCATCGCGTCGCGGCTTCCCAGCCCAGAGCCGCCGCGTCGTTTCCCCGAGCGCCACACTCCGTGGCCGCCTGCTACTTGGCCACAGGGCCGCTCCCCGAGAGCCCTACAAGTGGTGCCCGCCACGCCTTGCACGGGATCGGGACCACGCCTCGTCGTGGCTGCTACGTTACACCTGCGCCCGCTGCGCGTGCCGCTGCGCTGGCCGCCCGCCGGCGCCGCACGGTCCTAGCAGCGCTCACCAGCTGCGCCCGCTGGTGTGCTGTGCGACACCCGCAGCGCGTGGCAACAGCGCGCGCGCCGGTGCATCGTGCGCCATCTGCTGCGCCCGCTGGCCGTGCTCACAGGTGCCTTATGCGCCCGGCCGTGTGCCACCGTCCTCACGACGTGCCCGCCGTCCGTGATCCGCGCGACGTTCGGGCTCCTGTTCTGCTCACACCGACGCCGCCGCCCCTCCGCACCAGTCACCCTCCGGCGCCCCCGACAACTCCCTCCTCTGGAACCAGTTGGTACGAAGATCCCGTCGCCAGCGCGACGAAGGTACTCTGCTTCCCTCGCTTCTTTACGTCCTTTATTTCCTTCAGTATTCTTTCGTATTGCCTCCACCGCGCTCGGTTAGATAGGTGAGTGGGACAGGTTGAGCGAACGACGAAAACCAAACGAGCGTCTTACCCGTCCGGTACGAGTCGGGACACCCCGACGCGTGTGAGCAACCCTGTGGGGACAACCCCCCATTCGACGGCGTGCGCGCCCTCGACCCCCTCTCAGACGACTTGGAAGACCGGTTCGGCCCCACTTGGCGACTCCGTCCATGCCCCGGGTTGGCATACCATCGCTTGTCGGCGCATTGCACATACCAGATCAGGGCCATCATTATCGTTATTGTGATACATACATTCCTGTTTCCCGCATACCCCTCGGTTGACGTCGCGGACGTGAACCGACTAGTTAGTATCCGACACCGAGTTCCTACCCTCGGTGACGGTCGGACGCCGTTGAGACGACGTCCGGCATCGAATTGGTATTAGAGCCCGGCTGTGGTCGCCCACAGCACGTCTCCGACTTCGCATCGCATCGCATCGCATCCATCAATTTTACGTGCATTCATATAGGTACCCAGGGAATGGCCGTAGAGACGCGATTCGCACGGATGGCGCAACGCGGAGGTTCTACATCCCCGCGACGAGTCGAACCGTCGCGAGACGAGAGAGGCAACGAGATTGCCCTCTCGGGACCTCAACCGGCCTCGCCGGTTGCGGATCCTACCTTACACCATATCGAGGACACGCCGGTCCCACCCGACGTCGCGGGTGCTTCAGGCGCAGCGAGATCACCGGCATCGCCCGGTTGTTCACGCCGATCACAGCACTCCCCATGTGGTACACCGCGAGTCCTCGACGACTCCCGATCGAGTGACTACAAAGACCGGGATACCACGAGACGACGATCACACGGGAAATCTCCCGTCGTCGAGTACACTCCCAGAGCGACCCCTGCACGGGGTAGAGGACGAGGACGAAGAGGCGCCACTCGCCAGTACCCGCCAAGAGAAGAACTTCCGGAAGACCAAGGAGCTCAACGTCGCGCATCGGCAGCTAGGACGGAGCGCTTGGAGCGGATGCTCGCCGACACCCGAGTGTCCGAGCACGGAGTTGAGGCAGGACCGGTTGCACGAGGCCCCCCTCGCCCCCCTTACGGGGCTGGTAGACCCGAATACCGTGGTCACCCCGACCCGGACCTCGCTAATGATTACGAGGTCCCTGATCGCCCATTTTTCGGCGTACCGCCACCGGTACACCTAGCTAGGGAACCCGCGCGCGACCCACAGGATGTCCGCGCTTGGGACATGCATCGCCCGCGGGACGACTACGCCCGTGGCTACGACGGGGACCCTTATGCTCGACCTGATCTCCCTATACGTCAGTACGAGTGCGACCCGAGCCGTGACTACCCGGCTCGTCGGTTCGACCCCGTCCCTCCCCGTGGTCCGCGGTTCGACGAGCCACCGGCACGACGCGAGGACTACCCCTGGCCGCCACCCCCGCCATATTACGGGGCTGACGGTGCATACCCACCCCCACATCGTCCGGTGCCCTTGGACCGAGCACCGCGGGATGGTCGTCCCTACCACGAGGACGACCGTGGACACGACCCATTCCCGCCCCGTCGCCCCATGGACCAGCGACGAGGGGACTACCCCGTGCCCGAGCGGCACTATGACGACGACGAGCGTCGGCGCGAGGAGCATCGTGCACGCATCCAGAGGAGCGTGCGCACTAACGTACCCGTCTACGAGGGCTCGAGGAAGCCCAAGGAGTTCATTGACTGGGAATCAAAAATGAACTCGTATTTCAGATGGATGACGACCTTTGCGTCAGTGCGCGAGACACGCGGCAGACGGACAAGCCAAGATCTTCTGGGAGAATGAGCAATTCTCGGCCGAACGACGAGGACAGCCCATCATGTCGTGGGCAGAAATGGCGCGGAAACTAAGGAACAAGTACGTTCCTCGTCAGTACCAGATGACACTCTTCCTCTCGTGGCTCGACCTTAAGCAAGGTCCACTCCCGGTGTCGGAGTACATCGAGGCTTTCGAGGAATGCCAGATGCGTTGCCGTTTCGTGGAGGATCCCCGCGTCATCATCGGCCTCTTCGCCCACGGCCTTCGGCCCACCTTGCGCAGCAAGGTCCTCGACTGCCAACCGGCAGAGGTCGACGAGGCATACCACCTAGTGGAACACCTGGATCCGCCCATCGAAGACGCCCCGGCCCCCAACGCGCACACCCCGCCGCGAGTTCCTACGGTTCGGCCTGCACCCGCTCGTTCCACCCTACCCGCGACCACTCGGGTCACACTGGTCACCGGGGGCCAAGGAACGACCCCAACCACCTCAGTGGGGTCTACCCCGCAAGCCCGGGCCTCGACCGGCGATGCCCCGGCCCGTAGCGCTGCACCAAGTCAAGCACACATCACGTGCTACAAGTGCCAAGGACGAGGGCACCGGGCACACCAATGCCCATCTACACTTTTGATTGATGTCGGGGAAACCGAACAGGATTATTGCGATGGAGCCGACGTACCCCCGGAGGACCACTATCACGGGAACGAGGAATGCGCCCTTGAATACGAGGAGCCCGATGGACAGATAGGATTCATCCATATCATCGAGGCGCGAGGAGCCCCACCCGTGACAGGCCGAGCGTCCGTCCGGCCGTTAGCCAACATCGCTGTCGACCCACCCGGCAGCAGTAGAGATAGGATATCACCGCGGGTTGACAACCCCGCTAGACTTCCACAGGCTGCTCATCAGCCGACACCGTTCGTTGATGCGGCCACCCGTACATCGATCTTCTACACGTACATCAAGATCAACGGCAAGGCGTGCAAGGTGATCGTGGATAGCGGTAGTTGCATCAACGCGATCTCAGATACTATGGTCAGCGGCTTAGGGTTGACTTCGATAGAGCACCCCACGCCGTACGACGTTTCATGGATCGACGCTTCATCACTATCTGTGAAGCGTCAGTGCCGCGTCCCCCTGAAGGTGAACACCTACGCCGAGGACGTACTCTGTGATGTACTACCCATGAAGGTGGGTAGCATCATCCTCGGTCAACCATGGTTATATGATCACGACGTCACCTTAGCAGGGTGCGTGAACACCTGCTCCTTTATGCACCAGGGGCGACGAGTTACGTGGCACCCGTACACCACGAAGCCGGCCAGCAAGGCAGCCGCGACCAGACCAGTAGGGTTAGTGATAGTCCGAGGACCCTTATTCACTCGCGACCTTGGCCGCGAGGGTGACGATACGCCTTTGTGTCTGGCCGTCACCCTTGACGTCCCTGCTGACAGTGCAGTGATCCCTCGCACCCCAGAGGTTGAGGCTCTCCTATCGGAGTTCGGAGATGTCTTCCCGGAAGAGCTACCAAGCGGATTACCCCCGATGAGGAACATACAGCATGCCATCGACTTGGTGCCCGGCGCGTCACTTCCGAACCTACCGCATTACCGCATGGAGCCGCCGAAGTACGAGGAGTTGCTACGGCAAGTGAGGGAGCTTTTAGAGAAGGGCCTCATTCAGAAGAGCATGAGCCCCTGCGCAGCACCCGCTCTCCTAGCGCCGAAGAAGGATGGCACGTGGCGCATGTGTTGCGATAGCCGTGCCATCAACAAGATAACGGTCAAGTACCATTTTCCCATTCCGCGTGTGCAGGATCTATTCGACATGATGGCAGGATCCACTATCTTCTCCAAGATAGACTTGAGGAGTGGATACCATCAGGTACGGATCCGTCCTGGCGACGAATGGAAGACCGCCTTTAAGATAAAGGAAGGTTTATATGAGTGGAGAGTCATGCCCTTCGGCCTCTCCAACGCGCCCAGTACCTTCCAGCGACTCATGAATGAGGTATTGCGCGCTTTCATAGGGAAGTTTGTGGTCGTCTACTTCGACGACATCCTCGTCTACAGTAGATCCAGAGACGAGCACGTGGAACACCTCCGGCAGGCTTGCACCGTCCTACGACAGGAGCAGCTCTATGCCCACCCTAAGAAGTGTAGCTTCCTCACGTCTGAGGTTGCCTTCTTAGGCTTCATCGTTTCCGCCCAGGGCGTTGCCACCGACCCGGAGAAGGTCCGAGCCATCACGTCGTGGCCGACACCGGCAAGCATGCGCGACGTTAGGAGTTTCGTAGGACTAGCGACCTTTTATAGACAATTCATACGGAACTTCAGTTCCGTTATGGCCCCCATCACCGACTGCCTCAAGGAGGAGTCGTTCGCGTGGACACCGGCAGCAGAGAGAGCTTTCCAACAGATAAAGCTCATGATGACACAGGCGCCGGTACTACGGCTTCCCGATTTCGGGAAAGTGTTCGAAGTTACATGCGATGCCTCGGGCATCGGCATCGGAGGCGTCCTTAGCCAGGAAGGCCACCCCGTCGAGTTCTTCAGCGAGAAACTGAACGAGGCGAAGCTTCGATACTCCACGTACGACAAGGAATTCTACGCTGTCATCCAAGCCTTACGGCATTGGAGACATTATCTCCTATCATCGGAGTTCGTGCTCTTCTCGGATCACGAGGCGCTCAAGTATCTTCACTCGCAGCAGAAATTGAGCGATCGGCACGCCCGGTGGGTAGAGTACCTACAGGACTACACCTTCGTCATCAAGCACAAGAAGGGCAAGGACAACGTCGTGGCCGATGCCCTTAGTCGGAGAACCCACGTGCTCAACGTCATGAAGGTGACAGTCTTGGGGTTTGAGACCATCCGAGATGGGTACGATAGCTGCCCTGATTTCGGCCCTATCATCGCGGAAGTCCGCCGAGGACCATCCCTGGACTACAAGGACTATGTCCTTACGGATGGATATCTGTTCTTTAAGAACAGATTGTGCGTACCCCGCACATCATTGCGTGACTTCCTCACCTGGGAATGTCACGCCGGAGGCCTTAGCGGTCATTTTGGCAGCGATAAGACAATCGCAGCCATGGAAGGCCAATTCTACTGGCCTTCCCTAAAGCGCGATGTTGGCAACATAGTTGCCCAGTGCCGTGTATGTGCCTTGGCCAAGCAGGTCAAGAAGAGCGCCGGACTTTATACCCCATTACCGACGCCGAAGCGTCCATGGGACGACATGAGCATGGATTTCGTCTTGGGACTGCCCCGCACGGCGAGGCACCACGACTCCGTCATGGTAGTCGTGGATAGGTTTTCGAAAATGCCCCACTTCGTGCCCTGCGCGAAGACATCTGACGCCATAAAGGTCGCCCAGATCTTCTTCCGGGAGATCGTGCGCCTCCACGGCTTGCCATCCTCGATCGTGTCCGATTGTGACGTACGCTTCACCAGTTACTTCTGGAGGACCCTGTGGAGCGTCTTGGGCACGAAGCTCAAGTTCTCGACTGCCTACCATCCGCAGACCGACGGTCAAACGGAGGTGGTCAATCGTAGCTTGGGCAACCTACTCCGTTCCCTCGTAGGCGAACACCTCGCGTCGTGGGATATCGTCATACCACGCGCTGAGTTCGCATACAACTCCTCGGTGAACAGAACCACCGGGTTGAGCCCCTTTGAGATCGCCTACGGCCAAGCACCCCGTCGACCCCTAGACCTAGCTCCCATAGATCCTCATGTTAGGGTTTCCGAGGACGCACTTGCATTTGCCCAGCATGTCTCTGCATTACATCATCGCATTCATGATAGGATCACGCAGCAAAATGCATTGTACAAGCAAGCCGCCGACTTGCATCGCCGACCCAGAGCATTTGACGTGGGAGACCTAGTGATGGTCAGACTCAGGCCGGAGAGATACTCTCCCGGGACGGCAACGAAGCTGCATGCTCGCAGCGCCGGCCCGTTCCGGATCCTCCGAAGAGTGGGCGACAACGCGTATGTCGTCGAAATTCCTCCTACGTGGGGAATAGGCTCCACATTCAATGTGGCGGACCTAGCTCGGTACCGGGCCCCTTCTTCCTCCCCAACCCCAGCCTCTCTAGACCCCTTCAGCGTGAGTGAGTTTGCCGCGACCACTCCCTCGATTGTTTCGCCCGATAGGCACGAGGCAATCAATTGTGTACTGCAGGAGGTAATTGACCATGTAGGTGGGGAAGCATCGAGGAGGTTCCTAGTACGGTGGGCAGGCCACACCTGCGCGGACGACACTTGGCTGGCAGAACATGAGCTCCGACGCCTTCGTCCCGACCTCCTTCCACCGTCGCCGATCCTCCACCCTGACTTGCCGGAGTCGAGTCCTTCCCACCCCGGGAGGGTTGATGGCGCGTCGCCACCGATCGTCATCGAGCCAGCAGCAGAGGACCAGTAGGACGTCACCGACCCAGCACACGAGGAGCCGTCACTATCCAGCTCGCCACCGAGACAGATCCAGCCACCACGACGAGCCGCCGCAGCAACATGGGATCCCGGATTCCGTTATACGGCATGACGCGGACACCGACCACCGGGGCACACCGACACCTTCGGTTACTTTATTCTATAGCTTTTCGCTCTTATCGTGTTGTCGTGTAGCGGGGGAAGGGCCCATATGAGGAACTCTCCCCCCCCCCCCCTTTTTTTCTATGTTGGGCCTGACAAGCCTGCTTTCCTTATTTCCTTTCCTTATTTCCTTTCCTTTTTGTTTTTGTTTTGTTGTTTTTGGACTTAAGGAAGGGCCCATCTTCACCCATATATAAGGGGAAGAGGTGGGCGCTTCCCCTTACGCTAAACCTAATTTGAAGAATCGTACGTTGAAAGAAAAGCGTCAGGTCGTGGGGAGAAGAGGAGAAGAAAGAAGAAGAAGAAGAAGAAGAAGAGGAGAAGAAAGAAGAAGAAGAAGAAGAAGAAGAGGAAGAAGGAGAAGAAGAGGGGAAGAGAGAACGCCGCAGCGCCGCCCTCCTGTCGCCGGGCCTCGCTGTACCGCCGTCGCCCTACATCAGGACCTCCACGGCGCCGTCCCCCAATGCCAAGACCGTCGCCCTGCTGCTCCTCTCGCCAGACCTCGCCATCGCGTTGTCGCCCTGGTGCTCCCGGCCGCCGGAGTCCGCCCGCGCCGCAGACACCCTACGCCCAAGCCGTCGTGCAGCCGCCCTCCCTCGCCTGGATCGTTGCCTGCCGCTCTGAACGCGGAGGCCGCCGCACTGCCGTCCTCCGGCACCTGGATCATCGCGTCGCTGCTTCCCAGCCCAGAGCCGCCGCGTCGTTTCCCCGAGCGCCACACTCCGTGGCCGCCTGCTACTTGGCCACAGGGCCGCTCCCCGAGAGCCCTACAAGTGGTGCCCGCCACGCCTTGCACGGGATCGGGACCACGCCTCGTCGTGGCTGCTACGTTAAACCCGCGCCCGCTGCGCGTGTGCCGCCTGCCGCGCTGGCCCGCCGGCGCGCGCGGTCCCAGCAGCGCTCACCAGCTGCGCCGCTGGTGTGCTGTGCGACACCAGCGGCAGCAGCAACAGCGTGCCGGTGCATCGTGCGCCATCTGCTGCGCCCGCTGGCCGTGCTCACAGGTGCCTTATGCGCCCGGCCGTGTGCCACCGTCCTCGCGACGTGCCCGCCGTCCGTGATCCGCGCGACGTTCGGGCTCCTGTTCTGCTCACACCGACGCCGCCGCCCCTCCGCACCAGTCACCCTCCGGCGCCCCCGACAACTCCCTCCTCTGGAACCAGTTGGTACGAAGATCCCGTCGCCAGCGCGACGAAGGTACTCTGCTTCCCTCGCTTCTTTACGTCCTTTATTTCCTTCAGTATTCTTTCGTATTGCCTCCACCGCGCTCGGGTTAGATAGGTGAGTGGGACAGGTTGAGCGAACGATGAAAACCAAACGAGCGTCTTACCCGTCCGGTACGAGTCGGGACACCCCGACGCGTGTGAGCAACCCTGTGGGGACAACCCCCCATTCGACGGCGTGCGCGCCCTCGACCCCCTCTCGGACGACTTGGAAGACCGGTTCGGCCCCACTTGGCGACTCCGTCCATGCCCCGGGTTGGCATACCATCGCTTGTCGGCGCATTGCACATACCAGATCAGGGCCATCATTATCGTTATTGTCATACATACATTCCTGTTTCCCGCATACCCCTCGGTTGACGTCGCGGACGTGAACCGACTAGTTAGTATCCGACACCGAGTTCCTACCCTCGGTGACGGTCGGACGCCATTGAGACGACGTCCGGCATCACCTATGGCCTCCCGTAGAAGGCTGGTTGAACCGGAGGGGGTGGAGGAGGGTGGCTGCAGCTGCGGTAACCCTGGTCGCCTTGTCAGCCTTTTTCTTCCTTCAAAGACAAAGAAACAATTAGGGCGGGCCGGTGGGCACCTTGTTGTTCTAAAAACGATTATTAACTTACTAAATTTAACTTTATTTTTTCATCCTAGACGAGGGAGGGGACGGTTTTTACCCCAGATGGAACAAAAATCATCCAGGGAAGATTGGAGGGGACGGTTTTCGAAGCTTTGGAAGGAAAAGCCATCCCATCCTTTATCCCTAAACTAACTCTTGACATCAAACAGGACAAAATTCGTCCCCTCCCATCCATCGTCCATGTCCGGGACGATCCAGATCTATATAGGGAGGTAGAGAGAGAGAAGATGCAGAGAGATAGAGAGAGAGATAGAGGGAGAGAGACAGAGAACAAAATGGACGGGAGAGGAGAGAGAGGGAGGGAGGGAGATAGAGAAGGGGAAGGGAGGGAGAGAGAGAGAGAACAGGGGAGGAAGGGAGAGAGAGAGAGCAAAAGAAAGAGAGAGAGAGAGAGAGAGAGAGAGAGAGAAAGAGTAGGGAGAGAAGAGAGAAAATTTGAGGGAGGGAAGGTGAGTGAGAGGGAGAGGGAGAGGAAGGGAGGGAGAGAGACAGAGAGGGAGGGAGGGAGGGGGAGAGAGAACGAGGGAGGAAGGGAGAGCGAGAACGAGGTAGGGAGGGAGGGAGAGAGAGAGGGAGAAAGAAATAGAGGGGAGAGTAGAGAGAGAGGAGAGAGAGGGAGGGATGGAGGGAGAAAGAGAACGAGGGAGGGAAGGAGAAAGAGAGGGAGAGGAAGGGAGAGAGAGATACAGAGAGGCAGGGAGGGAGAGAGAGAATGAGGGAGGGAGGGAGGGAGAAAGAACGAGGGAGGGAAGGATAGAGAAAATAATATTCCTTATATTTTATTTATTAATTATTCTTCCAGTCTTGCCTTAATCCAATGGTGCAGTCTTCAAGGGTTCGAGGATCTATAAGAGCCATTTTTTGTGTTCGTTCAAGAAGCGTTGCTGCTGTGATGAATTCATTGCGGCGTATGATACTCTCGTATTTGCAAACTTAAACTTCATGGCCATGCATGCATCCCAGATGGATTCTGTCTGTAAGTTTTGTAACATGTCCATGACGGCCAAAATACCATCCTTGTCAAATCGGTCCTTGACATCGTTGAGGTGGTTCGATACAATCTTGATCACAACGAGCACCATTGTTGTAGTAACAACCTTGGAACTACTCATGAAGTTTTTTACTTCGAGAAAGACTTCTAAGATTTTGAAAAAATCTTCCAACATCAGCGACTCATCTACCTCTAAGCTATAATTCTTTATGCTCGTCAGAATGAGCACATGCCCCATGTGATCAAGATCGTCTCGCTTATCTATGGCACCTCGCATCATAGTGTACGTCCAGCTCCACCTTGTTGGACAGTCCATCAGCACCTTATTGTCGTTTGGCATCACGAAATTGATGGAGGACCATCTAGTCGATCGTGTCCCGAACTGTCGCCAGCCACGTCATGGGGCCCGAGCTGACATGAAGAATCTACAGTTCCACTATCAGGTTTGAGAAGCGACGTCGTTGTATCGCTTCGTGTCGTGTGTCTTTATGTAATTTTCATTTTCATCAATGTTGGACTATTGGGAGGCCCCTTTTGCATGAGCACCAGCCTCTTGTACATTTTTTTTAATTTATTTTGGTGCCCTTTTTAGGGGGAGGAAATCCAGGTTGGACTTTCTTCTCCCCCCAAAAGATCCCTTTTAAAGGGAAGCCCAATAGGCTTTCCCCTTAAAAGGGGGCCCGATTGCACCACCCACAATTGCCACTTCCCTTCTATAAGATGGGGAGAAGAGGACATGGGATGTCATGCTTGTTTTTTTGAAAATCCACATCAGTTGTTTGTAGCAGTTATCTTTCTCTTTTTTCCCATCATTTTGCTCTTGACTTCCTTTTTGTGGTGTTTTCTCTTCTTTGTTCTCAGATTGCATCTGGAATTTTCAAGACTCAGTTAGCAGATCCAACCATTCAATCTCAAGATAATCCGATTGCAGACTGAGTGACTAGCGGACGGATTTTACTTGTTGATTGAACTCATGCAACAGCGGCTATCCATTGACTTCGTTGTGACTCTAAGATTCTGACGCGTTAAGTGGAGATTTCAACCGTTGAAGAATTGGTGAAAGCTGCTTATTAGAGGCCTTTGACAATCCGTAGGTTCTTACGGCCAGCGTAATCATCACGGTTGATTCGTACTGCGACGGTTATCTGTCCTCACCGGCTCTCGCCCATCGTGGATCGTCACTATTCAAAGTCTAGTGTTGATATCCAATCGACAACGGTAGATCTGTGTTGCGATGGTGCTGGGTGCCTCGTTATCAAAAAGTGCAAACCGCTTGCGGACATTCCTCTCCATTAACTCAACGAACTCCGCTATAGTGTTCCCTCCGATCTGGTATACTTGTTGGTCTGAGGATCGCTCAACCCGACGGTCAGTCCTCCCCGAGCGTCTTTATACTTCCTCACTTGCTCCTGTCTTCGGCGTTTTCACAGCCATCATCAGATTCCAACAATCAAGCTCGAAGGTGTCACCCTGAAATCTTTGCTACGACGTCTTCTCCACCGTCATCATCACCGGGAGAATCAACATCATCATTCATCGCCTATTTTTCCTGGTTTCGTCATGCGGATTCTCCACTCTCCCTTCACCGAGCCACGGCTATTTATCAAACCTGTGTTGCTGTGAAAAACTCCCATCTTCCTAAGCCTGCCACTCTACCGTATCTGTCGTATCTCAATGGTGGGGGTTCTACTACTTCTTTCTAGGGGCCTCCTCGACGACGACACCTCCAGATCATGACTTGGGCTTCATTGAGTCCTCCAGTTTAGATACAACCTCAAACTTCCTCAAACAACTGGGCTCCAGGCCTGCACAAACCAATTCTGCAGACCCGGCTGGTGTTTCACCACTCACTCATGCTGGTGCTTCGAATCTTCCTCAGTCTGGTCATGATATCAGTTACACTTCACTCTGCATGCAATCACGCTACGCTCTTGGAATCCTATCGTGCCAGGATCAACTTTGATTATGCAGCAACTTGATTCTCTCTCGACCCTTTGCTCCGACCCCATAGGTTACGTATTCTCCTCCCAACATATACAGCATTATTTATCTCTTTTAGTGTCGATCTCTAAATTGCTCAACACTACGAGTGAACTTAACGTGAATTTAGGCGTAGCCACCAAAATTGAGTTAAGATTTCCTTTTTCGATACCGGATCAGTTTGTTCGCGGGGAGGGTGAGGACACCCACAGACTGTGAACGTTCCCCATCACGTCGGCTTGTTAATCAAACACTCGAGTCACTGGGAGCCTTAACCATGACATAACCCGTCCGGTATCGTCTAATTGCATTTCGTCTCGGATCATCTGACTTCCGCCATACTTCTCATTGAATTTTTCTAAAATATTCACATCACTACTTTCTATTTCATTGCATTCTTATTTCGACCTTCTTTGGTGGAATACGAACCTCCTAGAGCTAGTCGCTGTGTTACTGACGTAGGACGACTATGGGATGAACGATTTAGGGCGGATGACGAGGCTATGGGTAGGAATGGGTAAGGGATAAAACAATCCACAGAAATCACGGTCGATTCTCGGACTTAAAACCGATGAAATCTGGTGGTGCAGCTCCGACCCTTATCGAGGGCGGGAGTACTGTCTTCCCCCACCGCGACGATGCCTAAGCACCGAAATCAATACCTCGAATTCACGTCGCGAAGAAACACTCGAGAAAAGGAGAGAAGAAGAGGAAATCCAAGTCTAATTCTGACGGCGGTGGAAACTTCCCGAGAAAATACTGAGCGGAGAACACGTCGACACCACAGGGTTCAGGTATACCTCAGCACCGTAGTGCGTGTAGAGGCTGCAGGTAATTCTGCTCGTGGCGACGAAGCGGCGTGATACTGGAGCAGGCGCTCGGGCGTTGTCTGGCCCTGGTTGGCGTTATGAAGCGGGGGCGCCGGGTCGAGCGCGGCGAACTCCAGCGCAGCGCGGCGCGCGCGCAACGCCGCCCGGCGCGCAGCGCCCGCGACGCGGCGTCACGGAGCGCCGCGGCGCGAGGATACGCAGCGATGGCGTCGCGGTCGCGGCGTGTGACGCGCGGCTGCGTAGCGGTGATGACGGCGCAGCGGCAGCGCGGCGGTGGCGGCGGCGGCAGCGGTGATGACGGCAGCGGCAGCGGCGACGGGAAGGTTAGGGCAAGATGAGGGTAGGGCAATCCTCCAAGAAGAGTTAGAAAGAAAACTCAATTCTTGAATTATGATTGCCTAATGAGTTCTTGAAACAAATGACCTTATATAGGCCTTGGAGGAAAGAGAAAATAAATAGAAAATAAGACGCGCAGGAAAGCGTGCATCACGTCACGCCAAAGGGCAGTTGTGGATCTGCCTTTGGCGTCGTGTCATGACGCCGCGTGGAGACGTCTTGCGGGTGGTGACGTGGCGGACGACGGTTGTGGCGTGTTGACTTCTTTGTTGACTCTTGTTGACCGAGGTGGGTTGACTTCTGTTGACTTCATCTTTGGATCCGTAACGTCTGTGTTGACCCCGACTGCCTGCGGTGACGTGTCCCAGGCTGATGCATTGGCGTCCTCGCCATCAGTTACATTAGAAACTCTTGCATATCTACTTGTAGTCTGTCCTCCTTTGGGAGGAGCAAGAAATAACCTTCACTAGTTCACAAACTTGGGCCATTGCCTCCCTTAGGGAGGTCCAAGTGCATCCAAATGATGTGTCAATGGAATCTCTGACTTCGCCAAACACAGTCATCTCTGTTTCCTTGGGTGTCGCATAGAGGCTCTTGAAACCCGCCTACACAATCAGGTTCAAGACGTGTGCACTACATGGCACATGTCGACTGCTACTGAATAAACTATACTATCAGAATAACACCAAAGCATTTTCCCATAAATAAACTATACTATCAGAATAACATCAACAGCTACAAAAGAATATAAGCAACTAGCAATACCTAATCATTTTGGAAAAGATCAACTAAACTATCAGAACATTATCTACAGCTACACCCAACATAAACAGCTATACAAAACCAGAGCACTATCTGTTGTGTATTCAAAATGTCAAACATATGTTTAAATTGATAGAATCTCAGATCACCAGGCCCAATCAAAGATCCAGTGAGCAAATATCCAAGAATCACCTGCATATAATTAAACTCCTAATCAGTGTACATGCTCTACCGAAAATACAAGCACCATCCCATAACATCCCATCAAAAGTCTAAATTCTGAAGGAGATGACTAGAAACTAATTTGATGTATAAAGACTGAGGCCTAAGCACCAATCCGGGGTCAAGATCTTGATCTTTTTTGAACAAATGAAGGGAGCAAAATAAAAAAAAATAAAGAGTTTGGACTCAATGCCGATAGATGATACCTGAAAAGAAGATGCACCTCTCTTGCTCTTACAACAAACAGCCCTTATAATTGTGGCTGGTTATTTTAGAAGGAAAATCTTAAACCTGATTCATCTGGCATTGCGAGAATGTGGTGTTCAACACAGCAAGATCCGTAGGGCCATGAAGAGTTTGAGAGCCGAGAGATAGACAGAGGGAGAGATGTGGCAACCACGGAGAGGGGAAGAGATGCTTTGAGGGGAAGAGAAGGGACAGACTGAGAGAGGGAGAGGGGTCAGATACAGAAAGGGGGAGAGAGTGTCCGGTTGAAGAGGGGGCAAGGCCACAGCGACGAAGGGGAAGAGAAAACTACGAGTGGCGACAGACACCGGGGGGGGTGGGGTGTGTGTAGGGAGAGAGGGGGGAGAGGGGGAAGAGCGCCAAAGGGTTCGTGAGAAGAGGGGAAGGGGGGGGAGGGGGAGAGAGCGCCGAAGGGTTCGAAGAAAGGGGGGGAAGAGCAACGAAGGGTTCGTAAGAAGCGGTGTAGAAGGGGGCGAGTTCAAGGACGTTCATTTTCCGTCACAAGGACATCTGTTCCGTTCCGTTTACGTCAATAGACGAATGACACAATGGAAGAATGATGGAATCATGCAGATAGCGGAACAGCGACGAATGAGGCAAATGACAAAAATTTTGCTCTGGACAGATATCGTAATGGAATTCCGTTCAGATATGTTCGTCTGTTCAAATTCCCTATTAATTTTCGTCCTCCAGCTCTAATTCCATGATCTTATACATAATGTTTTTAATTGTTATTTCAGTTATTCTATCGTGGTTTCCACCGCGACATCCACACTCTACGCAAAATCCCGTGTTTCAAGAGAGATAAGAGAGAGAGACAGCAACGGAGGAGAAGGAGATAAAGACATGGAGGTAGAGAGAGAAAGTGAACGCGAGATGGACAAGAAGAGGGAGAAAGGGGTAGAGATAAATAGAGATAGAGATAGAGAGAAAGGGAAAAGAGAGAAAGAGGTAGAGAGAGAGATAGAGATAGAGAGAGAGGGAAAGAGAGAGAAAGAGGTAGAGAGAGATAGAAGGAGAGAGAAAGAGGTCGACAGAGATGTAGGGGAAGAGAGAGATGGAGATAGAGATAGAGGGAAGGAGAGAGAAAGATGTCGAGAGAGATGTAGGGGAAGAGAGAGATGGAGATAGAGAGAGATAGAAGGAGAGAGAAAGAGGTCGAGAGAGATGTAGGGGAAGAGAGAGATGGAGATAGAGAAAGAGGGAACGAGAGAGAAAGAGGTAGAGAGAGAGATGTAGGGGAAGAGAGAGATGGAGATAGAGAGAGAGGGAACGAGAGAGAAAGAGGTAGAGAGAGAGATGTAGGGGAAGAGAGAGATGGTGGGAACGAGAGAGCACGATACAGAAGAAGAGAGAGAGAGATATGGATGAAGAGAGATCACGATGATGAAGACGAGGAGGATCTCCTACAGGCATCAACAACGCCGACTTCTATAATCATACAAATATTAAATAATAACTTACAAAGGATCATCACCCAGATTTCAAAACTGTACTGACTTCCTCAATGGATATACTCTTCAACTGGAGTTATTTCTTCAATATTGATGGCGCGTCACCACCGGACGTCATCGAGCCAGCAGCAGAGGAGCAGCAGGACTTCCCCGACCCAGCACCCGAGGAGCCGGCACTACCCAGCTCGCCACCGAGACGAGTCCAGCCACCACGGCGAGCCGCCGCAGCAACACGGGATTCCGCATTCCGTTACTCGGCATGACGCGGACGCCGACCACCGGAGCACACCAACACCTTCGGTTACCTTATTCTATAGCTTTTCGGTTTTATCGTGTTGTCGTGTAGCGGGGAAGGATCCATATGAGGAACTCTTTCACCCCCCCCTTTTTATGTTGGGCCTGACAAGCCCGTTTTCATTATTTCCTTTCCTTTCCTTGTTTGTTTTGTTGTTTTTGGACTTAAGGAAGGGCCTATCTTCACCCATATATAAGGGGAAGAGGTGGGCGCTTCCCCTTACTTTGACCTAAATTTTGAAGAATGGTATTTTGAGAAGAAGGGTCAGGTCGTGGAGAAGAATAGAAGAAAGAAGAAGAAGAGGAGAAGGAAGAAGAAGACGGGAGGAAGAGGAGAAGGGGAGAGGAAAGAGGAAGGGCAGCCGCCGCATGCCGCCGCGCCGCGCCGCCGCGCCCGCGCCGCCAAGGCCGCCGCCGCGCCAGCGCCGACGCGACCCGCCGCCCGCGCGCGCCCGCGCCGACCGGCGCCGCCCGCGCCCGGCGCGCGCCGCAGCCGCCGCAGCGTCGCGCGCCGCTGGCGCCGCCGCCGCGCGCCCACGCGCCGCGCCGCCCGCCGCCGCGCGCCGCGTGCGGCCTCGCGCGCCCCGCGCGCGCCACCGCGCGCGCCGCCGCAACGCCACTGCCGCCGCGCGCCGCGCGCGCCATCGCCTTATCGCCGCCCGCGCGCCGCGCCGCCGCGCCGCCGCCGCAGCGCCGCCAGCCGCGCCGCGCCGCGCGCTTATCACCGCCGCGCCGCGCCACCGCGGCCACCGCCGCTGCCGCGCTGCGCTGCAGCGCGCGCGCGCGCCGCCACGCGCCCGCCGCGCCGCGCCTCCGCGCTGACTGCGCACAACCGCCCCTCCGCACCAGTCAACCTCCGGCGCACCCGACAACTCCCTCCTCCGGAACCAGTTGGTGCGAAAATCCCGTCGCCAGCGCGACGAAGGTACTCTGCTTTCCCTAGCCTCTTCGTCCTTTATTTCCGTCAGTATTCTTTCGTATTGCCTCCACCGCTCGGGTTAGATAGGTGAGTGGGACAGATTGAGAGAACGGCGAAACAAAGACGCAGCGTCTTACCTGTCGATGCAGTCGGGGCGCCCGGCGCGTGTGAGCATTCTAGTGGGAGTTGCCCCATTCGACGGCGTGCGCGCCCTCGACCCACCTCGGACGACTTGGAGGGCTGGACCGACCCAGCTTGGCGACCCCGTCCCCGCTCCGGGTTGGCTCTCATAGCTTGTCGGCGCATTGCACGTACCGTTGTAGAACCATCGTCCTCGTCATCGTCATACATATATTTCTGTTCTCTGCATATCCATCGGTTGACGTCGTGGACGTAACCCGATTAGTTAGCGAAACGACACCGAGTTCCTTCCTTCGGTGACGGTCGGACGCCGTTGAGACGACGTCCGGCATCAAATATAGTCCTTGATTTTCCTTCTTCTCCCGTCCTTGATGGTCCATCTTCTCGGACATATCCCGGATTATCAGGAAGAACCGAGCGGCAAGAATGCACTACACACTCTGGTTAAGCAAAAAAAAACCAGAGAACAATCGAGAAAGTACGGATTAGATAGAACAAACTCTGAATTTTGTCTACCGTGATGATTCCCTGCAGTGCGAGAAGCATAAGGAGATAGATCAACTGGACTACTTTCAGGCGTTTTCCCTTCTATCAATACGATTCTCTTCTTCAAATAAGGTGGATACTCATTTTATTGCTCACACAGAGAAAATCATCAGCACCCAGTGCGGGTTGCGGGCAGAGATGAGCCGAAGAGGGGTCGGCGCAAGAGCCGTAGGCGGTATCCTGAGTCGAGGTGAAAGAGAGAGTGACAGCTTGAATAAGTATGGGCGACAGTGATTTTGGCGAGCAATATCCGAGCAGCGGGGCCTCCTCCGACATTAGAGTGATTCGGCTGAGAGTTGACTCGACCAAGCCTCTTGGTGTGGGGGTGGGGGAGAGTAACACTCAGACTTGACTCGACCGAAGGTGAGCTGGTCCAACGTCAGTTCAATTGCGGCAGTCTTGCAGGGGTCTTGCTGGGTCGTGCGCGATCAACATAATGAAGATCGCTGACCGCAGAGCCGGACAGCCTAGGCGATGGGCAGGTCGGCAGACGTAATGTAGTCGACTCTGGCGGGGAAGTCCATGGTCAACGGCTGAATCTGATAACCCTATGCTGGCTAGGACACTCGAAGGTGAGTCGGTCCAGCGGCAGTTCAACCCGGGCAGTCTCGTAAGGGGGGGTTGTCTTCAACAACGTGATCTTCCTCAAACTTCATCCTCTGCCACTTCTATTTCACACATTCTCCTCTTCTCTCCTGTTCAAGGTGAGACCCGAGTTCTGAACGAAAACTCAATTCTACGATCTGGTCTGCTCTTCCTAGGGCACCTCTTCTCTTAACAAGGGAAGTCAAAATGGGTCCTAGGGAGGTCCATTAAGAGAGGGGGGATTCATTAAGGGGCCTTAAATAATGGGTCCTAGGGAGGTCCTAGGGATTCATTAAGGGGCCTTATATAATGGGTCCCTATTACAAGCAAACAAAAGCAAAATAAAGAGAACGTAAAAAGACGGGTATGGACGCACAATGGACACATCACGACACAACGAAGACGGTTACAGACGCGATGAAAACGGACACATGAACGCGATTAAACATAGAACATATGAAGCACGTGCCGACGAAAATCAAAACGATCGGATGTACAGAGGTGCTTTACTTGGGGCATCAAAGCCCTTGGCATCTCCACTTCATCTTGGCGGGCCAGTCGGTGGAACGCTAACAGGGGGGGCCGTCGATGACGAGAATGACGGTGCTGAAGGCGTCTCTGAGGGAGCAAGCTGGCGCGCTCCATCAGGTAGTGGTAGTTTCGAGCGGCAGAACCGACAACTTGGGGCATGGCACAAGCCTGGGGCTCAATACAGCTAAGGCAGCTTTAGGCAGCGACATCGGTGGCTGCGGGTGAAGTTGAGAATTACTAGTGTCGAGCCACATGATGCCCACGACGCACACGCGGCTGATGACAGTTCTAGACATAACTCGGCACTAGCAGCAATCGCAGCTGGTGAACCAACTTGTGGCAATGTAGCTTGATGGACCCCTCAGGAAGTTGGGGTATAGGCGGCTCAACGGACACATGCACCATGAGCGCAGCGTGTGGCGAGAGAGTCGGGTGTTCAAGGCAGCCAGTGCAGTCTCGCTTGAAGTCCAATTGGCATTGACAGAGCAGCGGCATTCAGCACCGGCAGCGCAGCTGTCGACCCAAGGTGGAGCCACAAGGGGTTGCCATCGAAGGGGTCAAAGGGCCTGCACCCTACGGGAGGGCTGTAAAGGCGCCGCGGGGTGCACTCTCGGCCAACGCGTCTCAAAGGCATTAGTGGTCGTCGTGTTGGTTCATACGCAGGGTCACATGATAGGGTTCATGGCGCGGCACGTGACTTAGGGTGTGGCACTCGCTGGGCGCTAGGGAGTCACCCAACCAAATGTAAGAAGGGCGACGATGACTGGCCCTGGCAACGACGGGCCGTGGTGACGGCCAGAGATGTCTGAACCCCTTGTCTTCCCTTCTACTTTACTCATTGTTCTCTTCTCCTTTCGTATGGGAGACCTAGGGCCCACATAGCTTTCCATAAATGATAACTCCAGGTCTATCGACCTAGGGCGCCCATCTCTACCGTATACGGGTGGAGGGGGCGGTGGTCAAGATGGGCTCCTAAGGTAGCCCCAATAAGGGGTTCATTTAGGGCCCCTATACATGGGGGTCTCTTTACAACCAAAACAAGGAAGCAAAAACATAAAGACAAAACCACATTACACATGATGAGCACAAGATGACACGACAAACATGGGTAAAGACACGACAAAAACAAACACACGAACACAATAAACACTCAACTGACAAGCACACACTAATGAAAATCAAGACATTCGAACGCATGGATGTGCTTTCACCCGGGGTATTTGAACCTAGATGTCTTCTCCTTCAGCTTGGCGTGTTGGTCGGGTGGGATGCAAAATGGTGAGGCCCTCGATGACGATGATGGTGGCTCCAAAGACGTCTCCAATGGAGTGGCCTGGCGTGCTCTATCATATACCTTCTTCCAATGCCCTGTATTCAGTCTTAACACTTTATAATGAAACTCCATGTTTCTTCTGGATCTTCCATGTAATCAGATTTTCCCAGGGAAATGCACAACATCCTGTAGTAGAATGTTGATCAATGAGAGAACCACCATAATCTGAGTCCGTATATATCTCCAAGTTCATATCACACCCCTTCTTGAACATGTCCATATCCTGCAGTACCTTTCAAGTAGGATAACACTCTGTATGCTTCCTGTCAATGCGTCTCCGGGACTCTGTCTAGGAAGTCCACCAGCAAATCCAATATCTGGCATTGTATGATTCAAGTAGATGAGCTTTCCAACCAATCTCTGGTATCTCTCCTTGTTTTTAGGACCTGATTCTTCACGTAATCCCAACCTTGTATTAGGTTCAAATGGAGTAGAAGATGGCTTACAACCACTTATTCCTGTCTCTTCCAACAAATCAAGGATGTACTTTTGCTGCGAAATAAAGATAGCATCTTTTGAGTAAGATACTTTAATACCCATAAAAATACCTTAGTTGTCCGAGTGATTTTACTTCAAATACTTCAGCCAGTCGATTACCCATAGATTCCATTTCTTCCACAACATGACCAGTAATGATTATATCGTCTATGTACATAAGAAGAACTGTAATACCACCAGACAGAGGTGATTTCACAATTAACTTGTGTGTACCACATATTCTTTAGAGCCTGAGAAAATTTCCCGAATAAATTCTTATGTCTCAAGCATAAGAATTTATATGCTTGAGACCATATAAATTCTTCCTCAGCCTGCAAACTTTATGACTCGGCAATTGACAATAGTAACCTGGAGGAGGCTGCATATAAATCTCTTCGCCCAAATCATCGTGCAGAAATGCAATTTTACATCATATTGGTACAACTTCTAGCTAAAACATACATTGGCAATTTGATTCCACGAAAATTTGATTCAAATTCAACTTACATTGGCAATTCATTTGCAGACACAACATTATTTTATTCTACACCAATTGGTATTTTATTATTAGCTTTGCGTTCATCTTGTTCTCCGGGTACTAAACGATATGTAATCTCTTGGACATGTCCCTCATGAACAGTTACCAGATGATTGTGTGCAATCTCCATTCTAAATACATCATTTGGAGAGGATGATTGGTCATCCAACTCATCTTTGAAGAACTGATGACTCTAAAATATGTCATCAAATAATCAAGTTCTTAAGTTTAAATTCATTACAATTATCTTGTGAATTCAAGCTACGTTCATGCATATGTATTGTTGTATGAAATCACTAACCCCACTTGATTCTTTGAATCAAGTGGAATATATTTAACATTTTATGGCTAGTGAACATTCAGAAACAGGTTAAGAAGATCAAGGAAGAGAGGAGGATCAAGAGAAGTGGACAAAAATTCGAAGTGGCAAAAATTACGAAAATGCCCCTGGGCATGACTTAAGAGAAAACCTATAAATACTCTCTTAAGAGAGGATTTTAGGTTGTTCAGAATTTTCTCTAAGGAAACTAGGGCTTGGAGAAGAGGATTTCTGCACCCTCCAGGAGCTGATGAGCTTTTGGAGTTGGAGAGGAAGAACAGACTGAAGATAGCTTGGATTGAAGAACCACGCCTCGCCGCAAGGACGTGACACCCGACGTGGGGAAATCTCAAGCTTCAGCCCTGTAATCCCTCTCTTCTCAGACAATTTTGGTTGGGTTGGAAGAGTCACAAGATCTTCCAATGTTTTCCAACTGAGGATTGTTTCGTTTTAGATTTGATTTCAGTTGAACTTTGTTTCTTTCTTGTTCTGATCATCCTCCCCAAACCTCCCCAAAAATCCCTTTGATATAGCAGAACCACTGCGGCCGCCGCAGCAGCAGCAACTGCGCAGCAGCCGGCCGCGCCAGCAGCCCGCCCGCGCGCCAGCAGCCAGCGCGCCAGCAGCGTGCCGGCGCCAGCCACGCCGCACGCAGCAGCACGGCGCAGCGTCGCGCAACAACGCCGCCGCATGCAGCAGCGCCGCGCAGCCACGCCCGCCGCGCAACAGCGCTGCTGCGCAGCAGCCGTCGCGCAGGCACGCCGCGCAACAGCACTGCTGCACGCAGCAGTGCCGCGCGCAGCAGCGTGGCGCGCAGCCACGCCGCACGCGACAGCGCCGCTGCACGCAAACACCTTGCGCGTAGGTATCCTGCACGCAAGGTGTTTGATCCTTTGCCCCCAAGGGCAAAGGTGCTGTTTATAGAGAACTCCTCTATAGACAGCCTCTATTAAGTTAAATCTTTAACTTAATCAGAGCAATAGCAGTTAAATCTTTCGACCAAAATGGGAATTAAAGAGGAATTCTGTGATTTTCCTAAGGATCATTTAACATAGTTTAATATTTATTTTAAATTGATAAGTGACATATCTATTGAATAAAGAAGGAAATTTCTGCTGTTTTCTCCTGCTCCCTGTGGATCGACCCTCACTCGCCTTACACCATGAGGTTTATAAATTTGTTGCATAAGCTCTGAACCTCACACGTCTGAACTGCTAAATAACCAGTAAAAAACACACAAAATCAGAGCTTATCAACTAGCGCCGTTGCCGGGGAGCACGGTATTACAATAGAATTTTTTTTTTTTTTGAATCTACAGTTATCTCTCTAAACCTAGAGTCGTTTTTGTGAATCTACAGTCATTTTTGTTGATTTTTCTAGAGCTGCAGAGAAATAGAGAGGAGAGGGGAGGGCGACGTCGCAAGGCCGTGGCAGTGGCGGCAGCGGTGGCGGCGGCGGCGACGGCGACTAGGGTTTGGAAGGTGGAAGATAGGAGAGGCTGGGCAATCCTCCAAGAAGACTTAAACAAAAACTCGATTCTTGAATTATGATTGCCTTATGTTTCTTGAAAACAATGGCCTATATATAGGCCTTGGAGGAAAGAGAAAATGATGAGAAAATAAAGACAAGAAAATAAAGACGTGTGCCGTGTCACGCCAAAGGGCAATTGTGGTTCTGCCTCTGGCGTCCTGTCATGACGCGCGTAGGGACGTGCGTAGGTGGAGACGTGCTTGTCGACGGTTGTGGCATGTTGACTTCGGTTGACTCTGGTTGACCGTGGTCCATAGTGGGCGTGTTGTCTCTGGTTGACCGTGGTGACGCGTTCGATGCTGAAGTGTTGGCGTCCTCGCCATCAATTCCCCCGGGGTGCGGAGAACTCGACTCCGTTGAGTAGACATCTGAAAGCTCCAGCGGGGTCAGTAGGTCGGGCGCAGGCGAGCCATGTCTTCCTCCGTAATCCACGTGTCGTCCATCGATGCCTTGCCCTGCCAACGAAAAAGAAACTTCTGCACCGTTCCACCTTTGGTGAAGGTGATTACTTCGTCCAGTATTTCCTCGATGATTTCATGCCAGTCAGAGGGTAGTGATGGGTGAGTGGACAAGTCAAACTCGCTCACCAGAAAGTCCGAGGGTAGAACGCGGCTATTAGAGGAAGGAGGTGGGGCTTTAAACGTCACTAAATCCGAGATATTGAAAGTAGTGCTTATTCCCCACGAGGAGGGTATGTCAACGGCATAGGCATTTTCCCCAACTCGTTTGAGGATCAGAAATGGCCCGGCACTACGAGCATGAAGCTTAATAGCCCGTTTGGAAGAAAATCTTTCCGGCCTAATCCGCACCATCACCATTTCACCTTCTTTAAATTCACAAAAAAGACGGTGCAAATCTGCGGATTGTTTATATGAGGCATTACTATTTATAATGCGTGAACGGATTTCCTCATGTAAACTTCTAATATGATGCGCAAATTCACGACCGTCATCTAAGACTCTCGCATGCGGCAACATAGGTATAAGGTCGGTAGGGGTACAAGGGATATGACCATGCACAATCTCAAATGGACTCATACCGGTAGTACGGTTGACGGACGCGTTGTAAGCAAATTCGGCATGCGGAATGACAGAATCCCAAGACTTGAGGTTGTCTCCCACCAATGACCGTAATAGGTTGCCGAGGCTCCTATTTACGACCTCGGTCTGTCCATCTGTTTGGGGGTGAAAAGCCGTGGAAACCTTAAGCTTTGTCCCCAAAAGATGCCAAAGGGTCTTCCAAAAGTAGCTAGTGAATCGGACATCTCTATCCGACACTATGCTTTTTGGAAGACCGTGGAGACGCACTACTTCATTGAAAAATAATTGGGCGACATGAGACGCATCCGAAGTTTTAAAGCAAGGGATGAAATGAGCCATCTTCGAAAAACGATCTACAACCACCATGATGGAATCATGGCGTTTGTTCGTCCTCGGAAGCCCTAGCACAAAGTCGATGCTCACATCCTCCCAGGGTTTTTGAGGGACTGGTAGTGGGGTGTAGAGGCCGGTGTTCTGCTTTACCTGCTAAGCAAGAGCACATACACGACATTGAGAAACTATACTTGCTACATCTCGCTTTAGGGAGGGCCAAAAGAATCGATGCTCAACCATAGCTATGGTTTTATTTCTCCCAAAATGACCACTAAGGCCTCCGGCATGTGTTTCCCATACGAGGAAATCCCTAAGAGATGAGCGTGGGATGCATAGGCGACAATCGTAAAATAAGAATCCATTCTCCAGGATATAATTTTGATTATCAGGATTCGGATATTTGCCTAAGCTCTGAAGAATGGGAACAAAATCTGGGCAATCTGTATATAGGTCCTTCATCTGATCAAATCTGATAACCTCAACTTTCGTAACATTCAACAAGTGGACCCTTCTACTCAAAGCATCGGCGACTCGGTTCTCAACTCCTCTCTTGTGTTTAAGGACAAAGGTATAAGACTGAATGAATTCGACCCATTTAATATGCCTAGAGTTTAATTTCTGCTGGGAATGGAGATATTTCAAGGCTTCATGATCAGAGTAGAGGATAAATTCCTTAGAGAGCAGGTAATGACGCCAATGACGTAAAGATTAGACGATCGCATAAAATTCTTTGTCGTAGGTAGAATATTTGAGCTTAGCATCATTCAATTTCTTACTAAAGAAGGCAATAGGATGATTTTCTTGACTCAAAACTCTGAAGCATCACAGGCAACCTTGAATACTTTATCAAAATCAGGTAAGCGAAGAATAGGGGCCTGAGTCATTCTAAGTTTGATCTCCTCAAAAGATTTCTGAGCTTCTACCGTCCATTCAAAATAATTTCCCTTAAGGCATTCAGTCAAGGGTGCCATGATGGTGCTAAAGTTGGATATGAATCGTCGATAGAAAGTTGCTAGGCCGTGAAAACTACGAACATCATGGGCATTTTTAGGCATTGGCAACTGGGCTATGGCATAGATTTTGGCCGGATCAACGGATACACCTTGGCCAGATAGGATAAAACCTAAGAATGAAACATGACTGAGAAGGAAAGAACATTTTTTTGAGTGAGCATACAGCTGCTCAGTTTTCAGTACTTCACAAACTAAACGTAAGTGTTGGAGATGATCGGGTGTGGATCTGCTATAGATAAGGATATCATCAAAATATACGACGACGAAATTTCCTATGAACGGTCTAAGTATATGGTTCATCAATCGCTGAAAGGTGCTAGGTGCGTTTGATAATCCAAAGGGCATGACCTTCCACTCATATAGTCCGTCCTTGATCTTAAAGGCGGTTTCCATTCGTCTCCGGGTCGGATACGAACTTGGTGATAACTGCTCTTAATATCAATTTTGGAGAAAACTGTCGAACCTGCCATCATATCAAACATATCGTCGATGCGGGGAATAGGAAACCTATACTTGACCGTGATCTTATTTATGGCTCTAGTATCAATGCACATACGCCAACTCCCATCTTTCTTGAGAGCGAGCAGTGCAGGAACGGCACACGGGCTAAGGCTCTCTTGGATGAACCCCTTGTCCAAGAGTTCTTGGACTTGGTGCTGTAATTCCTTGTACTGCGTAGGGTCCATTGGATAGTGAGGGAGGTTGGGTAATGATGACCCCGGAATGAAATCAATAGCGGGCTGGGTATCACGCATCGGAGGTAGGTCATTGGGCAAATCATTGGGGAAAACACTAGCGAATTCCTCTAGTAGCTGAGAAATCTCGGGGGGTGGGGTGGAGGAATCCTCGGAGGAATGATCGGGTATCATGGCCAAGCACATAGTCATTTCACTATCGAGTTCTTTCTGAGATTAGGATCTAGTAACAACACATAAGCCTACGGATGGAGATTTCGGTGAGGTTCTCTGCGGACTATGAGTGTAGGGATGCCACGTGATTTTATTGCCCTGATGGATAAAAGAACAGGTATTGCTCCGACCATAGAGGTGTACATCATTATCATACAACCAAGGGCGGCCGAGGATAATGCTGCCCACCTTCATGGGTAGTACATCACAAAATATCTCCTCTTCGTAGGATTGAACCTTCAAGTGGAGACGGCATTGGTTCTTCACAGGGATGGAGGTAGCATCGATCCAAGATACAAAATAGGGGTGAGGGTGATCAATCAAAGGTAATCCCAAACGTGATGTCATAACATCAGAGACGACGTTAATACAGCTACCACTATCTACGATCGTTTTACACATCTTATCACCAATTTTAAAATATGTGTAAAATATGGATGTCCTCAATGCAGAATTATCAGTGGTAGGCTGAGTAAGGTTGCAACGGATAATGCCCCTAACTGACGTAGATGGGTCGTGATGAGGAAGAGACGGGGGACAGTCTGTGATACCAATGAAACTCACTAATCCGTCATCATGCACAAATTCATCGACAACATAGCTCTCAACTCTATACTCCTCCTCATCTATAGGTGGCTCATCAAAGGTAGGGTCACTATCGAGGGGCTCCTGTCCTATGTGCAAGGCTCGTGAAGGGCATTGGGAAGCTCTATGACCTCGACCTTGGCATTTAAAACAAGTCAAGCCGTAAGGACCGAGTTGTGCAGAATTGGGTTGAGGAGGAGCCCTAGCGGTGGACTCTAGGGAGGGTGAGGGACGAGTATTCGGCGTAGTTGATGACTGATTCGGAGCGGGTGGACGATGTTCGGTGGGAGTACGAGTAGGGGTAGGAACGGGTGGTGGTGGTGTCAGGAGAGCTAAGGGAGGATTACGCTGGGTCGCACGATTGGAATAAGAAGGGTTAGATAAGTGCGACCGACCCGTAAGAGCAGGGCGATTGTACACGGGAGTATGGTATAAAGTTCTGACAAAGTTCTAGGTCCTCTACAATCTGATAGGCCTGCTCGAGAGTCGTGGCCTTACGGACAAGCAATTCCGTCTCTAGATAAGGGTTAAGACCAGTCCTAAAATGAGAAATAACGACTCGAGGATTCTCTTCAACTCGACACCTCATATAGAATTCCTCAAATTGAGTGATATACTCGGAGACGGGGCGCCTACCCTACTGCAGTTTGTGCCATTGGTCAAGAAGGTTGTCAAGATAGGCAAGTGGGACGTATTTTTCACGTAGTTTGTCCTTCATTTGGGGCCATGTATCTATGGGTGCCTCACGAAGGTTATAAATAAAAAATTTAAGATTTTCCCAAAAGATCTTGAAATAACACTAGAAATAACTAATCTCATCTCGGCGTACTGGACCTTCTACCACTATAGCATATTGTACCACTTGAAATAACTATTCAATTTAGACTCCCAATCAAGATACTCTTTAGGGTCCCTAGATCCCTCGTAGTATGGAACATCGACTTTGACGCTACGCTGAATCTGCTGCCATTGGTTGTCGTGATCCACACGATGGTGATCGCGATGGGGAACCACATCCTCGGGTAGGAAAGGATCATTCCTGTGTGGACGATTCCCGTTCCATCCGTGATATCTATCATCGGGCGGATAAGGATCATTCCGAGGGGGATGATTCCTATCGCGCTCCGGGATCCTCTCCTCCGGTGGACGGTAGTCGTCCCGTAGTGGACGATTTGCATCATGCACCGGGGCTCTATCCACAGGTGGATAGGGATTGTTCCGTGGAGGACGATTCCGATTCTGACCTGGGGTCCTAGGTTCGGGATGATAGTAATCGTCGCGATGATTTCTATCATGAACCGGAGTGCGAATATCCGGAGGAATCTGATCGTCTCGCTCGAGACGATTCTGATTTCGGCTTCCGGATCTATCTTCGGGTGGTATAGGATCATCAATGTCGCGATGATTCCTATCACGATCTCGAGATCTAGGATCTGGGGGAAAGTGGTTCTCGCGATCGCGACGATGTCGATCCAAACCTCTATTTTCGAGTTGATAAGTCAGTTCGCTCACCGCATCGATCGAACTAGTTAGACGATTGTCCATATTGGCAATTCGTGTATTGACATCACAAAAACCGTTCTGGACAGCGTCTAATACAGATCGATGTCTCCTCGAGAAGAGGTCGGTGGTACGGATGACGACAACTCGTGGACAGGGACAGACACCTCACGATCGTCTTGGGGTTGGTCTGTCATCGGAGAGGCGACTCGTTTGCCGGAACGCAAATGCATGCAAGGAACTGACAAATGATGATGAATGTAGACGTCTACGATGGCGGAAACGGCTGGGCTAACAGGTTAGGCTCTGATACCAATTTGACGTAGGACGGCTACGGGGTAGGCGAAGAAGGGCGGGACGACAGGACTAGGGGTAGGATAGGCGTGAGGGATAATACAATCCACAGAAATTCACGGTCGGATCCGAACTTTAAAACTGATGAAAATCTGGTGGTGCAGCTCTGACCCTTATCGAGGGCGGGAGTACTGTCTTCCCCCACCGCGACGATGCCTAAGCACCGAAATCAATACGTCGAATTCGCGTCACGAGGAAACACTCGAGAGGTAGGTTGAAGAAGTAGAGAATCGAAACCAATTCAGATTCCGACGGCGGTGGAAACTTCCCGAGAAAACACTGGACGGAGAACACGTCGACACCAAAGAGTTCAGGCGTACGTCAGCAACGCACTACGTGAAGAGGTTGCGGGCAATTCTTAACGTGACGAGGCTGGGCAAATTTGGGCGTTGACTGGTCCACTGGACGAGGATGAGGCTGGATGTTCCGGTCGTTGAACGGCCTTGATTAAGGGCGGTTGTCATGGGCGCAGCGTCAAGCGTGGGCGAACACCCACGCGCGCGAAGCGCGCGGAGCGCCGACGCGCGTGCGGAGTGCGACAGAGCGCACCCGAGCGCACGCAGCGCGCGCGGCTTGAAGCGCCGATGGCGTCCGGACAGGGGCAGTCGGAGTGCGGTCTCGGACGGCCTTGGCGAAGGCTGTTGGGGCAGGCAAGGGCGGCGCGTGCGCGTGCGCGCGCAGTGCGGCGGCGGGCGGAAGCGGCGGCGCGGCGGCGCACATGCGGCAAGCGGGCAGCGCACAAGCGGCGCGCGGGCAGTCTGGGTGGCCTCCTTGGAGAGAAAGAGAGAGGAGAGGGGAGGCCGATGTCGCAAGGCCGCGGCAGTGGCGGCAGCGGTGGCGGCGGCTGCGGCTGCGGCGGCGACAACGACTAGGGTTTGGAAGGTGGAAGATAGGGGAGGCTGGGCAATCATCCAAGAAGAGTTAAACAAAAACTCGATTCTTGAATTATGATTACCTTATGTTTCTTGAAAACAATGGCCTATATATAGGCCTTGGAGGAAAGAGAAAATGACGAGAAAATAAAGACGTGCGTCATGTCACGCCAAAGGGCAGTTGTGGATCTGCCTGTGGCGTCGTGTCATGACGCGCGTAGGGACGTGCGTGGGTGGAGACCTGCTTGTCGACTGTTGTGGCATGTTGACTTCGGTTGACTCCGGTTGACCGTGGTCCATAGCGGGCGTGTTGACTCTGGTTGACCGTGGTGACGCATTCGATGCTGAAGTGTTGGCGTCCTCGCCATCAGAGTTCTGAAGTTAACCATCGGAAACAATCGTGAAATGCTCTTTACAAGGCTCTCGTAGTCCAAGGTCTTTGATGGGAGATGATTGATTCGATGCACTGCAGTCAGCACAGCCTCACCCCATAAATTCTTAGGCACATTCTGAAGAAGGAGAAGAGTCCTGAAAATATTAATCACATGCCCAATTTTCCTTTTTGATACTTCGTTTTATTGTAGGGTGTTCACACACGATGACTCTTGCACTATTCCATGTGTCAACAAATAGGCATTCAACGTCTCATTAAAGAAATACTTTGCACTATCAGATCAAAAAAATTTAATCGAAATATCAAATAGGTTCTTCACTCCAACACAAAACTCTTGTATCACTCTCATCACTTCTGACTTAGGCTTAAGTAGATGTTCCCAAGTCACTCTTGAGCAGTCATCCACTAGGATAAGAAACCACCTCGCACCTATAAGAGAGGACAGGGGTGCTAGTCCCCACACATCACAATGAACAAGATAGAATGGAGTTCTCCTTCGCTTTATCCGTCTATTATATGAGGCCCTATTATGTTTTGCGCGATGACATGCCGCGCGAATAAACTTTGACATGTTAATATCTTTTGTAAAACCAGGAAAGATTTGTTTCATCAATGCAAAAGATGGATGTCCCAAACGAGAATGTAAAATTTTCAGATCTTTAAGTCCTTTGTTGTTGTTGTCTTCCATCATTTGAGAATTCACCATCATCCCTGCCTTCATTTCATCTTTAACATAGATCAAGCCATTCCTCTCCTTAGAGGGAGAAATCTTTAGGTTCCTTGCCTTGTCATACACAAAACAACCCGTAGAATCAATAGTCAGTGCACAATTAATATTCTTGACCAAACATTTAGGAGATAACAACTGGGCTTTGAGGTTAGGAACATTTAAAAAAAATTAGTACTCCCAATGCCTCTATTTTCACGTCACCCATAACCATCACATATAAGATTTCACCTCCTGCAGTGAAGATCAAAATTTTGATCAATATGGAGTCATATGATCTATGGCCCTGGAGTCCAAGATCCAATCCATATAATTATGGTCAGGAGAAAGATGCTTACCAGATCCAGGACAAGATTTGTCCATGGACGTAGAACTAAAGAATGACTTCAACTTCTCTAGTTCCTCCCTTAGGGAGCTGACTTCATCATCCCCTCGCTTGGACATATTCCAAGTATAATTTGAGATTGATGTTTCTCCTTCTTCTTGGCACCTTTCTTGAATAGATACACAATAACACTGGGTCTTCGGAGGTCGTCAGTCCAAGTCCCAACAATTCGCCTTTGTATGGCCTCTTTATTTACAATAATTACACCATGAATTATTTTGATAAAATTTTCCTCTTTGACCTTTGCGAGTTGGATCAACACTTCCATGAACACTGCCAGTTTGGGTTTCCTCCTGTTGATGTTGGATTATTCAACAATGAATGGTCTAATAGGGGGGTGAATTAGACTAGTCCTCTTCGATTAACTACTTTAAGTGTTACTATAATCCTAATATTATCTATTTATTAACTACGGATGATGAAAGAGGAAGAGGACACCAAAGATTTTTATACAGATTAGGGCTAGTCCCTTACTCCTGTCCAGGATATCCAACTGGAGTTTTTAACAAGTCCCTAACAAGCCCCCCAAGCTATAACCACCTGGTTATAGGGATACACGGATATCTCCTATCTAGAAATTGAAAACGTAAATGACCTTGAGCCCCCTTAGCTTTTGAAGGTATGCATCCTTTCACTTTTTCTTCCAATGGAGCACTCAAGTCTCTTACAGTTGGCCCAATCTGCCTTCACTCAATGTTGTATGCTTCAAATTTTCTGGGATGTTAGCTAAAAAAAACAAAAGTATTCCAATTTTCAATATAAAATTGTTTTAATGCAACATGAATATTTTTTAATCCTTAATATGTAAATGTAACCAACAATCAATGTTTTTCAAATAATATATTTGTTACCTTCTCAATCAATCTGCTTCACCCTGTAACCAACATACAAACGAAGACAACACACATATATGCAGGTAGATAATATTTTCTTCAGATTCTAAAATTTTCACATAAAAATAAAATTCAAATATAGATCTCTCTTGATCAACTGTTTAGCAGATACTCAGAATATGTTTAATTTCAAAACCTTGCAACATCAATTGAATCAAAGATGGAGGATTAAGATTGACTCATTTGAAATTAGTGATAATAGAAAGAAATCAAGATCAATAGTCTGAAATGGATTATTAAGACTGCAAATTTTGTTTTGAAAATTAAATTTTCAAAAAGTCAAATTAAGAATGTCCCAATTTCTAAATTCAGGTTATGAATGTCACAATTTTTAGATCCAGATTATGAAAATCACAATTTTTTAAAAAATTCAGATTATGAATATCAGAAATTTTTATCTAGATTTTGAATGTTGAGATTTCTCACCAGATTTTGATTCACAAAGTTGCAAACAAGATTTATGAGTAATGAGATTGAAAATCAGATTGTGAATAATGAGAATGCAAATCAAATTTTGAATGACGAAATCAAAAAATAGATTGTGAATACTGAGGATGCAAATCTGATTGTGAATGATGAATCTAAAATTAGATCAGAATGCAAATCAGATTTTGAATCTCAAGATCAAAAATCAGATGAGATTACAAATCGGAATATGAATGTCAAGATTGAAAATCAGATGAGATTGCAAATCGGAATATGAATATCAAGATTGAAAATCAGATGAGATTGCAAATTGGAATATGAATGTCAAGATTGAAAATAGATGAGATTGCAAATAGGAATATGAACGTCAATATTGAAAATGATATGAGATTGCAAATCGGAATATGAAGGTCAAGATTGAAAATCAGATGAGATTCCAAACCAGATTGTTAGTGTAGATTTTGTTGGTCACCGAGATTGCAACAATGACAATATTGCAGCTTGCCAAGATCTCAAAATTGCCAAGAATGGAAAATGCACGAAGCTCTCCAAATCCTCACAATTTCAAAGCGCCAAGATCTCCAAATCCTCAAGATTGCAAAACACCAAGTTCTCCAAGTCACATTAATTGCCAAGATTCAACGCCCCTTTTTCACCAAATCTTCACGCCGGTGTCCTTCTCGTTCTCCAACTTGGTGCCTCTTTATTTCCCCTTTTTTATATTTTACTAAAATTCCCTTATAACTCTCATTGATGTTAAAATAGAAATAAATTTGAAACCTATACATTTAAAAAGAAACTGTAGACTTTTATTTCCCTTTTAACCTAGACCTTGATCTTGACTCTTCACAATGTTTGAAATTCATCAAAATTCATAATGGAAGATTTTGTTTATTCAGCAATCTTCAATTCATTTAAATTTTTGTATCCATTTGATCAACCATTAGACATGCAGAATTTTTTTCTTTTGTTCCCCTGAATTCAGTTGTAGATGGCAGCTTTCCTCTTCTAGTATGACATTGATTGCTTCTTCAAGATCAGGGACTCTCTCTTGATTTGGACTTTGAATCCTCAAGTCCTCATATTCAGCATTCAGACCTATAAGAAACTTAAACATACGCTCTCTTAGGGTGTACTCTCATTCATTTGGATTCAATATTGGTTGATAATAATCTAATTCAATTCAGATAGACAGTAACACACTCACATAGTCCGGCACGATTCTGCCTCCTTGTTGTATACTCCACACCTTCACAAGCAGGTCATACACTCCTTTTGACAACTGTCTTCAGGACGTAATCCCAAATTTGCTTGGCTGTTTTCAAAAAGGACATCTTCGGAAGCATATCTTTTGTCAAACTAGCCAAGAGGAATACATGGACGTTTGCATCATCACGTTTCCACAATTTGCATCATGGAGCTGGTGGATCAACCTCAGTTATCAAGTGATCACTTTAACTCTCTACCAAGAAGAGTAACCTCGACCATTTGACCCAACTGATCAAAGTTTCTACGATTGTATTGTAGAGGCTATACAATAGGTAGAATTATATATGGTAACACATAGGATGTGGCACTTAGACTCCTGTGTTGAGCCAACTATGCTGGATCCAGCCATTTCACAATATGTCTGTAAGTCTCCCACCACCTAGAGACAATCAGACAAACACAAACTAGGCGTCACAAATATAGATCAGGGATGCAGACCGGATGATGTTTCCATCCCTAGATAAAAGAATAATCACGTCCAGGGGTATGGACAAATTTCTGGACAAAAAATCATCTTGGGGATGGCCAGACATGACAGTTTTCCTCACGTGGGATGAAAAAAATGTTTGTGCAGAGGTCCTTGATAGTGGACGGACGAAGGCTGGATGAAAAAATGATTAAATTGCACGATTAAATTGCCAAAACATTATATGGATTTCTGAGAAAACGTGGAAAAGTCAATGTTAAATATTTTATTAATTATTCATATATTTTTTGAATACATGCCATTATCATATTATCATAGTAATTTCATGCTTAAATTAATTACGTGAAATGAGTACTTTAACAGATAATTAGTGCAAGATAAGCTTTTTGTATCCCATTCATCTTTTGATTAAATTCCCAAAATATGCAATAAAACTCTAGAGAATTGTAGAAATTTCACTGTTTAATCCCTAGCATTGTAATATTATTTTTACTAGAATTGTGTCCTTTTGCGATTCAATTATTCAAATCTTTGTCAAAATTTAATTCTGAAAATTCAATAGATTTCTAGATAATTGTCTAACACTTATTAATCGATCCCCAAATTGAATAATACCACTTTTTTGTAGACATGCCATCACCATTTTACTATAGTAATTTGAAGCTCAGATGATTGCGCAAAACAAATATTGTAAGAGATAACTACGGAAAAAGCACATAACTGAATTTTATATTTGAGCTAACTAATTCCTCAATTAAATTTCCAAAGAATTCTATGGATTTCCAAGAGAATGTGGAAAAGTCAAATTTTAATCCCTCATTAAGTCAGAACATTATTTACTTTTATATTTGCCCTTATCATCTTATTATAGTATTTTTTTGTTTAAATTAATTTAATGGAATGAAAAATGTAACAGGTAATTAGGGTAAATTAAATAGGCCAAAAAATGCAATTAAATTCCAGATAATATTGAACTTTCATTATTCAATCCCCAGCTTTGTCAATTTTAGAAATAGTGTTTGAAGAAGCCATTTAAATTTTTACACAGAGGGGTATTCCATGCTTAAATAAGTCACATGACATGCATAGTTGAACATATATTTATATTATTTACTCTCCATCTAAAATTGAAATGTCTAAATATGTGTTATAATGGAAAATTGCAGATATTTCTTTTGTCGACACTTTGAAATGTCTATTAGACTTAAAAGGAAAGCACACGGACAAAGATATAAAAATTGTTTTTCAGAGTAGGGCAAGATGTGGCGTTCATCCATCACACAAAAGGTGAATGAGAAAATACGCAGCATTCAATCAGAATCTGAGACAAAATAATGACATAGAGTTCACTCAGTCATCCATCCAAGTCGCCCAAAATCACCTGCATCGTGGTGTAGAATGGTGGTGTGGAGACGGCCTTCTCATCTCTCGTGGTTTTAGGCAGTCCATACTAAAACCATATCAATGACATATCTGCATAACAAAAAATCGGTAATATTGCCATTTCCTAAAAATCGTTGTATAAATAAAATGTTCCAAATTTGTAACTCTCCAAATGTGTTATGTGGGAAAAACTCAATAGCAACACGTCGTGATGCAATACAATAAAGCAAAAGATTTTGAGATGTGGAGAGCGATAGAGTGTGAGATAACAAGAAAAAGAGAGATTGAGATATTAAGACAAACAAAGAGTGAAAAAACGAGAGGGTGGCATATTGAGAACGAATATAGAACGAAAGAAGTATCACTCAATTTAATTACATTGAATTTCCATTTATTTCTTTGCCCAATTAATAAATTTGATCCATAGTTGTAGAGTAAGAGATTTGTAATGGATCAAATATGGAGAAAGGGAAAGATGCTTATTATTAATTACATTCTTAGGGTGTTTTAATGGGACAAAAGCCATTGATAAAGATTTATGAGAATAGGAATTGCATAAAAAGTCAGTTTTATGGTAAGATTTAATTCCATAAATTTGTCATAAATAAGTGGAACTCTGCAATCATCTAAAATCTCAATAAAAATACCCTAGACACAAAACATTAATTTCCATCCAAAATTTTTAGAGCATTGAAATCACATATGAGGGAATGTGAAAAAAATCAGTAAGGATTAGAATCATTTCCCACCGCCCTATTGTTTTAAACAAAAGATATAATGTAAAAAGATGGGGAACTAGCACAACTTTCAGTAAACACTACAACGTAGCAACAACATAAACCTTTCCATTGCCTTCCTTTTGTTTCCCCTTTACTCTATTACATGGAAATGGGAGAGTTAAAACAATAAGCATGCTTACATAGAGGTCAGCACGCGAGCTGTCGTCGTCAACAGAGTCATTATCGGAGTCAGATGAGTGCTGGTCTACGCAACAAAACCATGCCCGAAGCATCATCTACATCTCAATGCTTTCTACATCTACATGTGATTATCGATACGTGGTAATGCCTCAACCAAATGAAAACAGCCGCTCCACCGGTGCACTGGTCAGGCTTACACCAAGAAATCGGCACACAATTTTGGTCAAGATCAGAAAGTATCATGTCCCGACGTCCTTCCACAAACTTAGCGGATTATACTCCTTGTTGTATGGGATGTTTAGATACTAATCCATCTATTGTTTGGGCATTGAGCATGGTTGCCGACTCTTGCACGGACGGGTATACTGGCGCTTGGAGGAAACATATTATTGTGGATGGTGACTTTCAGACAGTTATCCATGCTCTGAGTCACATTCAGTTGCTTTTGTGTTAGATTTTTAGTTTAAAAGACTGCCAAGATAGGAAAGCACATCTTGGCGACATGACGAATGCACAACCTCTATTTTAGAGAATGGATCCAATGTCGTTGTTGTCGAGGCCGTATGATTGGCCCAAAGTACCATTGCATATTGCACCAACTTGTTATGCATAACAGTGCACAGCGAGCGCAACAGATCCCTCCACTCAGCATCCAATGCTGCCCCAACATTATACATAGCCTGCTCAAGTTGTCTTAAGCTCTGCAAAGAATGACGCTACCTCAGTGATTGGAAATTTCTTCCCCGAACACACAAAGTCAGAACCCTAGCATAGTGGGTCGAGGATGGGCAGATATTCATCAATCAACTCCCAGTCCTCTTGACATGGGTTATAGTCCTTAGTCGACGTCGAAAGGAACCTCAATGCCATGTGGTCCAGTACCTCTCTCTTGGCAAGAGCGCGCTCTAAAATAATGAAAGTGGAGTTCTAACGCATTGGGCAGTCAACCTTTATCTTGTTTGAATTCAGGAGCTCAAACATTTTGCACATATCAACATATTTCTTCATTCGTTGCATGGATCCCTGAATAGGATTAGTGATGGCTCTCACGCGTGAAATGGCTAATCCCAAAGGGGCAACTATCATCGTAGTATTTTCATCGACTTGTGATTCGGTCGGTTCATCCGTGTCCATCGTTGTATCTGGGAGAAAATCTTGAACTCCTTGCATATTACTTCCCGGTGCCTTTGGATTACGAATGATCTTCAGTCTGGTCTGGACTACGAGGTTGCGTACATGGGCAACGCATGGTACGTGTCGGCCCATAGCGAAGTGTGGGCCTACAGTCTTCAATTGTTCTACAATAGACGCCAGCATTCTTGTGTTGTTAGACACATTGTCCTTGGTGATGGCACAAAGCTTCGACTCGTTGCCATATTCATATGCAACTTCTATGACAATCCTCCCCAAGTTGGTGCCGCAATGGGATCCTTGATCCATTTGTGAGCAAGAAGTAGCTCGTAGAGCTTCTAGTCAGGTCACTCCAGTGGACAGTGACACCTAGAAGGGCGAGGTTATTTTCGGATGTCCAAGCATCCATGGTAAATAGACACTACGGACGTCAGCAAACATCTCTATCAATTGGACTTCTCTATACATCTTATTAGTCGTTGCTTTGACCGCATCGAGACCAGGGATGTCCCCAACCACTTGTGTCCCGTAGAACTATAGTCTTCAGAACGACTTCTTCTTCACAAGTTGCAAAGGAAGACCGTTGTAGCAGATGAACCTGAAGAACTCCTCCTTCGTACGCACCACATTGATGCCGCGTAAGTACAACTTGTGGGACAATAATTCTTAGTGGTGAATAGTTCTCTGCTTCATCAAGCCTCCCCTGATTTGCTCGTGAAATTTACAATTTGCTTTCTCTAGATGTCTCCAAAATACATTTGTGTTCTTATCTTTATTGCGATTGATGATGACCTTATGGGTGGGGTTCTACGCTTAATAACGCGTACACTTGTATTTGTCTAGGCCAACTTAAACAAATTGAGCTAAAACTTTAGACCAATTATGTCTTACGCTTCGAGACGAGACGTTGTTATCAATCTCTACGGGATAACACTCCATTGACACTAACGGCGTAGCCCTAGCCATTGATTTTGAAGTGGTAAAAGATGTGGACTCCATAACTCTACCAAATTAATTCATAATATGCAATCATTCGTACAATGCGTGTGACGCAGAATTTTCATCACACACTAGAGACACATTAAAATAAAAAAAAATAATAGAGATATATATAAGTGTTTTCCAAACTCTAAGTTCATAGAAGTAAAAAAATGCATAAAGTAATGATGTTGTATTACAATTAATCAATTGAAGGAAACTTATATGAATCAGATCAAACAATCCATCAATCAGATTTACTCCATGGACTGATCGAATCCTAAACGTAGGGAGGGAGGGAGACATAGACTAAATGTAGGAAGATAGAGATATAAATCAAACACAAGGATGGACTAGAGAGAGGAAGATTGAGAAATATCAGTTAAAGAGATGGAAAAAAGAGAAAAAAAATGGCAGAGAAAAATCAAATAAAGAATTAGACTGAACAAAGGAGGACAAAGAGAGACGATGATGGAGGACCATCGAGTCGATCATGTCCCGACCCGTCGTCAGCTGCGATGCGGAGCATGTGCCGACATGAAGAATCTACAAAACCACTATCGGGTTTGAGAAGTGACATCGTCATCTCGCTTCATGTCATGTGTCTTTATGTAATTTTCATTTTTTTAATATTTGGATTGTCAGGAGTCCCCTCCTGCGTGAGTAACGACCTCCTGCTTGCGTTTGTTTTATTTTAATTCGTGAATTAGTGTCATCTTTAGCGAGAGGAAATCCCTATTGGACCTCTTCTCCCCCTAAAGAACCCTTTTAAGGGGAAGCCCAATAGGCTTTCCCCTTAAAAGGAGGCCCAATTGGGCCACCCACAACTGCCACTCCCTCTCCATAAGAAGGGGGAGGGGTGGACGTGGGAAGTAACGCATGCTTGTCAATTTGAAGTTTCCAGATCTCGTTTTCGTTCATTGGCAGTTAGTCTTTTCTTTATCGTGCTTCATACCTGAAGGAAGAAGAAGAATAGATCATCGAACAAGCAGAAGAGGAAGAAATCATCGTAAAAGAAGAGGATTGCGTAGAAGCGGAATCAGAAGTTCATCAAAGAAGAAAGGTAGAAGAAATTCAGTCATTGTCGAAGGTTTAATTCAGTGTTTCAACAATGGTATTTGAATAAGGAGATTCCTGTTCTTCATCATCATCATTTCCCCACACCACTGAGGGCCCTACCCCTGTCGGATGGACCCGTGGTTTGTTAAAAGACATGGCGCATCAACTTCTTGTCGCAGAGATCTGCAACACGGTAGGTTGAACCTTCAACTTCGACTATCAAGCTCCGTCGGTTTTCCCTCCAAAAGGAACATGTCGTCAACCTCGACTGATGTTGGCAAGACTCTCTTCGCCTATGGTGGTCCCAATATCAGAAACGATTGTCAGCGGTTATTCCATCGTCCCATTCAATAAGGTGACTGCATCGACCTTTCCAGATTCTTCCATATTCGGTTGTAGTGATTCCCAACACCTCCACAACCACAACGAGGTCCTCCATGAATAGGATCCCTCTCTTCACGGCCATGATTGGCAGTCCTAACTTCTGCGGTGGAACGCTGTCATCGCCCAATCCCTACAACCATTTTGGCTCTCAACATCATCTTGGCAATAGAGACAACTGTCGTGGGCATGACCAACGGTCACTAGATTGCTGGCAGTCGATTGTAGTTTGGTTGTTCCGTCGACAATTGGACAGCAGCCAACCATTCGGGCCTCCGACCACTTTGAACGACTGATACCAGCCAACACCGATTGTGCTGAAAAAAAGATGGTAGCGACCACGACAACGCATCAGCACCGGACGTGCTTCCACCTTCGCACAAGACATCGCGTGTAATGACACGTCATCAACACCAGCTTCAAAACTGTCCTTTGACGTGACACGTCAACACGTCGGCGACATCGTTTAAATATAAGATTTTTAAATTAATAGTTATCCTATTTTCTCTTTCCTCCAAGGCCTATACATAAGCCAATGTTGTAATAAACACTTGGGGAATTTTCTTTGTAATTGAAGTTTCTTCTTCAAAAAAGGACGTTTACCTTAGCTTTCGTCCCTCCCCAGGCGTTGCCGTTGTATCTTGCCACTGCTGCCGCCGACGAGGGAAGACCCTTAGCCTCTAGCCCCCGCGTCCTTCGCGCGCCGAGCCCCCCGCCAGCATCTGCCTCGTGCAGGTCGCCCACCGCGCGCAAGCCGCCTGGCCGCGCGAAGAGCCATTGCCCGGGCCACGGCGATAAGCTGCCCGCCCGTGCCTGCTGCACGCAGGCTGCCCGCCCACGCCCGCATGCGCAAAGCCACTGCCCGCACTCTACGCACGCAGAACCTCCATCTGCCCCCATAGCTCTCAGGCTCCCGCTCGCACCCGCCGTGCGCAGGCCACCCGCGCACACCCATCGCGCGTAGGTCTTAGGACTCTCTCAAGATCAGTAGATCATAGGTCGTCTCAATAGAAATAATTACCAAATCAAGAAAAGAATACCAGATTCCCGATGTAGAAGAGTCCAAGAACAATACAATCTCCACGCCCGTAGTCTCCGAAGAGGGGTCAACGAGAATGAAGAAAAGATAGAAATGTGATGAGGTGGATCGCTCTCGTCGTCCAACGAGTCCGAGGATCTCCACTCGAGCTAGATGCGCCAACTGACTTCCTGCTCCTCAAGACCCCCCGTCCCCCCCCCCCGCCTTCTTATTTATAGGCTTCTTTTCCCGCCTAATGGTCTTCTTGAAGGTCGTCCGACGTGGCCGATCTTGTTCTCCCCTTCTTTCTTCTATTTTCTAAATATGTCCTCAGGGGGTTCATATCAGTAGGCCGCCCACCTGTGCCCTCCGCACGTACATCTACCTGCTCACGCCTTGTTCTGCAAGCGCACGCCCCACATGCCATTTAGGTTGGATCCGCAACACCCTGTCGAAGCACACGTCGATCGTCTTGTCAACGACTTGTGAAAAATTTCCCGGCATCGCCACGACGCATTACTCTAGTGCTGAGGTACTTTCTGCACTCTTTGGTGTTAGTGTTCTTCGTCCAGTGTTATTCGAATGTTTGTTCACCGCCGTCGGAATTAGGTTTGGGCTTTTGAATCTTTTAGCGATTAGTTGATTAGGCCTTTGAATCTTCTAGCGATCGACCGCTCGCATTTATTGAAATTGTTACTTTATTTTCACCGCGATAGTTGTAAGATAGTACTCCCGCCTTCGAACGAGGAAAGGGGCTACGCCATCAGTATTTACACTGGACTTAGATCTTCGAACTCGATCGTGTGAATTGTGGTCTGGTTTATCCCACTCTACACTAGATAGTCTTTCCTACCCATTCTCCCCTAGTCATGCTGCATCCAAAAACTTGATGTTTTTGGTCTTGCTTGTGCGTCTTGGCTCCCTCAAACTCGCCGACAGTACATAGACCGGCGTTCCAGTGGTCTAGTGTCATTCTATCTCCTCAACGCTACCAGCTACCATTGGCCCTGATTGAAAATGCACTCAAGCTACTTCACGAGTTTGCGCAGACAACACTCTCTTTCAATGATTGACACGGTTCGCAGGTCACTTCCTCTCCCCTTTCTTTACAGTTTTACCACTTTCAGTGCCGGTTTTCAACTACTCATCGACCCGAGATAAATTAACAGTATGATTCAAATAGCCCTTGTCTCTAGTTAGGGAATTTCCTAGTCGATGCTGGATCGGTTCGTACACGCGACGGTGTGGACATCCTGGGACGAGAGTCGTCCCCCACTACATTGTCTCCTCGAACCGATTCGTGGGTCATTGGGAGCCTGTTTGTGATAAACCCATCATATGTCATTAACTGTTTACGCCTCGGGTCGTTTGGCTTCCGTGTTTCATTGAATTCTCTTAAATATTTGCATCACTACATCGCATTTCATCGTATTCCCGTTCGACATCCTTAGGTGGAACACGAACAACCCAAAGCCGGTCGTCGTGTTACATCAGATGAAGTTAGACATAGATTAAACATAGGAAGAGGGAGATTTAAATCAAACATGGGGATGGACTAGAGAGAGGAAGATAGAGAGAGATCAGCAAAAGGGATGGAAATAAGAGAAGAAAAATGGCAGAAAAAAATGAAATAACGGGATATACTTAACAGAGGAAAACAAAGAGAGATGAAGACATCGACTACACATAGGAAGAGAGAGATTTAAATCAAACACGGGGTTGGACGAGAGAGAGGAAGATAAAGAGAGATCAGCAAAAGAGATGGAAATAAGAGAAGAAAAAATGGCAGAGAAATACGAAATAACGAGACATATTCAACAGAGGAGGACACAAAGAGATGAAGTAAGACATAGACTTAACGTAGGAAGAAAGATTTGAATCCAACATGCGGATGGAGTAGAGAGAGGAAGATAGAGAGATCAGCAAAAGGTATGGAAATAAGAGATGAAAAATGGCAGAGAAAGATGAAATAACGGGATATACTTAACAGAAGAGGACAAAGAGATAGATCAAATAAAGAAGTAGAGTAAAGATAGAGCAAGAAACTGAGTGAGAGGGAGGAGGTAACTGAAAAGCGAGTGATAAAGATGAGCGAAAGAGAGGGACAAATTCAAAGAAACTAAGGAAGGGAGAAAAATATCACAGAATGACTAAAGAGAGAGAAAGGTTTATAGAAAGAGATGCTGATCAAGAGAGAGATTGAAGAAAGCGAGAGGGGGCAAGAAAGAAAGAAATAACGAGTTAGAGAGCGGGAGATTGAAGAAAGATAGAACACGGTAAAGGACCAGAGATCAACGAAATAAACAACAGGATAAAGAGTGAAGGATCCAAGAAAGAAACAACATGACATGAAGAAAGATATCAGAGATTGAGCGATTGAGAGAGGAAGAAAATTGAGGGAGGAAGCAAGATGGATAACGAGAGAAAGAGACGGAGACGGAGCGATGGATAGAGGGAAAATTGAGAGACTGAGAAAGATAGAAATCAAGAGAAAGAGAGATTGAGTGAGGAATGCACATACCTGGGGGAAACGATCTCTAACGATGAGGAAGCGATCTTTGAGACGTCAATTGGGGAAGCGATCTCTGACGATGAGGTCATTGGGGAAACGAATGCCACCGACGGCCTCCCGTAGAAGGGTGGTCTCACTAGAGGGGGTGGAGGAGAGTGGCTGCAGGTGCCGTCCCCCTAGTTGTCTGGTCGGCCGTGTTCTTCTTTCGAAAACGTAGAAACAATTAGGACGGGCTGATGGGCGCCTTGTTGCAAAAAAACCAAATTATTAACTGATTGAAATATGACTTTTTTTTCGTCCGGGACAAGGGAGGGGATGGTTTTTACCTGGACGGGACAAAAAATAATCCCGGGAAGATTGGCCAGGACGGTTTTTGAAGCTTCGAAAGAAAACACCATCCCGTCCTTCGTCGCTGAACTAACTCTGGACGTCAGACAGAATGAAACTCGTCCTATCCCGTCCGTCATCCACGTCTGGGACGATCCACCCAGACCACGACGGTTCAGCCAGGGAATGGATGAACCTCTTTGGAGCAATTTCCAACGTCGGCTCAGCCAAAATCGAGTGATCAACTCAGACCACGACGGCACACCAGCGGGGCAAGACCACGGTTTGGAGTGGCTTGTTCAGGTGAAAGGGGGTTGAAAGTCTTGTGGTGCAGAAGAGTGACGCGCGCAGGTAATCGCGCCCAACAGCGTCGAGGTGATGGTGACGTGACCAGATGCGGCGCGCGTGATGACGCACGGCGAGACGGCTTGTCGGAGAAGGGAACGACGGCGCGACAGCTTCTGCAACGGGTGCGATGGCACGTCGGGCGAAATGTGCGCGGGCGCACGGCGAGACCCACGTGCTGGAGAAAAGGTTCGTTGGAGCACGGCAACGCATCTCCGAGGTCCACGATCTGGGAATACCGGTTGGGGAAAGGGGGTCCAAGAATTGGTTTCTTGGACCTTCTTGCACCAGGTTCCCAAGAACGAGGTTTTCTTGTTCTTGTCCGGTGTTGGGGAAAAAAAGGTCATCACGATCTCGCACACTAGGACAGGCGATGACACTTTCACAGATCTATCCAAGCAGGTTCTTCTTGCGTGAACTGGTAGCGGCAACGTGATCAAGAAGAAAATTCCTGATCGAAGGATCACATGCAGCAGGGACTAGGCATCGCTGGCGACTTCCACGGAATCCTGCGTCGTGGAGTCGACCACGTTTGCCCACGATCTTCTACAAGCTATCAACGATCTCCAAGCTATCTGAGGGTATCTAAACTATGAGAAACGGGAAAGAATACACAATTACTTGATTTCACCAATTCAGTTTGTCTGTCCTCTTGGGCATGTCGTCCTTAGCGGTTCTCTCAAAACGACGAGAAAATAAAAATCGTTCAAAATGGACAAGGCCAAAACACGATAGGCCCAGTCCAAAATACAATGGGAAATTACAACAATAAGAGAATTTAAATCAAGGCTGAAACAGCTTCATCTTCATGTGGAGTATTTGAACGAGGCGTCGCGGCCGTCAACTTGTGTGGCTCGGTGAGGTTGCTGGCGTCGTTCGGTCTTGATGGCGAGATGATCCCCCATCAAAGGGAGAGAGCAAGTTCGGTCGGGAGGGAGAGAGAGAAAGAGAGAGAGAGAGAGAGAGAGGAATGAGAGGGGAGAGGAGAGAGAGAGGAGAGGGAGGGAGGGAGGGAGAGAGAGAGAACGAGGGAGAGAAGGAGAAAGAGGGCAAGGAAGGGAGAGAGAGAGACAGAGAGGGAGGGAGTGATGTGACACGACCTGTCGGGATCGAGCGGCTCGCGTTAACACCACAAGGAATGGAGGGCAGAGCAACGGAGCGGCAGCACGGGGCGGACGCTTCGACAGTGGTTGCGGAGTGGGCCCGGCTTCGTTCTGCTATCAAGCGGCAAAGTTAGGCGTCGCCGGTGCGGAGCGGCGGATGTATATCCTACTGCGGTCATGTACTTGCAGCGGTAAACTAGCGGCGGCGTGTCATCCAACAATCGTCTCCTCTAAAGCTTCACTAGGAGACCAGAGTGACGGGTAGGTGGCTACGGACGGCGCAGCGGCATAAGGCGGCTGCATCTACATTCTATTGGTGGACTACGAAGTCTCTAACTACGAAGGCCGTAACTACTATGGCTCTATCTAAGAATGCTCTAGCTTACTACGAAGGACTACGCTTCTCCAAACTCTTCTTGAAACTACTCTAACGGATACTAGGCATGTGTCGTCCGACGACCACTCTACTCAAATCTACTCTAAGAACGCTAGGTGCGCATATGGCGCAGGTGGACACTACGGTGCAGGTAGGCACAGGTGTGGATCTCTAAATCGTGCACGGTATGGATGACAAGGTGATGCACGGTGATCTAGGATGACGGAGGCAGGCGATGGAAATCAGGTCGGCTAAAGGGCGGACAAGGCAGAGGCGGGCAGTAGAGGTGTTCGTGGCGGCTACAGAGGCGGAGGGCGGACGAAGGCGGCAACGGACAACGGCTGGTGGATGATCCTAGATGCGTCCATAGACGGTTGCCAGTGGTTGGCGCTGACGGAGGTGGCAATCTGATTCGAGGTGATCGTGACGCACGGAAGGCAGCCTGAGGTGGGGCCATTTCGGGCGGAGGCCGACCGAAAGCAGTCGGAGGCCGTTGGAGGAGGCCGGAGGGGCTGGAAGCCCGTGGAGGGCCGAAGGCGGACTGGCGGACGGCGGTTGGGGAGTCGTAGGCAGTCGGATGACCAAAGGCGGCTGAGAAAGCATTGGCGGCAGCCAATGGCCAGGGAGGCAGAGGGCCAACCAAGGGTGGTCGGTCGATCGAGGGCGGCCGGGCGATAGTGGAGGCCGTGGAGGCCACGACAGCCAAGGATTCGTGGCGGTTGGTGGTGGCCATTAGCAGCTGCAGACGGCTGGAGAGGCCGCGGGAGCGTCCGAGGGCGGCTTGGTGACCCACGGTGGTCGGCATACGAGGGCGGGTAGGCAGCCATGGCAGCTGAGGGCGGCATGGCAGCCGAGGAAGGCCAGGCCGCCGAGCAGCCAATCGACGGCGGCCGGGCGACTAGGCAGCCGAAAGGTGACCAGATCGTCTCAATAGAGCGCCCAGACAGTCATTGACCGCTGTAGGACGTCGGATATGGCCGAGCGATTGGATGCGGCGGGTTCCGACGGTGACTAACGTAGGGCCAAATGTTAAAGTTTCGAGCTAGGAAGAGGAAGAAACAACTAACAAAGTAATATATTCAATGGGATGAGAATGGATAAAGAGAGAAGAAGACAGCTTGTGTTTGAGATACAGATTAGCGCTATTTGTAGAGTTGGAGAAGACGAGCGTTGAAGCAGAATTAATGAAGTGTAATCATGTCGGCGTGGCCCGAGAGGGCGGCACGCTGGGCTCGAGGTGGCGGGCGGATACAGCAGCGGATTGGCATGACGTCATCCTTCTAGAAGCATCGGCTGACATTGGGCCGTCCGATGTGCCACCTGGCGGAGGAGCTTGGTCGTCGAGGGAGCCAGGTGGTGGAGAGTCCTTAACACACCCCCGCAAGCTCAGCGTTGAGCAGAGGTTGAGCTTGGACCGAAGGGTGAGAAATGACTATTTGGGCAGGCTCTTGTTGAGAAGATCAGCCAGCTGGGAGCGACTGGAGAGAAAAGCGATGCGGAGATGGTTGGCCGCGACTTGCTCGCGAACGAAGTGAAAATCAATTTCGACATGCTTCATGCGGGCATGGAAAACTGGATTTTTAGCAAGGTAGGTAGCGCCGAGGTTGTCGCACCAAAGAGTGGGAGGGCTCTGGAAAGGAAGACGAAGTTCCTGCAAGAGAGATTTAAGCCAAATAAATTTACTAGTAACATTAGCCATCGATTTGTATTCCGCTTCAGTGCTGTAGTGGGATACGGTGGATTGTTTCTTGGAGCTCCAAGAAACAAGGTTGGCGCCGAAATAAATGAGATAGCCGCTGGTCGAGCGGCGGTCTGAGGAGTCCCCTGCGCAATCTGCATCAGTAAATAAAGTTAAGGAGGAGTTAGTGTGACGAGTGTAGAATAAACCAAGATCGGAGGTGCCTTTCAGGTACCGAAGGAGGTGTTTAACAGCTTTCCAGTGATGCGGTTGGGGCTGATGCATGTGTTGGCAAGCCTTATTTACAGCGAAACAAATATCGGGGCGGGTGAGCATAAGATATTGCAGGCCGCCTACGGTGCGACGATAAAGCGCTGCATCGCACGGTGGGCCGGAGACCGGGCAAGAAGATACGGGGGCGGGAGTGACGGTGGCGTTGCAATCACTCATATTGGCACAACGAAGAAGGGTAGAAAGATATTGAGACTGCGAGAGAACAAGACCATCAGGGTGAGGGAGAAGTTGAATGCCGAGAAAAGTGCGAGCAGGACCAAGGTCACGAATGGGAAAACGTTGCATGAGAGAGCGAAGGAAAAACGTAACAGCGGAAGAGTGAGAACCGATGACTAGAAAGTCATCAACATAGATGAGAAGATAAAGTCGATAAGTAGAAGTAATTTTAAAGAAAAGAGAAGTGTCGGTGCGAGAATTTGAAAAACCAAGAGAAAGAAGACAAGTGGAGAGTTTTAAAAACCACGCGCACCCGAGCTTGTTTTAAACCGTAAAGGGATTTTTGAAGAAGACACACATGCGAGGTCAAAGTAGGATGAGTGAAACCTGGAGGTTGCTGCATATACACGGTTTCCGTGAGGTCACCGTGGAGGAATGCGTTGCTGCCGTCGAGTTGGTGAATACACCATCGCTGGGAGACCGCAATGGCGAGGAGATGACGAATTATCATGATTTTGACCACAAGGCTGAAGGAGTCAATGAAGTCAACGCCGGCCTGTTGGCGAAATCCTTGGGCGATGAGACGAGCCTTGTGACGGTCAACGGAGCCCTCGGGATGAAGCTTGAGATGGAAGACCCACTTGCAGCCAAGGATACGGGCGTTGTGCCGAGGGGGGACAAGAGTCCAGGCAGAATTGCGAAGAAGAGCGTCGTACTCAGCGTGCATGGCAGCGCGCCAAGCGAGATCGGCCGCGGCGGCACGGAAGGAGGATGGTTCGATAGGGGAGGTGGTAAGGTTGACGTAGGGAGAGTCGAGAGGCATTGTGCGGGCGTACATATCGCGGAGGGAGCGTAGTGGGCGAGGGGGCATGGCAGCATCAGGGGAGGTCGAGGACGGAGAGGGAGGTGAGACGTTGGGTGGAACGAATGCAGGAGAGGGGGAGGAACGATTTTGGTTTGGGGAGGGTATGGGTCGGTCGGGGATCGGGGTCGACGAGAAAAGAGGCAATGGGGCGAGGATGGGACCAGGATCGGTGGCGGGAGTGGCGGAGAGGGGGGCAGGAATGCCTGGAAAGGAGGATTCGTCGAAAATGACGTCGGGGGAAATGAACAACTTACCAGAGAGGAGAGAGAGGCAGCGATAACCGTTATGATGAGGGGTGTACCCTAAGAAGATGCAGCGTTCGGAGCGCGGCGCTAGTTTGTGAGCTGCATACGGACGAAGATAAGGGAAGCAGAGACAACCGAAAGATTTAAGAGAAGAAAGAGAGGGCTTAGCTTTGTGAAGAAGCTCATAGGGAGATTTGTGCCCGAGGATGGGTGACAGCATGCGGTTGATAAGAAAGGTTGCCATCACTGCAGCCTCATCCCAAAATTTTTGCGGGAGATTGGCGTGACTGAGCAAGGAGAGCGCAGTTTCGATGATATGGCGGTGCTTGCGCTCGGCCGCACCGTTTTGTTGGGGCGTGTGAGGGCAAGAGATCCGGTGGTGGATGCCGCTTTGCTGAAGATGAGTGCGGAGGCTTTGAAATTTGCCGCCCCAGTCAGACTGAAAACTGACAATTTTGGAGGAAAATTGTCTTTCGACTAGAGATTGAAAACAAAGGAACATTCCAAAGATGTCGCTTTTTAATTTCAAAGGATAAAACCATGGTGTAACGGCTATAGTCGTCAATAAAAATTATGTAATAAAAGAAATTGAGATGAGAGGAGACGGGGGAAGGTCCCCATAGGTCAGAATGAACCAACTGCAAAGGTTTTCAACTACGAAGGTGAGAAGATAAAAACGGAAGCCGATGCTTTTTGGAGGTAGCACAAGAAGAGCAGATAGAGGGACGACCAAGGCGATGGTGCCAAACGTCTGCTGGAGCGCGCTCGTGCAGAAGGGCTGAGGGCGAGCTTGCCGGCGTCAATTGGTACAGGCTGCCTTCAGTGCGACCCGTGAGCAGAACCTGTCCGGTGGTTATGTCCTTAACAAAACAACGATGCGGGTGAAATTCAAAATAAACATTATTATCTTCGGCAAGTTTTCTAGCAGAGAGAAGATTTCTAGTAATATTAGGAACATGAAGAATTTTGTTAAGGGTTAATGGAAGTGCTGTTGAGGAGAGAATGGAATGGCCTGAGTAACGGAGAGGCAAACCTGACCCGTCGCCGATGTAAATCTTGTCATTTCCGGAGTAGACTTGTGGGTCAGCCAGGAGACTTGAGTCGGAGGTCACGTGGTGCGTCGCCCCGCTGTTTGGGTACCAGAAGGCAGAGGGTGCAATGGATGATGTCGTACTGTGGGCTTGTGGTGCTTGACGGAATGGATCGTGCATGGAGGGAGGTCGGCTATAATTGCTTCAGTTGTCGAACGACGGACACTACGTGTGGGGCGGCATGGGATCTTGTGGAACGTACGACCGGTTAAATGGATCGTAGCACTCCACTGCTCTATGACCAGTGCCCGAACATATCCGGCACCGTGGCGGTGGTCGATTTCCTCCGTTGTGTGGGTTTCGTCCTCTGCCCCTGCCAGCATTGTTCCTATTGCGGTTAGTGTATTAATTCTTACCTTTGTTCGACGTATCGTTGCTAGAGTTAGACTGAGCGAGATTGGCCGTGGCAGGAAGCTCGGCCGGTTCCTTGTTGAGGAGATGGCAATTCAGCATCGCTTCGTGGTCGCGGAGATGCGAGATCATAGTTTCGAATGACATAGCTTCTGTTGATGCTCGCACGATGGTGATGACGGGTGCGTATGGTGCGCCCAATCCCCGAAGCAAGGCTTGGACCAGTGTCTTTTGATCGACCTTTTCTCCAACGGCAGATAATGCACTACTCAGGGTGCGAACCTGAGATATATACTCTTCTAGACTCAAATTCCCTTTGGTCTGAGTGTGGAGCTTTCCGAGCAGCTTCTGGACGCGAGCTTCTACTAAAGATGCGAAATCCTTGGCGAGAATGTCTCATGTGATATTCGCTGTTGTCGCTTCCGTTACGCAGCCGATGACTGCTTCTGTCATGGACAGTAATAGAAAAGCCAACACATGTTGGTCGTAATACCACCACTCGTCCTCAGGGTCAGAGGGTCGTGTGGGTGGTTCCTCCAGGATATGAGAAAGCAAACGATGAGATCTGAGAGTTGGTATAACCTGGGTTTTCCAGATGATGTAGTTATCCTTGTTGAGCTTCACGGTCGGCACGAGTGCTGCTGAGATTCTTGCAGGTCCGATGCGCTGATGACTTCGTGCCGATGGTGAGCTATCCAACCTGTCTGACGAACAATCTTCTCTTCCAAGACTGGCATCGGAGATGAACTCCGACTTTGGCTCTGATACCATGATAAAGTTTCGAGCTAGGAAGAGGAAGAAACAACTTAGAAAGTAATATATTCAATGGGATGAGAATGGATAAAGAGAGAAGAAGACAGCTTGTGTTTGAGATACAGATTAGCGCTATTTGTAGAGTTGGAGAAGATGAGCGTTGAAGCAGAATTAATGAAGTGTAATCATGTCAGCGTGGCCCGAGAGGGCGGCACGCTGGGCTCGAGGTGGCGGGCAGATACGGCGGCGGATTGGCATGACGTCATCCTTCTAGAAGCATCGGCTGACGTTGGGCCGTCCGGTGTGCCACCTGACGGAGGAGCTTGGTCGTCGAGGGAGCTAGGTGGCGGAGAGTTCTTAACACTAGAAACCTTCGGCTGGGAGGCCTCAGCTTGGCGGCCAGCGGTGGCCGGAATCGGCCAAGGGGTGGCCGAGGACGGCGAGGAGGCTGAAGTCCCTGTTGGAGATGGAGAGAGAGAGAGAGAGAGAGAGAGAGAGAGAGAGAGAGAGAGAGGGGGAGAGAGAGAGAGAGAGAGGGAGAGAGAGAGAGAGAGAGAGAGGAGAGGGAGGAAGAGAGAGAGGGAGAGGAAGAGAGAGGAGAGGGAGGAAGAGAGAGAGGGAGAGGAAGAGAGAGGAGAGGGAGGAAGAGAGAGGGAGAGAGAGAGAGAGGAGAGGGAGGAAGAGAGAGAGGGAGAAAGAGGGAGGGAGGGAGGGAGAGAGAGAGAGAGAGAGAGAGAGAGAGAGAGAGAGAGAGAGAGAGAGAGAGAGCAAAATAAAAACGGAGAGGGATGAAAAGATGGATAAAGGGAGAATACTTCTAGGACCCACTTTGCTCACGATTCTTCGTTTTTGCACTGATCATGAGCACTTGCTTCTCAGTGTCCCCAATAAAAAGTGAACTAATATCTTTTACGATAACAAAAATTGACTTTTTACAAAGGAAAAAAAGTAACCAATGAATCTATGATCATATGGCAAATTTCGTAACGGCCCCGAAAAGACGCTGAATATACGATATAGGGAAAATAATATTCCTTATATTTTATTTACTTTTTATTCTTCCAGTCTTGCCTTCATTCCATGATTCTATCAATAATGTTTTTAACTCTTATTTCAGTGATTCTATCTCGGTTTCATCGGCGATATCCACGCTCTATGCAAAATCCCATGTTTTAAGAGAGCTAAGAGAGAGAGAGAGACAGTGACGGAGGAAAAGAGAGAAAGACGTAGAGGTAGAGAGAGAGAACGCAAGCTGGAGGAAAGAGAGAGAAAGACAGCGGTAGAGAGAGAAAGAGAACCCGAGTTGGAGGGAAAGGGAGAGAAAGACACAGAGGTAGAGAGAGAAAGAGAACGCGAGATGGACGGAAAGAGAGAGAAAGACATATAGGTGGAGAGAGAAAGAGAACGCGAGATGGAGGTAAAGAGAAAGAAAGACAGAGAGAGATGTAGGGGAAGAGAGAGAAAGACATAGAGGTAGAGAGAGAAAGAGAACGCAAGATGGAGGGAAAGAGAGAGAGATGGACATAGAGGGAAATGTAAGGGACGATAGAGAGGGAAAGAGATGGGCGTGGAGAGAGAGATGGAGGGAACGAGAGCGCGCGAGATAGAAGAAAAGAGAGAGAGAGAGAGAGAGAGAGAGAGAGAGATAGAGAGAGATGGAGGAAGAGAGATCATGATGATGAGCACGAGGAGGAGAAGCAGGGGACAATTAAGGAGGAGAAGAAACATCAGGAACACCGACTTCTATAATCACTCAAAGATTAAGTAATAACTTACAAAGGATCATCACCCAGATTCAAAAACTGTACTGATTTCATCAATGGATATACTCTTTGGCTGGAGTTATTTCTTCAATCTAGTCCTTCTTGATTTCCTTTCTTGTCCTCTCTGCTTCTCCCATCCTCGATCGTTCATCTTCTCGGGACATATCTCGGATTATCTGGAAGATCCGAGCGGCAAGAATGCACTATGCAATCTGTTTGAGAAAAAAACACCAGAGAACGATAGAAAGTACGCATTATATAGAGAAAAAAACTCCGAATTTACTCCACCGTGATGATTCCTGTACTGCAAGGAGCATCAAGAGATCCATCAAATCGACTACTTTTCCTATGTTTTTCCTTCTATCAACAGGATTCCCTTCTTCCGACAATGTGGATGAAGAAGAAGATACAAACTCTTCAGTAGAGAACGGAGATTTGTTTCTAAAACAAGGAAGTCCGTGTTCGGGGCTCACTCAGTTTGTTATTTCCAGTTTCAGGTTCGATCGCAGCCGTCCACAATCATGAGTTATAACGGTGATCGGTGCTCCACGTCACATGCCAACTCATGTGATGGAAGATTACCGTAACAACCTTGGACCGGGTTGAGAGGCACGGGCGACCTTCGCGAGGAGTCTACAAGTGGTATCAGAGCCACAGGTCCCAGGTTGACATCAAGAATTGCATCTATGGCGAGGAAGAACGGAGAAGCGGGCTTTGGAGGCGAATCATCTCTGTCATTGCCAACTCTCAAGCTATCCCGAACGAACTATCGGATCAGGTCCATGACAATGGAGGTATATCTGGATTCTCATGATCTCTGGCAGGCTGTTGTAGGAGAAAATGTGACCAAGAAGAAGGATCGAATGGCGTTATCGGCAATCATGAGTGCTGTGTCTGAGGAGCAGCTACTGATGCTGGATGCCAAGAAGACGGCGAAGGAGAATTGGGAAGTCCTGAAGCAGAGGAATCTTGGAGTAGAGAGGGTTATTCAGTCTCGTATACAGGCTTTAAAATGAGAATATGAACTACTCAACATGTCCAAGTCTGACACGGTTGATGATTTTGCTACAAAGTTCACCCGGATTGTGTCAGATCTGAGAAGTCTCGGCGAAGAAATGGTGGAGAAAGAAGTGGTAAGGCGTTTTCTGAGAGCAATGTCTTCCAAATTTGATGCACTTACTTTGTCTTTAGAACAGTATGGAGATCTGGACAAAGTAAGCCTGGATGAAGTAATAGGCTCACTTACAGTGCACGAAATGCGTCTCAGGGATAGAGAATCCCGAGAGGAGGAGCAGGCTTTACTCGCTAATGCAATGAGTAAAGCCAGGATTGATAATGAAGATGGTTTTGCACCAGGAGGAAGAGGAAGAGGACGTAGGCGAAGTAGAGGTCGAGGAAGAAATCTGTCCACTGATGGCAGAGAGAAGAGACACTTTGACAAATCGAAAATCCAGTGTTACAATTGTCAAAGGTATGAGCATTTTTCTTACGAATGTCGTAACGAGAGAAGGGAAAGAAATGACATTGCCTATCTTGCTGAGACTTCACACACTCTGGCGACAGCAGAAGAAGAGACGTCAGCACTACTGATGGCATTTGAAGAAGTGATGGAGGACCATCTCGAGGACGACGCCACGATGACGAAGAACCATCTCGAGGATGACGCGACGGGATGTCGTCAGCCACGCCGAGCAGCTCGCGCCGACGCTCGCCACCCGGGGTTTAAGTACCCCGCGTAAGAACTTTTATCTTTTTACTTATGCTCATTTTCATGTGTGTTTGTATTTTTGGATTCGTGGACTGGGCCAATGTTGTTGGGCCCGTCCTAAATCATTTTACTTTTATGTTTGTATTTTGAATTTGTAAGGGAGGCGAACCACGTCTCGCGACGGTTCGTCCTCTCCCAAGTTCACTTGGCACCCATCCTCACTATATAAGGGATGGCATGCCCAAGAACACCTTGGAGTCATTGTTGAAAAGTTTATTCACAATTCGTCTCCCCCCCTATCGTAGAGAGTAGTGTAGGGGGTTTGGCTAGCCCCACCCCACGTTGAGATCACTCCGTGGGTAGAGCCCACGTCTCTCCGTCGAGATCACTCCGAGGGAGATGTGTTAAAGCGCGCCGTCGAGATCACTCCGGTGCGAGGAAAGAGTTTCAAGAAGCCGCCGCCATCAAGAATCGAAAGAGGCCTTCGTCGAGATTACTCCGGGGGTCTTGGGAGTTTCAAGAAGCATCGCCGACACGCCATCAACCGGGGAAATCTGCTCCGTCGAGGGAGCACACCCCAGATCCGTCAAGAACTCCTCTTTCTTGGAGGGTTCTTGGTTATTACAGTTCAAGAAAGCCATTTCTTGGTACCTTTTTCCACCCTTCCACCATTTCTTGATCGCCCACCCCCCTTTCCCCATCGTTTCTTGATTCCCAACCGCCTCGTCTTGCCTTTCTTGATCGCCCCCCCCTTTCCCCATCGTTTCTTGATTCCCAACCGCCTCGTCTTGCCTTTCTTGATCGCCCACCCTCCTTTCCCCATCATTTCTTGATTCCCAACCGCCTCGTCTTGCCTTTCTTGATCGCCCACCCCCCTTTCCCCATCATTTCTTGATTCCCAACCGCCTCATCTTGCCTTTCTTGATCGCCTACCCTCCTTTCTCCCATCGTTTCTTGATTCCCATCCGCCTCGTCTTGCCTTTCTTGATCGCCCACCCTCCTTTCCCCATCGTTTCTTGATCCCCAACCGCATCCTCTTGTCTTTCTTGATCGCCCACTTTCTTTCCCCTTGATTTCTTGATTTCTTGATTTCTTGAATTCTCGATTTCATGATTTCTTGATTTCTTGATCTCACCATATCTCCTTGATTCCCCTTCGTTCTCCCCTTCGCCCTCATCTTTCTTGATTTCTTGATTCCCACCCTCTACGCCATAACCGATTACTTGGTTTTCTGCCCCACCCCCACGACTATTCCCACGATACTTGGTTCGCTGTCTTGCCCGCCCACACGACTACGCTGTGCGGCAGCCAAGCACGCGCCTTGTCCGCCCTCTGCTCCGACTTTTGTTGCACGCCACCCGTGGACTCAGCTCTCTGCTGGTAGTTACGACCGCACCGTCCGCACCCGGTTTTGTCCTCGCCAACGACACTCGTCCGCACGACCCGACACTAAGCATCCGCTCGACGACTTGGATGCCTTGGACTAAGCGATACAAAGGTCAGTCTCGTCTCCCCTCTATAAACTCCAGTATTATTATCTTTGACAGTCTCGTCTTCCCCTATCGCGTCCGCTACCGTGATATTCTCGAACATCATCGGATAGGACTAGCCACCTTGTCGAGCATAGGGATTCTTGTGGTAGACGGACTGTCATCCGACTTGGACGCCGAACGCTCCAGGGCTGTTAGATGCCCCTCACTTAGTAGACGTCTAGTAGGTCCAGCGGGTCATTGGGAGTTTGATCTTAGGTTCACTCGTCTCTCATTGATCGGTACGGCCGACGTCGCTATCCGTCAAGTCCTTATCTGCTCATTCGTATTTTCTCATCATTCGGCTTACATCCCATACATTCGCATCATAACGCTGTGACGTGAAACGCGCCGATCGATCCCGGCCGTCGTCGTATCACATCAAGAAGAAAGGAGTGATCTTTTGTTGCAAGGTTCTGAGCTGGAGCATCTCAATTCCAAATTGTGGTACTTAGACACCGGTGCCACAAATCATATGACAGGAAATCGAAATTTTTTCAACGACTTGGATGAGTCTACTGAAGGATTTGTGAAGTTTGGGGACAATTCAAGAGTCAAGATAGAAGGGAAGGGAAGTATCTCTGTGTTCAGGAAGGATGGAGAAATCATGCTGTTGAAGAATGTACTTTATGTTCCAAAACTGTGTGCCAACATTCTCAGTTTAGGAAGATTGGATGAAGAAGGTTACAAAGTACTTATGCAAGAAGGATGGCTCACTATACATGATCGTGAAGACAAGATTCTCATCAAAGGGAATAGCACGGGTGGAAGACTATATCTCCTGAAACTACAAGTTGCTGGAGACTGCTTGCTCTCGAGGGAGGAAGACCAGATCAGTCGACTATGGCATTCAAGGTACGGCCATCTTAACTTCCATTCCTTGAAAAATATGGGCGATAATGGTACAGTAGTGGGACTGCCAAAAATCAAACTTCCTAGCTATGTTTGTCGAAGTTGCTTGGCTGGGAAACAGATCCGTGCTTCATTTCCAAGGAAGTCAGTGTTCAAGAGACAAAGACCATTGGAGCTGGTGCACATGGATCTCTGTGGACCTATCAGCCCATCTACATTGGGGGAAGCAGGTATTTTTACCTGATCGTGGATGACTTTTCAAGACTAATGTGGGTTGCTTTCTTGAAACAGAAATCTGATGTTTTGCATCACTTCAAGAATTTAACAATCTGGCCGAAGCTGAAAAAGGAGCAAAAATCAAATGCATAAGGAGTGACAGAGGAGGGGAATTCAATTCAACAGAGTTTATATCTTTCTGCAACGACCAAGGTATAAAGCATCAGCTGACAGCTCCGTACTCTCCTCAGCAGAATGGTATTGTCGAAAGGAAAAATCGTACCATAATGGCACTAGTAAGGAGCATGCTCAAAGAGAAGAATCTGCCTCAAGAATTGTGGGGAGAAACTGTGAATACTGCAGTCTATTTACTAAATCGATCTTTCACATCATCCTTGTAGGGTACAACACCTTATGGAAAATGGTCAGGAAGAATACCCTCAGTGGCTCACCTGCGCGTTTTTGGATCCATAGTACATGTAAAATGCACTAAACTACCTCAGAGAAAGCTGGAGGACCGAAGTATTCCAATGATCTTTGTGGGATATGAGCTGGGCACCAAGGCCTACAGGTGTTATGATCCAACCAGTGGATCCATTCATATCAGTCGAGATACTGTTTTTGAAGAGGACTCAAAGTGGGATTGGAAACACTCAGGTGAACAACAATCGACACTCACATTCTATCCTACTTCTTTCAGAGATGAAACAGAAGGAGACGAGCATCACTTGGAGGATGAGGAGCACGAAGAAAACCTGCAACCTGCTGAAGTCATCTCTGAACAAAGCTCTCAGTCTGAGGTATCTGAAAATCAAAGGTACAAGTCTCTCTCTCAGTTATATGAAGAAACCAGTCAACAGAGTTTAGATGAAGGCTGTTTTGCCTGCACTGAAGAACCTGTGACGTATGAAGAAGTTGCACAAGAAGAAGTGTGGAGATTGGCCATGGAAGAGGAGATGGAGGCCATTACTAAAAATTCTACTTGGAGTTTGATGGAGCCACCAGAAGGATGCAGACCAATTAGTCTAAAATGGATCTTCAAGATCAAGAAAGATGCAGGTGGGAAAATTCTGAGGTATAAAGCAAGACTGGTGGTGAAAGGCTATTCCCAAAAACCAGGAATAGACTATGGAGAGGTGTTTGCACCAGTAGTAAGATTTGAATCTATAAGAGTCCTGATAGCTATAGCTGCAAGGAAAGGTTGGACTTTGCACCATCTTGATGTCAAATCAGCATTTCTAAACGGTGATGTAGAAGAAGATCTCTATGTGAAGCAACCAGAAGGCTATGTGGTTCAAGGAAAAGAAGGACATGTTCTTAAACTAAGGAAAGCACTATATGGGCTCAAGCAGGCTCCACGAGCATGGTATTTCAAGTTGCATAATTGTCTGATAACTCTGGGTTTTATAAGAAGCAAGCATGAGCAAGCCATTTATTACAAGATTACTGCAGACACCCATCTGATAATTGGAGTCTACGTTGATGATCTCCTGCTCACTGGGAAGGAAGAAAAGGATATCAATAATTTCAAGGGGCAAATGAAAAATCACTTTGATATGAGTAACCTCGGTCATCTGAACTGTTATCTGGGAATCAGAATAAGACAAGGAAAAGAATGCATAACTCTGTCTCAAAAGACATACTCAGAGAATATCCTCAGATATGCTAGGATGATGGATTGCAACAGCATACAAACTCCCATAGAAGCACGACTCAAGTTCAATGACTCAAGTGCATCCAGTGCTGATCCAACCGTTTTTCAAAGTATCATAGGAAGTCTAAGGTATGTCACACACACACGACCAGACTTGTCCTATGCTGTTGGATATTTGAGTCGCTTTATGGATAAACCAACTTCCGAGCATTTCTCAGCTCTTAAGCGAACTCTGAGATACCTGAAGGGTACTCTTGGATATGGATTGGTGTATAAAAAGGGAGACTGGAAAGAACACTTAGTGGGATACAGTGACAGTGATTTTGCAGGAGACGAGTACGACCGGAAAAGCACTTCAGGAGAAGTATTTTTTTTCAATACTGCCTTAATCAGCTGGTCATCACATAAACAGAAGACGGTCTCTCTTTCATCATGTGAGGCTGAATATATGGCTGCAACGTCGGCTGCATGTCAAGGTGTCTGGTTGAGAAGAATTATTGGGGAATTGAGTGGAGAAGAAATAGATTGTGCGAAGCTCCTTCTTGATAACAAGGCTGCTATTATACTGAGCAAAAACCCAGTACAGCACAGTCGAACTAAGCATATTGATACGAGATATCATTTCATCCGGGAGTGTGTGGAAGAGAAAATGATTTCTGTAGAGTATGTGAAGACTAAAGATCAACTTGCAGACATACTCACTAAAGGACTTGGACGAGTAAAGTTCTTAGACATGAGAACTCGACTTGGAATTGTAAATGTTTGTGATGAGAGTCTGAATCATGGGGGAAATTGAAGAAGAAGATCCAGACTCTTCAGTAGAGAACGGAGATTTGTTTCTAAAACAAGGAAGTCCGTGTTCGGTGCTCACTCAGTTCATTATTTCCAGTTTCAGGTTCGATCGCAGCCGTCCATTGTCATGAGTTATAACGGTGATCGGCCCTCCACGTCACATGCCAACTCGTGTGATGGAAGATTACTGTAACAACCTTGGACCGCCACGTGGGAGGCCGTTACGGCTGTTTTCTTTCTTTTCTCTTTCGTTGACTGCACTTTAAATAAGAGCAAGATGCTCGATGTATTGTCAAGACGAGACGCTTCCATTTTTCGATTGTTTTTTTCATTCAAACTCGATTGTTCCAATTGAGTGAGAGCGGCTGAGAGGCACGGGCGACCTTCGTGAGGAGTCTACGGTGGATACTCGTTTTATTGCTCACATCGGAGAAAAAATAATCAATAGAGCACAATTTTTCGATCTAAGAGGTCCGATCCGTCCCGCTTCCGAAGAGGGACTGTTAAGGAATGTCGTATGCGGTCGGAATGCCGTAGATTTCTCCCGTCGTACATTTCTTCGGAACAGACTTCTCCTCCTACTTGGGAGGTCTGGTGGCGGGAATTTTGAAAATCTGCGATTATCGGAAAATACATTTTTTCTTTCTGAATAACTACATTTTTTCTCATTTTTCATCGTTCCTCCCACCGCGGGATATAGTTTCGCAGAATAATAGTTAAAAAATACGTATATTAATGATCGATCGAAGATTGATATGGGGTGGGACGCGATCGATCGAGAAGCTGGCGGGGAAGATTTGGCGGCGGATCTTCCCCGCGGGGAGGATAAGAGGAAGAGCGCGGGCTAGTTCTTTGGATCTTGATAAGACTGGGGATCCTCTGCCGTTTGGAAAGACGATATTGAGAGCGGCTTGTTCTTCCCTTCCGCTCCCCCTGCGCGCTTGTCTGTGATATGCGCCTTATACATCAAGAAGAATTGGCATGACCACAAACTCTTCTCTCTCAGGGAGTACCGTTGTTCCTTCTCCACGACCATGCTAAAGGGTATTACTGAAAAAACCTTTGCTTTGCCTCTATTGTCTGTTCAGCATGTTTGATTTTATGCTTGTTGTTGCTCCAGATAAACATATATGGCTAGTAGGCTGCGCCCAGGGCTGCCTTCATTTCGCTGTTTCTGTATTCTGGATGCTCTGGGCGCTGACAGTGATGGTATGATGATGAATGGGCGTGCCTTTCATTCTAGCTTCTTTTTTGTTTCATCAAAATTTCCTCAATTTTGTGCACGCTCACGGAAGAGATGTGAATATATCTTTGATATATCCCTACTTTCTGGGATCAAGAATGTTGGGGAGCACCGTTTTTCCCTGGATTTCTGGCCCTGGATATTTCATCCCGCTAGAAGATTATCTCTCTCTGTCATTTGTTGCCGCTGGTCTCTATCTGACCATGGCTGCCTACGACTACCAGATCTGATCAGTGACGAAAAGAAAAAAACCCATGAAGAAATTGAAAAGCTCACGAGTATTTGGTGAATCTCTATTGCTTTTACAGGATATTGGGGTCTTGGTTGCATTGTTCTGCGGGTTCCATGCCTGTTGTGGGATGATCCTTCCGTCTCTAGCGCGGCTAAGGAGTGCGTAGGTCCCTTCTCTGTCTGGTTTGGATTTGGAGGCAGATCTGATGTGGGTACGGGTCTGAACTGGCGCAGGTTGGTCCTAAACGAGCTCCGGGCAGGCATGATCAGCTTCTCTCTGGCCCCTGCTAATGCCGCCATACTGTTCATCCTCATTCAAGTGAGTAAAAACTGTCTGGTTGTTCTTTCTCCCTTGTTCATTTAAGGTGATCAATTTGTTTTTGTTCATCAGGGGGGTACTACCGGAATCTGAGCAATGCAGCGATATTAGCCATGGCTGCGTTTGGGCTCTTCACGGCGGCAGGTTGTGTTCATGTCTTGAAGCGGTGGAAGAGGCGCACCCCCGGCAATTGGCATGAACGTTGATCGTTTTTGTTTCTTTTATTTTGATCGGAATAGGGAGCTGTACATGTAGGGAAAGGGAAGAATTTTCAGATAGAGACAGTGATAATGGCTTCTTGAGAGAAGAGTGAATGTGGCTTCGATGTCATCATTGTTGATGATAGGCGGCTCGGTAGTGGAGACGTGACGGCAGGCAGGTTGCACCAGTGCATGTGGCTGTTCTGGGCCTTGTTTTAATGGAGGGCCTGGGGATGGAAGCTTACGCTGCCTAGATCCTCTTGTAGGATGAGGATTCAAAAAGTTTCCGAAAATATGACATTTTTGGGTAAACAATTTTTGCCTTGTTATATATTTTCTTCCAGTCTCAACATTGATCCATAACTCTATCATTCCAAAAAATGTTCAAAAAAGCTTTAACTCCTCTTCCAATGATTCTGCTATGGTTTTAAGAGGCTATCCGACTATGCATCTCAATGAGGTACATGTCTTATTACTCAACTCTTGTTTGCATTGGATAAAAGATAAATATCCCCACGTTTATGAGTGTCCTAGGACCCTTCCACCAACCAGAGATTGTGACCATCGAATACCTTTACTCTGGGAGTCTAAACCCGTTAATAAGAGACCCTATAGGTATTCATTTGCATACAAGAATATTCTGGAAGAACTGATTGAGGAATTACTAGAGACCAACGTCGTTCAGCATTCCAAGAGAAGTTTCTCAAGTCTGGCTCTTTTAGAAAAGAAGAAAGATGGAGGATTTGCGACTTTGCATCGATTATAGGTCTCTCAATCAGATAACTGTTCCTAACAGATTTCTGATACCATTGGTGGGTGAGTTGTTAGAAGAACTTCATGGGATGCTTATTTTTTCCAAAATTTACATGACGTCAAGGTATTATCAAGTTAGAATGCATCCGAAGGACATACACAAGACAGCCTTTAAAACATACCATGGATACTTTGAGTTTAACGTGATGCCTTTCGGATTATCAAATGCACCCGCAACATTTCAAGCTCTTATGAATTCCATTTTCAGTCAACATCTCCGAAAGTTTGTACTGGTGTTTATCGATGACATATTAATATACAGTCAAAGTCTTCAGCAACATGAACAACACCCGGCTACCGTGTTCGATCTACTATCAAAGAACAATCTTTATATAAATTACAAGAAATGCAAGTTTGGATATAACCACATTGATTTCTTGGGGCATGTTCTATCAGCTAAGAGGGTTCGACTGACCCTACAAAGATTGAAGCAATCAATCAGTGGAAAGTATCCCAAACTATAAAGGAGTTGAGAGGGTTCTTGGGGTTAACAGGCTATTATAGATGATTTGTTTCTAAATAGCTGCTATTACCTAACACCTTACCGCTCTTTTGAAGAAGAATTGTTTCATCTGGACTAGTGAACCTGAGAAGTCATTTTACCAGTTAAAGCAAGCCTTGTCAGAAATCCCAATCTTAAAGTTACCTAATTTCTTCTTACTTTTTAGTATTGAAACAGATGCATACGAGTTGGTAGTGGGGGCAGTATTACTGCAAGAGAAGCATCCAATAGCCTATTACAGCAAGGCATTCCATTGCAATACAAGGTTTAAATCAGCATATGAGAGGGAGCTTATGGCAGTAGTGTGGGCTGTACAAAGATGGAAACACTAGCTGATGTTCAGTAGATTTACCATCTACACGGACCAAATAAGCCTAGGTTTTCTTAAAGACCAGAAGAGAGTACCCCTCTAGTATCATCGTTGGGTGTCAAAACTTCTAGGTTATGACTTTACTATCAAATATAAAGCTGGAAGTAAGAATATTGTGGCTGATGCATTGTTGAGGTCACAATCAGATCCACATGGCGAGTGCAACTCTAAATGAGTCACGCATTGGTTAGATAAGATGAAGCTGATACAAAAAGTAAAAGAGGATCCAAAACTCCACGGAATACTAAGGGAACAAGAACGGATGGTGGCGCAGATCCATACTATACCATCCAACAAGGCCGACTACTCCATAAAGGATGCATAATTCTACTACCATAATCGTCCTTAATCCACAAAATTTTACAGGGTTTCCATGACTCAAATATTGGAAGACATCGTGGATTCCAAAGGACGTTTGAGAGGATATCCCAACAAGTAGCACGGCCAGGTATAAGAAAAGATATCAAAACGTATGTAAATCGATGACTTGTATGTCAGCCACAAAAATCATCAACCATATCTCCTACGGGATTGCTTCACCCATTACCCATCCCAAGTCAAATTTGGCAAGACATTGCCATGAATTTTATTGAAGGTCTACCAAAATCAGAGGGGTATGATTCCATTATGGTGATGTCGGACGTCGTTAGGGACGTCGTCTGGTCAACACCAAATATGATGGTTCGGTGCCGATAAGTGATAACGGTATCGAACTACGACGGTGGTGTCGTCCGACCAGAAGCACTAAATAGGAAAATATACTATGATACAATGCAAGATCCGGTGAATTGGGTACGTGCAAGGGCCCACTCCCAGGACCGACGAAGTCGCCCGGTGGTACGATGGCAGACCTCTCGACCTCGTCCAAGAGACAAGGATGACTAAGTCGCTGAATGGAGTAGCTTCGTCAGGCGACCAGGATGGCTGCGAGTAGGACCTGAACCTCCCCCGAGCTGGTGCCGTGGTCACGGCCTACGCCAAGGGTTGACCACGGCCGGGCTAGGTGTGCACTAGGCGTGGCGATCGCCCACATAGGCTGCTAATGTGTTAGGGGCTGGGCTTTGCAACTACAGTCCGCACGGTCGTTGGTCGACCCGGTCGATGCGACCCGGTCAACAACAGACTATCAGAAGACGAGTTGTCACGGTGCACCAGCGAGTCGGCAAAACGTCAAAGGGGTCGCATACGAGCGTGTTATCTTGGCTTGCCGAGAGTGCGCGCGGTCGCCTTGGCTTGTCAGGCCGGTTGAATGCGTGCCCGTGCTGATGTCGATGACGATGGCGGCATCTTCGAAGACGTTCCTTGGGGCTCGGGCTGCGATGCACCATCAACTCTCCCTAAGTCAGAAGAACTCGACTCTAGCATGTTAAGTGGAATGAAGGGTAGCGGTTGGAGTAAATCCGATCGAAGGCAGAGGAGCTCTGCTTCTGTAATCCATGTGTTATCTGCGCTGGTCCGTCCCAACCACAACACCAGGAACCTTATCGACACGTCATCACTTGCTAGTCAATTATCTCCTGCAGTACACAATCGGGTTAGTGGTCGTAGTAGCTCACTCAGAGTGATTGGGTCTAGAGAGGCTGGGTCGAGGGGGCGAGAAGGGGTTTGGTACGGAGCCAAGTCTACCACGTTGAACATGGAGCTTAATCCCTATGTAGGAGGAATCTCGACGACATAGGCATTATCACCCACTCTTCGGAGGATCGAGAATGGACCGAAACTACGAGTGTGTAGCTTGGTAGCTGTCCCTGGAGAATATCTCTCTGGCCTTAGCCTAACCATCACTAGGTCACCCACATCGAAGCTGGCAGGTCGTGGAGGCGCACAATTTCTCAGAAGAAAAATTGCGCAACCTACGTGGCGTCGGACCTCTTCGCGCAAGGCACAAAGTGTGCCATCTTCGAAAATCTACCGATGACGACCATGATGGAATTGTGGCATCGTGCGGTCAGAGGTAACTCTAGCACGAAGTCTATACTAACATCGTCCCAAACCCGGCGCTCTTCTTGACCTGCTTGGCCAAGGCACAGATGCGGCGTTGGGCTACAATGTTGACGACGTCACGTTTTAGCAAGGGCCAATAGAATTGATATTCTATGGCTGCGGTGGTCTTGTCGTGACCAAAGTGGCCGTTAAGACCGCTGATGTAATACAATGAGCGTGCCGAGATCGGACGGCTCGTATTACTCCATAGGAGCAAAGATGAGTGAATTTGTAGTTAATTATATGGAGCAGATGTCAATTAGAAACCCTTGCTGAGCAATAGGAGACGACTACGAATGAGGATGGAAGATCAATGACGTCCACTAAGAAAGATATTGATCTGATTAAACTCCCAATGATCCCTTGAAACCAACTACGACATCTACGAGCAAGGGGCGTTTGACGGCCTAGAGGTGTCCCACGCCTAAGTTGACGATTAAGCCTTAACCGCAAGAATTAGTATCACTCGACAAGTGGCTATCCTATGACAATTTTGGGGAATTCTAAGCAGAGGACTCGATAGGAGACGACAGCACTGCAGCAAGTAATAATACTGGGAAATAATGGAGGGGAGATGGGCAGGTACATTGTGATCGATAGTCCACAGCAGCTTATCCCAACTCAGAGATCGAGGCGTTGACGGGTCTCGAAGATGACATGCTGAAGCAAGAAGGGATGAGACGCCCGTAAGAAGAGTTGAATGCGGAGTGTAATCAGGGCCGCAGGAGAACGCGCAGCGCACACAAAGTCGGTAGTAAGATCGGCGTGGTTCCGGCGCGCAGAGCACGACTGGGCGCAGTCCTATGGCTGGATACATAGCAAGGGAGGCAGTGGGCGCGGCGCGCGTGGTCGGACGCGCAGAGCGTGTGACCAGGTGCGCAGGATCACGGGAGAGCGCCCGTACAGGCGCGCGGCGCACGGGACTGAGGAGGCGCGCATCGCGCGGGGCTAGCCGTGCGCGGAAGCGTGCGAGACAGGTTGCAGCGTGCGTCACCAGGCACGCGGGCAAGGGCGCACCGGCGCACGGTGGACGTTGTTGAGGACGCGGTGGGGTAGGACACCGGCGGTGGTAATGACGGCAGTGGTGGGTGACATTGGCGGGGCACAGGTGGTGGTGATGGTGCAAAATGAGCAGCAACCTCCAAGAATGGGGATTTCTTGAAGAATCACCACCCAAGAACCTAAAGAAAGGTGACTGTTTCTTAATCAGTTGGAGAATTCTTGCTGATAAGATGGTTGGATCTTGGTGGAGGACGACGACGGCGTGTCCTTGGAGTAGTCTTCATGGGGAATGGAAGGCGACGACACCACCAACAACGACACTTTTTGAATCTTCAAGGCAACCTTGGAGTGGTCTCGACGAGGAAGCCTTAAGGCTCCAAGAAGGGACGATTCTGGAATCTTTAACCCTCGGCCTCAGAGTAGTCTCGACGAGGACGGTTGAACACAAATCCAAGGAGTGGTCTTGACGTGAAGATGTGGGATCTAATCCACAGAGTAGTCTCGACGTGGACTGAGGGCAGCCACGACCTCTCTACTTTCTATCACTACCTCTCTAAACTCTAGGATAGAACTAACACACAATTTCTCAATTTCAACAATGCCTGGCTTCACTTGGGCATGCTATCCCCTTATATAGTGAGGATAGGTGCCAAGTGATGTCGTGTAGAGGGCGAACCATCGCGAGACGTGGTTCGGCCTCTACTCAACGGTTACAAGCGAGCGAAAGAAACATAACATGGACGAGGCCCAAAACACCAGCCCAGTCCGTAAGATCCAAAACGAAATTACAACAAGACAAAATAAAATACGAAAATAGAAAATGGTTACGCGGAGTACTTAAACCCCGAATGGCGAGCATCAGTGCGAGCAGCTAGGCGTGGTTGGACTCGACTCGTCCCGTCGTCAGCTGGATGGTCCCCCATCAACCGCCGGTGTAACATTCCCATGTGAGGAAGTCACAGAGAGATGTGCGAGGCATGCATAACATATTTTCGTAAAACAGGTAATCATCGGTGGTGACGTAATACTGTCACTCAGAGGACGGTCCTCGTTAAACTTCTACGAAGATTGGCCTGAAGTCGGGGCAGCTGGCATACCCTTCCCGTATTGTCTCGAATCCAAGGATCTTCACCTTCATGATATTGAGCACGTGGGCTCTTCGGATAAGTGTGTCAGCGATGGAGTTATCCTTGCCCTTCTTGTGCTTGATGACGAATGAGTAGTCCGGAAGATACTAGATCCATCTCGCATGTCGATCGCTCAACTTTTGCTGAGAGTGCAGATACTTGAGCGCTTCGTGGTCCGAGAAGAGCATGAACTCCTTAGAAAGGAGGTAGTGTCACCAGTGCTTCAGCGCCTAGAGGACTGCGTAGAACTCCTTATCGTATGTGGAGTGGCGGAGCCTTGCATCGTTCAGCTTCTCGCTGAAAAATTTGATGCCCGAAGCGTCACATGTAATCTCGAACACCTTCCTCAAGTCGAGTAGGTGGAGGACGGGCGCCTGAATCATCATGAGCTTTACGTGTTGGAAAGCTCATTCTGTGGCCTACGTCCAAGTAAACAGCTCCACCTCCAGGCGATTGGTGATGGGAGCTGTGACAGAACTGAAGTTCTACACAAATCGCTGATAGAAGGTAGCGAGTCCAATGAAGCTTTGTATATCATGGATGCTAGCCGGCGATGGCCACGACGTGATGGCCTGCACCTTTTCTGGATCTACAGCAACGCCCTGGGCAGATACGATAAATTCGAGGAAGGTACACTTCTTAGGGTGTGAGTCCAGTTGTTCGCGCCGAAGGATGGTGCAAACCTGATGGAGGTGGTCAAGATGCTCCTTTTGCGTGCAACTGTATATGAGGATGTCATCAAAGTAGATGACGACAAACCTCCCGATAAACGTGCGAAGTACCTCATTCATTAGTCGCTCGAAGGTACTCAACGCATTGGAGAGGCCGAATGGCATGACTCTCCACTTATATAACCCGTCCTTTATCTTAAAGGCGGTCTTCCATTCATCCCCAAGATGAATCTGAACCTGATGGTAGCCACTCTGAAGGTCTATCTTCAATAAGATAGTGGATTCGCCCATCTTATCAAAAAAGGTCCCGTACGCGGGGAATGGGAAAACAGTACTTGACCGTTATCTTATTGATGCCATGGATATCGCAGTACATGCGCCACGTGCCATCCTTTTTTGGAGCAAGGAGAGCGGGAACCATACAAGGGCTGAAGCTCTCCTAGATGAGCCCCTTCGCGATAAGTTCTCTGACCTGGCGTAGTAGCTCCTCATATTTTTGTGGCTCCATTCGATAATGGGGTAGATTCGGTAAGATGGCGCTAGGCACGAGATTGATCGCGTGCTGAATGTTACGCATCGGCGGTAGTATGCAGGGTAACTCTTTTGGGAAGACGTCGCTGAATTCTGATACGAGGGCCTCGACCTCGGGTGGTTGGGATACTAAGAGTGGGTTGGCGGGGACGTCGAGAGTGACAACGAGGCATAGCGGTGTGTCGCCTCTCTCGCAGCCCAGAGCTCGGGCAAACAAGGGGCCTCAAAGACCACTAACCCTACGCGGTTGGTCGTGGCCGGCTTGTTTGCCGGCTTCATGGAATAAGGGTACCATGTAACCCGTCGTCCCTAGAAGATGAAGGAACACCTGTTCGTCCTTCTGGCTAGAGTGGCGTCGTGGTCATATAGCCAGGGACGGCCTAGGATGATGCTCCCCACTTTCATAGGGAGTACGTCACATAAGGCGCTTTCATCATAGGCGCTGACCTTCAACGGAACGCGACATTGGCATTTTACATGCAGTGATGAACCATCTATCCATGATACGTTGTAGGGAGTCGGATGGGGAATGGCGGTAACCATCATATAGGAGATGGCATTAATGCAACTCCAACTGTCTACGATCAACTTACCCACCTTGTCATTGATCTTGACGTAGGTGTAGAGGAACGAGGTGCAGAGTGACACGTCTACCATCGGCTCCGGTCTCTACTCTACTGGTGCAGACCGAACGGGGTGGGGCGGTCCGGGATGGTGGCCGCACCCTACTAGTTCTGAGCTGTTCGACGACTATGTTGGCCAGTGGTCAGCCGCTAGTTCCTGGAGCCATGGGTGGGGTCACACGAGATTGGGTGATCTGTATATACCCGACCTGTCTGTCGAGTTCCTCGTATTCTTGCGTGAACTCTTCATCCACATGGTAGTGGTCTTCATGTGGCGGCTCCATGTCATCCAACTGGCCAGGGTCGATGTCTCCTACATCGATCAATAGTACCGATGAGGGGCATTGGTTGGCCCGGTGCCTCTTCCCTAGCACTTGAAGCACGTTACGTGTGCTTGACTTACGTTGGTGCTATGGGCCGGAGTGTCGCTCGTGACGGCCTGAGCCTGTTGGGTAGATCCCACGAAGGTAGCTGATAAGCTCAAATTTTGGGTGTTTTTACTGGTTATTTATCAGTTAAATCGTGTGAGGATTGAGCTTATGCAACAATACTTATAACCTCACAGCCTTAGGGCAAGTAAGGGTCGATCCACCGGGAGCAGAGAAAACAGCAGAAAATTCTTTTAAGTTTACTGTAGAATATCAGTTCAAGATTTTTAATTTCAGCTTTAATGTTCAGTTAAACTAACCTCAGTTAAGTTCTACAAATTATTCTTTGTAAAACATAACTAAACAGAGCCGTCAGTAGAGAATTTCCTACTAACGGTGTGCTCTTGCCCTTTGAGGCAAAGGAGCAAACACCTTGCGCGCAGGTGCGGTCTGTGCGCAGGTGAATGCTCACGCACGGGGTTGCTGCCCATGCGCAAGTGCTACCTGCGCGCGGGATGGCTTTCCTATGCGCAGGCTGCTGCATGTGCACAGCATGGCTGCCTGTGCGCAGGCAGCTAACTGCGCGTGGGGTTTCTTGCCTGCGCGTGGGATGGCTGGCCTGTGCGCAGGAAGCTACTTGCGCGCGAGCACGGCCTGGGCAGCTCGCAGCTAGCTGCGCGCAGCCTCTACTGCGTGCGGCGGTGCTACGCGCGGCCTCAACTGCGTGCGGCAGTGCTGCGCGCGGCCTTGGCTGCGTGCGGCGGTGCTGCGCGCGGCCTTGGCTGCGTGCGGCGGTGCTGCGCGCGGCCTTGGCTGCGTGCGGCGTTGCTACGCACGGCCTTGGCTGCAGGAAGCTCGGCCTGCTGGCAACCTAAGCGGTGGCCTTGGTTGCTAGCTGCCTAGGCCCTCCTGCAGGAGTCGATTTCACAGAATTTGCTGAAGAACAGTTTAGGTTTACAGAAAAACGAGAGGGAAAATCAATCTGAACAAACAAAGAACTCAAAGATCAAACTAGAAGATGAACAATCTCGTTTGGAACAACAGGGAGGCACCACTCAGCACCTTCCCCTCCAACCTCGATTGTCTTTGCAGGGAGAGGACGCACCAACTGAAACTGAAACTCTCACACCACGTTGTGTCACGCTCTTCCGGCAAGATGACGATCGTCGTGCACCTGTTACTCCTCAGCTTGCTTCTCTCCTAGCTCCAGTGCTCATCAGCCTTGGAGGGTCTGCAGAAATCCTTCCTCTCCAAGCCCTAGCTTCCTTGAGAGAAATTCTGGACAACCTACAATGAGCCCTTAAGAGGCTATTTATAGGTTTCTCTTAAAACATGCTTAGTGGAAAAATTAGGGCTTCTTTCTTCTTGATTTTTCGCCAGCTCTTCTTGATCAAGTTCCTCTTTCATTGGCTGCCTTAATCTGTATCTGAACTCACTAATCAAAAATGTAAGATCTAATCCACTTGATTCAAAGAATCAAGTGGGGTTAGTGAATTTGTAAAATAATGCATATGAATGACAACCAATATGGATTAGGTGGATATGATTGATGCTTTTATGCTCAAAAAACTCTAAACATTTGATGACGTATTGAGAGTCATCAGTAGCACGGGTGGTTCCTTGCCCCCTAGTGGTCTGGATAGCCAGTACTATTGTGGGCGGTGTGACCCGAGCGGGTGCGGGTCGAGCTGGTGGGGTCTAAGGCGCAGTGTGGGCGCTGGGTGCGGCGGTCTCTTTGCACAGATACTCCATGTGTTCTACCAGATGGTATGCCTCGTTGATCTCTATCGGGTTGCATTTAAGAACTTGTTGCGCAGGGTCGGCCTTAGTCCATGGGCAAACAGTCCAATGATGACTCGTGGGTCCTCCACAGATCGACAACGCATCGGACACTCCTCGAATGCCTCTATGTACTCGGTCACAGTGAGTCGACCTTGCCTAAGGTCGAGCCATGTGAGGAATAGAGACATCTGGTACTTTCGAGGAACGTACTTGCTCCTCAGCTTCTACGCCACATCGGCCCATGATGTGATAGGCCATCCTCGTCGCTCGGCGGCAACACGCTCGTTCTCCCAAAAGATCTTGGCTTGCCTGCCAAGTCTCGTTTCCGCACATTAGACGCACAAGTCATTGTCCATGTAGTACCACCGGAAGTAGAAGTTCATACTTGACTCCAAGTCAATGAAATCCTTGGGTTTTCTCGACCCCTCAAAGATGGTGACGTCGGCATGCACGCTTCTCTAGATCCAAGCGCGGTGCTCCTCCCATTGGTGTTCTTCATCGTCCGGGTGATGTTCGGGCATCGGGTGATCCTCATGATGTGGGTCGGCGCATTGGCGAGGCAGGGTCAGCTCGTGGTTGGGGTCATCCTAGTGACGAGGATGACCCTTGCACAGCGCGTGGAAGTCAGGCATCGCACGTGGCAGGTACCGAGGAGCCTTGTAGGGATCCTCATACCGGCAGTGATGGGACCAGACGTACTCGTCACGGTGGGCTGGTTAGTCGGTGTCATACCTATGATCGCAGTGCCAGACAGGGTCATCACGGCGGGCCGGTAAGTAGGCATCGTACTCATGATCGCGTCGTCAGACAATCTCACATGGGCGGGCCGGTCAAACGGCCTTGTATCCACGGGCATATTCATCCCGTGGGTGTCTCCTATCCCAAGCATGGACATCCTATGGGCCGCGTGTGGGGTCTCGGGTGGGGCGCCATTCTCGTTGCATCTCGGCTGGCCTTTAGTCGTGGTCCACGTACTCATTGTCGTTGTAGGGGCTCCTCGGATGATCTATGTGTTGCGCGACTCAAAGTGGGTCGTAGGCTCGCTCTCGAGCCACGGGTGCCAGTACGGCATTGGGTATTAGAGGTCGTGGGCATGCGAGCATCTGCTCCACGCGCTCAACCATGGCGGCATGGTGCGGAGATATGCCCCTGGCTCGTCGGACGGATCCTCCCGCGGTCGGTGTTGTCAGCGCGATCCTCCTCGTCCGTGTCATGCTCCTCACCCATGAGCGGTGATAGTCCAGGTTATGGTCTCGTCAATGCGAGATTTCCCATGCGGTTAGCGACAAGGTCGAAAATTGATGTCCTGTATGTCAACAATAGAAATCATCAACCTTCTCTCCTGCGTGATTGCGTCAGCGATTACCTAACCCAAGTCAAATTTCGGAAGACATTGCCATGGATTTTATTGTAGGTTAACCAAAATCAGAGGGGTATGATTCCATCATGGTGATGTCGGACATCGTTAGGGACGTCGTCTAGTCGACACCAAATATGATGGTTCAGTGCTGATAAGTGATAATGGTATCAGACTACGACGGTGACGTCGTCTGAGTGGAAGCACTAAACAGGAAAATATACTATGATGCAATGCAAGATCCGACGAATTTGGTACGTGCAAGTGCCGACTAGCTAGATGCACTGACTCTTGGGGTTGACGAAGTCACCCGCTGGTGGGATGGCAGACCTCTCGAGCCTTGACCAAGAGATGAGGATGAGTAAGTCACCGAACGGAGTAACTCCGCCAGGTCGTGTCCACACGTAAAGGGCGGACTCGACTCATACCAAAGAAAGATGCTCAAGCGGGACGTAGTTCACACTCAACCTGTTTTTCTCACCTAGTTCTAACCCAAGTGCGATGAAGGCAATTCGAAAAGGTAGTGTAGAAAATAAGAGATGGGCGAGTAGAGGAAGACGTACCTCGTTGGAGTCTTCGAGCTGATATCTTTCTACTTCACATGTCCATACCAACCACGAGTGGTGTCGGGGTGAGAGGCGACAGAGAAGGGACCAGCTAAGTGAGACAGCCGGGGGGGGGGGGCGAGAGCAGATAAGGACTCGATAGGAGGGGGAGGCGGTAGATGGGCAGTGGAAGGTTGCCCAGGCCGTACTCCAGGTGAGAGCATTCGGACGGGGCAGACACGCCAAAAGCAAGGCCCTGGTTGGGAAATGACGGCAGGTCAGGCGAGCAGTTGCCCACGGGTTGTGCTCGCGTGACCGGAATGGCCAGGAGCAGGACCTGAACCTCTCTCGAGCTAGCGCGGTGGTCTCGCCCTGCGCCAAGGGTTGACCACGGCCGGGCTAGGTGTGCACCGGGCATGACAATCGTTGATAGAGGCTGTTGATTTGTTAGGGGTCGGGCTTGGCAATCGCAGTCCGCACAATCGTCAGTCAACCTGATTGACGCGACCCAGTCAACAACAGACTGTCGGAAGACGAAGGGTCACGGTGCACCAGCGAGCTGGCACAGCGTCGAAGGGGTCGCGTACGAGCGCGCCGCCCTCGGGCCTCAGGACAGCTAGGGATCCATGCGGCGGGGGAGCTCGAGACACACCAGAAACTGGCGGGTCACTGTCGGCGACGCCTAGCTTCCTGGGGGTGACGAGCGGTCGCACTAGTGACGACGTGTTGGGAGGTCATTCGATGCTCTTCCTTCTCATCCTTAGCAATGTATTTTCTCTTTCTCTATTCCTCTCCTCCGCACCTTCTCCTTCTTGTGCAAGGATGAGACCTGCTCTCTTCAACACAAATTTATTAACAAAAACAAGTCCGTCTAAACTAGGGCACCCATCCTATCCTTTTATAGCGAAGGACATGAATGGGCCCCAAGTTGTCAAAACAAAAGAAAATAAAAGAAGGTTAAGGCCCATTGGGCGGAAAGGTCCTTATAGAAGGGACTTCCCCCCCACACTACGACAAGACAGAAAAAGAGAGAAAAGAAATAAAGTCGAGGGAAAGAAGGGCGAGAAAATGATGGCTAAGCTCAACACTTCTCTCCCCATTGCTGACAAGAACTGATGGTGGGAAACGCAAGACGGCACGGATAAAAACACGACTCAAAGGTACGGACAAAAATGATGAAACAAAAATGGACAATATGCCCTTTACCCAGGATATTTGAATTCGGGCGTGCGCGCGGCCACCTTTGCTTGCCAGGCAGGTTGAATGTGAACCGGCGGTGATGTCGATGACGATGGCGGCATCTCCAAAGACGTTCCTTCGGGCTGGGGCTGCGTTGCGCCATCATTTGGTGCTGGTCGATTGTTTAAGCAAGTATAGTCATTACATTGCAGTTAAACATCCTTTTTGAGCCAACACCATGGCAGATATATTTACCAAAGAAATCATCAAGTTGCATAGAGTTCCAAACTCAATTGTTTTTGACAGATGAAGTTTATTTACGAGTCATTTTTGCAAAGAGCTACATCGACTACGAGGCACTTGTTTGAAGTTCAGCTCATCGTATCATCGGGAAACCGACGAGCAATCAGGGGTCACAAACAGATGTCTGGAATGTTACTTAAGATGCTTTGCTTCTGAAAATCCTAAAAGATAGAAAAATTGGCTACATTAGGCTGAGTATGTTTACGACAATTCTTATCATGCGCCGATCAAGACGACACCTTTCAGGCAGTCTATGGTCGAGATCCTCCTTCGTTATCTCATTATGGGTCAACACCATAACCTTTTGACTGTGTTGATCAGGCCTTAACAGATAGGAATGAAATTCTTACCACTTTAAAACAACATCTTGCAAGTGCCCAATCAAGAATGAAAAGCCAAGCAGTCAAGCATAGAAGAGACGAAGAGTACTCAGAGGGGGACATGGTCTATCTAAAAGCGAGACCGTACAGGATGAAGTCATTAGCAAGAAAATCTTGTGAAAAACTCAGTCCCAAATTATCTGGTCCTTAAAAGATTCTCAAAAAAATAGGACTAGTGGCATAGCACCTAGACCTACCTCCACAGTCTACTCTCCATCCCGCTTTCCATGCATCCCATTTTTCATGCATCCCTACTAAAGAAAGCAGCGGACCCTCACCAATCTAATATTTAGTCTTTACCCTCTTTTCTAAATAATGACTATGAATGGCAGCTGTATCCTGAGCGCATTCTCAAATATCGCTACACACCATATGGAGCAGAAGTGCTTGTCAAATGGGCTTATCTTCCAAACACTGAAGCATCGTGTGAGAAGGTCCATCATTTCTACAAAACCTTTCCAAACATCCAGCGTTTGGACAAGCGGGATCCTCAGGGGGAAGTACTGATAAATACTATTCAAGGAAATATATCAGAAATAACAAGAAGAGAGAGGTCAATGGCCACCATTGACCTGGCACTGTCAACTTAGATAGAACGGAAGGAACGTGCACTTGTAAATGAGGGTTGAGGAGACCAGGTACAGGTATTATCATTTCTTGGAGATTAAGTCTGATGGTTTCGTCAAAAGAGGCAAGAGGAGCAGGATTCAGCCTGACCTTTTGGAGAGTACGAAGAAGTCAGAGTCAAGCTCGATCTAGGCATGACCTTCATCACGGCGAGGGACGTCCAGATCTTGATCTGAGGAGGAGCTTCATTGAGGGGGCTGAAGCTGCCTAGATCTGAACGGGAAGGAGCCTAATGAGAGGCTGAAGCCGTCTAGATCTGGTTTCTTGGCATTTCTTTATCGAATAAGTACTTCTCACGATCTATAGTATTCTTGGGAACATTGTGATCATTTGCAACTTTTTCAAATATCCTCATTGGAACAATCATATCATATCAGAATTTTGTAACTTCAACCAAGATAGCTTCAACGTCCAGAAAAGCTACAACAACCAAGAACCAAAATACTACCTGCTACTCGAAGACAATCGGACAAACACTAACAGGGCGTTACAAAAACCTCCAAGTCGTTAAGAGCAAGACCAGATAACTACAACTCAAATCGAGTAGCTCAACCACCAAGAGCAAGATAGCTTCAACCAGGATAGTTTCACGGACCAAAATATCACTCAAATCGAGCAGCTCCAACCAGCTTGAACACGGTGAGCTCCTACCAGCTCAGATCGAGCAGTAACAAATGATAGGCTCAAATTTTAGGTGAATTTGCTGGTTGTTTAGCAAGATAATCGTGTGAGGTTGAGAGCTTATACAACAATATTTATAAACCTCACGGCCTAGGGCAAGTGAGGGTCGATCCACAGGGAGCAAGGAAATCAGCAGGGAATTCGTTTTAATGCAATATAACTTTCAGGTTGTAGGTCTGCACTTGCATTTTATAGGATGCTATTCAATAGAACTCAATAAATTCTTTCAGGGAAGATGCGCAGGCGACCTTAACTTTGAGGTGGTAACCTCTACTTAAGGAATGAGCAGACGACTGATAAGCGACTCAGCTTACCAGTCTTCACGCTCTCGCCAGCCTGTTTGGCAATTTGCCAAACAGGTGGTGAGCGTTTGTGCAGGCCGCCTCACCCGCAGCTTAAGCTGCCGAGGGGGATGTGCCTGCACGTGCACACCTTCAGGTAGCGTGCGCGCGTAGCCCCCGCTCCGCGTGGCTGCAGCTACACGTCGCGGCCGCGGCGCTACTGCGCACGCAGGCTGCGATGCAGCTGCGCTCGCACGCGACCTTGTAATGCGTGGCCTCGGTCGTGCGCTGCGGTCGAGCGCTCGCAGCAGGGCTGCGCGCGAGCGTTGCTGCGCTGCTAAGGCATGCAGAGCAACGCCCACGCAGCTGCAGGGCTGCTCAACTTGCTGAGGCTGGGTAGCTTGGCTCTTTCGGGGGAAGAATTCGATTGGACGGAGAGGATGAACAACAGGAACGAAGTGGCAAAGGAAAACAATAACAAAACTTGAAAAAAATTGATAAACCTTCAAATCCAAACTAAACAGAAACAATGTTGATTGGAATTGTTGTAAGATCTGAAGATTCTTCCAACCCAACCAAAACTGTCTAAAATGGAGAGGGATTACAAGGCTGAAGCTTGAGATTTCCCTATGCCGGGTGTCACGTCCTTGCGGCGAGGCGTAGGTCTTCAATCCAAGCTATCTTCAGTCTGATATTCCTCTCCAACTCCACAAGCTCATCAGCTCCTGGAGGGTGCAGAAATCCTCTTCTCCAAGCCCTAGTTTCCTTAGAGAAAATTCAGAACAGCCTAAACTCAACTCTCAAGAGAGTATTTATAGGTTTCTCTTAAGTCATGCCCAGGGGCATTTTCATAATTTTTGCTTCTTTGAATTTTCGCCCGCTCCTCTTGATCCTCGTTTCTTTCCTTGATCTTCTTAACCTGTCTCTGAATGTTCACTAACCATAAAATGTTAAATATCTTCCACTTGATTCAAAGAATCAAGTGGGGTTAGTGATTTCATAAAATGATGGATATGCATGATATTAGCATGAATTAACATTCTAATTTTGATGAATGAAAACTAAGAAGATTAATTATTTGATGACATATTTGAGAGTCATCAACAAACACAGAGAAGACCACTTCATTGATGCCCCAGCTCCAACCAGTTCAGTATCAAAGCTCCGACATCATGAAGAACTTGCAGCCAACATAGGGCATTTAAGCCCTAGGCAATAGGAGAGAAAGTCCACTGAAAAATTTACCAGTCCCAAAAGATCCACGTACCCTTATATGGGGTACTAATATGGGTTGCAACATACTGAGCCTATCATAATGGGCCATACAATACATAAGAGAAAATATAGAAAGAGAAAAAATATAGAAATAAATAACTACAGTTAACACCATGCTCCACATGACCCTCTTCTCCCATTATTTTGTCATGATCACAGCTATCCACATCCCAACAAAACCCATCAATTCATATCATTTTCTTTAATCATACTCTATCCTATACACTTCTCCACCTCAGCTCTATTGATGTTCCTTCGTATCCATCTCCATTGCCTGTCCTTTTCCTTTCGTACCTTTGGTAGAGCTGCAGATAAATGTGAGTCAAGGTCATTCTTCATTAACTCAACCTTCTTGTTGGCTTCCATATCTGAGGTACATTGTTACATCTTAATTACGAGGTAGTTATTGGTTAGTGATAATTATTGATTTTCTCTCAATGTTTGTGTGATGTTGTGGTTTTGGTTATAAAGTTTGATTGGGTAGTCTTGGACCATCTACTCTCATTAAATTAATAATCATTCCCTTAGTTGGTCAATTCTCACTCCACGGAATTAGGTTCAGCTGTACAGGGTTATAACCGTTCGGATCACCCTCAAAGTATATCCTCATAGACACCTATATATTGTCATGCATGAATCCGCATATGTCGTGCATCAGAGAGAGGGGGAGAGAGGGAGGGAGGGAGAGAGAGAGGCGGAGATAAGGAGAGAGAGACGTAGAGTGAGAGAAAGAGAAAATGAGAGGGAGAGAAAGAAGGAGAGAATGAGGGAGAGGGAGAGAGAGGGGAGAGAAGAGAGAGGGGGGGAGGGAAAGAGAACGAGGGAGAGAGGTCGAGAGAGAACGGGAGAGGGAGGGCGAGAGAGAACGAGGGAGGGGGGAGAGAGGGAGAGGGAGAGAGAGGAGAGATGGGAGAGAAGAGATAGAGAGGCAAGGAAAGGAGGAGGGAGAGAGAGAGAGAGAGGAGAGGAGGGGGAGAGAGAGACAAAGGCCGAGAGAGAGAGAGATAGCGGCAAAGAGAGATAGAGAGAGAGACGGAGAGACAGAGAAGGAAAGAGAGGAAAGAGAAGAGAGAGCGGAGAGAGAGGGAAGGAAATAGAGAACGGGGGAGGGAGGGAGAGAGAGAACGGGGAAGGAAGGGAGAGAGAGAACAGGAGTGGGTGGGGGAGAAAGAACAAGGGAGGATGGGAGAGAGAGAACAAGGGAGGGAGGGAGGGAGAGAGAGAGAGGGGAGGGGAGAGAGGGAGAGAGAGCGAGGGAGGGAAGGAGAGAGAGAGAGGGAGAGGAAGGGAGAGAGAGATAGAGAGGGGGGAGGGAGAGAGAGAAGGAAAGAGAGGGTAGAGGAGAGAAAGGGAGGAACGGAGAGAGAGAACGAGGCAGGAAAGAAGAGAGAGAGAGAGAGATGAAGGGAGAGAGAGAGACAGAGAGGGAGGGAGGGGGAGAAAGAGAATGAACGAGGGAAGGAGAGAGGGATAGAGAGAGAGAGAGAGAGAGGGAGAGGAAGGGAGAGAGAGATACAGAGAGGGAGGGAGTGGGAGAGAGAGAACGGGAGAGGGAGTGAGAGAGAGCGAGGATGGGAAGAAGAGAGAGAGAAGGATAGGGAGGGAGAGAGAGAGAAGGAGAGGGCGGGAGATGGAGGGAGAGAGAGAGAAAGCGAAAGACAGAGAGAGAGGGAGAGAGGGAGAGGGAGGGAGAGAGAGAAAGAGAGAGAGAGAGAGAAAGACGGAGAGAGAGGGAGAGAGAGAGGGAGAGGGAGAGAGGAAGAGGGACAGAGAGAGGGAGGGAAAGAGAGAGGGAGAGAGGAGTGGGAGGGAGAGAGAGAGGGAGGGAGAGAGAGAGGGAGAGAGGGAGAGAAGGAGAGAGGGACAGAGGGAGAGCGAGACAGAGTGAGGGAGAGAGGGAGAGAGGGAGAGAAGGAGAGAGGGACAGAGGGAGAGAGAGACAGAGAGTAAGAGAGAGAGAGGGAGAGAGAGGGAGCGAGAGAGAGAGAGAGAGAGAACAAAAGAAAAACGGAGAGGGATAAAAATATGGATAGAGGGCGAGATACTTCTAGGGGATAAATGGAGAGGGATAAACGGACAGGGATACTTCGTTTTTGCACTGATCATGGGCACTTGCTCCTCAGTTTCCGTGATAAAAAGTGAACTAAAATCTTTAACGTTTTAAAAAATTGACTTTTTCTAAGAGGAAAAGTAAGCTATGAATCTATGATCACGAGCGACGTGGAAGCGTGGACGCCATGTAGCAAATTTTGGAATGGCCAAGAAAAGATGCTGAAAACATTATAATATAGGGAAAATGATATTTCTTTCATTTTGTTTATTTATTATTCTTCCAGTCTCGCCTTCATTCCATGATTCTACCAATAATGTGTTTAATTGTTATTTCAGTGATACTGACGCGGTTTCAACGGCGACATCCACGCTCTACGCAAAATCCTGTGTTTTAACAGAGATAAGAGAGAGAGAGACAGCGATGGAGGAAAACAGAGAGAAAGACAAAGAGATAGAGAGAGAGAGAGAGAGAGTGAATGCAAGAGGGAGGGAAAGAGAAAGACATAGAGGTAGAGAGAGAAAGAGAACGCAAGATGGACAGAAGGAGAGAGAAAGAGCTCGAGAGGGAAAGAGAGAGAAAGAGGTAGAGAGAGATGTAGGGAAAGAGAGAGAGATGGATATAGAGAGAGAAAGAAGTAGAGAGACTGAGGAAGATAGAGAAAGAAGGAACGAGAGAGAAAAATATGGGTGTGGAGAGAGAAATAGAGGGAGCGAAAGCGCGCAAGATAGAAGAAAAGAGAGAGAGAGAGATGGAGGAAGAGAGATCATGATGATGAGCATGAGGAGAAGCAGTGCACAATTACGGAGGAGAAGAAACATCAAGAACGCCGACTTCTATAATCACTCAAAAGATTAAATAATAACTTACAAAGGATCATCACCCAGATTCAAAACTGTACTGATTCATCAGCGGATATACCGTTTAGCTGGAGTTATTTCTTCAATCTCATCCTTCTTAATTCCCCTTCTTGTCTTCACTGCTTCTCCCGTCCTCTTAGATAAAGGGGAGAGAGAGAAGAGAGAGAGAAGAGAGAGAGGAAGTAAGGGAGAGAGACCGCGGGTGGACGATCCCATCTTGACTACTGAATTTTCTTCGTGAACTTTTTGATGTACCCAAACTAAGACCGTTTAGAATCCCATGATTAGGGACTTGTTGGCCATAGTCAAAGTACAACCGACCATCCACAAGACGTCTTTGGTGTCTCGGGTCTAAGGACCACTTACACAACCGTGACGTGAATCAACCTGATTGACTGCTTGTTAGAATACCATTAAGGGATTCGTACTGATCAATTCAATGAACTCTTTCCACTAAAGTGCACCCACTATCTATCCTGTGTCTCCAGACTAATGGCTATTGGATCGGCCATACTTATCATACGAGTGAGGATAGACAATACAATTCTATCCGGATACTTTGACATCCTTCTCGTGTATCATTTGAATAGGAATGTTTAGACCACATGCTTAAAGACTAGCGATCTACGTATTGCAATCACATCATAATTCACTAAGTAAAATAATGTATTCATGGACTTCATTATAAGCATCACGCGTGCACTACAATAAATATGTTTTATTAATGAACATGGAACGAGATGTGGAATGTGTGATTGGCTTTTCGGCCACTTATATTTCGATCGGCGGGGACATCATCTGTCACTCAGATTATTCATACTACGTTGGCTTTTTCCACTTAAAAAAAAAAGTGATTTGTTCAATACGTTTATACAATTTCAGAGTCAAGTTGAAAAGCAGTTTTCAACTAAAATTAAAAACTTATAGTCTGTTTGGGGTGGAGAATATCAAGATCTTCACCAATATTTAAAAACACCTGGCATTGTTCATAGGGTATCGTGTCCTCATACCCCTGAAGAAAACGGCGCATCTGAAAAAAGCATAAGCATATGGTTGAAGTTGCACTTAGTCTGCTTACTCATGCTAAAATACGAAAAAGATTTTGGGACGAAGCAGTATTGACTGTAGTATTTCTTATTAATCGTTTAGTTACGTCAGTGCTAAACTATAAATCTCCATATGAAATTGTTTTTTAAAATAAACCTGATTACTCTGTACTGAAAACTTTTGGACGACTTTGTTATCCTTTTCTTAAGCCATATGCGCAGACTAAATTAGATTCCAACTCAGAACAATGTGTTTTCTTGGGCTATATCTCTCTTCATCTAAGATACAAATGCTTGTCACTCCACACATGTACATTTTTTATCTCTAGGCATGTTATCTTCTTTGAAGAAATTTTTCCTTTTGATACGTATCATAATATACCTGACAATAAAGGGGTACTTGTATCGTTTCATGAACCAAATCCAAATGATAAATTTAACACGAATCATGATGCAAATACTCGTTTACATGTTAATCCAGATTCGATCAACTGTTCTGTAAATGATAATAATCAAAATTCTTCTTGTTTACATGATCAGTCGAATAAATTATTAAAACAAACTGAGAACAATGGTAATGATTGTGTTAATGATTCTATTAAGATATTAATGATTCTATTAATCAATCTCCTTGTTCTAAACGAAGAACATATGTTAATGATTCTATTAAGATATTGACTTGTGATCCAAATCTTCCTTCAGATTTGGAAAAATCTATATCAAGTACATTAGATTATACTCCTGAACAAGGAGATACCTTAAAGACTAAAATCCTTTTAGATATTTATAAACAGGAGAATAATCAAAATAATTTTGATTCACATGAAACTCAAACCAAGAAACGATTAGTATTTTCCTCAATTAAGCATCAACCTCCAGAGTGTTTATCTGTCTCTATTGAAAACAATGAACCAGCCAATTTTAACACAGTTTCTAAAAATAGTACATGGATGGATGCTATGACTAATGAAATACATGCGTTAATGAAAAATAATACTTGGGATCTTGTTCCTAGATATTAAACTTTCCAAATTATAGGCTATAAGTGGGTTTACAGAATTAAATATAATTCAAATGGAGATATAGAAAAATACAAAGCCAGATTAGTAGCTAAGGCGTTTAACCAGCAAGAAGGTTTCAATTACAATGAAACCTTCAGTTTTGTGGTTAAACACACAACTATTAGTTTATTACTATCAATTGCTGTAAGTCATGGTTGGGAAATTCATCAATTAGATTTTTCTAATGCATTTTTACACGGTGATTTGAAAGAAACAATATATATGGAACAACCTCAATGTTTTAAAAATCCTGATTTCCCTAATCATGTATGCAAACTTAATAAATCTATCTATGGCCTTAAAAATCACCTAGTGCGTGGTTTACTAAATTACTTATATTTCATAATAATAATGGTTTCGTTGACATAAAACTGATACATATCTTTTCTTCAAAAGTTTTACAAGTCATACTATTTTTTTTCTTATTTATGTTGATAATGTTCTTGTAATTTCACCTCACTCATCAGATATTGTGCATTTAATATCGCAATAACAATTAGTCTTTAAAATTAAAGATCTTGGACCTGCTCATTATTTTCATGCAATATAATTCATTAAACTTCAAAATGGATATTTGCTTTCTCAATCAAAGTACATTTTACATATTTTTACAACAATGTATTATGGAACATTGTAAAGAGACTAAAACGCGTTATAGCCTATCAAAACTCAACTCAACTAAAGAAAGTACTACTAATCAAAAGTTATATAGAAACTTTGTAGGATCCTTACAATATCTAACTCTTACTAGGCCCCACATTTCTTTCGCTATAAGTAAGGCCAACCAGAAAATGCATCAATCAACAAATGAGGACTGGAAATTTTTAAAACATTTCGTAAGATATCTGGAAGGAACAATTTTTCATGGTTTACTATTTCACAAGAATTTGGATTTAAATGTTAATGTTTTCAGTGACGCAGATTGGGCTGGAGATCAATGACATAGATGCTTAGCTGGTGCATTCCAAGTCTATTTAGGATAAAATCTGATTTCATGGAGCTCTAAAAAGCAGCCAATCGTAGAGAGATCAAGCACAGAAGCTGAGTATAAAGCGTTGGCAAATGCAGCAGCAGAAGTGTTGTGCATTCAACCACTCTTAAATGAGATTCACATCAATACAACAACAGCCCCTATACTCTAGTATGACAACATAGGAGCTACTTATCTGGCTGCCAATCCTGTTTTTCATGCCAGGACAAAGCATGTGGAAATTGATTTCCACTTAGTTCGTGAACAAGTTGCTGAGAAGTCTCTACAAATCAGATTCATCCCAAGCAATGGACAAGTAGCTGATGCCCTTACAAAAGCTCTCCCTCAGGCACGTTTTTCATTACTTAGAGACAAGCTCAACGTCGCTCGTCTGCCGTTTCATTTGAGGGGGAGTGTTAAGGACAAAGAAGAGGAAGACGAAGACAGGAGTGACAACTCGGCAAGCCATATCAGCAAAGGGCTCCGTGTCAAGAGCAGATCCTCCAATAAGACTTTTAATAAGATTAGACTAGTAAAATTCAAACACGTACCCTATACTCGTTAAGAGAAATAGATGGATAAGATTAAATGTAAGTTCAAATATAGACGTGTAGGATTCATTCTAGAATAGGATTACATGTAGATTGCTAGGATTTCATCTCGATAGGAGAACTAACTGACGGTTAAGGTTTAAATTATTATAGCCGTTATAACAATTATAATGGCCATGATTTAAACGTTTGTAACAAACAAATACTTATAACTACTATATGGTAATATAAATAACATCCAATGTTATCTAAATACTTTGTGGGTTTTCAATGACCTATCACAATTTTATCTCTCTCTCTCTTTCTTGTTTCTCTCTCTTCTCTCTCTTCTATCTCTGTTCTTGTTCTTGTTCTTGTTATTGTTCTTGGTCTTGAGATGCCTCCTGAGAATTCAAGGAAGTTTTACAAGAACGAGGGAGGAAGGTATATAGAGAACAAAGGAGGGAGGAAGAGAAAGAACAGGGAGGGAGGAAGAGAGAGAATGAGGAAGGGAGAGAGAGGGAGCGGGAGAGAGAGAAGGAGAGGGAGTGATGCACGACAACTAGGGGAAAGACGACTGTGGGGATAGGTTGGATATCGACGGGGGAGGATGCAGGACAGGTTTGTATGGATTGGATAAAACAGACCACAGAATCCACACGATCGAATTCGAAACTTAAAACCGATGAAATACTGGTGGTGGAGCCCCGTTCCTCGTCGAGGGCAGGAGTACTGTCTTCAACCACCGTGACGATGCCGAAGCACCAAATCTAATACTCGAATTCACGTCTGCAAGAAATCTCACGAAAGGGGGAATTTTGAGGAAAGAAAGAGATATTCAAAATCAAATCTGATGGCAATGGACGAATTCTAGAGGAATATTGGACGGAGAACACTTGACACCAAAGAGCTCAGGCGTACCTTGGCATCGGGGTGCATGATGAGGCTGCGGGAAATTCGGGTCGTGACATGACTGGGTGATCCGGGCATTGTAAAGCCCACTGGACGAAATATCTAGACGTTCCGGGTGTTGAGCGGCCCTGGCTATGAGACGGTCGGATTAAGCCTGGTTGCTCAGTGGCCCGAGTGCTTGGGCATGGGGCGTCGTTGGCGGGATGATTGATGTGCGCTTCGAAAGGGTGTCATGGATCCAGCTGTATGCGTCGCGGTAAGAAGCTTCGAGGGAGTCCGAAATTGGGGCAAGTTGCTTCGAGCGCGTCCGGAGGCGCGGGCAGCCGGGCGAGCTGCATGCGCAGGTGGCCAGGTGTGCGGCGTGCGCGGGCGCTTGCGTGTGCGGGCGCTAGCAGGCCCTAGAGTGCGCTGGCACCGGTGAGCGCTGCCCTACGTTGGTGCTGGCACTGGCGATTGCGGGTGGTCGGCGCTAGGGCACGGGCGTGGGCGGCCCAGAGCAGGTGGCCTGCGCGAGCGCAGGCACTGGTGACCCTGTGCGGGTGGCCAGTAATCAATGGTGCACAGTTTTTCGATCTAAGAGGACCGATCCGTCCCGCTTCCGAAGAGCAGGAGGAGGTGCACGATCGCAGGTTGCTTCTCGGGGATTTTTCGGTGAAGGAGGACGAGTGCTGCGGCGGCCTGGGCCTCATCGGCATTTCGGCGGTGCTCGACAGTGCACCACCGCATATGACCGTTCCTCGCCATGTTTGAAGGGAACATTTCGTGACAATGAGGGCAAACCAGCGGTCCTCTCCCATTCTCCATTCTCTCCCTCGCTGCCATCCTCCTCCTCATCGCCTTTGCCATCGCCGAAATTTGTAGTGGAGAAGACTGTTAAGGAATGTCGTAGATTTCTCCCGTCGTAGATTTCTTCGGAATTGTTGGGGTGTGTCAGCCCCCCATTACGGGAATGTGAAGGGGGAGGGCTTGACTACTCAAACCCCAATAAAGGAAGGGGGAGTTGAAAAGTTTTAACCCCCCTCCTCTTGTCTCTTTGTGGGAATATGAAGAGGCTTCTTTGGAGAATATGAAAAGGCTCTTGGCTTTTCATATTCCAGACCTTTCAAATTCCCTGAAACTGTAATTGGCCCTCTATATATAGAGGGCAAATCTATTCTGAAATGTAAGGCATATGAGTTTTCTGTTCATTCTTCTTGTCTCTTCCTCTCTTCTCCTCTCTCTCTCTCCTTTGGTTTGTCTTCATCACTCCTTGGTGGCCGCTCCCTTGTCTTGGGAGTTTGAGGAGTTGCTCCGCAGCACCATAGGAGAAGTCGCTGCCCTGCACCTAGAGCCTTGCACGTTGACGTCACGCCGGTGACGTAAAGAGGTTCTTGTTTCCTGTCTCTATACACCGACACAATTATCACGTCCGAGTTGATTCCGCATTTCACTGTAGCGTCTTGGGTCGTTGTTTCTCTTCAACGAGTTACAACAGGAACAGACTTCTCCTCCTACTTCGGAGGTACGGTGGCGGGAATCTTGAAAATCTGCGATTATCGGAAAATACGTTTTTTTCTTTCTGAATAACTACATTTTTTCTCGTTTTTCATTGTTCCTCCCACCGCGGGATATAGTTTCGGAGAATAATAGTTAAAAAATATGTATATTAATGATCCATCAAAGATTGATATGGGGTGGGACGCGATCGATCGAGAAGCTGGCGGGGAAGATTTGGCGACAGATATTCCCCGCGGGAAGGATAAGAGGAAGAGCGCAGGCTAGTTCATTGGATCTTGATAAGATTGGGGATCCTCTGCCGTTTGGGAAGATGATACTGAGAGCGGCTTGTTCTTCCCTTTTGCTCTTGTCTGTGATTTGCGCCTTGTACGTCAGGCAGAATTGGCATGCCCACAAACTCTTCTCCATCGGGGAGTACCGTTATTCCTTCTCCACGACCATTCTAAAGGGTACTACTGAAAAAACCTTTGCTTTGCCTCTAGTGTCTATTCAGCTTGTTTAAATTTATGCTTGTTGTTGCTCCAGATAAATGGATATTTCTGTATTCTCGATGCTCTGGGCACCGACAATTGTGGTATGATGATGAATGGGGGTGCCTTTCGTTCTAGCTTCTTTTTTGTTTCATCAAAATTTGCTCAATTTTGTGTAGGCTGATGGGAGAGATGTGAATCTATCTTTGATATATCCTTGCTTTCTGGGATCAAGGATGTTGGGGAGCACCGCTGTTTCCTGGCTTTCTGGCCCTAGATCTTTCATCCCGCTTGAAGACTATCTCTCTCTGTCATTTGTTGCTGCTGGTCTCTCTCTAACCATGGCTGCCTACGACTACCCGGTCTGATCAGGGACGAAAAATAAAAACCCATGAAGAAATTGAAAAGCTCACGAGTATTTGGTGAATCTCTGTTGCTTTTACAGGAGGCTGGGGCCTTGTTTGCACTGTTCTGCGGGCTCCATGCCTGCTATGGGATGATCCTTCCGTCTCTAGCGCGGCTAAGGACTGCGTAGTTCCCTTCTCTCTCTGGTTTGGATTTAGAGGCAGATCTGATGAGGGTACGGGTCTCAACTGGCGCAGGTTGGTCCCAAACGAGCTCCTGGCAGGCATGATCATCTTCTCTCTGGCCTCTGCTAATGCCTCCATACTGTTCATCCTCATTCAAGTGAGTAAGAACTCTGTCTGGTTCTTCTTTCTCCCTTGTTCATTTAAGGTGATCGATTTGTTTTTGTTCATCAGGGGGGTACTACCGAAATGTGAGCAATGCAGCGATATAAGCCATGGCTGGCTGCGTTTGGGCTCTTCACGGCGGCGGGTTGTGTTCATGTGTTGAAGCGGTGGAAGAGGCGCACCCCCAGCAGTTGGCACGACCTTTGATCGTTTTTGTTTCTTTTATTTTGATCTGAATAGTGAGCTGTACATGTAGGGAAAGGGAAGAATATTCAGATAGAGTCAATGATCCTGGCTTCTTGAGAGACGAGTGAAGTCGGCTTCGGCGTCATCATTGTTGATGATAGGCTGCTTGGTGGTGGAGACGTGGGGCAGGCAGGTTGCATCAGTGCATGTGGCTGTTTGGGGCCTTGTTTTAAGGGAGGGCCTGGGGATGGAATCTTACACTGCCCAGATCCTCTTGTAGGACGAGGATTTAAAAAGACCCCTAATAGATGACATTTTTGGGTAAACAATTTTTGCCTTGTTTTATATTTTCTCCCAGTCTCAGCATTGATCCATAACTCTACCATTCCAAAAAAGGTTCGAAAAGGTTTTAACTCCTTTTCCAATGATTCTGCTATGGATTTATCTGTGACGTCCAAGCTCCAAGTAAAATATCATGCTTGAAGAGATGAGGCGACATCAGAAAGAGGGATGAGAGAGAGATGAGAGATGTTTAGGCCATTTTCCCTTCTCTCGCACCTGCACCCTAACTTCCTTTCTCTCTTTTCTTTCGCTTTTTTCTTATTTCTTTCTTCTCTTTCCCGTTCTATTTTTCTCTCCTCCTCACTCAACCACTTTACTTCACTCAGCCATGTTTGACTTTTCTCACTCTCCCCAAAATCTATCTTCTCTTTAAATCCTCCCACTGTCAGCTAGACTATTTCCACCCATGTTTCTCTTAACATCACTCCGATCTTTATCTCTGCCACTTACTCTTAAGCCTCCATGTTTTATTGTCTTTGTTTTCCATAGCTCATGAGCTTGTCCATAAGTGATTGAACATATTTTGCTTGAAGTTTATTATGAATTTTCTCTATAAATAGAGTTATTTTGGCGAGACCCACAACGAAAGTGATCAACAATCATCACTTGTCTTCTACAGTAGTCAGCCCCTCTCATTTCCCTCTTTCTATTTCTTCAATATCATGTTCATCCTCTATTTTCTTCCCCCAGCCTCTTCATCACTTGAAACTTACCATCATTGACTTCTCTTCCACGTCTCACCCCTCTCTCGTCCATCCCCTCTCTGATTTGTTCCCATCATTTTTAAACCATATTGATATCTTATATATTCATTCTCTCGTCCTATCCCATCTTCTCAGTTCATGAACGGCCTTTTCTTCCATCCTTTCTGAAGAACTTACAGCCAACATAGGGCGTTCAAACCCTATACCACACGAGAGAGAGTCCATTGAAAAACTTACTAATTCCAAAACTTGCAATATATAGGGTCTATCATAATGGGCCATACAATACATAAGAGAAAATATAGAAAGATGAAAAATATAGAAAGAAATATAGAAAAATATACAGTTGATACCCCCCCTCAAGCTGCTAGGTTGTTGCTTGATATATCCAAAATGATAATAATATATGTGTGCAATTCTAGCTAATTTATCTACTTATTTATCTAAATCTGCATATATTATCAACATTTATGTTAAGCTACGAAAAAACATGAAATAAAATCACATTTTTCTAATTTTGAGTTAATTATTGTCATTTGTGGGACTAACCCTAGTTAACTCAATGAGTTAAGTGGAATAAATCTCACTCTCTTCTTAGTTTATGTGGAAGATGCACGAATTAGGTGAAACTTTCATGAATAAAGGGGATACATAATTGAAGTAGAAGCTATTTGGCCCAAAGAAGCAGGCCCAGCCACAATCGAGGGCCAAGAAAAGACGCCCAAATCAAGACAGCTAGCTCTAGTTTAAAGGCCCACTAAGGAAGCTCCATTAAGCCCAGTATGAGAGACATCTTGGGCCAAAGAAAGGATGTCGAGGGAAACGTCCAGGCATGATTATTTATGAGCATTTAAGGTGCTTGGATGCCAATTGAGGACACCCTTGGAGGTGGATCCAAGCCAGAGAAGAAGATCCAGCCATTCAATCCATAAATCATCCAAGGGTGGAGACTTAAAGATAGCACTTTTAATGCGAATTAAGGAAAGAAGTCTTGAACGTCCCTGGGGTGTTGAAAAGGTCTAAATGATGATTGGAGGACCATAATGAACGTGGATCATAACCCAGAAAAGAAGATCTGGACGTCCACTGTATTAAAAATCCAATGGCTCTCATTCACTCTCTCTCCCTATATGAACCCCTTCACCCTTTTGTAATATTCATTTTGTGATTCAGTCCAAAGTAATGTTTGGTGGCCTAAATGCAATTGAGTCAATGATCCATTCACCTTAGTGAGTGCAAGGCGAAGGACGAAGCACCTAGGGCTAAAGAAGCTGGTGGAAAGGAGAAGAAGAAGACCTTTGGGCCTTGGAGGGTGTGACAAAGAGGTTACCTTCTTATTTCTCTTTTTTGACTCCTACCTGTTCATCTTTTTCTTTTGGCTAGTCTAGTAGCAGCTAGTCACCGGGGAGCACGGTGACTTTATTAAGTAAATTTGTATTTTTTTCCTTTTTTTGCTGAAGGTGAGGGCAGCTAACCCTCAATAAACGGTACTTCTAACTAATTTTTTGGAGATTGATGGTCTTAACAAGGTCTAAGGCTGGGACTAGTGCTGAGGAAGATCTAGACACTCAATATCCTGCCCTTCCAGAAACACTTACACCCCAAGATAAAGAAAAATTTGATATGGCAAAAGATTGTCAGCCACAATAGGTGAGGAAAAGGATGATGCCGTACAGATCTACTCCATCAGGAAGTCTAAGGCAAACTGTCATCAACATCAATGTAGGTGAGGGGGTTATGTTTAGGTACGACAATGCCCTACTTAACTCTCTCCCTGAATTTGCTGGTCATTCTTCTCAATACCCCTTAGAATTTCTTGATGATTTTCACATTCGATGTTCCTCCCAAAATATTCGCGGTTTAACTACTGAAGTTGTAAAAATAAAATACTTTCCGCTTACTTTAAAAAATATGGTTTTTGCATGGTACAGAAATTTAGGCATAACATTTAATTCATGGGAATAAATGCATAATAAACTTCTCCATAAATTTTATTCCCCTTTCCAAAACTAATTTCTTTATAGAAAAAGAAATTTGGAAGTTTTATCCTCATTATCATGAAGCAATTACTGAAGCATGGGAAAGGTTTAATGAATTAATCTGAAAATGCCCTCACCACGGAATAGAAAAATGTCAGCTAGCTGAATTTTTTTATGCATCACTTCGTCATATTTTAAAAAACAAAGTGAATCAAAAAGCTGGTGGCTCATTTTATATGGCTCATGAGGATGAAGTTTTTTATCTTTTGAAAGGGTGGGTCAAACTGATCTGCAGGAAATAGGAGCAAGTCAAAATGGAAGAAACACCAACCCAAAGCGAGGGGGAGTGCTGCAAGTAACTTCAAAGGAAGTTGATCTTCATGTAGGGATAAGAGAAACCAACAAGAAGCTTGAAGAATTGACTTCCACTCTAAAGAACACTTTTCTCCCTAATTCACCCCTTGTGAAAGCAAAGATTTGTTCTCTATGTTCTAGCAGAGATCATGAGGATGGACCAAGCCAACTTGGAGAGGAGGAGGTACATGTGTTGAACTACAACCAGCAGACTTAGGGAGGACCAAACAGATCTATTTACAACAACCAAGGAATCTACTCCCAAGGGACCAAGCCATATTTCCAACAATGAGTCCAATTCTAGACCCCACCACAGCAGCCTTATCAAGCAGCTCCACAAAGCCAGGTACAAGATTTGTCTACTCTAACACGTGATCTCTCACATGATAGAGCAGCAGAATCGAAGGCTAAGAGAAGAAATGGAGGTGCGCATGCAAGCCATGATGGACACTCAAGAGCAGACAAGACAGCTTTTGGAGAGCTTGAAGCAAAGGACAGCTGACCATGGAGGTAAGGGAGTTGAATCTAACTCCCACTCAGGTTGATTTCCAACTCAACCTTCCATCAATCCCAAAAATTTATACAATTTATAAGAGCAAAGCCTATATCATGATAATGAGGAAGATCTTGAAGAAATTCAAGACATTTCAAAATTTAGAAATGGCAGGGAACTTCAAGATCCTTACCTAGGCAAGGAAAAAACAAAATTGGAGGAAAATATCCTAAGAGAAGAAGAGGCTCCATCACCTAGTGTGGAACCCCTACCTTCAACCTACAACCCTCCCATTCCTTATCCTTAGGCCTTAAAACCCCCTAAGTCTTCTTCTGATTATGAGTATAGACTCCTAGAGAATTTTAAGAAAGCCACTATGTCAGTAGTCGTAGAGGACATGGTTAAATGTGCACCTTTAAAGGAATATTTCAAGGATTCATGCACAGCTAGGAAAACCAAAGAGGTAGTTAAATTTTCTAAAAATGTCTTTAGTATCTTAAGGTTTGTTCCCATTAAAAAGAGAGATCTAGGAGCTCCTTTTATTACATGTGAAATTGGTGGAAAGACTTTTACTAGTCTTATTATATACAATAGCTAGTATTAGTATTATTCCTAAAGTTTTATATGAGAAATATGGTTTTGGGAAATTAGAGGAATTCTGCATGGATCTATTTCTAGCTGATGGAACAATTAGACATCCAGAGGGTAGATTATCTGACGTGATGATAAACGTTGAAAATTGTGAGATTCCCGTCGATTTTATCGTTACTGAGGTCAAGGTGAAAGGGGATCTAAGTTTAGTGCCTATCATTCTAGGAAGGCCCTTCTTGGTGACAGCTAGAACAATCATAGATTGGGAGAAATGGACAGTTGTATTTAAGGTTGGAGAGGAAAGAGTGAAATTAGACATATCGAAGATGATGAAATGTCCTAAAGAAAGTAATGAAGAGTTAAGATTTTGTGATGAAGCGGAGGATGATGTTGAGGTTATTCAAGGGTTTCTATTGAGAGTAGATGACACCAACCAGGAAAAAGCAGAACCTGATCCTCCTACACTCTCCCTAAATTTTAACTTTGAGCTTAAACCTCTTCCATCATCTTTGAAATATGCTTTCTTAGATTGTAGAAGTTCCCTACCTGTGATTATTTCCTCGTCCCTTACTCCTTCACGAGAAAGTGATCTGCTTAAGTTATTGAGAGATCATAAACAGGCATTAGGATGGACATTTGAGGATTTTAGAGGAATCCCTTCATCAATCTATGAACACATAATATTTTTGGAAGAGGATTCTATACCTTCCAAGGAGCACCAACGGAGGCTGAACCCACATGTGAGAGAAATACTAGAGAAGGAAATATTGAAATGGCTAGATGCAAGTATTATTTATGTCATTTCTGATAGTCAATTGGTCAGCCCTGTTCACATGGTGCCATAGAAATCTGGAGTAAGAATAGAGATCAATGAAAAGGGAAAAGAAAGACCATTATCCCCTTCCTTTCATTAATCAAATTTTGAAAAAACTATCAAGACAAAATTTATTTTGTTCTCTCGATGGTTATTCACGATACAATCAAGTTAGCATTCATCCTGATGATCAAGAGAAAACAACTTTTACTAGCCCCGTAGGTACATATGTCTTTAGGCGCATGCCTTTTGGCCTATGTAATGCTCCAAGCACCTCCCAACGATGCATGAACTCTTTATTCTATGATTTAGTAGGTGATTGCTTAGAAATATTTATGGGTGATTTTTCTGTATTTGGAGATTCCTTTGAAAATTTCATTCTAAATCTCATTAAAGTTCTTCAAATATGCATTGAAAGTAACCTTGTGCTAAGTTGGGAAAAATCTCATTTTATGGTACAGGAGGGAGTGGTTTGGGGCACTAGGTCAGCAATCGTGGACTGGAAGTGGACAAGGCCAAAATAGAAGTCATCCAGGGCCTTCTACTTCCCACAAATCTAAAAACCCTTCGAGGGTTCCTTGGCCATGCAGGTTTCTATGGGAGGCTCATTCTAAACTTTGTTAAATTTTCCAAACCTCTTACTAATTTCCTTTCTAGTAAAACTAATGAAATCATTTTGGATAAAAATGGTATTTCTGCTTTTGAAGAGCTAAAGAAGGCCCTCGCACATCCACCTATTTTGCAAGCTCCAGATTGGAGCTTGCCATTTGAAATCATGTGTGATGCCTCGGATATTGCTGTAGGAGAAGTCTTAGGACAGAGGAAAGAGAAGAAACTTGTGGCTGTATATTATGCTAGCAGGACTTTAATTGATACACAACTCAGTTACTCTTACCACAGAAAAAGAATTGCTAGGAGTAATTTTTGCTTTAGGAAAAATTCGACCTTATTTACTTTGTAGTAAAATAATAGTTTATAGTGATCATGCGGCAATAAAATATCGTTTGCCTAAAAATGTAGCTAAACCTAGGCTCATCAGATGGATCTTGTTATTACAGGAGTTTGACATAGAAATCAAAGAAAAAAAGGGTTGTGAAAATTATGTTGTTGATCATCTTTCTAGAGTCAAAGAAAATGATCCCTCACTCATCCATGTAGCATTTCAGGATGAGCAAATTCTGGCCATCTAGACAAGAAATGTGCCATGGTTTGAAAACATTGTCAATTTTTTGGTGATAGGAAGGGTCCCTTTAGGATTGAGCTACAATGAGAGAAAGAAGTTCTTCAAGGACATGCGAGATTACTTTCGGGAAGAACCAGAGCTATTCCAACCTAGTTAAGGAGCTGATGAAATTCTTAGAAGATGTGTACCTAAAGAAGAACAGAACAGCATCCTTAAATTCTGTCATTCCAACCCAGGATGAGGTCACAATTTGGCTAAGGTAACAGCCCATAAAGTAATGGAAAGTGGGTTTTATTGTAAAATTTATTTCAAGATGCACATGTTTTTTATTTGAAATGTTTAGCATGTCAAGCATCCATAAATATAAATAGAAAAAATCACATGCCTCTAAACCCGTTTTAGAAGTAGAAATCTTTGATTCATGGGGCATTAATTTGCTGGGATCATCTCTTAATTCTAATGGAAATGAGTATATTTTAATGGCTGTAGACTATGTCTCAAAGTAGGTAGAAGCCATAGCCACTAGGACCAATACCAATAAAGTTGTCACTGATTTTGTGGAGACTTACATGCTTTGTAGATATGGATGTCCTAGGGCTATAATTAGTGATGGGGGGTCACATTTTGTAAATTTTAATTTCAGATATCTTTTGAAAAAATATGGTTTACAACATAGAGTAACCACCCCATATCACCTGCAAGCTAATGGGCAGGTTGAATTATGTAACAGGGAAATTAAGAAAATCCTTCAAAAATTTGTGAAGCCCAATGGGAAAGATTGGCCATACAAACTAAATGAAGCATTATGGGCCTATATAACAGCCTAAAAGCACCCTTAGGAATGTCCCCCTTCAGGTTGATAGTTGGAAAACCATGCCATCTACCATTGGAGGTAGAACATAAAGCTTCATGGGCCATTAAAAAACTAAATCTTTCTTTAGATGAAGCAGGAAAATGCAGGTTTCTCCAGCTCCAAGAACTTGAAGAAATCAGGAATGAGGCTTATGAAAACTCCAAGATATATAAAGCCAAGAAGAAGGCCTTCCACGACAACAAAATCCGAAGAAGGACCTTTGTCAAAGATCAAAAGGTATGGCTTTACCAATCAAGATTAAAACTCTTTCATGGTAAGCTAAAAAGTAGATGGAATGGACCTTATTTGGTAGTAGAATCATATGAAAATGAGGCCACTTTGATTTCGGATCCCAGAACCCAGAAAAATTCACAGTTATTGGGCAAAGGCTGAAGCCTTACATACACGATGATCAACCTCATCAGCTGCTTAGCATGATCTTGAAAAAACTTGCAGGTTAGTAACCTCTATAGAGCCACACTAAAGCTTTTATTTATATTTGTTACCTTTCTTCTTTTCTTTCATTTCTTTTTTTCTGTTCTTTGATCTCAGAAAATGTCAACCACAAATACATGAAATGGACGTGAAGAAACCTGCATGAAAGAGCTCAACCCACTATTTGCGCCCTCTAAGCTCCTTTTTATATTCTCCTATGGATCGTGGACTATGCAATTACTATGTGGGGGGGGGGGGGGGAGACAATCCGCTTTAAAAGTTTTTTTTTTATGATTTATCCATGTTTTTAATACGTAGGGGGGTATAAAAAATCCTTGAATTCAACATCATGCCATAACCAAACTTTGGACAGCCCCTCTTATTCTTTTGCCCTAGAAGATAATGTAGGGACGCTAGGCTCACTGAGCGCATCATGATCATATTATAGGGGCATCAATGTTGATTTTTAGGCAGTACATGATCTTATCTCCAAATGGGAGAGCAATGGTAGGGTGAAGGACAGATCTGAAAATCAAAAGGTGTATGCCCCATAGATAGGCATTTGAGTGTTGAGTGAAAGTGTGACACCCCCACTACACTCATGTTTTTATTTAACCAAACCTATCTATGTGAATGACTACTTATTAGCCTAATCATATGCTCGATAGTGAGATGCATTTCTTCAAGTCTTCAGCACATGACCCCTCCATCCCGTACCCTTTATAAAAGATCTTCATCCCACAATTCTTCATTTCCCATCTTCATACATCTATGTTTACTTACCTTTTACCACTTTTACCTCACCGTACCTATATAGGACACCTCCTCCACCCCATTCCTTATGAAATGCCTTACTCCTTAGTCTTTCTATCTCTCTTACCTTTAAAACAATATCACATTGATATTTGTCATCTGATTTTAAATCTTTTCCATTAATATTCACTCTACATCTTCTCAAACTATTTCTTCTATCTGATCCTCAGAGTTGATTAAAAACCTCTATCAGGGTAGAGTGATTGCATGACATCTGTGATTGACTTTCATTCAAGAAAAAATATCTGATTAAGGCGTTCATAAATCCTTTCTTATTCTCTTCTTCTATTTTTCCCCCCTTAAAAGGACAAAAAAACTAAAAATACAAAAAAAATACTGCAAAGAATAAATTTTACAAAATTATGAAGAAAAAAGAGAATAGAAAAATTCGTATGGGGCGTGTTTCTTCTTCTTAGTCATTTCCTATGAACTGCCTAACCATATCATTCCAGAATAAGTACATTCTCTACCTAGAAGAATAACTTATGATGATCATCTTTACCTTCTTCTACCTTCCACATTTCTTCTTGAATCTTGGGAGTAGGCTATACAGGTAATATTAAATCTGCCTCTGACTTTCTTAATTCAGACTTTGCTCATTCTCCTTAAACCATCCTTCTCATCTCTATAGAACCTTAGAGTAGAAAGGAAGCCAGTTCTCACCACACCTTGTTACCTTGTGCTCATACTAAGAGGAGAAGAGTGCATACTCTCTGTTTCAGGTCTGATAAAGCTTGTAGGGACATCAACACTTAAGTAACCCTTTCTCTTGGGAGAGAGCGAACCAAGAGGGGTGAGGCCCAGTTCGATGTGTGAAGTGAGAAAATCTATTTTTTTATGGTGTTGAACCTAGAGAGAAATAAGCTGCCCTATCATGACTACCAGCTCTGCTCAGACCATGAGGAAAAAAGTTCATGTATTCCTGCAAAGGTTTTGACCTAGATTGTCAAAGAGAAATGCTCGTCTAGATATGTGATTGATAAACCTAATGCCTCATGCAGATACCTTCTTGGTGTAAGGTGTAAGGGGAAATCCATAGAAAATCTATGGACATTGCCAAGGGACTAGCAATGATCTAAGTTGGGGGGTGTTTGATAAATCCAAAATGATAGTAATATATATGTGCAGTTCTAGCTAGTTTATGTGCTTCTTTATCTTTATCTGCATATATTATCAACATTTATGTTAAGCTACGAAAACTCATGAAATAAAATCACATTTTTCTAATTTTGAGTTAATTATTGTCATTTGTGGGACTAACCCTAGTTAACTCAATGAGTTAAGTGGAATAAATCTCACTTTCTTCTTAGTTTATGTGGAAGATGCACAAATTAGGTGAAACTTTCATGAATAAAGGGGATACATAATTGAAGTAGAAGCTATTTGGCCCAAAGAAGCAGGCCCAGCCACAATCGAGGGCCAAGAAAAGACGCCCAAATCAAGACAGCTAGCTCTAGTTTAAAGGCCCACTAAGGAAGCTCCATTAAGCCCAGTATGAGAGACATCTTGGGCCAAAGAAAGGATGTCGAGGGAAACGTCCAGGCATGATTATTTATGAGCATTTAAGGTGCTTGGATGCCAATTGAGGACACCCTTGGAGGTGGATCCAAGCCAGAGAAGAAGATCCAGCCATTCAATCCATAAATCATCCAAGGGTGGAGACTTAAAGATAGCACTTTTAATGCGAATTAAGGAAAGAAGTCTTGAACGTCCCTGGGGTGTTGAAAAGGTCTAAATGATGATTGGAGGACCATAATGAACGTGGATCATAACCCAAAAAAGAGGATCTGGACATCCACTGTATCAAAAATCCAATGGCTCTCATTCACTCTCTCTCCCTATATGAACCCCTTCACCCTTTTGTAATATTTATGTTGTGATTCAATCCAAAGTAACGTCTGGTGGCCTAAGTGCAATTGAGTCATAGATCTATTCACCTTAGTGAGTGCCAGGCTGAGAAGGAAGTTAGTGAGTGCGTGCACTAATCCAAGTCATAAATCCATTCAATGTCCAGTCATAGCCAACATTCAGACGGTTCCAATGCATGCAACCATGCTCAAAAACTCATTCTAGTGTGAAGTTAGTGCAGGCCATTTTTCTCTCTCCTCCACCAAGCCACTTTCCCCATTTAGCATTCGGACATAGCTAAATTTTGACTAAGTTTTGAGCACCACCCTGTTTCATTCTTTATTTTTTTTTGGCTTTAAAATATTTATTAAAAATCCCAAAAATTCATTTTCTACTTGCGAATATTTTTATAAATATTTAAATTATATTGTAAATTTCTTTGTTTATGTTTTATTAGTTATTTATCTTATAGGTAGTGAACCCACTTCTAAAATTCATAAAAAAATTATAACTACAGCAAAAATTCATTAGAAAAAATCCTTGCCCCTTGTGGATTGGCCCTTACCCTCCCTACGCTAGTAAGGTTATTATAAATTTTTGTTGTTTTAATTCAGATAAACCAACGACACTAATTAGTGAAGTTAAATCATCACTAATTATCTCTATAATCTGAATTATCAATGCTTCGAACTCCCACCTTGGACGAATGTTGTTGAAAAAAACTTCCAATTAAATCCTTAGTAAGCAGATCTGGCATTTGTTGAATGATGGGTTCATGTAGTAGGTGGACCACGTTTTTATCTATCTTCTCCTGGATGAAATGTGTTTTGATTTCTACATGCTTTGTTTGAGCATGTTGTACATCATTATGAGCTACATCAATTGCTGATTAACTGTCACTGCATATCATAATTGGTCCCCTATGTTGTATGTGAAGGACATTTAGAATAACCTTCAGCCATATCTCCCCACATATACCTTCTTTGAAGCGCCCTGTATTCAGCCTCTGCCCTTGATAAAGTAACGACGGATTGCTTCTTGCTCTTCCATGTAATTAGATTTTCCTAGAGAAATGCACAATATCCTGTAGTAGAACACCGATCAATGAGAGAGCTGCCATAATATGAGTTAGTATAGATCTCCAAGTTCATCTCACAATACTTCTTGAACATCAGCCCATATCCTACGGTACCTTTCAAGTAGGATAACACTTTGTATGCTGGCTGCCAATGCGGTTCTCTGGGATTCTGCATGAATTGACTTAAAAGTCCAACAGCAAGTGCAATATCTGGCATTGTATGATTCAAGTAGATAAGCTTTCCAATCAATCCCGAGTATCTCTCCTTGTTTACAGGAGCTGATCCTTCACTTAATCCCAACCTTGTATTAGGTTCAAGGGGAGTCGAAGATGGCCTACAACCACTGATTTTTGTCTCTTCCAACAAATCAAGGATGTACTTTTGCTAGGAAATAAAGATAGCATCTTCTTAGTATGCTACTTCAATACCAAAACAACACCTTAGTGGTCCCAGTGATTTTATTTCAAATACTTTGGCCAATAGATTAACCAGTGATTCCATTTCTTACACATTATTACCAGTAATAGGGATCGTCAAATGTCATCCATCACATCATAAGTTACCACAACGGGAATGTGGCGGATGAAGTGGTGGTGACGATGGCGAAATTCAAAGGTCGTGACAATTACAATGACGCGTGATGAGGTTTACGTGATAGTGGCATGACGGTGACAAGGTGGCCTGGATGCGTGACGTGACGAACGGCCGCCACAGATGACGGCCGTTACGTTAAATTTCTAAATACATTCAAAAGAGAGATGGAAAGAGATATCCAGAGAGAGCCACAAATGGGGAGAGAGAGAGAGCGATAGAGAGATAGAGAGAGAGAGAGAGAGCCACAAAAGGAGCACGACAGAGAGATAGAACGAAATATTGAGAGAGAGAGGTAGACAGGCAGATAGGAATGATAGACAGAAAGATCTTTAGCAAGAGGAATGAACAAGTGAAGAGCACTAGAGAGAAAGGGGAACAATAGAGAGAGGAATGAGAGATAGAGAGAATAGCACGAGAGAGAAATAGGAAGAGAGAGAAATGAGAGGGCAAGACTAGAGCGCTAGAGAGAAAGAGGGAGAGAGAGGAACGAGAGAGCTACAGACAGGTGCCAGAGAGAGGAACGAGAGAGAGAGAAGTTAAAAAGAGGGAGAGAGGAATGCGAGAATGAAGAGCGAGGAAATAGAGAGAGAAAAGAACAAGGGAGAGGAGAGAAAGAGGGGGAAAGGGAGGAGAGAGCTACAAAAGGACACAAGAGAGAGGGAAGAGAGAAAGAGGGAGAGGAACGAGAGAGAGAAGAGTGAGGAAAGAGAGAGAGAGAAAGATAGCAAGGAACGAGATAGAAAGATAGAGAGAGAAGAATGAGGAACAAGAGAGAAAGAGGGAGAGAGAGGAATGAGAGAGAAGAGCTAGGAACGAGAGAGAAAGATGCAATGAGAGAGAAGAGCAGGAACAAGAGAGAAAGATGTAGAGAGGGAGAAGATTGAGGAACGAGAGAGAAAGAGGGCGACAGAAGAACTAGAGAGAGAGAGAGAATAGCTAGGATTGAGAGAGAAAGAGGGAGACACAAGAACTGAGAGAGAGAGAAGAGTGAGGGATGAGAGAAAGAGGGAGAGACTGAGATAGAGGAATGAGAGAGATAGAGAGAGAAGTGCTCTAGAGAGGAAGAGGGAGAGAGAGTGGGAGGGAGAGTAACCAGAGAGAGAGAAAGGGGAGCAATAAGAGAACGAGAGATAGAGAGGGTTTTTCCGTCACGGTAACGGTGATGCCGTCACAGATGGCGTGGACATGACGGGATGCCCAATAGATAGACGCGTCATGGAACGTGGCGGTATTTTTTGTATTTGTTGGGACATGTGACGCACGGTGACGTGACAAAAGGTTCGTCACGTTCCATCATGTTCAGGGCGTCACGTCCCAGACTTGCCACTCCCTAACCAGTAATGATTATATTATCTACATACACAAGAAGAACTGCAACACAACCAGACATAGACGGTTCACAAACAAAGTATGATCATCATCACCTTGTGTGTACCCCATATTCTACAGAGCCTGAGAAAACTTGCCAAACCATGCTCTAGGCAACTGGGTGAGCCCATATAAAGTCTTCTGATAAGCCTAAAAATGCACGTAAATATGTCGTTGATTTTGGATTTAGACTTCTACAATAAAATTTATGATTTCCCTTAATCACTAAAATGGAATATAGAGCAAGTAAAGGGTCGAACCACAAGGAGGCAGCAAGTGAGAATTTTATCCAATTTCAATGAATTAATTCAAAGATGAACTAATTTTGCAAATAATAGTCTTAATTATCCTTCATAATATTCTTTAATTAATCAAAATTAAGCAAGACTTAATTTTCATTTTAAACATTTCGGTCAGATAATTCAAGATAGGAATATTTTAATTTTAAGATCAGATTAATTCAGATTATCATTTTCCCAATTATTATAATATTTAAAAACAATTTTTATGAATTAAAATTGGGAATTAAATAATCAAGAAAGGGATTTTCAAATTGGACTTCAAGACGGATGAATTTTCGATTCAAATTTTATTTTTAGGTTTTAATATATTGAATTAAATTCCTAAACAATAAAAATCAAAATCTAGAGAGAGAAACTAGAGAAATTAACCTAGAGAGAGAAAATGAAGAATTGGGGGAAAAGACAAAATCCGACCCTATATTAAAAATCTAATGATACAGAAATGTTCTAAATTGATTTAGAATTAAGAATACAAAACCAGATCTTGAATCAGAATCAAAATCAAGTGCTAGTTTCATTCAAAACAAACTTCTAGGGCATGTACATTTCGCCCATGCCTTGGCATTTTAGAATCGTTCAAGAGGATGATTGAAATACAAATCAGAGACTTACAAATTTGAGTGCAGAAGCAAGATTCTGTCGACTTCAAGAGCCCCTCCTGTGTCCTTCCTGGCCAAATGATTGGGGAGAGCCTCCAAAAGTGATTTTGGCCCTTTTCCAGACCTCTATTTAAAGATACAACAGTCCGGATTGTAGAGGGAGAAAAGACGAACCTACCCTCAAAATTTCAGCCTAATCCGACGTCTAGATCTCAAGATATCAAGGTTTTAGTATGGATAAATCTAGGCCGTTGGATCATTTTATCTCTCCTCCCAGAAGCTTGGAAATGGCGCTTTTTGATTGGCCCGCATGATTATTTCTAGTTTTCTGCTTTCTCGGATCACGTCCTGACACGTCGTTGTGCGCGTCCAAAGCGCGCAATCATTGGCATATGATTCCAAAATTTGAAGGGCTCAAAATGCTCCACGTCACCCTGAAATAATAAAAACAAAAGAAACGGACAAAGGGTCTCTTTTTTTAGATAATTTTTTATTCTTTCGGCCGCAATTTTTGACCGCGTCGTTCTTTTTTTTTTTCCTTTAAATAGTAATCAAATGGGCGTAAGCTGACCGCCTTTACGCTTTTTCGGCGTCGATTTCCGCGTGTATTTAATGCACGCGGCGAATCGACGCCGTTACAAGTCGTCATTGTTTTTTTTTAAATAAAAAAGTGTCGGTTAGCATGTGCATTTAATGCACGTGGCTAACCGAGATTTTAATATATAGATATATATTTTTTGAATATTTTTCGCCGACTTTTTGTTTATTTAGTATATAAAAAACTTTTCATATATATAAAAAAATGCATCCACGTATTTGCCCAAAATTCGGGTAAATGACGTGGATGCCCCTTGATATATATATAAAACTGCTAAATAAATGATAAAAAATCATTTTTTGGCTAAATCTTTTTCAACAAATTATATAAAAATATGGAAAAATCTAGAAAAATTATGAGAGCCCTTACAACCTTTAGCCAAGTGATGGAGGACCATCTCGAGGACGAAGCCACGATGACAAAGAACCATCTCGAGGATGACGCGATGGGATGTCGTCAGCCACGCCGAGCAGCTCGCGCCGACGCTCGCCACCCGGGGTTTAAGTACCCCGCGTAAGAACTTTTATCTTTTTACTTATACTCATTTTCATGTGTGTTTGTATTTTTGGATTCGTGGACTGGGCCAATGTTGTTGGGCCCCGTCCTCGTCATTTTTACTTTTTATGTTTGTATTTTGAATTTGTAAGGGAGGCCGAACCACGTCTCGCGACGGTTCGTCCTCTCCCACGTTCACTTGGCACCCATCCTCACTATATAAGGGGATGGCATGCCCAAGGAACACCTTGGAGTCATTGTTGAAAAGTTTATTCACAATTCGTCTCCCCCCCTATCGTAGAGAGTAGTGTAGGGGGTTTGGCTAGCCCCACCCCACGTCGAGATCACTCCGTGGGTAGAGCCCACGTCTCTCCTGTCGAGATCACTCCGAGGGAGACGTGTTAAAGCGCGCCGTCGAGATCACTCCGGTGCGAGGAAAGAGTTTCAAGAAGTCGCCGCCATCAAGAATTGAAAGAGGCCTTCGTCGAGATTACTCCGGGGGTCTTGGGAGATTCAAGAAGTGTCGCCGACACATCATCAACTTGGGAAATCTGCTCCGCCGAGGGAGCACACCCCAGATCCATCAAGAACTCCTCTTTCTTGGAGGGTTCTAGGTTGTTACAGTTCAAGAAAGCCATTTCTTGGTACCTTTTTTCCACCCTTCCACCATTCCTGATCCATACCCCCCCTTCTCTTCGTTCTTGATCCACCCCACCACCGTTCTTGAACACCCTCCCACATTTCTTGAATTTCCCCTCTTTCCTCCTTTCCCCATCGTTTCTTGATTCCCAACTGCCTCGTCTTGCCTTTCTTGATCGCCCACCCTCCTTTCCCCATCGTTTCTTGATTCCCAACTGCCTCGTCTTGCCTTTCTTGATCGCCCACCCTCCTTTCCCCATCGTTTCTTGATTCCCAACTGCCTCGTCTTGCCTTTCTTGATCGCCCACCCTCCTTTCCGCATCGTTTCTTGATTCCCAACCGCCTCCTCTTGCCTTTCTTGATCGCCCACCCCCCTTTCCCCATCGTTTCTTGGTTCCCAACCGCCTCGTCTTGCCTTTCTTGATCGCCTACCCTCCTTTCTCCCATCTTTCTTGATTCCCAACCGCCTCGTCTTGCCTTTCTTGATCGCCCACCCTCCTTTCCCCATCGTTTCTTGATTCCCAACTGCATCCTCTTGTCTTTCTTGATCGCCCACTTTCTTTCCCCTTGATTTCTTGATTTCTTGATTTCTTGAATTCTTGATTTCATGATTTCTTGATTTCTTGATCTCACCATATCTCCTTGATTCCCCTTCGCTCTCCCCTTCGCCCTCATCTTTCTTGATTTCTTGATTCCCACCCTCTACGCCATAACCGATTACTTGGTTTTCTGCCCCACCCTCACGACTATTCCCACGATACTTGGTTCGCTGTCTTGCCCGCCCACACGACTACGCCGTGCGCCAGCCAAGCGCGCGCCTTCTGCGCCCTCTGCTTCGACTTTTGTTGCACGCCACCCGTGGACTCAGCTCTCTGCTGGTAGTTACGACCGCACCGTCCGCACCCGATTTTGTCCTCGTTAATGACACTCGTCCGCACGACCCGACACTAAGCATCCGCTCGACGACTTGGACGCCTTGGACTAAGCAATACAAAGGTCAGTCTCGTCTCCCCTCTATAAACTCCAGTATTATTATCTTCGACAGTCTCGTCTTCCCCTATCGCGTCCGCTACCGTGATATTCTCGAACATCATCGGATAGGACTAGCCACCTTGTCGAGCATAGGGATTCTTGTGGTAGACGGACTGTCATCCAACTTGGACGCCGAACGCTCCAGGGCTGTTAGATGCCCCTCACTTAGTAGACGTCTAGTAGGTCCAGCGGGTCATTGGGAGTTTGATCTTAGGATCACTCGTCTCTCATTGATCGGTACGGCCGACGTCGTTATCCGTCAAGTCCTTATCTGCTCATTCGTATTTTCTCATCATTCGGGTTACATCCCATACATTCGCATCATAACCCTGTGACGTGAAACGCGCCGATCAATCCCGGCCGTCGTCGTTTCACATCAGGTAGAGAGAGAAAGTGAACGCAAGAGGGGGGGAAAGAGAAAAACATAGAGGTAGAGAGAGAGAAAGAGAATGCCAGATGGATGGAAAGAGAGAGAAAGAGCCTCAGAGAGATAGAGAGGGAAAGAGAGAGAAAGAGGTGGAGAGAGATGTAGGGGAAGAGATAGAGATGGAGATAGAGAGAGAAAGAGAGAGAGAAAGAGGTCGAGAGAGAGATGTAGGGGAAGAGAGAGAGATGGAGATATAGAGAAAGAGAAAGAGAGAGAAAGAGGTAAAGATAGAGATGTAGGAAAGAGAGAGAGATGTAGATAGAGAGAGAAGGAAAGAGAAAGAAAAGGATGGGTGTGGAGAGAGAGATGGGGGGAACAAGAGTGCGCGAGATAGAAGAAAAGAGAGAGCGATATGGAGGAAGAGAGAGCATGATGATGAAGATGAGGAGGAGAAGCAGGGGACAATTACGGTCAAAAATCTACGTTAAATATCAGACCAGCGACTTCTATAATCACCCAAAGATTAAATAATAACTTACAAAAGATCATCACCCAGATTCAAAACTGTACTGATTCATCAGCGGATATACTCTTTAGCTGGAGTTATTTTTTCGATTTCGTCCTTAATTCCCCTTCTTGTCTTCATTGCTTCTCCCTGTTGGAACCTAGCTCTCTCACTTCAGCAACTCACACAGAGAAGGGAAGGATAAGCACTCACTCTCTTGATCTCACAGAGAGAAAAGGTTTTAAGCCCTAACTCTCTTGATCTCACACAGAGAAACAAGATGCAAGAATGCTTTGAGAGAGAAAGTGATGGCGCGTCACCACCGGACGTCATCGAGCCAGCAGCAGAGGAGCAGCAGGACTTCCCTGACTCAGCACCCGAGGAGCCGGCACTACCCAGCTCGCCACCGAGACGAGTCCAGCCACCACGACGAGCCGCCGCAGCAACACGGGATCCCGCATTCCGTTACTCGGCATGACGCGGACGCCGACAACCGGAGCACACCGTTACAGTCAGTTACTTTATCTTATAGTTTTCCCTTTATTCGTATTGTCGTGTAGCGGGGGAAGGGCCCATAGGAGGAACCCTTTTCCCCTTTTTTTTACGTTGGGCCTGACAAGCCCGTTTCCTATTTTCTTGCTTATTTTCTCCCCCTTTTATTTTGTGTTATTGGACTTAAGGAAGGGCCATCTTCACCCATATATAAGGGGAAGAGGTGGGCGCTTCCCTTACCTTGACCTAATTTTTGAAGAATTGCATTTTGAGAAAGAAGGGTCAGGTCGTGCAGAAGAAGAGAAGAAAGAAGAAGAAGAAGAGAAAGAAGAAGAAGAAGAGAGGAAGAAGAGAAAGGGAAGAGAAGGGGAAGGGAAGGAGACCATCGCCGCCAAACAGCCGCGCCGCCTCAGCCGCGCGGCTGCCTTCCGTGCCCGCGCAGCCAGGGCCGCCGTCGCGCCGCCCGCAGCTCAAGCGCGCGCCGTCGCCCGCGCCGCCCTCGCGCCAGCGCCGCTAGGGCCGCCATCGCGCCCCGCTGCCATCGAACGCGATGGCGCGCGCCACGCAGCCGCTGTCGCGCCCGCGCCGGCTGCGCCGCCCGTGCGCTGCGCGCCGCTGCCGTCGAACGCGCGGCGCTGGCGCGCGCGCAGCGCATGTCGCGCCCGCGCCGCTGCGCCGCCCGCCGTTCGAGCCGCACGGTCGCCGCGCGCGCCAACCGCCAATCGCGCCGCGCGCTGCCGACCAGCCGCGCCGCCCTCCTGCCGCCGGACCTCGCCAACCCGTCATCGCTCTGCTGCTCTCGGCCGCCGGAGTCCGCCCGCGCCGTAGACACCCTACGCCCAGGCCGTCGTGCAGCCGCCCTCCCTCGCCCGGATCGTTGCCTGCCGCTCTAAACGCCGAGGCCGCCGCACCTGGACCATCGCTTCACTGCTTCCCAGCCCAGAGCCGCCGCGTCGTTTCCCCGATCGCCACCCTCCGTGGCGCCTGCTGCCCAGCCGCAGGCGCTCCCGAGAGCCCTACAAGTGGTGCCCGCCACGCCTTGCGAGATCGGGACCACGCCTCGTCGTGGCTGCTCACGTTACACCCGCGTCCGCTGCGCGTGTGCGCTCGCGCTGGCCCGCCCGGCGCGCTGCAGTCCTAGCAGCGCTCGCCAGCTGCGCCCGCTGGTGTGCTGTGCGACACCCGCATCGCGTGGCAACAGCGCGCGCGCCGGTGCATCGTGCGCCATCTGCAGCGCCCGCTGGCCGTGCTCACCGGTGCCTTATGCGCCTGGCCGTGTGCCACCGTCCTCGCGACGTGCCCGCCGTCTGTGCTCCGCGCGACGCTGGGGTTCCCGTTCCGCTCACACCCACGCCACCGCCCCTCCGCACCAGTCAACCTCCGGCGCCCCCGACAACTCCCTCCTCCTCAACGAGTTGGGACGAGGATCCCGTCGCCGCCAGCGGCGAAAGGTACCTGCTTCCCTCGCCTCTTTACGTCATTTATTTCCTTCAGTATTCTTTCGTATTGCCTCCACCGCTCGGGTTAGATAGGTGAGTGAGACAGATTGAAAGCAGCGAAACAAAGGCGGCGTCTTACCTGTCGGTGCAGTCGGGGCGCCCGACGCGCGTGAGCATTCCAGTGGGAGTTACCCCCATTCGACGGCGTGCGCGCCCTCGACCCGCCTCGGACCACTTGGAGGGCTGGTTCAACCTAGCTAGGCGACCCCGTCCCCGCTCCGGATTAGCTCTCATAGCTTGTCGGCGCATTGCACGTACCATAGTAGAACCATCATCCTCGTTATCGTCATACATGCATTTCTCTTCTCCGCATATCCATCGGTTGACGTCGTGGACGTAAACCGATTAGTTAGTGATACGACACCGCGTTCCTACCCTCTGTGACGGTCGGACGCTGTTGAGACGACGTCCGGCATCAAATTGGTATCAGAGCCCGGTTGTGGTCGCCCACAGCACGTCTCCGACTTCGCATCGCATCGCATCGCATCGCATCTAGTGCATCGCATCCATCGATTTTACGTGCATTCATATCGGTACCCAGGGAATGGCCGTAGAGACGCGATCCGCACGGATGGCGCAACGCGGAGGTTCTACCTCCCCGCGACGAGTCGAACCGTCGCGAGACGAGAGAGGCAACGAGATTGCCCTCTCGGGACCTCAACCGGCCTCGCCGGTTGCGGATCCTACCTTACCCCATATCGAGGACACGCCGGTCCCACCCGACGTCACGGGTGCTCCAGGCGCATCGAGATCACCGGCATCGCCCGGTGGTTCACGCCGATCCCAGCACTCCCCACGCGGCACACCGCGCGTCCTCGACGACTCCCGATCGAGTGACTACGAAGACCGGGATACCACGAGGCGACGACCACACGGGAAATCTCCCGTCGTCGAGTACTCCCCCAGAGCGACCCCTGCACGGGGTAGAGGACGAGGACGAAGAGGCGCCACTCGCCAGTACCCGCCAAGAGAAGAACTTCCGGAAGACCAAGGAGCTCAACGTCGCGCATCGGCAGCTAGGGCGGAGCGCTTGGAGCGGATGCTCGCCGACACCCGAGTGTCCGAGCACGGAGTTGAGGCGGGACCGGTTGCACGAGGCCCCCCTCGCCCCCCTTACGGGGCTGGTAGACCCGAATACCGTGGTCACCCCGACCCGGACCTTGCTGATGATTACGAGGTCCCTGATCGCCCATTTTACGGCGTACCGCCACCGGTACGCCTAGCTAGGGAGCCCGTGCGCGACCCACAGGATGTCCGCGCTTGGGACATGCATCGCCCGCGGGACGACTACGCCCGTGGCTACGACGGGGTCCCTTATGCTCGACCTGATCTCCCAATACGTCAGTACGAGCGTGACCCGAGCCGTGACTATCAGGCTCGTCGGTTCGACCCCGTTCCTCCCCGTGGTCCGCGGTTCGACGAGCCACCGGCACGACGCGAGGACTACCCACGGCCGCCACCCCCGCCATATTACGGGGCTGACGGTGCATGCCCACCACCACATCGTCCGGTGCCTTTGGACCGAGCACCGCGGGATGGTCGTCCCTACCACGGGCGACGCGGACACGACCCATTCCGCCCGTCGCCCCATGGACCAGCGGCGGGGACTACCCGTGCCCGGCGGCACTATGATGACGGCAGCGTCGGCGCGAGGAGCATCGTGCACGCATCCAGAGGAGCGTGCGCGCCGACGTACCCGTCTACGAGGGCTCGAGGAAGCCCAAGGAGTTCATTGACTGGGAATCAAAAATGAACTCGTATTTCAGGTGGTATAGGAGGGATGACGACCTTTGCGTCGAGTACGCGGACACACGGCTTGACGGACAAGCCAAGATCTTCTGGGAGAATGAGCAATTCTCGGCCGAACAACGAGGACAGCCCATCATGTCGTGGGCAGAAATGGCGCGGAAGCTAAGGCACAAGTACGTTCCTCGTCAGTACCAGATGAAACTCTTCCTCTCGTGGCTCGACCTTAAGCAAGGTCGACTCCCGGTGTCGGAGTACATCGAGGCTTTCGAGGAATGCCGGATGCGTTGCCGTTTCGTGGAGGATCCCCGCGTCATCATCGGCCTCTTCGCCCACGGCCTTCGGCCCGCCTTGCGCAGCAAGGTCCTCGACTGCCAACCGGTAGAGGTCGACGAGGCATACCACCGAGTGGAACACATGGATCCGCCTGTCGAAGACGCCCCGGCGCCCAACGCGCACACCACGCCGCGAGTTCCTACGGTTCGGCTTGCACCCGCTCGTTCCACCCTACCCGCGACCACTCGGGTCGCACCGGTCACCGGGAGCCAAGGAACGACCCCAACCACCTCAGTGGGGTCTACCCCGCAAGCTCGGGCCGCGACCGGCGATGCCCCGGCCCGTAGCGCTGCACCAAATCAAGCACACATCACGTGCTACAAATGCCAAGGACGAGGGCACCGGGCACACCAATGCCCATCTACACTTTTGATTGATGTCGGGGAAACCGAACAGGATTATTGCGATGGAGCCGACGTACCCCAGGAGGACCACTATCACGGGAACGAGGAATGCGCCCTTGAGTACGAGGAGCCCGATGGACAGATAGGATTCATCCAGATCATCGAGGCGCGAGGAGCCCCACCCGTGACAGGCCGCGCGTCCGTCCGGCCGTTAGCCAACATCGCTGTCGACACACCCGGCAGCAGTAGAGATAGGATATCACCGCGGGTTGACAACTCCGCTAGACTTCCACGGGCTGGTCAACAGCCGACACCGTTCGTTGATGCGGCCACCCGTACATCGATCTTCTACACGTACATCAAGATCAACGGCAAGGCGTGCAAGGTGATCGTGGATAGCGGTAGTTGTACAACGCGATCTCAGATACTATGGTCAGCGGCTTAGGGTTGACTTTGATAGAGCACCCCACGCCGTACGACGTTTCGTGGATCGACGCTTCATCACTATCTGTGAAGCGTCAGTGCCGCGTCCCCCTGAAGGTGAACACATACGCCGAGGACGTACTCTGTGATGTACTACCCATGAAGGTGGGTAGCATCATCCACGGTCGGCCATGGTTATATGATCACGACGTCACCTTGGCAGGGCGCGTGAACACCTGCTCCTTTATGCACCAGGGGCGACGAGTTACGTGGCACCCGTACACCTGGCCGCGGCCAGCAAGCCGGCGCGACCCGACCAGTAGGGTTAGTGATAGTCCGAGGACCCTTATTCACTCGCGACCTTGGCCGCGAGGGTGACGATACACCTATGTGTCTGGCCGTCACCCTTGACGTCCCTGCTGACAGTGCAGTGACCCCTCGCACCCCAGAGGTTGAGGCTCTCCTATCGGAGTTCGGAGATGTCTTCCCGGAAGAGCTACCAAGCGGATTACCCCCGATGAGGAACATACAGCATGCCATCGACTTGGTGCCCGGCGCGTCGCTTTCGAACCTACCGCATTACCGCATTACCGCATGGAGCCGCCGAAGTACGAGGAGTTGCTACGGCAAGTGAGGGAGCTTTTGGGGAAGGGCCTCATTCAGGAGAGCATGAGCCTCTGCGCAGTACCCGCTCTCCTAGCGCCGAAGAAGGATGGCACGTGGCGCATGTGTTGCGATAGCCGTGCCATCAACAAGATAACGGTCAAGTACCGTTTTCCCATTCCGCGTGTGCAGGATCTATTCGACATGATGGCAGGATCCACTATCTTCTCCAAGATAGACTTGAGGAGTGGATACCATCAAGTACGGATCCGTCCTGGCGACGAATGGAAGACCGCCTTTAAGATAAAGGACGGTTTATATGAGTTGAGGGTTATGCCTTTCGGCCTCTCCAACGCGCCTAGTACCTTCCAACGTCTCATGAACGAGGTACTGCGCGCCTTCATAGGGAAGTTCGTGGTCGTCTACTTCGACGACATCCTCGTCTACAGCAGATCCAGAGACGAGCATGCAGACCACCTTCGGCAGGTCTGCACCATCCTACGGCAGGAGCAGCTCTACGCCCACCCCAAGAAGTGTAGCTTCCTTGCGTCCGAGGTTGCCTTCTTAGGGTTCATCGTGTCCGCCCAGGGCGTTGCCGCCGACCCGGAGAAGGTCCGGGCCATCACGTCGTGGCCGACCCCGGCAAGCATGCACGACGTTAGGAGTTTCATAGGACTAGCGACTTTCTATAGACGATTCATACGGAATTTCAGTTCCGTTACGGCTTCATCACCGACTGCCTCAAGGAGGAGTCGTTACGCTGACACCGGCAGCAGAGAGAGCTTTCCAGCAGATAAAGCTCATGATGACACAGGCGCCGGTACTACGGCTTCCCTACTTCGGGAAAGTGTTCGAGGTTACATGCGATGCATCAGGTATCGGCATCGGAGGCGTCCTCAGCCAGGAGGGCCACCCCGTTGAGTTCTTCAGCGAGAAGCTGAATGATGCAAAGCTTCGATACTCCACGTACGACAAGGAGTTCTACGCGGTCATCCAAGCCTTACGGCATTGGAGACACTACCTCCTATCATCGGAGTTCGTGCTCTTCTCGGATCACGAGGCGCTCAAGTACCTGCACTCGCAGCAGAAACTGAGCGATCGGCACGCCAGGTGGGTCGAGTACCTACAGGACTACACCTTCGTCATCAAGCACAAGAAGGGCAAGGACAACGTTGTAGCCGACGCCCTCAGCCGGAGAATTCACGTGCTCAACGTCATGAAGGTGACAGTCTTGGGGTTCGAGACCATCCGAGATGGGTACGATAACTGCCCTGATTTCGGCCCCATCATCGCGGAAGTCTGACGAGGACCATCCCAGGATTACAAGGACTATGTCCTTACTGACGGATACCTGTTATTTAGGAACAGATTGTGCGTACCCCGCACATCACTACGTGACTTCCTCACTTGGGAATGTCACGCCGGAGGCCTTAGCGGTCATTTTGGCCGCGACAAGACGATCGCCGCCATGGAAGGCCAATTCTACTGGCCTTCCCTAAAGCGCGATGTTGGCAACATAGTTGCCCAGTGCCGTGTATGTGCCTTGGCCAAGCAGGTCAAGAAGAGCGCCGGACTTTATACCCCATTGCCGACATCGAGGCGTCCCTAGGACGACGTGAGCATGGACTTCGTCTTGGGACTGCCCCGGACAGCGAGGCACCACGACTCCATCATGGTAGTCATGGATAGGTTTTCGAAGATGGCCCACTTCGTGCCCTGCGCGAAGACGTCTGACGCCGTGAAGGTCGCCCAGATCTTCTTCCGAGAGATCGTGCGCCTCCATGGCCTGCCATCCTCGATCGTGTCCGATCGTGACGTGCGCTTCACGAGTTACTTCTGGAGGACCCTGTGGAGCCTCTTGGGCACGAAGCTCAAGTTCTCGACTGCCTACCATCCGCAGACCGACGGTTAGACGGAGGTGGTCAATCGTAGCTTGGGCAACCTACTACGTTCCCTCGTAGGCGAACACCTCGCGTCTTGGGATCTTGTCATACCACGCGCTGAGTTCGCATACAACTCCTCGGTGAACAGAACCACCGGGTTGAGCCCCTTTGAGATCGCCTACGGCCAGGCACCCCGTCGACCCCTAGACCTAGCTCCCATAGATCCTCATGTTAGGGTTTCCGAGGACGCACTTGCATTTGCCCAGCATGTCTCTGCATTACATCATCGCATTCATGATAGGATCACGCAGCAAAATGCATTGTACAAGCAAGCCGTCGACTTGCATCGCCGACCCAGAGCATTTGACGTGGGAGACCTAGTGATGGTCAGACTCAGGCCGGAGAGATACTCTCCTGGGACGGCAACAAAGCTGCATGCTCGTAGCGTCGGCCCATTCCGGATCCTCCGTAGAGTGGGCGACAACGCGTATGTCGTCGAAATTCCTCCTACGTGGGGAATAGGCTCTACATTCAATGTGGCGGACCTAGCTCAGTACCGGGCCCCTTCTTCCTCCCCACCCCCAGCCTCTCTAGACCCCTTCAGCGTGAGTGAGTTTGCCGACACCACTCCCCCGATTGTTTCACCCGATAGGCACGAGGCAATCGATTGTGTACTGCAGGAGGTAATTGACCATGCAGGTGGGGAAGCATCGAGGAGATTCCTAGTACATTGGGTGGGCCACACCTGCGCGGACGACACGTGGATTGCAGAACAGGAGCTCCGACGCTTCCGTCCCGACCTCCTTCCACCGTCGCCGATCCTCCACCCTGCCTCGCCGGAGTCGAGTCCTTCCCACCCCGGGAGGGTTGATGGCGCGTCACCACCGGACGTCATCGAGCCAGCAGCAGAGGAGCAGCAGGACTTCCCCGACTCAGCACCCGAGGAGCCGGCACTACCCAGCTCGCCACCGAGAGGAGTCCAGCCACCACGACGAGCCATCGCAGCAACACGGGATCCCGCATTCCGTTACTCGGCATGACGCGGACGCTGACAACCGGAGCACACCGTTACAGTCAGTTACTTTATCTTATAGTTTTCCCTTTATTCGTATTGTCGTGTAGCGGGGGAAGGGCCGCCGGAGTCCGCCCGCGCCGCAGACACCCTGCGCCCAGGCCGTCGTGCAGCCGCCCTCCCTCGCCCGGATCGTTGCCTGCCGCTCTGAACGCCGAGGCCGCCGCACTACCGTCCTCCTGCACCTGGACCATCGCTTCGCTGCTTCCCAGCCCAGAGCCGCCGCGTCGTTTCCCCGATCGCCACCCTCCGTGGCCGCCTGCTACTTGGCCACAGGGCCGCTCCCCGAGAGCCCTACAAGTGGTGCCCGCCACGCCTTGCACGGGATCGGGACCACGCCTCGTCGTGGCTGCTACGTTACACCCGCGTCCGCTGCGCGTGTGCCGCCTGCGCGTTGGGCCCGCCGGCGCTGCACGGTCCTAGCAGCGCTCGCCAGCTGCGCCCGCTGGTGTGCTGTGCGACACACGCAGCGCGTGGCAACAGCGCGCGCGCCGGTGCATCGTGCGCCATCTGCAGCGCACGCTGGCCGTGCTCACCGGTGCCTTATGCGCCTGGCCGTGTGCCACCGTCCTTGCGACGTGCCCGCCGTCTGTGATCCGCGCGACGCTGGGGTTCCCGTTCCGCTCACACCGACGCCGCCGCCCCTCCGCACCAGTCAACCTCTGGCGCCCCCGACAACTCCCTCCTCCGGAACCAGTTGGTACGAAGATCCCGTCGCCAGCGCGACGAAGGTACTCTGCTTCCCTCGCCTCTTTACGTCATTTATTTCCTTCAGTATTCTTTCGTATTGCCTCCACTTCGCTCGGGTTAGATAGGTGAGTGAGACAGATTGAGAAAACGACGAAACAAAGACGAGCGTCTTACCTGTCCGGTACGAGTCGGGACGCCCCGACGCGCGTGAGCATTCCAGTGGGAGTTACCCCCATTCGACGGCGTGCGCGCCCTCGACCCGCCTCGGACCACTTGGAGGGCTGGTTCAACCTAGCTAGGCGACCCCGTCCCCGCTCCGGATTGGCTCTCATAGCTTGTCGGCGCATTGCACGTACCATAGTAGAACCATCATCCTCGTTATCGTCATACATGCATTTCTCTTCTCCGCATATCCATCGGTTGACGTCGTGGACGTAAACCGATTAGTTAGTGATACGACACCGCGTTCCTACCCTCGGTGACGGTCGGACGCTGTTGAGACGATGTCTGGCATCAGAAAGGAACCATCCACTCAGCGTACTAAAACAATGAAAATACCTACATATTTATGGATTTAAACTCACCATGGCCACACACCTGTCCATGTACTTTGGTCTTCCAAGAAACCCAGTCTTCTGCTCTCCTTGAATCAGCTCCTGCCTCCACATCACCCTATACCATGCTGACTTGTCCTTTGTGGACTTATTCAAAAACACCCACTCCTAAATCAACTAAGTCAAGATTAACTTTCCAACACTCCCGTCTTCGATCGTTCATCCTCTCGAGACATATCTTGGATTATCTGGAAGATCCGAGGGGCAAGAATGCAGTATGCAATCTATTTAAGAAAAAAAACAGCAGAGAACAATAGGTAGTACGAATTAGATAGAGAAAAAAACAACAAATTTACTCCACCGTAATGATTCCTGCACTGCAAGGAGCATCAAGAGATCCATCAACTCGACTGCTTTGCCTATGTTTTCCCTTCTATCAACAGAATTCTCTTATTCCGGCCAGGCGGATACTCGTTTTATTGCTCACATCGGATAAAAACTCCACGGCTCATCACGTCAACGGGCCCCCAAACATCAGCATGGATGTAATCCATGACACCGCCAGTATCATGTTTTGCCGCCTTGAACGTCACCCGGCACTGTTTGCCCATGACACAGTACTTGCAAAAGTCCAATTTTCAAGACCTCACGCCGGGTAGCAGACCTCGTGCATGTAGCTTCTGCATGCCGGCTTCACTCATGTGGTCCAAGCGCAAGTGCCACAAGAGTGTGTAGTCCGTCCTTGGCTCCCGTGGTGTAGCAACTGCAGCTCCACCGATCACAGTGCTCCCTTCCAGCTTGTAAATGTTGGCTCGTAGACGTGCCCCCTTCATCACAACGAGCCCTCCTTTACAAACTTTCAATACTCCGTCCGCGGCCTTGAATGTGCAGCCATTCGCCTCCAAGTACCCGAGCAAAATCAAACTTTGCCGTAGATCCGGCACATGCCGCACATTACCCAGCATTCTGATTGCTCCATCGAACATCCGGATCTTCACCGTTCCAACGCCAACAATCTTGCAAGGAGCATCGTTCCCTATAGAAACGACTCCTGAAGCACTTGCATAAGAGTGAAACCAGTCAGCGTGAGGGCATAAATGGTAGGAGCAGCCATAATCCAAAATCCACGAGTCTACTAATTCATCAGCGGTGACCAAGGCATAGTAGACGTCTCCGTCGCTACCCTCCTCAACCCTCGCGACATTAGCAGTGCTCGTCTCTACAGCATCCGTCTTCCCATTCTTCAACTTTGGACAATCTCTCCGAAGATGTCCTTTCTCGTGACACTTGTGGCATGTCACGCTCTTCAACCAATTGGTCCGAGACTTGGATCGATGGTTCTTCTCTCCCGACTTCCCCTTCTCCTTCTGCCGTCCACGTTCCTTCCCGTTCTTCACGTAGAGTGCCTCGCCATGGGTATCTTCAACTCCTTTCTTCCGCAGATAATACTCCATCAAGGTTGTAATAACCTCCTCAAGACCTGGCGCTTTGCTTCCATGCAACAAGGTCGTCACGAGGTGATCGTACAACTCGGGAAGAGAAACCAGCAGAAATATCACTTTGTTCTCGTCAGAGAACACCTCCTCAATCTTCATCAGATCTGTAATCAGCTGATTAAAACAATCAATGTGAACAGATAAATCAGCACCTTCAGCCATTCGTAGCCCGAACAATCTTCTCTTCAACGCCAACTTGCTCATCATCGACTTTGATGCAAAGCGCTTCGCCAACTTATCCCAAATCGCCGCGGGATCCTTGTCGTCGAGAACATGATAAAGAGCACTATCAGACAAGCATGATCGAATCGTGCTCGCCGCCATCTGCTGATACTTGTGCCAATCCGCTGCCGTAACATTATCAGGCTTCGGCCCGTCCAAGGTCAACGTCAAATCCTGCTGGATCAACAGATCGTACACCAGCTGCTGCCACAGGTTAAAGTTCGACGAGCTGTCTAGCTTCTCAACATCAAAATGAGATGAAGACGACGTCATATCAAATCCGAGTAAAACAACCAATAGCTCTGATACTACTTGTTGTAACTCGTTGAAGAGAAACAACGACCCAAGACGCTACGGTGAAATGCGGAATCAACTCGGATGTGATAACTGTGTCGACGTATAGAGACAGGAAACAAGAACCTCTTTACGTCACCGTGCAAGGCTCTTGGTGCAGGGCAACGACTTCTCGTATGGTGCTGCGGAGCAACTCCTCAAACTCCCAAGACAAGGGAGCGGCCACCAAGGAGTGATGAAGACAAACCAAAGGAGAGAGAGAGAGAAGAGAGGAAGAGACAAGAAGAATGAACAGAAAACTCATATGCCTTGCATTTCAGAATAGATTTGCCCTCTATATATAGAGGGCCAATTACAGTTTGAGGGAATTTGAAAGGTCTGGAATATGAAAAGCCAAGGGCCTTTTCATATTCTCCAAAGAAGCCTCTTCATATTCCCACAAAGAGACAAGAGGAGGGGGGTTAAAACTTTTCAACTCCCCCTTCCTTTATTGGGGTTTGACTAGTCAAGCCCTCCCCCTTCATATTCCCGTAATGGGGGGGCTGACACACCCCAACACGTCCATCTCACGTTCTTTTTCTCTTTCCACATCTATTTTTTTCTCTCTCTTCCCCTACATCTCTCTATGTCTTTCTCTCTCTTCCCTCCATCTCGCGTTCTGTTTCTCTATCCACCTCTAGGTTTCTCTCTCTCTTCCCCTACATCTCTCTATGTCTTTCTCTCTCTTTCCCTCCATCTCGCGTTCTGTTTCTCTCTCCACCTCTATGTTTCTCTCTCTCTTCCCCTACATCTCTCTATGTCTTTCTCGGTCTTTCCCTCCATCTCGCGTTCTCTTTTTCTCTCCACATCTTTCTTTCTCTCTCTCTCCCTCCAACTCGTGTTCTCTTTCTCTCTATGCCTCTTTGGGTTTCTCTCTCTTTCCCTCCAACTCGACTTCTCTTTCTCTTTCTCTTTCTACCTCTCTGTCTTTCTCTCTCTTCCCCTACATCTCTTTATGTCTTTCTCTTTCTTTCCGTTGAACTCGGGTTCTCTTTCTCTCTCTCCCTCTATGTCTTTCTCTCTCTTCCCCTACATCTTTGAGTCTTTCTCGCTCTTTCCTTCGAACTCGGGTTCTCTTTCTCTCTCTTTACCTCTTGGTCTTTCTCTCTCTTCCCCTGTATCTCTCTACGTCTTTCTCTCTCTTTCCCGCCCACTCTGGTTCTCTTTCACTCTCTACCTCTATGTCTTTCTCTCTCTTTTCCTCCGTCACTGTCTCTCTCTCTATCTCTCGTGAAACACGGGATTTTGCATAGAGAGAAAACCACGATAGAATCATGGAGTGAAGGCGGGACTGGAAGAATAATATATGAAATAAAACTAAACGAATATTATGTTCCTACATTATCGTCGATTCATCGTCTTTTCCGGGCCATTTTGAAATTCCCTCCATGGCGTCCGCACTTCCGCGTCGCTCTTGATTATAGATTCGTCACCTCCTTGTTTCCTCTTGGAAAAAGTCAAGTTTTTAAAATGTAAAATATACTAGTTCTCTTTCTTATGATCAGTGCGACTGTGCAACGGAGGCGCAACTGAGGTGCAACTGTGCAAGTGCTCATGAAGTCATGATCAGTGCAAAAATGAAGAATCGTGAGCGAAGTGGGGCCTAAAAGTATCTCTCTCTCTCTCTATCCATCTTTCCATCCCTTTGCGTTTTTCACTTGCTCTCTCTCTCTCTCTCTCTCTCTCTCCCTCCCTCTCTCTTCTCTCTCTCTCTCTCTCTCTTTCTCTCTTTCTCCCCCACTTTCTCTCTCCTTCCCTCTCCTTCCCTCCCCCGTTCTCTCTCTCCCTCCCTCCCTCTCTCTCCTCTCTCACTCTCTCCTTCGCTCTCTCCCTCTCTCTCTCTCTCCCTCTCTCTCTCCCTCTCCCCCTCTCTCCCTCCGACACTCTCGCTCTCTCCCCCCCTCTCTCCTTCCCTCCCTCGTTCTCTCTCTCCCTCCCTCCCCCGTTCTCCTTCTCCTTCCCCCCCCCCTCCCTCCCTCCCTCCCCCCCTCTCTTTCCCCTCTCTCTTCTCTCCCCTCTCTCCCTCTCTCTCCCTCTCTCTGTGTCTCTCTCTCCCCATCTCCTCTCTCTCTCCTTCCCTCCCTCCCTCGTTTTCTCTCTCCCTCTCTCCCCCGTTCTATCGTTCCCTCCCTCCATTCCTTTCTCTCTCCCTCCCTCCGTTCCTCTCTCTCTTTCTCTGCCTCTCTCTCTCAATCTCTCTCTTTCCCTCCCTCCCCCGTTCTCTATCTACCTCCCTCCCTCTCTCTCCTCTCTCTCTTCTCACCCCTCTCTCCTTCTCTCTCCCTCTCCTTTCTCTTCCTCTCTTTCTCTCTCCCTGGTGGCGACGACGTCAACGCAGCGACACCGCACGCGTCACCACCGTCATCTGAAGTCATCATGACCGCTAAAGACATGTCGCCATCGTCACCGGATCAAGTCAACGAGCCAGCGTCAGGCACGTCTCCACCCACACGCACCCCTTCGTGCATCCTGATAGGTCGCCAAAGGCAGATCCAGAACTGCCCCTTGAGGTGACACGAAACCACGCCGCTCGTCACGTTGCTCGTCTTTATTTTTATTTCTTTTAACTATATTTTCTCTTTCTTCCAAGGCCTATATGTATAGGCCATTGTTTCAATAAACAGTTAGGCAGTCATTATTCAAGAATTGAGTTTGTTTTAACTCTTCTTGGAGGAATGCCTAGCCTCCCCTATCCCGTCTCCTCCCAACCGCCGCTGCCGCTGCCATCGTTGTTTTCGCTGGCCTCCCTCCTGCTCTTCCCTCTTTTCTTCCTTCGTCACCCCTCTCTCCCCCTCTCTCTCGCTCTCCCCCCCTCTCTCTCTCTCTCTCTCTCTCTCTCTCTCTCTCTCTCTCTCTCTCCCCATCCCCCCTCTTCTTCTTGGTCCTTCTACCCTAGGATTCGGCCATGTTGCTCCAGCCGTCCGCCCAAGGGCATCTAGTAGCCGCCGTCCACCCACAACCGCCAGCGCCATCGTAGGCGGTCCTCTCAAGGCAGCCCGCGCTCGAGCCCTGCTGCCGGCTGCCCCGATAGAGTCGCCAGCACTAGCGCCAGTGCAGGGCGCCCGCCCACGGCCGCCCGCGCCCACGCCCTAGTACCGGCCACCCGCACAGGGTCACCAGCGCCTGCGCTCGCGCAGGCCGCCTACTCTGTGCCGCCCACGCCCGTGCCCTAGCGCCGACCACCCGCAATCGCCAGCGCCAGCGCCACCGTAGGGCAACGCTCACTGGTGCCAGCGCACGCTAGGGCCTGCTAGCGCCCGCACACGCAAGCGCCCGCGCACGCCGCACACCTGGCCACCTGCGCATGCAGCTCGCCCGGCTGCCCGCGCCTCCGGACGCGCTCGAAGCAACTTGCCGCAATTCCGGACTCCCTCGAAGCTTCTTACCGCGCTGCATACAGCTGGATCCATGACACTCTGTCGAAGCGCACATCAATCATCCCGCCAACGACACCGCATGCCCAAGCACTCGGGCCACTCAGCAACCAGGCTTAATCCGACCGTCTCATAGCCAGGGCCGCTCAACACCCGGAACGTCTAGATATTTCATCCAGTGGGCTTTACAATGCCCGGATCACCCAGTCATGTCACGACCCGAATTTCTCGCAGCCTCATCACGCACCTCGATGCCAAGGTACGCTTGAGCTCTTTGGTGTCAAGTGTTCTCCGTCCAATATTCCTCTAGAATTCGTCTATTGCCATCAGATTTGATTTTGAATATCTCTTTCTTTCCTCAAAATTCCCCCTTTCGTGAGATTTCTTGCAGACGTGAATTCGAGTATTAGATTTGGTGCTTCGGCATCGTCACGGTGGTTGAAGACAGTACTCCTGCCCTCGACGAGGAACGGGGCTCCACCACCAGTATTTCATCGGTTTTAAGTTTCGAATTCGATCGTGTGGATTCTGTGGTCTGTTTTATCCAATCCATACAAACCTGTCCTGCATCCTCCCCCGTCGATATCCAACCTATCCCCACAGTCGTCTTTCCCCTAGTTGTCGTGCATCACTCCCTCTCCTTCTCTCTCTCCCGCTCCCTCTCTCTCCCTTCCTCATTCTCTCTCTTCCTCCCTCCCCATTCTTTATCTTCCTCTCTCCTTTGTTCTCTATATACCTTCCTCCCCCGTTCTTGTAAAACTTCCTTGAATTCTCAGGAGGCATCTCAAGAACAAGAACAATAACAAGAACAAGAACAAGAACAGAGATAGAAGAGAGAGAAGAGAGAGAAACAAGAAAGAGAGAGAGAGATGAAATTGTGATAGGTCATTGAAAACCCACAAAGTATTTAGATAACATTGGTTGTTATTTATATTACCATATAGTAGTTATAAGTATTTGTTTGTTACAAACGTTTAAATCATGGCCATTATAATTGTTATAATGGCTATAATAATTTAAACCTTAACCGTCAGTTAGTTCTCCTATCGAGATGAAATCCTAGCAATCTACATGTAATCCTATTCTAGAATGAATCCTACACGTCTATATTTGAACTTACATTTAATCTTATCCATCTATTTCTCTTAACGAGTATAGGGTACGTGTTTGAATTTTACTAGTCTAATCTTATTAAAAGTCTTATTGGAGGATCTGCCCTTGACACGGAGCCCTTTGCTGATATGGCTTGCCGAGTTGTCACTCCTGTCTTCGTCTTCCTCTTCTTTATCCTTAACACTCCCCCTCAAATGAAACGACAGACGAGCGACGTTGAGCTTGTCTCTAAGTAATGAAAAACGTGCATGAGGGAGAGCTTTTGTAAGGGCATCAGCTACTTGTCCATTGCTTGGGATGAATCTGATTTGTAGAGACTTCTCAGCAACTTGTTCAAGAACTAAGTGGAAATCAATTTCCACATGCTTTGTCCTGGCATGAAAAACAGGATTGGCAGCCAGATAAGTAGCTCCTATGTTGTCATACCAGAGTATAGGGGCTGTTGTTGTATTGATGTGAATCTCATTTAAGAGTGGTTGAATGCACAACTCTTCTGCTGCTGCATTTGCCAATGCTTTATACTCAGCTTCTGTGCTTGATCTCTCTACGATTGGCTGCTTTTTAGAGCTCCATGAAATCAGATTTTATCCTAAATAGACTTGGAATGCACCAGTTAAACATCTATGTCATTGATCTCCACCCCAATCTGCGTCATTGAAAACATTAACATTTAAATCCAAATTCTTGTGAAATAGTAAACCATGAAAAATTGTTCCTTCCAGATATCCTACGAAATGTTTTAAAAATTTCCAGTCCTCATTTGTTGATTGATGCATTTTCTGGTTGGCCTTACTTATAGCGAAAGAAATATGGGGCCTAGTAAGAGTTAGATATTGTAAGGATCCTACAAAGTTTCTATATAACTTTTGATTAGTAGTACTTTCTTTAGTTGAGTTGAGTTTTGATAGGCTATAACGCGTTTTAGTCTCTTTACAATGTTCCATAATACATTGTTGTAAAAATATGTAAAATGTACTTTGATTGAGAAAGCAAATATCCATTTTCAAGTTTAATGAATTATATTCCATGAAAATAATGAGCAGGTCCAAGATCTTTAATTTCAAAGACTAATTGTTATTGCGATATTAAATGCACAATATCTGATGAGTGAGGTGAAATTACAAGAACATTATCAACATAAATAAGAAAAAAACTAGTATGACTTGTAAAACTTTTGAAGAAAAGATATGTATCAGTTTTATGTCAACGAAACCATTATTATTATGAAATATAAGTAATTTAGTAAACCACGCACTAGGTGATTTTTAAGGACATAGATAGATTTATTAAGTTTGCATACATGATTAGGGAAATCAGGATTTTTAAAACATTGAGGTTGTTCCATATATATTGTTTCTTTCAAATCACCGTGTAAAAATGCATTAGAAAAATCTAATTGATGAATTTCCCAACCATGACTTACAGCAATTGATAGTAATAAACTAATAGTTGTGTGTTTAACCATAAAACTGAGGGTTTCATTGTAATTGAAACCTTCTTGCTGGTTAAACGCCTTAGCTACTAATCTGGCTTTGTATTTTTCTATATCTCCATTTGAATTATATTTAATTCTGTAAACCCACTTATAGCCTATAATTTGGAAAGTTGAATATCTAGGAACAAGATCCCAAGTATTATTTTTCATTAACGCATGTATTTCATTAGTCATAGCATCCATCCATTTACTATTTTTAGAAACTGTGTTAAAATTGGCTGGTTCATTGTTTTCAATAGAGACAGATAAACACTCTGGAGGTTGATGCTTAATTGAGGAAAATACTAATCGTTTCTTGGTTTGAGTTTCATGTGAATCAAAATTATTTTGATTATTCTCCTGTTTATAAATATCTAAAAGCATTTTAGTCTTTAAGGTATCTCCTTGTTCAGGAGTATAATCTAATGTACTTGATATAGATTTTTCCAAATCTGAAGGAAGATTTGGATCACAAGTCAATATCTTAATAGAATCATTAACATATGTTCTTCGTTTAGAACAAGGAGATTGATTAATAGAATCATTAATATCTTAATAGAATCATTAACACAATCATTACCATTGTTCTCAGTTTGTTTTAATAATTTATTCGACTGATCATGTAAACAAGAAGAATTTTGATTATTATCATTTACAGAACAGTTGATCGAATCTGGATTAACATGTAAACGAGTATTTGCATCATGATTCGTGTTAAATTTATCATTTGGATTTGGTTCATGAAACGATACAAGTACCCCTTTATTGTCAGGTATATCATGATACGTATCAAAAGGAAATATTTCTTCAAAGAAGATAACATGCCTAGAGATAAAAAATGTACCTGTGTGGAGTGACAAGCATTTGTATCTTAGATGAAGAGAGATATAGCCCAAGAAAACACATCGTTCTGACTTGGAATCTAATTTAGTCGCGCATATGGCTTAAGAAAAGGATAACAAAGTCGTCCAAAAGTTTTCAGTACAGAGTAATCAGGTTTATTTAAAAAAAAAATTTCATATGGAGATTTATAGTTTAGCACTAACGTAACTAAACGATTAATAAGAAATACTACAGTCAGTACTGCTTCGTCCCAAAATCTTTTTGGTATTTTTGCATGAGTAAGCAGACTAAGTGCAATTTCAACTATATGCTTATGCTTTTTTCAGATGCGCCATTTTCTTCAGGGGTATGAGGACACGATACCCTATGAACAATGCCAGGTGTTTTTAAATATTGGTGAATATGTTGATATTTTCCACCCCAATCAGACTATAAGTTTTTAATTTTAGTTGAAAACTGCTTTTCAACTTGACTTTGAAATTGTATAAACGTATTGAACAAATCACTTTTTTTTAAAGGGAAAAAGCCAGGAATGCTTACTAAAATCATCTAAAAACCAACGTAGTATGAATAACCTGAGTGACAGATGATGTCCCCGCCGATCGAAATATAAGTGGCCGAAAAGCCAATCACACATTCCACATCTCGTTCCATGTTCATTAATAAAACAGATTTATTGTAGTGCACGCGTGATGCTTATAATGAAGTCCATGAATACATTATTTTAGTTAGTGAATTATGATGTGATTGCAATACGTAGATCGCTAGTCTTTAAGCATGTGGTCTAAACATTCCTATTCAAATGATACACGAGAAGGATGTCAAAGTATCCGGATAGAATTGTACTGTCTATCCTCACTCGTATGATAAGTATGGCCGATCCCATAGCCATTAGTCTGGAGACACAGGATAGATAGTGGGTGCACTTTAGTGGAAAGAGTTCATTGAATTGATCAGTACGAATCCCTGAATGGTATTCTAACAAGCAGTCAATCAGGTTGATTCACGTCACGGTTGTGTAAGTGGTCCTTAGACCCGAGACACCAAAGACGTCTTGTGGATGGTCGGTTGTACTTTGACTATGGCCAACAAGTCCCTAATCATGGGATTCTAAACGGTCTTAGTTCGGGTACATCAAAAAGTTCACGAAGAAAATTCAGTAGTCGAGATGGGATCGTCCACCCGCGGTCTCTCTCCCTTACTTCCTCTCTCTCTTCTCTCTCTCCCCTTTATCTAAAAGGACGGGAGAAGCAGTGAAGACAAGAAGGGGAATTAAGAAGGATGAGATTGAAGAAATAACTCCAGCTAAACAGTATATCCGCTGATGAATCAGTACAGTTTTGAATCTGGGTGATGATCCTTTGTACGTTATTATTTAATCTTTTGAGTGATTATAGAAGTCGGCGTTCTTGATGTTTCTTCTCCTCCGTAATTGTCCACTGCTTCTCCTCACGCTCATCATCATGATCTCTCTTCCTCCATCTCTCTCTCTCTCTTTTCTTCTATCTTGCGCGCTTTCACTCCCTCTATTTCTCTCTCCACACCCATATTTTTCTCTCTCGTTCCTTCTTTCTCTATCTTCCTCAGTCTCTCTACTTCTTTCTCTCTCTATATCCATCTCTCTCTCTTTCCCTACATCTCTCTCTACCTCTTTCTCTCTCTTTCCCTCTCGAGCTCTTTCTCTCTCTTTCCGTCCATCTTGCGTTCTCTTTCTCTCTCTACCTCTATGTCTTTCTCTTTCCCTCCCTCTTGCATTCACTCTCTCTCTCTCTCTATCTCTTTGTCTTTCTCTCTGTTTTCCTCCATCGCTGTCTCTCTCTCTCTTATCTCTGTTAAAACACAGGATTTTGTGTAGAGCGTGGATGTCGCCGTTGAAACCGCGATAGTATCACTGAAATAACAATTAAAGACATTATTGATAGAATCATGGAATGAAGGCGAGACTGGAAGAATAATAAATAAACAAAATGAAAGAAATATCATTTTCCCTATATTATAATGTTTTCAGCATCTTTTCTGGGCCATTCCAAAATTTGCTACATGGCGTCTGCGCTTCCACGTCGCTCGTGAGCATAGATTCATAGCTTACTTTTCCTCTTAGAAAAAGTCAATTTTTAAAAAACGTTAAAGATTTTAGTTCACTTTTTATCACGGAAACTGAGAAGCAAGTGCCCATGATCAGTGCAAAAACGAAGTATCCCTGTCCGTTTATCCTTCTCCATTTATCCCCTAGAAGTATCTCTCCCTCTATCCATATTTTATCCCTCTCTGTTTTTCTTTTGTTCTCTCTCTCTCTCTCTCTCGCTCTCTCTCTCTCTCTTACTCTCTGTCTCTATCTCCCTCTGTCCCTCTCTCCTTCTCTCCCTCTCTCCCTCTCTCCCTCACTCTGTCTCGTTCTCCCTCTCTCTTTCTCCTTCTCTCCCTCTCTCCCTCTCTCTCTCCGTCCCTCTCTCTCTCCCTCCCACTCCTCTCTCCCTCTCTCTTTCCCTCCTTCTCTCTGTCCCTCTTCCTCTCTCCCTCTCCCTCTCTCTCTCCCTCTCTCTCCGTCTTTCTCTCTCTCTCTCTTTCTCTCTCTCCCTCCCTCTCCCTCTCTCCCTCTCCCTCCCTCCCTCTCTCTCTGTCTTTCGCTCTCTCTCTCTCCCTCCATCTCCCTCCCTCTCCTTCTCTCTCTCTTCTTCCCATCCTCGCTATCTCTCACTCCCTCTCCCGTTCTCTCTCTCCCACTCCCTCCCTCTCTGTATCTCTCTCTCCCTTCCTCTCCCTCTCTCTCTCTCCTTCCCTCCCTCGTTAATTCTCTCTCTCCCCCTCCCTCCCTCTCTGTCTCTCTCTCTCCCTTCATCTCTCTCTCTCTCTTCTTTCCTTCCTCGTTCTCTCTCTCCGTTCCTCCCTTTCTCTCCTCTACCCTCTCTTTCCTTCTCTCCCTCTATCTCCCTTCCTCTCCCTCTCTCTCTTTCCTTCCCTCCCTCGTTCTCTCTCCCCCTCTTTCCTCCCCCCCCTCTCTCCCCCTCCCTCCCTCCCTTCTCCTCTCTCTCCCCTCCTCCCTTGTTCTCCCCCCCCCACCCCCTCCTTTTCTCTCTCTCCCTTCCTTCCCCGTTCTCTCTCTCCCTCCCTCCCCCGTTCTCTATTTCCTTCCCTCTCTCTCCGCTCTCTCTTCTCTTTCCTCTCTTTCCTTCTCTGTCTCTCTGTCTCTCTGTCTCTCTCTCTCTATCTCTCTTTGCCGCTGTCTCTCTCTCTCTCGGCCTTTGTCTCTCTCTCCCCCTCCCTCCCTCTCCCGTTCTCTCTCTCTCCCTCCTCCTTTTCTTTCCTCTCTATCTCTTCTCTCCCATCTCTCCTCTCTCTCCCTCTCCCTCTCTCCCCCCTCCCTCGTTCTCTCTCGCCCTCCCTCTCCCGTTCTCTCTCGACCTCTCTCCCTCGTTCTCTTTCCCTCCCTCCCTCTCTCTTCTCTCCCCTCTCTCTCCCTCTCCCTCATTCTCTCCTTCTTTCTCTCCCTCTCATTTTCTCTTTCTCTCACTCTACGTCTCTCTCTCCTTATCTCCGCCTCTCTCTCTCCCTCCCTCCCTCTCTCCCCCTCTCTCTGATGCACGACATATGCGGATTCATGCATGACAATATATAGGTGTCTATGAGGATATACTTTGAGGGTGATCCGAACGGTTTTAACCCTGTACAGCGGAACCTAATTCCGTGGAGTGAGAATTGACCAAGGGAATGATTATTAATTTAATGAGATTAGATGGTCCAAGACTACCCAATCAAACTTTATAACCAAAATCACAACATCACACAAACATTGAGAGAAAATCAATAATTATCACTAACCAATAACTACCTCAGAATTAAGATGTAACAATGTACCTCAGATATGGAAGCCAACAAGAAGGTTGAGTTAATGTAGAATGACCTTGACTCACATTTATCTGCAGCTCTACCAAGGATACGAAAGGAAAAGGACAGGCAATGGAGATGGATACGAAGGAACATCAATAGAGCTGAGGTGGAGAAGTGTATAGGATAGAGTATAATTAAAGAAAATGATAAGAATTGATGGGTTTGGTTAGGATGTGGATAGCTGTGATCATGACAAAATAATGGGAGAAGAGGGTCATGTGGAGCATGGTGTTAACTGTAGTTATTTATTTCTATATTTTTTCTCTTTCTATATTTTCTCTTATGTATTATATGGCCCATTATGATAGGCTCAGTATGTTGTAACCCATATTAGTACCCCATATTAGGGTACGTGGATCTTTTGGGACTGGTAAATTTTTCACTGGACTTTCTCTCCTATTGCCTAGGGCTTAAATGCCCTATGTTGGCTGCAAGTTCTTCATGATGTCGGAGCTTTGATACTGAACTGGTTGGAGCTGGGGCATCAATGAAGTGGTCTTCTCTGTGTTTATGACTGCTCGATCTGAGCTGGTAGGAGCTCACCGTGTTCAAGCTGGTTGGAGCTGCTCGATTTGAGTGATATTTTGGTCCGTGAAACTATTCTAGTTGAAGCTATCTTGCTCTTGGTGGTTGAGCTACTCGATTTGAGTTGTAGTTGTCTGGTCTTGCTCTTAACGACTTGGAGTTTTTTGTAACGCCCTGTTAGTGTTTGTCCGATTGTCTCCGAGTAGCAGGTAGTATTTTGGTTCTTGGTTGTTGTAGCTTTTCTGGACGTTGAAGCTATCTTGGTTGAAATTACAAAATTCTGATATGATATGATTGTTCCAATGAGGATATTTGAAAAAGTTGCAAATGATCACAATGTTCCCAAGAATACTATAGATTGTGAGAAGTACTTATTCGATAAAGAAATGCCAAGCAACCAGATCTAGACGGCTTCAGCCTCTCATTAGGCTCCTTCCCGTTCAGATCTAGGCAGCTTCAGCCCCCTCAATGAAGCTCCTCCTCAGATCAAGATCTCGACGTCCCTCGCCGTGATGAAGGTCATGCCTAGATCGAGCTTGACTCTGACTTCTTCGTACTCTCCAAAAGGTCAGGCTGAATCCTGGTCCTCTTGCCTCTTTTGACGAAACCGTCAGACTTGATCTCCAAGAAATGATAATACCTTTACCTGGTCTCCTCAACCCTCATTTATAGGTGCACGTTCCTTCCGTTCTATTTAAATTGACAGTGCCTGGTCAATGGTGGCCATTGACCTCTCTCTTCTTGTTTTTTCTGATATATTTCCTTGAATAGTATTTATCAATACTTCCCCCTGAGGATCCAGCTTGTCCATACGCTGGAAGTTTGGAAAGGTTTTGCAGAAATGATGGACCTTCTCACACGATGCTTCAGTGTCTGGAAGATGAGCCCATTTGACAAGCACTTCTGCTCCATATGGTGTGCAGCGATATTTGAGAATGCGCTCAGGATACAGCTGCCATTCATAGTCATTATTTAGAAAAGAGGGTAAAGACTAAATATTAGATTGGTGAGGGTCCGCTGCTTTCTTTAGTAGGGATGCATGAAAAATGGGATGCATGGAAAGCGAGATGTAGAGTAGACTGTGGAGGTAGGTCTAGGTGATATGCCACTAGTCCTATTTTTTTGAGAATCTTTTAAGGACCAGATAATTTGGGACTGAGTTTTTCACAAGATTTTCTTGCTAATGACTTCATCCTGTACGGTCTCGCTTTTAGATAGACCATGTCCTCCTCTGAGTACTCTTCGTTTCTTCGATGCTTGACTGCTTGGCTTTTCATTCTTGATTGGGCCCTTGCAAGATGTTGTTTTAAAGTGGTAATAATTTCATTCCTATCTGTTAAGGCCTGATCAACACAGTCAAAAGGTGATGGTGTTGACCCATAATGAGATAACGAAGGAGGATCTCGACCATAGACTGCCTGAAAGGTGTCGTCTTGATCGGCGCATGATAAGAATTGTCGTAATTATACTCAGCCTAATGTAGCCAATTTTTCTATCTTTTAGGATTTTCAGAAGCAAAGCATCTTAAGTAACATTCCATACATCTATTTGTGACCCCTGATTGCTCGTCGGTTTCCCGATGATACGATGAGCTGAACTTCAAACAAGTGCCTCGTAGTCGATGTAGCTCTTTGCAAAAATGACTCGTAAATAAACTTCATCTGTCAAAAACAATTGAGTTTGGAACTCTATGCAACTTGATGATTTCTTTGGTAAATATATCTGCCATGGTGTTGGCTCAAAAAGGATGTTTAACTGCAATGTACTGACTATACTTGCTTAAACAATCGACCAGCACCAAATGATGGCGCAACGCAGCCCCAGCCCGAAGGAACGTCTTTGGAGATGCCGCCATCGTCATCGACATCACCGCCGGTTCACATTCAACCTGCCTGGCAAGCAAAGGTGGCCGCGCGCACGCCCGAATTCAAATATCCTAGGTAAAGGGCATATTGTCCATTTTTGTTTCATCATTTTTGTCCGTACCTTTGAGTCGTGTTTTTATCCGCGCCATCTTGCGTTTCCCACCATCAGTTCTTGTCAACAATGGGGAGAGAAGTGTTGAGCTTAGCCATCATTTTCTCGCCCTTCTTTCCCTCGACTTTATTTCTTTTCTCTGTTTTTCTATCTTGTCGTAGTGTGGGGGGGAAGTCCCTTCTATAAGGACCTTTCCCCCCAATGGGCCTTAACCTTCTTTTATTTTCTTTTGTTTTGACAACTTGGGGCCCATTCATGTCCTTCGCTATAAAAGGATAGGATGGGTGCCCTAGTTGAGACGGACTTGTTTTTGTTAATAAATTTGTGTTGAAGAGAGCAGGTCCCGTCCTTGCACAAGAAGGAGAAGGTGCGGAGGAGAGGAATAGAGAAAGAGAAAATACATTGCTAAGGACGAGAAGGAAGAGCATCGAATGACCTCCCAACACGTCGTCACTAGTGCGACCGCTCGTCACCCCCAGGAAGCTCGGCGTCGCCGGCAGTGACCCGCCAGTTTCTGGTGTGTCTCGAGCTCCCCCGCCGCATGGATCCCTAGCTGTCCTGAGGCCCGAGGGCGGCGCGCTCGCATGCGACCCCTTCGATGCTGTGCCAGCTCGCTGGTGCACCGTGACCCTTCATCTTACGACTGTCTGTTGTTGACTGGGTCGCGTCAATCAGGTTGACTGACGATTGTGCGGACTGCGATTGCCAAACCCGGCCCCTAACAAATCAACAGCCTCTATCAGCGATTGTCATGCCGGTGCACACCTAGCCCGGCCGTGGTCAACCCTTGGCATAGGGCAAGACCACCGCGCTAGCTCGAGAGAGGTTCAGGTCCTGCTCCTGGCCGTTCCGGTCACGCGAGCACAACCCGTGGGAACCTGCTCGCCTGACCTGCCGTCATTTCCCAACCAGGGCCTTGCTTTTGGCGTGTCTGCCCCGTCCGAATGCTCTCACCTGGAGTACGGCCTTGGCAACCTTCCACTGCCCATCTACCGCCTCCCCCTCCTATCGAGTCCTTATCTGCTCTCGCCCCCCCCCCCCGGCTGTCTCACTTAGCCGGTCCCTTCTCTGTCGCCTCTCACCCCGACACCACTCGTGGTTGGTATGGACATGTGAAGTAGAAAGAGATAAGCTCGAAGACTCCGACGAGGTACGTCTTCCTCTGCTCGCCCGTCTCTTATTTTCTACACTACCTTTTCGAATTGCCTTCATCACACTTGGGTTAGAACTAGGTGAGAGAAACAGGTTGAGTGTGAACTGCGTCCCGCTTGAGCGTCTTTCTTTGGTATGAGTCGAGTCCGCCCTTTACGTGTGGACACGACCTGGCGGAGTTACTCCGTTCGGTGACTTACTCATCCTCGTCTCTTGGTCAAGGCTCGAGAGGTCTGCCATCCCACCAGCGGGCGACTTCGTCAATCCCAAGAGTCAGTGCATCTAGCTAATCGGCACTTGCACGTACCAAATTCGTCGGATCTTGCATTGCATCATAGTATATTTTCCTGTTTAGTGCTTCCACTCGGACGACGTCCCCGTCGTAGTCTGATACGATTATCACTTATCAACACCGAACCATCATATTTGGTGTCGACCAGACGACGTCCCTAACGACGTCCGACATCACCATAATGGAATCATACCCCTCTGATTTTGGTTAACCTACAATAAAATCCATGGCAATGTCTTCCGAAAATTGACTTGGGATAGGTAATCGCTGACACAATCACGCAGGAGAGAAGGTTGATGATTTCTGCTGTTGACATATAGGAAATCGTTTTTCGACCTTGTCGCTAATCGCATGGGAAATCTCGCGTTGACGAGACCATAACCTGGACTATCACCGCTCATGGCTAAGGAGCAGGACATAGACGAGGAGGATCGCGCCGAAAACACCGACCGCGGGAGGATCCGTCCGACGAGCCAGGGGCATATCTCCGCACCATGCCGCCATGGTTGAGCACGTGGAGCAGATGCTCGCATGCCCACGACCTCTAATACCCAATGCCGTACCGGCACCCGTGGCTCGAGAGTGAGCCTGCGACCCATTCTGAGTCGCGCAACACACAGATCATCCGAGGAGCCCCTACAACGACAACGAGTACGTGGAGCACGACTAAAGGCCAGCTGAGATGCAGCGAGAATGGCGCCCCACCCGAGACCCCACACGCGGCCCATAGGATGTCCATGCTTGGGATAGGAGACACCCAAGGGATGAATATGCCCGTGGATACAAGGCCGTTTGACCGGCCCGCCCAGGTGAGATTGTCTGACGACGCGATCATGAGTACGATGCCTACTTACCGGCCCGCCGTGACGACCCTGTCTGGCCCTACGATCATAGGTATGACACCGACTAACCAGCCCACCGTGACGAGTACGTCTGGCCCCATCACTGCTGGTATGAGGATCCCGACAAGGCTCCTCGGTACCTGCCACGCGCGATCCCCGACTTCCACGCGCTGTGCAAGGGTCATCCTCGTCACTAGGATGACCCCGACCACGAGCTGACCCTACCTCGCCAATGCGCTGGCCCACATCATGAGGATCACCCGATGCCCGAACATCACCCGGACGATGAAGAACACCAATGGGAGGAGCACCGCACTTGGATCTAGAGAAGCGTGCATGCCGACGTCACCATCTTTGAGGGGTCGAGAAAACCCAAGGATTTCATTGACTAGGAGTCAAGTATGAACTTCTACTTCCGGTGGTACTACATGGACGACGACTTGTGCGTCTAATGTGCGGAAATGAGACTTGGCAGGCAAGCCAAGATCTTTTGGGAGAACGAGCGTGTTGCCGCCGAGCGACGAGGATGGCCTATCACATCATGGGCCGATATGGCGTAGAAGCTGAGGAGCAAGTACGTTCCTCGAAAGTACCAGATGTCTCTATTCCTCACATGGCTCGACCTTAGGCAAGGTCGACTCACTGTGACAGAGTACATAGAGGCATTCGAGGAGTGTCCGATGCGTTGTCGATCTGTGGAGGACCCACGAGTCATCATTGCACTGTTTGCCCATGGACTAAGGCTGACCCTGTGAAACGAGTTCTTAAATGCAACCCGATAGAGATCAACGAGGCATACCATCTGGTAGAACACATGGAGTATCTGTGCAAAGAGACCGCCGCACCCAGCGCCCACACTGCGCCTCGGACCCCACCAGCTCGACCCGCACCCGCTCGGGTCACACCGCCCACAATAGTACTGGCTATCCAGACCACTAGGGGGCAAGGAACCACCCGTGCTACTGATGACTCTCAATACGTCATCAAATGTTTAGAGTTTTTTTAGCATAAAAGCATCAATCATATCCACCTAATCCATATTGGTTGTCATTCATATGCATTATTTTACAAATTCACTAACCCCACTTGATTCTTTGAATCAAGTGGATTAGATCTTACTTTTTTGATTAGTGAGTTCAGATACAGATTAAGGCAGCCAAAGAAAGAGGAACTTGATCAAGAAGAGCTGGCGAAAAATCAAGAAGAAAGAAGCCCTAATTTTTCCACTAAGCATGTTTTAAGAGAAACCTATAAATAGCCTCTTAAGGGCTCATTGTAGGTTGTCCAGAATTTCTCTCAAGGAAGCTAGGGCTTGGAGAGGAAGGATTTCTGCAGACCCTCCAAGGCTGATGAGCGTTGGAGCTGGAAGAGAAGCAAGCTGAGGAGTAGCTGGAGCACGACGATCGTCATCTTGCCGGAAGAGCGTGACACAAGGTGGTGTGAGAGTTTCAGGTTCAGTTGGTGCGTCCTCTCCCTGCAAAGACAATCGAGGTTGGAGGGGAAGGTGCTGAGTGGTACCTCCCTGTTGTTCCAAACGAGATTGTTCATCTTCTAGTTTGTTCTTTGAGTTCTTTGTTTGTTCAGACTGATTTTCCCTCTCGTTTTTCTGTAAATCTAAACTGTTCTTCAGCAAATTTTGTGAAATCGACTCCTGCAGGAGGGCCTAGGCAACTAGCAACCAAGGCCACCGCTTAGGTTGCCAACGGGCCGAGCTTCCTGCAGCCAAGGCCGTGCGTAGCAACGCCGCACACAGCCAAGGCCGCGCACAGCACTGCCGCACACAGCCAAGGCCGCACGCAGCTACACCGTACGCAGCCAAGGCCGCGCGCAGCACCGCTGCACGCAGCCAAGGCCGCGCTCAACACCGCCGCACGCAGTAGAGGCCGTGCACAGCTAGCTGCGAGCTGCCCAGGCCGTGCTCGCGCGCAAGTAGCTGCCTGCGCACAGGCCAGCCATCCCGCACGCAAGCAAGAAACCCCACGCGCAGTTGGCTGCCTGCGCACAGGCAGCCACGCTGTGCGCATGCAGCAGCCTGCGCATGGGGAAGCCATCCCGCGCGCAGGTAGCACTTGCGCACGGGCAGCAACCCCGTGCATGAGCATTCACCTGCGCACGGACCGCGCCTGCGCGCAAGGTGTTTGCTCCTTTGCCTCAAAGAGCAAGAGCACACCGTCACCAAGAAATTCTCTACTGACGGCTCTGTTCAGTTAAGTTTTACAAATAATAATTTGTAGAACTTAACTGAGGTTAGTTTAACTGAACATTAAAGCTGAAATTAAAAATCTTGAACTGATATTCTACAGTAAACTTAAAAGAATTTTCTGCTGTTTTCTCTGCTCCTGGTGGATCGACCCTTACTTGCCCTAAGGCTGTGAGGTTATAAGTATTGTTGCATAAGCTCAATCCTCACACGATTTAACTGATAAATAACCAGTAAAAACACCCAAAATTTGAGCTTATCAGCTACCTTCGTGGGATCTACCCAACAGGCTCAGGCCGTCACGAGCGACACTCCGGCCCGTAGCACCAACATAAGTCAAGCACACGTAACGTGCTTCAAGTGCTAGGGAAGAGGCACCGGGCCAACCAATGCCCCTCATCGGTGCTATTGATCGATGTAGGAGACATCGACCCTGGCCAGTGGGATGACATGGAGCCGCCACATGAAGACCACTACCATGTGGATGAAGAGTTCACGCAATAATACGAGGAACTCGACAGACAGGTCGGGTATATACAGATCACCGAATCTCGTGTGACCCCACCCATGGCTCCACGAACTAGCGGCCGACCACTGGCCAACATAGCCGTCGAACAGCTCAAAACTAGTAGGGTGCGGCCACCATCCCGGACCGCCCCACCCCGTTCGGTCTGCACCAGTAGAGTAGAGACCGGAGCCGATGGTAGACGTGTCACTCTGCACCTCGTTCCTCTACACCTACGTCAAGATCAATGACAAGGTGTGTAAGTTGATCGTAGACAGTTGGAGTTGCATTAATGCCATCTCCTATTTGATGGTTACCGCCATTCCCCATCCGACTCCCTACAACGTATCATGGATAGATGGTTCATCACTACATGTAAAATGCCAATGTCGCGTTCCGTTGAAGGTCAGCGCCTATGATGAAAGCGTCTTATGTGACGTACTCCCTATGAAAGTGGGGAGCATCATCCTAGGCCGTCCCTGGCTATATGACCACAACGCCACTCTAGCCAGAAGGACGAACACGTGTTCCTTCATCTTCTAGGGACGACGGGTTACATGGTACCCCGATTCCATGAAGCCGGCAAACAAGCCGGCCATGACCAACTGCGTAGGGTTAGTGGTCTTTGAGGCCCCTTGTTTGCGCGAGCCCTGGGCTGCGAGAGAGATGACACACCGCTATGCCTCGTTGTCACTCTCGACGTCCCCGCCAACCCACTCTTAGTATCCCAACCACCCGAGGTCGAGGCCCTCGTATCGGAATTCAGCGACGTCTTCCCAAAAGAGTTACCCTGCATACTATCGCCGATGCGTAACATTCAGCACGCGATCAATCTCGTGCCTGGCGCCATCTTACCGAATCTACCCCATTATCGAATGGAGCCACAAAAATATGAGGAGCAACTACGCCAGGTCAGAGAACTTATCGCGAAGGGGCTCATCCAGGAGAGCTTCAGTGATACGAAACGCCGACGGCCGGGAACGAGTGGAGCGTTTCGCGTCACAGGAATAATGATGATATGATGCAAACACAATGAGATTTTATGATCGAGCAGTTAAGACACAAGGAGATAACGCGATGGACGGTGACGATCACCAAATAGATTGATCCGAAAGTCAGACTCCCAATGACCCTCAAGACCACTAGACGTCTAGACGAGAGGGGCGTCTAACGGCCCTGATAAGTTCGGAATTTAAAGATCAAGTGACAGACCGTTTACCTCAAGAAAGTCCTGCTCCCACAACAGTGGCTTGTTCCTAATCCGTCGTCGAGTGATGAGTGGCGGTAGAGGATGCGATAGCGGAGGACGGCACTGGAACAGGTAATAATACTGGTTAAGGAGGGAGAGGAGATGAGCTGACCTTAAAATATGTAGTCCACGGCGTATCGAACACGGGCGTAGAGATAGCGTTCCGGGGACGGATTCGTCTTGTCGTAGGCTGGAATGCCGGGAGGGATCAATGTGGCTTGGCGCAAGTGACGGGGCGGCACCGGTCGCAACTGGCAGTGGCGGTGGCGCAGAGCCACGGTACAGGGCAGAACGACGGCACAGGGGGGTTGATGACGCGGGGCGAAGCCTCGGCGCGGCGTGGAGCCACAGAGTGCGGCAGAACCGTGGCGATTGGCGGACCCGCGGCGGGGCGCGAACTCGTGGCGCACGGTCAGATCACGGCTGGGCGCGAGTCCGCGGCGCTGGCGAAGCCGCGGCGCGGCGCGGGAGTCGCGGCGTGGGGTCACGGCACAGAGCGGGTCCCCGACGCGGGCGATGATGCGGGGTGGTCAGGAATCGGGATTCGGGGCGGGGCGGCAATGGGAGAAGTGGCGGTCGAATCAAGAAAAGGGGGAAGCCAAAGGGTGATGCAAGAATGGGGTGGTTATGGTCAAGAACGATGGAAGATGGTGGGGAATGGTCAAGAACGATGAGGGTGAAGAGGAAGATTCAAGAAACGATGGGGAAAGGAGGGTGGGCGATCAAGAAAGGCAAGAGGAGGCGGTTGGGAATCAAGAAACGATGGGGAAAAGAGGGTGGGCGATCAAGAGAGGCAAGAGGAGGCGGTTGGGAATCAAGAAACAAAGGGGAAAGGAGGGTGGGCGATCAAGAAAGGCAGGGTAGGGGGAGGGCAATCAAGAAAGGCAAGAAGAGGTGGTTGGGCGATCAAGAAGGGCAGGGGAAGGGGAAAGGGCGATCAAGAAAGGGTAGGGGAAGCGGTTGGGCGATCAAGAATTTCAAGAAAATGGGGGATGAGAATGGGTGGCGTTCAAGAATCGGCAGGAAAGATCAAGAAATGGGGTTAGATGATCAAGAAGCGAGGGTGAAGGGGTGGCGTCCAAGGAAATGTGGGCGAGATGGGCTGGATGAAGGAGAAGGGGGTGGATGGGTAGAGCCAAGAACCTGGCGTGGTGAGTTCTTGGTGGGTCGCGGGTGGTTCTCCTCGTTGGAGATGATTTCCCGGATGCAGCGGGGCGCCGTAGTCGTCGCGAACCTTCGAGGACGCCCAGAGTGATCTCGATGGGTGCTCTCTCGATTCTTCATTTCAACAGCTTCTTGAAAATCTTCAACGTACCGGAGTGATCTCGACGGTACGGTTGAACACGTCACGCCCGGAGTGATCTCGACGGACAGGACGTGGGCTCTACTCCTCGGAGTGGTCTCGACGAAGAGGTGGGGCTAGCCAAACCCCCTACGCTACGACTACGATAGGGGGAAGATTCTTGAAACAATTTCAATTCAAAACTTCAAGTAGTCCCTTGGGCATGCCCTCCCCTTATATAGGGAGGAGGGGTGCCAAGGAGACGTGGGGAGAGGTTGAACCGTCATGAGACGTGGTTCGACCTCTCCTTACAAAATCAAAATACAATCTTAAAATGAAAATAAAGACGAGGATGGGCCCTACGATACTGGCCCAATCCATAATTTGAAATGCAAAGAAAATACACATAGAAAAAACATAAATTGTTCGAACCTACCCGGAGTACTTAAACCCCGGGTTGCGGACGTCGGCACGAGCTGTCCGACGTGGCTGCTGGCGAGTCATCGTCGGTCGTCCGGCTGATGTCGTCGTCGTCATCAGGTCATCGTCGGCACGATGGTCCTCCATCATCCAGCCCTTGTATGGTTCCCGCTTTCCTTGCTCCAAAAAAAGATAGCACGTGGCGCATGTACTGCGATATCCATGGCATCAATAAGATAACGGTCAAGTACCGTTTTCCCATTCCCCTCGTACGGGACCTTTTTTGATAAGATGGCCAAATCCACTATCTTCTTGAAGATAGACCTTCAGAGTGGCTACCATCAGGTTCAGATTCATCTTGGGGATGAATGGAAGACCGCCTTTAAGATAAAGGACGGGTTATATAAGTGGAGAGTCATGCCATTTGGCCTCTCCAATGCGTTGAGTACCTTCGAGCGACTAATGAATGAGGTACTTCGCACGTTTATTGGGAGGTTTGTCGTCATCTACTTTGATGACATCCTCATATACAGTTGCACGCAAAAGGAGCATCTTGACCACCTCCATCAGGTTTGCACCATCCTTCGGCGCGAACAACTGGACTCACACCCTAAGAAGTGTACCTTCCTCGAATTTATTATATCTGCCCAGGGCATTGCCGTAGATCTAGAAAAGGTCCAGGCCATCACGTCGTGGCCATCGCCGGCTAGCATCCATGACATACAAAGCTTCATTGGACTCCCTACCTTCTATCAGCGATTTGTGTAGAACTTCAGTTCTGTCACAGCTCCCATCACCAATCGCCTCGAGGTGGAGCTGTTTACTTGGACGTAGGGCACAGAATGAGCTTTCCAACACGTAAAGCTCATGATGATTCAGGCGCCCGTCCTCCACCTACTCGACTTCAGGAAGGTGTTCGAGATTACATGTGACACTTCGGGCGTCAAAATCGGTGGTGTACTCAGCCAGGAGGGCTACCCCATCAAATTTTTCAGCGAGAAGCTGAACGATGCAAGGCTCCGCCACTCCACATACGATAAGGAGTTCTACGCAGTCCTCTAGGCGCTGAAGCACTGGTGACACTACCTCCTTTCTAAGGAGTTCATGCTCTTCTCGGACCACGAAGCGCTCAAGTATGTGCACTCTCAGCAAAAGTTGAGCGATCGACATGCGAGATGGATCTAGTATCTTCCGGACTACTCATTCGTCATCAAGCACAAGAAGGGCAAGGATAACTCCATCGCTGACACACTTATCCGAAGAGCCCACGTGCTCAATATCATGAAGGTGAAGATCCTTGGATTCGAGACAATACGGGAAGGGTATGCCAGCTGCCCCGACTTCAGGCCAATCTTCGTAGAAGTTTAATGAGGACTGTCCTCTGAGTGACGGTATTACGTCACCACCGATGATTACCTGTTTTACGAAAATATGTTATGCGTGCCTCGCACATCTCTCTATGACTTCCTCACATGGGAATGTTACACCGGCGGTTGATGGGGGACCATCCAGCTGACGACGGGACGAGTGATAAGCTCAATTTTACTGTGTTTTTTACTGGTTATTTATCAGTAACATGTGTGAGGATTAAGCTTATTCAACGAATTTATAAACCTCACAAGTTAGGGCGAGTGAGGGTCGATCCACAGGGAGCAAAAGAAAACAGCAGGAAATTCCTTTTCAGTACGTTAAAGTGCAACTTAATCAAGCCGTCTACAGAGAATTTCTTCAGACAGATCCTTGCCCTTTGGGGCAAAGGATCGAACACCTTGCGCGGCAGGACAACCTGCGCGCAAGGTGTTGCGTGCTTGGCGGCCTCTCGCGCTGACGACTATGCAGCGCGGCGCTGCCTATGCACGAATGCCTGCACGCAACAGCGTGCTGCGCGCTGCTGCGGCTGCACGCGCGCGTGCGGCTGTGCGCAGCGCCAGCGCTGCTGCGTGCTTGGCGCAGCGCGCGGCGCGCGCGCTGCGCGCAGCGGCCGGCGCGCTGTGCTGCGCGCGCTGCACGCGACCGCGCTGGGCGCGGCTGCACGCGTTGTGCGCTGCACGCGCGGCGCGCTTGCGGCCAGGCGCTGGCCGCACGCGGCCGCTGTGGCGCGTGCGCGGCTGTGCTGCGTGTGCCAGACGCGGTGCACGCGCGCGTGCTGCGCGCGGCGGCTGTGCACGGCTGAGCGCGCGGCTTTGCTGCACACGCGTGGTGGAGATGCGGAGGAGTTCTGTTCTTTTGGAAGATTTGGGGAAGACGATTTGAACAACAAAGGAACAAAGTTTAAACTGAAATCAAATCTAAACGAAACAATCCTCAGTTGGGAAACATTGAAGATCTTGTGACTCTTCCAACCCAACCAAAATTGTCTGAGAAGAGAGGGATTACAGGGCTGAAGCTTGCGATTTCCCACGCCGGGTGCCACGTCCTTGCGGCGAGGCGTGGTTCTTCAATCCAAGCTATCTTCAGTCTGTTCTTCCTCTCCAACTCCAAAAGCTCATCAGCTCCTGGAGGGTGCAGAAATCCTCTTCTCCAAGCCCTAGTTTCCTTAGAGAAAATTCTGAACACCTAAACTCCTCTCTCAAGAGAGTATTTATAGGTTTTCTCTTAAGTCATGCCCAGGGCATTTTCGTAATTTTGCCACTTGAATTTTTGCCCACTTCTGTTGATCCTTCTCTCTTCCTTGATCTTCTTAACCTGTTTCTGAATGTTCACTAGCCATAAAACGTTAATATATTCCACTTGATTCAAAGAATCAAGTGGGGTTAGTGATTTCATAAAACAATACATATGCATGAACTTAGCATGAATTCACAAGATAATTGTAATGAATTTAAACTTGAGAACTTGATTATTTGATGACATATTTTAGAGTCATCAAACACCCTAACTTAGATCATTACTAGTCCCTTAGTAATGACATGCAGGTGAGAATAAAAGATGATCTCAAGGTGAGTTTTGACTTCCGATAACTTTGATTCATGCTCTTCTCAAGGAGTATTTTCAGCAATTAAAATTGACCAGCGAGAAGAAATTTAGGATCTATCTCAGCCTTAAACCTCAACTAAGTGCACATGATCTATGGAGTACATATAGTAAGTACATAGTATATGGAATAAGATCGAGTTAACACCCCAAGCGCACTACTGAACGAGGCGAGAGAGTGGCATTAATGCTAGCTCAATACTATGGCTATAGTAGCATCGGCTCAAACACACGGGAGACAGCTTTTCCACCTTTATTTTATTTGGCATTTGCTGCTTGTTGGTCATTTTGATGACAATCAACTTTAGTACTATGATGCAAGCTTTTGCTTGTTTATGCGCAGTGCAGCTTTCACTTGATAGTTTGGTGGCGCTTATCCACTACCCATGTGCCGCCCTTAGTAGACCGGCAGCTTATTCCCCGACGGTTATGTATCCTTCATGGGTCAGGAGCTTCACTCACGCCATAATAATACTGCCAATGAGCTAACACTAACCCTACTCTCCACTAAAGCTAAAAATTTTTGTGCATGTAAGTGCTAACTCAGCCCGAGGTGGATGGTGAGGTGAGAGAAGTATAATGGTAATAGATACGACTGTCGTGGTATGGATCGTAGTGCACCTAGCTAGGCTTACTTCACCTAGGATTCCCTAGCTGGCCACTCTTGCATTTCTACCCTTTTGAAAAGAATCGAATTATCATGCATATCATTGGACAATCATCTCCTAAGATCATCAAATATCCATGGTTTGTGAATGCAAAACGAAAAATTTCATGGATAATGCATGTAAATGTACTCCCCTCCCCCCCTCAATAAAAGGCATGTTCCTACATGACAAATCATAAATGAGAGAAAGGAGAAAGGAATACCAAACCATGGAAGGAAGGGCAGCGATCAGCATGCGTGTTGTCCAGTGACGTGTTAGGTGGGCGTGGATCGGAGTGGCTGCACACGAGAACAGAAACAAAAACGCAGAAACAAAAACAAAACAAGGAAAGTAATCAAGTAGAGAGAATATGAAATGTAGTAAAAACAAAAACTAATCGGATCATGAGCTATCATGCGATGGCTTTTCTAACGTAATATTCATGGGGCTGTGAAGATCTTCTTCTTCTAAGTAGGGTTTGAGCCGCGTCTGCTCACAGTCAATCGCCTTTGAGACGTAGGATCTAAAATTGTAACGGCTCCATTCTCAAAAACCTGTTGAACAAGGAAGGGACCATCCCATCGCGTTTTCAATTTACCTGGAAAGAGTTTTAGTCTAGAGTTGTAAAGCCATACTTTTTGATTCTCCACAAAAATTCTTCTCCTCAAGCTCTTGTCATGAAACATCTTCATCTTGGCTTTATAAATCTTCGAATTCTCATAAGCCTCATTTCTTAACTCTTCCAACTCATTCAATTGAAGAAGTCTATGCTTGCCGGCTCTATCCAAATCTAGGTTGAGTTTTCTAATAGCCCAAAGGGCCTTGTGTTCTAACTCAAGTGGTAGGTGACAAGCTTTGCCAAAGATAAGGCGGAAGGGAGACATGCCGAGAGGGGTTTTGTAAGCTGTCCTATAAGCCCATAACGCCTCGTCTAGCTTCCTGGACCAATCTTTCCCATCTGGACGCACTATTTTCCTCAAAATTTTCTTCACCTCTCTATTGCACAATTCAACTTGTCCATTGGCTTGAGGATGATATGGGGTAGTGACTCGATGATGAACACCAAACTTTTTGAGGAGATTCCTAAAGTTGTAATTTGTGAAGTGTGAACCTCCATCACTAATGATCGTCGTGGCATCCATATCTATAAAAAATGTGTTTTTCAATAAAATTGGTCACTACCTTACTGTCATTGGTTTTGGAGGGAATGGCTTCTACCCATTTGGAGACGTAGTCAACAGCCATCAAGATGTATTCATAACCGTTAGAACTAGGAAATGGACCCATAAAATCAATTCCCCATAAATCAAATATTTCCACTTCTAAGATGGGTTGTAGGGGCATTCTATCTTTCCTATTGATATTGATGGATGCTTGGCATGCTAAACAACTGTTATAAAATTTCTGCGCGTCATGAAATAATGTAGGCCAAAAGAAACCCGATTCAACAATCTTATGAGCTGTTACCTTGGCCGAGTAGTGACCCTCCTGGTTTTGCGTGGCAGAATTCTAGGATGCTTCGCTTCGCTCGGGGACGCATCGTCGGAGAATTTGATCTTGTCCTTGGTGAAACAGCTCCGGATCTTCCCAAAAATAAAATCGTGCATCCTTGAGTAGCTTTTTTCTCTCGTGGGAAGTCCAACCTGTAGGAATTTGTCCTGAAACTAAAAAGTTGACAATATGTGCATACCAAGGAACGAATGTTCCTTGTGCAGTTAGGACAAATTCATCAGGAAATGCATCATTAATTTGTTCAGGTGGGGCGCTATGATTCGTGAGAGATGGTCGGCTACTACATTTTCACACCCTTTCTTGTCTTTAATTTCCAAATCAAATTCCTGTAATAAAAGCACCCATCTAATCAATCTCGGTTTAGCCTCTTTCTTCGTTAACAAGTATCTAATAGCTGCATGATCAGAATAAACAGTTATTTTACTACCTAGTAAATAAGACCTAAACTTTTCTAAAGCGAAAATAATGGCCAGCAGCTCCTTTTCGGTGGTGGTGTAATTCAGTTGTGCGTCCACTAAGGTCCTGCTGGCGTAGTAGATCACCACGGGTTTCTTATCAATTCTTTGGCCTAACACTGCACCTACTGCAAAATCAGAAGCGCACATTAGTTCAAAAGGAAGGGTCCAATCGGGCCCTTGCAGGATAGGCGCATTAACCAAAGCTTCTTTCAATTTATAAAATGCATCTTTAGCCTCTAGTGTTAGTTCAAAATCATTATTTTTAGACGATAAAAGGTTTGTAAGAGGTTTAGAAATTTTAGCAAAATCAAGGATAAAACGTCTATAGAACCTCGCGTGGCCGAGGAACCCCCTAAGGGTTTTTAGGTTGGTTGGAGGTGGAAGGCCCTGGATGATTTCGATTTTGGCCTTGTCCACTTCCAATCCACGGTTGCTGACCGTGTGTCCCAGCACTACTCCCTCCTGCACCATGAAATGAGATTTTTCCCAACTTAGGACAAGGTTGGACTCAATGCACCTCTTCAATACTTTGGTGAGGCTTAGGAGGCAGTTCTCAAAGGTAGATCCAAATACTGAAAATCATCCATAAATATTTCTAAACATTCGCCTACTAAATCAGAAAATAGGGCATTCATACATCGCTGAAATGTGGCGGGGCATTGCATAACCCAAGGGCATACGCCTGAAGGCATATGTCCCTACGGGACTCGTAAATGTTGTCTTCTCTTGATCATCAGGATGGATGTTTACTTGGTTGTATCCTGAATAACCATCAAGAAAACAAAAATATTGCTGCCCTGACAGTTTTTCTAGTATTTGATCTATGAAGGGTAGTGGGTAGTGATCCTTCTTTGTCGCCTTATTTAATTTCCTGTAATCAATGCACACCCTCCACCCTGTGGTCAATCTTTTCTGCACCGCTTCCCTTTTTCGTTCACTTCTACGGTAATTCCAGATTTCTTTGGTACCATGTGTACAGGACTCACCCATCTACTGTCGGATATAGCATAAATTATTCCTGCATTCAACCACTTAATCACTTCTTTCTCAAGAACTTCTCTCATGTAAGGGTTGAGTCTCCTTGATGCTCTCTACAAGGTTTTGCTTCCTCTTCTAAAAATATCCTATGTTCACAGATCAAAGATGGAATTCCTCTAATATCATCAAAGGTCCAACCTATGGCATTTCTATGCTCCCTAAGTACCTCTAGCAAGTCCTTTTCCTGTTCAGAGGATAGTGATGAAGATATGATTACCGGTAGGATTTTCTGCTCATCTAGATATGCATATTTGAGGGATGAGGGCAAAGGTTTCAATTCTGGCCCTACCTCTACCGAAGGGGGGTCAATGATCTCTCCTCTAGCTCTCCACCCTCTACTTGTGACAAGTATTCTTTAACCACATCCTCTCCTTCATCTTCTGCACACAATTTTCACTCCTCATTGCTTCCTACAGGACATTTCATCATTTTCGATATATCCAGTTGAACTCTCTCCTTTCCAATTTTAAACTCAACCGTCCCTTCTCCCAATCCATAATCGTTTTGCCAGAACCAAGAATGGTCTACCTAAGATGATAGGAGCTAAACTAATGTCTCCCGATATCTTTACATCTGTCACTATAAAGTCTACAGGGATTTCACAATTCTCTACAGTGATCATGACATCGGTTAACCTTCCCTCGGGTTGCCTAACAGTGCCGTCAGCTAAGAGTAGGTCCATATGAATTTCCTCCAACTCTCCAAACCCACTCTCCTCATATAATGCAGTCGGAATGATACTTATGCTTGCTCCCGTATCTAATAAAACTTTAGAGAAGGTGTTTCCTCCTATTTCGCATGTAATGAAAGGGGCCCCGGGGTCTCTCATTTTGATAGGGATGGCATTAAGAATGTTAGAGGCATTTTCAAATAATTTAACCACTTCCCTAGGCTTCTTAATGGTGCAAGAGTCCTTAAGGTACTTCTTTAGGGAAGGTGCACACCTAAGCATATCTTCGACAGTAACAGTCATGGTGGCTTTTCTAAAATTCTCTAGCAGTCGGTTTTCATAATCAAATATCGGTTTTTTTCTATTTAAAGCGGAAGGGTAGGGAACATGCTGCCCACTCGTAGAAGGTAGAGGCTCCTCCACGTAGGGGGGGTCCTCTCCTTCTCCCTCTTGTGGTTCGGTTCCCTTCTTAGAATTCTCTATAGAAGTCCGATAGGGATCCTGAAGTTCTTTCCCATTTCTCAATTTTGAGATGGCTAGAACCTCAGGATCATCTCTATTCGTCTCATCATGAATGGAATGCTGCACATGATGCAAGTTGCATGGATTGATGGACGGTTTCGTGGAAGTTTATAAGATGTGCAAGGAGAATCTAACGGTATACCTTGGTGTTCAGATTGGACAGGTCTGAGGCTTTCTAGCATCTTCCTCATCTGCTCTTGAGCATCCAGCATTTGCTTCGCTTTGAAACTCCATCATCACTTGCATCCGCATCTCCATTTCCGCCCGCAACTTTTGATTTTGCTTTTCGATCATATCTGAAATGACGGAGTTAATGTGGAGAAATCAGGTTGAGTTTGCGATGAAACCTGATACTGTTGTGGAGGCCTGTGCTGGAATTGTTGTCTCTGCTGGAACGGGGTTGAGCTGCCGGCTTGTTTCCTTGGTGGAAGGCCTCCGCTTTGGAAATTTGACCGCTTTTGACCCGCCCACGGTTGTTGCGCTGGTTGAAAGCCTTCACCTCTTCTTCCATGGCTTGGCAAGCTCCATCTTCATGTTCCTGCTAAAACAGAGAGAGCAGATCTTAGCTTTAATGATGAGAGAGTTACCTAGGAAGACATTCTTCAAGGTAGAGGTGAGCTCCTCCAATTTCTGGTTGGTCTCCCTTAGGCCCGCTTGTAGCTCTCCCTCCTTGGCGTTGACCTGCAGAACTCCTGCTCTCTTGGGCTGCACATTCCTCCCATTCTGATTGGCTCCAATCTCCTGCAAATCAGTTTCTGCAACTCTCTCCAAAATATCAAAGACTTCATCCTCATATGCAGTATAAAACGTTCCACCCGTGGCGAGGTTTACCTTGTTTTTCATAAAATCAGAGAGAGACTCATAAAATATCTGAGCTAGTTGACATTGTTCAATTCCATGGTGAGGGCACTTCCTCAACAGATCATTGAACCTCTCCCATGATTCACTAAACGCCTCACCATCATGAGGATGGAAGTTGTGAATTTCCTTCTATAAAAGTTAGTTTTGAGAGAGGGTAAAATTTCTGCAGAAATTTTCCCTGCATCTCTTCCCATGAATTAAAAGTGATTCCTAAATTGCGGTACCAGGAAAATGCTTTATCTTTTAAGGTTAGAGGAAAATATTTCATTTTTAAAATTTCTGTAGATATCCCTGGAACGTTTTGAGATGAACACCTAATGTGAAAATCATCAAGGAATTCTAATGGGTTTTGAGCAGGCAGTCCATTAAATTCAGGTAAGGAATGAATTAATGCATTGTCATATCGAAAGGAAATACCGTCACCGATGTTCAGATTTACATCGGTTTGACGCGGGCTTCCCGACGGTGTGGACCTATCCAGCATAGTCCTCCTCCTCTCATTCTGCTGGTGCATCTCTTCAGCCATATTTCTCTGCTGAATTTCTGGTTCTGTCACTGTAGAATCCGGAGTGGCGTCTCTAATGTCTTTTTCTGCAGACTTTTCACCAGCTCTTGAGCGTGTTACTACCATAAATCTACAGCAAACGGTTAGAATAACAATGAGCTGAGGATTGTCAAGTCCTGCAGCTCTAGAAAAATCAACGAAAATGACTGTAGATTTAGAGAAATGACAGTAGATTCACAAAAATGACTGTAGATTTACCAAAATGACTGTAGGTTTAGAGAGATAACTGTAGATTCAGAGAAAATAGAATTTTCTACTGTAATACCGTGCTCCCCGGCAACGGCGCCAGTTGATAAGCTCAATTTTACTGTGTTTTTTACTGGTTATTTATCAGTAACATGTGTGAGGATTAAGCTTATTCAACGAATTTATAAACCTCACAAGTTAGGGCGAGTGAGGGTCGATCCACAGGGAGCAAAAGAAAACAGCAGGAAATTCCTTTTCAGTACGTTAAAGTGCAACTTAATCAAGCCGTCTACAGAGAATTTCTCTGCAGACAGATCCTTTGCCCTTTGGGGCAAAGGATCGAACACCTTGCGTGCAGGGACAACCTGCGCGCAAGGTGTTGCGTGCTTGGCGGCCTCCTCGCGCGCTGACTATGCAGCGCGGCTGCCTATGCACGGAATGCCTGCACGCAACAGCGTGCGCGCTGCTGCGGCTGCACGCTGCGGCGGTTGCGTGCGGCCAGGCGCAGCTGTGCTGCGCTGCTGCACGCGATCGCGCGGCTGGGCGCTGCACGCGGCGCGCTGCGACGCGGCCGCGCTGCTGGGTTGCGGCGCGTGGTTGCACGCGGCGCGCTGCACGCGGCCGCTGCGTGGCTGGCGCGTGTGTGCTGCGTGCAGTTGCAGACGCTGGTGCACGCGCTGCGTGCTGCGGCGGCTGTGCACGGCTGAGCGCGCGGCTTTGCTGCACACGGCGTGGTGGAGATGCGGAGGAGTTCTGTTCTTTTGGAAGATTTGGGAAGACGATTTGAACAACAAAGGAACAAAGTTTAAACTGAAATCAAATCTAAACGAAACAATCCTCAGTTGGGAAACATTGGAAGATCTTGTGACTCTTCCAACCCAACCAAAATTGTCTGAGAAGAGAGGGATTACAGGGCTGAAGCTTGCGATTTGCCCACGTCGGGTGTCACGTCCTTGCGGCGGCGTGGTTCTTCAATCCAAGCTATCTTCAGTCTGTTCTTCCTCTCCAACTCCAAAAGCTCATCAGCTCCTGGAGGGTGCAGAAATCCTCTTCTCCAAGCCCTAGTTTCCTTAGAGAAAATTCTGAACACCTAAACTCCTCTCTCAAGAGAGTATTTATAGGTTTTCTCTTAAGTCATGCCCAGGGGCATTTTCGTAATTTTTGCCACTTCGAATTTTTGCCCACTTCTGTTGATCCTTCTCTCTTCCTTGATCTTCTTAACCTGTTTCTGAATGTTCACTAGCCATAAAACGTTAAATATATTCCACTTGATTCAAAGAATCAAGTGGGGTTAGTGATTTCATAAAACAATACATATGCATGAACTTAGCATGAATTCACAAGATAATTGTAATGAATTTAAACTTGAGAACTTGATTATTTGATGACATATTTTAGAGTCATCAAACACTTCAACTTAGATCATTACTAGTCCCTTAGTAATGACATGCAGGTGAGAATAAAAGATGATCTCAAGGTGAGTTTTGACTTCCGATAACTTTGATTCATGCTCTTCTCAAGGAGTATTTTCAGCAATTAAAATTGACCAGCGTAGAAGAAATTTAGGATCTATCTCAGCCTTAAACCTCAACTAAGTGCACATGATCTATGGAGTACATATAGTAAGTACATAGTATATGGAATAAGATCGAGTTAACACCCCAAGCGCACTACTGAACGAGGCGTAGAGAGTGGCATTAATGCTAGCTCAATACTATGGCTATAGTAGCATCGGCTCAAACACACTGGAGACAGCTTTTCCACCTTTATTTTATTTGGCATTTGCTGCTTGTTGGTCATTTTGATGACAATCAACTTTAGTACTATGATGCAAGCTTTTGCTTGTTTATGCGCAGTGCAGCTTTCACTTGATAGTTTGGTGGCGCTTATCCACTACCCATGTGCCGTCCTTAGTAGACCGGCAGCTTATTCCCCCGACGAAGTTATGTATCCTTCATGGGTCAGGGAGCTTCACTCACGTCATAATAATACTGCCAATGAGCTAACACTAACCCTACTCTCCACTAAAGCTAAAAATTTTTGTGCATGTAAGTGCTAACTCAGCCCGAGGTGGATGGTGAGGTGAGAGAAGTATAATGGTAATAGATACGACTGTCGTGGTATGGATCGTAGTGCACCTAGCTAGGCTTACTTCACCTAGGATTCCCTAGCTGGCCACTCTTGCATTTCTACCCTTTTGAAAAGAATCGAATTATCATGCATATCATTGGACAATCATCTCCTAAGATCATCAAATATCCATGGTTTGTGAATGCAAAAACGAAAAAAATTTCATGGATAATGCATGTAAATGTACTCCCCCCCCTCAATAAAAGGCATGTTCCTACATGACAAATCATAAATGAGAGAAAGGAGAAAGGAATACCAAACCATGGAAGGAAGGGCAGCGATCAGCATGCGTGTTGTCCAGTGACGTGTTAGGTGGGCGTGGATCGGAGTGGCTGCACACGAGAACAGAAACAAAAACGCAGAAACAAAAACAAAACAAGGAAAGTAATCAAGTAGAGAGAATATGAAATGTAGTAAAAACAAAAACTAATCGGATCATGAGCTATCATGCGATGGCTTTTCTAACGTAATATTCATGGGTCTGTGAAGATCTTCTTCTTCTAAGTAGGGTTTGAGCCGTTGCGTTCACAGTGAATCGTCTTTGAGACGTAGGATCTAAAATTGTAACGGCTCCATTCTCAAAAACCTGTTGAACAAGGAAGGGACCATCCCATCGCGTTTTCAATTTACCTGGAAAGAGTTTTAGTCTAGAGTTGTAAAGCCATACTTTTGATTCTCCACAAAAATTCTTCTCCTCAAGCTCTTGTCATGAAACATCTTCATCTTGGCTTTATAAATCTTGAATTCTCATAAGCCTCATTTCTTAACTCTTCCAACTCATTCAATTGAAGAACTCTATGCTTGCGGCTCTATCCAAATCTAGGTTGAGTTTTCTAATAGCCCAAAGGGCCTTGTGTTCTAACTCAAGTGGTAGGTGACAAGCTTTGCCAAAGATAAGGCGGAAGGAGACATGCCAAGAGGGGTTTTGTAAGCTGTCCTATAAGCCCATAACGCCTGCCTAGCTTCCTGGACCAATCTTTCCCATCTGGGCACTATTTTCCTCAAAATTTTCTTCACCTCTCTATTGCACAATTCAACTTGTCCATTGGCTTGAGGATGATATGGGGTAGTGACTCGATGATGAACACCAAACTTTTTGAGGAGATTCCTAAAGTTGTAATTTGTGAAGTGTGAACCTCCATCACTAATGATCGCTCGTGGGCATCCATATCTATAAAAAATGTGTTTTTCAATAAAATTGGTCACTACCTTACTGTCATTGGTTTTGGAGGGAATGGCTTCTACCCATTTGGAGACGTAGTCAACAGCCATCAAGATGTATTCATAACCGTTAGAACTAGGAAATGGACCCATAAAATCAATTCCCATAAATCAAATATTTCCACTTCTAAGATGGGTTGTAGGGCATTCTATCTTTCCTATTGATATTGATGGATGCTTGGCATGCTAAACAACTGTTATAAAATTTCTGCGCGTCATGAAATAATGTAGGCCAAAAGAAACCCGATTCAACAATCTTATGAGCTGTTACCTTGGCCGAGTAGTGACCCCCTCCTGGTTTTGCGTGGCAGAATTCTAGGATGCTTCGTTGCTCGCTCTCGGGGACGCATCGTCGGAGAATTTGATCTTGTCCTTGGTGAAACAGCTCCGGATCTTCCCAAAAATAAAATCGCGCATCCTTGAGTAGCTTTTTTCTCTCGTGGGAAGTCCAACCTGTAGGAATTTGTCCTGAAACTAAAAAGTTGACAATATGTGCATACCAAGGAACGAATGTTCCTTGTGCAGTTAGGACAAATTCATCAGAAATGCATCATTAATTTGATCAGGTACTGCGCCTATGATTCGTGAGAGATGGTCGGCTACTACATTTTCACACCCTTTCTTGTCTTTAATTTCCAAATCAAATTCCTGTAATAAAAGCACCCATCTAATCAATCTCGGTTTAGCCTCTTTCTTCGTTAACAAGTATCTAATAGCTGCATGATCAGAATAAACAGTTATTTTACTACCTAGTAAATAAGACCTAAACTTTTCTAAAGCGAAAATAATGGCCAGCAGCTCCTTTTCGGTGGTGGTGTAATTCAGTTGTGCGTCCACTAAGGTCCTGCTGGCGTAGTAGATCACCACGGGTTTCTTATCAATTCTTTGGCCTAACACTGCACCTACTGCAAAATCAGAAGCGTCGCACATTAGTTCAAAAGGAAGGGTCCAATCGGGCCCTTGCAGGATAGGCGCATTAACCAAAGCTTCTTTCAATTTATAAAATGCATCTTTAGCCTCTAGTGTTAGTTCAAAATCATTATTTTTACGATAAAAGGTTTGTAAGAGGTTTAGAAATTTTAGCAAAATCAAGGATAAAACGCGTCTATAGAAACTCACAGGCCGAGGAAACCCCTAAGGGTTTTTAGGTTGGTTGGAGGTGGAAGGCCCTGGATGATTTCGATTTTGGCCTTGTCCACTTCCAATCCACGGTTGCTGACCGTGTGTCCCAGCACTACTCCCTCCTGCACCATGAAATGAGATTTTTCCCAACTTAGGACAAGGTTGGACTCAATGCACCTCTTCAATACTTTGGTGAGGCTTAGGAGGCAGTTCTCAAAGGTAGATCTAAATACTGAAAAATCATCCATAAATATTTCTAAACATTCGCCTACTATATCAGAAAATAGGGCATTCATACATCGCTGAATTGTGGCGGGGCATTGCATAACCCGAAGGGCATACGCTGAAGGCATATGTCCCTCACGGGACTCGTAAATGTTGTCTTCTCTTGATCATCAGGATGGATGTTTACTTGGTTGTATCCCGAATAACCATCAAGAAAATAAAAATATTGCTGCCCTGACAGTTTTTCTAGTATTTGATCTATGAAGGGTAGTGGGTAGTGATCCTTCTTTGTCGCCTTATTTAATTTCCTGTAATCAATGAACACCCTCCACCCTGTGGTCAATCTTTTCTGCACCTCTTCCCCTTTTCGCTCACTTCTACGGTAATTCCAGATTTCTTTGGTACCATGTGTACAGGACTCACCCATCTACTGTCGGATATAGCATAAATTTTTCCTTCATTCAACCACTTAATCACTTCTTTCTCAAGATCTTCTCTCATTTAAGGTTGAGTCTCCTTTGATGCTCTCTACAAGGTTTTGCTTCCTCTTCTAAAAATATCCTATGTTCACAGATCAAAGATGGAATTCCTCTAATATCATCAAAGGTCCAACCTATGGCATTTCTATGCTCCCTAAGTACCTCTAGCAAGTCCTTTTCCTGTTCAGAGGATAGTGATGAAGATATGATTACCGGTAGGATTTTCTGCTCATCTAGATATGCATATTTGAGGGATGAGGGCAAAGGTTTCAATTCTGGCCCTACCTCTACCGAAGGGGGGTCTATGATCTCTCCCTCTAGCTCTCTACCCTCTACTTGTGACAAGTATTCTTTAACCACATCCTCTCCTTCATCTTCTGCACACAATTTTAACTCCTCATTGCTTCCTACAGGACATTTCATCATTTTCGATATATCCAGTTGAACTCTCCTTTCCAATTTTAAACTCAACCGTCCCCTTCTCCCAATCCATAATCGTTTTTGCCGTAACCAAGAATGGTCTACCTAAGATGATAGGAGCTAAACTAATGTCTCCCGATATCTTTACATCTGTCACTATAAAGTCTACAGGGATTTCACAATTCTCTACAGTGATCATGACATCGGTTAACCTTCCCTCGGGTTGCCTAACAGTGCCGTCAGCTAAGAGTAGGTCCATATGAATTTCCTCCAACTCTCCAAACCCACTCTCCTCATATAATGCAGTCGGAATGATACTTATGCTTGCTCCCGTATCTAATAAAACTTTAGAGAAGGTGTTTCCTCCTATTTCGCATGTAATGAAAGGGGCTCCGGGGTCTCTCATTTTGATAGGGATGGCATTAAGAATGTTAGAGGCATTTTCAAATAATTTAACCACTTCCCTAGGCTTCTTAATGGTGCAAGAGTCCTTAAGGTACTTCTTTAGGGAAGGTGCACACCTAAGCATATCTTCGACAGTAACAGTCATGGTGGCTTTTCTAAAATTCTCTAGCAGTCGGTTTTCATAATCAAATATCGGTTTTTTTCTATTTAAAGCGGAAGGGTAGGGAACATGCTGCCCACTCGTAGAAGGTAGAGGCTCCTCCACGTAGGGGGGGTCCTCTCCTTCTCCCTCTTGTGGTTCGGTTCCCTTCTTAGAATTCTCTATAGAAGTCCGATAGGGATCCTGAAGTTCTTTCCCATTTCTCAATTTTGAGATGGCTAGAACCTCAGGATCATCTCTATTCGTCTCATCATGAATGGAATGCTGCACATGATGCAAGTTGCATGGATTGATGGACGGTTTCGTGGGAAGTTTATAAGATGTGCAAGGAGAATCTAACGGTATACCTTGGTGTTCAGATTGGACAGGTCTGAGGCTTTCTAGCATCTTCCTCATCTGCTCTTGAGCATCCAGCATTTGCTTCGTTTGAAACTCCATCATCACTTGCATCCGCATCTCCATTTCCGCCCGCAACTTTTGATTTTGCTTTTCGATCATATCTGAAATGACGGGAGTTAATGTGGAGAAATCAGGTTGAGTTTGCGATGAAACCTGATACTGTTGTGGAGGCCTGTGCTGGAATTGTTGTCTCTGCTGGAACGGGGGTTGAGCTGCCGGCTTGTTTCCTTGGTGGAAGGCCTCTCCGTTTTGGAAATTTGACCGCTTTGACCCGCCCACGGTTGTTGCGGCTGGTTGAAAGCCTTCACCTCTTCTTCCATGGCTTGGCAAGCTCCATCTTCATGTTCCCTGCTAAAACAGAGAGAGCAGATCTTAGCTTTAATGATGAGAGAGTTACCTAGGAAGACATTCTTCAAGGTAGAGGTGAGCTCCTCCAATTTCTGGTTGGTCTCCTTAGGCCCGCTTGTAGCTCTCCCTCCTTGGCGTTGACCTGCAGAACTCCTGCTCTCTTGGGCTGCACATTCCTCCCATTCTGATTGGCTCCAATCTCCTGCAAATCAGTTTCTGCAACTCTCCAAAATATCAAAGACTTCATCCTCATATGCAGTATAAAACGTTCCACCCGTGGCGAGGTTTACCTTGTTTTTCATAAAATCAGAGAGAGACTCATAAAATATCTGAGCTAGTTGACATTGTTCAATTCCATGGTGAGGGCACTTCCTCAACAGATCATTGAACCTCTCCCATGATTCACTAAACGCCTCACCATCATGAGGATGGAAGTTGTGAATTTCCCTTCTATAAAAGTTAGTTTTGGAGAGGGTAAAATTTCTGCAGAAATTTTCCCTGCATCTCTTCCCATGAATTAAAAGTGATTCCTAAATTGCGGTACCAGGAAAATGCTTTATCTTTTAAGGTTAGAGGAAAATATTTCATTTTTAAAATTTCTGTAGATATCCCTGGAACGTTTTGAGATGAACACCTAATGTGAAAATCATCAAGGAATTCTAATGGGTTTTGAGCAGGCAGTCCATTAAATTCAGGTAAGGAATGAATTAATGCATTGTCATATCGAAAGGAAATACCGTCACCGATGTTCAGATTTACATCGGTTTGACGCAAGCTTCCCGACGGTGTGGACCTATCCAGCATAGTCCTCCTCCTCTCATTCTGCTGGTGCATCTCTTCAGCCATATTTCTCTGCTGAATTTCTGGTTCTGTCACTGTAGAATCCGGAGTGGCGTCTCTAATGTCTTTTTCTGCAGACTTTTCACCAGCTCTTGAGCGTGTTACTACCATAAATCTACAGCAAACGGTTAGAATAACAATGAGCTGAGGATTGTCAAGTCCTGCAGCTCTAGAAAAATCAACAAAAATGACTGTAGATTTAGAGAAATGACAGTAGATTCACAAAAATGACTGTAGATTTACCAAAATGACTGTAGGTTTAGAGAGATAACTGTAGATTCAGAGAAAATAGAATTTTCTACTGTAATACCGTGCTCCCCGGCAACGGCGCCAGTTGATAAGCTCAATTTTACTGTGTTTTTTACTGGTTATTTATCAGTAACATGTGTGAGGATTAAGCTTATTCAACGAATTTATAAACCTCACAAGTTAGGGCGAGTGAGGGTCGATCCACAGGGAGCAAAAGAAAACAGCAGGAAATTCCTTTTCAGTACGTTAAAGTGCAACTTAATCAAGCCGTCTACAGAGAATTTCTCTGTAGACAGATCCTTTGCCCTTTGGGGCAAAGGATCGAACACCTTGCGTGCAGGGACAACCTGCGCGCAAGGTGTTGCGTGCTTGGCGGCCTCCTGCGCGCTGACTATGCAGCGCGCGGCGGCTGCCTATGCACGGAATGCCTGCACGCAACAGCGTGCTGCGCGCGGCTGCGTGCTGCACGCGGTTGCGTGCTGCGTGCGGCTGTGCGCAGCTGTGCTGCGCGCGGCTGCACGCGATCGCGCTGCGCCGGCGCGGCTGCACGCTGGCTGCACGCGCGCTGTGCACGCTGCCGCGCGGCTGTGCGTGGTTGCACGCGGCCAGGCGCTGCTGCACGCGCCGCGTGGCTGTGCGCGCTGTGCTGCGTGGTTGCACGCTGCGTGCTGCGCGTCGCGCGCTGCTGCACGCTGAGTGGCGGCTTTGCTGCACACGGCGTGGTGGAGATGCGGAGGAGTTCTGTTCTTTTGGAAGATTTGGGGAAGACGATTTGAACAACAAAGGAACAAAGTTTAAACTGAAATCAAATCTAAACGAAACAATCCTCAGTTGGGAAACATTGGAAGATCTTGTGACTCTTCCAACCCAACCAAAATTGTCTGAGAAGAGGGATTACAGGGCTGAAGCTTGCGATTTCCCCACGTCGGGTGTCACGTCCTTGCGGCGAGGCGTGGTTCTTCAATCCAAGCTATCTTCAGTCTGTTCTTCCTCTCCAACTCCAAAAGCTCATCAGCTCCTGGAGGGTGCAGAAATCCTCTTCTCCAAGCCCTAGTTTCCTTAGAGAAAATTCTGAACACCTAAACTCCTCTCTCAAGAGAGTATTTATAGGTTTTCTCTTAAGTCATGCCCAGGGCATTTTCGTAATTTTTGCCACTTCGAATTTTTGCCCACTTCTGTTGATCCTTCTCTCTTCCTTGATCTTCTTAACCTGTTTCTAAATGTTCACTAGCCATAAAGCGGTAAATATATTCCACTTGATTCAAAGAATCAAGTGGGGTTAGTGATTTCATAAAACAATACATATGCATGAACTTAGCATGAATTCACAAGATAATTGTAATGAATTTAAACTTGAGAACTTGATTATTTGATGACATATTTTAGAGTCATCAAACACCCCCCAACTTAGATCATTACTAGTCCCTTAGTAATGACATGCAGGTGAGAATAAAAGATGATCTCAAGGTGAGTTTTGACTTCCGATAACTTTGATTCATGCTCTTCTCAAGGAGTATTTTCAGCAATTAAAATTGACCAGCGTAGAAGAAATTTAGGATCTATCTCAGCCTTAAACCTCAACTAAGTGCACATGATCTATGGAGTACATATAGTAAGTACATAGTATATGGAATAAGATCGAGTTAACACCCCAAGCGCACTACTGAACGAGGCGTAGAGAGTGGCATTAATGCTAGCTCAATACTATGGCTATAGTAGCATCGGCTCAAACACACGGGAGACAGCTTTTCCACCTTTATTTTATTTGGCATTTGCTGCTTGTTGGTCATTTTTGATGACAATCAACTTTAGTACTATGATGCAAGCTTTTGCTTGTTTATGCGCAGTGCAGCTTTCACTTGATAGTTTGGTGGCGCTTATCCACTACCCATGTGCCGTCCTTAGTAGACCGGCAGCTTATTCCCCCGACGAAGTTATGTATCCTTCATGGGTCAGGGAGCTTCACTCACGTCATAATAATACTGCCAATGAGCTAACACTAACCCTACTCTCCACTAAAGCTAAAAATTTTTGTGCATGTAAGTGCTAACTCAGCCCGAGGTGGATGGTGAGGTGAGAGAAGTATAATGGTAATAGATACGACTGTCGTGGTATGGATCGTAGTGCACCTAGCTAGGCTTACTTCACCTAGGATTCCCTAGCTGGCCACTCTTGCATTTCTACCCTTTTGAAAAGAATCGAATTATCATGCATATCATTGGACAATCATCTCCTAAGATCATCAAATATCCATGGTTTGTGAATGCAAAAACGAAAAAAATTTCATGGATAATGCATGTAAATGTACTCCCCTCCCCCCCTCAATAAAAGGCATGTTCCTACATGACAAATCATAAATGAGAGAAAGGAGAAAGGAATACCAAACCATGGAAGGAAGGGCAGCGATCAGCATGCGTGTTGTCCAGTGACGTGTTAGGTGGGCGTGGATCGGAGTGGCTGCACACGAGAACAGAAACAAAAACGCAGAAACAAAAACAAAACAAGGAAAGTAATCAAGTAGAGAGAATATGAAATGTAGTAAAAACAAAAACTAATCGGATCATGAGCTATCATGCGATGGCTTTTCTAACGTAATATTCATGGGGCTGTGAAGATCTTCTTCTTCTAAGTAGGGTTTGAGCCGTTGCCCGTTCACAGTGAATCGTCTTTGAGACGTAGGATCTAAAATTGTAACGGCTCCATTCTCAAAAACCTGTTGAACAAGGAAGGGACCATCCCATCGCGTTTTCAATTTACCTGGAAAGAGTTTTAGTCTAGAGTTGTAAAGCCATACTTTTTGATTCTCCACAAAAATTCTTCTCCTCAAGCTCTTGTCATGAAACATCTTCATCTTGGCTTTATAAATCTTCGAATTCTCATAAGCCTCATTTCTTAACTCTTCCAACTCATTCAATTGAAGAACTCTATGCTTGCCGGCTCTATCCAAATCTAGGTTGAGTTTTCTAATAGCCCAAAGGGCCTTGTGTTCTAACTCAAGTGGTAGGTGACAAGCTTTGCCAAAGATAAGGCGGAAGGGAGACATGCCAAGAGGGGTTTTGTAAGCTGTCCTATAAGCCCATAACGCCTCGTCTAGCTTCCTGGACCAATCTTTCCCATCTGGACGCACTATTTTCCTCAAAATTTTCTTCACCTCTCTATTGCACAATTCAACTTGTCCATTGGCTTGAGGATGATATGGGGTAGTGACTCGATGATGAACACCAAACTTTTTGAGGAGATTCCTAAAGTTGTAATTTGTGAAGTGTGAACCTCCATCACTAATGATCGCTCGTGGGCATCCATATCTATAAAAAATGTGTTTTTCAATAAAATTGGTCACTACCTTACTGTCATTGGTTTTGGAGGGAATGGCTTCTACCCATTTGGAGACGTAGTCAACAGCCATCAAGATGTATTCATAACCGTTAGAACTAGGAAATGGACCCATAAAATCAATTCCCCATAAATCAAATATTTCCACTTCTAAGATGGGTTGTAGGGGCATTCTATCTTTCCTATTGATATTGATGGATGCTTGGCATGCTAAACAACTGTTATAAAATTTCTGCGTCATGAAATAATGTAGGCCAAAAGAAACCCGATTCAACAATCTTATGAGCTGTTACCTTGGCGAGTAGTGACCCCTCCTGGTTTTGCGTGGCAGAATTCTAGGATGCTTCGTTGCTCGCTCTCGGGACGCATCGTCGGAGAATTTGATCTTGTCCTTGGTGAAACAGCTCCGGATCTTCCCAAAAATAAAATCGTGCATCCTTGAGTAGCTTTTTCTCTCGTGGAAGTCCAACCTGTAGGAATTTGTCCTGAAACTAAAAGTTGACAATATGTGCATACCAAGGAACGAATGTTCCTTGTGCAGTTAGGACAAATTCATCAGGAAATGCATCATTAATTTGTTCAGGTGGGCGCCTATGATTCGTGAGAGATGGTCGGCTACTACATTTTCACACCCTTTCTTGTCTTTAATTTCCAAATCAAATTCCTGTAATAAAAGCACCCATCTAATCAATCTCGGTTTAGCCTCTTTCTTCGTTAACAAGTATCTAATAGCTGCATGATCAGAATAAACAGTTATTTTACTACCTAGTAAATAAGACCTAAACTTTTCTAAAGCGAAAATAATGGCTAGCTCCTTTTCGGTGGTGGTGTAATTCAGTTGTCGTCCACTAAGGTCCTGCTGGCGTAGTAGATCACCACGGGTTTCTTATCAATTCTTTGGCCTAACACTGCACCTACTGCAAAATCAGAAGCGTCGCACATTAGTTCAAAAGGAAGGGTCCAATCGGGCCCTTGCAGGATAGGCGCATTAACCAAAGCTTCTTTCAATTTATAAAATGCATCTTTAGCCTCTAGTGTTAGTTCAAAATCATTATTTTTAGACGATAAAAGGTTTGTAAGAGGTTTAGAAATTTTAGCAAAATCAAGGATAAAACGTCTATAGAAACCCGCGTGGCCGAGGAAACCCCTAAGGGTTCTTAGGTTGGTTGGAGGTGGAAGGCCCTGGATGATTTCGATTTTGGCCTTGTCCACTTCCAATCCACGGTTGCTGACCGTGTGTCCCAGCACTACTCCCTCCTGCACCATGAAATGAGATTTTTCCCAACTTAGGACAAGGTTGGACTCAATGCACCTCTTCAATACTTTGGTGAGGCTTAGAGGCAGTTCTCAAAGGTAGATCCAAATACTGAAAAATCATCCATAAATATTTCTAAACATTCGCCTACTAAATCAGAAAATAGGGCATTCATACATCGCTGAAATGTGGCGGGGGCATTGCATAACCCGAAGGGCATACGCCTGAAGGCATATGTCCCTACGGGACTCGTAAATGTTGTCTTCTCTTGATCATCAGGATGGATGTTTACTTGGTTGTATCCTGAATAACCATCAAGAAAACAAAAATATTGCTGCCCTGACAGTTTTTCTAGTATTTGATCTATGAAGGGTAGTGGGTAGTGATCCTTCTTTGTCGCCTTATTTAATTTCCTGTAATCAATGCACACCCTCCACCCTGTGGTCAATCTTTTCTGCACCTCTTCCCCTTTTTCGTTCACTTCTACGGTAATTCCAGATTTCTTTGGTACCATGTGTACAGGACTCACCCATCTACTGTCGGATATAGCATAAATTATTCCTGCATTCAACCACTTAATCACTTCTTTCTCAAGAACTTCTCTCATGTAAGGGTTGAGTCTCCTTTGATGCTCTCTACAAGGTTTTGCTTCCTCTTCTAAAAATATCCTATGTTCACAGATCAAAGATGGAATTCCTCTAATATCATCAAAGGTCCAACCTATGGCATTTCTATGCTCCCTAAGTACCTCTAGCAAGTCCTTTTCCTGTTCAGAGGATAGTGATGAAGATATGATTACCGGTAGGATTTTCTGCTCATCTAGATATGCATATTTGAGGGATGAGGGCAAAGGTTTCAATTCTGGCCCTACCTCTACCGAAGGGGGTCTATGATCTCTCCTCTAGCTCTCTACCCTCTACTTGTGACAAGTATTCTTTAACCACATCCTCTCCTTCATCTTCTGCACACAATTTTAACTCCTCATTGCTTCCTACAGGACATTTCATCATTTTCGATATATCCAGTTGAACTCTCTCCTTTCCAATTTTAAACTCAACCGTCCCCTTCTCCCAATCCATAATCGTTTTTGCCGTAACCAAGAATGGTCTACCTAAGATGATAGGAGCTAAACTAATGTCTCCCGATATCTTTACATCTGTCACTATAAAGTCTACAGGGATTTCACAATTCTCTACAGTGATCATGACATCGGTTAACCTTCCCTCGGGTTGCCTAACAGTGCCGTCAGCTAAGAGTAGGTCCATATGAATTTCCTCCAACTCTCCAAACCCACTCTCCTCATATAATGCAGTCGGAATGATACTTATGCTTGCTCCCGTATCTAATAAAACTTTAGAGAAGGTGTTTCCTCCTATTTCGCATGTAATGAAAGGGGCTCCGGGGTCTCTCATTTTGATAGGGATGGCATTAAGAATGTTAGAGGCATTTTCAAATAATTTAACCACTTCCCTAGGCTTCTTAATGGTGCAAGAGTCCTTAAGGTACTTCTTTAGGGAAGGTGCACACCTAAGCATATCTTCGACAGTAACAGTCATGGTGGCTTTTCTAAAATTCTCTAGCAGTCGGTTTTCATAATCAAATATCGGTTTTTTTCTATTTAAAGCGGAAGGGTAGGGAACATGCTGCCCACTCGTAGAAGGTAGAGGCTCCTCCACGTAGGGGGGGTCCTCTCCTTCTCCCTCTTGTGGTTCGGTTCCTTCTTAGAATTCTCTATAGAAGTCCGATAGGGATCCTGAAGTTCTTTCCCATTTCTCAATTTTGAGATGGCTAGAACCTCAGGATCATCTCTATTCTCATCATGAATGGAATGCTGCACATGATGCAAGTTGCATGGATTGATGGACGGTTTTGTGGGAAGTTTATAAGATGTGCAAGGAGAATCTAACGGTATACCTTGGTGTTCAGATTGGACAGGTCTGAGGCTTTCTAGCATCTTCCTCATCTGCTCTTGAGCATCCAGCATTTGCTTCGTTTGAAACTCCATCATCACTTGCATCCGCATCTCCATTTCCGCCCGCAACTTTTGATTTTGCTTTTCGATCATATCTGAAATGACGGGAGTTAATGTGGAGAAATCAGGTTGAGTTTGCGATGAAACCTGATACTGTTGTGGAGGCCTGTGCTGGAATTGTTGTCTCTGCTGGAACGGGGGTTGAGCTGCCGGCTTGTTTCCTTGGTGGAAGGCCTCTCCGTTTGGAAATTTGACCGCTTTTGACCCGCCCACGGTTGTTGCGGCTGGTTGAAAGCCTTCACCTCTTCTTCCATGGCTTGGCAAGCTCCATCTTCATGTTCCCTGCTAAAACAGAGAGAGCAGATCTTAGCTTTAATGATGAGAGAGTTACCTAGGAAGACATTCTTCAAGGTAGAGGTGAGCTCCTCCAATTTCTGGTTGGTCTCCCTTAGGCCCGCTTGTAGCTCTCCCTCCTTGGCGTTGACCTGCAGAACTCCTGCTCTCTTGGGCTGCACATTCCTCCCATTCTGATTGGCTCCAATCTCCTGCAAATCAGTTTCTGCAACTCTCTCCAAAATATCAAAGACTTCATCCTCATATGCAGTATAAAACGTTCCACCCGTGGCGAGGTTTACCTTGTTTTTCATAAAATCAGAGAGAGACTCATAAAATATCTGAGCTAGTTGACATTGTTCAATTCCATGGTGAGGGCACTTCCTCAACAGATCATTGAACCTCTCCCATGATTCACTAAACGCCTCACCATCATGAGGATGGAAGTTGTGAATTTCCTTCTATAAAAGTTAGTTTTGGAGAGAGGGTAAAATTTCTGCAGAAATTTTCCTGCATCTCTTCCCATGAATTAAAAGTGATTCCTAAATTGCGGTACCAGGAAAATGCTTTATCTTTTAAGGTTAGAGGAAAATATTTCATTTTTAAAATTTCTGTAGATATCCCTGGAACGTTTTGAGATGAACACCTAATGTGAAAATCATCAAGGAATTCTAATGGGTTTTGAGCAGGCAGTCCATTAAATTCAGGTAAGGAATGAATTAATGCATTGTCATATCGAAAGGAAATACCGTCACCGATGTTCAGATTTACATCGGTTTGACGCAAGCTTCCCGACGGTGTGGACCTATCCAGCATAGTCCTCCTCCTCTCATTCTGCTGGTGCATCTCTTCAGCCATATTTCTCTGCTGAATTTCTGGTTCTGTCACTGTAGAATCAGGAGTGGCGCCTATAATGTCTTCTTCTGCAGACTCTTCCCCAGCTCTTGAGCGTGTTACTACCATAAATCTACAGCAACCGGTTAGAATAACAATGAGCTGAGGATTGTCAAGTCCGGCAGCTCTAGAAAAATCAACAAAATGACTGTAGATTTAGAGAAATGACAGTAGATTCACAAAAATGACTGTAGATTTACCAAAATGACTGTAGGTTTAGAGAGATAACTGTAGATTCAGAGAAAATAGAATTTTCTACTGTAATACCGTGCTCCCCGACAGCGGCGCCAGTTGATAAGCTCAATTTTACTGTGTTTTTACTGGTTATTTATCAGTAACATGTGTGAGGATTAAGCTTATTCAACGAATTTATAAACCTCACAAGTTAGGCGAGTGAGGGTCGATCCACAGGGAGCAAAAGAAAACAGCAGGAAATTCCTTTCAGATGCGTTAAAGTGCAACTTAATCAAGCCGCTCTGAGAGAATTTCTCTTCAGACAGATCCTTTGCCCTTTGGGGCAAGGATCGAACACCTTGCGTGCAAGGACAACCTGCGCGCAAGGTGTTGCGTGCTTGGCGGCCTCTGCGCGCTGACTATGCAGAGCGGCGGCTGCCTATGCACGAATGCCTGCACGCAACAGCGCTGCGCGGCTGGGCTGCGTGCTGCACGCGGCTGCGTGCTGCGCGCGACAGTGCGCAGCTGTGCTGCGCGCGGCACGCTGCGACTGCTGTGCTGGGCAGCGCGGCTGCACGCGACTGCTGCGCTGCCTGTGACGCGTTGCGCGCTGGCCGCGCTGCACGCGGCTGCGCGCGGCTGCGCGTGTCTTGTGGCTGTGCGCTGCGTCTGATTGCTGCAGCCAGGTGCAGCGGCTGCGTGCTGCGGCGTGCGGCGTTGCGCGGCCAGCACGGGCTGAGCGGCTTTGCTGCACACGGCGTGGTGGAGATGCGGAGGAGTTCTGTTCTTTTGGAAGATTTGGGAAGACGATTTGAACAACAAAGGAACAAAGTTTAAACTGAAATCAAATCTAAACGAAACAATCCTCAGTTGGGAAACATTGGAAGATCTTGTGACTCTTCCAACCCAACCAAAATTGTCTGAGAAGAGAGGGATTACAGGGCTGAAGCTTGCGATTTCCCCACGTCGGGTGTCACGTCCTTGCGGCGGCGTGGTTCTTCAATCCAAGCTATCTTCAGTCTGTTCTTCCTCTCCAACTCCAAAAGCTCATCAGCTCCTGGAGGGTGCAGAAATCCTCTTCTCCAAGCCCTAGTTTCCTTAGAGAAAATTCTGAACACCTAAACTCCTCTCTCAAGAGAGTATTTATAGGTTTTCTCTTAAGTCATGCCCAGGGGCATTTTCGTAATTTTTGCCACTTCGAATTTTTGCCCACTTCTGTTGATCCTTCTCTCTTCCTTGATCTTCTTAACCTGTTTCTGAATGTTCACTAGCCATAAAACGTTAAATATATTCCACTTGATTCAAAGAATCAAGTGGGGTTAGTGATTTCATAAAACAATACATATGCATGAACTTAGCATGAATTCACAAGATAATTGTAATGAATTTAAACTTGAGAACTTGATTATTTGATGACATATTTTAGAGTCATCAACGAGTCGAGTCCAACCACGCCTAGCTGCTCGCACTAATGCTCGCCATTCGGGGTTTAAGTACTCCGCGTAACCATTTTCTACTTTTGTATTTTATTTTGTCTTGTTGTAATTTTGTTTTGGATCTTACGGACTGGGCTGGTGTTTTGGGCCTCGTCCATGTTATGTTTCTTTCGCTCGCTTGTAACCATTGAGTAGAGGCGAACCACGTCTCGCGATGGTTCGCCCTCTACACGACATCACTTGGCACCTATCCTCACTATATAAGGGGATAGCATGCCCAAGTGAAGCCAGGCAGTGTTGAAATTGAGAAATTGTCTCTTAGTTCTATCCTAGAGTTTAGAGAGGTAGTGATAGAAAGTAGAGAGGTCGTGGCTGCCCTCACTCCACGTGGAGACTACTCCGTGGATTAGATCCCACATCTTCACGTCGAGACCACTCCTTCGATTTGTGTTCAACCGTCCTCGTCGAGACTACTCCGAGGCCGAGTGTTAAAGATTCCAGAATCGTCCCTTCTTGGAACCTTAAGGCTTCCTCGTCGAGACCACTCCGAGGTTGCCTTGAAGATTCAAGAAGTGTCGTTGTTGGTGGTGTCGTCGCCTGCCATTCCCCATGAAGACTACTCCAAGGACACGCCATCGTCATCCTCCACCAAGATCCAACCATCTTATCAGCAAGAATTCTCCAACTGATTAAGAAACAGTCACCTTTCTTGAGGTTCTTGGTTGGTGATTCTTCAAGAAATCCCCATTCTTGGAGGTTGCTGCTCATTTTGCACCATCACCACCACCTGTGCCCCGCAACCGTCACCCACCACTGCCATCATTACCGCCGCCGGTGTCCTACCCCACCGCGTCCTCAACAACATCCACCGTGCACCGGTGCGCCCTTGCCCGCGTGCCTGGTGACGCACGCCGCAACCTGTCTCGTGCGCTTCCGCGCACGGCTAGCCCCGCGCGATGCGCGCCTCCTCAGTCCCGTGCGCCGCGCGCCTGTACGAGCGCTCTCCCGCGCTCCCGCGCGCCTGGTCACACGCTCTGCACGTTCGACCACGCGCGCCGCGCCCACTGCCTCTCTTGCTATGTGTCCAGCCATAGGACTGCGCCCAGCTGTGCTCTGCGCGCCGGAACCACGTCGATCGCACTACCCACTGTGTGTGCGCTGCGCGTTCTCCTGGGCCCTGATTACACTCCGCATTCAACTCTTCTTACGGGCGTCTCATCCCTTCTTGCTTCAGCATGTCGTCTTCGAGACCCGTCAACGCCTCGATCTCCGAGTTGGGATATGCTGCTGTGGACTATCGATCACAAGGTACCTGCCCGTCTCCCCTCCATTATTTCCCAGTATTATTACTTGCTGCAGTGCTGTCGTCTCCTATCGATTCCTCTGCTTAGAATTCCCCAAAATTGTCATAGGATAGCCGCTTGTCGAGTGATACTAATTCTTGCGGTTAAGGCTTAATCGTCAACTTAGGCGTGGGACACCTCTAGGCCGTCAAACGCCCCTTGCTCGTAGATGTCGTAGTTGGTTTCAAGGGATCATTGGGAGTTTAATCAGATCAATATCTTTTTTAGTGGACGTCATTGATCTTCCATCCTCATTCGTAGTCATCTCCTATTGCTCAGCAAGGGTTTCTAATTGACATCTGCTCCATATAATTAACTACAAATTCACTCATCGTTGCTCCTGTGGAGTAATACGAGCCGTCCAATCTCGGCACGCTCATTGTATTACATCAGCCGTCTTAACGGCCACTTTGGTCACGACAAGACCACCGCAGCCATAGAATATCAATTCCACTAGCCCTTGCTAAAACGCGACGTCGTCAACATTGTTGCCCAACGCCGCATTTGTGCCTTGGCCAAGCAGGTCAAGAAGAGCGCCGGGTTTGGGACGATGTCAGTATAGACTTCGTGCAAGGGTTACCTCTGACCGCACGACGCCACAATTCCATCATGGTCGTCGTCGGTAGATTTCCGAAGATGGCACACTTTGTGCCTTGCGCGAAGAGGTCCGACGCCACGCAGGTTGCGCAATTTTTCTTCTGAGAAATTGTGCGCCTCCACGACCTGCCAGCTTCGATGTGGGTGACCTAGTGATGGTTAGCCTAAGGCCAGAGAGATATTCTCCCGGGACAGCTACCAAGCTACACACTCATAGTGTCGGTCCATTCTCGATCCTCCGAAGAGTGGGTGATAATGCCTATGTCGTCGAGATTCCTCCTACATAGGGATTAAGCTCCACGTTCAACGTGGTAGACTTGGCTCCGCACCAAACCCCTTCTCGCCCCCTCGACCCAGCCTCTCTAGACCCAATCACTGTGAGTGAGCTACTACGACCACTAACCCGATTGTGTACTACAGGAGATAATTGACTAGCAAGCGATGACGTGTCGATAAGGTTCCTGGTGTTGTGGTTGCGACGGACCAGCGCAGACAACACATGGATTACAGAAGCAGAGCTCCTCTGCCTTCGATCGGATTTACTCCAACCGCTACCCTTCGTTCCACTTAACACGCTAGAGTCGAGTTCTTCTGACTTAGGGAGAGTTGATGGTGCATCGCAGCCCGAGCCCCAAGGAACGTCTTCGAAGATGCCGCCATCATCATCAACATCAGCACGGGCACGCATTCAACCGGCCTGACAAGCCAAGGCGACCGCGCGCACTCTCGGCAAGCCAAGGTAACATGCTCGTATGCGACCCCTTTGACATTGTGCCGACTCGCTGGTGCACCGTGACAACTCGGCTTCTAGTATTCTGTTGTTGACCGGGTCGCATCGACCGGGTCGACCAACGACCGTGCGGACTGTAGTTGCAAAGCCCAGCCCCTAACACATTAGCAGCCTATGTGGGCGATCGCCACGCCTAGTGCACACCTAGCCCGACCGTGGTCAACCCTTGGCGTAGGGCGTGACCACGGCACCAGCTCGGGGGAGGTTCAGGTCCTACTCGCAGCCATCCTGGTCGCCTGACGAAGTTACCCCATTCAGCGACTTAGTCATCCTTGTCTCTTGGACGAGGTCGAGAGGTCTGCCATCGTACCACCGGGCGACTTTGTCGGTCCCGGGAGTGGGTGCACCTAGCTAGTCGGCCCTTGCACGTACCCAATTCACCGGATCTTGCATTGTATCATAGTATATTTTCCTGTTTAGTGCTTCTGGTCGGACGACACCACCGTCGTAGTTCAATACCGTTATCACTTATCGGCACCGAACCATCATATTTGGTGTTGACCAGACGACGTCCCTAACGACGTCCGACATCACCATAATGGAATCATACCCCTCTGATTTTGGTAGACCTTCAATAAAATTCATGGCAATGTCTTGCCAAATTTGACTTGGGATGGGTAATGGGTGAAGCAATCCCGCAGGAGATATGGTTGATGATTTCTGTTGCTGACATACAGGTCATCGATTTACATACGTTTTGATATCTTTTCTTATACCTGGCCATGCTACTTGTTGGGATATCCTCTCAAACGTCCTTTGGAATCCACGATGTCTTCCAATATTTGAGTCATGGAAACCTTGTAAAATTTTGTGGATTAAGGACGATTATGGTAGTAGAATTATGCATCCTTTATGGAGTAGTCAGCCTTGTTGGATGGTATAGTATGGATCTGCGCCACCATCTGTTCTTGTTCCCTTAGTATTCTGTGGAGTTTTGGATCCTCTTTTACTTTTTATATCAGCTTCATCTTATCTAACCAATGCGTGACTCATTTAGAGTTGCACTCGCCATGTGGATCTGATTGTGACCTCAACAATGCATCAGCCACAATATTCTTACTTCCGGCTTTATATTTGATAGTAAAGTCATAACCTAGAAGTTTTGACACCCAACGATGATACTAGAGGGGTACTTTCTTCTGGTCTTTAAGAAAACCTAGGCTTATTTGGTCCGTGTAGATGGTAAATCTACTGAACATCAGCTAGTGTTTCCATCTTTGTACAGCCCATACTACTGCCATAAGCTCCCTCTCATATGCTGATTTAAACCTTGTATTGCAATGGAATGCCTTGCTGTAATAGGCTATTGGATGCTTCTCTTGCAGTAATACTGCCCCCACTACCAACTTGGATGCATCTGTTTCAATACTAAAAAGTAAGAATAACTTAGGTAACTTTAAGATTGGGATTTCTGACAAGGCTTGCTTTAACTGGTAAAATGACTTCTCAGGTTCACTAGTCCAGATGAAACAATTATTCTTCAAAAGAACGGTAAGTTGTTAGGTAATAGCAGCTATTTAGAAACAAATCATCTATAATAGCCTGTTAACCCCAAGAACCCTCTCAACTCCTTTATAGTTCGGGATACTTTCCACTGATTGATTGCTTCAATCTTTGTAGGGTCAGTCGAACCCTCTTAGCTGATATAACATGCCCCAAGAAATCAATGTGGTTATATCCAAACTTGCATTTCTTGGAATTTCTATAAAGATTGTTCTTTGATAGTAGATCGAACACGGTAGCCGGGTGTTGTTCGTGTTGCTGAAGACTTTGACTGTATATTAATATGTCATCGATAAACACCAGTACAAACTTTCGGAGATGTTGACTGAAAATGGAATTCATAAGAGCTTGAAATGTTGCGGGTGCATTTGATAATCCGAAAGGCATCACGTTAAACTCAAAGTATCCATGGTATGTTTTAAAGGCTGTCTTGTGTATGTCCTTCGGATGCATTCTAACTTGATAATACCTTGACGTCATGTAAATTTTGGAAAAAATAAGCATCCCATGAAGTTCTTCTAACAACTCACCCACCAATGGTATCAGAAATCTGTTAGGAACAGTTATCTGATTGAGAGACCTATAATCGATGCAAAGTCGCAAATCCTCCATCTTTCTTCTTTTCTAAAAGAGCCAGACTTGAGAAACTTCTCTTGGAATGCCGAACGACGTTGGTCTCTAGTAATTCCTGAATCAGTTCTTCCAGAATATTCTTGTATGCAAATGAATACCTATAGGGTCTCTTATTAACGGGTTTAGACTCCCAGAGTAAAGGTATTCGATGGTCACAATCTCTGGTTGGTGGAAGGGTCCTAGGACACTCATAAACGTGGGGATATTTATCTTTTATCCAATGCAAGCAGGAGTCAAGTGATAAGACATGTACCTCGTGGAGATGCATAGTCGGATAGCCTCTTAAAACCATAGCAGAATCATTGGAAGAGGAGTTAAAGCTTTTTTGAACATTTTTTGGAATGGTAGAGTTATGGATCAATGTTGAGACTGGAAGAAAATATATAACAAGGCAAAAATTGTTTACCCAAAAATGTCATCTTTTCGGAAACTTTTTGAATCCTCATCCTACAAGAGGATCTAGGCAGCGTAAGCTTCCATCCCCAGGCCCTCCATTAAAACTAGGCCCAGAACAGCCACATGCACTGGTGCAACCTGCCTGCCGTCACGTCTCCACTACCGAGCCGCCTATCATCAACAATGATGACATCGAAGCCACATTCACTCTTCTCTCAAGAAGCCATTATCATTGTCTCTATCTGAAAATTCTTCCTCTTCCCTACATGTACAGCTCACTATTCCGATCAAAATAAAAGAAACAAAAACGATCAACGTTCATGCCAATTGCCGGGGGTGCGCCTCTTCCACCGCTTCAAGACATGAACACAACCTGCCGCCGTGAAGAGCCCAAACGCAGCCATGGCTAATATCGCTGCATTGCTCAGATTCCGGTAGTACCCCCCCTGATGAACAAAAACAAATTGATCACCTTAAATGAACAAGGGAGAAAGAAGAACCAGACAGAGTTTTTACTTACTTGAATGAGGATGAACAGTATGGCGGCATTAGCAGGGGCCAGAGAGAAGCTGATCATGCCTGCCCGGAGCTCGTTTAGGACCAACCTGCGCCAGTTCAGACCCGTACCCACATCAGATCTGCCTCTAAATCCAAACCAGACAGAGAAGGGACCTACGCACTCCTTAGCCGCGCTAGAGACGGAAGGATCATCCCACAGCAGGCATGGAACCCGCAGAACAATGCAACCAAGACCCCAATCTCCTGTAAAAGCAACAGAGATTCACCAAATACTCGTGAGCTTTTCAATTTCTTCATGGGTTTTTTTCTTTTCGTCACTGATCAGATCTGGTAGTCGTAGGCAGCCATGGTCAGAGAGAGACCAGCGGCAACAAATGACAGAGAGAGATAATCTTCTAGCGGGATGAAATATCCAGGGCCAGAAATCCAGGGAAAAACGGTGCTCCCCAACATTCTTGATCCCAGAAAGTAGGGATATATCAAAGATATATTCACATCTCTTCCGTGAGCGTGCACAAAATTGAGGAAATTTTGATGAAACAAAAAAGAAGCTAGAATGAAAGGCACGCCCATTCATCATCATACCATCACTGTCAGCGCCCAGAGCATCCAGAATACAGAAACAGCGAAATGAAGGCAGCCCTGGGCAGCCGACTAGCCATATATGTTTATCTGGAGCAACAACAAGCATAAAATCAAACATGCTGAACAGACAATAGAGGCAAAGCAAAGGTTTTTTCACTAATACCCTTTAGCATGGTCGTGGAGAAGGAACAACGGTACTCCCTGAGAGAGAAGAGTTTGTGGTCATGCCAATTCTTCCTGATGTATAAGGCGCATATCACAGACAAGCGCGCAGGGGGAGCGGAAGGGAAGAACAAGCCGCTCTCAATATCGTCTTTCCAAACGGCAGAGGATCCCCAATCTTATCAAGATCCAAAGAACTAGCCCGCGCTCTTCCTCTTATCCTCCCCGCGGGGAAGATCCGCCGCCAAATCTTCCCCGCCAGCTTCTCGATCGATCGCGTCCCACCCCATATCAATCTTCGATCGATCATTAATATAGTATTTTTTAACTATTATTCTGCGAAACTATATCCCGCGGTGGGAGGAACGATGAAAAATGAGAAAAAATGTAGTTATTCAGAAAGAAAAAACGTATTTTCCGATAATCGCAGATTTTCAAATTTCCCGCCACCGGACCTCCGAAGTAGGAGGAGAAGTCTGTTCCGAAGAAATGTACGACGGGAGAAATCTACGACATTCCTTAACAGTCGTCTCCACTACAAATATCGGCGATGGCGAGGGCGATGAGGAGGAGGATGGCAGCGAGGGAGAGAATGGAGAACGGGAGAGGACCGCTGGTTTGCCCTTATTGTCACCAAGTGTTCCCTTCGAACATGGCGCGGAACGGTCATATGCGGTGGTGCACTGTCGAGCGCCGCGGAAACGCCGCCGAGGCCGAGGCCGCCGCAGCACTCGTCCTCCTTCACCATCAAATCCCCGAGAAGGAACCCGCGGCCGCGCACCTCCTCCTGCTCTTCGGAAGCGGGACGGATCGGACCTCTTAGATCGAAAAATTGTGCTCTACTGATTATTTTTTCTCCGATGTGAGCAATAAAACGAGTATCCACCTTGTCGGAAGAAGGGAATCCTGTTGATAGAAGGAAAAACGTAGGAAAAGCAGTCGATTTGATGGATCTCTTGATGCTCCTTGCAGTGCAGGAATCATCACGGTGGAGTAAATTCGGAGTTTGTTTCTCTATCTAATGCGTACTTTCTATCGTTCTCTGGTGTTTTTTTCTCAAACAGATTGCATAGTGCATTCTTGCCGCTCGGATCTTCCAGATAATCCGAGATATGTCCCGAGAAGATGAACGATCGAGGATGGGAGAAGCAGAGAGGACAAGAAAGGAAATCAAGAAGGACTAGATTGAAGAAATAACTCCAGCCAAAGAGTATATCCATTGATGAAATCAGTACAGTTTTTGAATCTGGGTGATGATCCTTTGTAAGTTATTACTTAATCTTTGAGTGATTATAGAAGTCGGCGTTCCTGATGTTTCTTCTCCTCCTTAATTGTCCCCTGCTTCTCCTCCTCGTGCTCATCATCATGATCTCTCTTCCTCCATCTCTCTCTATCTCTCTCTCTCTCTCTCTCTCTCTCTCTCTCTCTCTCTCTCTCTCTCTTTTCTTCTATCTCGCGCGCTCTCGTTCCCTCCATCTCTCTCTCCACGCCCATCTCTTTCCCTCTCTATCGTCCCTTACATTTCCCTCTATGTCCATCTCTCTCTCTTTCCCTCCATCTTGCGTTCTCTTTCTCTCTCTACCTCTATGTCTTTCTCTCTCTTCCCCTACATCTCTCTCTGTCTTTCTCTCTCTTTACCTCCATCTCGCGTTCTCTTTCTCTCTCCACCTCTATGTCTTTCTCTCTCTTTCCGTCCATCTCGCGTTCTCTTTCTCTCTCCACCACTATGTCTTTCTCTCTCTTTCCGTCCATCTCGCGTTCTCTTTCTCTCTCTACCTCTGTGTCTTTCTCTCTCTTTCCCTCCAACTCGGGTTCTCTTTCCCTCTCTACCGCTATGTCTTTCTCTCTCTTTCCTCCAGCTTGCGTTCTCTCTCTCTACCTCTACGTCTTTCTCTCTTTTCCTCCGTCACTGTCTCTCTCTCTCTCTTATCTCTCTTAAAACACGGGATTTTGCACAGAGCGTGGATATCGCCGATGAAACCGAGATAGAATCACTGAAATAAGAGTTAACAACATTATTGATAGAATCATGGAATGAAGGCAAGACTGGAAGAATAAAAAATAAATAAAATATAAGGAATATTATTTTCCCTATATCGTATATTCAGCGTCTTTTCGGGGCCGTTACGAAATTCGCGATATGATCATAGATTCATTGGTTACTTTTTTTCCTTTGTAAAAAGTCAATTTTTGTTATCGTAAAAGATATTAGTTCACTTTTTATCGGGGACACTGAGAAGCAAGTGCTGATGATCAGTGCAAAAACGAAGAATCGTGAGCAAAGTGGGTCCTAGAAGTATTCTCCCTTTATCCATCTTTTCATCCCTCTCCGTTTTTATTTTGCTCTCTCTCTCTCTCTCTCTCTCTCGCTCTCGCTCTCTCTGTCTCTCTCTCTCTCTCTCCCTCTCCCCCCTTTTCTCTTCTCTCCCTTCCTCCCTCTCCTCTCTCTCTCTCTCCCTCTCTCTCTCCCTCCCTCTCCTCTCTCTTTCTCTCCCTCTCTCTCTTCCTCCCTCTCCTCTCTCTCTCTTTCTCTCTCTCTCTCTCTCTCTCTCTCTCTCTCTCTCTCTCTCTCTCTCTCTCTCCCTCTTTTCCCTTCCTCGTTCTCTGTCTCCCTCCCTCCTCTCTGTCTCTCTATCTCTCCCATCCTCTCTCCCTCCCTCCTCTCTGTCTCTCTATCTCTCTCTTCCTCTCCTCCCTTCCTCTCTATCTCTTTTGCTGTCCCTTCCTCCCTCTCTCTCCCTCTCTCCCTCTCTCCCTCCCCCCCTCTCTCCCTCCCCCCCCCCCTCTCTCTCTCCTTCCCTCCCTCGTTCTCTCTCTCCCTCCCTCCCCATTCTCTCTCTCCCTCCCTCCCCATTCTCTCTCTCTCCCTCCCTGATGGGGGGGGACCATCCTGCCTTAAGTAGTTATCTTCCTGTTTTTTTTCTGTTTGTTTGTTTGTTGTTAGTTTGCTGTTTGTTTGTTTGATTTCCTAGTTTGGGCCCCTTAATTTCCCATATAAAAAGGGAAGGATGCCCATTGTAATGAAGAACGAAGAGCCAAGTGAAATTGAAAGTGATTTTCAAAAATGTAGTCTTTGAATTTTCTTGTCATTTTTAGAAGAGTTTTTGAGAGTTTTTAGTGTATTTTTTGAGTTGGCCAAATTTACGAAATTGCCCTCAAGAAAGGGGCAGTAGGGCTTCTGCTCGTCGACCTCGCCGGAGCTCCGCCGCCTACTTCGCCGGAGCTGCCATTTCCGCCCCTTAGGCTGCTACGGGATCTCCTCGGCCATCTCCAATGGGGACTTCAGCCTCCTCGCCGTCCTCGGCCACCCCTCGGCCGATTCCGGCCACCGCTGGCCGCCAAGCTGAGGCCTCCCAGCCGAAGGTTTCTGGTGTTAAGGACTCTCCGTCACCTGGCTCCCTCGACGACCAAGCTCCTCCGCCAGGTGGCACACCGGACGGCCCAACGTCAGCCGATGCTTCTAGAAGGATGACGTCATGCCAATCCGCCGCCGTATCCGCCCGCCACCTCGAGCCCAGCGTGCCGCCCTCTCGGGCCACGCCGACATGATTACACTTCATTAATTCTGCTTCAACTCTCATCTTCTCTAACTCTACAAATAGCGCTAATCTGTATCTCAAACACAAGCTGTCTTCTTCTCTCTTTATCCATTCTCATCCCATTGAATATATTACTTTCTTAGTTGTTTCTTCCTCTTCCTAGCTCGAAACTTTATCATGGTATCAGAGCCAAAGTCGGAGTTCATCTCCGATGCCAGTCTTGGAAGAGAAGATTGTTTGTCGGACAGGTTGGATAGCTCACCATCGGCACGAAGTCATCAGCGCATCGGACCTGCAAGAATCTGAGCAGCACTTATGCCGACCGTGAAGCTCAACAAGGATAACTACATCATCTGGAAAACCCAGGTTATACCAACTCTCAGATCTCATCGTTTGCTTTCTCATATCCTGGAGGAACCACCCACACGAGCCTCTGACCCTGAGGACGAGTGGTGGTATTACGACCAACATGTGTTGGCTTTTCTATTACTGTCCATGACAGAAGCAGTCATCGGCTGCGTAACAGAAGCGACAACAACGAAGATCGCATGGGACATTCTCGCCAAGGATTTCGCATCTTCAGCAGAAGCTCGCGTCCAGGAGCTGCTCGGAAAGCTCCACACTCAAACCAAAGGGAATTTGAGTCTAGAAGAGTATATATCTCAGGTTCGCACCCTGAGTAGTGCATTGTCTGCCGCCGGAGAAAAGGTCGATCAAAAGACACTGGTCCTTGCATCGGGGATTGGGCGCACCATACGCACCCGTCATCACCACCGTGCGAGCATCAACAGAAGCTATGTCATTCGAAACTATGATCTCGCATCTCCGCGACCACGAAGCGATGCTGAATCGCCATCTCCTCAACAAGGAACCGGCCGAGCTTCCTGCCACGGCCAATCTCGCTCAGTCTAACTCTAGCAACGATACGTCGAACAAAGGTAAGAATAAATACACTAACCGCAATAGGAACAATGCTGGCAGGGGCAGAGGATGAAACCCACACAACGGAGGAAATCGACCACCGCCACGGTGCCGGATATGTTCGCGCACTGGTCATAGAGCACTGGAGTGCTACGATCGATTTAACCAGTCGTACGTTCCACAAGATCCCAGGCCACCCCATACGCAGTGTCCGTCGTTCGACAACTGAAGCAATTACAGCCGACCTCCCTCCATGCACGATCCATTCTGTCAAGCACCACAAGCCCACAGTACGAGATCATCCGTTGCACCCTCTGCCTTCTGGTACCCAAACAGCGGGGTGACGCACCACGTGACCTCCAACTCAAGTCTCATGGCTGACCCACAAGTCTACTCCGGAAACGACAAGATTTACATCGGCGACGGGTCAGGTTTGCCTACTCGTCACTCAGGCCATTCCGTTCTCTCCTCAACAGCACGTCCATTAACCCTTAACCAAATTCTTCATGTTCCTAATATTACTAGAAATCTTCTCTCTGTTAGAAAACTTGCCGAAGATAATAATGTTTATTTTGAATTTCACCCGCATCATTGTTTTGTTAAGGACATAACCACCGGACAGGTTCTGCTCACGGGTCGCACTGAAGGCAGCCTGTACCAATTGACGCCCGCAAGCTCACCCTCAGCCCTTCTGCACGAGCGCACTCTAGCAGAAGTTTGGCACCATCGCCTTGGTCACCCCTCCGTTCGCATCTTACAACATACAATTCGACGTTTTGGTCCTCCCACAACTCATCTCTCTCGTCCCTCTATCTGCTCTTCTTGTGCTACCTCCAAAAAGCATCGGCTTCCATTTTTATATTCTCACCTTCGTAGTCGAAAACCTTTGCAATTGGTTCATTCTGACCTATGGGGACCTTCCCCCGTCTCCTCTCATCTCAATTTCTCTTATTACGTAATTTTTATTGACGACTATAGCCGTTACACATGGTTTTATCCTTTGAAATTAAAAAGCGACGTCTTTGGAATGTTCCTTCATTTTCAATCTCTAGTCGAAAGACAATTTTCCTCCAAAATTGTCAGTTTTCAGTCCGACTGGGGCGACGAATTTCAAAGCCTCCGCACTCATCTTCAGCAAAGCGGCATCCACCACCGGATCTCTTGCCCTCACACGCTCCAACAAAACGGTGCGGCCGAGCGCAAGCACCGCCATATCATCGAAACTGCACTCTCCTTGCTCAGTCACGCCAATCTCCCACAAAAATCTTGGGATGAGGCTGCAGCGACGGCAACCTTTCTTATCAACCGCATGCCGTCACCCAGCCTCGGGCACAAATCTCCCTATGAGCTTCTTCACAAAGCTAAGCCCTCTCTTTCTTCTCTTAAATCTTTCGGTTGTCTCTACTTCCCTTATCTTCGTCCGTATGCAGCTCACAAACTAGCACCGCGCTCCGAACGCTGCATCTTCTTAGGGTACAGCCCTCATCATAACGGTTATCGCTGCCTCTCTCTCCTCTCTGGTAAGTTGTTCATTTCCCCCGACGTCATTTTCTCCGAATCCTCCTTTCCAGGCATTCCTGCCCCCCTCTCCTCCACTCCCGCCACCGATCCTGGTCCCATCCTCGCCCCATTGCCTCTTTTCTCGTCGACCCCGTTCCCCCACCGACCCATACCCTCCCCAAACCAAAATCGTTCCTCCCCCTCTCTTGCATTCGTTCCACCCAACGTCTCACCTCCCTCTCCGTCCTCAACCTCCCCTGATGCTGCCATGCCCCCTCGCCCACTACGCTCCCTCCGCCATATCTACGCCCGCACAATGCCTCTCGACTCTCCCTGCGTCAACCTTACCACCTCCCCTGTCGAACCATCCTCCTTCCGTGCCGCCGCGGCCGATCTCGCTTGGCGCGCTGCCATGCGCGCTGAGTACGACGCTCTTCTTCGCATTTCTACCTGGACTCTTGTCCCCCCTCCGCGAAACGCTCGTATCCTTGGCTGCAAGTGGGTCTTCCATCTCAAGCTTCGTCCCGACAGCTCCGTTGACCGTCACAAGGCTCGTCTCGTCGCCCAAGGATTTCGCCAACAGGCCGGCGTTGACTTCGTTGACTCCTTCAGCCCTGTGGTCAAAATCACGACAATTCGTCTTCTCCTCGCCATTGCGGTCTCCCAGCGATGGTGTATTCACCAACTCGACGTCAGCAACGCATTCCTCCACGGCGACCTCACGAAAACCTTATATATGCGGCAACCTCCAGGTTTCACTCATCCTACTTTGACCTCGCATGTGTGTCTTCTTCGAAAATCCCTTTACGGTTTAAAACAAGCTCGGGTGCACGTGGTTTTTAAAACTCTCCACTTATCTTCTTTCTCTTGGTTTTTCAAATTCTTGCACCGACACTTCTCTTTTTTTTAAAATTACTTCTACTTATCGACTTTATCTTCTCATCTATGTTGATGACTTTCTAGTCATCGGTTCTCACTCTTCCGCTGTTACGTTTTTCCTTCGCTCTCTCATGCAACGTTTTCCCATTCGTGACCTTGGTCCTGCTCGCACTTTTCTCGGCATTCAACTTCTCCCTCACCCTGATGGTCTCGTTCTCTCCCAGTCTCAATATCTCTCTACCCTTCTTCGCTGTGCCAATATGAGTGATTGCAACGCCACCGTCACTCTCGCCCCCGTTTCTTCTTGCCCGGTCTCCGCCCCACCGTGCGATGCAGCGCTTTATCGTCGCATCGTAGGCAGCCTGCAATATCTTACAGTCACCCGGCCCGATATTTGTTTCGCTGTAAATAAGGCTTGCCAACACATGCATCAGCCCCAACCGCATCACTGGAAAGCTGTTAAACACCTCCTTCGGAACCTGAAAGGCACCTCCGATCTTGGTTTATTCTACACTCGTCACACTATCTCCTCCTTAACTTTATTTAGTGATGCAGATTGGGCAGGGGACTCCTCAGACCTCCGCTCGACCAGCGGCTATCTCATTTATTTTGGCGCCAACCTTATTTCTTGGAGCTCCAAGAAACAATCCACCGTATCCCACTCCAGCACTGAAGCGGAATACAAATCGAAGGCTAATGTTACTAGTAAATTTATTTGGCTTAAATCTCTCTTGTAGGAACTTTGTCTTCCTTTCCAGAGCCCTCCCACTCTTTGGTGCGACAACCTCGGCGCTACCTACCTTGCTAAAAATCCAGTTTTCCATGCCCGCATGAAGCATGTCGAAATTGATTTTCACTTCGTTCGCGAGCAAGTCGCGGCCAACCATCTCCACATCGCTTTTCTCTCCAGTCGCTCCCAGCTGGCTGATCTTCTCAACAAGAGCCTGCCCAAACAGCCGTTTCTCACCCTTCGGTCCAAGCTCAACCTCTGCTCGACGCTGAGCTTGCGGGGGTGTGTTAAGGACTCTCCACCACCTGGCTCCCTCGATGACCAAGCTCCTCCGCCAGGTGGCACACCGGACGGCCCAATGTCAGCCGATGCTTCTAGAAGGATGACGTCATGCCAATCCGCTGCTGTATTCGCCCGCCACCTCGAGCCCAGCGTGCCGCCCTCTCGGGCCACGCCGACATGATTACACTTCATTAATTCTGCTTCAACGCTCATCTTCTCCAACTCTACAAATAGCGCTAATCTGTATCTCAAAGACAAGCTGTCTTCTTGTCTCTTTATCCATTCTCATCCCATTGAATATATTACTTTCTTAGTTGTTTCTTCCTCTTCCTAGCTCGAAACTTTATCATTTGGCCCTCCGTCAGTCACCGTTCGAACCCGCCGCATCCAATCGCTCGGCCATATCCGACGTCCTACAGCGGTCAATGACTGTCTGGGCGCTCTATTGAGACGACCTGATCACCTTTCGGCTGCCTAGTCGCTCGGCCGCCGTCGATTGGCTGCTCGGCGGCTTGGCCTTCCTCGGCTGCCATGCCGCCCTCGACTGCCATGGCTGCCTACCCGCCCTCGTCCGCCGACCACCGTGGGTCGCCAAGCCGCCCTCGGACGCTCCCGCGGCCTCTCCAGCCGTCTGCAGCTGCTAATAGCCGCCACCAACCGCCACGAATCCTTGGCTGTCGTGGCCCCCACGGCCTCCACTGCCGCCCGGCCGCCCTCGATCGACCAACCACCCTCGGTTGGCCCTCTGCCTCCCTGGCCGTTGGCTGCCGCCAATGCTGTCTCAACCACCTTTGGTCATCCGACCGCCTACGGCTCCCCAGCCACCGTCCGCCAGTCCGCCTCCGGCCCTCCACGGGCTTCCAGCCCCTCCGGCCTCCTCCAACGGCCTCCGACTGCTTCCGGTCGGCCTCCGCCCGAAATGGCCCCACCTCAGGCTGCCTTCCGTGCGTCACGACCACCTCGAGTCAGATCGCCACCTCCGTCAGCGCCAACCACTGGCAACCGTCTATGGACGCATCTAGGATCATCCACCAGCCGCTGTCCCTTGCCGCCTTCGTCCGCCCTCCGCCTCCGTAGCCGCCACGGACACCTCTACTTCCCACATCTGCCTCGTCCGCCCTTTAGCCGACCTGATTTCCATCGCTTGCCTCCGTCATCCTAGATCATCGTGCATCACCTTGTCATCCATACCGTGCACGATTTAGAGATCCGCACCTGTGCCTACCTGCACCGTAGTGTCCACCTGCGCCATATGCGCACCTAGCGTTCTTAGAGTAGATTTGAGTAGAGTGGTCGTCGGACGACCCATGCCCAGTATCTGTTAGAGTAGTTTCAAGAAGAGTTTGGAGAAGCGTAGTCCTTCGTAGTAAGCTAGAGCATTCTTAGATAGAGCCATAGTAGTTACAGCCTTCGTAGTTAGAGACTTCGTAGTCCACCAATAGAATGTAGATGCAGCTGCCTTATGCCGCTGCGCCGTCCGTAGCCACCTACCCGTCACTCCGGTCTCCTAGAGAAGCTTCAGAGGAGACGATTGTTGGATGACACGCCGCCGCTAGTTTACCGCTGCAAGTACATGACCGCAGTAGGATATACAGCCGCCGTTCCGCACCGACGACGCCTAACTTTGCCGCTTGATAGCAGAACGAAGCCGGGCCCACTCCGCAACCACTATCGAAGCGTCCGCCCCGTGCTGCCGCTCCGTTGCTCTGCCCTCCATTCCTTGTGGTGTTAACACGAGCCGCTCGATCCCGGCAGGTCATGTCACATCACTCCCTCCCTCTTTGTCTCTCTCTCTCCCTTCCTCTCCCTCTCTCTTTCTCCTTCTCTCCCTCGTTCTCTCTCTCTCCCTCCCTCCCTCCCTCTCCTCTCTCTCTCCTCTCCCCTCTCATTCCTTCTCTCTCTCTCTCTCTTTCTCTCTCTCCCTCCCGACCGAACTCGTTCTCTCCCTTTGATGGGGTACCATCTCGCCATCAAGACGGAACGACGCCAGCAACCTCACCGAGCCACACAAGTTGACGGCCGCGATGCCTCGTTCAAATACTCCTTTTATTGTTGTAATTTCCCGTTGTATTTTGTACTGGGCCTATCGTGTTTTGGCCTTGTCCATTTTGAACATTTTTTATTTTCTCGTCGTTTTGAGAGAACCGCTAAGGACGACATGCCCAAGAGGACAGACAAACTGAATTGGTGAAATCAAGTAATTGTGTTTTCTTTCCCGTTTCTCATAGTTTAGATAGCCTCAGATAGCTTGGAGATCGTTGATAGCTTGTAGAAGATCGTGGGCAAACGTGGTCGACTCCACGACGCAGGATTCGGTGGAAGTCGCCAGCGATGCCTAGTCCCTGCTGCATGTGATCCTTCGATCAGGAATTTTCTTCTTGATCACGTTGCCGCTACCAGTTCGCGCAAGAAGAACCTGCTTGGATAGATCTGTGAAAGTGTCATCGCCTGTCCTAGTGTACGAGATCGTGATGACCTTTTTTTCCCCAACACCGGACAAGAACAAGAAAACCTCGTTCTTGGGAACCTGGTGCAAGAAGGTCCAAGAAACCCATTCTTGGACCCCCTTTCCCCAACCGGTATTCCCAGATCGTGGACCTCGGAGATGCGTTGCCGTGCTCCAACAAACCTTTTCTCCAGCACGTGGGTCTCATCGTGCGCCTGTGCACATTTCGCCTGACGTGCCACCGTTGCAGAAGCCGCCGCGCCGTCGTTCCTTTCTCCGGCAAGCCGTCTCGCCGTGCATCATCACGCGCGCCGCATCTGGTCACGTCACCATCACCTCAACGCTGTTGCGCGCGATTACCTGCCCGCGTCGCTCTTTTGCACCACAAGACTTTCAACCCCCTTTCACCTGAACAAGCCACTCCAAACCGTGGTCTTGCCCCGCTGGTGTGCCGTCGTGGTCTGGGTTGATCACTCGATTTTGGCTGAGCCGACGTTGGAAATTGGTCCAAAGAAGTTCATCCATTCCCTGGCTGAACCGTTGTGGTCTGGGTGGATCGTCCCAGACGTGGACGACGGACGGGATAGGACGAGTTTCATTCCGTCTGACGTCCAGAGTTAGTTCAGCGACGAAGGACGGGATGGCGTTTTCTTCCGAAGCTTCAAAAACCGTCCCGTCCAATCTTCCCGGGATTATTTTTCGTCCCGTCCAGGTAAAAACCATCCCCTCCCTTGTCCCGGACGAAAAAAAAGTCATATTTCAATAAGTTAATAATTTGTTTTTTTTGCAACAAGGCGCCCATCAGCCCGTCCTAATTGTTTCTACGTTTTCGAAAGAAGAACACGGCCGACCAAACGACTAGGGGGACGGCAGCTGCAGCCACTCTCCTCCACCCCCTCTGGTGCAACCACCCTTCTACGGGAGGCCGTCGGTGGCATTCGTTTCCCCAACGACCTCATTGTCAGAGATCGCTTCCCCAATTGACGTCTCGAAGATCGCTTCCTCATCGTTAGAGATCGTTTCCCCCAGGTATGTGCATTCCTCGCTCAATCTCTCTTTCTCTTGATTTCTATCTTTCTCAGTCTCTCAATTTTCCCTCTATCCATGGCTCCGTCTCTGTCTCTTTCTCTCGTTATCCATCTTGCTTCCTCCCTCAATTTTCTTCCTCTCTCAATCGCTCAATCTCTGATATCTTTCTCCATGTCATGTTGTTTCTTTCTTGGATCTTTCACTCTTTATCCTGCTGTTTATTTCGTTGATCTCTGGTCCTTTACCGTGTTCTATCTTTCTTCAATCTCGCGCTCTCTAACTCGTTATTTCTTTCTTGCCCCCTCTCGCTTTCTTCAATCTCTCTCTTGATTAGCATCTCTTTCTATAAACCTTTCTCTCTCTTTAGTCATTCTGTGATATTTTTCTCCCTTCCTTAGTTTCTTTGAATTTGTCCCTCTCTTTCGTTCATCTTTATCACTCGCTTTTCAGTTACCTGCTCCCTCTCACTCAGTTTCTTGCTCTATCTTTACTCTACTTCTTTATTTGATCTATCTCTTTGTCCTCTTCTGTTAAGTATATCCCGTTATTTCATCTTTCTCTGCCATTTTTCATCTCTTATTTCCATACCTTTTGCTGATCTCTATATCTTCCTCTCTCTACTCCATCCGCGTGTTTGATTCAAATCTTTCTTCCTACGTTAAGTCTATGTCTTACTTCATCTCTTTGTGTCCTCCTCTGTTGAATATATCTCGTTATTTCGTATTTCTCTGCCATTTTTTCTTCTCTTATTTCCATCTCTTTTGCTGATCTCTCTTTATCTTCCTCTCTCTCGTCCAACCCCGTGTTTGATTTAAACCTCTCTCTTCCTATGTGTAGTCTATGTCTTCATCTCTCTTTGTTCTCCTCTGTAAAGTATATCCCGTTATTTCATCTTTCTCTGCCATTTTTCTTCTCTTATTTCCATCCCTTTTGCTGATCTCTCTCTATCTTCCTCTCTCTAGTCCATCCCCATGTTTGATTTAAATCTCCCTCTTCCTATGTTTAATATATGTCTAACTTCATCTGATGTAACACGACGACCGGCTTTGGGTGATTCGTGTTCCACCTAAGGATGTCGAACGGGAATACGATGAAATGCGATGTAGTGATGCAAATATTTAAGAGAATTCAACGAAACATGGAAGCCAAACGACCCAAGGCGTAAACAGTTAATGACATATGATGGGTTTTATCACAAACAGGCTCCCAATGACCCACGTAATCGGTTTGAGGAGACAATGTAGTGGGGGACGACTCTCGTCCCAGGATGTCCACACCGTCGCATGTACGAACCGATCCAGCATCGACCAGGAAATTCTCTAACTAGAGACAAGGGCTATTTGAATCATATTGTTAATTTCTCTTGGGTCGATGAGTAGTTGAAAACCGGCACTGAAAGCGGTAATACTGTAAAGAAAGGGGAGAGGAAGTGACCTGTGAACCGTGGTCAATCATTGAAAGAGAGTGTTGTCTGCGCAGACTCGTGAAGTAGCTTGAGTGCATTTTCAATCAGGGCCAATGGTAGCTGGTAGCGTTGAGGAGATAGAATGACACCAGACCACTGGAACGCTGGTCTATGTACTGTCGGCGAGTTTGAGGGAGCCAAGACGCACAAGCAAGACCGAAAACATCAAGTTTTTTGATGCAGCATGACTAGGGGAGAATGGGTAGGAAAGACTATCTAGTGTAGAGTGGGATAAACCAGACCACAATTCACACGATCGAGTTCGAAGATCTAAGTCCAGTGTAAATACTGATGGCGTAGCCCCTTTCCTCGTTTGAAGGCGGGAGTAGTGTCTTACAACTATCGCGGTGAAAATAAAGTAACAATTTCAATAAATGCGACCAGTCGATCGCTAGAAGATTCAAAGGCCTAATCAACTAATCGCTAAAAGATTCAAAAGCCCAAAGCTAGTTCCGACGGCGGTGGACAAACATTCGAATAACACTGGACAAAGAACACTAACACCAAAGAGTGCAGAAAGTACCTCAGCACTAGAGTAATGCGTCGTGGCGATGCCGGGAAATTTTTGACAAGTCGTTGACAAGACGATCGACGTGTGCTTCGACAGGGTGTTGCGGATCCAACCTAAATGGCATGTGGGGCGTGCGCTTGCAGAACAAGGCGCGAGCAGGTAGATGTACGTGCGGAGGGCACAGGTGGGCGGCCTACTGATATGAACCCCCTGAGGACATATTTAGAAAATAGAAGAAAGAAGGGGAGAACAAGATTGGCCACGTCGGACGACCTTCAAGAAGACCATTAGGCGAGAAAATAAGCCTATAAATAAGAAGGCAGGGGGGGGTCTTGAGGAGCAGGAAGTCAGTTGGCGCATCTAGCTCGAGTGGAGATCCTCGGACTCGTTGGACGATGAGAGCAATCCGCCTCATCGCATTTCTATCTTTTCTTCATTCTCGTTGACCCCTCTTCGAAGAATACGGGCGTGGAGATTGTGTTGTTCTTGGACACTTCTACATCAGGAATCTGGCATTCTTTTCTTGATTTGGTAATTATGTCTATTGAGACGACCTAAGATCTACTGATCTTGAGAGAGTCCTAACACCTACGCGCGATGGGTGTGCGCGGGTGGCCTGCGCACGGCGGGTGCGAGCGGGCAGCCTGAGAGCTATGGGGGCAGATGGAGGTTCTGCGTGCACAGAGTGCGGGCAGTGGCTTTGCGCGTGCGGGCGTGGGCAGGCAGCCTGCGTGCAGCAGGCGCGGGCGGGCAGCTTATCGCTGTGGCCCGGGCGATGGCTCTTCGCGCGGCCAGGCGGCTTGCGCGCGGTGGGCGACCTGCACGAGGCAGATGCTGGCAGGCGGATCGGCACGCGAAGGACGCGGGGGCTAGAGGCTAAGGGTCTTCCCTCGACGGCGGCGGCAGTGGCAAGATACAACGGCAACGCCTGGGGAGGGACGAAAGCTAAGGTAAACGTCCTTTTTTGAAGAAGAAACTTCAATTACAAAGAAAATTCACCAAGTGTTTATTACAACATTGGCTTATGTATAGGCCTTGGAGGAAAGAGAAAATAGGATAACTATTAATTTAAAAATCTTATATTTAAACGATGTCGGCGACGTGTTGACGTGTCACGTCAAAGGACAGTTTTGAAGCTGGTGTTGATGACGTGTCATTACACGCGATGTCTTGTGCGAAGGTGGAAGCACGTCCGATGCTGATGCGTTGTCGTGGTCGCTACCATCTTTTTTTCAGCACAATCGGTGTTGGCTGGTATCAAAGTGGTCGGAGACCTAAATGGTTGGCTGCTGTCCAATTGTCGACGGAACAACCAAACTACAATCGACTGCCAGCAATCTAGTGACCGTTGGTCATGCCCACGACAGTTGTCTCTATTGCCAAGATGATGTTGAGAGCCAAAATGGTTGTAGGGATTGGGCGATGACAGCGTTCCACCGCAGAAGTTAGGACTGCCAATCATGGCCGTGAAGAGAGGGATCCTATTCATGGAGGACCTCGTTGTGGTTGTGGAGGTGTTGGGAGTCACTACAACCGAATATGGAAGAATCTGGAAAGGTCGATGCAGTCACCTTATTGATTGGGACGATGGAATAACCGCTGACAATCGTTTCTGATATTGGGACCACCATAGGCGAAGAGAGTCTTGCCAACATCAGTCGAGGTTGACGACATGTTCCTTTTGGAGGGAAAACTAACGGAGCTTGATAGTCGAAGTTGAAGGTTCAACCTACCGTGTTGCAGATCTCTGCGACGAGAAGTTGATGCGCCATGTCTTTTAACAAACCACGGGTCCTTCCGACGGGGGTAGGGCCCTCAGTGGTGCGGGGAAATGATGATGATGAAGAACAGGAATCTCCTTATTCAAATACCATTGTTGAAACACTGAATTAAACCTTCAACAATGACTGAATTTCTTCTACCTTTCTTCTTTGATGATCTTCTGATTCCGCTTCTACGCAATCCTCTTCTTTTACGATGATTTCTTCCTCTTCTGCTTGTTCGATGATCTATTCTTCTTCTTCCTTCAGGTATAAAGCACGATAAAGAAAAGACTAACTGCCAATGAATGAAAACGAGATCTGGAAACTTCAAATTGACAAGCATGCGTTACTTCCCACGTCCACCCCTCCCCCTTCTTATGGAGAGGGAGTGGCAGTTGTGGGTGGCCCAATTGGGCCTCCTTTTAAGGGGAAAGCCTATTGGGCTTCCCCTTAAAAGGGTTCTTTAGGGGGAGAAGAGGTCCAATAGGGATTTCCTCTCGCTAAAGATGACACTAATTCACGAATTAAAATAAAACAAACACAAGCAGGAGGTCGTTACTCACGCAGGAGGGGCCTCCTGACAATCCAAATATTAAAAAAATGAAAATTACATAAAGACACATGACATGAAGCGAGATGACGATGTCACTTCTCAAACCCGATAGTGGTTTTGTAGATTCTTCATGTCGGCACAGGCTCCGCGTCGCAGCTGACGACGGGTCGGGACATGATCGACTGGATGGTCCTCCATCATCGTCTCTCTTTGTCCTCCTTTGTTAAGTCTAATTCTTTATTTGATTTTTCTCTGCCATTTTTTTTCTCTTTTTTCCATCTCTTTAACTGATATTTCTCAATCTTCCTCTCTCTAGTCCATCCTTGTGTTTGATTTATATCTCTATCTTCCTACATTTAGTCTATGTCTCCCTCCCTCCCTACGTTTAGGATTCGATCAGTCCATGGAGTAAATCTGATTGATGGATTGTTTGATCTGATTCATATAAGTTTCCTTCAATTGATTAATTGTAATACAACATCATTACTTTATGCATTTTTTTACTTCTATGAACTTAGAGTTTGGAAAACACTTATATATATCTCTATTATTTTTTTTATATTTGAATGTGTCTCTAGTGTGTGATGAAAATTCTGCGTCACACGCATTGTACGAATGATTGCATATTATGAATTAATTTGGTAGAGTTATGGAGTCCACATCTTTTACTACTTCAAAATCAATGGCTAGGGCTACGCCGTTAATGTCAATGGAGTGTTATCCCGTAGAGGTTGATAACAACGTCTCATCTCGAAGCGTAAGACATAATTGGTCTAAAGTTTTAGATCAATTTGTTTAAGTTGGCCTAGACAAGTACAAGTGTACGCGTTATTAAGCGTAGAACCCCACCCATAAGGTCATCATCAATCGCAATAAAGATAAGAACACAAATGTATTTTGGAGACATCTAGAGAAAGCAAATTGTAAATTTCACGAGGAAATCAGGGGAGGCTTGATGAAGCAGAGAACTATTCACCACTAAGAATTATTGTCCCACAAGTTGTACTTACGCGGCATCAACGTGGTGCGCACGAAGGAGGAGTTCTTCAGGTTCATCTGCTACAACGGTCTTCCTTTGCAACTTGTGAAGAAGAAGTCGTTCTGAAGACTATAGTTCTACGGGACACAAGTGGTTGGGGACATCCCTGGTCTCGATGCGGTCAAAGCAACGACTAATAAGATGTATAGAGAAGTCCAATTGATAGAGATGTTTGCTGACGTCCGTAGTGTCTATTTACCATGGATGCTTGGACATCCGAAAATAACCTCGCCCTTCTAGGTGTCACTGTCCACTGGAGTGACCTGACTAGAAGCTCTACGAGCTACTTCTTGCTCACAAATGGATCAAGGATCCCATTGCGGCACCAACTTGGGGAGGATTGTCATAGAAGTTGCATATGAATATGGCAACGAGTCGAAGCTTTGTGCCATCACCAAGGACAATGTGTCTAACAACACAACAATGCTGGCGTCTATTGTAGAACAATTGAAGACTGTAGGCCCACACTTCGCTATGGGCCGACACGTACCATGCGTTGCCCATGTACGCAACCTCGTAGTCCAGACCAGACTGAAGATCATTCGTAATCCAAAGGCACCGGGAAGTAATATGCTAGGAGTTCAAGATTTTCTCCCAGATACAACGATGAACACGGATGAACCGACCGAATCACAAGTCGATGAAAATACTACGATGATAGTTGCCCCTTTGGGATTAGCCATTTCACGCGTGAGAGCCATCACTAATCCTATTCAGGGATCCATGCAACGAATGAAGAAATATGTTAATATGTGCAAAATGTTTGAGCTCCTGAATTCAAACAAGATAAAGGTTGACTGCCCAATGCGTTAGAAATATTGTGAAATGGCTGGATCCAGCATAGTTGGCTCAACACAGGAGTCTAAGTGCCACATCCTATGTGTTACCATATGTAATTCTACCTATTGTATAGCCTCTACGATACAATCGTAGAAACTTTGATCAGTTGGGTCAGATGGTCGAGGTTACTCTTCTTGGTAGAGAGTTAAAGTGATCACTTGATAACTGAGGTTGATCCACCGGCTCCATGATGCAAATTGTGGAAACGTGATGATGCAAACGTCCACGTATTCCTCTTGGCTAGTTTGACAAAAGATATGCTTCCGAAGATGTCCTTTTTGAAAACAGCCAAGCAAATTTGGGATTACGTCCTGATGACAGTTGTCAAAAGGAGTGTATGACCTGCTTGTGAAGGTGTGGAGTATACAACAAGGAGGCAGAACCGTGCCGGACTATGTGAGTGTGTTACTGTCTATCTGAATTGAATTAGATTATTATCAACCAATATTGAATCCAAATGAATGAGAGTACACCCTAAGAGAGCGTATGTTTAAGTTTCTTATAGGTCTGAATGCTGAATATGAGGACTCGAGGATTCAAATTCCAAATCAAGAGAGAGTCCCTGATCTTGAAGAAGCAATCAATGTTATACTAGAGGAGGAAAGCTGCCATCTACAACTGAATTCAGGGGCAACAAAAGAAAAAAATTCTGCATGTCTAATGGTTGATCAAATGGATAGAAAACTTTAAATGAATTGAAGATTGCTGAATAAACAAAATCTTCCATTATGAATTTTGATGAATTTCAAACATTGTGAAGAGTCAAGATCAAGGTCTAGGTTAAAAGGGAAATAAAAGTCTACAGTTTCTTTTTAAATGTATAGGTTTCAAATTTATTTCTATTTTAACATCAATGAGAGTTATAAGGGAATTTTAGTAAAATATAAAAAAGGGGAAATAAAGAGGCACCAAGTTGGAGAACGAGAAGGACACCGGCGTGAAGATTTGGTGAAAAAGGGGCGTTGAAGCTTGGCAATTAATGTGACTTGGAGAACTTGGTGTTTTGCAATCTTGAGGATTTGGAGATCTTGGCGCTTTGAAATTGTGAGGATTTGGAGATCTTCGTGCATTTTCCATTCTTGGCAATTTTGAGATCTTGGCAAGCTGCAATATTGTCATTGTTGCAATCTCGGTGACCAACAAAATCTACACTAACAATCTGGTTTGGAATCTCATCTGATTTTCAATCTTGACCTTCATATTCCGATTTGCAATCTCATATCATTTTCAATATTGACGTTCATATTCCTATTTGCAATCTCATCTATTTTCAATCTTGACATTCATATTCCGATTTGCAATCTCATCTGATTTTCAATCTTGATATTCATATTCCGATTTGCAATCTCATCTGATTTTCAATCTTGACATTCATATTCCGATTTGTAATCTCATCTGATTTTTGATCTTGAGATTCAAAATCTGATTTGCATTCTGATCTAATTTTAGATTCATCATTCACAATCAGATTTGCATCCTCAGTATTCACAATCTGTTTTTTGATTTCGTCATTCAAAATTTGATTTGCATTCTCATTATTCACAATCTGATTTTCAATCTCATTACTCATAAATCTTGTTTGCAATTTTGTGAATCAAAATCTGGTGAGAAATCTCAACATTCAAAATCTAGATAAAAATTTATGATATTCATAATCTGAATTTTTTAAAAATTTTGATTTTCGTAATCTGGATTTAAAAATTGTGACATTCATAACCTGAATTTAGAAATTGGGACATTCTTAATTTGACTTTTTGAAAATTTAATTTTCAAAACAAAATTTGCAGTCTTAATAATCCATTTCAGACTATTGATCTTGATTTCTTTCTATTATCACTAATTTCAAATGAGTCAATCTTAATCCTCCATCTTTGATTGAATTGATGTTGCAAGGTTTTGAAATTAAACATATTCTGAGTATCTGCTAAACAGTTGATCAAGAGAGATCTATATTTCAATTTTATTTTTCTGTGAAAATTTTACAATATGAAGAAAATATTATCTACCTGCATATATGTGTGTTGTCTTCGTTTGTATGTTGGTTACAGGGTGAAGCAGATTGATTGAGAAGGTAACAAATATATTATTTGAAAAACATTGATTGTTGGTTACATTTACATATTAAGGATTGCAAAATATTCATGTTGCATTAAAACAATTTTATATTGAAAATTGGAATACTTTTGTTTTTTTTAGCTAACATCCCAGGACATTTGAAGCATACAACATTGAGTGAAGGCAGATTGGGCCAACTGTAAGAGACTTGAGTGCTCCATTGGAAGAAAAAGTGAAAGGATGCATACCTTCAAAAGCTAAGGGGGCTCAAGGTCATTTACGTTTTCAATTTCTAGATAGGAGATATCCGTGTATCCCTATAACCAGGCGGTTTTAGCTTGGGGGGCTTGTTAGGGACTTGTTAAAAACTCCAGTTGGATATCCTGGACAGGAGTAAGGGACTAGCCCTAATCTGTATAAAAATATTTGGTGTCCTCTTCCTCTTTCATCATCCGTAGTAAATAAATAGATAATATTAGGATTATAGTAACACTTAAAGTAGTTAATCGAAGAGGACTAGTCTAATTCACCCCCCTATTAGACCATTCATTGTTGAATAATCCAACATCAACAGGAGGAAACCCAAATTGGCAGTGTTCATGGAAGTGTTGATCCAACTCGCAAAGGTCAAAGAGGAAAATTTTATCAAAATAATTCATGGTGTAATTACTGTAAATAAAGAGGCCATACAAAGGCGAATTGTTGGGACTTGGACTGACGACCTCCGAAGACCCAGTCTTATTCTGTATCTATTCAAGAAAGGTGCCAAGAAGAAGGAGAAACATCAATCTCAAATTATACTTGGAATATGTCCAAGCGAGGGGATGATGAAGTCAGGTCCATAAGGGAGGAACTAGAGAAGTTGAAGTCATTCTTTAGTTCTACGTCCATGGACAAATCTTGTCCTAGATCTGGTAAGCATCTTTCTCCTGACCATATTTATATGGATTGGATCTTGGACTCCGGGGCCATAGATCATATGACTCCATATTGATCAAAATTTTGATCTTCACTACAGGAGGTGAAATCTTATCTGTGATGGTTATGGGTGACGTGAAAATAGAGGCATTGGGAGTACTAATTTTTTTTTAAATGTTCCTAACCTCAAAGCCCAGTTGTTATCTCCTAAACCTTTGGTCAAGAATATTAATTGTGCACTGACTATTGATTCTACGGGTTGTTTTGTGTATGACAAAGCAAGGAACCTAAAGATTTCTCCCTCTAAGGAGAGGAATGGCTTGATCTATGTTAAAGATGAAATGAAGGCAGGGATGATGGTGAATTCTCAAATGATGGAAGACAACAACAACAAAGGACTTAAAGATCTGAAAATTTTACATTCTCGTTTGGGACATCCATCTTTTGCATTGATGAAACAAATGTTTCCTTGCTTTGCAAAAGATATTAACATGTCAAAGTTTATTCGCGCGTCATGTCATCGCGCAAAACATAATAGGGCCTCATATAATAGACGGATAAAGCGAAGGAGAACTCCATTCTATCTTGTTCATTGTGATGTGTGGGGACTAGCACCCCTGTCCTCTCTTATAGGTGCGAGGTGGTTTCTTATCCTAGTGGATGACTGCTCAAGACTGACTTGGGAACATCTACTTAAGCCTAAGTCAGAAGTGATGAGAGTGATACAAGAGTTCTGTGTTGGAGTGAAGAACCTATTTGATATTTCTATTAAATGTTTTTGATCTGATAGTGCAAAGTATTTCTTTAATGAGACGTTGAATGCCTATTTGTTGACACATGGAATAGTGCAAGAGTCATCGTGTGTGAACACCCTACAACAAAACGGAGTAGCAAAAAGGAAAATTGGGCATGTGATTAATATTTTCAGGACTCTTTTTGATGTAATATGATGTCGGCCGGGATCGAGCGGCTCGTATTACGTCACAGGAATTATGATGCGATGACGTGAGATGTAATTCAATGCACGAGAAAATAGCGGATGAGCTGTAGAGGGAATCGGCGGATAACGGTGTCGGCCATGCCGGTCAACGAGAGAAGAATGATCCCTAGATCAAACTCCCAAATGACCCGCGAAATCAACTAGACGTCTAGACAATGATGGGCGTATGACGGCCATGGAGTGTTCGGCGTCTAGGCCAAAGAATATCCGTCAACCTCGAAGAATTCCTACACTTGATGATGGTGGCTATCCTATCCATGAATTGTAATGAAAATAATGGCAGAGGATGCAATAGCGGAAGATGAGACTGAAAAAGATAATAATGCTGGTAAACGGAGGGGAGACGAGACTAACCTTAAGTCCCGCTAATCCACGGCGTCAAATCTCGTTCTGGCAGGTGATGTGGTGTAGACGGTAACGTGTTGGTAGACAACTCTGGCGTGATTGCTCGGACGTCAAACCGATGAGCGCAGGAGGTGATCAAGTCAACCAACCTTGGGACCACGGCAAAGGAGGTGGCAGCAGACGGGCACGCGCGGAGGTGTTTTGGTGCGCGCGCGCATGGGCCGGCGCAAGGAGCACGACGCGCGCACTGGCGAGCGGACGCACCGCACGGTGGTCGCAAGCGAGGGCGTGCGGACGCCTGCAGCGGCGGGCGGAGAGGCGCGCGGGAGGGGTACCCTCTCACGCGGGCGCCGAGCGATGATTGGTGGAAGGGTGGTCGAGCGGGAGGCGAGGGCGAGGGGCCAAGAATCGAGAGGAAAAAGTGTGAGAGAATTGAGGGTTCAAGAATGGTAATGGGGAAGGGTCAAGAACGAGATGGGGAAAGGACCAAGAATGAGATGGGACGGATCAAGAACGAGATGGGAAGGATCAAGAACGAGATGGGGAGGGTTCAAGAACGTGGAGGGATGGATCAAGAACGAGATGGGAAGGGTCAAGAACGAGATGGGAAGGATCAAGAACGAGATGGGGGGGTTCAAGAACGTGAAGGGATGGATCAAGAACGAGATGGGAAGGTTCAAGAACGTGATGGGAAGGATCAATAACGAGATGGGGAGGGTTCAAGAACGTGGAGGGACAGATCAAGAAGTTCAAGAAACTGGGTGGGACGTGGTAGAATCAAGAAACGGGGCGAGGGGAAGGAATCAAGAAAACGTGGGGGAGGGGAAAGAGGGGAAATTCAAGAAATGTGGGAGGATGTTCAAGAACGGTGGTGGGGTGGATCAAGAATGAAAAGAAGGGTGCGGTATGGATCAGGAATGGTGGAAGGGTGGGAAAAGGTACCAAGAAATGGCTTTCTTGAACTGTAACAACCAAGAACCCTCCAAGAAAGAGTAGTTCTTGATGGATCTAGGGTGTGCTCCCTCGGCGGAGCAGATTTCCCAGGTTGATGGCATGTCGGTGACGCTTCTTGAATCTCCCAAGACCCCCGGAGTAATCTCGACGAAGGCCTCTTTCGATTCTTGATGGCGGCGGGTTCTTGAAACTCTTTCCTCGCACCAGAGTGATCTCGACGGTGCGCTTTAACACGTCTCCCTCGGAGTGATCTCGACGGGAGAGACGTGGGCTCTACCCACGGAGTAATCTCGACGTGGGGTGGGCCTAGCCAAACCCCCTACACTATTCTCTACGATAGGGGGGAGACGAATTGTGAATAAACTTTTCAACAATGACTCCAAAGTGTTCCTTGGGCATGCCATCCTTTTATATAGTGAGGATGGGTGCCAAGTGAACGTGGGAGAGGACGAAACATCGCGAGACGTGGTTCGGTCTCTCCTTACAAATTTAAAATACAAACATAGAAAGTTAAAACGACGAGGACGGGGCCCAACTAAATTGGCACAGTCCATGAATCCGAAAATACAAACACACATGAAAATGAGCATAAGTAAAAAGATAAAGTTCTTACGCGGGTACTTTAACCCCGGGTGGCGAGCGTCGGCGCGAGCTGCTCGGCGTGGCTGACGACGTCCCGTCGCGTCATCCTCGAGATAGTTCTTCATCATCGTGGCGTCGTCCTCGAGATGGTCCTCCATCACTTTTCCTTCTTCAGAATGTGCCCAAGTATTTCTGTGAGGAGGCTAATGTCAGAGGTCATCAAGGACGTTGTTCGGTGGACACCGAGTATAATAGCTCAGTACCGATAATGGGTAGTCGTATCAGATATTGACGGTGTCTCACGTGTAAACCCTAACGGGTCGATGTAGCTACGATGCGCAAATTAACGGGATCGCCGGGTGACGACGACAGTGGCCTCTCAAACCTCGTTAGAGAGACGAAGGCGTCTACAGCCGAACGAAATCACTCTGTAGGGCTCGCACGTAACGAACGGTCTTGGTTGTACTAGTAAGACACTCAAGTATGTCATAGTTTCTCAAACCTCTCTCCCTACCTAGCACGAGCGTGGTGAAGTCAAGACGAATATTTACTGCAAGTGATAATTAAAACAAGCAACTAGAGAGGATGGTGTACCTTGTCGGCGGGGCTCGTGGTGCAGAATTCGTCGACAGTAGGTGGCAGTCGAAGCGGGTGTGGCAGAGAGGTGCTAGAGAGCAAACGACGGCTTGACGAGCGATGATGTTACTGAAGCCCTAGTAAAGGTCAGAGGAGGAGAGGAAGATGGGAGCGATAGCGGTGGCTACTAAAGCTAGTAGACGATTTTGTCGGGGCAGCTCGAGGGTGGCACAACGCCAGCATGATGGTCGGCTAAGGCGAGCGGAGCGGCAACGGATATTCACCTTTGGGGGTGAATACCCGAGTGATCACTCAGTAGCTATCGGGGTGGTTTGGGCAGCAGAAGAAACTCACATGGCACCGCAGGGATAATTACGTCAGTAATTAGCGAACCGGCATAGTGTGAGTAGTTGTGGCAGCTCAACTCAGTGATGACTATAGTCGAGCACTAGGCATGCACAGTGACGATAGAAGGCAAAGGCGTTGATTCCCATAGGCACACGTATCAATGCAGCCGTCGTCGGAGATCGCGGTCAGATCGATTGGCCATCGTAGGTAGGGTGACATCCGACTCACAAAAAACAACTGGTCTGAGGGGTCTTGTTCGGCCATCCGCAATGATGGCTGGGTGACTTTGTTTGTGCCAGATTGGTCGGATCGGACAGCCAGGCCAGTCCAGATGGTCGGCCGATTTGGTCGGATCGGTCAGTCGGGTCGGTCAGCTAGATCGGCTGGATTGGTCAGCCGGTGTGGTCGGGTCGGTGGGCCGCATTGGTCTGGTCAGTCGCCACCGAGCGGTCGATCGGATTGGTCAGATCGATTGGGACCGAGCATCCGATAGATGGGGACGACCGGATCGATTTCGACAGGGGAGGCTACTGAGCGTTAGGGAATCGGTCACAAGGCGGCCCTCCACAAGATCATTTTTAAACACCTGCCCCCCACTAACTCAGCTGGAAACGTTTGCAGCTGATCCGGAGTGGGACAGCAAAGACTGGCGGCGATCTCTTGCACCCGAGTGAAGAACTGCGGCCAGTAGGGTCGCAAATTGGCCCGACCAACAATCTGGGAAATCAATTCATGGAGGTTTTCCCCCACCAACAGTCCAATCTAGTGCATTCGGTGCAGTTCCAGATTGGAAACGGCAGGGATCGAACAACCACCAACGGCGAATTTCTGGCGCCGAGCAAAGACTCGCGGCCGGTAGTTGATTCGCGACTTCACGCCATGGGAGTTTCCCACATGCTCACCACAAATTAGGGGGCAAGAATTCCATAATAAGTGCAGATTCACTCCTATCCTTCCCGATTTTCATCTTCTCCCCTACCTTTTTGAAATCTCTTCACTGATCAAAGGGCAGACCAGAAATTCAAACAACAATACTTCTCCTTGTTCTTCTTGGTCTAAGGGGCTAGGGTGCCCCCCTCTTCCCTTATAAAGGGGGAAGAGGTCAATGCCCCCCCCCTTCCCCCCCCTCTTCCCCACCCGAGTGGGTCAACAAAAAAGAAAATTCAGGTCCATTTGGGGCCCTTATAGGATGAGCCCCCATTACACATAGAAGGGAAAATTGAAAATTAAAAGAAAGAAGAGGGAAAGGACGAATACGAAGAAACACAAATTACAACCAAAAAAAGGATGAAATCAAAAGGCAATAACGAGCATCTTGATCTGGACTTCGATGACGGTGGTGGGTGGCATGGATGGCATTGCTAATGAACCTTGATGGCATGCACCATCAATCCTCTCGAGGTCAGAAGAACTCGGCTCCATCGAATTCGGGTAGTCAGCGGCGAGGTTTGGTGAGGCCCTGGTCGTCACATGCGTAGATCATGCTCCGTGGAGATAGGGTCATCCGTACTTTCATAGAGGAGCCTTTGCAGGACCCTATCCCCTGCATCGTTAATTACCCCAAGTAGTATACAATCACCTGACTCCTGCCAATCGGGTGAGATCATCGGGGAAGTGGTTGCGGCAAACTCGCTCACATTGAAGGGGTTTGAAAGGCCAAGGTGGAGGGAAGAGAAGGGGCTTAGTACAAGATCGGGCCCGCCACGTTAAACTTGGAGCTGGTCCCCCATGAAGGAGGGGCTTCGGTGATGTAGGTGTGTCTGCCCACTCATTGGAGTGTCGAGAGCTAGTCGGCGCTACGAACATGTAGCGCTGTGGCCGACCAGGGAGAGTAAATCTCTGATAAAATTCTCACCAGCACTCGGTTCCCTACATCATACACTCAAACTTGGCTCTGCGAGTCAACATCCTGCTTGTACTTTGCATGCCTATATGTAGATCTAACATGATGATGACAATGCAGCGACAAAACATGCTGGACGAATTCATGAAGAGGACCTTTTATAGGTGCTAGGGTATAGGGTCAACGAAGGACCTGGTCGTTGGCGATCTCAGGTGAGCTCAACCAGGTGGCATTGGCCTCCTGGGGAGTCAAGCACGTGCTCGCCGCACATGGAAGGGCAACGACGGGTTGCCATTGACTTGCGGATGGTACGACGGTAGCAACGCCTCCGTAGTTCATCATATTGGCCTAGAGTGGGGTCTGCACCGGGTCAATGAAACTCTTGGACGAAGCTGGTGGGTGACGTGTCACTAATCATGCTTGCAAAACTACATTTAATAAAGGGTTATGAAGTCATTCCTCACAGTCGACCTTCGTGTTCGTGGCCGGCGACGTCATTACAGCAACGAGAAGGCGGATTTCCGCCGCTCAGTGGCCGGAGATGTCGCTGAAATGGTCCCATACCGGTTAGTAAGGTCATCTGACGATTCCTGACCTATAAAGTGGTTGTGAATCACCATAAAATGGGGATCTTTGTCGCGCTGAGTTGAAATCTATAAAAATCGCGTTTCTTTTGCACGACGGTGCGTCCATTTCCCCTTCTCTCGTTCTAGTTCTCTTGGCCATCGGTGGTGACAGCTCAGTGACCAGAAGGGAGTGCTGGAGGAGGAAGAAACGCAAAGGAAGATCAACTTTCATATCCGAAGGAAGACGCGGCCAGAACAAAGGTCTCAAGCCGTTAACGACCTCCGTCCTCCGCCAAATTTGGTAAGACGATATTTTTACATAGGTTTAGATCAATAGATCATTTCTTACTTAGAAATATTGAGGAATTATCCTCAATCTAATTGTCGAAACCGAATCGAATCAATTTCGAGCAAAGCAAAAACATGAATCTCAAATCCTCTTTCAGACATTTCAACAAAGACGTTGCAACCGTACATTCAACCTTATTTTTCCCCTACTATTTGATCTCTAAAAATTTGACAAAAATATTCAAAAATCACTAATCTACTTTCTCTTTTCATGTATGAAGTCTGAGATCAATATAAAATCTGTAGGGAGGACTTTCTTTATAAACATCACTAATAAATTCCTCCCTATCCTTTCTTGACCATTCTACTCATTAGTCTAATTCTATCTCTAAGTGTCAATCCCTGTGGGGATGACCTTGCTCATCGCTATACGATTTTGAATAAGTTGACACATACAAATTTATATTTGATTGAAGCAAAAATAACAACGACAATTTACACTCCATTTTCGCCTTCACCAGTGGGGATGACACATGTCTACTCGGGGCGAACGGTGCAGGCAGCCGAGCTGGCAGCGCAAGCGGCGTGGTTGGCCGAATGACTAGCACGGTTTGCTCTAGTAGTTGGGTGAGCGGCTCGGGCGGCGCTGTGTATAGCATAGGTCTTCTGATTGGTGGGCGCGGGCGGTCCAGCGGACTGCGCATTCGGCTGGACATAATACCACGTCATTGCAGTTGAATCTGGTTCTCGGAGGGCCGCGGGATAGCGGACGATCGTTAGCCAGATCATTATGGTCGAGGCACTCTTTGATGCTGGCTTTGTGGTGTAATGGTACCACGTGACCCATTGTCCCTGATGCATAAACGAACACGTGTTCGCTCTGCCAGCTATGGTGACGCCGGGTTCATAGATCTAGGGATGACCCATGGTAATACTTCCTACTTTCATAGGGATCACATCACGCATGACGCTCTCATCGTATGTCCCCATTTGTAACAGAACGTGGCATTTTTGCTTCAGCGGTAGTGACGAAGCGTCAACCCATGACACGTTGAATGGAGTAGGATGAGGCATGGTCACCAACCCTAATCGGGCGACTGTCGCATCTGAAATGGCATTGACACAACTTCTTCTATCCACCGTCAACTTACACGCTTTGTTGTTGATACAAACAAACGTGTAGAAGACCGATGTTCGTAGAGTCTTGGTAGCTAGTGGGGCTGTCCTCTACATGACACTCGCAAGGCTAACCTGTGATATAACGTCAGGTGGAATGGATGTCCGACTAGTGCGTGGGTGGTCAGGGACAATGCTAGTGAGTCATCGAGCGTTAGGGCGTGGAGCGAGTCTGAAGATGTACCCAAACTTGGGGTCAGGCGATTCGTATTCATTCGCGATCTCCTCATCTGCACGGTAATCATCATTGAATAACAAATCTAATTCTCCATTATGGTCTTGCTCGGCCTCTCTCGTGTTGATCATGAGAGACGGGGACGGACATTAGCTAGCCTGGTGCCCTTTCCCTTGGCACTTAAAACAGGGAAGTGGTGCTTGACTGATGGTGGTGCTGCGGGCCGGATTGTCCCTTGTAACGGCTTGAGCATGTGGGATAGAACCCACGGAGGTGGCGGGGGGCAATTCTTTGCCCCTAGTGTTTTGGGAAGCCCTAACTTTTGGGAAGTTAGTGGCATGCGTGACAGCCTCGTCGCCCGGATGCTCCATGTGCTCGACCAAGCGGTAGACTTCATCAACCTCAGTAGGGTTGCACTAAAGAACCTCACTGCGTAGGGTCGGCTGAAGCCCGTGGGCAAATGTCTAGCATCACGGGGTGCATGTATCGGGGAACCTCGTCAGGTTCCTTGTACCAGCAATGGTGGGCCAGACGTAGTTGTCATGGCTGGCCAGTGGATTGGCATCGTGTCTATGATCGTGGGCTGGATGTAGTAGTCATGGCGCGCGGTCGGTTGGCGTCGTACTCATGATCATAGCGCTGGACGTATTCATTTAAGTGGGCTGGTCAGTCAGCCTCATATTCTCGACCGTAATCATGTAATCACGGTCTGGTAGGTCGGTCGCGTAATCACGGTCGACAAGCCAGACATTGTCACCTCGAGGGACTAGTAGTTTAGCCTCATATTCTCGATCGTGGGGCTGGACGAGTTTGTCTAGGTGGGCCGGTAGATCGGCCGGGTAACCACGATCATCATGGCAGACATAGTCATCTCGGCGGGCCGATAGGTCGACGATGTAAGCATAATCGCCGTGCCGGACATAATCATCTTGGCCTCGGGTCATCGGTCATTTTGCCTGACGTGTTCATCTCGGTGGACCGGCAAGTCAGACTCCTACCTAGCGTCCAAGTCGTCTCATGGGTATCGTCTATCCCCAGCACGGATGTCCTGTGGATCGCTGGTGTTGGGCGAGGCGTCGATCTTGAAGCTCCTCGTCTGGCCTCTAGTTGTGCTCAACGTACTCGTCGCTGTCGTAGGGGCTCCTTGGATGATCTGGTTGTTGCGAGCTCGCTCTTGAGCCACGGGCACCGGTATGGCGACGAGTATTGCAGGTGTTGGGTGTGCGAGCATTTGCTCCACGCCCTTGACGATGGCGACCATGGTGCACAAACATGCCCCTTGCTCCTTGGATGGGTCCTCCCGGGGTCGGTGTTGTTAGCGCGGTCTTTCTCAGTCGCGTCCTGCTCCTCGGCCACATGCGGCGGTGCCCTAGGGTGAAGCCTTGTCAACGGGAGCTTTGTCATCATCATGTCCTCTTATAAACTCAATTTTTGGGGTGTTTTTTACTGGTTGTTTAGCAGTTAATACGTGTGAGGATTGAGCTTATACAAAGAAATTTATAACCTCACAGCTTAGGGTGAGTGAGGGTCGATCCACAGGGAGACGGCAAAAAACAGCAGAAGAATTCTTTCTATCAAATCAGTTCTTTTGGATCTCAATACTCAAGTATAAACTCTGGTAAACGATCTTCGGTACAAACGACAGAGCTTTCTTTAAAAGTCTCGGTGCAGCAAATCTTCAGTAAGGCTTTCCTTACTGTGGATTTGCCTTTGCCCTTTGGGGCAATTTCAGAAACACCCAGCGGGTGTTTGTGCACGCGCGAGCGCCTGCGCAGGCGAGCCTGCTCGCGGCGCTGCCGCGCGCGGGCGACCTTGCTCGTGCGCTGCCATGCGCGGGCAACCCTGCTCGTGGCGCTGCTGCGCACGGGTGAGCGTCTTGTGGCGCCGGTGCGCGTGGCGACCACTGCTCGCAGCGCTGCTGCGCGCTGGCGACCCTCGCGGCGCTACTCCGCGGCGACCCTGCTCACGGCGCTGCCTCGCGGCGAGCCTACGCGGCGACCCTACCGCGGCGTTGCTGCGCGGCGACCTGCTGCGGCGCTGCGCTGGCGACCTTGCTCGCGGCGCTGCTGCGCGCGCGAAGCTTGCTTGCACGCAGCGCTACTGCGTGCGCGTTGTTCCTTGCTTGATTGCTGGCAACCCAGGCTGCCTGGGTTGCTAGCAGTTTGGAAGTTCTGCAGGGATGGATTTCACGATCTGATGCGAGAACAATTGAATTTTTGCTAGAACGGAATGGGAAACGATTCAATCAACTATGAAATTCGAAATCAAGCGTAACCAAAGGAACAACAGAAATTGGAAATGCTGAAGACACAGCTTGTGATCTTCAACCCAACTCTGATTGTCTTAGAAGGGAGAAGAAGATTGTAATGAAACTGAAACGCTCACGCCTCCTCGTGTCACTCCTTCCGGGCAAGGCGACGATCGTCGTCCTCCAGCTACTCCTCAGCTTGCTTCTCTCCCAGCTCCAATGCTCATCAGCCTTGGAGGGTCTGCAGAAATCCTTTCTCTCCAAGCCCTAGCTTGCTTGAGAGAAATTCTGGACAACCTAAAATCAACTCTCAAGAGGGTATTTATAGGTTTCTCTTAAGTCATGCCTAGGGGCATTTTTGTAATTTTTGCGTCTTTGAATTTTTGCCTGCTCCTCTTGACCCTCGTCTCTTTCCTTGATCTTCTTAACCTGTCTCTGAATGTTTACTAACCATAAAATGTTAAATATATTCCACTTGATCCTTTCATAAAATGATGCATATGCATGATATTAGCATGAATTAACATTATAATTTTGATGAATGAAAGCTAAAAAGTTTAATTATTTGATGACATGTTTGAGAGTCATCAAACACCCCCCAACTTAGATCATTACTAGTCCCTTAGTAATGAAATGCAGGTGAGAATAAAAGATGATCTCAAGTTGACTTTCGACTTCCGATAGCTTTGATTCATGCTCTTTTCAAGGAGTATTTTCAGCAATTGAACTTGACCAGCATAGGAGAAGTTTAGGATCTATCTCAGCCTTCTACCTCAACTAAGCGCACTTGATCTACGGCGTACATATAGTAAGTACATAGTATATGGAGTAAGATCGAGTTAACACCAGAAGCGCACTACTGAACGAGGCGTAGAGAGTGGTGCTAAGGCTAGCTCAATACTATGGCGATAGTAGCATCGGCTCAAACACATAGGAGACAGCTTTTCCACCTTTATTTTCTTTGGCATTTGCTGCTTGTTGGTCATTTTTTATGACAATCAACTTTAGTACTATGATGCAACCTTTTGCTCGTTTATGTGCAGTGCAGCTTTCACTTTATAGTTTGGTGGCGCTTATCCACTACCCATGTGCCGTCCTTAGTAGACTGGCAGCTTATTCCCCCGACGAAGTTTTGTATCCTTCTTGGTTCAGGGAGCTTCACTCACGTCATAATAATATTGCCGATGAGCTAACACTAACCCTACTCTCCATTAAAGCTAAAAATTTTCGTGCATGTAAGTGCTAACTCAACCCGAGGTGGATGGTGAGGTGAGATACGTATAATGGTCAGATATATGGCTGTAATAGTATGGATCATAGTGCACCTAGCTAGGCTTACTTCACCTAGGATTTCCTAGCTGGCCACTCTTGCTCTTCTACCCTTTTGAAAATAATCGAATTATCATGCATATCATTGGACAAGTATCTCCTAGGATCATCAAATATCCATGGTTTGTGAATGCAAAACGAAACATTTTTAATGGATGATGCATGCAACTGTACTCCCCTCCCCCCCAATAAAAAGGCATGTTCCTACATGACAAATCATAATTAAGAGAAAGGAGAAAGAGAGATCAAACCATGGAAGGAAAGGCTGCGATCAGCATTCGTGTTGTCTAGTGACGGTGTACCTAGCTTGGATAGGAGTTGCTGCACACGAAGACAGAAACAAAAACGAAGAAAACAAAAACAAAACACGGCAAAATAACAAAATAGAGAAAATAGAAAATCGAAGCAAAAACTAATCAGATCATGCGCTCGTCATGGTGGCTTTTCTAAAATAATATTCATGGGGCTATTAAGATCCTCTTCTTCTAAGTAGGGTTTGAGCCGTTGCCCATTCATAGTGAATTGTCTTTGAGATGTAGGATCAAAAATGGTAACCGCTCCATTCTCAAAAACCTGCTGAACAAGGAAGGGGCCATCCCATCGCGTTTTCAATTTTCCTGGAAAGAGTTTTAATCTAGAGTTGTAAAGCCATACTTTTTGATTCTCTACAAAAATTCTTCTCCTCAAGCTCTTATCATGAAACATCTTCATCTTGGCTTTATAAATCTTCGAATTCTCATAAGCCTCATTTCTTAACTCTTCCAACTCATTCAATTGAAGAAGTCTATGCTGGCCGGCTCTATCCAAATCTAGGTTGAGTTTCCTAATAGCCCAAAGGGCCTTGTGTTCTAACTCAAGTGGTAGGTGACAAGCCTTCCCAAAGATAAATCGAAAGAGAGACATGCCGAGAGGAGTTTTGTAAGCGGTCCTATAGGCCCATAATGCCTCGTCTAACTTCCTAGACCAATCTTTCCCATCCGGACGCACTATTTTCCTCAAAATTTTCTTAACCTCCCGATTACACAATTCCACTTGGCCATTGGCTTGAGGGTGATAAGGAGTAGTTACTCGATGATGGACACCAAACTTCTTGAGGAGGTTCCTAAAGTTGTAGTTTGTAAAGTGGGAACCTCCATCACTAATGATATTTCGTGGGCATCCATATCTATAAAAGATGTTTTTCTCAATAAAATTAGTCACTACCTTACTGTCATTGGTTTTGGAGGGAATGGCTTCTACCCATTTGGAGACATAATCGACAGAAATCAAAATATATTCATAACCATTAGAACTAGGGAAGGGTCCCATAAAATCGATTCCCCATAAATCAAATATTTCTACTTCTAGTATGGGTTGTAGGGGCATTCTATCTTTCCTATTTATGTTGATGGATGCTTGGCATGCTAAACAAGTATTATAAAATTTCTGGGCGTCATGAAATAATGTAGGCCAAAAGAAACCCGATTCAACAACTTTATGAGCTGTTACCTTGGCCGAGTAGTGTCCCCCTCCGGGTTTGGAATGACAGAATTCCAAAATGCTTCTTTGCTCGCTCTCGGGGACACATCGCCTCAAAATTTGATCTTGGCCTTGATGGAATAGCTCCGGATCTTCCCAAAAGTAAAATCGTGCATCCTTAAGCAGTTTCTTCCTCTCATGAGACGTCCATCCTGTGGGAATTTTTCCTGAAACCAAAAATTTGACAATGTGCGCGTACCAAGGAACCAATGTTCCTTGTGCAGTTAGGACAAATTCATCAGGAAATGCATCATTAATTTGTTCAGTTGGGGCGCCTATGATTCGGGAGAGGTGGTCGGCTACTACATTTTCACACCCTTTCTTATCTTTAATCTCTAAATCAAATTGCTGTAATAAAAGTACCCATCTAATCAACCTCGGTTTAGCCTCCTTCTTCGTTAACAAGTATCTAATAGCTGCATGATCGGAAAAAAACAGTTATTTTACTACCTAGTAAATAAGACCTAAACTTTTCTAAAGCAAAAATAATTGCCAGCAGCTCTTTTTCGGTAGTAGTGTAATTCAGCTGCGCATCCACTAGAATTCTGGTGGCGTAGTAAATGACCACGGGTTTCTTGTCAATTCGCTGACCTAACACTGCACCTACTGCAAAATCAGAAGCATTACACATTAGTTCAAAAGGAAGGGTCCAATCGGGCCCTTGCAAGATAGGTGCATTAACTAAAGCTTCTTTCAATTTATCAAATGCGTTCTTAGCCTCTAGTGTTAGTTCAAAATCATTATTTTAAGACGATAGAAGATTTGTAAGAGGTTTAGAAATTTTAGCAAAATCTAGGATAAAACGTCTATAGAAACCCGCGTGGCCGAGGAAACCCCTAAGGGTTTTTAGGTTGGTTGGAGGTGGAAGGCCCTGGATGATCTCGATTTTGGCCTTGTCCACTTCCAATCCACGGTTACTGATCGTGTGTCCCAGCACTACTCCCTCCTGCACCATGAAATGGGATTTTTCCCAGCTTAGGACAAGGTTGGACTCAATGCACCTCTTCAATACTTTGGTGAGGCTTAGTAAGTAGTTTTAAAAGGTAGATCCAAAAACTGAAAAATCATCCATAAAGATTTCTAGACATTCTCCTACTAAATCAGAAAAGAGGGCATTCATACATCGCTGAAATGTGGCGGGGGCATTGTATAGCCCGAAAGGCATACGCCTAAAGGCATATGTCCCTACGGGACTCGTAAATGTTGTCTTCTCTTGATCATCAGGATGGATGTTTACTTGGTTGTATCCTAAATAACCATCAAGAAAACAAAAATATTGCTGCCCTGACAGTTTTTCTAGTATTTGATCTATGAAGGGCAGTGGGTAGTGATCTTTCTTTGTCGCCTTGTTTAATTTCCTATAATCAATGCACACCCTCCATCCAGTGGTCAATCTCTTATGCACCTCTTCCCCTTTTTCATTCACTTCTACTGTAATTCCAGATTTCTTTGGTACCATGTGTACGGGACTCACCCATCTACTGTCGGATATGGCATAAATAATTCCTACATTCAACCACTTTATAATTTCTTTCTCAAGAACTTCTCTCATGTAAGGGTTGAGTCTCCTTTGATGCTCTCTACAAGGTCTTTCTTCCTCTTCTAAAAATATCCTGTGTTCACAAATCAAAGATGGAATTCCCCTAATATCATCAAATGTCCAACCTATAGCATTTTTATGCTCCCTAAGTACATCAAAGGAGTGAGTGATGAGGAAATGATTGCCGGTAAGATTTCCTTCTCATCTAGATATGCATATTTGAGGGATGAGGGTAAGGGTTTCAATTCTGGTCCTACCTCTACCGAAGGGGCGTCTATGACTTCTTCCTCTAGCTCTCTGCCCTCTACTTGTGACAAGTATTCCTTAATCACATCCTCTCCGTCACCCTCTACACGCAATTTTAACTCCTCATTGCTTCCTAAGGGACACTTCATCATTTTTGATATATCAAGGTGAACTCTCTCCTTTCCAATTTTAAACTCCACCGTCCACTTTTCCCAATCCATTATCCTTTTTGCCGTAACTAGAAATGGTCTTCCTAAGATAATAGGAGCTAAGCTAATGTTTCCCGATATCTTCACATCAGTCACTACAAAATCTACAGGTATTTCACAATTCTCTACAGTGATCATGACGTCAGTTAACCTTCCTTCGGGTTGCCTCACGGTTCCATCGGCTAGGAGTAAATCCATGTGTATTTCCTCCAATTCTCCAAACCCACACTCCTCATATAATGCCGTTGGGATGATGCTTATGCTTGCTCCCGTATCTAATAAAACTTTAGAAAATGTGTTTCCTCCAATTTCACATGTGATGAAAGGGGCTCCGGGGTCTCTCATTTTGATAGGGATGGCATTAAGGATGCTAGAGGCGTTCTCAGATAATTTAACTACTTCCCTAGGCTTCCTAATGGTGCAAGAGTCCTTAAGGTACTTCTTTAGGGAGGGTGCGCACCTAAGCATATCTTCTACAGTTACAGTCATGGTGGCCTTTTTAAAATTCTCTAGCAATCGTTTTTCATAATCAAGGATAGGTTTTTTTCTATTTAAAGCGGGAGGGTAGGGAACATGCTGCCCACTCGTAGAAGGTAGAGGCTCCTCCACGTGGGGAGAATCCTCTCCTTCTTCCTCTCGTGGTTCATTCCCCTTCTTAGAATTCTCTACAGAATTCTGATAGGGATCCTGAAGTTCTTTTCCATTTCTCAATTTTGAGATTGCTAGAACTTCAGGATTGTCTCCATTCGTCTCATCGTGAATGGAGTGCTGCACATGATGCAAGTTGCATGGATTTACTAATGGTTTCGTGGGAAGTTTATAAGATGTGCACGGGAAATCTGGAGTTATACATTGGTGTTCAAGTGGTGCAGGTCTGAAGCTCTCTAATAGCTTCCTCATCTGCTCTTGAGATTCCAGCTCTTTCTTTGTTTGAAATTCCATCATCATTTGCATCTTCATCTCCATCTCTGCGCGCAACTTTTGGTTTTGCTTCTCTATCATATCTGAAATGACGGGGGCAAGTGAAGAAAAATCAGATTGGTTCTGAGATGGAACCTGATGCTGCTGTGGAGGCCTGTGGTGGAATGGTTGTCTCTGCTGGAACGGAGGTTGAGCTGCCGGCTTGTTCCCTTGGTGGAAGGTCTCTCCGTTTTGGAAATTTGGCCTCTTTTGGCCTGCCCACGGTTGTTGCGGCTGGTTGAAGGCCTTCACCTCTTCTTCCATGGCTTGGCAGGCTCCATCTTCATGTTCCCTGCTGAAGTAGAGAGAGCAGATCTTAGCTTTAATGATAGGAGAGTTACCTAAAAAAACATTCTTCATGGTGGAGGTGAGCTCCTCCAATTTCTGGTTAGTCTCCCTTAGGCCCGCTTGTAGCTCTCCCTCCTTGGCGTTAACCTGCAGAACTCCTGCTCTTTTTGGCTGTAGGTTTCTCCCATTCTGATTGGCCCCAATTTCCTGCAAGTCAGTTTCTGCAACTCTCTCCAAAATATCGAAAACTTCATCCTCATGTGCGGTATAAAACGTTCTACCTGTAGCGAGATTTACTTTGTTTTTCATAAAATCAGAGAGAGATTAATAAAATATTTGGGCTAGTTGACATTGCTCAATGCCATGGTGAGGACATTTCCTCAACAAATCATTGAATCTCTCCCATGACTCACTAAAGGCTTCTCCGTCATGAGGATGGAAATTGTGAATTTCTCTTCTATAAAAATTCGTTTTGGAGAGAGGGTAAAATTTCTGCAGAAATTTTCCTTGCATCTCTTCCCAAGAATTAAAAGTGATTCCTAGATTACGATACCATGCAAACGCTTTATCTTTAAGAGTTAGAGGAAAATATTTCATTTTTAACATCTCTGTAGATATTCCAGGAACATTTTGAGATGAGCATCTAATATGAAAATCATCAAGGAATTCTAAAGGATTCTGTGCAGGTAATCCGTTAAATTCAGGTAGAGAATTGATGAATGCATTATCGTATCAAAACAAGATACCTTCACCGATGTTCAGATTTACATCGGTTTGTCGTAAGCTTCCGGACGGTGTAGACCTATCCAACATAGTTCTTCTCCTTTCATTCTGCTGATGTATCTCTTCAGCCATATTTCTCTGCTGAATTTCTGGTTCTGTGAGTGTAGAATCCGGGGTGGCGTCTCTACTAATTTTTTCGGCAGACTTCTCACCAGCTCTTGAGCGTGTAACTACCATAGATCTTCAGCACAAATGTTAGCAGAACAATGAGCTGAGGATTTTTAAGTCCTGCAGCTTAAGGAGAATCAAGAAAAGATTACTGAACAATTAAAAAATAAATTCCTACTGTAATACCGTGCTCCCCGGCAATGGCGCCAGTTGATAAACTCAATTGTTGGGGTGTTTTTTACTGGTTGGTTAGCAGTTAATACGTGTGAGGATTGAGCTTATACAACGAAATTTATAACCTCACAGCTTAGGGTGAGTGAGGGTCGATCCATAGGGAGACGGCAAAAAACAGCAGAAGAATTCTTTCTATCAAATCAGTTCTTTTGGATCTCAATACTCAAGTATAAACTCTGGTAAACGATCTTCAGTACAAACGACAGAGCTTTCTTTAAAAGTCTCGGTGTAGCAAATCTTCAGTAAGGCTTTCCTTACTGAGGATTTGCCTTTGCCCTTTGGGGCGATTTCACAAACACCCAACGGGTGTTTGTGCACGCGCGAGCGCCTGCGCAGGCGAGCCTGCTCGCGGCGTTGCTGCGCGCGGGCGAGCCTGCGCGCGGGCGACCCTGCTCATGGCGTTGCTGCGCGCGGGTGAACTTGCTGCACGCAGCGCTACTGCGTGCGGCGTTGTTCCCCGCGGCTTTGATTGCTGGCAACCTAGGCTGTTGCCTGGGTTGCTAGCAGTTTGGAAGTTCTGCAGGGATGGATTTCACGATCTGATGCGAGAACAGTTGAATTTTTGCTAGAACGGAATGGGAAACGATTCAATCAACTATGAAATTCGAAATCAAGCGTAACCAAAGGAACAACAGAAATTGGAAATGCTGAAGACACAGCTTGTGATCTTCAACCCAACTCTGATTGTCTTAGAAGGGAGAAGAAGATTGTACCGAAACTGAAATGCTCACGCCTCCTCGTGTCACTCCTTCCGGGCAAGGCGACGATCGTCGTCCTCCAGCTACTCCTCAGCTTGCTTCTCTCCCAGCTCCAATGCTCATCAGCCTTGGAGGGTCTGCAGAAATCCTTTCTCTCCAAGCCCTAGCTTCCTTGAGAGAAATTCTGGACAACCTAAAATCAACTCTCAAGAGGGTATTTATAGGTTTCTCTTAAGTCATGCCCAGGGGCATTTTTGTAATTTTTGCGTCTTTGAATTTTCGCCCGCTCATCTTGATCCTCGTCTCTTTCCTTGATCTTCTTAACCTGTCTCTGAATGTTTACTAACCATAAAATGTTAAATATATTCCACTTGATTCAAAGGATCAAGTGGGGTTAGTAATTTCATAAAATGATGCATATGCATGATAGTAGCATGAATTAACATTATAATTTTGATGAATGAAAGCTAAAAAGTTTAATTATTTGATGACATATTTGAGAGTCATCATCCTCATTGTCACTAGGTGACGAGACACCTAATGACTACGGGGAGCTACGTGGGGGCCATCGGTGTCCACGGTGGGCTCGGGTATGCTTATGTGGACTAGACTGTCCGGTGGCACCCTTGTCGGCAGGTGCAGCCCATACAAGCTCCGTAGGTGGCTGTGATGGGCCGCCTACGGGTGTTGCGGGACGATATTCAGAGAGGGCCGTAGGATGGCCCATCTCATCGTGTGACGGTTTGGTGCACTGCAGGGAGGTAGAACATTCGTGCTGAGCCCTTGTGCTCAATTGGGTCTCGATGGCCATGTTCCTAGACAATGGGTAGTGGCTATGCGGAGTTAGAGACGTGCTGTGATCATCCGTAGCCAGGCTTTGATACCAATTTGTCTCAATGGCCATGTTCGAGCTCATCGTCTGATCAGCACCGAGTATGATCGCTCAGGTGTGAGACCTGCACTGTTAAAGGGCTGGCACAGGTGCGCACGACCGATAGTGGGCGCGCAGCAGGTCACGAGGGACCGAGTAGGATGACAGCGGTGACTAGCATGGGCAGGCGTGCGACAATGGGTGGGCGCTCAGCTAGACACGAACGCAGCGGACAATGGGTGGGCGGGTGCACGTGGCACACAAGAGGGATGATGCTTGATCAAGAAATGGGTAGGACAAGGTGATGGCGGACGGCTAGCATGAGCGCGCACGCAATCACGAGGCGGGCGTGCGGACAACGTTGGCGACTGGCAAGGAACCAACGTGGCAGATTGCTGGCGGCGGCGGGCGTAGGTGGTGTGGACATGGGTGAACCACACAACTCTAGGTGTACTCCAAGATGGCTTCTTGGATAATTCTTGAAAGGGCAACAGACCAAGAACGGGGTTCTTGATGGCGAGAACGATTCTGATGGTAACCGGCGGGCATGGATGGCACTCCACGATAATCTTGATGTGGAGAAGAGATCACGAACCCACGATCTACTAAACGATTTATCAACGAATGGAAGGAAAGAACTAAAAAAGACTCAACTTCAACTTTCAATTCAATTTCGCCTAAAGGGTCCTCTTGGGGATGCCGACTTTTATACAGGGTCGAATGCATGCCCAATCGGCCATACGGGAGGGAACCATCTCTTGATGAATGGCCCTCTCAACACAATGAAAATAAAACCATTCAAAAGGACGAGGCCCAAAACACAATAGGCCCCTCCACAATCTGAGAGGAAATTACATCCAAAGAAATAAACGATAAAAATAAAGCACGTGATGATGTGGCGTCAAGTGGAGTACTTGAAAGTCTTATCGCGGGCATCAGCTCGAGCTGCCCGATGAGGTTGTTGATGTCTTTCGGTACTGGTGAAAAGATAGCCCCCCATCAAAAGACTAAGGAGGGAAGGAAGAAAAAAGAAAGAGAAAGAGAAAAGAGAAAAGGTATCTGCTTCATTACCTTTGGAATATAGAGTTTCTATCCTTAGACTTTCCATCATCTAATCACCCACTAGATACCCTCCCCAATTTGAAATTGGACCCACATTGCTCAAAATCACGTGTGTTCCACCGCAGACATGCTCTTGATCCACTGCAAGGGCTTAATTTCTATACACATCTTCCCAAACCAATGGATGACAAATTTGATTTATGTATATGCATGATAATTATCACTATAAGCAGGTTCATTTCATGTAATATTCATCAAAATTAAATGAATAAGTCACTGTTTGCCTTCTATAACACGCACTGTCCATAATGCATAACTAAGAAAACAACCAAAATGAAAATTGAGGGAGAGAATGGCAATGAGTGGGGATGGACGCGTGGCTTGCCATTGAGATGATAGTTATAAAATCCTCAATAAGTTGTGCTTCGTCATACATCATGATGGCTCCAACTTGGTCAACATCCTGATAAAAAAATAAAAAACACAACAACAAGACTGCTAGAGGTTGCACATGAACAAAATATTTGATGTCTTTAAAGATATAAATTGAAGAGAGAAAGCAGGTTGAGGACTTAGGTCCTGAAAGATCAGGTTGTGGCTAGCTTTTCAAACCTGCTCCTTGATGCAGGACGGACATTGTCGACGTCGTGCGGCGGGAGCGTGCAGTCCGTTCGTCCCTCTCGGGGACGTTCATCTTGGGCGGCACGCCCGCCTTGTTGGTGGGTGTCCCTGAAAGATCTTGTCCTGGGGTCCTCAATTCGTTGGAGGGCCGAAGTAGACTCTACCTCCACGTGGTCTGCGCTCCACAGGTAGTCGTTAGGGCGTTGGTGGGCCCGACTACCGGTGGAAGGGGGGGTGTTCAGCCGGCCGGATGGTGAGGACGGCGGCGAACTAGCAGCTACATAAGACGGCCATAGGCGACGTCGTGTGGCGAGCGGCGATGGTCAGCAACAGTGGCGGCGGCGGCAGCCGAAGATGGTGGCGGCGACCGCAGGAGATGTCGATGACCGAAGGTGGGCAGCGGCCAAGATGGCGGCAGCGGCGGCAGCCGGATATAGTGGCGGCGGCGGCCGGAGATTGCCGGGATATTGAGCCGCGGTAGTGGGCCTCCTTCGGGGTAACAGACCACCGAGATGGTGGCGGTCCATTAGGTTAGGCCCGTAACGGGCATAGAGCTGTCGTGGCATCCTCGAGATGCGTGCATGGCGATTGGGCTTCCCGGAGAGTGGTTTGAGGCGCGAAGGCTGGCGGCTGGACTTCGCGGGGATTCGGAGGGCGGCGACGGCGCTTTGAGGCGCGGGATGCGGCACCGGGGGACGCGGGAGCCGGTTCATCGAGTGGGCCCCTTGGACCGGAATAGAGGCACCGACCCATAATGCTCCGCCCGAATGGGCGGAGTCGGCACGGCTGAGGACTGACCAGTGTAGGGTGCGGCGCGGCGGGAGGCCGTGCGAGGGCGCCTTTCGACTCGGTGCAGTGGCAACGTGCGCGGTTCCGGCGGTTGCGGGTGGCTGCGGCGGCTGCGGGCCGCTGCGGCGTGGGCTACCGCGGCCAATCCGGCGGCTGCGGCGACCGCAGCCGCTGCGGGCGCTCTAGCGGCTGCAGGCAGCTGCGGCCGCTCCGTCGGCTGCGGGCCGCTCCAGCGGTTGCGGCCTGCTGCGGCCGCTCCGGCGGCTGCAGGCGGCTACGGCCGCTGCGGGCTGCTGCGGCCGACCTGGCGGCTGCGGCGCCGCGCGGCTGCTGCGGGCGCGGCGCTCGGCAGCGGCCGGTACGCGGCGGCGGCCGATGTCAGCGGCCGGCGCGGCGGCGCGCGGCGCGAGGGCGATGGCGGCCGCTGCGCTGCCGGCGCTGCGGCGCTGCGGCGCTGCGGCGCTAGGCGCTGCGGCGCCGCGCGGCGGCCGCTGGCCGCTGCGGCGCTGCCGCGCTGCGGGCGGCTCCGCTCGGCAGCGGCCGCTCGGTTGCGGCCGCTACCGCGCGCTGCAGCGGCTGCGCGGGCGGCCGCGGCGCTGCGGCTGCTGCGCCGACCCGGCCGGCGGCCGGCGGTTGCGGCCGCCGCGGCTGCTGCGGCGGCGGCGCCGGCGGCGGCCGATGTCGGCGGCTGCGGCCCTGGCGCGCGGCTGGCGGCGGCGGCGGTCGCTGCGCGCTGCTGCGGCGGCAGGCGCGGCCGCGCGGCCGCGTCGCTGCCGCGCTGCGGCTGCGGGCTCGGCGCTGCGCCGGGCGCGGCGCGCGCCGCGCTGCGGCGCGCGCGGCGCGGCGGCGGCGGCGGCGGCGGCGCTCGCGGGCGGGCGCGGGCGCGGCGGCGGCGGCCGACCACCGACCTGGGACCCCGGCGGCGGCGGCCACCTAGGGTTCCGTCGGCCTGTCCTGACGGAACGGGGGAGGGGCGGAACGAGACGGGTGGCCAAAGTCGCCCCCGTCCCGTCCGCCCTTCACTCTGTTTCTCTCTTCTCTCAAAACGGGAACGGGATCTTTATTTCCAAAAATTCAAAATTAGACTTGTTCTTACTCTTACCTTAGGGGTCCTATATATAGGCCCCTTGGGTTACAAAGGAAAAACCCTAAGCAAAAACAGGAAATTTTAACCTAGACTTAGAAAAACAAAAAAAAATAACTAGATAACTTGAGGGCTACGCCATCACTCCTCCTTATGGCATTGTTGCATCCCTCAAATTCTCCTTCACGTGGACTCTACCCACTTGTTATTACAACTGAAGAAGAAATTGGAGAAAAGACGTAAAGGGGAACTGGAGAATAATCTCAGTTCCTAGTAGGGAAAGAAAAATAAGTCAACCTAATGAGTATCTCAAAGCATAAAGTGAAACTCAAAGTATTATGTATAAGAAACTCAATTCCCACATGTATGTACCTATATTTAAGAATATGTTTCTTTGTAATTTTGGTCCATAAATGTATAACATTAAAGAGATCAAACACAAAGAAAACCCTACTAGAAGATTGCCATTTCAATTCAAACAAATGATCATGCCAATCTGTAAAACGAATTTTGCATTAGAAAGGTTCAACCTCAATTTCATTACAAATTTTTGTCATCCTTGTCTTAGGTTGAACTTTAAATAATTCCCTAGGTGTAGTGAAAAATCTTTTCTTCATTTCTATTTTCATCCACATCATCCTCATTGAATCCTTCACATTGCTATTTTCCTTCACATGATTTCTGTCATCAAGAAATAACATGTAAACGTCAGAGATTATTTAATCCACTTCTTCCATTGGAATGCTTGATTTCCAAGATTCATCCCTCCAAGAGCTGCCAAAAGGATTATGTATTGAGAATTCATTCTTCTCTTCTCCACGCACATATTATATAGCTTTTGGAAATGCAATAGGAGGTTGATACTCTTCAAGATGAGGATGGGTTTCTTCAAACTGAACTTCCTAAATTTTTAACTCAGAAGCATCTGATTGTGATTCCTTATACCCATGTATTTCATATTCACAAAAATATCAATTAAAGATTTCAGCAATCTCCATCTTAATAGCTTTCATTTTTCTAAGAAAATAATCTTCCTCGAGGGGACAACTTTCTGCTAATAAATCCTTCAAAAATTTACAAACATCTCTCTCCATATGTAAGATCCCTAAGAAGTATTCCCCCCTTTCACAAAAATCATTTGTTTTAGGAAATCCTATAATCATATTATGAAGTAGAATCATTTTGGAAAGACATTCATGTCTGAAAACATCCTCATATTCAAGAAAATAGTTCATCATAAACTGGTTACTCTTTTGGGAATCATCAAGATGAGAAATTTTGTTTTGAATCATTTCAAGTTCATTAGCAAACACATGCTTCTATTTGGAAAATGAAGATGAAGAAGATTTCAATGAACTTGTGGAAGAAAGCCCTAATGATGGTGATTGCCCCCACTCATAGTGCTGATATTCCAATGGGGGCATGGCATGAGTGTGGAAGCCATGATACTGGGTATTATGAAGGGAAAATTGAGGGATTGTTGCCTCAATATTTTTAGGGTAATATGAATGCTCAGGAAAATCGGGGAAGGCCTCGTATTAATGGTCATAATCATAAATAGAAGTATTGATGTCACAATGTAAATATTCAGCATGATTCAGGGAGTGTCTATAATCATAAAAGTATTCAGATTGTTCACCTTCGTAGTATTAATCATCATGGTGAAAACTTTCATGCAACTCATGGTGACGAGAATTATGCCCATAATAGTAAGCCATGGTTGCTTCATATGGTAAGATATAGTTGTCTGTTAGAAAATACAATGTACTGCAAGAATATTTTAGCTCAATACGTAGAACTTCCAAAGCGTTTAAATCCAAAATGGAATTAAAATGTAGTGCAAGAAGATATATTAAATTAAAACTAAGCACTTATAGAAAATAAAATCAAATATATTTTGAACACAACTTTAAAGCACACAATTGATAAAAATGAAAACCAATTGGATTTCCTTAGCATTGCTTCCCCGATAATGGCGCCAATTCATAAGCCAAAAATAGGGGTGAATTTTACAAATTTTTTTAACCCCTTGTCATTGTTGATTTTAGCTTATACAAAAAATATTATAAAACCTTACTTAAGGTGTATAATGATAAGTAGAGATATCGTCTAAGGGAAGCTAGTAAGGAATCCAATTTGATGATATGCTTGAGTAATTTGACCCTAATTAGAGTTAATTTGATCTTTAATGAAGATCAAATCAACCTAGTAAGACTAGGAAGTTAGAAAGCGGGGTAGAAGAGATGAGAGGAATTGAAGAATTAAGAGGCTCTATATTGGCTTCTTTGATCTGAAGAGAAGGGACAAAGGGGTCAATTAGAGAGGTTGAGAGGGAAATTTTGATTTGGTTTGGTTGGTTTTGTAGGTTTGACAATTCAGATATAACTACACTATTAGATCATGATAAGCTTGATTTTAGTGGTTTGTACGGGTTATTTATCAGTTAATGCGTGTGAGGATTGAGCTTATACAACGAAATTTATAACCTCAGAGCTTAGGGCGAGTGAGGGTCTATCCATAGGGAGACGGCAAAAAAACAGCAGAAGAATTTTGTCTATCAAATCAGTTCTTTTAAATCTCAATACTCAAGTATAAACACTGGTGAAATGATCTTCAGTACAAACGACAGAGTTTTCTTTAAAAGTCTCGGTGCAGCAAATATTCAGTAAGGATTTCGTTCACTCAGGATTTGCCCTTGCCCTTTGGGGCAATTTCACAAACATCCAACGGGTGTGGCTGCTGCCGACGGCGTGTGCGCGCAGGCAGCTGCTGCAAGCGGCGCTTGCGCGCGGCGTGCCTGCGCGTGGGCGTGCCTGCACGTGACGCTGCTGCAAGCGGCAGCTGCGCGCGGGCAGCTGCTGCGCACGGGCGTGCCTGCGCGCGATGCTGCTGCAAGCGGCAGCTGCGCGTGGGCGTGCCTGCGCGCGGGCGAGCCTGCGTGCGCCGCTGCTGCAAGTGGCGGCCGCGCGCGGGCTTGCTACGCACTACGCTGCTACATGCAGCGTTTGCGCGCGGGCAGCTGCTGCGCACGCAGTGCTGCTAGCAGCTTGAGCCGCTGGCGACCTAGGCTGAGGCGTGGGTCGCTGGCGGTTTGATTGCTGGCTGCGTGTGCGAAATTCTAGTGCATATTCAGTAGAGGGCTATAGATTTTTTTGACGGAAAACAAGAAGTACGATGAATTGAACGCAAAAAACTTTGGATTAACTAAAACATAAACAACTCTGGTTGGAGATTACTGAAGAACCTTGCAGGTTGCTTCAAGCCCAACCGAGGTTGTCCAAGAGGGAGAAGAATACGAAGCTGAACCAGCTCAATCACTCCGGCTTCGTGTCACATCCTGTCCTGTCGTGTCAGCTCAATACGAAGCAGAACAATGAGCTGAGGATTTTTAAGTCCTGCAGCTTAAGGAGAATCAAGAAAAGATTACTGAACAATTAAAAAATAAATTCCTACTGTAATACCGTGCTCCCCGGCAACGGCGCCAGTTGATAGGCTCAAATTTTAGGTGAATTTGCTGGTTGTTTAGCAAGATAATCGTGTGAGATTGAGAGCATATACAACAATATTTATAAACCTCACGGCCTAGGGCAAGTGAGGGTCGATCCACAGGGAGCAAGGAAATCAGCAGGGAATTCGTTTTAATGCAATATAACTTTCAGGTTGTAGGTCTGCACTTGCATTTTATAGGATACTATTCAATAGAACTCAATAAATTCTTTCAGGGAAGATGAGCAGGCGACCTTAACTTTGAGGTGGTAACCTCTACTTAAGGAATGAGCAGACGACTTATAAGCGACTCAGCTTACCAGTCTTCACGCTCTCGCCAGCCTGTTTGGCAATTTGATAAACAGGTGGTGAGCATGTGCAAGCCGCCTCACCCGCAGCTTAAGTTGCCGAGGGGGATGTGCTTGCACGTGCAAACTTGCAAGTAGCGTCTTGGCGCGTAGCCCGCTGCGGCGTGGCTGCAGCTACACGTCGCGGCGCGGCGCGCTGCGCACGCAGGCTGCGATGCAGCTGCGCCGCCGCGCGACCTTGCAATGCGTGGCCTCGCCGCGCGCGCGTCGGCGCCTGCAGCAGGGCTGCGCGGCGTTGCTGCGCTGCTAAGGCACGCAGAGCAACGGCCACGCAGCTGCAGGGCTGCTCAACTTGCTGAGGCTGGGTAGCTTGGCTCTTTCGGGGGAAGAATTCGATTGGACGGAGAGGATGAACAACATGAATGAAGTGGCAAAGGAAAACAAGAACAAAACTTGAAAAAAATTGATAAACCTTCAAATCCAAACTAAACAGAAACAATGTTGATTGGAATTGTTGGAAGATCTGAAGATTCTTCCAACCCAACCAAAACTGTCTAAAATGGAGAGGGATTACAAGGCTGAAGCTTGAGATTTCCCTATGCCGGGTGTCACGTCCTTGTGGCGAGGCGTAGGTCTTCAATCCAAGCTATCTTCAGTCTGATCTTCCTCTCCAACTCCACAAGCTCATCAGCTCCTGGAGGGTGCAGAAATCCTCTTCTCCAAGCCCTAGTTTCCTTAGAGAAAATTCTGAACAGCCTAAACTCAACTCTCAAGAGAGTATTTATAGGTTTCTCTTAAGTCATGCCTAGGGGCATTTTCATAATTTTTGCTTCTTTGAATTTTCGCCCGCTCCTCTTGATCCTCGTTTCTTTCCTTGATCTTCTTAACCTGTCTCTAAATGTTCACTAACCATAAAATGTTTAATATCTTCCACTTGATTCAAAGAATCAAGTGGGGTTAGTGATTTCATAAAATGATGGATATGCATGATATTAGCATGAATTAACATTCTAATTTTGATGAATGAAAACTAAGAAGATTAATTATTTGATGACATATTTGAGAGTCATCAAACACCCCCGAACTTAGATCATTACTAGTCCCTTAGTAATGAAATGCAGGTGAGAATAAAAGATGATCTCAAGTTGACTTTTGACTTCCGATAGCTTTGATTCATGCTCTTTTCAAGGAGTATTTTCAGCAATTAAACTTGACCAGCATAGGAGAAGTTTAGGATCTATCTCAGCCTTCTACCTCAACTAAGCGCACTTGATCTACGGCGTACACATAGTAAGTACATAATATATGGAGTAAGATTGAGTTAACACCCCAAGCGCACTACTGAACAAGGCGTGGAGAGCGGTGATAATGCTAGCTCACTACTATGGCTATAGTATCATTGGCTCAAACACATGGGAGACAGCTTTTCCACCTTTATTTTCTTTGGCATTTGCTGCTTGTTGGTCATTTTTTTTTTTTTTTTTGATGACAATCAACTTTAGTACTATGATGCAACCTTTTGCTTGTTTATGCGCAGTGCAGCTTTCACTTTATAGTTTGGTGGTGCTTATGCATTACCCATGTGCCGTCCTTAGTAGACTGGCAGCTTATTCCCCCGACGAAGTTGTGTATCCTTCTTGGTTCAGGGAGCTTCACTCACGTCATCATAATATTGCCAATGAGCTAACACTAACCCTACTTTCCACTAAAGCTAAAAATTTTCGTGCATGTAAGTGCTAACTCAACCCGAGGTGGATGGTGAGGTGAGATACGTATAATGGGCAGAGATATGGTTGTAATAGTATGGATCATAGTGCACCTATCTAGGCTTACTTCACCTAGGACTTCCTAGCTGGCCACTCTTGCACTTCTACCCTTTTGAAAAGAATCGAATTATCATGCATATCATTGGACAAGCATCTCCTAGGGTCATCAAATATCCATGGTTTGTGAATGCAAAACGAAAAAAAACTTCATCGATGACGCATGCAACTGTACTCCCCTCCCCCCCAAATAAAAAGGCATGTTCCTACATGACAAATCATAATTAAGAGAAAGGAGAAAGAGAAATCAAACCATGGAAGGAAAGGCGGCGAGCATCATTCGTGTTGTCCAGTGACGGTGTACCTAGCTTGGATAGGAGTAGCTGCGCACGAAGACAGAAACGAAAACGAAGAAACAAAAACAAAACAAAGCAAAATAACAAAACCGAGGAAATAGGAAATGGAATCAAAAAACTAATCAGATCATGAGCTATCGTGCGGTGGCTTTTCTAAAGTAATATTCATGGGGCTATTAAGATCTTCGTCTTCTAAGTAGGGTTTGAGCCGTTGCCCATTCACAGTGAAGTGTCTTTGAGATGTAGGATCTAAAATGGTAACAGCTCCATTCTCAAAAACCTGCTGAACAAGGAAAGGGCCATCCCATCGCGTTTTCAATTTTCCTGGAAAGAGTTTTAATCTAGAGTTGTAAAGCCATACTTTTTGATTCTCTACAAAAATTCTTCTCCTCAAGCTCTTATCATGAAACATCTTCATCTTGGCTTTATAAATCTTCGAATTCTCATAAGCCTCATTTCTTAACTCTTCCAACTCATTCAATTGAAGAAGTCTATGCTTGCCGGCTCTATCCAAATCTAGGTTGAGTTTCCTAATAGCCCAAAGGGCTTTGTGTTCTAACTCAAGTGGTAGGTGACAAGCTTTCCCGAAAATCAAGCGAAATGGAGATATGCCAAGAGGAGTTTTGTAAGCAGTTCTATAGGCCCATAATGCCTCATCTAGTTTCCTAGACCAATCTTTCCCATCCGGACGTACTATTTTCCTCAAATTTTTCTTCACCTCTCTATTGCACAATTCAACTTGTCCCTTGGCTCGAGGATGATATGGAGTAGTGACACGATGATGGACACCAAACTTCTTGAGGAGAGTTCTAAGGCTGTAATTTGTGAAATGGGAACCTCCGTCACTTATAATGGTGGGTGGGCATCCATAACGGTAAAAATTACTTTTCTCGATGAAATTGGTCACTACTTTGCTATCATTTGTTTTTGTGGGAATGGCTTCTACCCAGTTGGATACATAGTCAACTGCCATCAATATGCATTCATATCCATGAGAAATAGGAAAAGGACCCATAAAATCTATTCCCCATAAATCAAATATTTCAACTTCTAGGATGGGTTGTAGGGGCATTCTATCCTTCCTATTTATGTTGATGGATGCTTGGCATGCTAAACAAGTATTATAAAATTTCTAGGCGTCATGAAATAATGTAGGCCAAAAGAAACCCGATTCAACAACCTTATGAGCTGTTACCTTGGCCGAGTAGTGCCCCCCTCCCTGGTTTCGCGTGGCAGAATTCTAGGATGCTTCGTTGCTCGCTCTCGGGGACGCATCGTCGTAAAATTTGATCTTGCCCTTGGTGAAACAGCTCAGGATCTTCCCAGAAGTAAAAACGCGCATCTTTTAGTAGCTTTTTCCTCTCGTGAGACGTCCAACCTGTAGGAATTTGTCATGAAAGAAGAAAGTTGACGATATGCGCATACCAAGGAACTGATGTTCCTTGCGCAGTTAGAACAAATTCATCAGGAAATGCATCATTAATTTGCTCAAGTGGGGCGCCTATGATTCGGGAGAGGTGGTCGACTACTACATTTTCACACCCTTTCTTATCTTTGATCTCTAAATCAAATTCCTGTAATAACAGCACCCATCTAATTAACCTTGGTTTAGCCTCTTTCTTAGTTAACAAGTATCTAATAGCTGCATGATCAGAAAAAATAGTTATTTTACTACCTAGTAAATAAGATCTAAATTTTTCTTAAGCGAAGATAACTGCCAGCAGCTCTTTTTCGGTAGTAGTGTAATTCAGCTGCGCATCCACTAGAATTCTGGTGGCGTAGTAAATGACCACGGGTTTCTTGTCAATTCGCTGACCTAACACTGCACCTACTGCAAAATCAGAAGCATCACACATTAGTTCAAAAGGAAGGGTCCAATCGGGCCCTTGCAAGATAGGTGCATTAACTAAAGCTTCTTTCAATTTATCAAATGCGTTCTTAGCCTCTAGTGTTAGTTCAAAATCATTATTTTTAGACGATAGAAGATTTGTAAGAGGTTTAGAAATTTTAGCAAAATCTAGGATAAAACGTCTATAGAAACCCGCGTGGCCGAGGAAACCCCTAAGGGTTTTTAGGTTGGTTGGAGGTGGAAGGCCCTGGATGATCTCGATTTTGGCCTTGTCCACTTCCAATCCACGGTTACTGATCATGTGTCCCAGCACTACTCCCTCCTGCACCATGAAATGGGATTTTTCCCAGCTTAGGACAAGGTTGGACTCAATGCACCTCTTCAATACTTTGGTGAGGCTTAGTAAGTAGTTTTAAAAGGTAGATCCAAAAACTGAAAAATCATCCATAAAGATTTCTAGACATTCTCCTACTAAATCAGAAAAGAGGGCATTCATACATCGCTGAAATGTGGCGGGGGCATTGTATAGCCCGAAAGGCATACGCCTAAAGGCATATGTCCCTACGGGACTCGTAAATGTTGTTTTCTCTTGATCATCAGGATGGATGTTCACTTGGTTGGATCCTGAATAACGATCAAGAAAACAAAAATGTTGCTGCCCTGACAGTTTTTCTAGTATTTGATCCATAAAGGGTAGAGGGTAATGGTCCTTCTTGGTCGCCTTGTTTAGCTTCCTATAATCTATACATACTCTCCATCTAGTGGTCAATCTCTTCTGCACCTCTTCCCCTTTTTCATTCACTTCTACTGTAATTCCAGACTTTTTTGGCACCATGTGTACGGGGCTCACCCATCTACTATCGGATATGGCATAAACTATTCCTGTATTCAACCACTTTATAATTTCTTTCTCAAGAACTTCTCTCATGTAAGGGTTGAGTCTCCTTTGATGCTCTCTACAAGGTCTGGATTTCTCTTCTAAAAATATCCTATGCTCACAGATTGCAGATGGAATTCCTCTAATATCATCAAATGTCCAACCTATGGCATTCTTATGCTCCCTAAGTACTTTGAGCAATTCATTTTCTTGTTTGGGAGTGAGTGATGAGGAGATGATTACAGGTAAGGTTTTCTTCTCGTCTAAATATGCATATTTGAGGGATGAAGGTAGAGGTTTGAGTTCTAGGCTCATCTCGACTAAAGGGGAGTCCATGATCTCGTCATCTAGCTCTCTACCCTCGACATGTGATAAGTACTCTTTAATCGCGTCCTCTCCCTCATCCTCTGTACACAATTTTAACTCCTCATTGCTTCCTAAGGGACACTTCATCATTTTTGATATATCAAGTTGGACTCTCTCCTTTCCAATTTTGAACTCCACCGTCCACTTTTCCCAATCCATTATCCTTTTTGCCGTAACTAGAAATGGTCTTCCTAAGATAATAGGAGCTAAGCTAATGTTTCCCGATATCTTCACATCAGTCACTACAAAATCTACAGGTATTTCACAATTCTCTACAGTGATCATGACGTCAGTTAACCTTCCTTCGGGTTGCCTCACGGTTCCATCGGCTAGGAGTAAATCCATGTGTATTTCCTCCAATTCTCCAAACCCACACTCCTCATATAATGCCGTTGGGATGATGCTTATGCTTGCTCCCGTATCTAATAAAACTTTAGAAAATGTGTTTCCTCCAATTTCACATGTGATGAAAGGGGCTCCGGGGTCTCTCATTTTGATAGGGATGGCATTAAGGATGCTAGAGGCGTTCTCAGATAATTTAACTACTTCCCTAGGCTTCCTAATGGTGCAAGAGTCCTTAAGGTACTTCTTTAGGGAGGGTGCGCACCTAAGCATATCTTCTACAGTTACAGTCATGGTGGCCTTTTTAAAATTCTCTAGCAATCGTTTTTCATAATCAAGGATAGGTTTTTTTCTATTTAAAGCGGGAGGGTAGGGAACATGCTGCCCACTCGTAGAAGGTAGAGGCTCCTCCACGTGGGGAGAATCCTCTCCTTCTTCCTCTCGTGGTTCATTCCCCTTCTTAGAATTCTCTACAGAATTCTGATAGGGATCCTGAAGTTCTTTTCCATTTCTCAATTTTGAGATTGCTAGAACTTCAGGATTGTCTCCATTCGTCTCATCGTGAATGGAGTGCTGCACATGATGCAAGTTGCATGGATTTACTAATGGTTTCGTGGGAAGTTTATAAGATGTGCACGGGAAATCTGGAGTTATACATTGGTGTTCAAGTGGTGCAGGTCTGAAGCTCTCTAATAGCTTCCTCATCTGCTCTTGAGATTCCAGCACTTTCTTTGTTTGAAATTCCATCATCATTTGCATCTTCATCTCCATCTCTGCCCGCAACTTTTGGTTTTGCTTCTCTATCATATCTGAAATGACGGGGGCAAGTGAAGAAAAATCAGGTTGGTTCTGAGATGGAACCTGATGCTGCTGTGGAGGCCTGTGGTGGAATGGTTGTCTCTGCTGGAACGGAGGTTGAGCTGCCGGCTTGTTCCCTTGGTGGAAGGTCTCTCCGTTTTGGAAATTTGGCCTCTTTTGACCTGCCCACGGTTGTTGCGGCTGGTTGAAGGCCTTCACCTCTTCTTCCATGGCTTGGCAGGCTCCATCTTCATGTTCCCTGCTGAAGTAGAGAGAGCAGATCTTAGCTTTAATGATAGGAGAGTTACCTAAAAAAACATTCTTCATGGTGGAGGTGAGGTCCTCCAATTTCTGGTTAGTCTCCCTTAGGCCCGCTTGTAGCTCTCCCTCCTTGGCGTTAACCTGCAGAACTCCTGCTCTTTTTGGCTGTAGGTTTCTCCCATTCTGATTGGCCCCAATTTCCTGGAAGTCAGTTTCTGCAACTCTCTCCAAAATATCGAAAACTTCATCCTCATGTGCGGTATAAAACGTTCTACCCGTAGCGAGATTTACTTTGTTTTTCATAAAATCAGAGAGAGATTCATAAAATATTTGGGCTAGTTGACATTGCTCAATGCCATGGTGAGGACATTTCCTCAACAAGTCATTGAATCTCTCCCATGACTCACTAAAGGCTTCTCCGTCATGAGGATGGAAATTGTGAATTTCTCTTCTATAAAAATTCGTTTTGGAGAGAGGGTAAAATTTCTGCAGAAATTTTCCTTGCATCTCTTCCCAAGAATTAAAAGTGATTCCTAGATTACGATACCATGCAAACGCTTTATCTTTAAGAGTTAGAGGAAAATATTTCATTTTTAACATCTCTGTAGATATTCCAGGAACATTTTGAGAAGAGCATCTAATATGAAAATCATCAAGGAATTCTAAAGGATTCTGTGCAGGTAATCCGTTAAATTCAGGTAGAGAATTGATGAATGCATTATCGTATCAAAACAAGATACCTTCACCGATGTTCAGATTTACATCGGTTTGTCGTAAGCTTCCGGACGGTGTAGACCTATCCAACATAGTTCTTCTCCTTTCATTCTGCTGATGTATCTCTTCGGCCATATTTCTCTGCTGAATTTCTGGTTCTGTGACTGTAGAATCCGGGGTAGCGTCTCTACTTATTTTTTCTACAGACTTCTCACCAGCTCTTGAGCGTGTAACTACCATAGATCTTGAGCACAAATGTTAGCAGAACAATGAGCTGAGGATTTTTAAGTCCTGGAGCTTAAGGAGAATCAAGAAAAGATTACTGAACAATTAAAAAATAAATTCCTACTGTAATACCGTGCTCCCCGGCAACGGCGCCAGTTGATAGGCTCAAATTTTAGGTGAATTTGCTGGTTGTTTAGCAAGATAATCGTGTGAGGTTGAGAGCTTATACAACAATATTTATAAACCTCACGGCCTAGGGCAAGTGAGGGTCGATCCACAGGGAGCAAGGAAATCAGCAGGGAATTCGTTTTGATGCAATATAACTTTCAGGTTGTAGGTCTGCACTTGCATTTTATAGGATACTATTCAATAGAACTTAATAAATTCTTTCAGGGAAGATGAGCAAGCGACCTTAACTTTGAGGTGGTAACCTCTACTTAAGGAATGAGCAGACGACTTATAAGCGACTCAGCTTACCAGTCTTCACGCTCTCGCCAGCCTGTTTGGCAATTTGATAAACAGGTGGTGAGCATGTGCAAGCCGCCTCACCCGCAGCTTAAGTTGCCGAGGGGGATGTGCTTGCACGTGCACACTTGCAAGTAGCGTGCGCGCGCGTAGCCCCCGCTGCGCGTGGCTGCAGCTACACGTCGCGGCCGCGGCGCTACTGCGCACGCAGGCTGCGATGCAGCTGCGCTCGCACGCGACCTTGCAATGCGTGGCCTCGGCCGCGCGCCGCGGTCGAGCGCCTGCAGCAGGGCTGCGCACGAGCGTTGCTGCGCTGCTAAGGCACGCAGAGCAACGGCCACGCAGCTGCAGGGCTGCTCAACTTGCTGAGGCTGGGTAGCTTGGCTCTTTCGGGGGAAGAATTCGATTGGACGGAGAGGATGAACAACATGAATGAAGTGGCAAGGGAAAACAAGAACAAAACTTGAAAAAAATTGATAAACCTTCAAATCCAAACTAAACAGAAACAATGTTGATTGGAATTGTTGGAAGATCTGAAGATTCTTCCAACCCAACCAAAACTGTCTAAAATGGAGAGGGATTACAAGGCTGAAGCTTGAGATTTCCCTATGCCGGGTGTCACGTCCTTGTGGCGAGGCGTAGGTCTTCAATCCAAGCTATCTTCAGTCTGATCTTCCTCTCCAACTCCACAAGCTCATCAGCTCCTGGAGGGTGCAGAAATCCTCTTCTCCAAGCCCTAGTTTCCTTAGAGAAAATTCTGAACAGCCTAAACTCAACTCTCAAGAGAGTATTTATAGGTTTCTCTTAAGTCATGCCTAGGGGCATTTTCATAATTTTTGCTTCTTTGAATTTTCGCCCGCTCCTCTTGATCCTCGTTTCTTTCCTTGATCTTCTTAACCTGTCTCTAAATGTTCACTAACCATAAAATGTTTAATATCTTCCACTTGATTCAAAGAATCAAGTGGGGTTAGTGATTTCATAAAATGATGGATATGCATGATATTAGCATGAATTAACATTCTAATTTTGATGAATGAAAACTAAGAAGATTAATTATTTGATGACATATTTGAGAGTCATCACCTAAAATCAACTCTCAAGAGAGTATTTATAGGTTTCTCTTAAGTCATGCCAGGGGCATTTTTGTAATTTCTGCTTCTTTGAATTATTGCCTGCTCCTTTTGATTCTCGTCTCTTTCCTTGATCTTCTTAACCTGTCTCTGAATGTTTATTAACCATAAAATGTTAAATATATTCCACTTGATTCAAAGGATCAAGTGGGGTTAGTTATTTGATAAAATAATGCATATGCATGATATTAGCATGAATTAACATTATAATTTTGATGAATGAAAACTAAAAAGTTTAATTATTTGATGACATATTTGAGAGTCATCAGATCATAAGAAGTGAAATTTTATCTCCTACAAATTGAAGTTTTTTTTATAGTTTTCTTATTATGCACATGGAATAGCTAGGTAAATCTCTCCATCTCTCCTCTCAATCTCAGTAAGGGCATGTACATTTTGCTCAAGCGTACCAATTTAGAAGTTCAGACCAACATCAAGAAGAACGAAGAAGAAATTTAACTGAAACATCATCCAAAGTACACTAAAAGTTCAAATAGAAAAAAGAAAAAAATTACCAAATAGGTTGATCCATGCTAGAGCTCCTCTCTGTCATGCAGTTGTGATGGAGCCTTGATGTGGCAAAAAAGACGGATTCAACGAGATATGCCATGCCTGCATTAAGATTTAAAACCTGTCGTCTACTTCAAGGAAATGTTCAGAACAGAGAACTCACAAAAATACAATGCCGCATTCTCGGAAGATTGAGGAACAAGAAGAGATCCATTAAGATAAATCTTTCGGAGAGAGAAAATCTAAACAGTTACATCAAATTACAAACTACACGAAAGTTGCCCCTTTTTCATGGGACCATCACAGAGATTTAAATTCATTTATTTATTAATTTTCTATATAAAAATGCAATGATGTGTCATTCTCTCATTGGCTGACAACTTTTGAACTTCAAACGACGGGTTCGTTCTTGTTGCGCAACGTACTCCTTGGCAAAAAAAAAATGGTGGCGACCACGACTGCGCATTGGAACTAGACGTGCCTCCAGCTCCACACGAGATGTCCCGTGTCATGACACGTCGTCAATGCAAACTCCAGAACTACCATTTGACGTGACATGTCAATACATCGTCTATTTTCTCTTACTTTCTCTTTCCTCCAAGGCCTATACATAGGCCAAAGTTGCTTGAAACACTTGGTGAATTTCTTTTGGAATTGAAGTTTCTTCTTCTAAAAGGAAGCTTGCCCTAGCCGTCTTCCCTGTCGAGCTGTACCGCTGCCTCTTGCCGCCGACACCATTGTCGAGATGACCACTTGCCCACCTATGCTCGCCGCGCACACAGCCGTCCGTCCGCCTACCGTGCGCACAACCGCTGCCTGCACCCGCCACCTCCGCCCACCGTGCTCTCAGCCACCCACGCTCGCCGTGCGCTTGGCCGCCCGTGCCCCCACGCCCCCACCCGCCATCACCTGCCGCGCGCTTAGTCGCCTGCGCTCGCCGTGCCCTGGGTTGCCCCCAGCCATCGCACCTTCGGCCGCCCGTGCCGCCGTGTGTTCAGCCGCGCACCTGCCCTCTCTACCACCACTTGCCACCACCAGTACCTTTGCCTGCCATTTGGACTTCGCGTCCAGGCTCCTAGTCAAAATTTTCCCTCGCAACCACTTGTTGCCACACATACTATTTAGGTTTCTGGGGGCCGCCCCGAATCCCGCAAGGGTGTGACTCCCCCATTGACCCACCGCCAACTGACTGCGCAGTTGGATACCTGACTCCCTATCGAAGCGCAGGTCAATGGTCCTGCCAACGACACGTCCTGAATTTTCCGCATCACCATGACGCACTACTCTAGTGCCGAGGTACTTTCTGCGCTCTTTGGTGATCGTGTTCTTAATCCAGCATTCTTCAAGTGTTTATCCACCACCGTCGTATTAGTTTTTTGATTTTGAATCTTCAAGCAAGTAGACTGAATAGGCCTATGAATCTTCTAGTGATCGTCGGTTCAAATTTATTAACATTGGTGCTTTGTTTCACCCTCGATGAGGAAAAGGGATTGCACCATCATTATTTTCACCAGATTTAAATCCTCGAATTCGATCGTGTGATTCGTGGTCTTTTTTACCCTACCCCAACATTAGATCGTCTTAGTACCTAGTTTCCCCTCATCATCTTGCAACCGTCTCCCCAAGTTATCCTACATAAAAAAAGAAAGAAAAAAATCTATAGAGATGGAAGTTGTAGATTTTGAAATGCACTTAAAACTGCATTTTTTTTTTGCGATAGCGAATAGAAAAATGCCACGTCACTGCACGTGCGCACACAATGTATGCACGACAGGGTTGGTAAACTACCTCCCCATGGCCCCCATCATCAAGTGCCATCGGATTCTCATCCGACGCCCGAGATGAGGCCACGTCGATCGTGCGAAAACTAATCTTGTAGTTTTGCATTTCAGTCCCTTTTTAAAATGTGAAATTGCCATTTGACGCCGCCAAAAACTAATTGTGTATGTGGCCTTCTGCACTCTCTCTCCTCCAAATTTTTCCTGAAATCATAAAAATTACACGACAATTTTCAATTAAATCCCTGCAACTTTTACATGATTGTATCTATGCCCCTGCCGAAATGAACGAAAGCCATTTTTTGGGGTATAATTGAAACACATATTTACGAAAAGCCCCTCAAAGTTTGAAAATTACTTTAACACTCATTTTCCCTTATAAATATATCGTTTTCCTCTTTAAAAATTCATTTCTTCCTCAAAAAAATCCTAGACAAAACCCAATAAAATCCTAAAAGATCCTAGAAAATTCCTGAAAATTCACTAATTTATCCCAACAAAAATTAACCTCAAAATGAAGTTTTCAACTTGCCAATATCATTTCAAAATAATCATTTCAAGCTTCAATAAATCCCAGAAAATTCATAAAATTAACAGAAAATTAGGGAAACATCAGAAATCATTTGGAAACAGTAATTACATGTAAATATATAATATCAACCCCATTTTAATCTCGTTAAATGCATAAAGTTGTACTCAATTGCTTGAAATAAAGATGGAATTTAGGGAATTATTATATAAAAGAATGAAGAAAAAGAAATGAGCAACCTTTGCATCTTTTCTTGCTCATATTTTGTTTTGGGTGTTGTCTTTGTTTTTCATTTTTTTTTCTTCATGGTTTTTTCTTGAACCCCTTTTTTTATTAACTTTCCTAAAAGAGAAACGGGCTAACTGCACTACATCAAATCAATCATCTCCCATCAAAAACCTTGAACTATGAGCGCTTTGTGAACATCATTTCACTATTGTTTCCATTGGATAACCTGATAACTCAGAGTGAGCCTAGGATTTTTGGCTGTAGTGCATTCGTTCAAGAATAGAGATTGGTGAAAAACTCAGCCCTAGAGCAGTGAAATGTGTGTTCGTGGGATATTCCCAAGGAAAGAAGGGGTACAAAGGTTATGATCCTAAATCTAGAAGATTCTTGGTATCTGCAGTTGTAACATTTGATGAATTGGAGAGGTTCTTCAAAGATGAGTCTGATGATCAATCATCCTCTCCAAATGATGTATTTAGAATGGAGATGGCACATAGTCGACCTGTAGCTGTTCATCAAGGACATATGCAAGAGATTATACATCGTTCAGTACCCGGAGAACAAGAAGGAGGCGAAGCTAATAATAAAATACCAATTTGGTGTAGAATCAAACGATGTTGTTTGCGAATGAATTGCCAACAGAAGTTGAAGTGAATAGAATTGTTGAGGAAACTATTTCTGAAGGTGACAACGATGTTATGTCGGCTCTCTCATTGATCCTCATTCTACTGCAAGATATTGTGCTTTTCTCATGGAAAATATGGTTACATGGAAGAGCAAGAAGAAACTTAGAGTTTCTTTGTCAAGTGCAGAGGCTAAATACAGGGCGTTGAAAGAAGGTATATGATGGAGCGCGCCAGCCCACTACATCAGAAATGTCTTCAGAGCCACCATCCTCATTATTGACGGCCTCGCCATTTTGCATCCCCCCGACCAACATGCCAAGCCAAAGGCGAAGACATCTGGGTTCAAATACCCCCGGGTGAAAGCACGTCCATGAGTTTGATTGTATTGATTTTTGTCAGTGTGTGCTTCTGAGTTTAGTGTTAATCGCGTTCGTGTGTTCATTTTTGTCTTGTCTTATCTTTATATTGTGTTGTGTTGTGTTCATTGTATGTCATGTGGGTTTATCTTTATGTTTTTGCTTCTTTGTTTTGGTTGTAAAGGGGCCCCCACGTATAAGGGCCCCTTAATGGACTCCATATTGGGGCTACCTAAGGGACCCATCTTGACCCCCCCATATAAGGAAGAAATGGGTGCATTAGGTCGATAGACCTGGAATCAACATTTTTTGAAAGCTAAGTGAGCCCTAGGTCTCACGTAAGAATGTAAAAGAGAACGCCGAGTGATGGAGAAGGGAAGATATGCGGTGGAGACATCTTCGATCGTCACCACAGCCCATTGTTGCTAGCGCCAGTCGTGGTTGCCCGTCGCACGTTCGGTTAGGTGACTCCATCGCGCCCCGTGAGTGCCGCAACCTAAGTCATGAGCCGCGCCATACACCCTATTTCATGACCTTGTGTATGCACCAACGCAATGCCCGTTGGTGCCTTTGCGACACATTGACCGAGCGGTGCACCCGGCGATGCCTTCACAACCTTCCTGCATGATGCAGGCCCTTTAACCCCTTTGACGGCCACACCCTGTGGTTTCCACCTCGGGTTGAAGGCTGCCCTGCAAATGCTTATCATCGCGGCCATGTAAGTGCCGATCGAAGTTCCCCCGCGTGACTACAAAGGTAGCCCTAAATGCATGACTCTCTCGGCACACCTTGCACTCGCGGTGCATGTGTTTGTTGAGCCGCCTATACCCCCACTCCCCAAGGGGTTTGTCAAGCCACACTGCTGCAAGTTGGTTTGCCAGCGGCGTTTGCTGCCGGAGCCCAGTGACGTATAGAAATGTCATCCATCGTGTGTACATCGTGGGCATTAGGTGGCTCAACGCTTGTAATTCTCGACTCGACGTGAAGCCACAGGTGCCACTGCCTGCAGCGGCCTCTGTGGTATTGAGTCCCACGCTCGTGCCACGCCTCAAGTTGTCGATGCCACTGTCCGAATCCACCACTACTGTTGTGCTTGCACCGCTAGTGTTACCCACGCCTGGTGTAGCCAATTGTGTCGCTTGAGTCCACCGTCACTCAACCGTTCGAGCCACCGTGCCATTTGCTCGAATCATCGTGCAACATTCCCCTCCTCTTACTCTACATCGTCCTTTAGCCCCACTATTTTGCCGCAAGTAGAGTGATGCCTTATAGTCTCAGGCGCGCCTTCCCACCCGGCCGCACTGTCCACAACTTTGAAGACTTTGACAATGATCAACAACACCGACAAGGTATGTTATTCCCCCCTACCTGTTAGTTATATTACCATCAATATATTGTCGACTATCCTCACTGGGCTCAGGTTAGAATTAGGTGAAACTTTGAACATAAAAAACTACGAGTTGAGTGAATTCCCAAGTACTGGTCGAGCCCATCTATTACGTGGGATTGTCAGTGAAATTATTCTATTCAATGTTGTAGTCACCATCGTCACTCTACCAAGGCTCAGAAGGTCACCATCACCATTACCGGTCACCCCTCACGGAGTTCAGGGACCGGTAAAACCCTAGGAGTTGGGGCATGCACGTACATCCACCTAGGTACACCGCAACACATCGTTCAACTCCTTAGGGAATTACCTACCGAACGACATCATTGATAACGTCTAACATCATTTTGGTTTTAGAGCCAGGTTGTGGTCGTCCATAGTACGTCTCCGTACCCACATCATATCATTTGTGTTCATTGTTTTGAAAACTCATCTAGTTACCCACCAAGGAACTCGCCATGGCCATCGAGATGCGATTGAGCATAAGGATGCAATTGGGTGGTTCGACCTTCCCACAATGACAAGACTCACCTTCTCTCAAGAGAGGCAGACCCATACGCCTCTTAGAGCACCATCCTCGAACACCTAAAGGTGGTGTGTCACCAGCTCCTTCAGACCTCGGACAAACGACCCACGCAAACATGTTTTTGGTTGTCGTGGAGGAGCACGATCCCACTACAATGCCTCACGGTCACTAGGTGCTTCCTATCCTAGTGACAACGAGGAGATAGCAATGACGAGTCATCGCTCACACGGGAAGGATCTAGTTGATGAGCCCACATCCCGGCCTCCCTCCGCACATGGCTTGGGAGCGAGCCACGACCGAGGGAGATTGCACCAGCAGCACCAACCCAGGGAGACCTCGACTGAAGATTGAGGAGCATATCGCTGCACTCATACCTCATTGCCAAACATGTGGAGCAGTTGGTAGTACTACCCTAGGTACCTTTGGTATCTGTCATCGCACCCGAGCTCGTGGCTCAAACCAAGCCTGCGACCTGTCTTGGGTTGTGTGGCCCCTAGATCGTCCACCGAACGCATATAACAATGACAAGTACCAAGATGATAACAGGTGGTAGGACGAAGTGCATCGAGATCGACTTCCTAATCGTTAGCCTGCCCGCGTTCCACAAGATGTCTGTGTCTGGGATAGACAAGACCCACAAGACGACTACGATTGTGGTTTAAGGTCACACTATGGGTCTGCCAAGATGACTACGTCCGGCCCTATGACCACCGGTATGACAAACCAGACAAGGTTCTCTGCTACCTTCAGCGCATGATACCCAATATCCGTGCCCAATACGATGGTCAATCTTGACGATGCGATGGCCACGAGCGCCACCCCAGCCCACCACAACTACATGCTAGTCCTTGTTTAAGAGGCTACCCAGTGCCAAATGACTACGAGCGCCAACGAGAGGAGCATCACGCCAGGATTGAGAAGAACGTATGAACCCACGTTGCCATCCTCGAAGGGTTGAGGAAGCTAAAGGAGTTCATTGATTGGGAGTCAAGCCTGAATTCCTACTTCCGATGGTATCACATGGACGCTGACTTAAGCGTGGAATGTGCAGAGACGAGACTTGGCAGACATGCCAAGATATTCTGGGAGAACGAGTGAATCGTGGCAAGAGTCGAGCATGGACCATTACGTCTTGGACCAATATGGCGCAGAAGGTGAGGAGCTAGAACGCGCCACGGTAGTATATGACATTATTCCTCTCATGGATTGACCTAAGACAAGGTCGACAGTTTGAGGCGGAATATATAGAGGCCTTCAAGGAGTACCGGATGCGATGCCGGTTCATGGATGACCCACGCATCATCATCGGCCTGTTAGCCCACGGGCTTCGGCCGACCCTGCGCAGCAAGGTGGTTAAGTGTAATCCTGTCGAAGTCAAATAAGGCTAACACATAGTGGAGCACATAGAGCATTCGAGCGAGGAGGCCTTAGCTCAAACTACCCTAGCTGCCCCTCGAGCTACCATCGCTCGATCTACCCTATCTGTCACCGCACAGACTTTGCACACCACTAGAGGACAAGATAACGCCCTGGCTACTTTAGTGGGATCTGCCCCACCAGCTCGGGCCATCACTACCAACACTACGGCCTGTAGCGCAATCGTGAACCAAGCACACATCACGTGCTTTAAATGCCAATCAAAAGGGCACTGAACCAGCTAGTGCCCAGCATCGGCACTTTTGATCGAGGTCAGAGATGTCGATCTGAACGAGGTGGGCGAGATGGAGTAGCCACACGATGATGAATACCATGGGGGCATGGAGTTTGCGCACGAGTACGAAGAACCCGACTGATGTAACATGAACACTGGGGGTCTGGCTCGTGATACAACACAAGGGAAACAACCGTTAAAGTGATGCAACAGTGTGATAAGACGTGCCCAAATTATGGTAAATCAGGTGACGACATGGAGCATGGTCATGGCCTGGACAAGCCCCCAATGACCCAGTGTTTGACTCGAAGACCCATGGAGTGAGGGACGTTCGCCGTCCAAAAATGTCCGTGCCATCGACGTGAACGATCGGATCTGACACAGCCAAGGAAATTCCCTATTTCATGAATGGTGGCTAATCCTAAGACATGGCTGAATCTCTCAAGCAATAGAGCAGTCGAAAGAGCACTAGAAAAGATAATGATATTACAAAACACAGGGAAGGGAGAAGGTGACCTGTGGGTTGAAGTTCCATGCCCAATTGGTAGAAGACATCCGTTGAAGAAGAGGCGACTTAGGGAAGGGTCCAAGTGATGTGTAGAGCTTAAAGCTTGGATTGGCAGTCTACCGATTTACCGACTTGGATGATTAGTAGGGTGCTATAGAGCCATGTGGAGACTCTCGCCAAGGACAAGCCATCGTCGGGTGTAGATAGCCTTCTAAGCAGCAAATGCAGGGAGGTAGGTAATCCCATTACTATGGCTCTAGAGCTGACTGTCGATGGCCCCACACAATCCTCGTAAGTTTCAGCCTATAGGGGAGGGTGGAAAAATGTTGGGTGAACAAGCCCAGTAGCAGAGCGGGTCATCTCGGGTTCAAAAAGACGCTCAAGGGAAGGGGGGGGGTCGACCGTCGGCGATCATGACTTCGACACGCTAGCACCAGATAATTGAGGGAAAAGGTGGTGTAACAGCATGACCCATCGACTGTAGGGATTCACAAAGTCTAGGAGGCATCAATCCTGGTCAATAGATAGAGTCGGAGATGATTGCGGACGAGTATGCGCTATAGTGGCACGTTCACACTACGGCAGTCATGTCGTAGGTCTAAAGGGCTTCTTGTCGGTGTCAAGTGACTATGGAGTACAAATCCCTAGGGCCTTTTGGCACCTGTAGGGTGGTGATCCAGAGATGCTCTTCGTGGGGGATCTATTGACGGGATCGTCAAAGCCGGTGGCCAGATTGAAGCTGGTAAGGCTGAAGGGGAAGAGTCATCGCTCAATCCTGTGAGGAGACCATAGTGGTCCTTTCTTTTTTTTATTCCTGGAGTTTCTGTCGACTGAGCAGAACCAATGGTGGGTGAGTGGAGGAGAACAGGTGCCGTTAATAGTGGTCCACTAGGTGCTGAGATTCAGGACTGCAGAAGACTAGATCCATGCAAAACGAACTTGTAAATAAACTACACACGATCTTTTGGGGGAGTGGCATCATAGCAAAGAGTGACTCGTGCACCGGGAAGGTCACGCTCCTTCACGAGGGGACGGGAAAGAGGGCGTAGGGAACCCTAAAAAAATAAGAACTTCATTCTTTTCTGATCTTATTAAAACAACTTTTCGTTCATGGTGGTGCCTCCCCCCCTTTCTTTATAGTGAAAGGAAGGGGGAGGGGTGCCCTAATGGGTCTCCTTTATAGGAAGGAGCCTAGTGGGCCCCCCCCAAAAAAAAATTCCGCCAAAGGGAAAGAAGCCATGCATGGCATCCCCTCGCTCAAAGGTGTAACAAAAGCAAAGTGTAACACACACAAACTCACATGGAGGAGGAGGGCGTACACACATAGGTGGGGCCTCCCCCATAGTCAAGGGTAAAGAAATGAAACAAATGGTGTGAAGAGGACCTCCGTAAAAATGTTGAGGACCTCTGTAAAAATGTTGAGGACCTCCGTAAAAACGTAAAACAACGCAAACATGAGATAAAAGAACTCAACGGGCATGCAGTTCTCAAACCTGGTAGTGAAAGCTTGGGTTCTTCATGTCGGCTCGGGCTCTACGAGGTCAATGACGACGAGTTTAGGCAGTTTCAATAGGATGGTCCTCCATCATCCTCTTGGGGTGAAAAGAACTTGGCTCCGACGTGTTAGAGCAAACAATATCCTCTAGTAGTTGGACGAGCTCCGACCGCAGTCGAAGAAGATCCACCTCTGGGATCCACGGGTCCTCAGAAGATGGTCGGCCTTGCCAATGCACAAGAAACTTTTGGTCCATCCGCTCTCCTATAGTGTTAATTACCTCCTTCAATACTGACTCAACATGCTCATTCCTTTCTAGGGACAGGACGGAAGGGGATAGATGGGGACTCTCGCTCACATCAATACGAATGCTAGAGGGGCTGTGAGGCTCGACAATGAGTGGCATAGGATGGTATTGGACCAGATCGCTGACGTTGAAGGTGGGACAGATGACGCAATCTAGCAGGATACCCACAACATAGGCATTCTCACTGACCACATGGACTATCGTGAAAGGCCCGACGCTGTGAGCATGAAGCTTAGTAGCGACCCCAAGAGAATATGTCTCAGGCCTCAACCTGACCATGATCAGTTCACCCTTAGTGTAGATAACAGACCTACGACCCACATTAGCAGCGACCTTGTACTTCTCATTTTGCATGACGATGCAAGTATGAATGTCGTGATGCATATCCCTAATATGATGTGCAAAGGCAATGCCATCTCTGAACACTCTAGAATGTCATTCTACCAAAATGAGGTCTAAGGGTTTACGAGGTACCTAGCCATATACGATATCGAATAGAGTGTGGCCGCTAGTGCGGTTCACGGAAGAATGGAAGACGAACTCCATGCGAGGAAGGACACGATCCCAAGTGGTGAGGTTTACATTCACAATAGAGTGGAGCGGATTTTGACTTCGGTTCACTTCCTTTGTCTGCCCGTCCTTCTGCAGATGGTACGCTGTAGAAAATTTAAGTTTCATTCCCTTAAGGACCCATAAGGTCTTCCAGAAATAACTAGTGAAATGTGTGTCGCAATCTGACACAATTGACTACTGTACTCCATGCAAGCAGACGATCTCATCAAAAAATAGGCGCGCCAGTTCTGAGGGATCCGATGTCTTTGAATAGGGTACAAAATGAGCCATCTCGGAAAACTTGTCGACTACTACCATGACGAAGTCGTGCCATTGGGTGGTCATTGGTATACCAAGCATGAAATCAAAGCTAACCCCCGTAAAATTGGTGTTCTAAAGATAGGATGGTCTTGTTGACATCGAAGTGTCCACTCAGTCCACCCCCATACGTCTCCCATATAAGAAAGTGATAATTCAGATTTTGGGGTAATTAGTGATGAGCTAACTTCACTAATTAGTGTCGTTGGTTTATCCGAATTAAAACAACAAAAAATTATAATAACCTTACTAGCGTAGGGAGAGTAAGGGTCGATCCACAGGGAGCAAGGGTTTTTTTCTTAGGAATTTGTGCTTTAGTTATGTATTTTTAAATAATTTTAGAGGTAGGTTTACTACATATGAAGATAAATAACTAATTACATAAAAATATATAACAAAGAAAAATAAAATATTATTATAATATTATAATAATATTAATAAGCAGAAAATAATTTTTTGGTATTTTTTAGGAGTATTTGAAAGCTAAAACAAAATAGGAAATGAAACAGTTTGGCACTCTGGACTTAGTCAAAATTTGGCTAAGTCCGGATGCCAAATGGGGAAGGTGCCTTGGTGGAGGAGAGAGAAACAATGGACTGTACTAAAATCACTCTAGAATGAGTTCTAGAACAAATTTTAGAGCGTGGTTGGATGCACTGTGGCTAGCTGATCCAAGACTAACCAAAAGACAAAAGACGAACAGAAAAGAATTAAAAATCAGAAATAAGAAGGTAACCTCTTTGTCACACCCGCTAAGGTCCAAGGGACTTCTTCCTCTCCTTTCCACCAGCTTCTTCAGCCCTGGATGCTTCCTGCTCAGCCTGGCACTCACTGAGGTGAATGGATCTATGACTCAATTGCACTTAGGCCACCAAACATTACTTTGGATTGAATCACAGGATGAATTTTACAATAGGGTGAAGGGGTTTATATAGGGAGAGAGAGCAAAGGAGAGCCATTGGATTTTTAATACAATGGATGGCCAGATCTTCTTTTCAGGGTCATGATCCACGTCCATTATGGTCCTCCAATCAGCATTGAGACCTTTGAAATACCCTCGGGACGTTCAAGGCTTCTTTCCTTAATTAGCATTAAAGGTGCTATCTTTAAGTCTCCACCCTTGGATGTTTGGTGGATTGAATGGCTGGATCTTCTTCTCTGGCTTGGATCCACGTCCAAGGTTGTCCTCCAATCATCATTTAGGCCCCTGAAAATATTCATAAATAATCATGACTGGACCTTCCCCTTGGTCTCCTTTCTTTGGCCCAACATGCCTCTCATAGTGGGCTTACTGGAGCTTCCTTAGTGGGCCTTTAGACTAGAGCCAACTGCCTTGCTTTGGCCTTCTTTCTTGGCCCAGGGTTTAGGCTGAGCCTGCTCCTCTGGTCCAAATAGCTTCCTCTTCATTTAACTATCCCCTTTATTCATGAAAGTTTCACCTAATTCCTGCATCTTCCACGTAAACTAAGAAGCGAGTGAGATTCATTCCACTTAACTCATTGAGTTAATTGGAGTTAGTCCCACAAATGATAATAATGAACTCCAAATTAGAAAAAGGTGATTTTGTTTCATGATGTTTCACAACTTAACATAAATGTTGATAATATATCCAGATAAAGATAAAGAAGTAGATAAATTAGCTGAAATTGCACATATATATTACTATCATTTTGGATTTATCAGAAAGTCTCACAATGAGGTATGAGATATGCACAACCTCTTTTCAAAGAAGAGGTAGCTGTCAGAGAAGTAATAGTCTCGATATTTGGCCTTTGAGCCATCACAAATAGCATTGATAATCTCCCCATAGTTGGACAATCGCTGTAATCCTATGAGAGTTGTTCAAACCCCAAAACTCGAGTCTTGATCAGGTTGAGGACAACTGGTCTCTGACTAAGAGCATTTACGGCGACGTTATCCTTTCCTTTCTTAAGCCAGATGACAAATGTGTAATCATATGTGATCTAGTGAGCGTGCCGATCGCTGACCTTCTCCTGCTCGTGCAAGTTTTGTAATGCACTATGATCGAAAAAGAGGACGAAATCATTGGGCAGGAGATATTTGTGCCAATGGTGAAGAGACTGCACTAGTGTGTGGAATTCTTGATCATACTTGTCATATTGCTGCCTCATGTCATTTTGCTTCTCGCTGAAATATTATACTCGGTGTCCGTCCTGGATGAGGACAGCACCAATTCCCACGCTTGAGGCATCACAAGTGACATCGAACACTTTGTTGAAGTCGGGCAGTCATAGCATGGGAGCCTCGATCATGCGACGCTTGATTTCCTCAAAGCCATTATCGGCTGCCTTCACCCTCTCAAATTTGTAAAGTCCAATGAGATCAATGATGGGGGTGGTAACACCACTGAATCCCGGAGGAATCTCCGATAAAAAGTCTCCAAACCCATGAAACTCCGTACATCATGAATATCATTGTGCTGTGGCCACGATGTGAGAGCCTCGATCTTGGCCGTGTCGGCCGAGACTCTGTGAGCAGATATGATGAAGCCAAGGAAAGAGACCTCGACCATGAAGACACGGCAATTCTTCATGAGCGTAGAGCTTCTCCCGTTGTAATGCCACACACACCTCTCGTAGGTGTCGTAGATGGTCTATGCGGGAACCACTAAAGATGAGGATATTGTCAAAGTAGACGATGATAAATCTACCAATGAACGGGTGTAGGACCTCATTCATCAATCGCTGGAATGTACTCAAGGCGTTGAAGAGCCCAAATGGCATGACGTTCCACACAAACAGGCCATCCTTGATCTTGAAGGCCATCTTCCACTCGTCTCGATGGTATCTGCTACGCAAGTCAATCTTTGAGAATATGATCATGCCGGCCATCTGATCGAAAAAATCCTGCACGTGAGGTATGGAAAAATGGTACTTCACCGTAATCTTGGTGATGGCACATGAGTCGCAACACATGCGCCATGTTCAGTCTTTGTTCGGTGCAATTAGTGCAGAAAGGGCCCATGGGGTGAGACTTGTATAAGGTCTTTAGCCAAGAGTTCCTTCAACTGTCGATACAGCTCCTCGTATTTTACTAGGTCCATTTGGTAATGCACCAAGTTTGGGAGCGAAGCTCTAGGTACGAGGTCAGTGGCATGCTGAATACCACGCATGGGGGGGAGTTCGTCGGGAAGCTTATCGCAATAGATATTCCCAAAAATGGTCACAATTTCATCCAACTCGAGTGCGTTGAGCACATCGGGTGCCCACGACGGTTCCTCCGAGGGAACATCTCTAGTGAGAGCAAAGTATACGGGTAGATCATCACTCTTCTGGTCAACCTGTCATCAAAATATACAGGCGTTGGTGACAAACGGGACTTTCGGCTAAGGGGCCAGGGTCGGGACGGCCGGCACTGGCTGAGTCGGCACCTCGTATAGGTGGATACCAAATCATCGGTGCCCTCCATACATGAATGAGCACGTGTTCAACCATCCTGAAAGTTGGACGTCATAGTCGTACATCCATGGTCGTTCCAGTATGATGCTGCCGATCTTCATGGGTAAGACGTCACACATCACATGTTCCTCTTAGATACTCATCTTCAGCGGTATGTGGCACTGTAATTGTACCAACAGAGTAGAAGCCTCGATCCATGATATGTTGTATGGTGGCGGATGGGGCATTAAACTAAGGTCGAGTTTGGCCACGGTGTCTTCAGATACTACATTAATGCAACTCTGGCTATCTATGATGAGCTTGCACGTGCACCCCCCGATCTCGACATAGACAAAGAAGATCCCATCTTGACCACTCAATAGTCTTCATGAACTTCTTGGCCAAGGACAGAGACATAGACAAAGACATAGACATAGACATAGGCATACACATAGACATAGACATAGACCTAGACATAGACATAGACATAGACATAGACATAGACATAGACATAGACATAGACATAGACATAGACATAGACATAGACATAGACATAGACATAGACATAGGCATAGAAGATCCCCCTATCTTCGCCAAGGACTTCACCGCATCGTCTTTCTTGAGCTTTCACCTCTTATACCAAGGGTAGACGATCCCATCTTGACAACTCAATCGTCTTCGTGAACTTCTTGATGTACTCAAACTAAGACCGTTTAGAATCCAATGATTAGAGACTTGTTGGCCATAGCCAAAGTAGAATTGTCCATCCACAAGACGGCTTTGGCGTCTCAGGTCTAAGGACCACTTACACAACCGTGACGTGAATCAACCTGATTGACAGTTTGGTATAATAACATTCATGAATTCGTACGGATCAATTCAGTGAACTCATTCCACTAAAGAGCACCCACTATCCATCCTTAGTGTCTCCACACTAATGCCTACAGGACCGGCTATACTCATCATATGCTAGCCTATCCAAATACTTTGATGTTCTTCTCATGTATCCTTCAAATAGGAATGTTTAGAACACATGCTTAAAGACTAATGATCTTCGTATTACGATCTTATCATAATTCTCTAAGTCCAATCATATATTCATGGACTTCATTATAAGCATCACACGTGCACTATAATGAATATGTGGTATTTGAACATGGAGCGAGATGTGGAATGTGTGATTGGCTTGCCGACCACATATATTTCCATCACAATTTACTCTAGAAAGTGATAAAACTCCCAGAGGGAGCCAACTGAAGAAAACCTTTCAAACTCAATCAACTCAAAGGCTTTCCTTGGGCCTGCCTCCCTTTATATAGTTGTAGGGGTCATGCCCAATTAGGCCAAATGGGAAGGAACCGTCTCATGACGAGAGGCCTTCCCTTAAATAATGTTAATGAAAACATACACATTGGACGAGGTCGAAACACGAAAGGCCTATCCACGATTCATAATGAAAATACAAACATGAAAGTACAATAAGAAATAAAATAATCATGACCCAGCTGTATACTTGAATGTTGGGTCACGGATGTCGGCTTAGGCTACTCAAGGTGGTTGGTGGCTTCCTTTGATGTCATTGGCGAGATGGTCCCCCATCAAGACATTTTGCAAAAGGGTGGATCCAGGGTAGTTGGCTCAACGTAGGAGTTTGTCGATGATTTAAGTACCACATCCTATGTAGTACTGACTGTAATTTTACCTATTGCAAAGCCTCTATGATAGAGCGGTAGAAATGTTGGTCAATGGGGTCAAATGGTCCAGCTTACTCTTCTCGGTAGAGAGTTAAGTGATCACTTGATAACTGAGGTTGATCTAACGGCTCCATCATACAAATTGTGGAAACGTGACGATGCAAACGTCAACTTCTTCCTCTAGGCTAGTATGACAAAATATATGTTTCCGAAGATGTCCTTTCTGAAAATAGCAAAGCATATTTAGGATTACGTCTATAAGACAGCTCTCAAAAGGAGTGTATGACCTGGTTGTTAAGGCGTGGAGTTTAAAACAAGGAGGCAGAACTATGATGGACTATGTGAGTGAGTTACATAGTCTTGCTTAAATTAGATTACTATCGACCAATATTGAATCCAAATGAATGGGAGTACATCCTAAGAGACAGTATGTTTAAGTTTCTTATGGGTCTGATTGCTGAATATGAGGTATTGAGGAGTCAAATTCTCAATTGAGAGAGATTCCCTGACCTTGAAGAAGCAATCAATATCGCACTGGACAAGGAAAGTCGCCGTCTACCAATGAACTCACGGACAACAAAGGAAGAAACTTCTGCAGGTCTAATGGTTGAGTAAAAGGGGCATAAAACTTTAAATGAACAGAGGGCGATCCAAGCTGGTAGTGTTCAAGTGTTGATCCAAATCGCCAAGGGTAAAGAGGAAAATTTTATCAAAATAATTCAGTGGGTAATTATTATAAACGAAGATGCCATACAAAGGGGAATTGTTGGGACTTGCACGGCTGACCTCTGAAGACCCAGACTCATTCTGTATCTAGTCAAGAAAGGCGCTAAGTGGAAGAATTAACATCAATCTCAGATAATACTCAGAATGAGTGCAAGCGAGGGGATGATGAAGTCAGCTCCCTGGGGGAGAAAATAGCGAAGTTTTAAGTCATTCGTTAGTTCTATGACCATGGCCAAATCTTGTCCTGGATCTGGTAAGCATATTTTTCCTGACCATCTTTACATTGATTGGATCTTGCATTTGGGTGCCACGGATTATATGACTCCATATCGATCTAAATTTTGATCTTATATTGCTTATAAAGGGGTTGGGGGAGTCTTCACTACAGGAGGTGAAATCTTATCTATGAAGGGTATAGGTGACGTGAAGATAGAAGCATTGGGAGTACTAAAAAATGTTTAACATGTCCCTAACCTGAAGGCCCAATTTTTGTCTCTTCAACGTTTGGTTAAGAATATGCATTGTGCACTAACTATTGCTTCTACTAGTTGTTTTGTGTATGACAAGGCAAGGAACCTAAAGATTCACCCTCTAAGGAGAGGAATGGCTTGATCTATGTTAAAGATGAAATGAAGTCAGGGATGATGGTGAATTCTCAAATGATGGAAGACAGCAACAACAAAGGACTTAAAGATCTGAAAATTTTACATTCTCGTTTGGGACATCCATCTTTTGAATTGATGAAACAAATGTTTCCTGGCTTTGCAAAAGATATTAACATGTCAAAGTTTATTTGAACGTCATGTCATCGTGCAACACATAATAGGGCCTCATATAATAGACGGGTAAAGCAGAGGAGTACTCCATTCTATCTTGTTCATTGTGATGTGCGGGGACTAGCACCCGTGTCCTCTCTTATAGGTGCGAGGTGGTTTCTTGTCCTGGTAAATGACTGCTCAAGACTGATTGGGGTACATCTACTCAAGCATAAGTCAAAAGTGAGAAGAGTGATACAAGACTTTTGTGTCAGAGTGAAGCACCTATTTGATATTTCTATTAAAAAAATTTGATCTGATAATGCAAAGGATTTCTTTAATGAGATGTTGATTGCCTATTTCTTGACACATGGGATAATGCATTAGTCATTTTGTGTGAACCCCCATAACAAAACGGAGTAGCTGAAAGGAAAATTGGGCATGTGATTAATATTTTCAGGACTCTTCTCCATCATCAGAATGTGCCTACGTATTTCTGGAGTGAGGCTGTGCTAAGTGCACTACATCGAATCAATTATCTCCCATCAAAGGCCTTGAACTATGAGAGCCCTGTGTTCATCATGTCACGATTGTTTCCACTAGTTAACTTGAGAAATCAGTTGAAGCCTTTGATTTTTGGCTGTACTGCATTCCTTCATGAATAGAGATCGGTGGCAAACTCAGCGCTGGAGCAATGAAATGTGCATTTGTGGGATATTCGCAAGGAAAGAAGGGTTACAAATGTTATGATCCTAAGTCTATAAGATTCTTGGTATCTACAGATGTAACATTTGATGAAACAGATAGGTTCCTCCAAAATGAGTCGCAAAATAAGATGAATGTATTTAGAATAGAGATTACATACAGTCGACCTATAACTTTTCATTAGGAACCTGTCCAAGAGATTACACATCATTTAGTACCCGGAGAACAAGATGAAGGCGAAGCTAATAATGACATAGTAATTGGTATAGAATTAAAAGATGTGTGTGAAAATGAATTGCCAACATAAGTTGAAGTGAATCGAATTGTTAAGGAAACTATTTGTGAAGCTGACAATGATCACGTGGAAGTGGTACAGTCAGATGATGATGGCGGTTGGCCTATTGCATTGAGGAAGGGAAAGCGGGCATGCACTCAGGGCATAAAGTATCTGCTCTCCAATTTTGTGACATACAATTATCTATCTCTAGAGTTTCGAGCATTCTAAACGGAGCTACGATCCAGTATTATTCCTAAAAATGTACGAGAAGTCAGCTGAAGAGGAGTGGAATAAGGCAATGGACATTGGGATGGAAGCACTTATTAAAAGTGAAACATGGGAGATAGTTGACCTTCTAATAGGAAAGCGTCGAGTTAGGTGTCGATGGGTGTCTACAATAAAGTATACAACTGATAATTCAGTGGAAAGGTATAAAGCCTAGCTTGTAGCTAAAGGTTACATTCAATGTTACATAATTGATTATGATGAGACATTTGCCCCATTGGAAAAATTGAATATAGTACCTGTATTAATTGCAATCTCAGCATATTTTAGCTTGAAGTTGTACCTATATGATATAAAAAATGCATTTCTCCATGGTGATTTGGATGAAGAGATTTATATGCAGCCTCCTCCATGTTACTATTCTCCACTGCCTAGGCATAAAGTTTGCAGGCTGAGGAAGTCTTAATATGGGCTCAAACAATCACCTAGAGCATGGTTGGGATAGTTTTCTCAGGGCTCTAAAGAATATGGGGTACACACAAGGTAATGGTGATCACACTTTATTTGTGAAATCGTCTTTATCTGGTCGTATTGCAGTTCTTCTTGTGTACATGGATGATATAATCATTACCCATAATGATGTGGAAGAAATGGAATCCCTAGGTAATAGATTGGCTAAAGTATTTGAAGTAAAATCACTCGGACAACTAAGGCATTTTATGGGTATTGAAGTAGCATACTCAAAAGGTGGTATCTTTATTTCCTAGCAAAGTTACATCCTTGATTTGTTGGAAGAGACAGGAATGAGTGGAACCACGAGTACAAATAGCTGACAAGCTGAGGAGCTCAGCACAGTGGAACCACGAGCTGCCCGAGGGAGTTCCTGCTAGGAGTAAAGAGTATAAGAGGCTTGAGTGCATGCCACATGGTTGGCAAGGGCATCAGTAGTTTGGTTGCCCTCATGTAACTAGTGTGGGATGCTAATTGATGAATAAAAAATGATAGTAATATCTATGTGCAATTCTAGCTAATTTATCTATTTCTTTATCTTTATTTGGATATATTATCAACATTTATGTTAAGTTATGAAAAATCATGAAATAAAATCACCTTTTTATAGTTTGGAGTGAATTATTATCATTTGTGGGACTAACCCCACTCAACTCATTGAGTTAAGTTGAATGAATCTCACTCTCTTCTTAGTTTATGTGGAATATGCAGGAATTAGGTGAAAGTTTCATGAATAAGAAGAAGAAGAAGAAGAGGGATAATTAAATGAAGAAGAAGCTATTTGGACTAAAGGAGTAGGCTCAGCCACAACCCTAGGCCAAGAAAGGAGGCCCAAATCAAGTCAGATGACTCTATTCTAAAGGCCCACTAAGGAAGCTCCACTAAGCCCACTATGAGAGGCATCTTGGGCCAAACAAAAGGAGGGCAGGGGGAAGGTCCAGTCATCATTAGTTAGGACCATTTTAGGTGCGTGGATGCTGATTGGAGGACACCCTTTGACGTGGATCCAAGCCAGACAAGAAGATCCAGCCATTCAATCCATAAAACATCCAAGGGTGGAGACTTAAAGATAGAACCTTTAATGCAAATTAAGGAAAGAAGTCTTGAACGTCCCTAGGGTATTTAAAAGGTCTCAATGCTGATTGGAGGACCATGATGGACGTGGATCATGACCCAGAAAATAAGATCTGGCCTTCCATTGTATTGAAAATCCAATGTCTCACATTTTCTCTCTCTCCCTATATAAACCCCTTCACTCTATTGTAATATTTATCTTGTGACTCAATCCAAAGTAATGTTTGGTGGCCTAAGTGCAATTGAGTCATAGATCCATTCACCTCAGTGAGTGCCAGACTGAGCAGGAAACATCTAGGGCTGAAGAAGCTGGTGGAAAGGAGAAGAAGAAGTCCCATGAGCCTTGGAGGATGTGACAAAGAGGTTACCTTCTTATTTCTCCTTTTTCACTCTTTTCTGTTTGTCTTTTGTCTTTTAGTTAGTCTTTGGGTCAGCTAACCAATATCCAGATGGTTTCAATGCATCCATTCACGCTCCAAAATTCATTCTAGAACTCATTCTAGAGTGAATTTTGTGCAGCCCATTTTTTTCTCTCTCCTCCACCAAGCCACTTTCCACATTTGGCATCCGGACTTGGCCAAATTTTGACTAAGTCCAGAGCGCCAGCCTGTTTCATTTCCTATTTTGTTTTGGCTTTAATATAATCCTAAAAATTCCCATAAAATTATTTTCTGCCTACTAATATTATTATAATATTATAATTATAGTTTAACTTTCTTTGTTTTATATTTTTATTTAATTAGTTCTTTATCTTCATATTTAGTAAACCTACAAAAATTATTAAAAAATATATAGCTAAAGCACAAATTCTTAAGGAAAAACCCTTGCTCCCTATGGATCAACCCTTACTCTCCATACGGTAGTAAGGTTATTATAAATTTCTGTTGTTTTAATTCGGATAAACCAACGACACTAATTAGTGAAGATAGCTCATCCCTAATTACCTATAAAATCCGAATTATCAAGTTGGGAAGGCACCGTTTGATGTCCAGCCATACTTGCTGCATCCGTAGATGAGCAAATCATCACGAATTGCCATAGCCTCGACTATTATGTTAGTTTGGATACCATAAAAGACAAAATTTTGAAGAGAGTACTCCGTGTGTTGTCGCGAAGGATACCGCCCTCTAATACTAGTGCCAAGTTTCTTTTAGCGCGCCATCCACATTCAACTTGAGGATGCCAATGTGCGGTGGGTGCCAATGGACAAGTTGTAGACCAATGGTGATGGGGGTGAGGCTCTCTGATATGCCCTAAGTGCGAAGAAGATTGCATGTGACCGTTGAGCTGCAAGCGAGGGGCGGTATAAGATTGTGAGTACATCGTATCTACTATTGGACTTGTCGCATGATATCTAGTGCTCGCATGGGATCCCTTCAAAAAGAGAGGAATTTTGCCCTTTCTGGATCTCCCATAGTAAGCTATGGTGATGTGAAGGAATGGGCTCCACTTAGAGCGTGGTGGCGAGAGAAAAATCTTGCCAAAACACTCAAACGGTGTTAGAATAGGAGGGGTGCACATCACTGGGCACAAATGATGTGCATTTTAGTGCCAACGGTCTAGAGCTATTTCACTATGGAAGAAAAGGTGCTCCATAGTCTCAGCCTAAGAAGATGCGGGACAACACAAGCAACGCGAACTAAGGAAGTGATCGACACGAGTCACCTAAACATCAGTTGGGAGCCCACGATGCAGAAGTCTCGAAAGGAAGAAAGAGACTAGACTGATGATTGGCGTATGCCAGATGCGGTGACTCGAGTGTTGGATGGGGGATTTCTTGCAGAAATTCTCCCAAGAGGATCGTAGGAGAAGGACCCGTCGAGGGTAAGCACCCAAATAGGACATCGTGAGCGGTCCCTATGAGAGTACTCTAGGCCTGGGATAAGATGTCTAAGGGGAGCCTATGTTGTTCCCAAAGGAGGCGTGTGTTGCCCGTGGGCAGCTGTGCCACGGTCAATCGCAGACGATGGGGTACAAAGTGGGGCTGGTGGGCTAAAGGCTTGTCGACAACCCATGTATCATACCAGGGGCTAATCACACCCTAATAGACATGCCAACAGTGACATTGGCTATCTATAGCCAGTGGCATTGCCAAGCACGCCATCTACAAGGGCCTTGAACATCCAACTCGATACGAGCCTACTTGGCATTCTTGGGCGAGCTGAAACTCCCAAACGGGGAATTCTTAGTGCGCATATGCCACACGGGCTTCTTTTGAAGCATGTCTTGGACATCCTGAAGGCGTTTGATCCCTAGACCCCCCTCATCCGGTGGCCGTCAATCGTTATTCCAAGAAACCTAGTGATGTCAATGCTCTCCTACAAGGTGACCATGCCATAAGAAACGTGCAAACGGTCGCTTCATAGAGCGGAGGACTGTGAGTGATAATGAGTGGACCTCTTAGGTGTGTATCGTGATGCTCATGAGGACATGTCGAATGAGCTGGATGTGGCCGCTAGAAGATGAAAAATGAAGTTTCCATCCGTCTAGATTCTTTCTAAACTTGGCCAACAAGGCTTAAGAAATAATGATGTCTAGCAGGTTCGAGAAAGATAGGGCATACCAAATAATCGAAAGGGAGGCATCCTCGTGAGTATCCAGTAATTTGTTGGATAATTTGAGAACGCTTTGTGGAGGTGGACGAACGGACCATCAAGCTCCTCTTCGAGGCATTGACGAGCTGGCTAGTAGCCCACTTCTGCGCAATAAGGACACTCATAATTTGTATAACAGACTTTTTAGATCCATCGAGGAAAATGATGTCATCATCTGCAAATAGAGAGTACGAGAGGATCGGGTATCCCCTTTTCGTAAAATATGGTTGGATGAGCTCGCGAGCGATCCCTCGTGCAAGTGATCGGCTGAAGACCTCCTCCGTCAATATAAAAAGGGTGGGTGAGATGGGATCACAATGTTGTAGACCTCTCGTGGCCGTGAAGATGCAAGAGCAGTTTCTGTCCACCAAGAGAGATAAATGATTCCCTCTCATACAAGCATCCTGATGGAGGACCTTATCGTGGAATGCGCCTCAACTCATCGTCAACCTCGTCACAAAGGACGAGCCAATGTGAAACACCCACGGTTTCAATACCAGGTTTAAACCCACGTCTGTGTCGTGGAGTTTTCTCTCGTTTTCGTGTTGTTTTATTGTATTACCGACACCCCTCCTAATTTTACGAGGTCCATCTCACGTCGTTGATTTTTAGTTTGTCATCCTAGACTATGGGGGAGGCGACACCTGTGTGTACAGCCCTTCCCCCATGGAGCTTGTGTCTTTCCTTTAATCTTGTTTTGTTACGCCTTTGAGGGAGGGAGAAGCCAAGCAAGACTTCTTCCCCCTTGAAGGTCGCTTTAGGGGGGGGGAGCCCACTAAGCCCTCGCTCCTAATGGAGCCCCTTAGGGCACTTTTGACACCCCCCTTTCTCTATATCACTATAAAGGGAAGGGAGAGGGCATCTTTTTTTGTCAGACTTGCTTTTTCATCGCGAAATAAACAAAAGAATATGTTGTTATATCGTTGCTAGTACGTTATCGACCTTCCATTCATTTAGGATTTTCTTGCATCTGTTGTTGATCCTCTTCTAGCGTCCTTCACCCATCTCGTGGAGAGGACTTGTTGCCGAGGTGGACAACTATTTTCTTCATTCCCCTAGAATCTCTACAGACCTCATTGCACCTTAGGACGTGACGATATCTTCATATCCAGCTCCCAGAAGAGAACCGCCAATAGACTCGACCATAGAGCGCCTGCGGTCGACTCGAGGGTATCCAAATCTCCACTGGTCAGTGTCACCCCTCCGGTCGACCACAAGCAAATTTTGCAGACTACGGCTGGCGGATAATCATCTTTCCGCCTACGGGGTTCTTGGCCAGGCCTTCGTTGGAGTTGTGATTGTAGATGGGCTAATTAGCCCTACGGCTGATGCGCGCCTGCGGTCTTCCGAGTGCCACCTCTACAACTTTTGCTGCCTACGAAATTGTGTCACTGAGCTCATGGGGTGGCCAGATAGTATTGGTGCCGCGACCTAGCTCAGTCAACCCCCATTTGACCGCGGCAAGACCAGTTTTGCCGAGTGCCTCAAGGCCCACCCGTGGCTCCAACATCACAAGTGAACCGACCGCGACAGCTCTAACAGGGTCACTACAGCAATCATCCTCAACTGTTGATTGCGTAGCGTGAACGCAACACAGTAGCAGTCTCCTTCTTCTAGTACTGAGCAGGACACCCCAAGGGAGTCTTGCGGAACTTTGGAATGCTGGCTGAACGGTCCACCAGAGCAAAAAAAAGGGTCGTCATCGATCGCCCTGACTGACTCTTCTCACTGGTTCTCGGTGGTTCTTCGGGACGCGTGTTCTTCTCTACTGACCCGGCGACTCTGAGTCTCCAACGAAGCCAAAGCATCTCATCTTCCCTAGTCAGGTTACTTCTTTCCTCCCGCACCTATAATTTGTCGCAGTGGTATTACTTTATTTAGTGCTGATCTACGGCTGCTCCTCTGGTTTGAGAGACCTCACAGCAATAGTGTAGATTAGCCACTATTGTGTGTTAGGACACGTTATTGACGCTGTGAGACTGGGTCGTTCATGACAACGGGACGGATGCCACCAGAGGGTAATTCGTCCCTCACTCCATCGGCATCTGAACCAAAGATATAGATCATTGGGAGCTTGATCAGGCCACGACATCTCCCGCGTCGCCATCTAGTCTCACGCCTCAGATCAGTCAGTGGTTCTGCACTTCTCGTTTATTTTATCTATTCGCACGCATGATATCCTGCTAATTGGACATACCTCGCCCACACATCTTTATGGTATAGAACAAACCGGCCACTCCGGCACCGTGTTACATCATATTGGTATCAGACCTAGGTTCTGCTAACCTCTGTGCTTAGCACTATTGGTCTGGGAAAATATACAAATTTATTTTCTTTTATTTTTTATCGTACTTTTTTATGCATTTATTAGTTTGAAATTCATCGCACTTACATCCATACATCTTGTTAGCACATCATCGTAGGTAGAGGACCATAACCCATTGACTTACCTGGCTGCAGAATGGTTCAGACATGGGGCCAATTATGGTCCGTCATGGATGGTGCACCTTACAAGGAGGGTCCCAAGTATGACCTCGACATTCCAGATCTTCCACGCAAATATCTCATGCTACCCTCCCTTATGAACCCTCGCCCGACTAAGGCGAGTCCAAAGCATCAACTCAAGCTAGCACAAAGCCCTCTCTGAGGGCCCCTACTCCCCCTAGCAGGCTGCCTATGAGCGCACCCCCGCCCGGGACAGATGCTTGGGGGCAGGATGTAGTGCTACTGGCACCTACACTGGCACTTTGCTCCCCACCCCATCCCAGCACCCGCCAAGGGTCCCACAATACACTAATAATTTTGATTAGTATCAAATTTAAATCTAAATGGGGCGTCGCCAAGTGGTAAGGCAACGGGTTTTGGTCCCGCAATTCAGAGGTTTGAATCCTTCCGTCCCAGATCCATTATGCTGAATGAAAATAAAAAAATCTATCGATTCCCTTTAATCAAAGCCTAAAATAATTTTGTTCAACGCCCTAGGAAGGCGCCAGCACGAGATTGCTCGGAGGCCCCGCCACTACTCGATGTACCACCTTGACTGCTCAAGCCACCAACGCACGTCTATCAGCCACCTCACACGCCATGGGAACAAGCACCACGACGGCCACCACCAATCAACCTGTACTGCCCGCCTTGATGTAACAAAGACTGGTATTACTTAGAGGATTGACCGCAGCACTACCCGGAGTCGAGGTTCCTGCCACGCAAAGAGACTTCTGCCCCAGTAAGATATCAGTCAGGAGGACCTAGTCACGACTATTACGCCCGGCCTTACCAGCCAGCCCCATCCACCTATCTGAGTCGTGATACCTACATACCACCGTATGCACTAGGCCAACTAGTGCCATACGAGGAGCCATACTATCCACTAGCTCCTCGAGAGACTCCGGCACTGCATGGGTCGGCGCTGACTCATACACCACCTTACGGTCAACGCGACTTCTACGGGGCGCCTCGCGCCTCGCACCCCACCGACACCACCTCAACCGACTTACGTGCCGGCACCAATATATGCACTGGGGGTGACTTATACTACACTGCCAACCTACGCGCGGGCACCGACTTATGCGCCACGTGACCTATACACTGCCTCGGCATCTGCTATCGCCCAACTGGCCACGGCCGCGGTCGGGCATCCTATGCGCCCCCGACCCAATATGAGCCATATCATTAGTGAGCTTGCCCACGCCAAGAGGCATAGACGTCACGCCCGAACCACTGGCCCCATCAGATTACGACCCAGCCCCTCGGTCCCCCACTCCAGCACCGACATCAGACGTCCGTGATCCCTATGAACCCCATGACGTTCGACGACATCAGCCACATCATTGTCATTATGACGACAATGATAGGGATCGTCAACGAGAAGCGCATCGAGCCATGATTCAGAAGAGCAACTGAATGGAGGTTCCCGTATACGAGGGCACAGGAAGCCAAAGGACGACACAGACAAGGAGTCCCACTTGGAGAGTTACTTCCAATCGTACGCGATGGACGACGAGTTATGTGTCTCATACGTCGAGGCCTGACTAGGAGGTCAGGCTAAGATATTTTGGAAGAACGAGAAGGGTGCTGCAAGGTGACGAGGGAATCCAACGATCACTTGGGAAGAGATGTCTTGAAAGCTTGAGGATAAGTATATCCCTAAGCTCTACATGACAGGACTCCTCCTAAAGCGAATGGATCTCTAATAGGGCAGGCGCAAGGTAGGCGATTACATTGGCGATTTTGAGGAATACCGCATATGCTGCCGCTTCGTAGATAGCCCAGAGATCCAGATCTCCCTATTTGTGCACAGTCTCCATCCCAAATTAGGTGCTAGAGTATTATAATAGAACCCCTCTATAGTAGATCATGCATACATCATAGTAGAGAGTAACGAATACTCCTTTGAGGATACGAGAGCGGCGACGGGTCCAACGACCCATACCATGTCCATCACCGCAAACACCACTACTAGACCATCCCCGACCCTGAGTGGGACGAAAGTGGTATCCACTACACCTAGAAATCCCACCCCTCTACCGATGACGACCACTACGGTACCCGCCGCCTCTTGCATCGTCTCGATGGCTCGCATCTCGAATATGACTCACGAGCAACTGCAGTGTTTCAAGTGCAAAGAGTACGGGCATAAGCGGTCCGACTGCCCATCATTCCTATGCATGGACTACAATGGAAACCCAATTGACCCGCCACCATAGGGTGACGTCGAGGTGGACAATTACCTGGGGGAGTCCCTAAAAAACGAGATGTATGAAGAACCTTTAGGATACATACAGATTACTCCAGATGTTCTGACCCCTGTTTCGCCTATAGTGAACTTCGGCATCCACCAGGGTCCCACCCCGAGAGTCCAGCAGACCACCCTTGACCACCCCTACAACTCCATCACTGGCCTCACTCGCTCACCAACCCAAGATAGTACCAGGGGCCTCTTCTTCACGGCCACCCACCCCGGTGGTAATTCTGCCGCCCCCGAGGGCACCGCAGCCACATACCCTGCACGATCTTGTACTACGCACCTCGATCTTTTGTGTCTATGTGAAGATCGGGGACGTACGTACAAACTTATCATAGATAGTGGGAGCTGCATCAATATAGTCTCCAAAGACATAGTGGCCAAACTCGGCCTTGCTCTCATTCCACATCCGTCTCCATATAAAGTCTCATGGATTGATGCCTTGACCCTACTTGTATGCTTCTAGTGCCACGTGCCCCTGAAGATGAGCACCTATGATGAGCACGTGCTGTGCGGCGTCCTACTCATAAAAATTGGTAGTAACAAATTGGGATGACCATGGTTATACAACTACAATGTCCCACTTTTCGGAAGATACAACACGTGCTCGTTTTTGTATGGAGGGCGCCGATGATCTGGTATACGATCACCCCGACCCCAGCTTCCCAGTCGAAAACCCCATTGATCACTAACGGGTGTATATTCAGAGGAGAGTTGACCAGAAGCATGATGACCAACCCGTATATTTTGCTCTCACCTGGAGTGTTCTTACACTAGAAGTGTCTGACGCGCTACAGGCACCCGAGATGCCTGATGTTCCCCAGTTGACAGGACTCATGTCTGATTACAGGGACGTCTTCCCTGTTGAGCTCCTTGCTGAGCTCCCGCCTATGGCAGTATTCAGCATGCCATTGATCTAGTACCTGGAGCCTCACTCCCAAATTTGGCACACTACCGGATGGACGTGGTAAAATACGAGAAGTTGTATCAGCAGGTCAATGAGCTCTTGGCCAAGGGCCTTGTCCAAGAAAGTCTCAGCCGTACGCCATATCGGCATTACTCATGCCGAGGAAAGACAACACCTGGTGCATGTGTTGCAACTCACGTGCCATCAACAAGATTACGGTGAAATACCATTTTCCCATACCACGAGTGCAGGACTTATTCGATCAAATGGCCGGAGCGACTATATTTTGAAAGATTGATTTGCGTAGCAGATACCATCAGGTTTGGATCCGACTAGGCGATAAGTGGAAAACGGCTTTCAAGATCAAGGATGGTTTGTTCGAGTGGTACGTCATACCGTTCGGACTATCCAATGCCCCGAGCACATTTCAGCGATTGATGAACGAAGTCTTACGTTCGTTCCTCAGTAGATTCATCATCATTTACTTTGACGACATCCTCATCTTTAGTGGCTCCCGTAGGGACCACCTACAACACCTCCGAGAGGTGTGCATGCCATTACAACTGGAGAAACTCTACGCCCACATGAAGAAGTGCAGTTCCTTCATGACCGAGGTCTCCTTTCTCGTCTTTATCATATCCGCACAGAGAGTCTCAGCTGCCCCGACCAAGATCAAAGCCATTACATCATGGCCACAACCCAAGGACGTTCACGAAGTACGAAGTTTCATGGGTTTATCAACCTTTTCCAAAAGATTTGTCCCCGGATTCAGCAGCGTCACTACGCCCATCACTGATCTCATCGAACTCCACAAATTGGAGTGGACAAAGGCAGCCGACAAGGCCTTTACAAAAGTCTAGCGACGCATGACCGAAGCTCCCGTGTTACGACTACTTGACTTCAATAAAGTCTTTCAAGTTGCCTGCAATGCCTTAGGCGTAGGAATCAGTGGCGTTATCAGCCAAGATGGACATCTAGTAGAATATTTTAGGGAGAAACTTGTTGATACGAGACGTCGTTATGACAACTACGACCAAAATTTCTATGCCCTAGTGCAGTCACTACGCTATTGGCGCCACTATCTCCTACCCAAGGAATTCGTCCTCTTCTTTGGTCATAGTGCGCTATGACAGTTGCACGATCAGCGGAAGGTCACCGATCAGCATGCTTTCTGACCTTTGCATATCTCCAAGATTACACATTCGTCATTTCACACAAGAAGGGAAAAGACAACAATGTTGCTGATGCCCTTAGCCAACGACCAGCTGTACTCACCATGATGAGGACTCATGTCTTGGGGTTTGAACAACTCCCACAAGACTATGCAGACTGTCCCAACTTTGGGAAGATTTCCAGCGCCATTCGAGATGGTGAGATTACTATTTCTCCAATGGTTACCTCTTCTATGGGAAGAGGCTATGTGTACCCCACACCTTGTTGCGGGATTTTCTTATATGGAAGATGCACGCGGGTGGTCTGAGTGGACACTTCGGTGTCAACAAGACCATCTTATCTTTGGAACACCAATTTTACTGTCCGTCCTTGAAGAGGGACGTGGCAAAGATCATTTTATGCTGCTTAACCTACTCCAAGGTTAAGATGACCAAGCAGAATGCAGGGCTTTATACCCCCTTACATGTGCCAGCACGCCCATGGGATGATGTTAGCATTGATTTCGTACTAGGATTAACGAGGACCGCCCAGCAACATGACTCAATCATGGTAGTTGTCGACATATTCTCCAAGATGGCTCATTCTATGCCATGTTTGAACACGTCTAATGCCTCGTGCGTAGCTCGCATGTTCTTTGACGAGATTGTCCTCCTGGATGGAGTACCCCAGCCATTTGTCTCACACCGTGACATACGCTTCACTAGTAATTTTTGGAAGACCTTATGGGTCCTTATTGGAACGAAACTCAAATTCTCAACGGCCTACCATTCGCAGACGGACAGAGAGATAGAGGTCGTGAATCGGAGTTTGGGAAATCTGCTCCGCTCCATTATGGGTGAAAACCTCACCATCTGGGATTGTATCCTCCCCCACGCAGAGTTCACCTTCAACTCCTCCTTGAACTGTACCACCAGTTTCACTCCATTCGAGATCGTATATGGCCAGGTACCTCATAAATCCCTAGATATCACTCCACAAGAACCGCATTCTAGAGCATCCGAAGATGGCATCGCATTTGCACGGCATATTAGGGACCTCCATCATGACATTCATAATCGCATCGCCATGCAAAATGAGAAATACAAAGTTGCCACTGATATGGGTCATAGGGTAGTTAGCTACACTGAGGGTGATCTACTCATGGTCAGGTTGAGGACTGTGAGATATTCTCCTAGGTCATTACGAAGCTTCACGCTCGTAGTGCTGGGCCTTCTCGATAGTCCGTGTGGTCGATGAGAACGCCTACGTCATGGGTATCCCGCCTAAATGGGAGATCTATCCTACCTTCAATGTTAGCGATCTAAGTGCGATACCATCCTCTACCACCCATCGTTGAACCTCACACCCCTCGAGCCTTCGAAGTAATGTGAGCAATCGTTCCCACCTGCCCCCTCCCGTCTTGTCCCCAATGAGGAATGTGCTTATCGAGTCGTTATTGGAGGAGATAATTAACGCTCCAAGGGAGCGAATGGACCGGAAGTTTCGTGTACTTAAGTAGGGTCTCCCGTCGTCTGACAACGCGTGCATTTCAGACGACGATCTTCTTTGACTAGGGTCAGAGCTCATCCTACTCCTCGACGACATCATCAGCCTTCACTCATCGGAGCCAAGTTCTTCCCACCTTAGAGAATGATGAAGGACCTTGCCGTCGAACATGCCTCGACTCATTGTCAACCTCGTTGCGAATCCCAAGCTAATGTGAAACACCCACGGTTTCACTACCAGGTTTGAACCCACGTCTGTGTCGTTGAGTTTTCTCTCATTTTCGTGTTGTTTTATTGTATTACAGACACCCCTCCTAATTTTACGAGGTCCATCTCACGTCGTTGATTTTTAGTTTGTCATCCTAGACTATGGGGGAGGCGACACCTATGTGTACAGCCCTTCCCCCATGGAGCTTGTGTCTTTCCTTTAATCTTGTTTTGTTACGCCTTTGAGGGAGGGAGAAGCCAAGCAAGACTTCTTCCCCCTTGAAGGTCGCTTTAGGGGGGGGGAGCCCACTAAGCCCTCGCTCCTAATGGAGCCCCTTAGGGCACTTTTGACACCTCCCTTTCTCTATATCACTATAAAGGGAAGGGAGAGTGCATCTTTTTTTGTCAGACTTGCTTTTTCATCGCGAAATAAACAAAAGAATATGTTGTTATATCCTTGCTAGTACGTTATCGACCTTCCATTCATTTAGGATTTTCTTGCATCTGTTGTTGATCCTCTTCTAGCGTCCTTCACCCATCTCGTGGAGAGGACTTGTTGCCGAGGTGGACAACTATTTTCTTCATTCCCCTAGAATCTCTACAGACCTCATTGCACCTTAGGACGTGACGATATCTTCATATCCAGCTCCCAGAAGAGAACCGCCAATAGACTCGACCATAGAGCGCCTGCGGTCGACTCTAGGGTATCCAAATCTCCACTGGTCAATGTCACCCCTCTGGTTGACCACAAGCAAATTTTGCAGACTACGGCAAACGTCGGCGCCGGATGATAATTGTCTTTCTGCCTGTGGGGTTATTTACCAAGCCTTCGTTGGAGTTGTGATTGAGGTCGGGCTAATTTGCCCTACGGCTGATGCGCGCCTGCATCGCCTGCGGTCTTCCGAGTGCCACCTCTACAACTTTTGCTGCCCACGAAATTGTGTCACCGAGCTCATGGGGTGGGCAGATAGTACCGGTGCCGCGACCTAGCTTAGTCAACCCCCATTTGACCACGGCAATACCAGTTCTGCCGAGTGCCTCAAGGCCCACCCGCGGCTCCAACATCACAAGTGAACCGACCGCGACAGCTCTAACAGGGTCAATACGGCAATCATCCTCAGCTGTTGATTGCGTAGTGTGAACGCAACACAGTAGCAGTCTCCTTCTTCTAGTACTGAGCAGGACACCCCAAGGGAGTATTGCGGAACTCTGGAATGCTGGCTGAACGGTTGATAACACCCTAATTTCTGTCTTTATTTCATGTTATTAGCACAATTTTATGCATTTAAAGAGCTTAAAATAGGGTTGTTATCATATATTTACATGAAAATAGTGTTTTCAAGTGATTTTTGACTTTTCCCTAATTTTTTGTTAATTTGTATGAATTTTAAAGGATTTATTAAGGCTCGAAATAATTATTTTTGAATTAAATTGGCATATTTAATATTTTATTTCGACATTTATAAGCATGGGAATGAATCAGTGAATTTTCTAGACTTTTTTATGAATTTTTAAATTTTTCTAAGATTTATTTAAAGAGGAAATGTATTTATTTCAAGGAAAAAAAGTATATTTATAATAATAAAAAAAGTATTTTTATTATTTTCAAACTTTAAGTGCCTTTTTGCGAACTTTGGTTGCAAAAAGACCTTGGAAACAGCTCTCGCTCGCCACTGCAGGCGTAAAGATCCAATTTAAAATTTTACAGGTTTTATTGCAATTTTTAATATATATTTTTAATTTTTTTAGGAGAAATCAGAGGAGAGAGAGTGCGGGAGGGGCATAAACGCAATTAATTTTGGGCAGCGTCCAAAAGCAATTCTAGGCTTTTTAAGGACTTTTCTGCAAAAAGGAGGATTCAAAATGCGCCAGCCAATGAGAGAGCGACACGTCACTGCGTGTTTAAAAACGAAATTAATAAATAAATCAATTCTAAATCCAATGGATTAAATTGGTTTAAAATTGATTTATTAAAAACTTTTGATCCTGAAGTCCGATTGAGATGATTTAATTATGGATTTGTTCGTCTTGATCCCCTCTTTCTATCTGTATGGTTGAATCATTCAGATCCAGCCTACATTGATAGATAAATATTAAGTACTAAACGGGGGTAAAATGGTGATTTTTACCATATAACCTAAATATAAAAGCTAAATTTTGAGAGGGGGACCTCATTCTGGATGGTTCTCTATCACAGCTGCAAGACAGAGAGGAGCCCCAGCCTGGATCAACAGTTTTGGTACTTTTTCCTTTCATTGTATTTAAACTTTTATGCATTTTGAATGAAATAGGTTGAGTTGTTTGTTTCTTCATCTCTATTCTGATCTGAACTTCTAAATCGCTTGGCTTGAGCGGCATGTACAAGCCCTGATTAGGATTTAGAGGAGAAATTGAGGGATTCACTTGGGCATTCAATTGCATTCCAAAAGAAAACTCTAAAAAATTTAGTTTTAATTCTTAGTATACTCAATTACCCCATTTTAGTTCTGAATTATCAACTTGCAAAAATCAACCAAACCCAAATTAAAAATTCCTACCAACCTCTCTAATTGAATTCTTTGATCCATCCAATTGAATCAATTAATTCAATCTAGAGCCCACATTTCTTCCACTCTTCTCACCTCTTCTACCCCCCCTTTCTCAATTCTCATCTAATTAGGGTGACTTGATCCTCGTTGAAGATCACATTCACTCTAATTATGATTAAAACACCAAAAAGATAATCACATTGAACTTCCTATTTGCTTCCCTTGGACGACACTCACACTTATCACTATACATGTTAAGTAGGGTTTTATAAAATTTATTGCACAAGCTAGAATTCACAACGACAAGGGCTAAAAATTCATAATTTTTACCCTATTTTCAGCTTATCAACGGTCCACCTGAGCAAAAAAAAGAGTGGTCATCGATCGCCCTAACTAACTCTTCTCACTAGTTCTCGGTGGTTCTTCGGGACGCGTGTTCTTCTCTAACGACCCGGCGACTCTGAGTCTCCAACGAAGCCAAAGCATCTCATCTTCCCCAATCAGGTTACTTCTTTCCTTTCGCACCTATAATTTGTCACAGTGGTATTACTTTCTTTAGTGCTGATCCACGGCTGCTCCTCTGGCTTGAGAGACCTCATGGCAATAGTGTAGATTAGCCACTATTGTGTGTTAGGACACGTTATTGATGCTGTCAGACTGGGTCGTTCATGACGACAGGACGGATGCCACCGGAGGGTAATTTGTCCCTCACTCCATCGGCATCTGAACCAAACATATAGATCATTGGGAGCTTGATCAGGCCACGACATCTCCCGCGTTGCCATCTAGTCTCACGCCTCAGATCAGTCAGTGGTTCTGCACTTCTCATTTATTTTATCTATTCGCACGCATGATATCCTGCTAATTGGACATACCTCGCCCACACATCTTTATGGTATAGTACAAACCGGTCACTCCGGCACCGTGTTACATCACATCCACTAGAGCGATGGATGCATCGGTAAACCCAAAGCAACATAGCAATTTCCTAAGGAAATTCCATGAAACTTGATCAAATGCCTTCTCCATGTCCAGTTTGATGATGATGTTCGAGCCCCGAATAAGAGTGTCTATTGACTAGGCTTATTCTTGAACTAGGATGTTATTGTCATGGATCTATCGACCCCTGATGAAACCACACTTTCAGACGAGATAAGTTTATTAAGGAAGGTCCATAGTCACTTTGTAACTATCTTGGATACACCTTTAAGCATACATTACAAAGACTAAAAGAAGATGGAGTGTCCACTTTTGGAATAAGCAGTAAGAAAGTGGATTTCAAACTTCTAGGTACAACTTTACGTATAAAGATCTCCTTGATAGCAAGCACCAAGTCTGTGCCTACTATATCCCAACATGCTAAGTAGAACTCCACAGAAAACCCATCTGGTCCCGAGGCCTTGTTCTGATAAAAGGAAAAGACCACCACCTTGATATCTGCTCTTGTACGAAGGAGCATGAGTAGGGTATTTTCCTGGTCGGTCACCAAGTGAGGGGTGTAATCGAGTAAATCCTCACTTATAGTAGTCAGTCATGAAGCGAGGAGTGTACTTTAGTATGCGACACCGACCGTCGCTAGCTTAGCATAGTCCTGATTATGCATCCTTAATAGGATCGTATAATTAGGACGAGCTCTATGCCCAATCAAGGCATGAAAGCAACAGGTGTTTCTATCACCTTCTCTCAGCCATTGGACAGCTGATTTATGAAGATGTAAAATGACATCGCATGGTATCCTCAAGCTTTTCACTAAGCCTAATCTTACACTTTCCTGGTTTGTCCATCCAACCATCATGTAGTTGTCGCTCGATAGCAGCTCGCTCCATCTTGAGCATTTTGACTGGTATGCGCACGTCTCTAAATACATGTCAATTCCACCATTTTAAATGAAACTTGAGGTTCCTTAATCTATAACTGAAGTTCTCCATAGGCGATGTAGAGATCGTTTCATGCCAATGAATGTGCATAAATTTAAATAAGTCTTCATGCTCTAGACACATCGGTTGGAATTGGAATGGGGGGCGGTGAACTCAAGTAGTCGAGTCCGAGAGAAGGAGAATCGGTGAGTGATCCGCGTAGTATCACAGTAGAATCTCAATTGTGATAGTACAGTGCGTCAGCACAATGCTATTAGTCAAACAATGGTTTAGCCGCTGGTACATGTGTGCATCGGCCTGGCACTCATTGCACCATGTCCATTTCTCACCTATAGTGGGAGGCTCTACATGTGAGGCGTGATGAATAAAGCCATTTAACGCCTGCATGAATCCTAACCCGAGAGGATGACCTCCCTAGCATTCATTGATTGCTCGTGTGCAATTAAAATCCCCAGCTATTAAGGAGGGGAGATCAACAAGCCGTTGGTGGGACTGGCTATGTTGAGTGAGTTCTCCCTAGAGGGCCCTTCGCACTAGATGTCTATGAGAGGCATAGACTACTATGAGCGTGTAAGGCTTCGGGGAGTATGATATGGCAAAAGTACCATACTATGTCCCTTCGATAACTAATTCCAATGAATAATCATGCTTCTAAAAATGCTAGAGTCTATTTGAAGGATGACAATAAACATGGTCCATTCCGAGTTTTCTCGTAATGGAATGAGAGTGATCCGATGTAGTCATCAGCTCAATAAGCCCAATTATCTCAATTAATTAGAGAAAGGAGATGTGACTGGATTAGAGGGTTGCCGATCCCTCTATAATTCCAAACATTACTTGGGATCAAAAAGCTATCAGGTGCCGGTCACACTCGCACGATGCAGCCTCGATCGGGTGTTATACATGAAATGTGAATGAGGGGCATCCGAATGATGTTCTGAAGGATGGGAGGTGTCCATGTTTGAGACCTTAGAGATGGAGGCATCGTCCTCCTCCTCTCCGTGGAAGTGTGACCATTAGTGGCACATCACTTCGTGAATTCCTTACATGGGAATGTCACACTAGAGGTCTTAGTGCCCACTTTGGCTGGGACAAGATCATAGCCACCGCGGAATACCAGTTCTATTGGACTATCTTGAACCACATGTCAATAATATTGTCACCCAGTTCGCGTATGTGCCTTGGCTAGTTAGGTCAAGAAGAGTGCAAGGTTATAAACATGGCTACTGGTGCCCAAGCATCCATGGGACGATGTCAACATGGACTTCATCCTAGGGTACCCCAGATCGCCCGACGGCACGACTCTACCATGGTTGTCGTTGATAGGTTTTTGAAGAGGGCTCACTTCCTGCCTTGTGCGAAGACGTCCGACACCACTCAGGTTGCACAATTATTTTTTGAGAGATTGTGCACCTGCATGGCTTGCCCACTTGGATCGTCTCCAACCAAGATGTCCGCTTCACGAGCTACTTCTGGAAGACCTTGTGGAGTCTCATCAGGATGAAACGTAAGTTTTTAACGGCTTACCACCCTCAGACCGATGGTTAGACGGAAGTAGGCAAGCCTACAACGGTCCCCAGTAGGCGAGCGCCTTACGACTTGGGATTTGATAACTCCTTGTGCTGAGTTTGCTTATAACTCCTCGGTGAACAAAACCAATGACTTTATTCTTTTGAGATTGCCTATGGCCAAGCTCCTCGTCGACCCCTCCATTTACCACATGTAGACCCTCATGTTAGAGTATCCGATGACGGTCTTGCATTCGCCCGACATGTTTCATTGTTGCATCCACATATTCATGATAGAATCACGAGTCAAAATACATTCTACAAGCAAGATGCCGACTTGCATCGTCAACCTAGAGTGTTCAACGTGGGTGACCGCACTATGGCGAGACTTAGATCGGAGAGATTTTCTCCCGGGATGGCTGCCAAGCTACATGCTCGTAGCGCCGGCCTGTTCTCAATCCTCCAAAGAGTGGGCAGTAACGCCTACGTCATCGCTTCGTACCGAGCCCCTTCTCCCTCCTCCGACCCAGCCTTTCTAGACTCCTTCAGTATGAGTGAGTTTGTCGCGACCACTCCCCCCGTACTTTCACCCAATATTCACGAGTCAGGACTCTATACTCATGGATCACGGAGGATGATTTACGACGTTTGAGACCTGAGCTTCTTCAGCCACTATCGTTTGCTACTCCACACTTGTCGGAGCCGAGTTCTTCCCTCCTTTGGAGGATTGATAGAGGACGCCAACCAACTCTGTTGAAGAACTCTTCAAAGCCATCATCATCGTCATCAACGCCCTCGCCATTTTGCGTCGAGCTTGACCGGCATGCCAAGGCGAAGGTGAAGACATTTGGGTTCAAATACTCGGGGTGAAAGCACATCCATGAGTTCGAATGTCTTGATTTTTGCCGGTCCGTGCTTGTCATTTCGGTGATTATTACGTCCGTGTGATTGTTTTCGTCGTGTCTTTACCCGTGTTCCTCGTGTCATTTTGTGTTCATCATGTGTCATGTGGTTTTGCCTTTATTTTTTTGCTTCTTTGTATTGGTTGTAAAGTGGCCCCCATGTATATCAGCCCCTTAATGGACCCCATATTGGACTTACCTAAGGAGCCCATCTCAACCCCCGCATATCTGGGAGAGATCGGCGCCCTAGGTCGATAGACCTGGAGTTACTGTTTTTGCAAAGCTACATGCGCCCTAGGTCTCAAGTAAGTAAGGAAAAGAAAGAAGAAGAAGGGAAGATAGGGGGTGCACACATCTCTTATCGTCACCAGGGCCTGTCGCCGCTGATAATCTCAAACTATGGGGTTTTTTACTGGTTTTTACTAGTTAGTCGTGTGAGTATTGAGACAGTCAACAAATAAAATTAACCTCACAGCCGTAGGGCGAGTAAGGTGTCGAACCGGAAGCAGTAGGTAATGAGATAGTAAATTTCTTTCAGTTTAACTTATCCTATCAACTTCTTATAATTTATTCTAACAAGAAATTCTAACATCTTCAGTATTATAATTCTACAGCAAAGGTGTCTATAGAGTCTCAACTTTAGTTCACTGAGCAACTTATATAAGAATAATAAAAAGGAATGGAGTAGGATAATCTTCAGTACATAATTAATGAAACGATGTTCAATAAGTAAGTTAAAGATAGATTTTCGCTAGACAGATTATAGAAAGTACCTTCAATAGAGTTAGTTTAAAATTATCTTCAGTAGATTCAATTTAGAAAATATCTGCAAAGGTTAGATTTAATTCAGAAAATATCTTCAAATGGAACTGAGCAGTTACAGGCTCTCGGCTGTAAAATTACTCAGTTACAGGCTCTCGCTTGTAACTTGGGTGAGAGCAAGCCAAGCATGCAGCCTTCTACGCTCGAGGCTGTGCACAGCCTTGGTTGCGTGCTTGGCCTTCTGCACGCGGCCTTGGCTGCGCGTGGCCTGCTGTGCGCGAGGTTGTGCACGGCTTTGGTTGCACGCTTGGCCTTTTGCGCGGGGCTGCTGCTTGCGCAGCGTGAGCTGGGTTGCTGAGCTGAAGATCCGGTGAAGATGGTGATGGAAATGGATTGTGAAGATTGAATTGGATGGAATGGAGAGAACACAAGAACACTTTTGAACAATAAACTTCAAATTAACCTAGAACAAATGAACAATTTTAGTTGGAAATGTTGGAAAGACATTGATTTTTGCTTTCCAACCCAACCTAGATTGTCTTAGAGGAAGAATTACACAAGACTGAATTTGAGCAATCACACATACCTTGTGTCACAATCCTTTCGGTGAGGAGCTGATCTTTTTGCTCATGCTATTCCTCAGCTTGCTTCTTCTTCCCAACTCCAATGCTCATCATCTATTGGAGGGTATGCAGAACTCTTCTCTTCCACGCCCTAAACATGTTTTAGCTGAAATTCCAGACAACCTCAAGTAACTATTTCAAAGAGTATTTATAGGTTTGCTCTCTTGGGCACAACTCTTGGGCTTCTTGGGCTTTTAGGATTGGCCCAAGTACGTGATTTTCAGTCCTTCGAGAAATTTGGCCTTCATCTTGTAGAGGATAAGTCAGTCTGCTTAATCAGGTGCCTTCCTTGTTGGATTTCATCTAAATCTGTACTCATTTAAATGAAAAAATAAGATCCAATCCACTTGATTCTTTGAACCAAGTGGGGTTAGTAAAAATCATGCTTTAAATGGTAAATATGGAACTAATGCTTAAAAATAATGATTTGATTAATGGAAAGTACCTGATTATTTTATAACATAGTTATGGTCATCAGCCGTCAGGTCTAGTCGCCCTTCGAACGTTTGACCGGGTGACTCCCTCACGCCCCATGAGGCCCGCACTCAGGCATGTGACACGCCATACATTCAATCGCATGACCCTCCTATTCACCAACGGGATGCGAGCTAGCACCTTCACGGTGCGTTGACTGACAGGGCACCCCACGGTCCTTCACAGACCTCTCGCATGGTGCAGGTCCTTTGACCCCTTCGATGGCCGTCCTCTGGGGCTCCACCTTGGGTCAATGGTTGCCCTACCGATGCTGACCACTGCGGCCCTATCAATGTCCATCGGAGTTCCCCACATGACTCTCTCAATATGCACTGTACTCGCGCTGCATGTGTCCATGAAGCTTTCTATACCCCCACTCTCTAAGGGGACCATCAAGCCATAGTGCCGCAATTTGGTTTGCCAGCTGCATTCGCTGTCAGTGCCCAGTGACGTCCAGAACTGTCATCAGCTGCGCGTGCGTCGTGTGAATCACATGGCATGATCCTAGTAATTCTTGGCTCAATGTACAACCACAGGTGCCGCTGCCTAAAGCTGTCTCTGCCTTATTGAACCCCAGGCTCGCGCTGCACCTCGAGTTGTCAGTGCCACCGCCCAAAACCCCCACTACCACTACGCTCGCAATGGTAGTGCTACCCACACCCCGTGTTGCCAACTCCATCGCTTGTGTACACCACCGCTCAGCAGTTCAGGTCATCGTGTCATTCACTCAAGCCACCGTGCAACGTTCCCCTTGTCTACCTCTACATCACACTCCAATGCTGCTATCCTGTCGCCTGTCGAGTGACGCTTTATAGTCTCCGGCATGCCTTCCCACCCGCCCGCACCGGCCACCGCACTTTGAAGACCTCGATGATGATCGACAACATCGATGAGGTACGTCATTCCCCTCTGCTCATTAGTTATATTATTGTGTTAAGTATATTGGCGACTATGCTCCACCGCGCTCTAGTTAGAATTAGGTGACAGTTTGAACATCAAAAACTACAAGTTGACTGAATTCCCACATATGGGTCGAGCCCATCCGTTACGTGCAAGCGTCAATGGAGTTATTCCATTCAACACCATAGTCGTCGTCATCACCCCGACAAGGCTCAGAAGGTCATTGTCACCTTGACCATCATCGGTCGTCCTCACTGAGAGTCGAGAGCTTGCCAAAACTCGATAATTGTGGGCCTGCACGTATGTCTGCCTAGCTACACCACATCACGTAGTTCATCTCCTAAGGGAATTACCCATTGGACAACGTCATCGATGACATCCGACATCAGTGTGAGGGGATATGGCTGAATACAACACAGGGGACTAATTACGATATAATGTGACAGCAAATTAGATTGTATAGAACTATATCAAATAAAACTAGATCAAAAGTTTTAGATCGATGGGATAGAAATTGAATCGGTCTCCAACTCTTAGACAATAAGAAGAATGATAAAAAGAGAGATATTGGAATATTACCGGAAGCCAGAAAGGCAACGACGAGGTGGCCCGGAGAAGTAGAGTGGGATTGAGCCTCTTGGAAGAATTTGATGAAATAAGGTACCAGCACGACCATGTCTAGACAAGTCTAAATGAAGGCGTACATCTGGGCAGCATTAAATAAGCATCATGATATCTTAATTTTCCTAGAGTTTAACGTAAATGACAAGAAAATAAATTTGTGGTTAGTATTTTTCAAAGTACTGCATTAGAAAAAGACAGGACTTGGGGTTGCGGGCTCCAACGCAATTTACGACCCACATACAGTGATGACCCATTTTAAGAACATATCGTTGACCTGGATTGATGGCGATGCCCTCAAGTTATCTAGGTTTTTTTTTTTCCTACGTTTAGTTAAAATTTCATGTTTTAGTTAGGATTTCCCTTGTTTCTGATGGGGCCTATATACAGGACCCCTCGGTTAAGAAGTGGAGAAGTCTCTTTGAATTTTTGGAAAAAAGGAATAAAAAAGGGAAGAGAAAAAAGAAAAGAGGGTGAGAGAGAGAAGGGCGGAATGGGAACGGGGCTGACTTTGGTTGCCCGTCCCGTTCTGCCTCCTCCTGTTACGACCGGAGGGCAAGGAACCGCCCTCGCCACATCCGTGCATTCATCCCCACTTGCTCGGGCCGTCATGAGCGATACTCCAGCCCGAAGCACTACCATCAGCGAAGCACCACTTACGTGCTTCAAGTGCCAAGGAAGAGGGCACCGAGCCAGCCAGTGTCCATCTTCGGCTCTCTTGATTGATACAGAAGAGGTCGGACAGGACCTAACGTTAGACCTGGATCCGTTACCCGACAACGATTACTGTGCAGGCAAAGAGCTCGCGAACGGGTACGACTTACGCGACCCTCAGGTTGGGTACATCGAGATAGTGGACGCGGGCACAACCCCGGTGACGGCTCCACGCCCAGAGCTCAGGGAATCGCTCGCATCGCCGCCGACGGCCCGAGCACCAGTGAGATGCCCGTCCCACCTAACCATGTATCGGAGGTTAACCCCGCACCTATACCGTAGAGGATAGCCCCGATGGCTGATTCGACGCTATGAACCTCGGTCTTTTGCACGTTTGTCCGGATCAACGACAAAGTGTGCAAGTTGACGGTGGATAGTGGTAGTTGCGTCAACGCCATCTCCGATGCGTTGGTCAACCGACTAGGGTTGGCGATCATGCCTCATCCTACACCCTTTGGCGTGTTGTGGATCCATGATTCATTTCTATCGGTGAAGCGACAATGCCACGTCCCGTTAAAAATGGAGACGTACGATGAGACCATCTTGTGTGACGGCCTTCCTATGAAAGTAGGAAGCATTATCCTAGGTCGACCCTGGATCTATGATAATGACGTCGCCCTAGACGGCAGAGCGAACACATGTTCATTTATGCACAAGGGAAGATGGGTCACGTGGTACCCTTACGCCATGAAGGCAACAGTGAAGTGTGCCCCGACCAAGGTGGTTGGGCTAACAACAATCCGCTACCCCGCGCCTCCTTGAGAGCCGGGATGCGAAGTTGGAGACGTGTTCTCCTTGAGAGTCGGGATCCACCGCCCACCAAACAGCCCCTGTCGCTTGTCAGGAGACCTGCACCACGCAGTGCGCCATTGGAGCCATTCGTCCAGCCACACGAGCCACCCGCGCCAGTCATCCGACCCGTCGTGCCGCCAGACCAGCCACCCGTGCCACTCGCCCAGAGCTGTCGCGTAGCGTCACCACCGAACTCATCCAGGAGGTTCCTTGACCCGGTGTGGACTGCGCACTCTTCCACTGCTCGGATGACGAGCGGCGGATGCGTAGCACCCGCCACGCATTCTGCAAGGGAACGGCCCACTGCCATCACCCTACCCCACGCGCGGAGCATGTGCCTGTCTCCCCGAAGGCCCATGCCACCGGGTTGAGCCCACCTGAGATCGCACACGGCCATGTCCTGTTAGGACTCCAACCCCTAGCACCCGTAGTAGTCTCTCGTTCTACATTCACGCAGCATGTTTTGTCCTTGCATCATGATTGTCATGATAGGTCATTATTTAGGCATGCACACTACAAGCAGGCTGCCGACTCGCAGAGCCGACTCCGAGTGACTGACGTGAGAAACCGAGTGTTGGTGAGATTTTGGCTGGAGAGCTATTCTCCCGGGCCTGCCCCAATGCTACATGTTCACAGCGCCGGCCCGTTCTCGACCCTCCGACAAGTGGGCGGATATGCCTACGTCGCCGAAGTCCCTCCTTCGTGGAGGACCTGCTCCACTAATGTGGCGGGCCCGATCCCACACCAAGTCCCCTCTGATAAGCCTGAAAATGTACTTAAAATATGCCGTTGTTTGGGCTTTTAGACTTATGCAATAAAATTTATAATTTCCCTTAATCACTAAATATGAATATAGAGAAAGTAAGGGGTCGAACCACAGGGAGGCAACAAACGAGAATTTTTATCCAATTTCAATGAATTAATTCAAAGATGATTTAATTTTGCAATTAATAAATCTTAATTATCCTTAATAATATTCTTTAATTAATCAAAATTAAGTAAAACATAATTTTGATTTTTGATATTTCGGTCAGAAAATTCAAGATATGAATATGTTAATTTTAATCTCAGATTAATTCAGATTATTAATTTCCCAGTTATTAAAAAAAATTTTAAAAATTTTTTATGAATTAAAATTGGGAATTAAATGATCAAGAAAGGATTTTTAATTTGGACTCCAAGATAGATGAATTTTCAATTCAAATTTTATTTTTAGTTTTTTTATATATTAAATTAAATTCCTAAACAATAAAAATCGAAATCTAGAGAGAGAAACTAAACAAATTAACCTAGAGAGAGAAAGTAGAGAAATTAAGGAAAAGATGAAATCTGACCCTAAATTAAAAATCTAATGAAGCAGAAATGTTTTAAATTGATGTAGAATTAAGGATAAAAAATCAGATCTTTAATCGGAATCAAAACGAAGTGCTAATTTTATTCAAAACAAACTTCTAGGGCATGTACATTTCGCCCATGCCTTGGCGTTTTAGAATAGTTCAAGAAGATGATTGAAATACAAATCAGAGACCTACAAATTTGAGTTCAGAAGCAAGATCTGTTGACTTCAAGAATCCCTCCTGTGTCCTTCCTGGCCAATTGCTTGGGGGAGAGCATCCAAAAGTGATTTTCGCCCTTTTCCAGACCTCCATTTAAAGATCCAACTGTCTAGATTGTAGGGGGGGAAAAGACGAACCTACCCTCAAAATTTCAGCCCAATCCGACATCTGTATCTCAAAATATCAAGGTTTTAGTGAGGATAAATCTGAACCATTAGATCGTTTTATTTTCTAAAAAATGATTTTTCCTGATTGGTTGAGCTTATTTCTTGGTTTCCGCCTTATGGGATCACGTGTCGGCCTTCGTTGTCTGCGTCGGCCCCCCTCAATGATTGGAGAACAATCATTGTCCACATCACCCTTCGTTGTCTACGTCTCTCTCTCTCTCTCTCTCTCTCTCTCTCTCTCTCTTTTATATATTTTAAATCATAAGCCGCTTATTTTGACTATTCTTCTCTCTCTCTTCTCTCTTTTATATATTTTAAATCGTAAGCCGCTTATTTTGACTATTCTTCTCTCTCTTCTCTCTTTTATATTTATATAATAATTATCCACTCATTAGCCCGAATTTCCGGCAACTGACGTGGATGCCCCTTAATATATAGATAAATATATTATAAAATGCTAAATAAATTAAATATATGTTATGTAATTATGTAAAAAACCATTTCTTGGCTACCTAACGGTCAAAAATTTATAAAAAAATATGGAAAAGTTCCATAAAAATCATGAGAACACTTACCAACCTTAAGTCAAGTATTTAAATCCCTGCAAAAAATATTTCTTCACTAAAATGAGGTTAAATTCCATGTAAAAAATGATAGAAAATCAAAAATAATAGTAAAATGTGAGTGTAACTGATTTATCTTTATTTTAATATGATAGCATGCAAATATAGTCATTAAAATGCATAAATATAATGTAAAACTCATTAATTAATCATGTTAATTTGCAAGTTATCACCCCATTGTTGTGAGCGAGTTTGCCCCGACCACTTTCTCGGTGCACACGCCCGATTGGCACGAGTCTGACGATCGTATACTGCTTGGGGTAATTAACAATGCAGGGAGTCGGGTACCGCGGAGGACTTCATATGGAGATGCGTAAGCCTCGATCGCCACGGAGCGCGACACACACCAGCGACGACCTGGCCCTCGCCGAATGCCGCCGCCAACTACCCCAACTCGACGGAGCTGAGTTCTTCTGACCCCAGGAGGATTGATGGTGCAAGCCATTGAGGATCGTCATCGACATCATCCGTGCCACGCGCCCTCGACATTGAAGACTGGGTGATCTTGCTTCGGTACCGTCGGAAGATGACACCGCCGTTATCTGATACTTCATCATTTATCGGCACTGGACCATCATATTTGGTGTCAACCAAACGACGTTGTAGACGCTGTCTGACATCATGGATGAATTAGAGTAAGTAGCGGAATCATCGATTCTAAATCTTTCAAAAATATAAAATGCATACTCACAGACATAACAATGGTGGCAACTAGGAGGTTTGTAATTTAGACAGCGATTGCTATACCGGGTTCCTGATGTTCTTCTGCATTCGCATCTGATGTAGTATCAATTACACTCGCCTGCCCCCTTTTTTTATCAAGAACAGGTCTCCAATTTTCTGGAACTAACCCCGGGTCTTTTACAACTACCATTACGTAACTCCATGTCAAAAGTATAAGCTGCGAGCCGAAAATTCCCGTTAATCGAAAGAAACAAACTTATGACCACTAAGGCAGTGATCTCGGCCTATTTTACACATTAATGCCCTCATTACAGCACGAATATCGGATGATTTCTGATTGAAACTCCAGTTTTCCCCAATGGAGCAGAAATGAAAGAACAATCTAGATCGATAAGATCTGGAATGATAGCTAGGCTGATTTCGGAAGAGAATTACTCACCAACAATTGAAAGACGAGGACTAAAAATATCACAAGCAAAGACGAAGATCACCGCGAGAAAAGGAGGGGCCCCCGAGCAATGAGGACGACAGCCTAGTACGAAAGGGCCACGACGGCGGCGACAATCAAGATCATGGAGTAACCGACGAACCACAGACAAGAACATAACCTAAAAAGATTAGCGAGGCGGCAACAAATCATCCTTTTAAATGGCAGAGGATCTCCAATATTATCAAGATCCAAAGAATAGCCCGTGCTCTTCCTCTTTTCCTCCCCGCCGTGAAGATTTGCCGCCAAATCTTCCCCGCCAGATTCTCGATCGATTGCGGCCCACCCAAGATCAATCTTGGATCGATCATTAATATACGTATTCTTTAACTATTTTTCTCTGAAACTATATCTCGCGATGGGACGAACGATGACAACTGAGAAAAAATATACTTATTCAGAAAGAAAAACAACGTATTTTCCGATAATCGCAGGTTTTCAAAATTCCTGCTACCAGACCTCCGAAGTAGAAGGGAAGTCTGTTACGAAGAAATCTACGACAGGAGAGGTCGTCTTCTCCACTACAAATTTTGGGGATGGTGAGGGCGATGAGGATGATGGCGGCGAGGGATAGGATGGAGAAATGGAGAGGACCGTTTTAAGGAGATGATGCTTAAAGAGAAGGATGTGACGATTCCGCTGATACTAGTCGATTGCTGCTATTTCACAATAGCACTATAACGGTCGACTGCTGCTATTTCTCAACAGAGGATGGACAACAGTCAGGCACACAACGGTCACATTGAGGCCTATAAATGCATGTGTAAACATTAGATCATTGAGGCTTTTCTTTCTATTATGTCTCCCAGGGTAGCGGCTCTGCCCGCCACCTTGTCCATCCTCTAATCTCTATCTATCTTCTGTTCGATTCCGTATTGATCCAGCCTGAGATGCCCTTCTCTCATCTTCTCTACTTCTCTCCTCTAGATCTCATATTGGCATCTCACCTTTCTTAACATGGTATCAGAGCCCTATGCCTTGCGACAAAGCTCAAGATCCTTTGGTTATGTTGCCTAGACACAGCCAAGATATCTCAACGATTTCTCTATCTCACCTGGCATGAGTTCTTTCTTCATCCGGTTTTCTTTCACAAAGAAGCAGTTTGGTTTGTTACGGCATCGCCCGAGGGCGCGCTTTATGGCTGAGAGATCCTGTCCAATCCAAAAAGAGTGGTCAAGACGACCAACGAGATGATGACGTCGTCCCCGTACTGCGTACTAGACAATCTCGCCACAAGCACTTGTTATGCCTTCTCGTGAGGGTGCGGATCAGATGCAGCAAAGAGGCAATCGTGAAGGCTAAATTGGGCAGGAGATAGGTCACTATCAAATTCATTGAGACAGCACTGGCGAGAAGTGGTTCCTGCTCTTTTCTCACAGGTGGCTTCTTTCTTGACTCGCCGCCCTCTCGGCGCCCGAGATTGATGCCGGCCATGGGAACAAGGAGCTCGACCCTGGGATTTTGTCCCCATAAAAATCTCAGAAGTGTTCCAAGGCGGCTTGAGAATATTGCAATCTGGGAAGGGTTTAATGTCGCCAAAGGTCTTCGAATAGAAGGCGGTTGGCTATGGCAATGGCGACGCAAAGAACCCCCATTACTTTGGACCGACAGGACTCTAAGACTTTGAAGGAGGAGCTTTTTGTTGAGAATTGCAAGGATGAGAAACATAATGAAGAGAAAATCATCTTATTCTTGCCCAGAGACAGAGATTTTAAAACCAATGCCCAAGGAGAACAATGATTTTCATCCTCTTTAGGAGAAGTCTTTTGGGGCATTCTACAGCAGGACGAGGCAAAGGCCCAAGTTGTTTGATATTTATTTCCTTCCTCTGTATCGATAGTAAACGAAGGCAGCCGTGGAGTGTCCTTATTGCCTTATGGTTCAATTGCTCTAACGACAGAATTAGGTGATTTCAGCGGTTCTCGCTATGGAGTTGTGTTTTTCCGAAACCCTTGTTGGAAGAGGCTAAGGCTGGGGGCATCAAAAGCAAGAACCCCTCTCAGTCAGAGACTGGTGCAACGATGTTCTGCCCAGGAGCGCAGCCGATGATTCTGGTGTTTGCAGTCGCTTTGGTGCTAGCCAGTCAATTCCCATGGTTAGCACAGATTTTTTTTTTCACCTCTCTGCCTTAACCTATATGAATTCTTTAGCAAGCCCGATGGTTGTGCCAACCATAGCCTTTAGGGAGGGTGTTAAGGAGATAACGCTTGAAGAGAAGGATGTGAAGATTCCACTGATAACGGTCGACTGCTGCTATTTCTCAACGGAGGATGGACAATGGTCAGGCACACAACGGTCCCACTGAGGTCTATAAATACCTGCGCAGACATTAGATCATTGAGGCTTTTATTTCTATTATGTCTCCCAGGGCGGCGGCTCCGCCCGTTGCCCTGTCCATCCTTTAATATGTATCTATCTTCTGTTCGGTTCTGTATTGATCCAGCGAGAATGCCATCTAATTGAAGATCATGAGATGCCCTTCGCTCTTCTTCTCTACTTCTCTCTTCTAGATCTCATATTGGCATCTCACCTTTCTTAACAGACCGCTGGTTTGCCCTGATTGTCATAAAGGTTCCCTTCAAACATTGTGCGGAACGTTCATATGTGGTGGTGCATTGTCGGGTGCCGCTGCAACGCCGCCAAGGCCAAGGCCACCGCAACACTCATCCTCCTTCACCAATAAATCACCGACAAGGAAGCCGTAGCCGCGCTCCTCCTCTGCTCTTCAAAAGTGGGACGGATCGGACCTCTTAGATCAAAAAATTGTGCTCTATTGAATTTTTTTTATCCGATGTGAGCAATAAAACGAGTATCCGCCTGGCCGGAATAAGAGAATTCTGTTGATAGAAGGGAAAACATAGGAAAAGCAGTCGAGTTGATGGATCTCTTGATGCTCCTTGTAGTGCAGGAATCATTACGGTGGAGTAAATTCGTTGTTTTTTTCTCTATCTAATTCGTACTACCTATTGTTCTCTGCTGTTTTTTTTCTTAAACAGATTGCATACTGCATTCTTGCCGCTCGGATCTTCCAGATAATCCAAGATATGTCTCGAGAGGATGAACGATCGAAGACGGGAGTGTTGGGAAGTTAATCTTGACTTAGTTGATTTAGGAGTTGGTGTTTTTGAATAAGTCCACAAAGGACAAGTCAGCATGGTATAGAGTGATGTGGAGGCAGGAGCTGATTCAAGGAGAGCAGAAGACTGGGTTTCTTGGAAGACCAAAGTACATGGACAGGTGTGTGGCCATGGTGAGTTTAAATCCATAGGAAGTTATGGGGGAGTGCCTATAAATATCTAGGTATTTTCATTATTTTAGTATGTTGTGTGGATGGTTCCTTTCTCTCTCAAAGCATTCTTGCATCTTGTTTCTCTGTGTGAGATCAAGAGAGTTAGGGCTTAAAACCTTTTCTCTCTGTGAGATCAAGAGAGTGAGTGCTTGTCCTTCCCTTCTCTGTGTGAGTTGCTGAAGTGAGAGAGCTAGGTTCCAACAGGGAGAAGCAGTGAAGACAAGAAGGGGAATTAAGAAGGACGAAATTGAAAAAATAACTCCAGCTAAAGAGTATATCCGCTGATGAATCAGTACAGTTTTGATTCTGGGTGATGATCTTTTGTAAGTTATTATTTAATCGTTGGGTGATTATAGAAGTCGCCGGTCTGATATTTGTCGTAGATTTTTGACCGTAATTGTCCCCTGCTTCTCCTCCTCATCTTCATCATCATGCTCTCTCTTCCTCCATATCTCTCTCGCTTTTCTTCTATCTCGTGCACTCTTGTTCCCCCCATCTCTCTCTCCACACCCATCCTTTTCTTTCTCTTTCCTTCTCTCTCTATCTACATCTCTCTCTCTTTCCTACATCTCTATCTTTACCCCTTTCTCTCTCTTTCTCTTTCTCTATATCTCCATCTCTCTCTCTTCCCCTACATCTCTCTCTCGACCTCTTTCTCTCTCTTTCTCTCTCTCTCTTTCTCTCTCTTTCTCTCTCTCTATCTCCATCTCTATCTCTTCCCCTACATCTCTCTCCACCTCTTTCTCTCTCTTTCCCTCTCTATCTCTCTGAGCCTCTTTCTCTCTCTTTCTGTCCATCTGGCATTCTCTTTCTCTCTCTCTACCTCTATGTTTTTCTCTTTCCCCCCTCTTGCATTCACTTTCTCTCTGTACCTCTATGTCTTTCTCTCTGTTTTCCTCCGTCGCTGTCTCTCTCTTTCTTATCTCTTTAGAAACACGGGATTTCACGTAGAGCATGGATGTCGCCTTTGAAACCACTATAGAATCACTGAAACAACAATTGAAGACATTATTGATAGAATCATGGAATGAAGGCGATACTGGAAGAATAATAAATAAATTAAACAAAAGGAATATTATTTTCCCGATATTATCGTGTTTTCAGCATCTTTTCCGGGCCATTACAAAATTTGCTTTATGGCGTCCGCGCTTCCACGTTGCTCGTGATCATAGATTGATAGCTTACTTTTTTCCTCTTGAATAAAGTCAATTTTAAACGTTAAAGATATTAGTTATTTTTTTATTATTGAAACTGCGGAACAAGTGCTCGTGATCAGTGCAAAAACAAAGAATCGTTAGCAAAGTGGGTCATAAAAGTATCTCTCCCTCTATCCATAATGCCATCCCTCTCCGTTTTTCTTTTGCTCTCTCTCTCTCTCTCTCTCCCCCTCACTCCCTCTCTCCCTCTCCCCTCTCTCTCCCCCTCCCTCTCTTTCTCCCGCTCCCTCTCTCTCTCCCTCTATCTCTGTCTTTGTCTCTTGCTATCTCTTTCTCTCTCTCTCTCCCCCTCCCTCTCTCTCTCCCTCCCTCTCCCTCCCTCTCTCTTCTTCCCTTCCTCGTTCTCTCTCTCTCCCTCTCCCGTTCTCTCTCTCCCTCCCTCCCTCTCTGTATCTCTCTCTCCCTTTTCTCACTCTCTCTCTATATCTCTCTCTCGTCTCCCTCTCCCTCTCTCTCTCCTTTCCTCCTTCATTCAATCTCTCCCTCCCGCCCCCGTTCTCTCTCTCCCCCTCCCTCCCCCTCTCTGTCTCTCTCTCTCCCTTCCTCTCCCTCCCTCTCTCTCCTCCCCTCCCCCCTCCTCTCTCCCCCCCCCCCCCCCCTTCTGTTCTCCCATCTCTTTCCTTCTCTCTGCCCTCCCTCCCCCCTTTTCTCTCTCCCTCTCTGTCTCTCTCGCCCTTCCTCTCCCTTTATCTCGCTCCTTCCCTCCCTCGTTCTCTCTCCCTCTCTCTCCTCTCCACTCTCTCTCTCTCCCCCCCTCCCTCCCTCGCTCTCTCTCTCCCTCCCTCCTTCTTTCTCTCTCTCCCTCCCTCTCCCCCTCTCTCTCTCCCTTCCTCCCCCGTTCTCTATCTCCCTCCTTCCCTCTCACTCCTTTCTCTCTCCTCTTTCCTCTCTTTCCTTATGTCTCTCCATCTCTTTGCCTCTGTCTCTCTCTCTTTCCACCTCTCTATCTGTCTCTCTCTGCCTCTGTCTTTCTCTCTTCCCCTCCATCCCTCTCCCATTCTCTCTCTCTCTCCCTCCTCCCGTTCTCTCCTCTCTCTCTCTTCTCTCCCATCTCTTCTTCTCTCTCCCTCTCCCTCTCTCACCCTCCCTGGTTCTCTCTCGCCCTTCCTCCCCCATTCTCTCTCTACCTCCCTCCCTCGTTCTCTCTCCCTCCTTCCCTCTCTCGTCTCTCCTCTCTCTCTCCTTTTCTCTCTCTCTCTCCCTCCCTCCCTCTGTCCCTTTCTCTCTAATGAATAACATATGTGGATTCATACATGACAATATATACATGTCTATGAGGATGTACTTTGAGGGTGATCCGAATGGTTTTATCTCTGTGCAGCAGAACCTAATTCTGTGGACTAATAGCTGACCAAGTAAGGGAAAGATGATTAATTTAATGAGATTAGATGGTCCAAGACTACGCAATCAAACTTTATCACCAAAACCACAACAGCACGTGAACATTGAGAGCAAATCAATTATTATCACTAACCAATAACAATCTCATAATTAAGATGTAACAATGTACCTCAGATATGGAAGCCAACAAGAAGGTCGAGTTAAAGTAGAATGACCTTGACCCGCATTTATCTGCAGCTCTACTAAGGGTACGAAAGGAAAGGGGAAGGCAAGGGAGATGGATATGAAGGAACATCAATAGGGCTGAGGTGGAGAAGTGTATAGGAGAGAGTATAATTAAAGAAAATGATAAGAATTTACGGAATTGGTTAGGATGTTGATAGCTGTGACCGTGACAAAATAATGGGAGAAGACGGTCATGTGGAGCTTGGTGTTAACTGCAGTTATTTATTTATATATTTTTTCTCTTTCTATATTTTCTCTTATGTATTGTATGGTCCATTATGATAGGCTCAATATGTTGTAACCCATATTAGTACCCCATATAAGGGTACGTGGATCTTTTGGGATTGGTAAATTTTTCAGTGGACTCTCTCTCGTATGGTATGGGGCTTGAATGCCCTATGTTGGCTGCAAGTTCTTCATGGCATCAGAGCTTTGATCCTGAGCTGGTTGGAGCTAGGCCATCAATGAAGTAGTCTTCTCTGTGTTCGTGACGGCTCAATCTAAGCTGGTAGGAGCTCACTGTGTTCGAGCTGATCAGAGCTGCTCGATTTGAGCAATATCTTGGTTGTTGAAGCTATCTTGGTTGAGCTGCTCGATTTGAGCTGTAGTTAACTGGTCTTGCTCTTAATGAGTTGGAGTTGTTTGTAACGGCCTGTTAGTGTTTGTCCGATTGTCTCCGAGTGGCAGGTAGTATCTTGGTTCTTGGTTGTTGTAGCTTTCCTGGGCGTTGAAGCTATCCTGGTTGAATTTACAAAATTCTGATGCGATATGATTGTTTCAATGAGGATATTTGATAAAGTTGCAAACGATCACAATGTACCAGAGAATACTATAGTTCGCGAGAAGTTCTTATTCGATAAAAAAATGCCGAGAACCCATATCTAGACTGCTTCAGTCTCTCGTCAGGATCCTTTGTGTTCAGATCTAGGCAGCTTCAGTCCCCTTGGTGAAGCTCCTCCTTGGATCAAGATCTGGACGTCCCTCACCGTGATGAAGCTCCTACCTAGATTGAGCATGACTCTGACTTCTTCATACTCTCCATAAGGTCAGGCTGAATCCTGCTCCTTTGGCCTCTTTTGATGTAACCGTCAGACTTGATCTCCAAGAAATGATAATACCCCTACCTGGTCTCCTCGACCCTTATTTACAGGTGCATGCTCCTTCCGTTCTGTCTGAGTCGATAGTGCCTAGTCAATGGTATCCATTAACCTCTCTCTTCTTGTTCATTCTGATATATTTCAATGAATAGAATTTATCAATACTTCCCCCTGAAGATCCAGCTTGTCCTGAAGCTAGAAGTCTGGAAATGTTTTGCAAAAATGATGGACTTGCTCACACGATGATTCAGTGGCTGGAAGATTAGCCCATTTGATACGTACTTCTGCTCCATATGGTGTGCAGTGATATTTGAGAATGCGCTCAGGATACACCTGCCATTCATAGTCAACATATAGACAAGAGGGTAAAGACTAAATATTGGATTGGTGAGGGTCCACTACTTTCTTTAGTAGGGATGCATGGAAAACGGGATGCAAAGTAGAATGTGGACGTAAATCCAGCTGATATGCCACTACTCCTATTTTTTTGAGAATCTTTTAAGGACCAGAAAATTTGGGACTGAGTATTTCACAATATTTTCTTGCGAATGACTTCATCTTGTATGGTCTCACTTTTAGATAGACCATGTCCCCCTCTCTATACTCTTCACCTCTTCTATGCTTGACTGCTTGGCTTTTCATTCTTGATTGGGCCCTTGCAAAATGCTGTTTTAAAGTTGTAAGAATTTCATTCCTATCTGTTAAGGGCTGATCAGCAGAGTCAAAAGGTGATGGTGTTGACCCATTACGAGTTAATGAAGGAGGATCTCGACCATAGACTGCCTTGAAAGGTGTCGTCTTGATCGACGCATGATAAGAATTGTTGTAATTATACTCAGCCTAATGTAGCCAATTTTTTCATCTTTTAGGATTTTCAGAAACAAAGCACCTTAAGAAACATTCCAGACCTCTGTTTGTGACCCCTGATTGCCCGCCGGTTTCCCAATGATATGACGAGCTGAACTTCAAACAAGTGCCTCGTAGTCAATGCAGCTCTTTGCAAAAATGACTCCGAAATAAACTTCATCTGTCAAAAACAATTGAGTTTGGAACTCTATGCAACTTGATGATTTCTTTGGTAAATATATCTGCTATGGTGCTAGCTCAGAAAGGATGTTTAACTGCAATGTAATGACTATACTTGCTTAAACAATCTACCCGTACCATAATGGAATCATACCCCTCTGATTTTGGTAGACCTTCAATAAAATTCATTGTAATGTCTTCCCAATTTTGACTTGGGATAGGTGATGGCTGAAGCAATCCCGCAAGAGATAAGGTTGATGATTTCTGTTTCTGACATACAGGACATCAGTTAACATACGTTTTGTTATCTTTTTTCACACCTGGCCATGTTACTTGTTGGGATATCCTCCGAAATGTCCTATGGAATCCAGCATGTCCTCCAATATTTGAGTCATGGAAATCCTGTAAAATGTTGGGGATTAAGGGAGATCCTTGTGGTAGAACTATGCATCCTTTATGGATTAGTAGGCTTTGTTGGATGGTATATTTTGGATCTGTGCCACCATCTATCTCTTGTTCCCTTAGTATTCTATGGAGTTTTGGATCTTCTTTTACTTATTGTATCAGCTTCATCTTGTCTAACCAATGTGTGACTGATACCGAGTTGCACTCCCCATGTGGATCCGATTGTGACCATGCATCGGCCACAATAATCTTACTTCCAGCTTTACATTTGATAGTACAGTCATAACCCAGAAGTTTTGACACCCAACGGTGATACTGGAAGGGTACTTCCTTCTGGTCTGCGACAAAACGTATGCTTATTTGGTCTATGTACATAGTAAATCTACTGAACATCAGATAGTATTTCCATCTTTGTACACCCCACACTATTGCCATAAGCTCCTCTCATATGCTGATTTAAACCTTGTATTGCAACGGAATGCCTTGCTGTAATAGGCTATTGGATGCTTCTCTTGTAGTAATACTGCCCCCACTACCAACTTGGATGCATCTGTTTCAATACTAAAGGGTAAGAAGAAATTGGGTAACCGAAAGATTGGGGTTTCCGACAAGGCTTGCTATAACTTGTTAAATGACTTCTCAGCTTCACTAGTCTAGATGAAACAATTATTCTTCAAAAGAGCGGTATGGGGTTGGGTAATGGCAGAATATTTAGAAACCAATCATCTATAATAGCCTATGAACCCCAAGAACCTTCTCAATTCCTTAATAGTTTGGTGTACTTCCCACTAATTGATTACTTCAATCTTTGTAGTGTCAGTCGAAACCCGCTTGGCCGATATAACATGCCCTAAGAAATCAACGTCGTTACATCCAAACTTGCATTTCTTGGAATTTATATAAAGATTGTTCTTTGATAATAGATCGAACACGGTAGCCAGGTGTTGTTCATGCTGTTGAGGACTTTAATTGTATATTGATATTTCATCGATAAACACCAATACAAACTTTTGAAGATGTTCACTGAAAATGGAATTCAGAAGAGCTTGAAATGTTGCGGGTGCATTTGATAATCCGAAAGGTATCACGTTAAACTCAAAGTGCCCATGGAGTGTTTTAAAGGCTCTCTTGTGTATGTCCTTTGGATGCATTCTAAGTTGATAATACCCTGATGTCAAGTCAATTTTGGAAAAAATAACCATCCCATGAAGTTATTCTAATAACTCATCCACCAATGGTATCGGAAATCTGTTTGGAACACTTATCTGACTGAGAGACCTATAATCATGCAAAGTTGGAATCCTCCATCTTTCTTCTTTACTAAAAGAGCCGGACATGAGAAACTACTACTGGAATGCCGAATGACGTTGGTCTCTAGTAATTATTGAATCAGTTCTTCCAGAATATTATTGTGTGCTAATGAATACCTATAGGGTCTCTTATTAACGGGTTTAGACTCCCAGAGTAAAGGTATTCGATGATCACAATCTCTGGTTGGTAGAAGGGTACTAGGACACCCATAAACGTGGGGATCTTTATCTTTTATCCAATGCAAGCAGGAGTCAAGTGATAAGACATGTACCTCGTGGAGATGCATAGTCGGATGGCCTCTTATATTATTGACTTGTTGAATCGATTCTTCCCACTCTTGATTGGCTTGTTTGATGTCAAATTAAAAGAACCTTAGGGAGTTTAACTCTGGATCAAAAATAATGGTGCAAACATGCCCCTTCCAGTATATTTTGATCATCAGGTGGTGATAGTTGCTATGGAACCACACCAATGACTGCAACCACCGCACTCTAAGATCAAGTCACAGCTACCTAGTGGAAATGGGATATAATTCTGTTCGAAAGTGAAACCTTGGAAGGGTATAGGGAGATTAATACAAGTTCCCTCTATTTGTTTGCAATAGGCATCCCCCAAAGCAATACTCTATTTGTGGTAGAGGCGAATGGGAATGCTGAGTACTTGAATTACATGGGGCCTAATAAAATTGTAAGTAGGTTCCCATCAGTCAGAATTCTTATTTGATGGTTCTAGATGACTCCCTAAAGTCTGAAAAGTACCAGGCATGGGATGGGAGACTGGTCTGGCTTCTTGAAGTGACAAAAGTTCCCCACCACTAGGAGGGCCGTGATCTAGCTGCATTAAGTCTTCTTCGGAAATTGGTTGATCTTCGTCTTCCTTCTCTTCCTCTAAGATACATATACTCAGCTTGTTGCGACAATGGTGACATGGGATGTACCTCTCATTAAAGTAGAAACATGGTCCTTTTTCCTTCATCTACATAAACTCCTCTGGAGATAACTTTGTGATCTTCTTCTTGCTGCCCCTTTACAAGTTATCAATTTGGACCAAATTCTGAACATTACTGCATACTTGAGTTGAATGTTGTCCATCTCTTCTACTTGAATAATGTGCTCTACTTTGGTTGTTGCTGGAGGACTTCTGAATGAGAGAAGTCTTGTGATTTGTTCTCTCTTGCTTATCAAAAATTGCTAGATTGCTCCAGCTTCTATTAAGAAGTCCTTGATCTCTTGAATTCCATCTACTCTATACTTATTTAACTCCACTCTAACTTCTGGTTTCAATCCTCTAAGGTAGGCTGTTTCTTGAACATTTGGTGGATTATGCGACAAGAATGCAGCAAGATCCTCAAATTTCGATCCGTAATCTGACACTGAGCTTGTATGCTTGAGATTCATCAACTGAGTACATAAGGATCTAGTAGAGAAGTTATACCTTGTTCGCAAAATGTTGTCGAAATACATGCCAATGATCAAAACCAAAATTGTATTCTGTATATTTAAACAAGCCCTGTTCGGGGCCATCCATGTGTAATGATACCAATTGTAATTGCTCTTTGTCAGTCAATCAGTGGATCTTAAAAAATTTCTCTACGCAATTCAATTGTATTTGAGCATTTTACACACGTAAATAAGGTACATCCCCTTTGCAGATTTTTTTTTTTTGTTCAGTTATGGAATCTTGAGTTTTTTGCACTCTCTTGTACCTTGTAGATTATCTAGGTTCAGTTCTTGATGAGGCCTATGGTCGAGCCTCGAGTTTGGAGTTCATAGCCGGTTGTTGAAGCAGAGTACCAGATAATATCTCGGCTAGGACTGGTACGTCCTCATTTCTTGCTTTTCCTCTGTCAGCGGTATCTTCCATATTGATCCCAATTAACTGAATAGTTGCTTTTCCCCAACCTTGTTCCACTTCCTTGAGCTTCTTTTACCTCTAATTCCTTGCAATTCTTAGAATGCAATCACCGTAGAGTAACTTGAATTCTTGTAACCCGGAGTTTTGCACCTGGTTCTTGATTAGTGTAGATCTTGCTTCAAGAATTTTTTATCTCACTCTTTGAAGCACCGGAATATCCTAATATTTACGCAGGATCTTGGATCGTTGAGCCAATATCTTGTCGTCGAAGCTTGAATCCGAGAATCATTTTGCTCTGATACCAGTTGATACGATATGATTGTATCAATGAGGATATTTGATAAAGTTGCAAATGATCACAATGTTCCTCAGAATACTATAGATCTTGAGAAGTACTTACTCGGTAAAAAAATGCCAAGAAACCAGACCTAGATGGCTTCAGTCTCTCGTCAGGCTTTTTCTCGATCAGATTTAGGCGGCTTCTGTCCCCTGAGTGAAGCTCCTCCATGGATAATGATCTGGATGTCCCTTGCCCTGATGAAGCTCCTGCCTGGATCGAGCTTGGCTCTCACTTCTTCGTACTCTTCAAAAGGTCAAGATGAATCTTGCTCCTCTGGCCTCTTCGACGTGACCGTCGGACTTAATCTCCAAAAAATGATAATACCCCTACCTGGTGTCCTCGACCCTTATTTATAGGTGCACGCTGGTTTGGGTCTGTCTGAGTGGGCAATGCCTGGTCAACGACAACTTTTGACCTCTCTCTTCTTGTTCTTTCGGACATATTTCCTTGAATAGATTTTATCATTTGAGCTGCTCAATTTGAGGTGTATTCGATTGGTCTTGCGCTTAACAAGTTGGAGCTGTTAGTGACACCCTATTAATGTTTGTCCGATTCTCTCCGTGTAGTGGGTAGTATCTTGGTTGAATCTATCTTGGTTCTAGGTTGGTGAAGCTTTCTTGGAGGTTGAAGCTATCTTGGTTGAAGTTATCTTGCTCTTGCTTTTTGGTTGTTGGAGCAGCATGGTTTTGCCCTATATTCAGCTGGTCTTGCTCTTAGCCAGTTGGAGCTGTTTGTGATGCCTGTTAGTGTTTGTCTCATTCTCTTTGAGTAGTGGGAGACTTACACAGATATTTTGTGAAATGGGTGGATCCAACGTAGTTGGCTGAACAGAGGATCCTATGTGGTACCATCTGTAATTCTACCTATTGTAGAGCCTCTATGATACAATGGTACAAACTTTGATCAGTGGAGTCAGATGGTCGAGCTTACTCGCCTTAGTAGAGAGTTAAGTAATCACTTGACAAATGAGGTTGATCCAGTAGCTCCATCATACAAATTGTGAAAACGTGACAATGCAAAAGTCCACATATTCCTCTTGGCTAGTATGACAAATGATATGCTTCCGAAGATGTCCTTTTTGAAAACAGACAAGCAAATTTGGGATTACGTCCAAAAGACCGCTCTCAAAAGGAGCATTCTCTAGAACATATGAATTGGATATTGGACTCCAGGCCACGAATCATATGACTCCATATCATACAAATTGTGAAAACGTGACAATGCAAAAGTCCACGTATTCCTCTCGGCTAGTATGACAAATGATATGCTTCCGAAGATATCCTTTTTGAAAACAGACAAGCAAATTTGGGATTACGTCCAAAAGACTGCTCTCAAAAGGAGCATTCTCTAGAACATACGAATTGGATATTGGACTCCAGGTCCACGAATCATATGACTCCATATCTATCAAAATTTGAATCTTATATTACTTATAAATGGGTTAGGAGATTTTTCATTGTAGGATGATGGGGGACAAACCAACTTTGAAGACCCGTCGAACCACTTCGTCGAGCAAGGGTTCACGCATGAGACCTAGCCTTCGAAGTATCTGGCCTAGTCAACAGGCCACAAAGGTTTGACGCTATTTTTCCTTGTTTAGTAGGCCTTGTATGTCCGTAGCGTATGTGTTTGTACTTGTTTCTTCACACGTATTTGAACCATTGTATGGACCTACATGTTTGGACGTGTCTAAGCCAAGTGTGGGGTGTTAGGGGTCTCTCTCCTGTTAGGGGGTCTCAATTAGTTTTAATTGGGCCTTCTCCCTTTTATTTCTAGGGGGGGAACGCACATATTTGCCCCTATAAAAGGTGGGCCCGCCCATAGGAGAGAGGAGAGAAGAAAATATTATAGCAAATGTGAGTTTTAAGGATTTTCCTGATTTTTAGTGTTTATTTTGAGTTTTTGCCATATTTATGAAAATCGCACTACAAATTTAGATAAGAGAAAGAAGCCTAGAGATCAGTGGAAATGGCTGCCATCTTCGCCGGAGCTATACTTAACCGGGGCAGAGCTTCTCTCTCCTCTTAAATTGGCAATTTCAACATAAGTTTCTCTAGAGAGCTTGGATCGAAGTGATTTTTGGTTCAGAAGGCTTCAATCTATAGGAATCGACTATAAGCACGCCCAAAACAGATTCCTATAGCTTCGATTAGAGGCTTTTGACTCCAAGAGGTAAGTTTTTCGTCCCGAACTTTAATTTCCAAATATCTGTTGACTCCGATGCGCTAAACGTCTCAAATTTATACTTAATCTGTTCATCTCGAAGAGACGCATCGATTTCTATACTTAATTTTACATGAACCAGTTTTTTAGTCGTAATTTTTGCATCTAAATTCCTCGCGCCGAGAAAGTTAGCTCGCAGCCCGCAATCCAATGCGGGCTGCTGAGCCACATGGGTGCCCGTCTAATGAGGATGCCACGTCGACGGGGCACCCAAGTCTCGCCGGCCACGTGGACGCCAAAATTGGGACCACCAACGCACTAGTGGCCCCTTTAGTGTCCACGTCAGCCGTCGGCCACGACCACGCCGTTGGATCTAATAGTGTGGTTGCATCTGACGGCCCTAATGCTACCAAAAAAATTAGAAAACTGATGACTCTAAAATATGTCATCAAATAATCAAGTTCTTATGTTTAAATTCATTACAATTATCTTGCGAATTCATGCTAAGTTCATGCATATGTATTGTTTTATGAAATCACTAACCCCACTTGATTCTTTGAATCAAGTGGAATATATTTAACATTTTGTGGCTAGTGAACATTCAGAAACAGGTTAAGAAGATCAAGGAAGAGAGGAGGATCAAGAGAAGTGGGCAAAAATTCGAAGTGGCAAAAATTACGAAAATGCCCCTGGGCATGACTTAAGAGAAAACCTGTAAATACTCTCTTGAGAGAGGAGTTTAGGTGTTCAGAATTTTCTCTAAGGAAACAAGGGCTTGGAGAAGAGGATTTCTGCACCCTCCAAGAGCTGCTGAGCATTGGAGTTGGGAGGAGAAACAAGCTGAAGATTAACTGAAGATCGAAGACCTCCACCTCGCCGCAAGGAAGTGACCTTGGTTGGAGTGAGTTCTTCAGTTCAGTGGTGTACTCTTCCCATTTAAGACAATCTCAGTTGGGGCTGGAGAATCATCAAAGGTTCTTCAGCATTTCCCAATCTGTGTTGTTGCTTTGTGTTAGTTTGAATATCAGTTCATAGTTTTTGTGTTTGTTTGTGTTTGTTTATTCCTTTGTTCAAGCTCCTATCAATCTAATCCACCTATCAGAAACCTATCGGCATAAACGAAAGTTTGCTTGAGCTCATGTGCAGCGCAAGGGGCAGGCACCTGTGCGCGCACGCCACAGGCACCGCTGTGCGCTGGCGCACAGCAGCTGCAACCGCTGGTCGCACGGGCTTGTGCGCCTACGCCACAAGTGTTGCCGCACACCCGCGCGGACGTGCAACATGCTTGTTCGAGCGTGTTGTAGGCGGGTGGGCGCTTTTGAGGCCGTGGCCGCGAGCTTGTGTCGCGCAGCCACGAGCCCACTCGGTGTGCACGCAGCTGCTTGCACCGCAGGCAGTTGTGAGCTCGTGCAGCTTCCCCCTGCGAGCTGCAGGTTCTGGTCGTGCATAATCAAACACCTGTTAGGTGTTTGATGAATTGACTAGACCGTAGTTGCAGCCCATTTCATTATTTAATTGATACTATTGGATTTTGCTTGTGGTTAAATTCAGATTCTAATCTTGCGGAGTAATCCTGAGTGGTACAAGCTCTTTGGAAGAATTATCGAATTGGGTGTAGATATTTCTTTCCATTGCTGAAATTCAACATTCTGATCTGATAATTCAAAGTGAACCGAAGACATTTTCTGCTGTTTCTCTGCTCCCTGAGGATCGACCCTCACTCTCCCTAAGCCGTGAGGTTATAAATTTTGTTGTATAAGCTCTCAACCTCACACGATTATCTTGCTAAATAACCAGTAAAAATCACAGTAAAATTGAGCTTATCAACTGGCGCCGCTGCCGGGGAGCACGGTATAACAGTAGGAATTTTTATTTTCTTTAAATCTACAGTCAATTCTCTGAATCTACAGTCATTTTTTGCAAATCTACAGTCATTTTCCTGAATCTACAATCATTTTTGTTGATTCTCCTAGTGCTGAAGGACTTAACAATCCTCAGCCTATTGTTATTCCAACCGTTTGCTGAAGATTTATGGTAGTAACATGTTCAGGAGCTGGTGAAAAATCTGCAGAGAAGGACATTAGAGACACCTCTCCAGATTCTACAGTTACAGAACCTGACATTCAGCAGGAGAATATGGCTGAAGAGATTCATCAGCATCATGAGAGGAGAAGGACCATGCTTGACAGGTCGACACCGTCGGGAAGCCTACGTCAAAAGGATGTAAATCTTAACATCGGTGACGGTATCTCCTTTCGATATGACAATGCATTAATTCATTCCTTACCTGAATTTAATGGACTGCCTGCTCAAAATCCCTTAGAATTTCTTGATGACTTCCATATTAGGTGTTCATCTCAAAACGTTCCAAGAATTTCTACAGAAATTTTAAAAATGAAATATTTTCCTCTAACTTTGAAAGACAAAGCATTTTCTTGGTATTGTAATTTAGGAATCACCTTTAACTCATGGGATGAGATGCAAGGAAAATTTCTGCAAAAATTCTACCCTCTCTCCAAAACGAATTTCTATAGAAGGGAAATTCACAATTTCCATCCTCATGATGGAGAAGCTTTTAGTGAGTCATGGGAGAGATTCAATGATTTGTTGAGGAAATGTCCTCACCATGGCATTGAACAATGTTAATTAGCCCAAATATTTTATGAGTCTCTCTCTGATTTTATGAAAAACAAAGTAAATCTCGCTACCGCTGGAACGTTCTATACTGCATATGAGGACGAAGTTTTTGATATTTTGGAGAGAGTTGCAGAAACTGATTTGCAGGAGATTGGAGCCAATCAGAATGGGAGGAATGTGCAGCCCAAGAGAGCAGGAGTTCTGCAGGTCAACGCCAAGGAGGGAGAGCTACAAGCGGGCCTAAGGGAGACCAACCAGAAATTGGAGGAGCTCACCTCTACCTTGAAGAATGTCTTCCTAGGTAACTCTCCCATCATTAAAGCTAAGATCTGCTCTCTCTGTTTTAGCAGGGAACATGAAGATGGAGCCTGCCAAGCCATGGAAGAAGAGGTGAAGGCCTTCAATCAGCCGCAACAACCGTGGGCAGGTCAAAAGCGGCCAAATTTCCAAAACGGAGAGGCCTTCCACCAAGGAAACAAGCCGGCAGCTCAACCCCCGTTCCAGCAGAGACAACAATTCCAGCACAGGCCTCCACAACAGTATCAGGTTTCATCTCAAACTCAACCTGATTTCTCTACATTAACCCCCGTCATTTCAGATATGATCGAAAAGCAAAACCAAAAGTTGCGGGCGGAGATGGAGATGCGAATGCAGGTGATGATGGAGTTCCATTCTAAACAAATGCTGGAGTCACAAGAGCAAATGAGGAAGCTGCTGGAGAGTTTCAGGCCACCCTCTGAGTCCCAAGGTATCCTTGCAGAAAACACTTGCACTTCTCAACGTTTTCCTACGAAACCCGTCATCAATCCATGCAATTTGCATCATATTCAGCATTCTAGCCATGAAGAAATGGATGAATTGGATCCTGAAGTTCTGGCAGCCTCAAGATTGAGGAATGGAAAAGAACTTCAGGATCCCTATAGGTATTCTGTAGAGAACGCTAGGAAGAAAGAGGAGTCAAGGGAGCACGAAGGAGAGGATCTTCCCGACGGCGATGAACCCTTACCTTCCACAAGTGGGCAACACATACCTTACCCCTCTGCCCTAACGAGAAAGAAACCTGTCTTTGATTATGAAAACAGGTTGTTAGAGAACTTTAGGAAGGCCACAATGACAGTCACTTTGGAAGACATGCTTAGGTGTGCACCATCACTTAAGAAATATCTTGAGGACTCTTGCACAAATAGAACGAATAGGGAAGTTGTTAAACTTTCCGAAAATGCCTCTAGCATTTTAAATGACATACCTATAAAAAAGAGGGATCCTGGTGCCCCTTTTATCACTTGTGACATAGGAGGAAAGACTTTTTCAAAAGTCTTGTTAGACACAGGAGCAAGCATCAGCATCATTCCGACGGCATTGTATGAGGAATACGGCTTCGAGGAGCTTGAAGAGATCCATATGGACTTACTCTTAGCCGACGGAACGGTCAGGCAACCTGAGGGACGATTGACTGATGTCACTATCACTATAGAAAATTGTGAAATTCCTGTAGATTTCATAGTAACTGATGTAAAAATTTCAGGAAACTTTAGCTCGGCTCCTATCATTCTAGGAAGACCGTTTTTAGTGACGGCTAGGACTATCATGGACTGGGAAAAGGGGACTGTCGAGTTTAAGATAGGGAAGGAAAGAGTTCAACTTGACATCTCTAGAAGGATGAAGTGCCCCTTAGGGAGCAATGAAGAGCTCAGCTTCTGCACAGAAAATGAAGGAGAAGAGGGAAGAGTGAAGGAGTACCTATCCAACATAGAAAGTAGAGAGCTAGATGATGAACTCTTAGACTCTACAGAAGTAAAAGCTCACCCAGAACTTAAACCACTTCCCTCTACCCTCAAGTATGCCTATTTAGACTGTACAGAAAGTTTACCTGTGATTATATCTTCATCCCTCACTCCAACATAAGAAGAGAGCTTACTCAAAGTGCTTAAAGAGCATAAATCGGCCATAGGGTGGACTTTTGATGACATCAAAGGAATTCCATCTTCAATTTGTGAGCACAGAATATTTTTAGAAGATGAAGCTAGACCCTGTAGATAACATCAGAGGAGGTTGAATCCTCACATGAGAGAAGTCCTCGAAAAGGAAATTCTCAAGTGGCTTAATGCCGGCGTCATCTATGCGATTTCCGATAGTAGATGGGTAAGCCCGGTACATATGGTTCCTAAGAAGTCAGGAGTGACTGTTGAGCTGAATGATAAAGGAGAAGAAGTGCAGAAGAGGCTAACCACTAGGTGGAGGGTGTGCATTGACTATCGGAAATTGAACAAGGCTACCAAGAAGGATCATTACCGATTACCCTTCACGGATCAAATACTAGAAAAATTATCGGGGCAGCATTATTTCTGTTTTCTTGATGGTTATTCAGGATATAACCAAGTGAATATCCATCCTGAGGACCAAGAGAATACGACCTTCATGAGTCCTGTAGGGACATATGCCTTTAGGCGTATGCCATTCGGGCTATGTAATGCGCCCGCCACATTCCAACGATGCATGAATGCACTCTTCTCCGATCTAGTGGGGGAGTGCTTAGAAATATTTATGGATGATTTTTCTGTATTTGGATCCACATTTGAAAACTGCCTCCTTAGCCTCACCAAAGTATTGAAGAGGTGCATTGAGTCGAACCTCGTACTAAGTTGGGAAAAATCTCATTTCATGGTGCAGGAGGGAGTAGTACTGGGCCACATGGTAAGCAGCCGTGGCTTGGAAGTGGACAAGGCCAAGATCGAGGTCATCTAGGGCCTTCCACCTCCAACCAACCTAAAAACCCTTAGGGGTTTCCTCGGCCACGCGGGTTTCTATAGACGTTTTATCCTTGATTTTGCTAAAATTTCTAAACCGCTTACAAACCTTTTATCGTCTAAAAATAATGATTTTGAACTAACACTAGAGGCTAAGAATGCATTTGATAAATTAAAAGAAGCTTTAATAAATGCACCTATTGGACCCTTCCTTTTGAACTAATGTGTGATGCTTCTGATTTTGCAGTAGGTGTAGTGTTAGGTCAGCGAAATGACAAGAAACCCGTGGTCATCTACTACGCCAGTAGAACATTAGTGGATGCACAGCTGAATTATTCTACGACCGAAAAGGAACTACTAGCTATTATTTTTGCATTAGAAAAATTTAGGTCTTATTTGTTAGGAAGTAAAATTACTGTTTTTTCTGATCATGCAGCTATTAGATATTTATTAGCAAAGAAGGAGGCAAAACCTAGGTTGATTAGATGGGTGTTACTATTACAAGAATTTGATTTGGAGATTAAGGACAAGCGAGGATGTGAAAACGTAGTAGCAGATAACCTCTCTCGAGTTTTAAACACCCAACCTGCGTTAAAAAACGATGCATTTCCGGATGAACATGTCCTAACCGCACAAGGAGCATCGCTTCCTTGGTATGCGCATATTGTCAATTTCTTGGTTTCAGGACCAATTCCAACAGGTTGGACGTCTCACGAGAGGAAGAAGCTGCTTAAAGATGCAAGATTTTACTTTTGGGAAGACCCAGAGCTATTCCATCAAGGCCAAGATCAAATTTTGAGGCGGTGCGTCCCCGAGAGCGACCAAAGGAGCATCTTGGAATTCTGCCATTCCAAACCTGGAGGAGGACATTACTCCGCTAAGGTAACCGCACATAAAATTGTTGAATCTGGTTTTTTTGGGCCTACGTTATTTCAAGACGCTCAAAAGTTTTATAACACATGTTTATCATGCCAAGCATCCATCAACATAAGTAGGAAAGATAGAATGCCTCTACAACCCATTCTAGAAGTAGAAATATTTGATTTATGGGGAATAGATTTTATGGGACCTTTTCCTAGTTCAAATGGGTATGAATATATATTGATGGCTGTCGATTATGTCTCCAAATGGGTGGAGGCCATCCCCTCAATAACCAATGACACCAAGGTAGTGACTAATTTTATTGAGAAACATATTTTTTATAGATATGGATGCCCACGAGCGATCATTAGTGACGGAGGATCACACTTTACAAATTACAACTTTAGGAACCTCCTCAAGAAATTTGGTGTTCATCATCGAGTCACTACCCCTTATCACCCCCAAGCGAATGGCCAAGTGGAATTATGCAATCGGGAGGTTAAGAAAATTTTGAGGAAAATAGTGCGTCCAGATGGGAAAGATTGGTCTAGGAAGCTCGACGAGGCATTATGGGCTTATAGGACAGGTTACAAAACCCCTCTCGGCATGTCTCCCTTCTGCCTTATCTTTGGCAAAGCTTGTCACCTACCACTTGAGTTAGAACACAAGGCCCTTTGGGCTATTAGAAAACTCAACCTAGATTTGGATAGAGCCGGCAAGCATAGACTTCTTCAATTGAATGAGTTGGAAGAGTTAAGAAATGAGGCTTATGAGAATTCGAAGATTTATAAAGCCAAGATGAAGATGTTTCATGACAAGAGCTTGAGGAGAATAATCTTTGTGGAGAATCAAAAAGTATGGCTGTACAACTCTAGACTAAAAATCTTTCCAGGTAAATTGAAAATGCGATGGGATGGTCCCTTCCTTGTCCAGCAGGTTTTTGAGAATGGAGCCGTCACAATTTTAGATCCTACGTCTCAAAGACGATTCACTGTGAACGGGCAACGGCTCAAATCCTACTTAGAAGAAGAAGATCTTCACAGCCCCATGAATATTACGTTAGAAAAGCCGTCGCATGATAGCTCATGATCCGATTAGCTTTTGTTTTTACTACATTTCCTATTCTCTATGCTTGGTTATTTTCCTTGTTTTTTGTTTTTGTTTCTGCGTTTTTGTTTCTGTTCTCGTGTGCAGCCACTCCGATCCATGCCCACCTAACACGTCACTGGACAACATGCATGCTGATCGCCGCCCTTCCTTCCATGGTTTGGTAGTCCTTTCTCCTTCCTCTCAATTATGATTTGTCATGTAGGAACATGCCTTTTATTGAGGGGGGGAGGGGAGTACATTTACATGCATTATCCATGAAATTTTTTTCGTTTTTGCATTCACAATCCATGGATATTTGATGATTTTAGGAGATGATTGTCCAATGATATGCATGATAATTCGATTCTTTTCAAAAGGGTAGAAATACAAGAGTGGCCAGCTAGGGAATCCTAGGTAAAGTAAGCCTAGCTAGGTGCACTACGATCCATACCACGATAGTCATATCTATTACCATTATACTTCTCTCACCTCACCATCCACCTCGGGTTGAGTTAGCACTTACATGCACGAAAATTTTTAGCTTTAGTGGAGAGTAGGGCTAGTGTTAGCTCATTGGCAGTATTATTATGACGTGAGTGAAGCTCCCTGACCCATGAAGGATACATAACTTCGTCGGGGGAATAAGCTGCCGATCTACTAAGGACGGCACATGGGTAGTGGATAAGCGCCACCAAACTATAAAGTGAAAGCTGCACTACGCATAAAAAAGCAAAAGCTTGCATCATAGTACTAAAGTTGATTGTCATCAAAAATGACCAACAAGCAGCAAATGCCAAATAAAATAAAGGTGGAAAATCTGTCTCCCATGTGTTTGAGCCGATGCTTCTATAGCCATAGTATTGAGCTAGCATTAATACCACTCTCTACGCCTCGTTCAGTAGTGCGCTTGGGGTGTTGACTCGATCTTATTCCATATACTATGTACTTACTATATGTACTCCATAGATCATGTGCACTTAGTTGAGGTCTAAGGCTGAGATAGATCCTAAATTTCTTCTACGCTGGTCAATTTTAATTGCTGAAAATACTCCTTGAGAAGAGCATGAATCAAAGTTATCGGAAGTCAAAATTCACCTTGAGATCATCTTTTATTCGCACCTGCATGTCATTACTAAGGGACTAGTAACGATCTAAGTTGGGGGGTGTTTGATGACTCTAAAATATGTCATCAAATAATCAAGTTCTTATGTTTAAATTCATTACAATTATCTTGCGAATTCATGCTAAGTTCATGCATATGTATTGTTTTATGAAATCACTAACCCCACTTGATTCTTTGAATCAAGTGGAATATATTTAACATTTTGTGGCTAGTGAACATTCAGAAACAGGTTAAGAAGATCAAGGAAGAGAGGAGGATCAAGAGAAGTGGGCAAAAATTCGAAGTGGCAAAAATTACAAAAATGCCCCTGGGCATGACTTAAGAGAAAACCTATAAATACTCTCTTAAGAGAGGAGTTTAGGTTGTTCAGAATTTTCTCTAAGGAAACTAGGACTTGAAGAAGAGGATTTCTGCACCCTCCAGGAGCTGATGAGCTTGTGGAGCTGGGAGGGGAAGCAGGTGAAGGATACCCGCTCAAGAAGATCGCCAACTCGCCGACGGGACGTGACACAAAGTTGGAGTGATTGAGCTGGTTCAGATCTGTTCTCTTCTCCCCTTTTGACAATTTCAGTTGGTTCAAGTAACCTTCAGGTTCTTCAGCAGCTCAACCAGAGATTGTTTGATGCTACTTTGATTTGCAGTTCAGAGTTATTTTGATTTCGCTTAACGTTTCACCCCTCACCTCACCGTTCATCAATTTGTCATCGAGCGACACCCAACCAACCTGCATTTCCAGTTTCATCCAGCAGAGGGTGCGCAAGCAGCGAGCTGCAAGGCAGAACCACGCTCAGGGGAGCATCCCTACGCGAAGCACCCGCCATGCACAGGGATCCCCCGCGCGCGGCAGCAGCCTTGCGCGCGCACGCGTCCGCGCGGAGGAGCCGGGGCGCACAGCATTCGTGCGCAGACACCTCCTGCGCGGGACGCACAGGAAGGGCTGGGCACACACCGCTGCGCTGGCCGCTGCGAGCAAGCCGTCCCGTGCGCGGAAGCGCAGCAGGCCGCTTGCTCGCGTGCAGCCAAGCGCGTAGCGGCGCTTGCCTGCGCAGTGCGTGGCTTAAGAGCCACGCACAACTGAGCACCCTGCGCGCAGGTAATTGTGCACGCAAGGTGCTCGATCTTTTGCCCCAAAGGCAAAAGATCAATCAACAGAGAAAAGTCTCTGTTGACAGAACAGATTAGGAAGTCTTGACTAACAAATATATACATATCCTCAATCGAATATCTTTTATAGAGACCCCCTTTAAGAAACCAATTGAGAACAGATTAACTAGGTAAAAGGACTGAACTAATTAATTGAATTGTGATTTGAATCAAAACACAGAAAGATAAAAAATCGTCCTGCTGTTTTCTGCTGCTCCCTGTGGATCGACCCTCACTCGCCCTACGCCGTGAGGTTTATAAATTTGTTGCATAAGCTCTGAACCTCACACGTCTGAACTGCTAAATAACTAGTAAGAAACACATAAAGTCCGAGCCTCGTCCAACCATACTTTACGAAAAGGGGATGCCTGATCCTCTCACATCCTCTAATTGCAAACAATGGTACCCTCTTCCTCGATAGATCTAAAAAATCCATTAAGGAACTTATGAGTGTCCTCACGGCATACGAGCAAGCTTCGGGCCAGCTCTTAAATGCCTCGAAGAGTACCTTTATAGTTGGTCCCTCCACTACTACAAAGCGCACTCAGATCATTCAGCACTACACTCGATACTCGCGAGGATGTCTTCCTTTTGAATATCTTGGATGCCCTATCTTTTTGGGACCCGCGAGGCATCATTACTTTGATACCTTGTTGGGTAAACTATGAAAGAAACTAGAGGGATGGAAACTCCGTTTCCTATCACCTAGTGGGCGTATCCAACTTATTCGACACGTCCTCATGAGTATCCCATTGCACATGTTGGCGGTACATTCACTATCTTCTACGGTCCTCTACTCAATAGAACGACTATGCGCACGTTTTTTTATGGTCAGGTCACCTTGAGGGAGAGTACCGCCACCATTGGGTTTCTTGGGAGAAAGCATGTCGGCCGACGGACGAGGGGGGTCTAGGGATCAGATGCCTCACGGACATCCAAGACATGCTCCAAAAGAAGCTCGTATGGTAATTGCGCACCACATACTCATTATTGGGTTGTTTCATTTACGCCAAGTATGGCAAGTGGGCCCATCGTGAGGTTGACATTCGGGGTCCTAGCGATGGTAGAAGTGGCAGCGCCATTGGCTTTAGCTGGCCCAGGTCACCCACTGGCACATTGGCCGAGGTGAGATTAGCGCCTGGTTTGATACCTGGCATGCTAACGAACCACTCGCGCACCATCCACAGTTTGTCCCACATGAGGTGCTACTAACAGTGGCACAACTGCTTAGAGGGAACACCCAACACCTACTACAGGAGCATGGCCTCCCTCCAGATACGTTACGTGAGGTCCAGAGAACCTCACTCGGGTCCACTCCCGACTTTGCCATTTGGACGCTCACCCCCAAAGGCACATACTCGTGCAAACCAGGAGAAATCCCCCATCCAGCACTGGGGTCGCCGCATCTAGCATCCGGCGATCCTTCCTCGAGTCTCCTTTTTCCTGTGGAGGCTCTTGCATCGCGGCCTACCGACCGATGATCGAGTCACTCGCAGAGGTTACTCCCTCGGTTCCCGTTGTCCCTGTTGTCCCACATCTCCACACATTGAGACCATGGACCACCTCTTCTTCCAGAGTGAGACAACACTCACATTCTGGCGTGTCATCACTGACTGTTGTCGTCCACTGACCCCGTCTGAGTGTTTTGGCAAGTATCTTACCTCGCCAACACGCTCTACATGGAGCCCCATCCTACACGTCACCATAGCTTATCTACTATGGGAGATATGGAAAGGGCGAAATTCTTCTCGTTTTGTAGGTACCCCATGCGCGCCGTGGATATCATGCGTCGAGCTCAACTGTGACTAAGGCGCATTCCCCACCTACTTCCCCCCCACGCCATCAGATCCACACTCACTTGCAACCTCCTCCTCTCCGTGGGCATTTCGGTGACACCCGCCCTGATCCGCATTCAGTATCGGGTTGTTTATTGGCTACCACCGCCAATAGGCATCCTTAAATTGAATGTAGACGATGCTGCCAAAGGGAACTCGGGGCCGGGGGGGGGAGGAGTTATCCTACTGGACCATACGGGGAGTATACTCTTTGCGTTTTCCTCTTACTACGGCATACAAACTAATACAGTAGCCGAGGCTATGGCGATTCGTGACGGTTTACTCCTTTGTGAGGAACGGAACCTTCACAATATCGTCGTAGAATCAGACTCACAGATTTTAGTTGGTATGCTTCGGCTAGGTACATGCTCCCAGTAGCGACTACACTGAGTATGGCAAGACATCATGCGGTGCCGAACTCGCACACAATGCTTTCGTCATCAACTGCGGGAGGGCAACCAGACAGCAGATGCACTCGCCAACCATGCGATACATGTATGAACCCCATCCTCCATCTTTCTTTCTTGGCAGGCGCACCCTCCGACAGCTAGAGGCTATTATCGTGTCGATCGTCTCGCCATGCCGACGGTCCGCACACGGCGCAACCTCGTAAGCCCGCGGGAATGGAGGATTGCGTGGAATGCTGAAGCAAGAGGGGTGGACTGCGCCCGCCTCGATTAGAGCCCTCACCAGGCCCTTCATTGACCGCACTTGACGGAGGCGACCGAACTCTATCGTCATCGAGGGGCTGCTCTAGTGGGACGATGACGCGCACATCTCCTGAGCGCCTGCACGGTAACTTTAATGTATCTTTTCTTTTTCTTAACATGGGCGTGGACGAGTGGGATCCGAGTGTAATTGGGATATTTATACTCGCTCCACGCCTATAAACATTGACAACATTCCACTTTATAAATAAAATGCTCCTGGGTGGCGTCCAGGGCACGGATGGATTGGTCTACGGGCACAACCCCGGGGTTGGCCGTACCCGACACCGTGTTTTTTGCCAAAAAAAATAAAAAAAATCTTCGCTGGAGCTTTTCCACTGCCTCCGTTGCCAGTATTCCCATCCATGACCGCAGTGTCACTAGGTTGCCCGTGGCTCTGTCACGGCCAACCTCGCCGCCAGCCGTAGTCGCAACCGCCACAACAGCCACTCGCCAGAACCACACCCGCGACTGACAGCTGCCACCGCCGCTCCAACCATAGCCGCGGGTAAGTGCCTCGCCACCGCTACATCGCCGTGCCTAGCCACCGTTGCATCGTCATGCCATTGCGCCGCCATGCCTCGTCACCGCTTCGTCATCATGCCTAACTGCCATTGTGCCCTCGTGCCATTATGCCATCGGGCCTTGCAGTCGATACGCCATCATGCCATCGCAACATGTTGTATCCGCGCCTTGCCATCGATGTGTTGCGGCGCCATCACACCCTGTTGCCGCGCTGTCGCACCTTGCTTTTGCGCCCTGGCGCTACCATTCTGTTGCATTGCCCCGCTTTGCTGCCGCCGCACTACCAAACCCTAACATAGCTGCAATGTCACCATGCCACCACTGCACCGTGTTGCTATTGTTCTGCCATGTTGCTTGAGCTCCATTGTTGCTATATCCTGATGTTGTTGTGCCTTGGCGTTGTCGCAGCATTCGTGCTAGCCATTGTGCCCATTGCCACGCCCAACGCTATGACTATCATCACCCCTGACCCCGTGCCTACTTGTGCAACGGCTCGTAATTGCACCACCATGCCTACTTGCACTACGTGCCTACATGCGTCGTGATCACGCCTATGTGTTTCTCGCCTTACACTAATGCCAAATCAGACTCCGCTCGACCCTACCGCTACTGGTACGCTCATCACTTCCCTCTTGACGTTATATAATTTCTTTAAGTGCCTCCGAACGTTTTCTCCACTGTCGGGATTAGGTTAGTGATGGATAGGAATATGTCAATGGGATTAGGTTTCTATCGGTACAACCTTGGTTTGCACTTTTCACGGTGCACGCACCAGCGGCAATAGCCGTACTAGCATCATCTGCCCTCAACCCAATGTCAAGGTTATTGGGACCCTAGTGGCATTCCCAGGTCACACTTACTGTAGCCTAGTGGCTGTTGGTGTTTGTCTACGCCGGATTTATACGTCTTAGTGATTTCATCGTTGCATCATCACTTGCATTACATCCACATTAGTCACCTCAACTACATGACATGACTGCCCTTGCCCTCCTTGTGTGTAACACGAGCCGTTCAAAACCGGCGTCCATCGTGTTACATCAGAGGAGGTGAAATATTATCTGTGATAGGTATTGGTGACGTTAAGATAGAAGCATTAGGAGTACTAAAAAATGTTTTACATGTTCCTAATCTCAAGGCCTAGTTGTTGTCTCCTCAACGTTTAGCTAAGAATATTAATTGTGCACTAACTATTGATTCTACTGGTTGTTTTGTGTATGACAAGGCAAGGAACCTATAGATTTCATCCTTTAAGTAAAGAAATGGCTTGATCTACGTTAAAGATGAAATGGAGGCAGGGGTGATGGTGAATGCTTAAAATGCTGGGAGACATCGACAACAAACAACCTGAAGATCTGAAAATTTTACATTCTTGTTTGGGACATCCATCTTCTGAATTGATGAAACAAATGTTTCCTATTTTTGCTAAAGATATAGATATTTCAAAGTTGATTTAAGAATCAAGTCATCATGCAAAACATAAGAGGGCCTCATATAATAGACCGGCAGAGAGAAGTAGAACTAGGCATGTGGTTAATGCTGCCAGGACTCTTATCCTTCATCAGAATGTGCCTACGTATTTATGGGGTGAGGCTTTGCTAACTGTAATGCATCTAATCAATCGTCTCCCATCAAAGACTTTGGACTACGAGAGTCCTGTGAACATCACTTCACCATTGTTTCCACTGGTTAACCTGAGAACTCATTTAAAGCCTAGGATTTTTGGCTGTACTGCATTTGTTCATGAACAGAGATTGGTGCACAAACTCAGCCCAGAGAAGTGAAATGTGTATTTCTAGGACATTCAAAGGAAAGAAGAGGTACAAATGTTATGATCTCAAGTCTATAAGATTCTTGGTATCTGCAGATGTAACGTATCATGAAACAAAGAGGTTCTTAAAAAATGAGTCAGAGGACCAACCATCCTCTCCAAATGATGTATTTAGAATGGATATTGGACACAGTCATACTATAACTGTTCATTAGGGACATTTCCAAGAGATAACACATCATTTAGTTCCCAGAAAACAAGATGAAGGTGAAGCTAATAATGAAATACCAATTAGTGTAGAACCAAAAGATGTTGTGTCTACAAATGAATTGCCAACGGAATTTGAATTGAATCAAATTGTTGAGGAAACTATTTGTGAAAGTGACAACGATCACGTGGAAGTGGTACATCCGAATGATGATGGTGGCTGGCCTATTGAATTGTGGAAGGGAAGGCGTGCATGCACTTAGGGCATAAAGTATCCGCTCTCCAATTTTGGGACATACAACCACCTATGTCTAGAGTTTTGGGCATTCTTGACACAATTACAGTCCACTATTAATTCCTAAAATTTTACGAGAAGCCTTAGTTGAAGATGAGAGGAAGAAGGCAATGGACGTTGAGATGGAAACATTAATTAAAAGTGAAACTTGGGAGATAGTTGACCTTCCGAAAGGAATGCGTCCAGTCGGGTGTTGATGGTTGTATACAATTAAGTATAGGGCTGATGTTTCAGTGGAAAGGTATAAAGCCAGTCTTGTAGCTGAAGGGTACACTCAATGTTATGGAATTGATTATGATGAGACATTTGCACCAGTGGCAAAGTTAAATACAGTTTGTGTATTAATTGCAATATCAACATGTTTTGGCTGGAAGTTGTACCAATATTATGTAAAAACTGCATTTCTGCTTGGTGATTTGGATAAAAAGATTCATATGCAGCGTCCTCCATGTTACTATTCACAACTGCCAAGTCATAAACTTTGTGGGTGGAGGAAGATGATAACTTGCAAATTAACATCATTAATTGATGAATTTTACATTATATTTATGTGTTTTAATGACTATATTTGCATGCTATCATATTAAAATAAAGACTATATTATTATTTCTGAATTTTTATCATTTATTACATGGGATTTAACCTCATTTCAGTGAAGAAATTTTTTTTTACAAGGCTTTAAATACTTGGCTAAAGGTTGTAAGGGCCCTTGTAATTTTTCTAGATTTTTCCATATTTTATATAATTTGTTGAAAAATATTTAGCCAAAAAATGATTTTTTATCATTTATTTAGCATTTTTATATATATATCAAGGGGCATCCACGTCATTTACCCGAATTTCGGGCAAATACGTGGATGCATTTTTTTATATATATGAAAAGTTTTTTATATACTAAATAAACAAAAAGTCGTCGAAAAATATTCAAAAAATCTATATCTATATATTAAAATCTCGGTTAGCCACGTGCGTTAAATGCACGCGCTAACCGATGCGCACGAATGTTCGCACGTTGGTCGGTTAGCCGCGTGCATTAAATGCACGCGCTAACCGACACTTTTTTATTAAAAAAAAAACAATGACGACATGTAACGGCGTCGATTCGCCGCGTGCATTAAATGCACACGGAAATCGACGCCGAAAAAACGTAAAGGCGGTCAGCTTACGCCCATTTGATTACTATTTAAAAAAGAAAAAAAAAGAACGAGGCGGTCAAAAATTGCGGCCGAAAGAATAAAAAATTATCTAAAAAAAGAGACCCTTTGTCCTTTTCTTTTGTTTTTATTATTTCAGGGTGACGTGGAGCGTTTTGAGCCCTTCAAATTTTGGAATCCTATGCCAATGATTGCGTGCTTTGGACGCGCACAACGACCTGTCAGGACGTGATCCGAGTAAGCAGAAAACAAGAAATAATCATGCGGGCCAATCAAAAAGCGCATTTCCAAGCTTCTTGGAGGAGAGATAAAACGATCCAACGGCCTAGATTTATCCTCACTAAAACCTTGATATCTTGAGATCTAGACGTCGGATTGGGCTAAAATTTTGAGGGTAGGTTCGTCTTTTCTCCCTCTACAATCCAGACTGTTGGATCTTTAAATAGAGGTCTGGAAAAGGGCCAAAATCACTTTTGGAGGCTCTCCCCAATCATTTGGCCAGGAAGGACACAGGAGGGGCTCTTGATGTCGACAGATCTTGCTTCTGCACTCAAATTTGTAAGTCTCTAATTTGTATTTCAATCATCCTCTTGAACGATTCTAAAATGCCAAGGCATGGGCGAAATGTACATGCCCTAGAAGTTTGTTTTGAATGAAACTAGCACTTGATTTTGATTCTGATTCAAGATCTGGTTTTGTATTCTTAATTCTAAATCAATTTAGAACATTTCTGTATCATTAGATTTTTAATATAGGGTCGGATTTCGTCTTTTCCCCAAATTCTTCATTTTCTCTCTCTAGGTTAATTTGTATAGTTTCTCTCTCTAGATTTTGATTTTTATTGTTTAGGAATTTAATTCAATATATAAAAACCTAAAAATAAAATTTGAATAAAAAATTCATCCATCTTGAAGTCCAATTTGAAAACCCCTTTCTTGATTATTTAATGCCCAATTTTAATTCATAAAAATTGTTTTTAAATATTATAATAATTGGGAAAATAATAATCTGAATTAATCTGATCTTAAAATTAAAATATTCCTATCTTGAATTATCTGACCGAAATGTTTAAAATGAAAATTAAGTCTTGCTTAATTTTGATTAATTAAAGAATATTATTAAGGATAATTAAGACTATTATTTGCAAAATTAGTTCATCTTTGAATTAATTCATTGATATTGGATAAAATTCTCACTTGCTGCCTCCTTGCGGTTCGACCCTTTACTTGCTCTATATTCCATATTTAGTGATTAAGGGAAATCATAAATTTTATTGTAGAAGTCTAAATCCAAAATCAACGACATATTTACGTGCATTTTTAGGCTTATCAGAAGACTTTATATGGGCTCACCCAGTTGCCTAAAGCATGGTTTGGCAAGTTTTCTCAGGCTCTGTAGAATATGGGGTACACACAAGGTGATGATGATCATACTTTGTTTGTGAACCGTCTATGTCTGGTTGTGTTGCAGTTCTTCTTGTGTATGTAGATAATATAATCATTACTGGTTAGGGAGTGGCAACTGTGGGACGTGACGCCCTGAATATGATGGAACGTGACGAACCTTTTGTCACGTCACCGTGCGTCACATGTCCCAACAAATACAAAAAATACCGCCACGTTCCATGACGCGTCTATCTATTGGGCATCCCGTCATGTCCACATCACCGTGACGGCATCACCGTTACCGGTGACGGGAAAAACCCTCTCTATCTCTCGTTCTCTTATTGCTCCCCTTTCTCTCTCTCTAGTTACTCTCCCTCCCACTCTCTCTCCCTCTTTCTCTCTCAATCCTAGCTATTCTCTCTCTCTCTCTAGTTCTTCTGTCTCCCTCTTTCTCTCTCATTCCTCACTCTTCTCCCTCTCTGCATCTTTCTCTCTTGTTCCCACTCTTCTCTCTCATTGCATCTTTCTCTCTCGTTCCTAGCTCTTCTCTCTCGTTCCTCTCTCTCCCTCTTTCTCTCTTGTTCCTCATTCTTCTCTCTCTATCTGTCTATCTCGTTCCTTGCTATCTCTCTCTCTCTCTCTTTCCTCACTCTTCTCTCTCTCTCTCTCTCTGGTGGCCTTTTGTAGCTCTCTCGTTCCTATCTCCCTCTTTCTCTCTTGTTCCTTGTTCTTCTCTCTCTCTATTTCCTCGCTCTTCATTCTCGCATTCCTCTCTCCCTCTTTCTAACTTCTCTCTCTCTCGTTCCTCTCTCTGGCACCTGTCTATAGCTCTCTCGTTCCTCTCTCTCCCTCTTTCTCTCTAGCGCTCTAGTCTTGCCCTCTCATTTCTCTCTCTTCCTATTTCTCTCTCGTGCTATTCTCTCTATCTCTCATTCCTCTCTCTATTGTTCCCCTTTCTCTCTAGTGCTCTTCACTTGTTCGTTCCTCTTGCTAAAGATCTTTCTGTCTATCCTTCCTATCTGCCTGTCTACCTCTCTCTCTCAATATTTTGTTCTATCTCTCTGTCGTGCTCCGTTTGTGGCTCACTCTCTCTCTCTCCCTCCCCATTTGTGGCTCTCTCTGGATATCTCTTTCTATCTCTCTTTTGAATGTATTTAGAAATTTAACGTAACGGCCGTCATCTGTGGCGGCCGTTCGTCACGTCACGCATCCAGGCCACCTTGTCACCGTCACGCCACTATCACGTAAACCTCATCACGCGTCATTGTAATTGTCACGACCTTTGAATTTTGCCATCGTCACCACCACGTCATCCGCCACATTCCCGTTGTGGTAACTTGTGATGTGATGGATGACATTTGACAATCCCTATTACTGGTAATAATGTGTAAGAAATGGAATCACTGGTTAATCTATTGGCCAAAGTATTTGAAATAAAATCACTGGGACCACTAAGGTGTTGTTTTGGTATTGAAGTAGCATACTAAGAAGATGCTATCTTTATTTCCTAGCAAAAGTACATCCTTGATTTGTTGTATGAGACAAAAATCAGTGGTTGTAGGCCATCTTCGACTCCCCTTGAACCTAATACAAGGTTGGGATTAAGTGAAGGATCATCTCCTGTAAACAAGAAGAGATACTAGGGATTGATTGGAAAGCTTATCTACTTGAATCATACAATGGCAGATATTGCACTTGCTGTTGGACTTTTAAGTCAATTCATGCAGAATCCCAGAGAACCGCATTGGCAGCCAGCATACAAAGTGTTATCCTACTTGAAAGGTACCGTAGGATATGGGCTGATGTTCAAGAAGTATTGTGAGATGAATTTGGAGATCTATACTAACTCATATTATGGCAGTTCTCTCATTGGTCGGTGTTCTACTGCAGGATATTGTGCATTTCTCTAGGAAAATCTAATTACATGGAAGAGCAAGAAGCAATCCGTCGTTTCTTTATCAAGTGCAGACGCTGAATACAGGGCGTTTCAAAGAAGGTATATGTGGGGAGATATGGCTGAAGGTTATTCTAAATGTCCTTCACATACAACATAGGGGACCAATTATGATATGCAGTGACAGTAAATCAGCAATTGATGTAGCTCATAATGATGTACAACATGCTCAAACAAAGCATGTAGAAATCAAAACACATTTCATCCAGGAGAAGATAGATAAAAAAGTGGTCCACCTACTACATGAACCCATCATTCAACAAATGCCAGATCTGCTTACTAAGGATTTAATTGGAAGTTTTTTTCAACAACATTCGTCCAAGGTGGGAGTTCGAAGCAATGATAATTCAGATGATAGAGATAATTAGTGATGATTTAACTTCACTAATTAGTGTCGTTGGTTTATCTGAATTAAAACAACAAAAATTTATAATAACCTTACTAGCGTAGGGAGGGTAAGGGCCGATCCACAAGGGGCAAGGATTTTTTCTAATGAATTTTTGCTTTAGTTATAATTTTTTTATGAATTTTAGAAGTGGGTTCACTACCTATAAGATAAATAACTAATAAAACATAAACAAAGAAATTTACAATATAATTAAAATATTTATAAAAATATTCGCAAGTAGAAAATGAATTTTTGGGATTTTTAATAAATATTTTAAAGCCAAAAAAAAATAAAATATGAAACAGGCTGGTGCTCAAAACTTAGTCAAAATTTAGCTAAGTCCGAATGCTAAATGGGGAAAGTGGCTTGGTGGAGGAGAGAGAAAAATGGCCTGCACTAACTTCACACTAGAATGAGTTTTCGAGCATGGTTGCATGCATTGGAACCGTTTGGATGTTGGATATGACTGGACATTAAATGGATCTATGACTTGGATTAGTGCACGCACTCACTAACTTCCTTCTCAGCCTGGCACTCACTAAGGTGAATAGATCTATGACTCAATTGCATTTAGGCCACCAAACATTACTTTGGACTGAATCACAAAATGAATATTACAAAAGGGTGAAGGGGTTCATATAGGGAGAGAGAGCGAATGAGAGCCATTGGATTTTTGATACAGTGGATGTCCAGATCTTCTTTTCTGGGTTATGATCCACGTTCATTATGGTCCTCCAATCAGCATTGAGACATTTTCAATACCCCAGTGACGTTCAAGACTTCTTTCCTTAATTCGCATTAAAAGTGCTATCTTTAAGTCTCCACCCTTGGATGATTTATGGATTGAATGGCTGGATCTTCTTCTCTAGCTTGGATCCATGTCCAAGGGCGTCCTCAATTGGCATCCAAGCACCTTAAATGCTCATAAATAATCATGCCTGGATGTTTCCCTCGCCATCCTTTCTTTGGCCCAAGATGTCTCTCATACTAGGCTTAATGGAGCTTCCTTAGTGGGCCTTTAAACTAGAGTTAGCTGTCTTGATTTGGGCCTCTTTTCTTGGCCCTGGGTTGTGGCTGGGCCTGCTTCTTTGGGCCAAATAGCTTCTACTTCAATTATGTATCCCCTTTATTCATGAAAGTTTCACCTAATTTGTGCATCTTCCACATAAACTAAGAAGAGAGTGAGATTTATTCCACTTAACTCATTGAGTTGACTAAGGTTAGTCCCACAAATGACATTAATTAACTCAAAATTAGAAAAATGTGATTTTATTTCATGTTTTTTCGTAACTTAACATAAATGTTGATAATATATGCAGATAAAGATAAAGAAGTAGATAAATTAGCTAGAATTGCAGACATATATTACTATCATTTTGGATTTATCAAGCAACAACTTAGCAGCTTGAGGGGGGGTATCAACTGTATATTTTTCTATATTTCTTTCTATATTTTTCATCTTTCTATATTTTCTCTTATGTATTGTATGGCCCATTATGATAGACCCTATATATTGCAAGTTTTGGAATTGGTAAGTTTTTCACTGGACTCTCTCTCGTGTGGTATAGGGCTTGAACGCCATATCTTGGCTGTAAGTTCTTCAGAAAGGATGGAAGAAAAGGCCGTTCATGAACTGAGAAGATGGGATAGGACGAGAGAATGAATAAATAAGATATCAATATGGTTTAAAAATGATGGGAACAAATCAGAGGGGGGATGGACGAGAGAGGGGTGAGACGTGGAAGAGAGGTCAATGATGGTAAGTTTCAAGTGATGAAGAGGCTGGGGGAAGAAAACAGAGGATGAACGTGATATTGAAGAAATAGAAAGAGGGAAATGAGAGGGGCTGACTACTGTAGAAGACAAGTGATGATTGTTGATCACTTTCGTTGTGGGTCTCGCCAAAATAACTCTATTTATAGGGAAACTTCATAATAAACTTCAAGCAAAATATGTTCAATCACTTATGGACAAGCTCATGAGCTATGGAAAACAAAGACAATAAAACATGGAGGCTTAAGAGTAAGTGGCAGAGATTAAGATCGGAGTGATGTTAAGAGAAACATGGGTGGAAATAGTCTAGCTGACAGTGGGAGGATTTAAAGAGAAGATAGATTTTGGGGAGAGTGAGAAAAGTCAAACATGGCTGACTGAAGTAAAGTGGTTGAGTGAGGAGGAGAGAAAAATAGAACGGGAAAGAGAAGAAAGAAATAAAAAAAAGCGAAAGAAAAGAGAGAAAGGAAGTTAGGGTGCAGGTGCGAGAGAAGGGAAAATGGCCTAAACATCTCTCATCTCTCTCTCATCCCTCTTTCTGATGTCGTCTCATCTCTTCAAGCATGATATTTTACTTGGAGCTTGGACGTCATAGATAAATCCATAGCAGAATCATTGGAAAAGGAGTTAAAACTTTTTCGAACCTTTTTTGGAATGGTAGAGTTATGGATCAATGCTGAGACTGAGAGAAAATATTAAACAAGGCAAAAATTGTTTACCCAAAAATGTCATCTATTAGGGGTCTTTTTAAATCCTCATCCTACAAGAGGATCTGGGCAGTGTAAGATTCCATCCCCAAGCCCTCCCTTAAAACAAGGCCCAGAACAGCCATATGCACTGATGCAACCTGCCTGCCCCACGTCTCCACCACAAAGCAGCCTATCATCAACAATGATGACGCCAAAGCCGACTTCACTCGTCTCTCAAGAAGCCAGGATCATTGACTCTATCTGAATATTCTTCCCTTTCCCTACATGTACAGCTCACTATTCAGATCAAAATAAAAGAAACAAAAATGATCAAAGGTCGTGCCAACTGCTGGGGGTGCGCCTCTTCCACCGCTTCAACACATGAACACAACCCGCCGCCGTGAAGAGCCCAAATGCAGCCAGCCATGGCTTATATCGCTGCATAACTCACATTCCGGTAGTACCCCCCTGATGAACAAAAACAAATCGATCACCTTAAATGAACAAGGGAGAAAGAAGAACCAGACAGAGTTCTTACTCACTTGAAGATGATCATGCCTGCCCGGAGCTCGTTTGGGACCAACCTGCGCCGGTTGAGACCTGTACCCTCATCAGATCTGCCTCTAAATCCAAACCAGACAGAGAAGGGAACTACGCAGTCCTTAGCCGCGCTAGAGACGGAAGGATCATCCCATAGCAGGCATGGAGCCCGCAGAACAGTGCAACCAAGGCCCCAACCTCCTGTAAAAGCAACAGAGATTCACCAAATACTTGTGAGCTTTTCAATTTCTTCATGGGTTTTTATTTTTCGTCATTGATCAGACCCGGTAGTCGTAGGCAGCCATGGTTAGAGAGAGATCAGCGGCAACAAATGATAGAGAGAGATAGTCTTCAAGCGGGATGAAAGATCCAGGGCCAGAAAACCAGGAAACAGCGGTGCTCCCCAACATCCTTGATCCTAGAAAGCAGGGATATATCAAAGATAGATTCACATCTCTCCCATCAGCCTACACAAAATTGAGCAAATTTCGATGAAACAAAAAAGAAGCTAGAACGAAAGGCACCCCCATTCATCATCATACCACAACTGTCGGCGCCCAGAGCATCGAGAATACAGAAATATCCGTTTATCTGGAGCAATAACGAGCATAAATTTAAACAAGCTGAACAAACACTAGAGGCAAAGCAAAGGTTTTTTCAGTAGTAGTACCCTTTAGAATGGTCGTGGAGAAGGAATAACGGTACTCCCCGATGGAGAAGAGTTTGTGGGCATGCCAATTCTGCCTGACGTACAAGGCGCAAATCACAGACAAGAGCAAAAGGGAAGAACAAGACGCTCTCAGTATCATCTTCCCAAACGGCAGAGGATCCCCAATCTTATCAAGATCCAAAGATCTAGCCCGCGCTCTTCCTCTTATCCTCCCCGCGGGGAATATCCATCGCCAAATCTTCCCCGCCAGCTTCTCGATCGATCGCGTCCCACCCCATATCAATCTTCGATCGATCATTAATATAGGTATTTTTTAACTATTATTCTACGAAACTATATCCCGCGGTGGGAGGAACGATTAAAAACGAGAAAAATGTAGTTATTCAGAAAGAAAAAAACGTATTTTCCGATAATCGCAGATTTTCAAAATTCCCGCCACCGTACCTCCAAAGTAGGAGGAGAAGTCTGTTCCTGTTGTAACTCGTTGAAGAGAAACAACGACCCAAGACGCTACAGTGAAATGCGGAATCAACTCGGACGTGATAACTGTGTCGGTGTATAGAGACAGGAAACAAGAACCTCTTTACGTCACCAGCGTGACGTCAACGTGCAAGGCTCTAGGTGCAGGGCAGCGACTTCTCGTATGGTGCTGCGGAGCAACTCCTCAAACTCCCAAGACAAGGGAGCGGCCACCAAGGAGTGATGAAGACAAACCAAAGGAGAGAGAGAGAGAGGAGAAGAGAGGAAGAGACAAGAAGAATGAACAGAAAACTCATATGCCTTTGCATTTCAGAATAGATTTTCCCTCTATATATAGAGGGCCAATTACAGTTCAGGGAATTTGAAAGGTCTGGAATATGAAAAGCCAAGAGCCTTTTCATATTCTCCAAAGAAGCCTCTTCATATTCCCACAAAGAGACAAGAGGAGGGGGGTTAAAACTTTTCGACTCCCCCTTCCTTTATTGGGGTTTGACTAGTCAAGCCCTCCCCCTTCACATTCCCGTAATGGGGGGGCTGACACACCCCAACAGTTCCGAAGAAATCTACGATGGGAGAAATCTACGACATTCCTTAACAGTCTTCTCCAATACAAATTTCGGCGATGGCAAAGGTGATGAGGAGGAGGATGGCAGTGAGGGAGAGAATGGAGAATGGGAGAGGACCGCTGGTTTGCCCTCATTGTCACGAAGTGTTCCCTTCGAACATGGCACGGAACGGTCATATGCGGTGGTGCACTGTCGAGTGCCGCCGAAACGCCGACGAGGCCGAGGCCGCCGTAGCACTCGTCCTCCTTCACCGACAAATCCCCGAGAAGCAACCCGCGGCCGTGCACCTCCTCCTGCTCTTCGGAAGCGGGACGGATCGGACCTCTTAGATCGAAAAACTGTGCACCATTGATTATTTTTTCTCCGATGTGAGCAATAAAACGAGTATCCGCCTTGTCGGAAGAAGAGAATCCTGTTGACAGAAGGGAAAACGTAAGAAAAAGCAGTCGAGTCGATGGATCTCTTGATGCTCCTTGCAGCGCAGGAATCGTCACGGTGGAGCAAATTCGGAGTTTGTTTCCCCATCTAATGCTTACTTTCTATCGTTCTCTGGTGTTTTTTTCTTAAACAGATTGCATAGTGCATTCTTGCCGCTCGGATCTTCCCGATAATCCGAGATATGTCTCGAGAAGATGAACGATCGAGGACGGGAGAAGTAGTGAAGACATGAAGGAGAATTAAGTAGGATGAGATTGAAGAAATAACTCCAGCTAAAGAGTATCTTCGCTGATGAATCACCACAGTTCTGAATCTGGGTGATGATCTTTTGTAAGTTATTATTTAATCTTTGAGTGATTAAAGAAGTCTGCGTTCTTGATGTTTCTTCTCCTCCGTAATTGTCTCCTGCTTCTCCTCCTCGTGCTCATCATCATGATCTCTCTTCCTCCATCTCTCTCTCTCTCTTTTCTTCTATCTTGTGCGCTCTCGTTCCCGGCATCTCTCACTCCACACCCATCTCTTTCCCTCTCTCTCAATCTTCATCTCTCTCTCTTCGCCTGAATCTCTCTCTACCTCTTTCTCTCTCATTTCGTCCATCTCGCGTTCTTTTTCTCTCTCCACATCTATTTTTTTCTTTCTCTTCCCCTACATCTCTCTATGTCTTTCTCTCTCTTCCCTCCATCTCGTGTTCTGTTTCTCTCTCCACCTCTAGGTTTCTCTCTCTCTTCCCCTACATCTCTCGATGTCTTTCTCTCTCTTTCCCTCCATCTCGCGTTCTGTTTCTCTCTCCACCTCTATGTTTCTCTCTCTCTTCCCCTACATCTCTCTATGTCTTTCTCTCTCTTTCTCTCTCAACATCTTTCTTTCTCTCTCTCTCCCTCCAACTCGTGTTCTCTTTCTCTCTATGCCTCTTTGGGTTTCTCTCTCTTTCCCTCCAACTCGACTTCTCTTTCTCTTTCTCTTTCTACCTCTCTGTCTTTCTCTCTCTTCCCCTACATCTCTATATGTCTTTCTCTTTCTTTCCGCTGAACTCGGGTTCTCTTTCTCTCTCTCCCTCTATGTCTTTCTCTCTCTTCCCCTACATCTTTGAGTCTTTCTCGCTCTTTCCTTCGAACTCGGGTTCTCTTTCTCTCTCTTTACCTCTTTGTCTTTCTCTCTCTTCCCTTGTATCTCTCTACGTCTTTCTCTCTCTTTCCCTCCCACTCAGGTTCTCTTTCTCTCTCTACCTCTATGTCTTTCTCTCTCTTTTCCTCCGTCACTGTCTCTCTCTCTATCTCTCATGAAACACGGGATTTTGCATAGAGAGAAAACCGCGATAGAATCATAGAGTGAAGGCGGGACTGGAAGAATAATATATGAAATAAAACTAAACGAATATTATGTTCCTACATTATCGTCGATTCATCGTCTTTTCCGGGCCATTTTGAAATTCCCTCCATGGCGTCTGCACTTCTGCGTCGCTGTTGATTATAGATTCGTCGCCTCCTTGTTTCCTCTTGGAAAAAGTCAAGTTTTTAAAATGTAAAATATACTAGTTCTCTTTCTTATGATCAGTGCGACAGTGCAGCTGAGGCGCAATTGAGGTGCAACTATGCAAGTGCTGATGAAGTCATGATCAGTGCAAAAATGAAGAATCGTGAGCGAAGTGGGGCCTAAAAGTATCTCTCTCTCTCTCTCTATCCATCTTTCCATCCCTCTGCATTTTTCACTTGCTCTCTCTCTCTCTCTCCCTCCCTCTCTCTTCTGTCTCTATCTCTATCTCTTTCTCTCTTTCTCCCTCACTCTCTCTCTCCTTCCCACTCCTTCCCTCCCCCGTTCTCTCTCTCCCTCCCTCCCTCTCTCTCCTCTCTCACTCTCTCCTTCGCTCTCTCCCTCCCTCTCTCTCTCCCTCTCCCCCTCTCTCCCTCCCACACTCTCGCCCTCTCCCCCCCTCTCTCCTTCCCTCCCTCGTTCTCTCTCTCCCTCCCTCCTCCGTTCTCTTTCTACTTCCCACCCCGTTCGCTCCCTCCCTCCCTCCTATCTTTCCTCTCTCTCTTCTCTCCGTTCTCTTTCTCCCTCTCCCTCTCTGTGTGTCTCTCCCCCCCCCTCTCCCTCCCCCTCCTCCCCTCCCTCCCTCCTTCCCTCCCTCCCTCCCTCCCCCGTTCTATCGTTCCCTCCCTCCATTCCTTTCTCTCTCCCTCCCTATGTTCCTCTCTCTCTTTCTCTGCCTCTCTCTCTCAATCTCTCTCTTTCCCTCCCTCCCCCGTTCTCTATCTACCTCCCTCCCTCTCTCTCCTCTCTCTCTTCTCACCCCTCTCTCCTTCTCTCTCCCTCTCCTTTCTCTTCCTCTCTTTCTCTCTCCCTGGTGGCGACGACGTCAACGCAGCGACACCAGACGCGTCACCACCGTCATCTGAAGTCATCATGACCGCTGAAGACATGTCGCCATCGTCACCGGATCAAGTCAACAAGCCAGCGTCAGGCACGCCTCCACCCACACGCACCCCTTTGTGCATCCTGACAGGTCGCCAAAGGCAGATCCAGAATTGCCCCTTGACGTGACATGAAACCACGCCGCTCGTCACGTTGCTCATCTTTATTTTTATTTCTTTTAACTATATTTTCTCTTTCTTCCAAGGCCTATAAGTATAGGCCATTGTTTCAATAAACAGTTAGGCAGTCATTATTCAAGAATTGAGTTTGTTTTAACTCTTCTTGGAGGATTGCCTAGCCTCCCCTATCCCGTCTCCTCCCAACCACCGCTGCCGCTGCCATCGTTGTTTTCGCTTGCCTCCCTCCTGCTCTTCCCTCTCTTCTTCCTTCATCACCCCTCTCTCCCTCTCTCTCTCGCTCTCCCCCCCCTCTGTCTCTCTCTCTCTCTCTCCCCATCCCCCCTCTTCTTCTTGGTCCGTCTGCCCTAGGGTTCAGCCATGTTTCTCCAACCGCCCGCCAGCTCGACAGCTCCAGCCCTCTCAAGGCCGCCCGCGCTCGTGCCCTAGTGCCAGTTGCCCCGATAGAGTCGCCAGCTCCAGCGCCAGTGCAGGCCGCTCGCTCACGGCCGCCCGCGCCCATGCCCTAGTACCGGCCACCCGCACAGGGTCACCAGCGCCTGCGCTCGCGCAGGCCGCCTGCTCTGGGCCACCCACGCCCGTGCCCTAGCGCTGACCACCCGCAATCGCCCGTGCCCTAGTGCTGACCACCCGCAATTGCCAGCGCCAGCGCCAGCGTAGGGCAGCGCTCACCGGTGCTAGCACACGCTAGGGCCTGCTAGCGCCCGCACACGCAAGCGCCCGCGCACGTCGCACACCTGGCCACCCGCGCATGCAGCTCGCCCAGCTGCCCGCGCCTCCGGACGCGCTCGAAGCAACTTGTCGCGATTCCGGACTCCCTCGAAGCTTCTTACCGCGGCGCATACAACTAGATCCATGACACCCTGTCGAAGCGCACATCAATCATCCCGCCAACGACACCCCATGCCCAAGCACTCGGGCCACTCAGCAACCAGGCTTAATCCGACCGTCTCATAGCCAGGGCCGCTCAACACCTGGAACGCCTAGATATTTCGTCCAGTGGGCTTTACAATGCCCGGATCACCTAGTCATGTCACGACCCAAATTTCCCGCAGCGTCATCACGCACCCCGATGCCAAGGTACGCCTGAGCTCTTTGGTGTCAAGTGTTCTCCGTCCAATATTCCTCTAGAATTCGTCCATTGCCATCAGATTTGATTTTGAATATCTCTTTCATTCCTCAAAATTCCCCCTTTCGTGAGATTTCTTGCAGACGTGAATTCGAGTATTAGATTTGGTGCTTCGGCATCGTCACGGTGGTTGAAGACAGTACTCCTGCCCTCGATGAGGAACGGGGCTCCACCACCAGTATTTCATCGGTTTTAAGTTTCGAATTTGATCGTGTGGATTCTGTGGTCTGTTTTATCCAATCCATACAAACCTGTCCTGTATCCTCCCCCGTCGATATCCAACGTATCCCCACAGTCGTCTTTCCCCTAGTTGTCGTGCATCACTCCCTCTCCTTCTCTCTCTCCCGCTCCCTCTCTCTCCCTTCCTCATTCTCTCTCTTCCTCCCTCCCCGTTCTTTCTCTTCCTCCCTCCTTTGTTCTATATATACCTTCCTCCCTCGTTCTTGTAAAACTTCCTTGAACTCTCAGGAGGCATCTCAAGAACAAGAACAATAACAAGAACAAAAACAAGAACAGAGATAGAAGAGAGAGAAGAGAGAGAAACAAGAAAGAGAGAGAGAGATGAAATTGTGATAGGTCATTGAAAACCCACAAAGTATTTAGATAACATTGGTTGTTATTTATATTACCATATAGTAGTTATAAGTATTTGTTTGTTACAAACGTTTAAATCATGGCCATTACAATTGTTATAACGGCTATAATAATTTAAACCTTAACCGTCAGTTAGTTCTCCTATCTAGATGAAATCCTAGCAATCTACATGTAATCCTATTCTAGAATGAATCCTACACGTCTATATTTGAACTTACATTTAATCTTATCCATCTATTTCTCTTAACGAGTATAGGGTACGTGTTTGAATTTTACTAGTCTAATCTTATTAAAAGTCTTATTGGAGGATCTGCTCTTGACACGGAGCCCTTTCCTGATATGGCTTGCCGAGTTGTCACTCCTGTCTTCGTCTTCCTCTTCTTTATCCTTAACACTCCCCCTCAAATGAAACGGCAGACGAGCGACGTTGAGCTTGTCTCTAAGTAATGAAAAACGTGCCTAAGGGAGAGCTTTCGTAAGGGCATCAGCTACTTGTCCATTGCTTGGGATGAATCTGATTTGTAGAGACTTCTCAGCAACTTGTTCACGAACTAAGTGGAAATCAATTTCCACATGCTTTGTCCTGGCATGAAAAACAGGATTGGCAGCCAGATAAGTAGCTCCTATGTTGTCATACCAGAGTATAGGGGCTGTTGTTGTATTGATGTGAATCTCATTTAAGAGTGGTTGAATGCACAACACTTCTGCTACTGCATTTGCCAACGCTTTATACTCAGCTTCTGTGCTTGATCTCTCTATGATTGGCTGCTTTTTAGAGCTCCGTGAAATCAGATTTTATCCTAAATAGACTTGGAATGCACCAGTTAAGCATCTATGTCATTGATCTCCAGCCCAATCTGCGTCACTGAAAACATTAACATTTAAATCCAAATTCTTGTGAAATAGTAAACCATGAAAAATTGTTCCTTCCAGATATCTTACGAAATGTTTTAAAAATTTCCAGTCCTCATTTGTTGATTGATGCATTTTCTGGTTGGCCTTACTTATAGCGAAAGAAATATGGGGCCTAGTAAGAGTTAGATATTGTAAGGATCCTACAAAGTTTCTATATAACTTTTGATTAGTAGTACTTTCTTTAGTTGAGTTGAGTCTTGATAGGCTATAACGTGTTTTAGTCTCTTTACAATGTTCCATAATACATTGTTGTAAAAATATGTAAAATGTACTTTGATTGAGAAAGCAAATATCCATTTTCAAGTTTAATGAATTATATTCCATGAAAATAATGAGCAGGTCCAAGATCTTTAATTTCAAAGACTAATTGTAATTGCGATATTAAATGCACAATATCTGATGAGTGAGGTGAAATTACAAGAACATTATCAACATAAATAAGAAAAAAATAGTATGACTTGTAAAACTTTTGAAGAAAAGATATGTATCAGTTTTATGTCAACGAAACCATTATTATTATGAAATATAAGTAATTTAGTAAACCACACACTAGGTGATTTTTAAGGCCATAGATAGATTTCTTATGTTTGCATACATGATTAGGGAAATCAGGATTTTTAAAACATGGAGGTTGTTCCATATATATTGTTTCTTTCAAATCACCGTGTAAAAATGCATTAGAAAAATCTAATTGATGAATTTTCCAACCATGACTTACAGCAATTGATATTAATAAACTAATAGTTGTGTGTTTAACCACAAAACTGAAGGTTTCATTGTAATCGAAACCTTCTTGCTGGTTAAACGCCTTAGCTACTAATCTGGCTTTGTATTTTTCTATATCTCCATTTGAATTATATTTAATTCTGTAAACCCACTTATAGCCTATAATTTGGAAAGTTGAATATCTAGGAACAAGATCCCAAGTATTATTTTTCATTAACGCATGTATTTCATTAGTCATAGCATCCATCCATTTACTATTTTTAGAAACTGTGTTAAAATTTGCTGGTTCATTGTATTCAATAGAGACAGATAAACACTCTGGAGGTTGATGCTTAATTGAGGAAAATACTAATCGTTTCTTGCTTTGAGTTTCATGTGAATCGAATATTATTTTGATTATTCTCCTGTTTATAAATATCTAAAAGGATTTTAGTCTTTAAGGTATCTCCTTGTTCAGGAGTATAATCTAATGTACTTGATATAGATTTTTCCAAATCTGAAGGAAAATTTGGATCACAAGTCAATATCTTAATAGAATCATTAACATATAATATTCGTTTAGAACAAGGAGATTGATTAATAGAATCATTAATATCTTAATAGAATCATTAACACAATCATTACCATTGTTCTCAGTTTGTTTTAATAATTTATTCGACTGATCATGTAAACAAGAAGAATTTTGATTATTATCATTTACAGAACAGTTGATCGAATCTGGATTAACATGTAAACGAGCATTTGCATCATGATTCGTGTTAAATTTATCATTTGGATTTGGTTCATGAAACTATACAAGTACCCCTTTATTGTCAGGTATATCATGATACGTATCAAAAGGAAAAAATTCTTCAAAGAAGATAACATGCCTAGAGATAAAAAATGTACCTGTGTGGAGTGACAAGCATTTGTATCTTAGATGAAGAGAGATATAGCCCAAGAAAACACATCGTTCTGACTTGGAATCTAATTTAGTCTGCGCATATGGCTTAAGAAAATGATAACAAAGTCGTCCAAAAGTTTTCAGTACAGAGTAATCAGGTTTATTTTAAAAAAAAAATTCATATGGAGATTTATAGTTTAGCACTGACGTAACTAAACGATTAATATGAAATACTACAGTCAGTACTGCTTCGTCCTAAAATCTTTTTGGTATTTTAGCATGGGTAAGTAGACTAAGTGCAATTTCAACTATATGCTTATGCTGTTTTCAGATGCGTCGTTTTCTTCAGGGGTATGAGGACACGATACCCTATGAACAATGCCAAGTGTTTTTAAATATTGGTGAAGATCTTGATATTCTCCATCCCAATCAGACTATAAGTTTTTAATTTTAGTTGAAAACTGCTTTTCAACTTGACTCTGAAATTGTATAAACGTATTGAACAAATCACTTTTTTTTTTAAGTGGAAAAAGCCAGGAATGCTTACTAGAATCATCTCAAAACCAACGTAGTATGAATAACCTGAGTGACAGATGATGTCCCTGCCGATCGAAATATAAGTGGCCGAAAAGCCAATCACACATTCCACATCTCGTTCCATGTTCATTAATAAAACATATTTATTGTAGTGCACGCGTGATGCTTATAATGAAGTCCATGAATACATTATTTTACTTAGTGAATTATGATGTGATTGCAATACGTAGATCGCTAGTCTTTAAGCATGTGGTCTAAACATTCCTATTCAAATGATACACGAGAAGGATGTCAAAGTATCCGGATAGAATTGTACTGTCTATCCTCACTCGTATGATAAGTATGGCCGATCCCATAGCCATTAGTCTAGAGACACAGGATAGATAGTGGGTGCACTTTAGTGGAAAGAGTTCATTGAATTGATCAGTACGAATCCCTGAATGGTATTCTAACAAGCAGTCAATCAGGTTGATTCACGTCACAGTTGTGTAAGTGGTCCTTAGACCCGAGACACCAAAGACGTATTGTGGATGGTCGGTTGTACTTTGACTATGGCCAACAAGTCCCTAATCATGGGATTCTAAACGGTCTTAGTTCGGGTACATCAAAAAGTTCACGAAGACAATTCAGTAGTCAAGATGGGATCGTCCACCCGCGGTCTCTCTCCCTTACTTCCTCTCTCTCTTCTCTCTCTCTTCTCTCTCTCCCCTTTATCTAAGAGGACGGGAGAAGCAGTGAAGACAAGAAGGGGAATTAAGAAGGATGAGATTGAAGAAATAACTCCAGCTAAACGGTATATCCGCTGATGAATCAGTACAGTTTTGAATCTGGGTGATGATCCTTTGTAAGTTATTATTTAATCTTTTGAGTGATTATAGAAGTCGGCGTTCTTGATGTTTCTTCTCCTCCGTAATTGTGCACTGCTTCTCCTCATGCTCATCATCATGATCTCTCTTCCTCCATCTCTCTCTCTCTCTTTTTTTCTATCTTCTGCGCTTTCGCTCCCTCTATTTCTCTCTCCACACCCATATTTTTCTCTCTTGTTCCTTCTTTCTCTATCTTCCTCACTCTCTCTACTTCTTTCTCTCTCTATATCCATCTCTCTCTCTTTCCCTACATCTCTCTCTACCTCTTTCTCTCTCTTTCCCTCTCGAGCTCTTTCTCTCTCTTTCCGTCCATCTTGTGTTCTCTTTCTCTCTCTACCTCTATGTCTTTCTCTTTCCCTCCCTCTTGCATTCACTCTCTCTCTCTCTATCTCTTTGTCTTTCTCTCTGTTTTCCTCCATCACTGTCTCTCTCTCTTATCTCTGTTAAAACACAGGATTTTGTGTAGAGCGTGGATGTCGCCGTTGAAACCGCGATAGTATCACTGAAATAACAATTAAAGACATTATTGATAGAATCATGGAATGAAGGCGAGACTGGAAGAATAATAAATAAACAAAATGAAAGAAATATCATTTTCCCTATATTATAATGTTTTCAGCATCTTTTCTGGGCCATTCCAAAATTTGCTTCATTGCGTCCGCGCTTCCACGTTGCTCGTGATCATAGATTCATAGCTTACTTTTCCTCTTAGAAAAAGTCAAATTTTTAAAACGTTAAAGATTTTAGTTCACTTTTTATCATGGAAACTGAGGAGCAAGTGCCCATGATCAGTGCAAAAACGAAGTATCCCTGTCCGTTTATCCCTCTCCATTTATCCCCTAGGAGTATCTCTCCCTCTATCCATATTTTTATCCCTCTCCGTTTTTCTTTTGTTCTCTCTCTCTCTCTCTCGCTCCCTCTCTCTCCCTCTCTCTCTCTTACTCTCTGTCTCTCTCTCCCTCTGTCCCTCTCTCCTTCTCTCCCTCTCTCCCTCTCTCTCTCCCTCCCTCTCTCTCTCCCTCCCACTCCTCTCTCCCTCTCTCTTTCCCTCCCTCTCTCTCCGTCTTTCTCTCCCTCCCCCCTCTCTATCTCTATCTCCCTTCCTCTCCCTCTCTCTCTTTCCTTCCCTCCCTCGTTCTCTCTCCCATTCTTTCCTCTCGTCTCTCTCTCTGTGATGTGATACGACGACGGCCGGGATCGATCGGTGCGTTTCACATCACAGGGTTATGACGCGAATGTATGGGATGTAAGCCGAATGATGAGAAAATGCGAATGAGCAGATAAGGACTTGACGGATAGCGACGTCGGCCGTACCGATCAACGAGAGACGAGTGAACCTAAGATCAAACTCCCAATGACCCGCTGGACCTACTAGACGTCTACTAAGTGAGGGGCATCTAACAGCCCTAGAGCGTTCGGCGTCCAAGTCGGATGACAGTCCGTCTACCACAAGAATCCCTATGCTCAACAAGGTGGCTAGTCCTATCCGATGATGTTCGAGAATATCACGGTAGCGGACGCGATAGGGGAAGACGAGACTGTCGAAGATAATAATATTGGAGTTTATAGAGGGGAGACGAGACTGACATTTGTATCGCTTAGTCCAAGGCGTCCAAGTCGTCGAGCGGATGCTAAGTGTCGGGTCGTGCGGACGAGTGTCGTTGGCGAGGACAAAACCGGGTGCGGACGGTGCGGTCGTAACTACCAGCAGAGAGCTGAGTCCACGGGTGGCGTGCAACAAAAGTCGGAGCAGAGGGCGCACAAGGCGCGCGCTTGGCTGGCGACGCGTAGTCGTGTGGCGGGCAAGACAGCGAACCAAGTATCGTGGGAATAGTCGTGGGGGTGGGGCAGAAAACCAAGTAATCGGTTATGGCGTAGAGGGTGGGAATCAAGAAATCAAGAAAGATGAGGGCGAAGGGGAGAACGAAGGGGAATCAAGGAGATATGGTGAGATCAAGAAATCAAGAAATCATGAAATCAATAATTCAAGAAATCAAGAAATCAAGAAAGATGAGGGCGAAGGGGAGAACGAAGGGGAATCAAGGAGATATGGTGAGATCAAGAAATCAAGAAATCATGAAATCAAGAATTCAGGAAATCAAGAAATCATGAAATCAAGAATTCAAGAAATCAAGAAATCAAGAAAGATGAGGGCGAAGGGGAGAACGAAGGGGAATCAAGGAGATATGGTGAGATCAAGAAATCAAGAAATCATGAAATCAAGAAATCAAGAAATCAAGGGGAAAGAAAGTGGGCGATCAAGAAAGACAAGAGGATGCGGTTGGGGATCAAGAAACAATGGGGAAAGGAGGGTGGGCGATCAAGAAAGGCAAGACGAGGCGGTTGGGAATCAAGAAACGATGGGAGAAAGGAGGGTAGGCGATCAAGAAAGGCAAGACGAGGCGGTTGGGAATCAAGAAACGATGGGGAAAGGGGGGTGGGCGATCAAGAAAGGCAAGACGAGGCGGTTGGGAATCAAGAAACGATGGGGAAAGGAGGGTGGGCGATCAAGAAAGGCAAGACGAGGCGGTTGGGAATCAAGAAACGATGGGGAAAGGAGGGTGGGCGATCAAGAAAGGCAAGACGAGGCGGTTGGGAATCAAGAAACGATGGGGAAAGGGGGGGGCGATCAAGAAAGGCAAGACGAGGCGGTTGGGAATCAAGAAACGATGGGGAAAGGGGGGTGGGCGATCAAGAAATGGTGGAAGGGTGGAAAAAGGTACCAAGAAATGGCTTTCTTGAACTGTATCAACCAAGAACCCTCCAAGAAAGAGGAGTTCTTGACGGATCTGGGGTGTGCTCCCTCGACGGAGCAGATTTCCCCGGTTGATGGCGTGTCGGCGACGCTTCTTGAATCTCCCAAGACCCCCGGAGTAATCTCGACGAAGGCCTCTTTCGATTCTTGATGGCGGCGGCTTCTTGAAACTCTTTCCTCGCACCGGAGTGATCTCGACGGCGCGCTTTAACACGTCTCCCTCGGAGTGATCTCGACGGGAGAGACGTGGGCTCTACCCACGGAGTGATCTCAACGTGGGGTGGGGCTAGCCAAACCCCCTACACTACTCTCTACGATAGGGGGGGAGACGAATTGTGAATAAACTTTTCAACAATGACTCCCAGGTGTTCCTTGGGCATGCCATCCCCTTATATAGTGAGGATGGGTGCCAAGTGAACGTGGGAGAGGACGAACCGTCGCGAGACGTGGTTCGGCCTCCCTTACAAATTCAAAATACAAACATAAAAAGTAAAAATGACGAGGACGGGGCCCAACAACATTGGCCTAGTCCACGAATCCAAAAATACAAACACACATGAAAATGAGCATAAGTAAAAAGATAAAAGTTCTTACGCGGGGTACTTAAACCCCGGGTCGCGAGCGTCGGCACGAGCTGCTCGGCGTGGCTGACGACATCCCGTCGCGTCATCCTCGAGATGGTTCTTCATCATCGTGGCGTCGTCCTCGAGATGGTCCTCGATCACTCTGCCTCCCTCCCTCCCTTGTTCTCTCTCTCCCATCCTCCCTTGTTCTTTCTCCCCCACCCACTCCTGTTCTCTCTCTCCCTTCCTTCCCCGTTCTCTCTCTCCCTCCCTCCCCCGTTCTCTATTTCCTTCCCTCTCTCTCCACTCTCCCTTCTCTTTCCTCTCTTTCCTTCTCTGTCTCTCCGTCTCTCTCTCTCTATCTCTCTTTGCCGCTGTCTCTCTCTCTCTTGGCCTCTGTCTCTCTCTCCCCCTCCCTCCCTCTCCTGTTCTCTCTCTCTCCCTCCTCCCCCTCTTTCCTCTCTCTCCCTCCCCCCCCATCTCTCCTCTCTCCCCCCTCCCTCGTTCTCTCTTGCCCTCCCTCTCCCGTTCTCTCTCGACCTCTCTCCCTCGTTCTCTTTCCCTCCCTCCCTCTCTCTTCTCTCCCCTCTCTCTCCCTCTCCCTCATTCTCTCCTTCTTTCTCTCCCTCTCATTTTCTCTTTCTCTCACTCTACATCTCTCTCTCCTTATCTCCGCCTCTCTCTCTCCCTCCCTCCCTCTCTCCCCCTCTCTCTGATGCACGACATATGCGGATTCATGCATGACAATATATATAGGTGTCTATGAGGATATACTTTGAGGGTGATCCGAACGGTTTTAACCCTGTACAATGGAACATAATTCCGTGGAGTGAGAATTGACCAACTAAGGGAATGACTATTAATTTAATGAGATTAGATGGTCCAAGACTACCCAATAAAACTTTATAACCAAAACCACAACATCACACAAACATTGAGAGAAAATCAATAATTATCGCTAACCAATAACTACCTCATAATTAAGATGTAACAATGTACCTCAGATATGGAAGCCAACAAGAAGGTTGAGTTAATGTAGAATGACCTTGACTCACATTTATCTACAGCTCTACCAAGGGTACGAAAGGAAAAGGACAGGCAATGGAGATGGATACGAAGGAACATCAATAGAGCTGAGGTGGAGAAGTGTATCGGATAGAGTATAATTAAAGAAAATGATAAGAATTGATGGGTTTGGTTAGGATGTGGATAGCTGTGATCATGACAAAATAATGGGAGAAGAGGGTCATGTGGAGCATGGTGTTAACTGTAGTTATTTATTTCTATATTTTTTCTCTTTCTATATTTTCTCTTATGTATTGTATGGCCCATTATGATAGGCTCAGTATGTTGTAACCCATATTAGTACCCCATATAAGGGTGCGTGGATCTTTTGGGACTGGTAAATTTTTCAGTGGACTTTCTCTCCTATTGCCTGGGGCTTAAATGCCCTAGGTTGGCTGCAAGTTCTTCATGATGTCGGAGCTTTGATACTGAACTGGTTGGAGCTGGGGCATCAATGAAGTGGTCTTCTCTGTGTTTGTGACTGCTGGATCTGAGCTGGTAGGAGCTCACCGTGTTCAAGCTGGTTGGAGCTGCTCCATTTGAGTGATATTTTGGTCCGTGAAACTATCCTGGTTGAAGCTATCTTGCTCTTGGTGGTTGAGCTACTCGATTTGAGTTGTAGTTGTCTGGTCTTGCTCTTAACGACTTGGAGTTTTTTGTAACGCCCTGTTAGTGTTTGTCCGATTGTCTCCGAGTAGCAGGTAGTATTTTTGTTCTTGGTTGTTGTAGCTTTTCTGGACGTTGAAGCTATCTTGGTTGAAGTTACAAAATTCTGATATGATATGATTGTTCCAATGTGGATATTTGAAAAAGTTGCAAACGATCACAATGTTCCCAAGAATACTATAGATCGTGAGAAGTACTTATTCGATAAAGAAATGCCAAGAAACCAGATCTAGACGGCTTTAGCCTCTCATTAGGCTCCTTGTAATCCTGGGATGGTCCTCGTCGTACTTCCGCGTTGATGGGGCCGAAATCAGGGCAGTTATCCTACCCATCTCGGATGGTCTCGAACCCCAAGACTGTCACCTTCATGACGTTGAGCACGTGAGTTCTCCGGCTGAGGGCGTCGGCTACGACATTGTCCTTGCCCTTCTTGTGCTTGATGACGAAGGTGTAGTCCTGTAGGTACTCGACCCACCTGGCGTGCCGATCGCTCAGTTTCTGCTGCGAGTGCAGGTACTTGAGCGCCTCGTGATCCGAGAAGAGCACGAACTCCGATGATAGGAGGTAGTGTCTCCAATGCCGTAAGGCTTGGATGACCGCGTAGAACTCCTTGTCGTACGTGGAGTATCGAAGCTTTGCATCGTTCAGCTTCTCGCTGAAGAACTCCACGGGGTGGCCCTCCTGGCTGAGGACGCCTCCGATGCCGATACCTGAGGCATCGCATGTAACCTCGAACACTTTCCCGAAGTCGGGAAGCCGTAGTACCGGCGCCTGTGTCATCATGAGCTTTATCTGCTGGAAAGCTCTCTCTGCTGCCGGTGTCCAGGCGAACGACTCCTCCTTGAGGCAGTCGGTGATGGGGGCCGTAACGGAACTGAAATTCCGTATGAATCGTCTATAAAGTCGCCAGTCCTATGAAACTCTTAACGTCGTGCATGTTTGCCGGGGTCGGCCACGACGTGATGGCCCGGACCTTCTCCGGGTCGGCGGCTACGCCCTGGGCGGACACGATGAACCCTAAGAAGGCAACCTCGGACGCTAGGAAGCTACACTTCTTGGGGTGGGCGTAGAGCTGCTCCTGCCGTAGGATGGTGCAGACCTGCCGAAGGTGGTCTGCATGCTCGTCTCTGGATCTGCTGTAGACGAGGATGTCGTCGAAGTAGACGACCACGAACTTCCCTATGAAGGCGCGCAGTACCTCGTTCATGAGACGTTGGAAGGTACTGGGCGCATTGGAGAGGCCGAAAGGCATAACCCTCCACTCATATAAACCGTCCTTTATCTTAAAGGCGGTCTTCCATTCGTCGCCGGGACGGATCCGTACTTGATGGTACCCACTCCTCAAGTCTATCTTGGAGAAGATAGTGGATCCCGCCATCATGTCGAATAGATCCTGCACACGCGGAATGGGAAAACGGTACTTGACCGTTATCTTGTTGATGGCACGGCTATCGCAACACATGCGCCACGTGCCATCCTTCTTCGGCGCTAGGAGAGCGGGTACGGCGCAGGGGCTCATGCTCTCCTGGATGAGGCCCTTCCCCAAAAGCTCCCTCACTTGCCGTAGCAACTCCTCGTACTTCGGCGGCTCCATGCGGTAATGCGGTAGGTTCGGAAGCGACGCGCCGGGCACCAAGTCGATGGCATGCTGTATGTTCCTCATCGGGGGTAATCCGCTTGGTAGCTCTTCCGGGAAGACATCTCCGAACTCCGATATGAGAGCCTCAACCTCTGGGGTGCGATGGGTCACTGCATCAGCAGGGACGTCAAGGGTGACGGCCAGACACATAGGTGTATCGTCACCCTCGCGGCCAAGGTCGCGAGTGAATAAGGGTCCTCGGACTATCACTAACCCTACTGGTCGGGTCGCGGCCGGCTTGCTGGCCGGCTTCGTGGTGTACGGGTGCCACGTAACTCGTCGCCCCTGGTGCATAAAGGAGCAGGTGTTCACGCGCCCTGCTAAGGTGACGTCGTGATCATATAACCACGGCCGACCGAGGATGATGCTACCCACCTTCATGGGTAGTACATCACAGAGTACGTCCTCGGCGTATGTGTTCACCTTCAGGGGGACGCGGCACTGACGCTTCACAGATAGTGATGAAGCGTCGATCCAGGAAACGTCGTACGGCGTGGGGTGCTCTATCGAAGTCAACCCTAAGCCGCTGACCATAGTATCTGAGATCGCGTTGATGCAACTACCGCTATCCACGATCACCTTACATGCCTTGCCGTTGATCTTGATGTACGTGTAGAAGATCGATGTACGGATGGCCGCATCATCGAACGGTGTCGGCTGTTGAGCGGCCCGTGGAAGTCTAGCGGAGTTGTCAACCCGCGGTGATATCCTATCTCTACTGCTGCCGGGTGTGTCGACAGCGATGTTGGCTAACGGCCGGACGGACGCACGGCCTGTCACGGGTGGGGCTCCTCGCGCCTCGATGATCTGGATGAATCCTATCTGTCCATCGGGCTCCTCGTACTCAAGGGCGCATTCCTCGTTCCCGTGATAGTGGTCCTCCTGGGGTACGTCGGCTCCATCGCAATAATCCTGTTCGGTTTCCCCGACATCAATCAAAAGTGTAGATGGGCATTGGTGTGCCCGGTGCCCTCGTCCTTGGCATTTGTAGCACGTGATGTGTGCTTGACTTGGTGCAGCGCTACGTGCCGGGGCATCGCCGGTCGAGGCCCGGGCTTGCGGGGTAGACCCCACTGAGGTGGTTGGGGTCGTTCCTTGGCCCCCGGTGACCGGTGCGACCCGAGTGGTCGCGGGTAGGGTGGAGCGGGTGCAAGCCGAACCGTAGGAACTCGCGGCGTGGTGTGCGCGTTGGGCGCCGGGGTGTCTTCGACAGGCGGATCCATGTGCTCCACTAGGTGGTATGCCTCGTCGACCTCTGCCGGTTGGCAGTCAAGGACCTTGCTGCGCAAGGCGGGCCGAAGGCCGTGGGCAAAGAGGCCGGCGATGATGGCGGGGTCCTCCACGAACGGCAACGCATCCGGCATTCCTCGAAAGCCTCGATGTACTCCGACACCGGAGTCGACCTTGCTTAAGGTCGAGCCACGAGAAGGAAGAGTGTCATCTGGTACTGGCGAGGAACGTGCTTGTTCCTTAGCTTCGCGCCATTTCTGCCCATGACATGATGGGCTGTCCTCGTTCGGCCGAGAATTGCTCATTCTCCCAGAAGATCTTGGCTTGTCCGCTGCCGTGTCTCTGCGTACTCGACGCAAAGGTCGTCATCCATCCTGTACCACCTGAAATACGAGTTCATTTTTGATTCCCAGTCAATGAACTCCTTGGGCTTCCTCGAGCCCTCGTAGACGGGTACGTCGGCGCGCACGCTCCTCTGGATGCGTGCACGATGCTCCTCGCCCGGCTGCGTCGTCATCATAGTGCCGCTCGGGCACGGGGTAGTTTCCTCGTTGCGGGTCCATGGGGCGACGGGGCGGGAATGGGTCGTGTCCGCGGTCATCCCCGTGGTAGGGACGACCATCCCGCGGTGCTCGGTCCCAAGGCACCGGGTGATGTGGTGGTGGGCATGCACCGTCAGCCCCGTAATATGGCGGGGGCGGCGGCCGTGGGTAGTCTCGCGTCGTGCGGTGGCTCGTTGAACCGCGGACCACGGGAGGAACGGGTCGAACCGGCGGGCCGGATAGTCACGGCTCGGTCGCGCTCGTACTGGCGTATAGGAGATCAGGTCGAGCATAAGGGACCCGTCGTAGCCACGGGTGTAGTCATCCCGCGGGCGATGCATGTCCCAGCGCGGACATCCTGTGGTCGTCACGGGCTCCCTGGCTAGGCGTGCGGTGGCGATGCGCGTAAACGGGCGATCAGGGACCTCGTAATCATCAGCAAGGTCCGGTCGGGGTGACCACGGTATTCGGTCTACCAGCCCGTAAGGGGGGCGAGAGGGGCCTCGTGCAACCGGTCCCGCCTCAACTCCGTGCTCGGACACTCGGGTGTCGGCGAGCATCCGCTCCAAGCGCTCCGTCCTAGCTGCCGATGCGCGACGTTGAGCTCCTTGGTCTTCCGGAAGTTCTTCTCTTGGCGGGTACTGGCGAGTGGCGCCGTCGTCCTCGCCCTCTACCCGTGCAGGGGTCGCTCTAGGAGTACTCGGCGACGGGAGATTTCCGTGTGGTCGCCGCCTGTGGTATCCCGGTCTTCGTAGTCACTCGATCGGGAGTCGAGGACACGCGGTGTGCCGCGTGGGAGTGCTGGGATCGGCGTGAACCACCGGGCGATGCGGTGATTTCGATGCGCCTGGAGCACCCGTGGCGCCGGGTGGGACCGGCGTGTCCTCAATATGGGGTAAGGTAGGTTCCGCAACCGGCGAGGCCGGTTGAGGTCCCGAGAGGGCAATCTCGTTGCCTCTCTCGTCTCGCGACGGTTCGACTCGTCGCGGGGAGGTAGAACCTCCGCGTTGCGCCATCCGTGCGGATCGCGTCTCTACGGCCATTCCCTGGGTACCGATATGGATGCACGTAAAATCGATGGATGCGATGCACTAGATGCGATGCGATGCGATGCGATCGCGGTCGGAGACGTGCTGTGGCGACCACAGCCGGGCTCTGATACCAATTTGATGCGGACGTCGTCTCAGCGGCGTCGGCCGTCACCGAAGGAAGGAAGTCGGTGTCGTTTCGCTAACTAATCGGGTTACGTCCACGACGTCAACCGATGGATATGCGGAGAACAGAAATATATGTATGACGATGACGAGGACGATGGTTCTACAACGGTACGTGCAATGCGCCGACAAGCTATGAGAGCCAACCCGGAGCGGGGACGGGGTCGCCAAGCTGGGTCGGTCCAGCCCTCCAAGTCGTCCGAGGTGGGTCGAGGGCGCGCACGCCGTCGAATGGGGTAGCTCCCACTGGAATGCTCACACGCGTCGGGGCGTCCCGACTCGTACCGGACATGTAAGACGCTCGTCTTTGTTTCGTCGTTCTCTCAATCTGTCCCACTCACCTATCTAACCCGAGCGCGGTGGAGACAATACGAAAGAATATTGACGGAAATAAATGACGTAAAGAGGCTAGGAAAGCAGAGTACCTTCGTCGCTGGCGGCGGATTTTCGCACCAACTGGTTCGAGGAGGAGTTGTCGGGTGCGCCGGAGGTTGACTGGTGCGGAGGCGGTTGTGCGCAGTCAGCGCGAGCGGCGTCGCGGCGGCGGCGCGCGGCGGCAGCGCGGCGTCGTGCGCGCAAGGGCAGCGCGCGGCAGCGGCAGCGCGTGCAGCGGTGGCGCGCGGCAGCGGCGGCGGCGGCGGCGCGCGGCGGCGCGGCGCGGTGGCGCGCGCGCGCGGCGGCAGCGGCGGCGGCGGCGCTTGGCGGCGCGCGGGCGCAGCGGCGGCGCAGCGGCGGCGCGCGGCGCGCGATGGCGCGCGCGGCGGCGCGCGCGGCGCGCGCGGCGGCGGCGGCGGCGCGCGGCGGCAGGCGCGCGCGGCCTTGGCGCGCGTGGCGGCGCGCGCGCGGGCGCGCGCGGCGCGCGGCGGCGGTGGCGTCTTGGCGCGCGGCGCGGCGCGCGGCGCGCGCGGCGGCGGCGCGGCGGCGCGGCGGCGCGCAGCGCGGCGCGCCGTGGCGCGCGCGGCGGGCGCGCGGCGCGCGGCGGCGGGCGCGCGGCGGCGGGCGCGCGGCGGCGCAGCGCGGGCGCGCGGCCGCAGCGGCGCGGGCCTTGGCGGCGGCGCGGCGCGCGCGCGGGCGCGCGGCGGCGCGGGCGGCTGCCCTTCCTCTTTCCTCTCCCCTTCTCCTCTTCCTCCCCTCTTCTTCTTCCTTCTCCTCTTCTTCTTCTTTCTTCTATTCTTCGCCACGACCTGACCCTTCTTCTCAAAATACCATTCTTCAAAATTTAGGTCAAGTAAGGGGAAGCGCCCACCTCTTCCCCTTATATATGGGTGAAGATAGGCCCTTCCTTAAGTCCAAAAACAACAAAACAAACAAGGAAAGGAAAGGAAATAATGAAAACGGGCTTGTCAGGCCCAACATAAAAAGGGGGGGGGTGAAAGAGTTCCTCATATGGATCCTTCCCCGCTACACGACAACACGATAAAACCGAAAAGCTATAGAATAAGGTAACCGAAGGTGTCGGTGTGCTCCGGTGGTCGGCGTCCGCGTCATGCCGAGTAACGGAATGCGGAATCCCGTGTTGCTGCGGCGGCTCGCCGTGGTGGCTGGACTCGTCTCGGTGGCGAGCTGGGTAGTGCCGGCTCCTCGGGTGCTGGGTCGGGGAAGTCCTGCTGCTCCTCTGCTGCTGGCTCGATGACGTCCGGTGGTGACGCGCCATCACGTCTCTTGGTCAAGGCTCGAGAGGTCTGCCATCCCACCAGCGGGCGACTTCGTCAATCCCATGAGTCAGTGCATCTAGCTAGTCGGCACTTGCACGTACCAAATTCGTCGGATCTTGCATTGCATCATAGTATATTTTCCTGTTTAGTGCTTCCACTCGGACGACGTCACCGTCGTAGTCTGATACCATTATCACTTATCAGCACCGAACCATCATATTTGGTGTCGACCAAACGACGTCCCTAACGACGTCCGACATCACCATAATGGAATCATAACCCTCTAATTTTGGTTAACCTACAATAAAATCCATGGCAATGTCTTCCGAAATTTGACTTGGGATAGGTAATCGCTGACGCAATCACGCAGGAGAGAAGGTTGATGATTTCTGTTGTTGACATACAGGACATTGATTTTTGACCTTGTCGCTAACCGCATGGGAAATCTCGCGTTGACGAGACCATAACCTGGACTATCACCACTCATGGCTGAGGAGCAGGACACGGACGAGGAGGATCGCGCCGACAACACCGACCGTGGGAGGATCCGTCCGACGAGCCAGGGGCATATCTCCGCACCATGCCGCCATGGTTGAGCGCGTGGAGCACATGCTCGCATGCCCACGACCTCTAATACCCAATGTCGTACTGGCACCCGTGGCTCGAGAGCGAGCCTGCGACCCACTCTGAGTCGCGCAACACAGAGATCATCCGAGGAGCCCCTACAACGACAACGAGTACGTGGAGCACGACTAAAGGCCAGCTGAGATGCAGCGAGAATGGCGCCCCACCCGAGACCCCACACGCGGCCCATAGGATGTCCATGCTTGCGATAGGAGACACCCACGGGATGAATATGCCCGTGGATACAAGGCCGTTTGACCGGCCCGCCCAGGTGAGATTGTCTGACGACTCGATCATGAGTAGGATGCCTACTTACCAGCCCGCCGTGACGACATTGTCTGGCCCTGCGATCATACGTATGACACCGACTAACCAGCCCACCGTGACGAGTACGTCTGGCCCCATCACTGCCGGTATGAGGATCCCGACAAGGCTCCTCGGTACCTGCCACGCACGATGCCCGACTTCCACGCGCTGTGCAAGGGTCATCCTCGTCACTAGGATGACCCCGACCACGAGCTGACCCTGCCTCGCCAATGCGCTGGCCCACATCATGAGGATCACCTGATGCCCGAACATCACCCAGACGATGAAGAACACCAATGGGAGGAGCACCGCGCTTGGATCTAGAGAAGTGTGCATGCCGACGTCACCATCTTTGAGGGGTCGAGAAAACCCAAGGATTTCATTGACTGGGAGTCAAGTATGAACTTCTACTTCTGGTGGTACTACATGGATGACGACTTGTGCGTCTAATGTGCGGAAACGAGACTAGGCAGGAAAGCCAAGATCTTTTGGGAGAACGAGCGTGTTGCCGCCGAGCGACGAGGATGGCCTATCACATCATGGGCCGATATGGCGTAGAAGCTGAGGAGCAAGTACGTTCCTTGAAAGTACCAGATGTCTCTATTCCTCACATGGCTCGACCTTAGGCAAGGTCGACTCACTGTGACAGAGTACATAGAGGCATTCGAGGAGTGTCTGATGCGTTGTCGATCTGTGGAGGACCCACGAGTCATCATTGGACTGTTTGCCCATGGACTAAGGCCAACCCTGCGCAACAAGTTCTTAAATGCAACCCGATAGAGATCAACAAGGCATACCATCTGGTAGAACACATGGAGTATCTGTGCAAAGAGACCGCCGCACCCAGCGCCCACACTGCGCCTCGGACCCCACCAGCTCGACCCGCACCCGCTCGGGTCACACCGCCCACAATAGTACTGGCTATCCAGACCACTAGGGGGCAAGGAACCGCCCGTGCTACTGATGACTCTCAATACGTCATCAAATGTTTAGAGTTTTTTGAGCATAAAAGCATCAATCATATCCACCTAATCCATATTGGTTGTCATTCATATGCATTATTTTACAAATTCACTAACCCCACTTGATTCAAAGAATCAAGTGGATTAGATCTTACATTTTCGATTAGTGCGTTCAGATACAGATTAAGACAGCCAAAGAAAGAGGAACTTGATCAAGAAGAGCTGGCGAAAAATCAAGAAGAAAGAAGCCCTAATTTTTCCACTAAGCATGTTTTAAGAGAAACCTATAAATAGCCTCTTAAGGGCTCATTGTAGGTTGTCCAGAATTTCTCTCAAGAAAGCTAGGGCTTGGAGAGGAAGGATTTCTGCAGACCCTCCAAGGCTGATGAGCATTGGAGCTGGGAGACAAGCAAGCTGAGGAGTAGCTGGAGCACGACGATTGTCATCTTGCCGGAAGGGCGTGACACAAGGTGGTGTGAGAGTTTCAGTTTTAGTTGGTGCGTCCTCTCCCTACAAAGACAATCGAGGTTGGAGGGGAAGGTGCTGAGTGGTACCTCCCTGTTGTTCCAAATGAGATTGTTCATCTTCTAGTTTGATCTTTAAGTTCTTTGTTTGTTCAGATTGATTTTCCCTCTCGTTTTTCTGTAAATCTAAACTGTTCTTCAGCAAATTCTGTGAAATCGACTCCTGCAGGAGGGCCTAGGCACCGCTTAGGTTGCCAGCAGGCTGAGCTTCCTGCAGCCAAGGCCGTGCGTACAACGCCGCACGCAGCCAAGGCCGCGCGCAGCACCGTCGCACACAGCCAAGGCCGTGTGCAGCACCACCGCACGCAGCCAAGGCTGCGCGCAACAACTCCGTACGTAGCCAAGGCCGCGCGCAGCAACGCCGTACGCAGCAGAGGCCGCGCACAGCACCGCCGCACGCAGCCAAGGCCGTGCACAACACAGCAGAGGCTGCGCGCAGCTAGCTGCGAGCTGCCCAGGCTGTGCCCGCGCGCACGTAGCTGCCTGCGCACAGGCCAGCCATCCCGCGCGCAGGCAAGCAACCCCACGCGCAGTTAGCTGCCTGCGCACAGGCAGCCACGCTGTGCGCATGCAGCAGCCTGCGCATAGGGAAGCCATCCCGTGCGCAGGTAGCACTTTCGCACGGGCAGCAACCCCGTGTGTGAGCATTCACCTGCGCACAGACCGCACTTGCGCGCAAGGTGTTTGCTCCTTTGCCTCAAAGGGCAAGAGCACACCATCAACAGGAAATTCTCTGCTGACGGCTCTGTTTAGTTAAGATTTACAAAGAATAATTTGTAGAACTTAACTGAGGTTAGTTTAACTAAACATTCAATCTGAAATTAAAAATCTTGAACTGATATTCTATAGTAAACTGAAAAGAATTTTCTGCTGTTTTCTCTGCTCCCGGTGGATCGACCCTTACTTGCCCTAAGGCTGTGAGGTTATAAGTATTGTTGCCTAAGCTCAATCCTCACACGATTTAACTGATAAATAACCAGTAAAAACACCCAAAATTTGAGCTTATCAGCTACCCTAGAGACGATAAAAAATTCTGAAAAAATTCTCAAAAATCATTTTCAATCTAAACTTTCTACGGAAATTTTTTTACACTTGTTAAAATTCATATCATCCTTCTTAATTGAACATTTACCTTCATAATCACTAAAAGCTTTACAAAAAAGGTTATATGAATCTTGAACTTGCAATACTAGTTGAAAATCTTTCTAACTACCTAGCTCCCTGAGGGATTGACCCTTACTAAAATACTACTAGTAAGGAAATTAAATTGTTGATTGGTACTTAACTATCCTTACAAACGACTCTCAATCAAATTGTACCCCTTAGTTAGGACCAATCACGTACTCCCTATGAAAGTGGGGAGCATCATCCTAGGCCGTCCCTGGCTATATGACCATGACGCCACTCTAGCCGGAAGGACGAACACGTGTTCCTTCATCTTCTAGGGACGATGGGTTACATGGTACCCCTATTCCATGAAGCCGGCAAACAAGCCGGCCACGACCAACCGCGTAGGGTTAGTGGTCTTTGAGGCCCCTTGTTTGCCTGAGCTCTGGGCTGCGAGAGAGATGACACACCGCTACGCCTCGTTGTCACTCTCGACGTCCCCGCCAACCCACTCTTAGTATCCCAACCACCCGAGGTTGATGCCCTCGTATCGGAATTCAGTGACGTCTTCCCAAAAGAGTTACCCTGCATACTACTGCCGATGCGTAACATTCAGCACGCGATCAATCTCGTGCCTGGCGCCACCTTACCGAATCTACCCCATTATCGAATGGAGCCACAAAAATATGAGGAGCTACTACGCCAGGTCAGAGAACTTATCGCGAAGGGCTCATCCAGGAGAGCCTCAGCCCTTGTATGGTTCCCGCTCTCCTTGCTCCAAAAAAGGATGGCACGTGGCGCATGTACTGCGATATCCATGCCATCAACAAGATAACTGTCAAGTACTGTTTTCCCATTCCCCGCGTACGGGACCTTTTTTGATAAGATGGCCAAATCCACTATCTTCTTGAAGATAGACCTTCAGAGTGGCTACCATCAGGTTCAGATTCATACCTGGGATGAATGGAAGACCGCCTTTAAGATAAAGTACGGGTTATATAAGTGGAGAGTCATGCCATTCGGCCTCTCCAATGCGTTGAGTACCTTCGAGCGACTAATGAATGAGGTACTTCGCACGTTTATCGGGAGGTTTGTCGTCATCTACTTTGATGACATCCTCATATACAGTTGCACGCAAAAGGAGCATCTTGACCACCTCCATCAGGTTTGCACCATCCTTCGACGCGAACAACTGGACTCACACCCTAAGAAGTGTACCTTCCTCGAATTTATCGTATCTGCCCACGGTGTTGCCGTAGATCCAGAAAAAGGTCCAGGCCATCACGTCATGGCCATCGCCGGCTAGCATCCATGACATACAAAGCTTCATTGGACTCGCTACCTTCTATCAACGATTTGTGTAGAACTTTAGTTCTGTCACAGCTCCCATCACCAATCGCCTCGAGGTGGAGCTGTTTACTTGGACGTAGGCCATAGAATGAGCTTTCCAACACGTAAATCTCATGATGATTCAGGCGCCCGTCCTCCACCTACTCGACTTCAGGAAGGTGTTCGAGATTACATGTGACGCTTCGGGCGTCAAAATCGGTGGTGTACTCAGCCAGGAGGGCTACCCCATCAAATTTTTCAGCGAGAAGCTGAACGATGCAAGGCTCCACCACTCCACATACGATAAGGAGTTCTACGCAGTCCTCTAGGCACTAAAGCACTGGTGACACTACCTCCTTTCTAAGGAGTTCATGCTCTTCTCAGACCACGAAGCGCTCAAGTATCTGCACTCTCAGCAAAAGTTGAGCGATCGACATGCGAGATGGATCTAGTATCTTCCGGACTACTCATTCGTCATCAAGCACAAGAAGGGCAAGGATAACTCCATCGCTGACACACTTATCCGAAGAGCCCACGTGCTCAATATCATGAAGGTGAAGATCCTTGGATTCGAGACAATACGGGAAGGGTATGCCAGCTGCCCCGACTTCAGGCCAATCTTCGTAGAAGTTTAAGGAGGACTGTACTCTGAGTGACGGTATTACGTCACCACCGATGATTACCTGTTTTACGAAAATATGTTATGCGTGCCTCACACATCTCTCTATGACTTCCTCACATGGGAATGTTACACCGGCGGTTGATGGGGGACCATCCAGCTGGCGACGGGACGAGTCGAGTCCAACCACGCCTAGCTGCTCGCACTGATGCTCGCCATTCGGGGTTTAAGTACTCCGCGTAAGCATTTTCTATTTTCGTATTTTATTTTGTCTTGTTGTAATTTTCGTTTTGGATCTTACGGACTGGGCTGGTGTTTTGGGCCTCGTCCATGTTATGTTTCTTTCGCTCGCTTGTAACCGTTGAGTAGAGGCCGAACCACGTTTCGCGATGGTTCACCCTCTACACGACATCACTTGGCACCTATCCTCACTATATAAGGGGATAGCATGCCCAAGTGAAGCCAGGCATTGTTGAAATTGAGAAATTGTCTCTTAGTTCTATCCTAGAGTTTAGAGAGGTAGTGATAGAAAGTAGAGAGGTCGTGGCTGCCCTCACTCCACGTCGAGACTACTCCGTGGATTAGATCCCACATCTTCACGTCGAGACCACTCCTTGGATTTGTGTTCAACCGTCCTCGTCAAGACTACTCCGAGGCCGAGGGTTAAAGATTCCAGAATCGTCCCTTCTTGGAGCCTTAAGGCTTCCTCGTCGAGACCACTCTGAGGTTGCCTTGAAGATTCAAGAAGTGTCGTTGTTGGTGGTGTCGTCGCCTGTAATTCCCCGTCGAGACTACTCCAAGGACACGCCGTCGTCGTCCTCCACCAAGATCCAACCATCTTATCAGCAAGAATTCTCCAACTGATTAAGAAACAATCACCTTTCTTGAGGTTCTTGGGTGGTGATTCTTCATGAAATCCCCATTCTTGGAGGTTGCTGCTCATTTTGCACCATCGCCACCACCTGTGCCCCGCCAATGTCACCCACCACCGCCGTCATTACCGCCGCCGGTGTCCTACCCCACCGCGTCCTCAACAACGTCCACCTTGCGCCGGTGCGCCCTTGCCCGCGTGCCTGGTGACGCACGCCGCAACCTGTCTCGCGCGCTTTCGCGCACGGCTAGCGCCGCGCGATGCGCACTTCCTCAGTCCCGTGCGCCGCACGCCTGTACGGGCGCTCTCCCGCGCTCCCGCACGCCTGGTCACACGCTCTGCGCGTCCGACCACGCGCGTCGCGCACACTGCCTCCCTTGCTATGTGTCCAGCCATAGGACTGCGCCCAGCTGTGCTCTGCGCGCTGGAACCACGCCGATCGCACTACCCACTGTGTGTGCGCTGCGCGTTCTCCTGCGGCCCTGATTACACTCCGCATTCAACTCTTCTTACGGGCGTCTCATCCCTTCTTGCTTCAGCATGTCGTCTTCGAGACCTGTCAACGCCTCGATCTCCGAGTTGGGATACGCTGCTGTGGACTATCGATCACAAGGTACCTGCCCGTCTCCCCTCCATTATTTCCCAGTATTATTACTTGCTGCAGTGCTGTCGTCTCCTATCGATTCCTCTGCTTAGAATTCCCCAAATTCTTCATAGGATAGCCACTTGTCGAGTGATACTAATTCTTGCGGTTAAGGCTTAATCGTCAACTTAGGCGTGGGACACCTCTAGGCCGTCAAACGCCCCTTGCTCGTAGATGTCGTAGTTGGTTTCAAGGGATTATTGGGAGTTTAATCAGATCAATATCTTTCTTAGTGGACGTCATTGATCTTCCATCCTCATTCGTAGTCGTCTCCTATTGCTCAGCAAGGGTTTCTAATTGACATCTGCTCCATATAATTAACTACAAATTCACTCATCTTTGCTCCTGTGGAGTAATACGAGCCGTCCGATCTCGGCACGCTCATTGTATTACATCAGCCGTCTTAACGGCCACTTTGGTCACGACAAGACCACCGCAGCCATAGAATATCAATTCCACTGGCCCTTGCTAAAACGTGACGTCGTCAACATTGTTGCCCAACGCCGCATCTGTGCCTTGGCCAAGCAGGTCAAGAAGAGCGCCGGGTTTGGGACGATGTTAGTATAGACTTCGTGCTAGGGTTACCTCTGACCGCACGACGCCACAATTCCATCATGGCCATCGTCGGTAGATTTTCGAAGATGGCACACTTTGTGCCTTGCGCGAAGAGGTCCGACGCCACGCAGGTTGCGCAGTTTTTCTTCTGAAAATTTGTGCGCCTCCACGACCTGCCAGCTTCGATGTGGGTGACCTAGTGATGGTTAGGCTAAGGCCAGAGAGATATTCTCCCGGTACAGCTACCAAGCTACACACTCGTAGTGTCGGTCCATTCTCGATCCTCCGAAGAGTGGGTGATAATGCCTATGTCGTCAAGATTCCTCCTACATAGGGATTAAGCTCCACGTTCAACGTGGTAGACTTGGCTCCGTACCAAACCCATTCTCGCCCCCTCGACCCAGCCTCTCTAGTCCCAATCACTGTGAGTGAGCTACTACGACCACTAACCCGATTGTGTACTGCAGGAGATAATTGACTAGCAAGTGATGATGTGTCGATAAGGTTCTTGGTGTTGTGGTTGGGACGGACCAGCGCAGACAACACATGGATTACAGAAGCAGAGCTCCTCTGCCTTCGATCGGATTTACTCCAACCGCTACCCTTCGTTCCACTTAACACGCTAGAGTCGAGTTCTTCAGACTTAGGGAGAGTTGATGGTGCATCGCAGCCCGAGCCCCAAGGAACGTCTTCGAAGATGCCACCATCGTCATCGACATCAGCACGGGCACGCATTCAACCGGCCTGACAAGCCAAGGCGACCGCGCGCACTCTCGGCAAGCCAAGGTAACACGCTCGTATGCGACCCCTTTGACGTTGTGCCGACTCGCTGGTGCACCGTGACAACTCGTCGTCTGGTAGTCTGTTGTTGACCGGGTCGCATCGACCGGGTCGACCAACGACCGTGCGGACTGTAGTTGCAAAGCCCAGCCCCTAACACATTAGCAGCCTATGTGGGCGATCGCCACGCCTAGTGCACACCTAGCCCGGCCGTGGTCAACCCTTGGCGTAGGGCGTGACCACGGCACCAGCTCAGGGGAGGTTCAGGTCCTACTCGCAGCCATCCTGGTCGCCTGACGAAGTTACTCCATTCAGCGACTTAGTCATCCTTGTCTCTTGGACGAGGTCGAGAGGTCTGCCATCGTACCACCGGGCAACTTCGTCGGTCCCGGGAGTGGGTGCACCTAGCTAGTCGGCCCTTGCACGTACCCAATTCACCGGATCTTGCATTGTATCATAGTATATTTTCCTGTTTAGTGCTTCTGGTCGGACGACACCACCGTCATAGTTCAATATGGTATCACTTATCGGCACCGAACCATCATATTTGGTGTTGACCAGACGACGTCCCTAACGACGTCCGACATCACCATAATGGAATCATACCCCTCTGATTTTGGTAGACCTTCAATAAAATTCATGGCAATGTCTTGCCAAATTTGACTTGGGATGGGTAATGGGTGAAGCAATCCCGCAGGAGATATGGTTGATGATTTCTGTTGCTGACATACAGGTCATCGATTTACGTACGTTTTGATATCTTTTCTTATACCTGGCCGTGCTACTTGTTGGGATATCCTCTCAAACGTCCTTTGGAATCCACGATGTCTTCCAATATTTGAGTCATGGAAACCCTGTAAAATTTTGTGGATTAAGGACGATTATGGTAGTAGAATTATGCATCCTTTATGGAGTAGTCGGCCTTGTTGGATGGTATAGTATGGATCTACGCCACCATCCGTTCTTGTTCCCTTAGTATTCCGTGGAGTTTTGGATCCTCTTTTACTTTTTGTATCAGCTTCATCTTATCTAACCAATGCGTGACTCATTTAGAGTTGCACTCGCCATGTGGATCTGATTGTGACCTCAACAATGCATCAGCCACAATATTCTTACTTCCGGCTTTATATTTGATAGTAAAGTCATAACCTAGAAGTTTTGACACCCAACAATGATACTAGAGGGGTACTTTCTTCTGGTCTTTAAGAAAACCTAGGCTTATTTGGTCCGTGTAGATGGTAAATCTACTGAACATCAGCTAGTGTTTCCATCTTTGTACAGCCCACACTACTGCCATAAGCTCCCTCTCATATGCTGATTTAAACCTTGTATTGCAATGGAATGTCTTGCTGTAATAGGCTATTGGATGCTTCTCTTGCAGTAATACTGCCCCCACTACCAACTCGGATGCATCTGTTTCAATACTAAAAAGTAAGAAGAAATTAGGTAACTTTAAGATTGGGATTTCTGACAAGGCTTGCTTTAACTGGTAAAATGACTTCTCAGGTTCACTAGTCCAGATGAAACAATTCTTCTTCAAAAGAGCGGTAAGGTGTTAGGTAATAGCAGCTATTTAGAAACAAATCATCTATAATAGCCTGTTGACCCAAAGAACCCTCTCAACTCCTTTATAGTTCGGGATACTTTCCACTGATTGATTGCTTCAATCTTTGTAGGGTCAGTCGAACCCTCTTAGCTGATATAACATGCCCCAAGAAATCAATGTGGTTATATCCAAACTTGCATTTCTTGGAATTTATATAAAGATTGTTCTTTGATAGTAGATCGAACACGGTAGCCGGGTGTTGTTCATGTTGCTGAAGACTTTGACTGTAACTTAATATGTCATCGATAAACACCAGTACAAACTTTCGGAGATGTTGACTGAAAATGGAATTCATAAGAGCTTGAAATGTTGCGGGTGCATTTGATGATCCGAAAGGCATCACGTTAAACTCAAAGTATCCATGGTATGTTTTAAAGGCTGTCTTGTGTATGTCCTTCGGATGCATTCTAACTTGATAATACCTTGACGTCATGTAAATTTTGAAAAAAATAAGCATCCCATGAAGTTCTTCTAACAACTCACCCACCAATGGTATCAGAAATCTGTTAGGAACAGTTATCTGATTGAGAGACCTATAATCGATGCAAAGTTGCAAATCCTCCATCTTTCTTCTTTTCTAAAAGAGCCAGACTTGAGAAACTTCTCTTGGAATGCCGAACGACGTTGGTCTCTAATAATTCCTGAATCAGTTCTTCCAGAATATTCTTGTATGCAAATGAATACCTATAGGGTCTCTTATTGAAGGGTTTAGACTCCCAGAGTAAAGGTATTCAATGGTCACAATCTCTGGTTGGTGGAAGGGTCCTAGGACAGTCATAAACGTGGGGATATTTATCTTTTATCCAATGCAAACAAGAGTTGAGTAATAAGACATGTACCTCATTGAGATGCATAGTCGGATAGCCTCTTAAAACCATAGCAGAATCATTGGAAGAGGAGTTAAAGCTTTTTTGAACATTTTTTGGAATGGTAGAGTTATGGATCTATGTTGAGACTGGAAGAAAATATATAACAAGGCAAAAATTGTTTACCCAAAAATGTCATATTTTCGGAAACTTTTTGAATCCTCATCCTACAAGAGGATCTAGGCAGCGTAAGCTTCCATCCTCAGGCCCTCCATTAAAACAAGGCCCAGAACAGCCACATGCACTGGTGCAACCTGCCTGCCGTCACGTCTCCACTACCGAGCCGCCTATCATCAACAATGATGACATCGAAGCCATATTCACTCTTCTCTCAAGAAGCCATTATCATTGTCTCTATCTGAAAATTCTTCCCCTTCCCTACATGTACAGCTCACTATTACGATCAAAATAAAAGAAACAAAAACGATCAACGTTCATGCCAATTGCCGGGGGTGCGCCTCTTCCACCGCTTCAAGACATGAACACAACCTGCCGCCGTGAAGAGCCCAAACGCAGCCATGGCTAATATCGCTGCATTGCTCAGATTCCGGTAGTACCCCCCCTGATGAACAAAAACAAATTGATCACCTTAAATGAACAAGGGAGAAAGAAGAACCAGACAGAGTTTTTACTCACTTGAATGAGGATGAACAGTATGGCGGCATTAGCAGGGGCCAGAGAGAAGCTGATCATGCCTGCCCGGAGCTCGTTTAGGACCAACCTGCGCCAGTTCAGACCCGTACCCACATCAGATCTGCCTCTAAATCCAAACCAGACAGAGAAGGGACCTACGCACTCCTTAGCCGCGCTAGAGACGGAAGGATCATCCCACAGCAGGCATGGAACCCGCAGAACAATGCAACCAAGCCCCAATCTCCTGTAAAAGCAACAGAGATTCACCAAATACTCGTGAGCTTTTCAATTTCTTCATGGGTTTCTTTCTTTTCGTCACTGACCAGATCTGGTAATCGTAGGCAGCCATGGTCAGAGAGAGACCAGCGGCAACAAATGACAGAGAGAGATAATCTTCTAGCGGGATGAAATATCCAGGGCCAGAAATCCAGGGAAAAACGGTGCTCCCCAACATTCTTGATCCCAGAAAGTAGGGATATATCAAAGATATATTCACATCTCTTCCGTGAGCGTGCACAAAATTGAGGAAATTTTGAGGAAACAAAAAAGAAGCTAGAATGAAAGGCACGCCCATTCATCATCATACCATCACTGTCAGCGCCCAGAGCATCCAGAATACAGAAACAGCGAAATGAAGGCAGCCCTGGGCGCAGCCTAATAGCCATATATGTTTATCTGGAGCAACAACAAGCATAAAATCAAACATGCTGAAGAGACAATAGAGGCAAAGCAAAGGTTTTTTCAGTAATACCCTTTAGCATGGTCGTGGAGAAGGAACAACGGTACTCCCTGAGAGAGAAGAGTTTGTGGTCATGCCAATTCTTCCTGATGTATAAGGCGCATATCACAGACAAGCGCGCAGGGGGAGCGGAAGGGAAGAACAAGCCGCTCTCAATATCGTCTTTCCAAACGGCAGAGGATCCCCAATCTTATCAAGATCCAAAGAACTAGCCCGCGCTCTTCCTCTTATCCTCCCCGCGGGGAAGATCCGCCGCCAAATCTTCCCCGCCAGCTTCTCGATCGATCGCGTCCCACCCCATATCAATCTTCGATCGATCATTAATATACGTATTTTTTAACTATTATTGTCCGAAACTATATCCCGCGGTGGGAGGAACGATGAAAAATGAGAAAAAATGTAGTTATTCAGAAAGAAAAAAACGTATTTTCCAATAATCGCAGATTTTCAAATTTCCCGCCACCGGACCTCCGAAGTAGGAGGAGAAGTCTGTTCCGAAGAAATGTACGACGGGAGAAATCTACGACATTCCTTAACAGTCGTCTCCACTACAAATATCGGCGATGGCGAGGGCGATGAGGAGGAGGATGGCAGCGAGGGAGAGAATGGAGAACGGGAGAGGACCGCTGGTTTGCCCTTATTGTCACCAAATGTTCCCTTCGAACATGGCGCGGAACGGTCATATGCGGTGGTGCACTGTCGAGCGCCGCCGAAACGCCGCCGAGGCCGAGGCCGCCGCAGCACTCGTCCTCCTTCACCATCAAATCCCCGAGAAGGAACCCGCGGCCGCGCACCTCCTCCTGCTCTTCGGAAGCGGGACGGATCGGACCTCTTAGATCGAAAAATTGTGCTCTATTCATTATTTTTTCTCCGATGTGAGCAATAAAACGAGTATCCACCTTGTCGGAAGAAGGGAATCCTGTTGATAGAAGGAAAAACGTAGGAAAAGCAGTCGATTTGATGAATCTCTTGATGCTCCTTGCAGTGCAGGAATCATCACGGTGGAGTAAATTCGGAGTTTTTTTCTCTATCTAATGCGTACTTTCTATCGTTCTCTGGTGTTTTTTTCTCAAACAGATTGCATAGTGCATTCTTGCCGCTCGGATCTTCAAGATAATCCGAGATATGTCCCGAGAAGATGAACGATCGAGGATGGGAGAAGCAGAGAGGACAAGAAAGGAAATCAAGGACTACATTGAAGAAATAACTCCAGCCAAAGAGTATATCCATTGATGAAATCAGTACAGTTTTTGAATCTGGGTGATGATCCTTTGTAAGTTATTACTTAATCTTTGAGTGATTATAGAAGTCGGCGTTCCTGATGTTTCTTCTCCTCCTTAATTGTCCCCTGTTTCTCCTCCTCGTGCTCATCATCATGATCTCTCTTCCTCCATCTCTCTCTCTCTCTCTCTCTCTCTCTCTTTTCTTCTATCTCGCGCGCTCTCGTTCCCTCCATCTCTCTCTCCACGCCCATCTCTTTCCCTCTCTATCGTCCCTTACATCTCTCTCTCTTTCCCTCCATCTTGCGTTCTCTTTCTCTCTCTACCTCTATGTCTTTCTCTCTCTTCTCCTACATCTCTCTCTGTCTTTCTCTCTCTTTACCTCCATCTCGCGTTCTCTTTCTCTCTCCACCTCTATGTCTTTCTCTCTCTTTCCGTCCATCTCGCGTTCTCTTTCTCTCTCTACCTCTGTGTCTTTCTCTCTCTTTCCCTCCAACTCGGGTTCTCTTTCCCTCTCTACCGCTGTCTTTCTCTCTCTTTCCTCCAGCTTGCGTTCTCTCTCTCTACCTCTACGGCTTTCTCTCTTTTCCTCCGTCACTGTCTCTCTCTCTCTCTTATCTCTCTTAAAACACGGGATTTTGCACAGAGCGTGGATATCGCCGATGAAACCGAGATAGAATCACTGAAATAAGAGTTAAAAACATTACTGATAGAATCATGGAATGAAGGCAAGACTGGAAGAATAAAAAATAAATAAAATATAAGGAATATTATTTTCCCTATATCGTATATTCAGCGTCTTTTCGGGGCCGTTACGAAATTCGCGATATGATCATAGATTCATTGGTTACTTTTTTTCCTTTGTAAAAAGTCAATTTTTGTTATCGTAAAAGATATTAGTTCACTTTTTATCGGGGACACTGAGAAGCAAGTGCTCATGATCAGTGCAAAAACGAAGAATCGTGAGCAAAGTGGGTCCTAGAAGTATTCTCCCTTTATCCATCTTTTCATCCCTCTCCGTTTTTATTTTGCTCTCTCTCTCTCTCTCTCTCTCTCTCTCTCTCTCTCTCTCTCTCTCTCTCTCCCTCCCTCCCTCCCTCTTTCTCCCTCTCTCTCTCTCTCCCTCTCTCTCTTCCTCCCTCTCCTCTCTCTTTCTCTCCCTCTCTCTCTTCCTCCCTCTCCTCTCTCTCTCTTTCTCTCTCTCTCTCTCTCTCTCTCTCTCTCTCTCTCTCTCTCTTTCACTCTCTTTGTCTCGCTTTCCCTCCCTCTCTCTCTCTTTTCCCTTCCTCGTTCTCTCTCTCCCTCCCTCCCCCTCTGTCTCTCTATCTCTCCCATCCTCTCCCTCCCTCCCTCTCTGTCTCTCTATCTCTCTCTTCCTCTCCCTCCCTTCCTCTCTATCTCTTTTTCTGTCCCTTCCTCTCCCTCTCTCTCTCTCTCTCTCTATGTCTCTCTCTCCCTCCCTCTTCCTCTCTCTCTCTCCTTCCCTCCCTCGTTCTCTCTCTCCCTCCCTCCCCATTCTCTCTCTCTCCCTCCCTGATGGGGGGGGACCATCGTGCCTTAAGTAGTTATCTTCCTGTTTTTTTTTCTGTTTGTTTGTTTGCTGTTAGTTTGCTGTTTGTTTGTTTGATTTCCTAGTTTGGGCCCCTTAATTTCCCCTATAAAAAGGGAAGGATGCCCATTGTAATGAAGAACGAAGAGCCAAGTGAAATTGAAAGTGATTTTCCAAAATGTAGTCTTTGAATTTTCTAGTCATTTTTAGAAGAGTTTTTGAGAGTTTTTAGTGTATTTTTTGAGTTGGCCAAATTTACGAAATTGCCCTAAAGAAAGGGGCAGTAGGGCTTCTGCTCGTCGACCTCGCCGGAGCTCCACCGCCTACTTCGCTGGCGCCGCCATTTCTGCCACTTAGGCTGCTACGGGATCTCCTCGGCCATCTCCAACGGGGACTTCAGCCTCCTCGCCGTCCTCGGCCACCCCTCGGTCGATTCCGGCCACCGCTGGCCGCCAAGCTGAGGCCTCCCAGCCGAAGGTTTCTGGTGTTAAGGACTCTCCGCCACCTGGCTCCCTCGACGACCAAGCTCCTCCACCAGGTGGCACACCGGACGGCCCAACCTCAGCCGATGCTTCTAGAAGGATGACGTCATGCCAATCCGCCGCCGTATCCGCCCGCCACCTCGAGCCCAGCGTGCCGCCCTCTCGGGCCACGCCGACATGATTACACTTCATTAATTCTGCTTCAACGCTCATCTTCTCCAACTCTACAAATAGCGCTAATCTGTATCTCAAACACAAGCTGTCTTCTTCTCTCTTTATCCATTCTCATCCCATTGAATATATTACTTTCTTAGTTGTTTCTTCCTCTTCTTAGCTCGAAACTTTATCATAGTATCAGAGCCAAAGTCGGAGTTCATCTCCGATGCCAGTCTTGGAAGAGAAGATTGTTCGTCGGACAGGTTGGATAGCTCACCATTGATGGAGGACCATCATGCCGACGACGATGACATCAGCCGGACGACCGACGACGACTCGCCAGCAGCCACGTTGGACAGCTCGTGCCGACGTCCGCAACCCGGGGTTTAAGTACTCCGGGTAGGTTCGAACAATTTATGTTTTTTGTATGTGTATTTTCTTTGCATTTTGAATTATGGATTGGGCCAGTATCGTAGGGCCCATCCTCGTCTTTATTTTCATTTTAAGATTGTATTTTGATTTTGTAAGGAGAGGTCGAACCACGTCTCATGACGGTTCAACCTCTCCCACGTCTCCTGGCACCCTCCTCCCTATATAAGGGGAGGGCATGCCCAAGGGACTACTTGGAAGTTTTTGAATTGAAATTGTTTCAAGAATCTTCCCCCTATCGTAGTCGTAGCGTAGGGGGTTTGGCAAGCCCCACCTCTTCGTCGAGACCACTCCGAGGAGTAGAGCCCACGTCCTGTCCGTCGAGATCACTCCGGGCGTGACGTGTTCAACCGTACCGTCGAGATCACTCCGGTACGTTGAAGATTTTCAAGAAGCTGTTGAAATCAAGAATCGAGAGAGCACCCATCGAGATCACTCTGGGCGTCCTCGAAGGTTCGCGACGACTACGGCGCCGCGCTGCATTCGGGAAATCATCTCCAACGAGGAGAACCACCGCGACCACCAAGAACTCACCACGCCAGGTTCTTGGCTCTACCCATCCACCCCCTTCCCCTTCATCCAGCCCATCTCGCCCACATTTCCTTGGACGCCACCCCTTCACCCTCGCTTCTTGATCATCTAGCCCCATTTCTTGATCTTTCCCGCCGATTCTTGAACGCCACCCATTCTCATCCCCCATTTTCTTGAAATTCTTGATCGCCCTTTCCCCTTCCCCTGCCCTTCTTGATCGCCCAACCACCTCTTCTTGCCTTTCTTGATTGCCATCCCCCTACCCTGCCTTTCTTGATCGCCCACCCTCCTTTCCCCTTCGTTTCTTGATTCCCAACCGCCTCCTCTTGCCTCTCTTGATCGCCCACCCTCTTTTCCCCATCGTTTCTTGATTCCCAACCGCCTCCTCTTGCCTTTCTTGATCGCCCACCCTCCTTTCCCCATCGTTTCTTGAATCTTCCTCTTCACCCTCATCGTTCTTGACCATTCCCCACCATCTTCCATCGTTCTTGACCATAACCACCCCATTCTTGCATCACCCTTTGGCTTCCTCCCCCCCTTTTCTTGATTCGACCGCCACTTCTCCCATTGCCGCCCCGCCCCGAACCCCGATTCCCGACCACCCCACATCATCGCCGCCGCGTCGAGACCCGCTCTGTGCGCGACCACGCGCGCGCCGTGGACCCATTCGCGCCGCGACTCCGCGCGCCGCGCGCGCGCCAGCGCCGCGGACTCGCGCCCAGCCGTGATCCGACCGTGTGCCGCGAGTTCGCGCCCCGCCGCGGGTCTGCCAATCGCCACGGTTCTACCGCACTCTGTGGCTCCATGCCGCGCCAGAGCTTCGCCCGCGTCATCAACCCCTGCGCGCCGTTCTGCCCTGTACCGTGGCTCTGCGCCACCGACACTGCCAGTTGCGACCGGTGCCGCCCCGTCACTAGCGCCAAGCCACGTTGATCCCTCCCGGCATTCCGGCCTACGACAAGACGAATCCATCCCCGGAAAGCTATCTCTACGCCCGTCTTTGATACGCCGTGGACTACATATTTTAAGGTCAGCTCGTCTCCTCTGCCTCCTTAACCAGTATTATTACCTGTTCCAGTGCCGTCCTCCGCTATCGCATCCTCTGCCGCCACTCATCACTCGACGACGGATTAGGAACAAGCCACTGTTGTGGGAGCAGGACTTTCTTGAGGTAAACGGTCTGTCACTTGATCTTTAAATTCCGAACTTATCAGGGCGTTAGGCGCCCTCTCGTCTAGACGTCTAGTGGTCTTGAGGGTCATTGGGAGTCTGACTTTTGGATCAATCTATTTGGTGATAAATCACCGTCCATCGCGTTATCTCCTTGTGTCTTAACTGCTCGATCATAAAATCTCATTGTGTTTGCATCATATCATCATTATTCCTGTGACGCGAAACGCGCCGCTCGATCCCGACCGTCGGCGTTTCGCATCATATTGGTATCAGAGCCGGTCGTGTTAGCTCTTGCTTAACACGGTCGGTTGGATATCCTTTTAAATTGATATTGCGCGCATCATATTTTGAAAATTCATTCGCATATAATACGTCATCACATTTCATCCATCACGTGCATTCCCTTAGATCATCTTTAGGACGTGAATGGTCGACCATAGAATGGTTCGTACGCGAGCTCAGTGTCGGGACACCGACTATCTTGATAGAGACGAGGATCGTGAATACGATCCCGTCATGGGGGATCCTCGCCACGAGAAACCCTTTAGCGAACAGCCACCGGACGAGCCATTGGATCCGGAGGAGGCATTTGTTCCTCCTCCCCTATCTCGAGGTCCCGCCCCTCGGGACTCGATCGACGGAGCTGAACCGGCACCCGCGGCGCACCAATTTTCCGAAGACCGACATTCCTCCGCCGCTGTCCCTACCCGTAGGGTCACGGAGACTGAGCATTATGACGAGCCCATGGCTCGTGAGGTGATCCAACGACCGGGTAAAGCTCCCATGAGGGACCCTCCCGTCCAGCAGCAGCCGCGCGTTATCCCGGCGCCACCGACTGCCTCGCCTACCGGATGGGCGAAGGATCGCCGACGGTCCCCACCTAGGGATCACTACCATGGAGACCGCCGGAGAAGCCCAATCCGGAATTATGATGATCACCACAGCGACCGACACCGCTCCCCGCTACCGGATGAGAGGCGAAACACCGGACATCATGATGATTACCCCTACCCTCAGGATAGGCGCACTTATCCCGTAGGAGGCCATGGCAGGCAGCAGCATGACCCTCGTGTCGTTGGGGCCGACAACCCCAACCGCATCCCGGTGCGTAATGCACCTCATTACTCATCCTGCCCGGGTAGTCCGCAGGACCCGCCACCTGTCCGACGCCCAGACGCCGTCACTTACGGTGGTAGCTCCGCCTACCCACCGCACCATAGTGCCGCACCCGTCCATGTGCCGGATCGTTACCGGGATATCCCAGCTCCACCCCGAGCCCTATCGAGGCACGCTTCCGAGTACGACCCACTACCTCGCCGGGACCCGTATCCGGATGATGATCACCGATATCCCCGGTATCCTGATCGCCCGCATCGTAAGGATGAGGGATACCATCCACAATATGCGTCTCCTCCGAGACACCACCACCGTGACGAGTACCCCGATGGGAGGCAGCACCGACAGGTCCCACCCCGACGTGACGACTACCGTTATGAGGAGCACCATGACTATGATCATCCCCGAGGCGCACCACGCCATCCTCCTGCCCGTCGTTACGACGATGAGCACGAACGATGACGTGAGGCGCACCGGGCGATGATACAGAAGAGCGTCCGCTTGGAAGTCCCTATTTTCGACGGTTCCCGGAACCCGAAGGATTACACGGATTGGGAATCCGACATGGAGAGCTATTTCCAGTGGTATAAGATGGACGACGATCTTTGCGTTGAGTACGCCGAGGCACGGCTTGGAGGGCAAGCCAAGATATTCTGGAAAAATGAGAAGGAAGCCGCACGTCAGCGACATGATCCACCTTTCACGTTGGTCGAGATGTCACGTAAGCTTACGGACAAGTACGTCCCTAAGCTGTACATGACACATCTGATGCTATGCTGGATGAACTTGCGTCAAGGAAAACGCAAGGTCTCCGAATACATCGTAGAGTTTGAGGAGTACAGAATGCGATGCAAATTTGTGGATAGTCCACAAATCTAGATCGCCTTCTTTATTCACGGGTTACGACAGGACTTAGGCACCCGAGTCTTGGAGCAAAACCCGGCTACGGTCGGCTTAGCGTATAGCCTCGTTGAAAGCAACGAGTTCAGTACGGAGAGCCTCGCCGCCTCCGCCCTACCTGCTCCTCGACCGGCGTCATCCACGATATCAGCAGCCCCATCACGCACTACTTGGACCCGGAGCTCGGGATCTGCGTCCAGGACGACCAGTACCACCCCGACTCCGACCGCACCGGCCGCGCCAACTACCGCCCCAGTACCGACACCGGCTACCTCGTCGGCTCTATCGACGGCTCGAGCTCCGAACGCCTCCAGAGAGCCCATGCAATGTTTCAAGTGCAAGGGGTTCGGACACCGACGCAGTGATTGCCCGTCACTAATGATCATGGACATTCACGGGCAACCCGCCGAAGACCAACAGGACGACGACCTTGAGGTCGACGAGTATCCGAGCGAGGAACCCGATAGTGATGAGCTGGATGATCCCCTAGGATACATCCAGATCACGCCGATCGCTCCTACCACTACCTATCCCGTCGCCACCGTGGACACTCGAGTGGTTGGGGAATCCACTAGCACACCGCGAGTGGGTTCCACTTCCCCCGCTACCACCGTGGCTACCCGACAAGTCGACGTTGCGCAGCGAACGTCGATCTTTCACACGTATGTCAGGATTGGAGGACGTACCTACAAGCTGATGGTCGACACTGGGAGTTGCATCAATGGCATATCGGAGGATACGGCGACTCGATTAGGGCTACCGTTGATACCCCATACGACGCCGTACCAGGTCTCATGGATCGACGCATCGACCATTCCGGTCAAGATGCAGTGCTATGTGCCGTTGAAGATGAGTACCTACGACGAGAAGGTCCTATGCGACGTCCTACCAATGAAAATTGGTAGCATCATCTTAGGCAGACCGTGGTTATTTGACCACGACGTGCAGCTATCTGGACGAGCCAACACTTGCTCGTTCATCTACGGTGGACGCCGACTCGTTTGGTTCCCCTCGGTGCGGATACCCTCGTTGCCCACGCGATCAGCGCCGGCGGCCCCGCGCCCCACGCCTACAGCCATTGTCACCAATGGCTTGATCTTCCGACGGGAGCTGGAGGACGGCGACGACCCGCCCCCGGTCTGTTATGCAGTCACTTTAGCAGACGAACCCACCATGGCAGCCCAGGACGTTCCGCCCTCGGAAGTCGTCCAACTCCTTGAGGAGTATGATGATGTGTTTCCGGCCGAGCTCCCTAGCGAGCTCCCGCCTCTTCGGCATAACCAGCACGCCATTGACTTAGTTCCCGGAGCTACCCTCCCAAACCTGCCACACTACCGGATGGACCCGGTTAAGTACGAGGAGTTATATTCGCAGGTGAAGGAGCTCCTAGCAAAGGGCCTGATCAGGGAAAGCCTCAGCCCTTGCGCCGTTCCGGCACTGCTTGCCCCCAAGAAGGATGGCACTTGGAGGATGTGTTGTGACTCAAGGGCCATCAACAAAATCACGGTAAAGTACCGTTTTCTGATCCCGCGAGTACAGAATTTATTCGACGAGATGGTCGGCGCGTCTATCTTCTCTAAGATAGACTTACGCAGCGGCTACCACCAAGTCTGTATTAGACCGGGAGACGAGTGGAAGACGGCCTTCAAGATCAAGGATGGACTATTTGAGTGGAACGTAATGCCCTTTGGATTGTCCAATGCACCGAGCACCTTCTAGAGATTGATGAATGAGGTGCTTAGGCCATTCATCGGACGATTTGTCGTCGTCTATTTTGACGACATCCTAGTCTATAGTAAGACTAGGACGGAGCACGCACAGCACCTACGGCGCGTCTACGACTCACTGCGACGGGAGAAGCTCTACGCGCATCCGAAGAAATGTTCCTTCTTCACAGCCGAGGTCTCTTTTCTAGGTTTTATCTTATCAGCATGCGGAGTGGCCGTCGATCCATCTAAGGTCGAGGCTATAGTGTCCTGGCCAAAGCTGAAGAGTATACACGATGTACGGAGCTTCATCGGATTGGCGACCTTTTATCAACGTTTCATACCGGGCTTTAGTGGCATCACCACCCCTATTACGGACATCCTCAAGAGCGACAAATTCGAATGGACCGGTCCGGCTGACCAAGCCTTTGAGCTTCTCAAGAAGCTCATGATCGAGGCTCCGGTCCTGAAGTTACCAGATTTTAGTGACGTCTTCGAGGTCGCCTGCGACGCATCCGGAGTCGGCATTGGCGGCGTACTTAGCCAGCGAGGACACCCGATCGAGTTCTTCAGCGAGAAGCTGAACGACACTGCATAAGCGTGCGACAACTATGACTGAGAGTTTTACGCTCTCGTCCAGTCCCTCCGCCACTGGCAACACTATCTGCTACCGAAAGAGTTCGTCTTCTTCTCGGATCACGGAGCCCTCCGGCATTTGCACGACCAAAAGAAGGTCAGCGATCGCCACGCGAGGTGGATCGCTTATCTACAGGACTTCACATTCGTCATCCGCCACAAGAAGGGCAAGGACAACGTAGTTGCTGATGCCCTTAGTAGGCGCCCTACCGTCCTCAGCATCATGACCACCCAAGTCTTGGGTTTCGAAAAGATAAAGGAAAACTATACAGATTGCCCAGATTTCTCCGACGTCTATGCATCACTCACGAGCTCATCCCCGACTCAGTCCAGGGATTACTTATTGGACGACGGATATCTGTTTTACGGGCGACGACTGTGCATACCAAGAACGTCCATCCGGGACTTCTTGATCCATGAAGTCCACGCGGGCAGACTAAGTGGTCACTTTGGAGTTGCGAAGACCATCCAAGCCCTTGAAGAAAAATTCTACTGGCCATCTCTCAAGCGAGACGTCGGGAGATTCGTATCACGGTGCCTTACCTGTTCTCGTGGCAAACTCACGAAGCAGAATACTGGGTTATACACCCCCCTCCCGATTCCCGATCAACCTTGGGACGATGTCAGCTTAGATTTTGTCTTAGGGTTACCTAAGACAATCCGGCGTCACGACTCCATCATGGTCGTGGTCGATCGTTTTTCGAAGATGGCCCATTTCATTCCGTGCTCGAAAACCTTCGATGCATCGAGGATCGCCCGACTCTTCTTCGACCACGTCGTCAAGCTACATGGCGTACCAAAGACTATCGTCTCTGACCGAGACGTTAAATTCACTAGTTACTTTTGGAAGACGTTGTGGGTCCTCATGGGAACACAACTGAAATTTTCATCAGCTTATCATCCCCAGACGGATGGTCGGACCGAGGTTGTGAACCGCAGCCTCGGTAACTTATTGAGATCCATTGTTGGCGACCATGTTGTTGCATGGGATCAGGTTCTGCCTCGCGCAGAATTTGCTTACAATTACTCGGTGAACCGCACTACGGGCAAGGCGCCATTCGAGATCATCTATGGTCAACTACCGCGTAGGCCCCTTGACCTCATACCATTGCATGACAAACATAGAATTTCAGATAATGCATTAGAATTTGCCGAGTACATTAAGAACATGCATCATGACATTCATTCACGCATTTCATCTATGAACGAGCAGTATAAGGCTAAGGCAGATAAGAGTCGTAGGTCTGTGACGTTCTCCGAGGGAGAACTGGTCCTGGTCAGATTGAGGCCCGAGAGATACTCTCCTGGGGTCGCTACGAAACTCCATGCTCGTAGCACCGGGCCTTTCTCGATAGCCCAACGGATCAACGACAACGCCTATGTCGTGAGCATCCCGCCGACTTGGGGGATTAGATCGACGTTTAACGTCGGTGACTTATCCCGCTACCAACCCTCGCCACCTATCATCGAGCCTCACAGCCAGTCGAGCCTTAGTAGCAAAGAGAGTGCGAGCTCACCACCCACCTCCCCGTTTCCGATCCTTGTACGGCACGACGCGATAGAAACGGTACTGCAGGAGGTAATTAACGCTGAGGGGGAGCGAGTTGGCCGCACTTTTCTAGTCCATTGGCAGGGGCGACCTTCTTCCGACGACACGTGGATCTCCGAGGAGGATTTGCGACGACTTCGGCCGGACCTGATGCTGCCACTGGGGGACCTTGCGGAGCTTCGCTCGCCGGAGTCGAGCCCCTCCCACCCCGGGAGGATGATGGAGGACCATCTTGCCGACGACGACCTGACGACGACGACGACATCTGTCGGACGACCGACGACGACTCGCTAGCAACCACGTCGGACAGCTCGTGCCGACGTCCGCAGCCCGGGGTTTAAGTACTCCGGGTAGGTTCGAACAAATATTGTTTTTCTTTGTGTATTTTTTTCTTTGCATTTCGAATTATGGATTGGGCCAGTATCGTAGGGCCCATCCTCGTCTTTCTTTTATTTTAAAGATTGTATTTTGATTTTGTAAGGAGAGGTCGAACCACGTCTCATGACGGTTCAACCTCTCCCCACGTCTCCTTGGCACCCCTCCTCCCTATATAAGGGGAGGGCATGCCCAAGGGACTACTTGGAAGTTTTTGAAATTGAAAAGTATTTTCAGAGATCTTCCCCCTTATCGTAGCTGTAGAGTAGGGGGTTTGGCTAGCCCCGTCTCTTCGTCGAGATCACTCCGGAGAGGGTAGAGCCCACGTCTTGTCCGTCGAGATCACTCCGGGCGGGACGTGTTCAACCAAGCCATCGAGATCACTCTGGCACGTTCAAGATTTTCAAGAAGTCGTCAAGTCAAGAATTGAGAGGGTTCCCATCGAGATCACTCTGGGCATCCTCGAGGTTCGCGACAGCAACGGCGCAGTGCGGCATCGGGACATCAGCCTCCAGCGAGGAGGAACGCCCGCGACTCCGTCAAGAACTCCTCCACCAGGTTCTTGATTTCCCACCTACACCGTCACCCTCCTCATCCTACCATTCCGATCGTCTTCTCCCCTCGTCCTTGATCGTTTCCCCACCATCTTCCCCTTTGTTTCTTGAACTGCGACCCCTTTCTTGATCTTCTCTCATCGTTTCTTGAACCCTCCTCTCCATCGTCTTTGTTCTTGGTCTCCATACACTATCCTCTACCGTTCTTGAATATCCATCACTCCTTTCTTGGTCATAATCGCCCCTCGCCCACCACTCCACTCCTTCCGCATCTTCTTGATCGTTTTCCCTCCCATCCTTCTTCTCGCCGCTGTGCCCCCCCCCCCCTCTTCTTGAACCCTCACCTTCTTGCTCGCCTTTCTTTCACCCCTCCGCCCAACCATTGCCTTGAACCCTCATCGCCCAGCCTTCCTTCGACCCCGTCCGACATCCTTGTCTCTGCCAGCCCGCGAAACCCACGCCAAACGCGCCGCGCGCCGCACCCCCCCCCTTCCCCCGCAGTCGCATTCCGCCCCAAGCCGCTGCCCGCGACGCGCTAACGACCCACGCCGCGCCGCGATCCCGCATTCCCCTGCAAGGCGCGCCGCGTGGCACCACGACATCACCGCGCGAGGACACGATCGCGCCGCAGCCTCGCGATTGCATCGCGGCGCGTCCCGCCCCGCAGGCCCGCGCCCGCGCCGCAGGACCACGCCCGCGTCGTGGCCTGCGACCACGCCACGCTCCGTCCCACAGCGCTGCGCCTCTCTGTCCTTCTCGGGGTTGCGAATTCCCGTGTCCCCGACACCGTGGTCCGTCGCCCGGCTGCCCTTGACCGCGTCTCCTTGACTCCTTCTGCTGCGACGTGCACCAAGCTCGCACCGGACGCCGGCAGACCATATCTCGTCTCCGAGCCCCCCGCTACGCCGCAATTTGGGGACGCCATTGACTAAGTGCTTATCAGGTCAGCTCGTCTCCTCTCCGTCCTTAACCGGTATTATTACCTGTTCCAGTGCCGTCGTCCACTATCGCGTCCTCTGCCGCAATTCTTCAAGTGACATTGGAATAGGAATAGCCACTGTTGACGAGAGCAGGACTTTTCTTGAGGTAAACGGTTTGTCATTCGATTTTTAAATTCCGAACTTACCAGGGCCGTCAGACGCCCCTCTCGTCTAGACGTCTAGTAGATTCCGAGGGTCATTGGGAGTTTGGTCCTTGGATCAATCTTCCCAGGTGATCATCTCGATCTACGCCATTGTCTCTTGAACTCTTATATCACTCGTTCATCGTGCATTATTTTGGATATCACCTCATACACTACATCATCACTTCCTGTGACGTGAAGCGCGCCGTTCGATCCCGGCCGACAGCGTTTCGCATCACTCCGCCAGGTGGCACACCGGACGGCCCAATGTCAGCCGATGCTTCTAGAAGGATGACGTCATGCCAATCCGCTGCTGTATCCGCCCGCCACCTCGAGCCCAGCGTGCCGCCCTCTCGGGCCACGCCGACATGATTACACTTCATTAATTCTGCTTCAACGCTCATCTTCTCCAACTCTATAAATAGCGCTAATCTGTATCTCAAACACAAGCTGTCTTCTTCTCTCTTTATCCATTCTCATCCCATTGAATATATTACTTTCTTAGTTGTTTCTTCCTCTTCCTAGCTCGAAACTTTAACATTTGACCCTACGTTAGTCACCGTCGGAACCCGCCGGATCCAATCGCTCGGCCATATCCGACGTCCTACAGTGGTCAATGACTGTCTAGGCGCTCTATTGAGACGACCTGGTCACCTTTCGGCTGCCCAGTCTCCCGGCCGCCGTCGATTGGCTGCTCGGCGGCCTGGCCTTCCTCGGGTGCCATGCCGCCCTCAGCTGCCATGGCTGCCTACCCGCCCTCGTCCGCCGACCACCGTGGGTTGCCAAGCCGCCCTCGGATGCTCCCGCGGCCTCTCCAGCCGTCTACAGCTGCTAATGGCCGCCACCAATCGCCACGAATCCTTGGCTGTCGTGGCCTCCACGGCCTCCACTATCGCCCGACCACCCTCGATCGACCGACCACCCTCGGTTGGCCCTCTGCCTCCCTGGCCGTTGGCTGCCGCCAATGCTGTCTCAGCCGCCTTTGGTCATCCGACCGCCTACGGCTCCCCAGCCGCCGTCCGCCACTCCGCCTCCGGCCCTCCACGGGCTTCTAGCCCCTCCGGCCTCCTCCAACGGCCTCCGACTGCTTCCGGTCAGCCTCCGCCCGAAATGGCCCCACCTCAGGCTGCCTTCCGTGCGTCACGACCACCTCGAGTCAGATCGCTACCTCCGTCAGTGCCAACCATTGGCAACCGTCTATGGACGCATCTAGCATCATCCACCAGCCGCTGTCCCTTGCCGCCTTCGTCTGCCCTCCGCCTCCGTAGCTGCCACAGACACCTCTATTGCCCACCTCTGCCTCGTCTGCCCTTTCGCCGACCTGATTTCCATCGCCTGCCTCCGTCATCCTAGATCATCGTGCGTCACCTTGTCATCCATACCATGCACGATTTAGAGATCCGCACCTGTGCCTACCTGCACCGTAGTGTCCACCTGCGCCATATGCGCACCTAGCGTTCTTAGAGTAGATTTGAGTAGAGTGGTCGTTGGACGACCCATGCCTAGTATCCGTTAGAGTAGTTTCAAGAAGAGTTTGGAGAAGCGTAGTCCTTCGTAGTAAGCTAGAGCATTCTTAGATAGAGCCATAGTAGTTACGGCCTTCGTAGTTAGAGCCTTCGTAGTCCACCAATAGAATGTAGATGCAGCCGCCTTATGCCGCTGCGCCGTCCGTAGGCACCTACCCGTCACTCCGGTCTCCTAGAGAAGCTTCAGAGGAGACGATCGTTGGATGACACGCCACCGCTAGTTTACCGCTGCAAGTACATGACCGCAGTAGGATATACAGCCGCCGCTCCGCACCGACGACGCCTAAATTTGCTGCTTGATAGCAGAACGAAGCCGGGCCCACTCCGCAACCACTGTCGAAGCGTCCGCCCCGTGCTGCCGCTCCGTTGCTCTGCCCTCCATTCCTTGTGGTGTTAACGCGAGCCGCTCGATCCCGGCAGGTCGTGTCACATCACTCCCTCCCTCTCTGTCTCTCTCTCTCCCTTCCTCTCCCTCTCTCTTTCTCCTTCTCTCCCTCGTTCTCTCTCCCTCCCTCCCTCCCTCCCTCTCCTCTCTCTCTCCTCTCCCCTCTCATTCCTTCTCTCTCTCTCTATCTCTTTCTCTCCCTCCCTCCCGACCGAACTCGTTCTCTCCCTTTGATGGGGGACCATCTCGCCATCAAGATGGAACGACGCTAGCAACCTTACCGAGCCACACAAGTTGACGGCCGCGACGCCTCGTTCAAATACTCCACATGAAGATGAAGCTGTTTCAGCCTTGATTTATTTTCTTTTTTTGTTGTAATTTCCCATTGTATTTTGGACTGGGCCTATCGTGTTTTGGCCTTGTCCATTTTGAACGATTTTAATTTTCTCATCGTTTTGAGAGAACCGCTAAGGACGACATGCCCAAGAGGACAGACAGACTGAATTGGTGAAATCAAGTAATTGTGTTTTCTTTCCCGTTTCTCATAGTTTAGATAGCCTCAGATAGCTTGGAGATCGTTGATAGCTTGTAGAAGATCGTGGGCAAACGTGGTCGACTCCACGATGCAGGATTCCATGGAAGTCGCCAGCGATGCCTAGTCCCTGCTGCATGTGATCCTTTGATCAGGAATTTTCTTCTTGATCACGTTGCCGCTAACAGTTCGTGCAAGAAGAACCTGCTTGGATAGATCTGTGAAGGTGTCATCGCCTGTCCTAGTGTGCGAGATCGTGATGACCTTTTTTTCCCCAACACTGGACAAGAACAAGAAAACCTCGTTCTTGGGAACCTGGTGCAAGAAGGTCCAAGAAACCCATTCTTGGACCCCCTTTCCCCCACCGGTATTCCCAGATCGTGGACCTCGGAGATGCGTTGCTGTGCTCCAACGAACCTTTTCTCCAGCACGTGGGTCTCATCATGCGCCCGCGCACATTTCGCCCGACGTGCCACCGCGCCCGTTGCAGAAGCCGCTGCGCCGTCGTTCCCTTCTCCGGCAAGCCGTCTCGCCGTGCGTCATCACGCGCGCCGCATCTGGTCACGTCACCATCACCTTGACGCTGTTGCGCGCGATTACCTGCGCGCGTCGCTCTTCTGCACCACAAGACTTTCAACCCCCTTTCACCTGAACAAGCCACTCCAAACCGTGGTCTTGCCCCGCTGGTGTGCCGTCATGGTCTGGATTGATCACTCGATTTTGGCTGAGCCGACGTTGGAAATTGCTCCAAAGAGGTTCATCCATTTCCTGGCTGAACCGTCGTGGTCTGGGCGGATCGTCCCAGATGTGGACGACGGACGGGATAGGACGAGTTTCATTCCGTCTGACGTCTAGAGTTAGTTCAGCGACGAAGGACGGGATGGCGTTTTCTTCCGAAGCTTCAAAAACCGTCCCGTCCAATCTTCCCGGGATTATTTTTTGTCCCGTCCAGGTAAAAACCGTCCCCTCCCTTGTCCCGGACGAAAAAAAAAGTCATATTTCCATAAGTTAATAATTCATATTTTTTTGCAACAAGGCGCCCATCGGCCCGTCGTAATTGTTTCTACGTTTTCGAAAGAAGAACACGGTCGACCAGACGACTAGGGGGACCGCAGCTGCAGCCACTCTCCTCCACCCCCTCTGGTGCAACCACCCTTCTACGAGAGGCCATCGGTGGCATTCGTTTCCCCAACGACCTCATCGTCAGAGATCGCTTCCCCAATTGACGTTTCGAAGATCGCTTCCTCATCGTTAGAGATCGTTTCCCTAGGTATGTGCATTCGTCGCTCAATCTCACTTTCTCTTGATTTCTATCATTCTCAGTCTCTGAATTTTCCCTCTATCCATCGCTCCGTCTCCGTCTCTTTCTCTCGTTATCCATCTTGCTTCCTCCCTCAGTTTTCTTCCTCTCTCAATCGCTCAATCTCTGATATCTTTCTCCATGTCATGTTGTTTCTTTCTTGGATCTTTCACTCTTTATCCTGCTGTTTATTTCGTTGATCTCTAGTCCTTTACCGTGTTCTATCTTTCTTCAATCTCCCGCTCTCTAACTCGTTATTTCTTTCTTTCTTGCCCCCTATCGCTTTGTTCAATATCTCTCTTGATCAGCATCTCTTTCTATAAACCTTTCTCTCTCTTTAGTCATTCTGTGATATTTTTCTCCCTTCCTTAGTTTCTTTGAATTTGTTCCTCTCTTTCGTTGATCTTTATCACTCGCTTTTCAGTTACCTGCTCCCTCTCACTCAGTTTCTCACTCTATCTTTACTCTACTTCTTTATTTGATCTGTCTCTTTGTCCTCTTTTGTTAAGTATATCCCGTTATTTCATCTTTCTCTGCCATTTTTCATCTCTTATTTCCATACCTTTTGCTGATCTCTCTATCTTCCTCTCTCTACTCCATCCACGTGTTTGATTCAAATCTTTCTTCCTACGTTAAGTCTATGTCTTACTTCATCTCTCTGTGTCCTCCTCTGTTGAATATATCTCGTTATTTCGTATTTCTCTGCCATTTTTTCTTCTCTTATTTCCCTCTCTTTTGCTGATCTCTCTTTATCTTCCTCTCTCTCGTCCAACCCCGTGTTTGATTTAAATCTCTCTCTTCCTATGTGTAGTCTATGTCTTCATCTCTCTTTGTTCTCCTCTGTTAAGTATATCCCGTTATTTCATCTTTCTCTCCAATTTTTCTTCTCTTATTTCCATCCCTTTTACTGATCTCTCTCTATCTTCCTCTCTATAGTCCATCCCCATGTTTGATTTAAATCTCCCTCTTCCTATGTTTAATCTATGTCTAACTTCATCTGATGTAACACGACGACCGGCTTTGGGTGGTTCGTGTTCCACCTATGGATGTCAAACAGGAATACAATGAAATGCGATGCAGTGATGCAAATATTTAAGAGAATTCAACGAAACATGGAAGCCAAACGACCCGAGGCGTAAACAGTTCATGACATATGATGGGTTTTATCGCAAACAGGCTCCCAATGACCCACGTAATCGGTTCGAGCAGACAATGTAGTGGGGGACGACTCTAGTCCAAGAATGTCCACACCGTCGCGTGTACGAACCGATCCAGCATCGACCAGGAAATTCCCTAACTAGAGACAAGGGCTATTTGAATCATACTGTTAATTTCTCTCGGGTCGATGAGTAGTTGAAAACCAGCACTGAAAGCGGTAATACTGTAAAGAAAGGGGAGAGGAAGTGACCTGCGAACCGTGGTCAATCATTGAAAGAGAGTGTTGTCTGCGCAGACTCGTGAAGTAGCTTGAGTGCATTTTCAATCAGGGCCAATGGTAGCTGGTAGCGTTGAGGAGATAGAATGACACTAGACCACTGGAACGCCGGTCTATGTACTGTCGGCGAGTTTGAGGAAGCCAAGACGCACAAGCAAGACTGAAAACATCAAGTTTTTTGATGCAGCATGACTAAGGGAGAATGGGCAGGAAAGACTATCTAGTGTAGAGTGGGATAAACCAGACCACAATTCACACGATCGAGTTCGAAGATCTAAGTCCAGTGTAAATACTGATGGCGTAGCCCCTTTCCTCTTTCGAAGGCGGGAGTACTGTCTTACAACTATCGCGGTGAAAATAAAGTAACAATTTCAATAAATGCGAGCGGTCGATCGCTAGAAGATTCAAAGGCCTAATCAACTGATCGCTAAAAGATTCAAAAGCCCAAAGCTAATTCCGACGGCGGTGGACAAACATTCGAATAACACTGGACGAAGAACACTGACACCAAAGAGTGCAGAAAGTACCTCAGCACTAGAGAAAGTACCTCATCGCATTTCTATCTTTTCTTCATTCTCGTTGACCCCTCTTCGGAGACCACGGGCATGGAGATTGTATTGTTCTTGGACTTTTCTACATCCGGAATCTGGTATTCTTTTCTTGATTTGGTAATTCTTTCTATTGAGACGAGCTAAGATCTACTGATCTTGAGAGAGTCCTAACACCTACGCGCGATGGGTGTGCGCGGGTGGCCTGCGCACGGCGGGTGCGAGCGGGCAGCCTGAGAGCTATGGGGGCAGATGGAGGTTCTGCGTGCGCAGAGTGCAGGTAGTGGCTTTGTGCGTGTGGGCGTGGGCGGGCAGCCTGCGTGCAGTAGGCGCGGGCGGGCAGCTTATCGCTATGGCACAGGCGATGGCTCTTCGCGCGGCCAGGCGGCTTGCGCGCGGTGGGCGACCTGCACGAGGCAGATGCTGCCGGGCGGCTCGACGCGCGAAGGACGCGGGCGCTAGAGGCTAAGGGTCTTCCCTCCACGGCGGCGGCAGTGGCAAGATACAACGGCAACGCCTCGGGAGGGACGAAAGCTAAGGTAAACTTCATTTTTTTAAGAAGAAACTTCAATTACAAAGAAAATTCACCAAGTGTTTATTACAACATTGGCTTATGTATAGGCCTTGGAGGAAAGACAAAATAGGATAACTATTAATTTAAAAATCTTATACTTAAACGATGTCGGCCACGTGTTGACGTGTCATGTCAAAGGACAGTTTTGAAGCTGGTGTTGATGACGTGTCATTACACGCGATGTCTTGTGTGAAGGTGGAAGCACGTCCGGTGCCGATGCGTTGTCATGGTCGCTACCATCTTTTTTTCAGGACAATCGGTGTTGGCTGGTATCAGTCGTTCAAAGTGGTCAGAGGCCCAAATGGTTGGCTGCTGTCCAATTGTCGACGGAACAACCAAACTACAATCGACTGCCAGCAATCTAGTGACCGTTGGTCATGCCCACGACAGTTGTCTCTATTGCCAAGATGATGTTGAGAGCCAAAATGGTTGTAGGGATTGGGCGATGACAGCATTCCACCGTAGAAGTTAGGACTGCCAATCATGGCCGTGAAGAGAGGGATCCTACTAATGGAGGACCTCGTTGTGGTTGTGGAGGTGTTGGGAGTCACTACAAGCGAATATGGAAGAATCTGGAAAGGTCGATGCAGTCACCCCATTGAATGGGATGATGGAATAACCGCTGACAATCGTTTCTGATATTGGGACCACCATAGGCGAAGAGAGTCTTGCCAACATCAGTCGAGGTTGACGACGTGTTCCTTTTGGAGGGAAAACTGACGGAGCTTGATAGTCGAAGTTGAAGGTTCAACCTACCGTGTTGCAGATCTCTGCGACGAGAAGTTGATGCGCCATGTCTTTTAACAAACCACGGGTCCTTTCGATGGGGGTAGGGCCCTCAGTGGTGCGGGGAAATGATGATGATGAAGAACAGGAATCTCCTTATTCAAATACCATTGTTGAAACACTGAATTAAACCTTCGACAATGACTGAATTTCTTCTACCTTTCTTCTTTGATGAACTTCTGATTCCGCTTCTACGCAATCCTCTTCTTTTACAATGATTTCTTCCTCTTCAGCTTGTTCGATGATCTATTCTTCTTCTTCCTTCAGGTATGAAGCGCGATAAAGAAAAGACTAACTGCCAATGAACGAAAACGAGATCTGGAAACTTCAAATTGACAAGCATGCGTTACTTCAAATTGACAAGCGAGAGGAAATCCCTATCCACCCCTCCCCCTTCTTATGGAGAGGGAGTGGCAGTTGTGGGTTGCCCAATTGGGCCTCCTTTTAAGGGGAAAGCCTATTGGGCTTCCCCTTAAAAGGGTTCTTTAGGGGGAGAAGAGGTCCAATAGGGATTTCCTCTCGCTAAAGATGACACTAATTCACAACTTAAAATAAAACAAATGCAAGCAGGAGGTCGTTACTCACGTAGGAGGGGCCTCCTGACAATCCAAATATTAAAAAAATGAAAATTACATAAAGACACATGACACGAAGCGAGATGACGATGTCATTTCTCAAACCTGATAGTGGTTTTGTAGATTCTTCATGTCGGCACAGGCTCCGCGTCGCGGCTGACGACGGGTCGGGACATGATCGACTGGATGGTCCTCCATCATCGTCTCTCTTTGTCCTCCTTTGTTAAGTCTAATTCTTTATTTGATTTTTCTCTGCCATTTTTTTTCTCTTTTTTCCATCTCTTTAACTGATATTTCTCAATCTTCCTTTCTCTAGTCCATCCTTGTGTTTGATTTATATCTCTATCTTCCTACATTTAGTCTATGTCTCCCTCCCTCCCTACATTTAGGATTCGATCAGTCCATGGAGTAAATCTGATTGATGGATTGTTTGATCTGATTCATATAAGTTTCCTTCAATTGATTAATTGTAATACAACATCATTACTTTATGCATTTTTTTACTTCTATGAACTTAGAGTTTGGAAAACACTTATATATATCTCTATTATTTTTTTTATATTTGAATGTGTCTCTAGTGTGTGATGAAAATTCTGCGTCACACGCATTGTACGAATGATTGCATATTATGAATTAATTTGGTAGAGTTATGGAGTCCACATCTTTTACCACTTCAAAATCAATGGCTAGGGCTACGCCGTTAGTGTCAATGGAGTGCTATCCCGTAGAGGTTGATGACAACGTCTCATCTCGAAGCGTAAGACATAATTGGTCTAAAGTTTTAGATCAATTTGTTTAAGTTGGCCTAGACAAGTACAAGTGTACGCTTTATTAAGCGTAGAACACCACCCATAAGGTCATCATCAATCGCAATAAAGATAAGAGCACAAATGTATTTTGGAGACATCTAGAGAAAGCACATTGTAAATTTCACGAGGAAATTAGGGGAGGCTTGATGAAGCAGAGAACTATTCACCACTAAGAATTATTGTCCCACAAGTTGTACTTACGCGGCATCAACGTGGTGCGTACGAAGGAGGAGTTCTTCAGGTTCATCTGCCACAACGGTCTTCCTTTGCAACTTGTGAACAAGAAGTCGTTCTGAAGACTATAGTTCTACGGGACACAAGTGGTTGGGGACATCCCTGGTCTCGATGCGGTCAAAGCAACGACTAATAAGATGTATAGAGAAGTTCAATTGATAGAGATGTTTGCTGACGTCCGTAGTGTCTATTTACCATGGATGCTTGGACATCCCAAAATAACCTCGCCCTTCTAGGTGTCACTGTCCACTGGAGTGACCTGACTAGAAGCTCTACGAGCTACTTCTTGCTCACAAATGGATCAAGGATCCCATTGCGGCACCAACTTGGGGAGGATTGTCATAGAAGTTGCATATGAATATGGCAACGAGTCGAAGCTTTGTGCCATCACCAAGGACAATGTGTCTAACAACACAACAATGCTGGCGTCTATTGTAGAACAATTGAAGACTGTAGGCCCACACTTCGCTATCGGCCAACACGTACCATGCGTTGCCCATGTACGCAACCTCGTAGTCCAGACCAGACTGAAGATCATTCGTAATCCAAAGGCACCGGGAAGTAATATGCTAGGAGTTCAAGATTTTCTCCCAGATACAACGATGGACACGGATGAACCGACCGAATCACAAGTCGATGAAAATACTACAATGACAGTTGCCCCTTTGGGACTAGCCATTTCACGTGTGAGAGCCATCACTAATCCTATTCAGGGATCCATGCAACGAATAAAGAAATATGTTGATATGTGCAAAATGTTTGAGCTCCTGAATTCAAACAAGATAAAGGTTGACTGCCCAATGCATTAGAACTCCACTTTCATTATTTTAGAGCGCGCTCTTGCCAAGAGAGAGGTACTGGACCACATGGCTTTGAGGTTCCTTTCAACGTCGACTAAGGACTATAACCCATGTCAAGAGGACTGGGAGTTGATTGATGAATATCTGCCCATCCTCGACCCACTATGCTAGGGTTCTGAGTTTGTGTGTTCGGGGAAGAAATTTCCAATCACTGAGGTAGGGTCATTCTTTGCAGAGCTTAAGACAACTTGAGCAGGCTTTGTATAATGTTGGGGCAACATTGGATGCTGAGTGGAGGGATCTGTTGCGCTCGTTGTGCACTGTTATGCATAACAAGTTGGTGCAATATGCAATGGTACTTTGGGCCAATCATACGGCCTCGACAACAATGACATTGGATCCATTCTCTAAAATAGAGGTTGTGCATTCGTCATGTCGCCAAGATGTGCTTTCCTATCTTGGCAGTCTTTTAAACTAAAAATCTAATACAAAAGCAACTGAATGTGACTCAGAGCATGGATAACTATCTGAAAGTCACCATCCACAATAATATGTTTCCTCCAAGCGCCAGTATACCTGTCCGTGCAAGAGTCGTCAACCATGCTCAATGCCCAGACAATAGATGGATTAGTATCTAAACATCCCATACAGCAAGGAGTATAATCCGCTAAGTTTGTGGAAGGACGTCAGGACGTGATACTTTCTGATCTTGACCAAAATTGTGTGCCGATTTCTTGGCGTAAGCCTGACCAGTGCACCGGTGGAGCTGCTGTTTTCATTTGGTCGAGGCATTACCACGTATCGATAATCACATGTAGATGTACAAAGCATTGAGATGTAGATGATGCTTCGGGCATGGTTTTGTTGCGTAGACCAGCACTCATCTGACTCCGATGATGACTCTGTTGATGACGACAGCTCGCGTGCTGACCTCTATGTAAGCATGCTTATTGTTTTAACTCTCCCATTTCCATGTAACAGAGTAAAGGGGAAACAAAAGGAAGGCAATGGAAAGGTTTATGTTGTTGCTACGTTGTAGTGTTTACTGAAAGTTGTGCTAGTTCCCCATCTTTTTACATTATATCTTTTGTTTAAAACAATAGGGCGGTGGGAAATGATTCTAATCCTTACTGATTTTTTTCACATTCCCTCATATGTGATTTCAATGCTCTAAAAATTTTGGATGGAAATTAATGTTTTGTGTCCAGGGTATTTTTATTGAGATTTTAGATGATTGCAGAGTTCCACTTATTTATGACAAATTTATGGAATTAAATCTTACCATAAAACTGACTTTTTATGCAATTCCTATTCTCATAAATCTTTATCAATGGCTTTTGTCCCATTAAAACACCCTAAGAATGTAATAAATAATAGGCATCTTTCCCTTTCTCCATATTTGATCCATTACAAATCTCTTACTCTACAACTATGGATTAAATTTATTAATTGGGCAAAGAAATAAATGGAAATTCAATGTAATTAAATTCTTTCTCAATATGCCGCCTCTCGTTTTTTCACTCTTTGTTTGTCTTAATATCTCAATCTCTCTTTTTCTTGTTATCTCACAGTCTATCGCTCTCCACATCTCAAAATCTTTTGCTTTATTGTATTGCATCACGACGTGTTGCTATTGAGTTTTTCCCACAGAACACATTTGGAGCGTTACGAATTTGGAGCATTTTATTTATACAACGATTTTTAGGAAATGGCAATATTACCGATTTTATGTTATGCAGATATGTCATTGATATGGTTTTAGCATGGACTGCCAAAAACCACGAGAGATGAGAAGGCCGTCTCCACACCACCATTCTACACTACGATGCAGGTGATTTTGGGCGACTTGAATGGATGACTGAGTGAACTCTATGTCATTATTTTGTCTCAGATTCTGATTGAATGCTGCGTATTTTCTCATTCACCTTTTGTGTGATGGATGAACGCCACATCTTGCCCTACTCTGAAAAACAATTTTTATATCTTTGTCCGTGTGCTTTCCTTTTAAGTCTAATAGACATTTCAAAGGGTCGACGAAAGAAATATCTGCAATTTTCCATTATAACACATATTTAGACATTTCAATTTTAGATGTAGAGTAAATAATATAAATATATGTTCAACTATGCATGTCATGTGACTTATTTATGTATGGAATGCCCCTCTGTGTAAAATTTAAATGGCTTCTTCAAACACTATTTCTAAAATTGACAAAGCTGGGGATTGAATAATGAAAGTTGAATATTATCTGGAATTTAATTGCATTTTTTGGCCTATTTAATTTACCCTAATTACCTGTTACATTTTTCATTCCATTAAATTAATTTAAACATAAAAATACTATAATAAGATGATAAGGGCAAATATAAAAGTAAATAATGTTCTGACTTAATGAGGGATTAAAATTTGACTTTTCCACATTCTCTTGGAAATCCATAGAATTATTTGGCAATTTAATTGAGGAATTAGTTAGCTCAAATATAAAATTCAGTTATGTGTTTTTTCCGTTGTTATCTCTTACAATATTTGTTTTGCGCAATCCATCTGAGCTTCAAATTACTATAGTAAAACGGTGATGGCATGTCTACAAAAAAAAGGTATTATTTAATTTGGGGATCAATTAATAAGTGTTAGACAATTATCTAGAAATCTATTGAATTTTCAGAATTAAATTTTGACAAAGATTTGAATAATTGAATCGCAAAAGGACACAATTGGAGTAAAAATAATATTACAATGCCAGGGATGAAACAATGAAATTTCTACATTTCTCTAGAGTTTTATTGCATATTTTGGGAATTTAATCAAATGATGAATGGGATACGAAAATCTTATCTTGCACTAATTATCTGTTAAAGTACTCATTTCACGTAATTAATTTAAGCATGAAATTACTATGATAATATGATAATGGCATGTATTAAAAAAATATATTAATAATTAATAAAATATTTAACATTGACTTTTCCACGTTTTCTCAGAAATCCATATATTTTTTTGGCAAATTAATCGTGCAATTTAATCATTTTTTCATCCAGCCTTCGTCCGTCCACTATCCAGGACCTCTGCACGAACGTTTTTTTCATCCCACGTGAGGAAAACTGTCATGTCTGGCCATCCCCAAGATGATTTTTTGTCCAGAAATTTGTCCATACCCCTGGACGTGACGATTTTTTCATCCAGGGATGGAAACATCATCCTGTGTGCATCCCTGATCTATATTTGTGAGGCCTAGTTTGTGTTTATCTGATTGTCTCTAGGTGGTGGGAGACTTACAGACATATTGTGAAATGGCTGGATCCAGCATAGTTGGCTCAACACAGGAGTCTAAGTGCCACATCCTATGTGTTACCATATGTAATTCTACCTATTGTATAGCCTCTACGATACAATCATAGAAACTTTGATCAGTTGGGTCAGATGGTCGAGGTTACTGTTCTTGGTAGAGAGTTAAAGTGATCACTTGATAATTGAGGTTGATCCACCGACTCCATGATACAAATTGTGGAAACGTGATGATGCAAACGTCCACGTATTCCTCTTGGCTAGTTTGACAAAAGATATGCTTCCGAAGATGTCCTTTTTGAAAACAGCCAAGCAAATTTGGGATTACGTCCTGAAGACAGCTGTCAAAAGGAGTGTATGACCTGCTTGTGAAGGTGTGGAGTATACAACAAGGAGGCAGAACCGTGCCGGACTATGTGAGTGAGTTACTGTCAATCTGACTTGAATTAGATTATTATCAACCAATATTGAATCCAAATGAATGAGAGTACACCCTAAGAGAGCGTATGTTTAAGTTTCTTATAGGTCTGAATGCTGAATATGAGGCCTTGAGGAATCAAATTCCAAATCAAGAGACAGTCCCTGATCTTGAAGAAGCAATCAATGTCATACTAGAAGAGGAAAGCTGCCATCTACAATTGAATTCAGGGGCAACAAAAGAAAAAAATTCTGCATGTCTAATGGTTGATCAAATGGATAGAAAACTTTAAATGAATTGAAGATTGCTGAATAAACAAAATCTTCCATTATGAATTTTGATGAATTTCAAACATTGTGAAGAGTCAAGATCAAGGTCTAGGTTAAAAGGGAAATAAAAGTCTACAGTTTTTTTTAAATGTATAGGTTTCAAATTTATTTCTATTTTAACATCAATGAGAGTTATAAGGGAATTTTAGTAAAATATAAAAAAGGGGAAATAAAGAGGCACCAAGTTGGAGAACGAGAAGGACACCGGCGTGAAGACTTGGTTGAAAAGGGGCGTTGAAGCTTGGCAAATAATGTGACTTGGAGAACTTGGTGCTTTGCAATCTTGATGATTTGGAGATCTTGGCGCTTTGAAATCGTGAGGATTTGGAGATCTTCGTGCATTTTGCATTCTTGGCAATTTTGAGATCTTGGCAAGCTGCAATATTGTCATTGTTGCAATCTCAGTGACCAAAAAAATCTACACTAACAATCTGGTTTGGAATCTCATCTGATTTTCAATCTTGACATTCATATTCCGATTTGCAATCTCATATCATTTTCAATATTGACGTTCATATTCCTATTTGCAATCTCATCTATTTTCAATCTTGACATTCATATTCCGATTTGCAATCTCATCTGATTTTCAATCTTGATATTCAAATTTCGATTTGAAATCTCATCTGATTTTAAATCTTGACATTTATATTCCAATTTGCAATCTCATCTGATTTTCAATCTTAATATTCAAATTTTTATTTGCAATCTCATCTGATTTTCAATTTTAATATTCAAATTTTGATTTGCAATGTCATCTGATTTTCAATCTTGATATTCATATTCCGATTTGCAATCTCATCTGATTTTCAATCTTGACATTCATATTCCGATTTGTAATCTCATCTGATTTTTGATCTTGACATTCAAAATCTGATTTGCATTCTGATCTAATTTTAGATTCATCATTCACAATCAGATTTGCATCCTCAGTATTCACAATCTGTTTTTTAATTTCGTCATTCACAATTTGATTTGCATTCTCATTATTCACAATCTGATTTTCAATCTCATTACTCATAAATCTTGTTTGCAATTTTGTGAATCAAAATCTGGTGAGAAATCTCGACATTCAAAATCTAGATAAAAATTTCTGATATTCATAATCTGAATTTTTTAAAAAATTGTGATTTTCATAATCTGGATTTCAAAATTGTGACATTCATAACCTGAATTTATAAATTGGGACATTCTTAATTTAACTTTTTGAAAACAAAATTTGCAGTCTTAATAATCCAATTCAGACTGTTGATCTTGATTTCTTTCTATTATCACTAATTTCAAATGAGTCAATCTTAATCCTCCATCTTTGATTGAATTGATGTTCCAAGGTTTTCAAATTAAACATATTCTGAGTATCTGCTAAACAGTTGATCAAGAGAGATCTATATTTCAATTTTATTTTTCTGTGAAAATTTTACAATCTAAAGAAAATATTATCTACCTGCATATATGTGTGTTGTCTTCGTTTGTATGTTGGTTACAGGGTGAAGCAGATTGATTGAGAAGGTAACAAATATATTATTTGAAAAACATTGATTGTTGGTTACATTTACATATTAAGGATTGAAAAATATTCATGTTGCATTAAAACAATTTTATATTGAAAATTGGAATACTTTTGTTTTTTTTAGCTAACATCCCAGGAAATTTGAAGCATACAACATTGAGTGAAGGCAGATTGGGCCAACTGTAAGAGACTTGAGTGCTCCATTGGAAGAAAAAGTGAAAGGATGCATACCTTCAAAAGCTAAGGGGGGGGCTCAAGGTCATTTACGTTTTCAATTTCTAGATTGGAGATATCCGTGTATCCCTATAACCAGGCGGTTTTAGCTTGGGGGGCTTGTTAAAAACTCCAGTTGGATATCCTGGACAGGAGTAAGGGACTAGCCCTAATCTGTATAAGAATCTTTGGTGTCCTCTTCCTCTTTCATCATCCGTAGTAAATAAATAGATAATATTAGGATTATAGTAACACTTAAAGTAGTTAATCGAAGAGGACTAGTCTAATTCACCCCCCTATTAGACCATTCATTGTTGAATAATCCAACATCAACAGGAGGAAACCCAAATTGGCAGTGTTCATGGAAGTGTTGATCCAACTCGCAAAGGTCAAAGAGGAAAATTTTATCAAAATAATTCATGGTGTAATTATTGTAAATAAAGAGGCCATACAAAGGCGAATTGTTGGGACTTGGACTGACGACCTCCGAAGACCCAGTCTTATTCTGTATCTATTCAAGAAAGGTGCCAAGAAGAAGGAGAAACATCAATCTCAAATTATACTTGGAATATGTCCAAGCGAGGGGATGATGAAGTCAGCTCCCTGAGGAACTAGAGAAGTTGAAGTCATTCTTTAGTTCTACATCCATGGACAAATCTTGTCCTGGATCTGGTAAGCATCTTTCTCCTGACCATATTTATATGGATTAGATCTTGGACTCCGGGGCCATAGATCATATGACTCCATATTGATCAAAATTTTGATCTTCACTTGCAGGAGGTGAAATCTTATTTGTGATGGTTATGGGTGACGTGAAAATAGAGGCATTGGGAGTACTAACTTTTTTTAAATGTTCCTAACCTCAAAGCCCAGTTGTTATCTCCTAAACGTTTGGTCAAGAATATTAATTGTGCACTGACTATTGATTCTACAGGTTGTTTTGTGTATGACAAGGCAAGGAACCTAAAGATTTCTCCCTCTAAGGAGAGGAATGGCTTGATCTATGTTAAAGATGAAATGAAGGCAGGGATGATGGTGAATTCTCAAATGATGGAAGACAACAACAACAAAGGACTTAAAGATCTGAAAATTTTACATTCTCGTTTGGGACATCCATCTTTTGCATTGATGAAACAAATATTTCCTGGTTTTGCAAAAGATATTAACATGTCAAAGTTTATTCGCGCGTCATGTCATCGCGCAAAATATAATAGGGCCTCATATAATAGACGGATAAAGTGAAGGAGAACTCCATTCTATCTTGTTCATTGTGATGTGTGGGGACTAGCACTGATGGAGGACCATCCAGCAGATGGCGGCTCAGCGACGACGACGCCACCCGAGGATGCCACGATGATGTGCCACCAGCCACGCCGAGGCGCTCGAGTCGACGTCCATCATCCGGGGTTTAAGTACTCCGCGTAAGCAAGGCTTTACCATTTTATTATTTTCATCATCATGTTGTATTTCTTTCCGAATAATGGATTGGGCCATTATCGTAGGGCCCGTCCTCGTCTTTGATTTTATATTTTAGAATTGTATTTAAATTTGTAAGAAGAGACCGAACCACGTTTCACGACGGTTCGATCTCTCCCCACGTTCTCTTGGCACCCCTCCTCCCTGTATAAGGGGAGGGCATGCCCAAGGAACATTTGGAAGTTTTTGAATGAATTGAATTTTTCAAAGAGCTTCCCCTTATCGTAGTCGTAGCGTAGGGGGTGTGGCTGGCCCCAACCACGTCGAGACCACTCCGTGGTTAGAGCTCACGATCCACCCGTCGAGATCACTCCGGACGGGTCGTGCTAATCGTGCCATCGAGATCACTCCGGCACGTTTAAAGATTCAAGAAGTCGGCATCGCCTCGCGCGGACGGAAGCCTGCATCGAGCTTACTCTGGAGGCATCTGAATACACGAGACGCCGTCGACCTGCGCTGCATCAGGAGATTTGTCTTCATCGAGGAGACTCGCCCGCGATGATCAAGAACCTCTGTCGCCAAGGTTCTTGATTCACTCCTCCACCTACACCCTTCTCAACTATTCGCCCCGGCCATCTTCTACCCCGGCTCCCTGATTCCCCTCATCGTCCTCGCCATTTCTTGATCTTCTTCCTTCATTCACCCAACGTTTCTTGATCCCTTTTCCCCCCTTCACCTTCGTCATTCTTGATCTTATCATCAACCCCATCCCGTTTCTTGAACCCCATCCTCGACCCTTCCCCCTCCCCCCTTCTTCTTCTTGATTCTTGATCCCCAAACCCCGTTCTGGACCCTCTCGCCCTCACCTCTACACTCTCCCTGCCACGGCCCCTGCTTCCTGTCTCTCTCTCTCTCGCCGCACGCCTCAGCATTGGCCGCGCCGAGACCGAGCGCCTCGTCGTGTCCACGCCCAGCCCCGCGACTCGCCCGCGCCGCTGCCCGCCCGCGCCGCGACCTCGCGTCGCGCCCCAGCCCCCGTCGCGACCTCGCGTCGCGCCCAGCCCGCGACTCGCCGCGACGCTGCCTGCCCGCGCGCGACTCGCGTCGCGCCCCAGCCCGTGTCGCGCCCGCTGCCCACCGCGCGCGACCTGCGTCGCGCCCCAACCCGCGTCGCGCCAGCCCGCGACTCACTCGCGCCGCTGCCCGCCCGCGCCGCGCCTCGCGTCACGCCCGCCTGTGTCGCGCCCCAGCCTGCCGCGCCGCGCGCGCCTCGCGTCGCGCCCCAGCCGCCCCAGCCCGCGACCTCGCGTCGCGTCGCGATTCCGCCAGCGTCGTGAACGCACGCGCCCGCCGTGATCCGACCGCACGCCGCGGACTCGTCAGTCCCGCGGCTCATCAACTCCGCGCCGCGCCGTGACCCGCCATTTTGGCTGTGCCTTGGACTAATTCACCATCAGGTTCGCTCGTCTCCCCTCCCTCTTATTCCAGTATTATTACTGCTTGCAGTCCCGTCGCCCGCTATCGCCCCCCCTGCCAAGACCTCTGGATCGAACATCGGAATAGGCGTAGCCACCGACGTCGAGAGCAGGATTCTTTGAGGTAAACGGGTTGTCTATGATTGCTTAAATATCGAACTCTCCAAGGCCGTTATACGCCCCTCCCGTCCTAGTCGTCTAGTAGATTCAGCGGGTCAACGGGGGTCGGATTTCCGGATCATTCTACTCCGTGGCACGTCCCAATCTACTGCGCTTACTTGTCCGCGTCCTATCTGCTCGTTTATAAACTTCAGTCCCATAAATTTGACAAAGTGATGGCGAGGACGCCAATGCATCAGCCTGGGACACGTCACCGCAGGCAGTCGGGGTCAACACAGACGTTACGGATCCAAAGATGAAGTCAACAAAAGTCAACCCACCTCGGTCAACAGGAGTCAACAAAGAAGTCAACACGCCACAACCGTCGTCCGCCACGTCACCACCCGCGCACGTCTCCACGCGCGTCATGACACGACGCCAAAGGCAGATCCACAACTGCCCTTTGACGTGACATGATGCACGTTTTCCCTTGCGTCTTATTTTCTATTTATTTTCTCTTTCCTCCAAGGCCTATATAAGGTCATTTGTTTCAAGAACTCATTAGGCAATCATAATTCAAGAATTGAGTTTTCTTTCTAACTCTTCTTGGAGGATTGCCCTACCCCTCATCTTGCCCTAACCTTCCCCGTCATCGCCGTCGTCGTCGTCATCACCGTCGTCGCCGCCGCCGCCACCGCCGCTGCCGCCGCGCCGTCGTCATCACCGCGGCGGTCACACGCCGCGACCGCACGCCATCGCGTACCATCCTCGCGCCGCCCTGCGCCTCCGTACGCGCGCGATCGGGCGCTGCGCGCCGGGCGGCGCCTCAAGCGCGCTCGGCGCATCGGTGCGCTCCGCCGCTCCGCGCACTCCGGCGCAGCGCGCTGCGGAGCGCGCCGCGGAGGCGCGCCCGACCCGGCCCCCGCTTCATAACGCCAACCAGGGCGGACAACGCCCGAGCGCCTGTTCAGTATCACGCCGCCGTGCGCCACGAGCAGAATTACCCGCAGCCTCTACACGCACTACGGTGCTGAGGTATACCTGAACCCTGTGGTGTCGACGTGTTCTCCGCTCAGTATTTTCTCGGGAAGTTTCCACCGCCGTCAGAATTAGACTTGGATTTCCTCTTCTTCTCTCCTTTTCTCGAGTGTTTCTTCGCGACGTGAATTCGAGGTATTGATTTCGGTGCTTAGGCATCGTCGCGGTGGGGGAAGACAGTACTCCCGCCCTCGATAAGGGTCGGAGCTGCACCACCAGATTTCATCGGTTTTAAGTCCGAGAATCGACCGTGATTTCTGTGGATTGTTTTATCCCTTACCCATTCCTACCCATAGCCTCGTCATCCGCCCTAAATCGTTCATCCCATAGTCGTCCTACGTCACAAAGTTATATCATATCATCATTTCACTTGTGACGTGAAACGCGCCGTTCGATCCCGGCTGCCGTCGTTTCGCATCAAGCACCCCTGTCCTGTCTTACAGGTGCGAGGTGGTTTCTTATCCTAGCGGATGCCTGCTCAAGACTGACTTGGGAACATCTACTTAAGCCTAAGTCAGAAGTGATGAGAGTGATACAAGAGTTTTGTGTTGGAGTGAAGAACCTAATTGATATTTCTATTAAAATTTTTTTATCTGATAGTGCAAAGTATTTCTTTAATGAGACGTTGAATGCCTATTTGTTGACACATGGAATAGTGGAAGAGTCATCGTGTGTGAACACCCTACAACAAAACGAAGTATCAAAAAGGAAAATTGGGCATGTGATTAATATTTTCAGGATTCTTCTCCTTCTTCAGAATGTGCCTAAGATTTTCTGGGGTGAGGCTGTGCTGACTGTAGTGCATCGAATAAATCATCTCCCATCAAAGACCTTGGACAACGAGAGCCTTGTGAAGATCATTTCACGATTTTTTCCAATGGTTACCTTGAGAACTCTGATGGCGAGGACGCCAACACTTCAGCATCGAACGCGTCACCACGGTCAACCAGAGTCAACACGCCCGCTATGGACCACGGTCAACTAGAGTCAACCGAAGTCAACATGCCACAACCGTCGACAAGCACGTCTCCACTCACGCACGTCCCTACGCGCGTCATGACACGACGCCATAGGCAGATCCACAACTGCCCTTTGGCGTGACACGACGCACGTCTTTATTTTCTCGTCTTTACTTTCTCCTCATTTTCTCTTTCCTCCAAGGCCTATATATAGGCCATGTTTTCAAGAAACATAAGGCAATCATAATTCAAAAATAGAGTTTTTGTTTAACTCTTCTTGGAGGATTGCCCAGCCTCCCCTATCTTCCACCTTCTAAACCCTAGTCATTGTCGCCGCCGCAGCCGCCGCCACCGCTGCCGGCACTGCCACGGCCTTGCGACGTCAGCCTCCCCTCTCCTCTCTCTTTCTCTCGAAGGGGGCCACCCAGACTACCCGCGCGCCGCCTGCGCTTCGCCCGCGCGCCGCCCACGCGACGCCCGAGTGCCGCCCGCGCTCTGCCCACGCGCTGCCCGCGCGCCACCCGTGCGCCGCCCGCACTTCGCCTTCGGGCTGCCCGCACGCCGCCTTCGTGCCACCCGCGCGCCGTTAACGCGCCGCCCGCGCACCGCCGCGCGCCACCCTCGCCTGCCCCGACAGCCTTCTCCTGGGTCGTCCGAGACCGCACTCCGGCTGCCCCTGTCCGAACGCCATCGGCGCTTCAAGCTGCACACGCTACGCACGCTCGGGTGCGCTCCGCTGCACTCCGCGCACTCCGCGCACCCTTCCACGCTTCACGCTCGCAGGTGTTCGCCCAAGCTTGACGCTGCACCCATGACAACCACCCTTAACCAGGGCCGTTCAACGCCGGGAACATCCAGCCTCGTCCTCGTCTAGTGGGCCGCTCAACGCCCGGATTTGCCCAGCCTCGTCACCTTCAGAATTGCCCGCAACCTCTTCACGCACTACAGTGCTGACATACGCCTGAACTCTTTGGTGTCAACGTGTTCTCCGTCTAGTGTTTTCTCGGGAAGTTTCCACCGCCGTCCGAATCTGAATTGGTTTCGATTCTCTCCTTCTTGAACCTACCTCTCGAGTGTTTCCTCGCGACGCGAATTTGACGTATTGATTTATGTGCTTAGGCATCGTCACGGTGGGGGAAGACAGTACTCCCGCCTTCGATAAGGGTCGGAGCTGCACCACCAGATTTTCATCAGTTTTAAAGTCCAGATCCGACCGTGAATTTCTGTGGATTGTAATATCCCTCACGCCTATCCTACCCCTAGTCCTGTCGTCCCGCCCTTCTTCGCCTACCCCGTAGCCGTCCTATGTCAAATTGGTATCAGAGCCTAACCTGTTAGCCCAGTCGTTTCCGCCATCGTAGACGTCTACATTCATCATCATCTGTCAGTTCCTTATATGCATTTGCGTTCCGGCAAACGAGTCGCCGCTCCGATTACAGACCAACCCCAAGACGGTCGTGAGGTGTCTGTCCCTGTCCACGAGTTGTCGTCATCCGTAACACCGACCTCTTCTCGAGGAGACATCGATCGTGTATTAGAAGCTTTCCAGAACGGTTTTCGTGATGTCAATACACGAATTGCCAATATGGACAATCGTCTAACTAGTTCGATCGATGCGATGAGCGAACGGACTTATCAACTCGAAAATAGAGGTTTGGATCGACATCGTTGCGATCGCGAGAACCACTTTCCCCCAGATCCTAGATCTCGAGATCGTGATAGGAATCATCGCGACATTGATGATCTTATATGACCCGAAGATAGATCCGGAAGCCGAAATCAGAATCGCCTCGAGCGAGACGATCCGATTTCTCCGGATATTTGCACTCCGGTTCATGATAGAAATCGTTGTGACGATTACTATCCGCCCGAACCTAGGACCCCAGGTCAAGATCGGAATCGTCTTCCACGGAACGATCCCTATCTACCTATGGATAGAGCCCCGGTGCATGATGCAAATCGCCCACTACGGGACAACTACCGTCCACCGGAGGAGAGGATCCCGGAGCGCGATAGGAATCATCCCCCTCGAAATGATCCTTATCCGCCCGATGATAGATATCACGGATGGAACGGGAATTGTCCAGACATGAACGATCCTTTTCCACCCAAGGATATGGTTCCCCATCGCGATCACCGCCGTGTGGATCACGCCAACCAATGGCAGCAGATTCAACGTAGTGTCAAAGTCGATGTTCCATACTACGAGGGATCTAGGGACCCTAAAGAGTATCTTGATTGGGAGTCTAAATTGAATAGTTATTTCAAGTGGTACAATATGCTAGAGTGGTAGAAGGTCCAGTACGCCGAGATGAGATTAGGTGGACAAGCCAAGATCTTTTGGGAAAATATTGAATTTTTGATTTATAACCATCGTGAGGCACCCATAGATACTTGGGCCCAAATGAAGGACAAACTACGTGAAAAATACGTCCCACTTGCCTATCTTGACAACCTTCTTGACCAATGGCACAAACTGCAGTAGGGTATCACTCAATTTGAGGAATTCTATATGAGGTGTCGAGTTGAAGAGAATCCTCGAGTCGTTATTTCTCGTTTTAGGACTGGTCTTAACCCTTATCTAGAGACGGAATTGCTTGTCCGTAAGGCCACGACTCTCGAGCAAGCCTATCAGATTGTAGAGGACCTAGAACTTTGTCAGAACTTTATACCATACTCCCGTGTACAATCGCCCTGCTCTTACGGGTCGGTCGCACTTATCTAACCCTTCTTATTCCAATCGTGCGACCCAGCGTAATCCTCCCTTAGCTCTCCTGACACCACCACCACCCGTTCCTACCCCTACTCGTACTCCCACCGAACATCGTCCACCCGCTCCGAATCAGTCATCAACTACGCCGAATACTCGTCCCTCACCCTCCCTAGAGTCCACCGCCAGGGCTCCTCCTCAACCCAATTCTGCACAACTCGGTCCTTCCGGCTTGACTTATTTTAAATGCCAAGGTCGAGGTCATAGAGCTTCCCAATGCCCTTCACGAGCCTTGCACATAGGACAGGAGCCCCTCGATAGTGACCCTACCTTTGATGAGCCACCTATAGATGAGGAGTATAGAGTTGAGAGCTATGTTGTCGATGAATTTGTGCATGATGACGGATTAGTGAGTTTCATTGGTATCACAGACTATCCCCCGTCTCTTCCTCGTCACGACCCATCTACGTCAGTTAGGGGCATTATCCGTTGCAACCTTACTCAGCCTACCACCGATAATTCTGCATTGAGGACATCCATATTTTACACATATTTTAAAATTGGTGATAAGATGTGTAAAACGATCGTAGATAGTGGTAGCTGTATTAACGTCGTCTCTGATGTTATGACATCATGTTTGGGATTACCTTTGATTGATCACCCTCACCCCTATTTTGTGTCTTGGATCGATGCTACCGCCATCCCTGTGAAGAACCAATGCCGTCTCCCCTTGAAGGTTCAATCCTACGAAGAGGAGATATTATGTGATGTACTACCCATAAAGGTGGGCAGCATTATCCTCGGCCGCCCTTGGTTGTATGATAATGATGTACACCTCTATGGTCGGAGCAATACCTGTTCTTTTATCCATCAGGGCAAGAAAATCACGTGGCATCCCTACACTCATAGTTCGCAGAGAGCCTCACTGAAATCTCCATCCGTAGGCTTATGTGTTGTTACTGGATCCCAATTTCAGAAAGAACTCGATAGTGAAATAACTATGTGCTTGGCCATGATACCCGATCATTCCTCCGAGGATTCCTCCACCCCACCCCCCGAGATTTCTCAGCTACTAGAGGAATTCGCTAGTGTTTTCCCCAATGATTTGCCCAATGACCTACCTCCAATGCGTGATATCCAGCACGCTATTGATTTCATTCCGGGTCATCATTACCCAACCTCCCTCACTATCGGATGGACCCTACGCAGTACAAGGAATTACAGTGCCAAGTTCAAGAACTCTTGGACAAGGGGTTCATCCAAGAGAGCCTTAGCCCGTGTGCCGTTCCTGCACTGCTCGCTCCCAAGAAGGATCAGAGTTGGCGTATGTGCATTGATAGTAGAGCTATAAATAAGATCACGGTCAAGTATAGGTTTCCTATTCCCTGCATCGACGATATGTTTGATATGATGGCAGGTTCGACAGTTTTCTCCAAAATTGATCTTAAGAGCAGTTATCCAAAGTTCGTATCTGACTTGGAGACGAATGGAAAACCGCCTTTAAGATCAAGGACGGACTATATGAGTGGAAGGTCATGCCCTTTGGATTATCAAATGCACCTAGCACCTTTCAGCGATTGATGAACCATATACTTAGACCGTTCATAGGAAATTTCGTTGTCGTATATTTTGATGATATCCTTATCTATAGCAGATCCACACCCGATCATCTCCAACACTTACGTTTAGTTTGTGAAGTATTGAAAACTGAGCAGCTGTATGCTCACCCAAAAAATGTTCTTTCCTTGTCAGTCATGTTTCATTCTTAGGTTTTATCTTATCTGGCCAAGGTGTAGCCGTTGATCCGGCCAAAATCGATGCCATAGCCCAGTGGCCAACGCCTAAAAATGCCCATGATGTTCGTAGTTTTCACGGCCTAGCAACTTTCTATCGACGATTCATATCCAACTTTAGCACCATCATGGCACCCTTGACTGAATGCCTTAAGGGAAATTATTTTGAATGGATGGTAGAAGCTCAGAAATCTTTTGAGGAGACCAAACTTAGAATGACTCAGGCCCCTATTCTTCGCTTACCTGATTTTGATGAAGTATTCGAGGTTGCCTGTGATGCTTCAGGGTTAGGAATAGGCGGAGTTCTGAGTCAAGAAAATCATTCTATTGCCTTCTTTAGTGAGAAATTGAATGATGCTAAGCTCAAATATTCTACCTACGACAAAGAATTTTATGCGATCGTCCAATCTTTACGTCATTGGCGTCATTACCTGCTCTCTAAGGAATTTGTCCTCTACTCTGATCATGAAGCCTTGAAATATCTCCATTCCCAGCAGAAATTAAACTCTAGGCATATTAAATGGGTCGAATTCATTCAGTCTTATACCTTTGTCCTTAAACACAAGAGAGGAGTTGAGAACCGAGTCGCCGATGCTTTGAGTAGAAGGGTCCACTTGTTGAATGTTATGAAAGTTGAGGTTATCGGATTTGATCAGATGAAGGACCTATATCCAGATTGCCCGGATTTTGCTCCCATTCTTCAGAGCTTAGGCAAATATCCGAATCCTGATAATCAAAATTATATTGTGGAGAATGGATTCTTATTTTACGATCGTCGCCTATGCATCCCACGCTCATCTCTTAGGGATTTCCTCGTATGGGAAACACATGCAGGAGGCCTTAGTGGTCATTTTGGGAGAGATAAAACCATAACTATGGTTGAGCATCGATTCTTTTGGCCCTCCCTAAAGCGAGACGTAGCAAGTATAGTTTCTCAATGTCCTGTATGTGCTCTCGCTAAGCAGGTAAAGCAGAACACCGGCCTCTACACCCCACTACCAGTCCCTCAAAAACCCTGGGAGGATGTGAGCATCGACTTTGTGCTAGGGCTTCCGAGGACGAACAAATGCCATGATTCCATCATGGTGGTTGTAGATCGTTTTTCGAAGATGGCTCATTTCATCCCTTGCTTTAAAACTTTGGATGCGTCTCATGTCGCCCAATGATTTTTCAATGAAGTAGTGCGTCTCCACGGTCTTCCAAAAAGCATAGTGTCGGATAGAGATGTCCGATTCACTAGCTACTTTTGGAAGACCCTTTGGCATCTTTTGGGGACAAAGCTTAAGTTTTCCACGGCTTTTCACCCCCAAACTGATGGACAGACCGAGGTCGTAAATAGGAGCCTCGGCAACCTATTACGGTCATTGGTGGGAGACAACCTCACGTCTTGGGATTCTGTCATTCCGCGTGCCAAATTTACTTACAACGCGTCAGTCAACCGTACTACCGGTCTGAGTCCATTTGAGATTGTGCATGGTCATCTCCCTCGTACCCCTACCGACCTTATACCTATGTTGCCGCATGCTAGAGTCTCAGATGACGGTCGTGAATTTGCGCATCATATTAGAAGTTTGCATGAGGAAATCCGTTCACGCATTATAAATAGTAATGCCTCATATAAACAATCCGCAGATTTGCACCGTCATTTTCGTGAATTTAAAGAAGGTGAAATGGTGATGGTGCGGACTAGGCCGAAAAGATTTTCTTCCAAACGGGCTACTAAGCTTCATGCTCGTAGTGCCGGGCCGTTTCTGATCCTCAAACGAGTTGGGGAAAATGCCTATGCCGTTGACATACCCTCCTCGTGGGGAATAAGCAATACTTTCAATATCTCAGATTTCGTGACGTTTAATGCCCCACCTCCTTCGTCTAATAGCCACGTTCTACCCTCGGACTTTCTGGTGAGCGAGTTTGACTTGTCCACTCACCCATCACTACCCTCTGGCTGGCATGAAATCATAGAGGAAATACTGGACGAAGTAATCACCTTCACCAAAGGTGGAACGGTGCAGAAGTTTCTTGTTCGTTGGCAGGGCAAGGCATCGATGGACGACACGTGGATTACGGAGGAAGACCTGGCTCGCCTGCGCCCCGACCTACTGACCCCGCTTGAGCTTTCAGATGTCTACTCAACGGAGTCGAGTTCTCCGCACCCTGGGGGAATTGATGGCGAGGACGCCAACACTTCAGCATCGAACGCGTCACCACGGTCAACTGGAGTCAACACGCCCGCTATGGACCACGGTCAACCGGAGTCAACCAAAGTCAACATGCCACAACCGTCGATAAGCATGTCTCCACCCACGCACGTCCCTACGCGCGTAATGACATGACGCCAGAGGCAGATCCACAACTGCCCTTTGGCGTGACACGACGCACTTCTTTATTTTCTCGTCTTTATTTTCTCGTCATTTTCTCTTTCCTACAAGGCCTATATATAGGCCATTGTTTTCAAGAAACATAAGGCAATCATAATTCAAGAATCCAGTTTTTGTTTAACTCTTCTTGGAGGATTGCCCAGCCTCCCCTATCTTCCACCTTCCGAACCCTAGTCCCCGTCGCTGCCGCCGCCACCGCTGACGCCACTACCACGGCCTTGCGACGTCGGCCTCCCCTCTCCTCTCTATTTATCTCCAAGGGGGCCACCCAGACTGCCTGCGCCACCATGCGCCACCCGCGCTTCGCCCACGCGCCGCCTTCGCGCCGCCCGTGCGCCGTTCTCACGCCGCCCGTGTACCGTCCGCGCGCCGCCCTCGCCTGCCCCAACAGCCTTCGCTAGGGCCGTCCGAGACCGCACTCCGGCTGCCCCTGTCCGGACGCCGTCGGTGCTTCAAGCCGCGCGCACTGCGCGCGCTCAGGTGCACTCCGCCGCACTCTGCGCACCCTTCGCGCGCTTCGCGCGCGCGGGTGTTCGCCCACGCTTGATGCTGCACCCACGACAATCGCCCTTGACCGGGGCCGTTCAACGCCCAGAACATCCAGCCTCGTCCTCGTCCAGTGGGCCACTCAACGCCTGGATTCGCCTAGCCTCGTCACGTTCAGAATTGCCCGCAACCTCTTCACGCATTGCGATGCTGATGTACGCCTGAACTCTTTGGTGTCGACGTGTTCTCCGTCCAGTGTTTTCTCAGGAAGTTTCCACCGCCGTCGGAATCTGAATTGGTTTCGATTCTCTGCTTCTTCAACCTACCTCTCGAGTGTTTCCTCGCGACGCGAGTTCGACGTATTGATTTTGTTGCTTAGGCATCGTCGTGGTGCGGGAAGACAGAACTCCCGCCCTCGATAAGGGTCGGAGCTACACCACCAGATTTTCATCGGTTTTAAAGTCCGGATCCGACCGTGAATTTCTGTGGATTGTATTATCCCTCACGCCTATCCTACCCCTAGTCCTGTCGTCCCGCCCTTCTTCGCCTACCCCGTAGCCGTCCTACGTCAAACTCATTTGAAGCCTAGGATTTTTGGTTGTACTGCATTTGTTCATGAACAGAGATTGGTGGGCAAATTCAGACCTAGAGCACTAAAATGTGTGTTTGTAGGATATTCTTAAGGAAATAAGGGATACAAATGTTAGGATCCCATGTCTATAAGATTCTTGGTATCTGCAAATGTAACGTTTGATGAAATAGAGAGGTTCTTCAAAGATCAGTCGGATGACCAATCATCCTCTCCAAATGATGTATTTAGAATGGAGATTGCACACAATCATCTGGTAACTGTTCATAGGGACATGTCCAAGAGATTACACATCGTTTAGTACCCGGAGAACAAGATGAACGCAAAGCTAATAATAAAATACCAATTGGTGTAGAATAAAACAATGTTGTGTCTGCAAATGAATTGCCAATGTAAGTTGAATTGAATCAAATTTTTGTGGAAACTATTTCTGAAGGTGACAATAATCACGTGAAAATTGTACATCCAGATGATGATGCTGGCTGGCCTATTGCATTGAGGAAGGGAAAGTGGGCATACACTCATGACATAAAGTATCCACTCTACAATTTTGTGACATACAATCACCTTTCTCCAAAGTTTCAAGCATTCTTGACAGAGCCACAATCCACTATTATTCCTAAAAATGTACGAGAAGCCTTAGCTGAAGAAAAGTTGAAGAAGGAAATGGATGTTGAGCTGGAAGCACTTATTAAAAGTGAAACTTGGGAGATAGTTGACCTTTCAAAAGGAAAGCATCCAGTTGGGTGTCGACGAGTGTATACAATAAAGTATAGAGCTGATGATTCATTGGAAAGGTATAAATCCACGCTTGTACCTGAAGGTTACATATCATGTTATGGAATTGACTATGATGTGACATTTGCCCCAATGGAAAAATTGAATATTGTTCGTGTATTAATTGCAATATCAGCATGTTTTGGCTAGAAGTTGTACCAATATGATGTAAAATTGCATTTCTGCATGATGATTTGGGCGAAGAGATTTATATGCAGCCTCCTGCAGGTTACTATTGTCAATTGCCGAGTCATAAAGTTTGCAGGCTGAGGAAGAATTTATATGGTCTCAAGCATATAAATTCTTATGCTTGAGACATAAGAATTTATTCGCGAAGTTTTCTCAGGCTCTAAAGAATATGTGGTACACACAAGTTAATTGTGAAATCACCTCTGTCTGGTGGTATTACAGTTCTTCTTATGTACATAGACAATATAATCATTACTGGTCATGTTGTGGAAGAAATGAAATCCATAGGTAATCGACTAGCTGAAGTATTTGAACTAAAATCACTCGGACAACTAAGGTATTTTTATGGGTATTAAAGTATCTTACTAAAAAGATGCTATCTTTATTTCCCAGCAAAAGTACATCCTTGATTTGTTGGAAGAGACAGGAATAAGTGGTTGTAAGCCATCTTCTACTCCATTTGAACCTAATACAAGGTTGGGATTACGTGAAGAATCAGCTCGTAAAAACAAGGAGAGATACCAGAGATTGGTTGGAAAGCTCATCTACTTGAATCATACAATGCCAGATATTGGATTTGCTGGTGGACTTCCTAGACAGAGTCCCGGAGACGCATTGACAGGAAGCATACAGAGTGTTATCCTACTTGAAAGGTACTGCAGGATATGGACATGTTCAAGAAGGGGTGTGATATGAACTTGGAGATATATACGGACTCAGATTATGGTGGTTCTCTCATTGATCAACATTCTACTACAAGATGTTGTGCATTTCCCTGGGAAAATCTGATTACATGGAAGAGCAAGAAGAAACATGGAGTTTGATTATCAAGTGTTAAGACTGAATACAGGGCATTGAAAGAAGGTATATGATAGAGCACGCCAGGCCACTTCATTGGAGACGTCTTTGGAGCCACCATCATCGTCATCGACGGCCTCACCATTTTGCATCCCACCCGACCAACACGCCAAGCCGAAGGAGAAGACATCTGGGTTCAAATACCCCGGGTGAAAGCACATCCATGCGTTCGAATGTCTTGATTTTCATTAGTGTGTGCTTGTCAGTTGAGTGTTTATTGTGTTCGTGTGTTTGTTTTTGTCGTGTCTTTACCCATGTTTGTCGTGTCATGTTGTGCTCATCATGTGTCATGTGGTTTTGTCTTTATGTTTTTGCTTCCTTGTTTTGGTTGTAAAGAGACCCCCATGTATAGGGGTCCTAAATGAACCCCTTATTGGGGCTACCTAAGGAGCCCATCTTGACCACCGCCCCCTCCACCCGTATACGGCAGAGATGGGCGCCCTAGGTCGATAGACCTGGAGTTATCATTTATGGAAAGCTATGTGGGCCCTAGGTCTCCTATAAGAAAGGAGAAGAGAACAATGAGTAAAGTAGAAGGGAAGACAAGGGGTTCAGACATCTCTGGCCGTCACCACGGCCCGTCGCTGCCAGGACCAGTCATCGTCGCCCTTCGTACATTTGGTTGGGTGACTCCCTAGCGCCCGGCGAGTGCAACACCCTAAGTCACGTGCCGCGCCATGAACCCTATCATGTGACCAAGCGTATGAACCAACACGACGACCACTAATGCCTTTGTGACGCGTTGGCCGAGAGTGCACCCCGCGACGCCTTCACAGCCCTCCCGTAGGGTGCAGGCCCTTTGACCCCTTCGATGGCAACCCCTTATGGCTCCACCTTGGGTCGACGGTTGCGCTGCCAGTGCTGAATGCCGCTGCTCTGTCAATGCCAATTGGACTTCAAGCGAGACTGCACTGGCTGCCTTGAACACCCGACTCTCTCGCCACACGCTGCGCTCATGGTGCATGTGTCCGTTGAGCCGCCTATACCCCCACTTCCTGAGGGGTCCATCAAGCCACATTGTCACAAGTTGGTTCACTAGCTGCGTTTGCTTCTAGTGCCGAGTTATGTCTAGAACTGGCATCAGCCGCATGTGCGTCGTGGGCATCATGTGGCTCGACACTAGTAATTCTCAACTTCACCCGCAGCCACTGATGTCGCTGCCTAAAGCTGCCTTAGCCGTATTGAGCCCCAGGCTCGTGCCATGCCCCAAGTTGTCGGTGCTGCCGCTCGAAACTACCACTACCTGATGGAGCACGCCAGCTTGCTCCCTCAGAGACGCCTTCAGCACCGTCATTCTCGTCATCGACGGCCCCCCCTGTTAGCGTTCCAGCGACTGGCCCGCCAAGATGAAGAGGAGACGCCAAGGGCTTTGATGCCCCAAGTAAAGCACGTCCGTATATCTGATTGTTTTGATTTTCGTCGGTACGTGCTTCATATGTTCTGTGTTTAATCGTGTTCATGTGTCCGTTTTCATCGCGTCCGTAACCGTCTTCGTTGTGTCGTGATGTGTCCATCGTGCGTCCATACCCGTCTTTTTACGTTCTCTTTATTTTGCTTTTGTTTGGTTGTAATAGGGGCCCATTATATAAGGCCCCTTAATGAATCCCTAGGACCTCCCTAGGACCCATTATATAAGGCCCCTTAATGAATCCTCCCCTCTCTTAATGGACCTCCCTAGGACCCATTTTGACTTCCCTAGTCAAGAGAAGAGGTGCCCTAGGAAGAGCAGACCAGATCGTAGAATTGAGTTTTCGTTCAGAATTCGGGTTCTCACCTTGAACAGGAGAGAAGAGGAGAATGGGTGAAATAGAAGGTGGCACAAAGGATGAAGTTTGAGGAATATCACGTTGTTGAAGACAACCCCCCCTTACGAGACTGCCTGGGTTGAACTACTGCTGGACCGACTCACCTTCGAGTGTCCTAGCCAGCATAGGGTCATCCGATTCAGCCGTCGACTGTGGACTTCCCCGCCAGAGTCGACTACATTACGTCTGCCGACCTGCCCATCGCCTAGGCTGTCCGGCTCTGCGGTCAGCGATCTTCATTCTATTGATCGCGCACGCCCCAGCAAGACCCCTGCAAGACTGCCGCAATTGAACTGACGTTGGACCAGCTCACCTTCGGTCGAGTCAAGTCTGAGTGTTACTCTCCCCCCCCCCCCACACCAAGAGGCTTGGTCGACTCAACTCTAAGCCGAATCACTCTAATGTCGGAGGAGGCCCTGCTGCTCGGATAGTGCTCGCCAAAATCACTGTCGCCCACACTTATTCAAGCTGTCGCTCTCTCTTTCACCTCGACTCAGTATACCGCCTACGGCTCCTGTGCCGACCCCTCTTCGGCTCATCTCTACCCGCAACCCGCACCGGGTGCTGATGATTTTCTCCGTGTGAGCAATAAAACGAGTATCCACCTTATTTGAAGAAGAGAATCGTGTTGATAGAAGGGAAAACGCCTGAAAGTAGTCCAGTTGATCTATCTCTTTATGCTTCTCGCAGTGCAGGGAATCATCACGGTAGACGAAATTCAGAGTTTTTTCTATCTAATCCGTACTTTCTCGATTGTTCTCTGGTTTTTTTTGCTTAACCAGAGTGTATAGTGCATTCTTGCCGCTTGGTTCTTCCCGATAATCCGGGATATGTCCGAGAAGATGGACGATCAAGGACGGGAGAAGAAGTGAAAAGAAGAAGGAAAATCAAGGACTATATTGAAGAAATAACTCCAGCTGAAGAGTACATCAGTTGAGGAAGTCAGTACAGTTTTGAAATCTGGGTGATGATCCTTTGTAAGTTATTATTTAATCTTTGTATGATTATAGAAGTCGGCATTGTTGATGCCTGTCAGAGATCCTCCTCGTCTTCATCATCATGATCTCTCTTCATCCATCTCTCTCTCTCTCTTCTTCTGTATCGCGCTCTCTCGTTCCCACCATCTCTCTCACCACACCCATCTCCTTCTATCTCTTTCTCTCTCTATTTCCATCTCTCTCTTCCCCTACATCTCTCTCTCTACCTCTCTCTCTCGTTCCCTCTCTCTCTATCTCCATCTCTCTCTTCCCTACATCTCTCTCTTTCCCTCTCTCTCTCTATCTTTATCTCTCTCTACCTCTTTCTCTCTCTTTCCCTTTCTCTCTATCTCTATCTCTATTTATCTCTACCTCTTTATCCCTCTTCTTGTCCATCTCGCGTTCACTTTCTCTCTCTACCTCCATGTCTTTCTCTCCATCTCCTCCATTGCTGTCTCTCTCTCTTATCTCTCTTGAAACACGGGATTTTGTGTAGAGTGTGGATGTCGCGGTTGAAACCACGATAGAATAACTGAAATAACAATTAAAAACATTATGTATAAAATCATGGAATTAGAGCTGGAGGACGAAAATTAATAGGGAATTTGAACAAACGAACATATCTGAACGGAATTCCATTACGATATCTGTCCAGAGCAAAATATTTGTAATTTGCCTCATTCGTCCCTGTTCCGCTATCTGCATGATTCCATCATTCTTCCATTGTGTCATTCGTCTATTGACGTAAACGGAACGGAACAGATGTCCTTGTGACGGAAAATGAACGTCCTTGAACTCGCCCCCTTCTACACCGCTTCTTACGAACCCTTCGTTGCTCTTCCCCCCCTTTCTTCAAACCCTTCGGCGCTCTCTCCCCCTCCCCCCCCCTTCCCCTCTTCTCATGAACCCTTTGGCGCTCTTCCCCTCTCCCCTCTCTCCCTACACACACCCCCGGCGTCTATCGCCGCTAGCAGTTTTCTCTTCCCCTTCGTCGCTGTGGCCTTGCCCCCTCTTCAACCGGACACTCTCTCCCCCTTTCTGTATCTGACCCCTCTCCCTCTCTCAGTCTGTCCCTTCTCTTCCCCCCGAAGCATCTCTTCCCCTCTCCGTGGTTGCCACATCTCTCCCTCTGTCTATCTCTCGGCTCTCAAACTCTTCATGGCCCTGCGGATCTTGCTGTGTTGAACACCATATTCTCGCAATGCCAGATGAAGCCGTGAATCCAGATGAATCAGGTTTAAGATTTTCCTTCTAAAATAACCAGCCACAATTATAAGGGCTGTTTGTTGTAAGAGCAAGAGAGGTGCATCTTCTTTTCAGGTATCATCTATCGGCATTGAGTCCAAACTCTTTATTTATTTTTTTTTGCTCCCTTCATTTGTTCGAACAAGATCAAGATCTTGACCCCGGATTGGTGCTTGGGCCTCGGTCTTTATACATCAAATTAGTTTCTAGTCATCTCCTTCAGAATTTAGACTTTTGATGGGATGTTATGGGATGGTGCTTGTATTTTCGGTAGAGCATGTACACTGATTAGAAGTTAATTATATGCAGGTGATTGTTGGATATTTGCTCACTGGATCTTTGATTGGGCCTGGTGATCTGAGATTCTATCAATTTATACATATGTTTGACATTTTGAATACACAACAGATAGTGCTCTGGTTTTGTATAGCTGTTTATGTTGGGTGTAGCTGTAGATGTTGTTCTGATAGTTTAGTTGATCTTGTCCGAAATGATTAGGTATTGCTAGTTGCTTATATTATTTTGTAGCTGTTGATGTTATTCTAATAGTATAGTTTATTTATGGGAAAATGCTTTGGTGTTGCTAGCTGTTTAAATTTTGTGTAGTTGTATATGTTATTCTGATAGTTTAGTTGATCTGCTCCGAAATACTTTGGTGTATCTGTTCGAAATGCTGGAGCTGTAGATGCTAATTTAGTTGATCTGCCCTAAAATTCATTACTATAGAAGTTGTCATACTGGCGTGGCTGAGGTTTGGTGATAGTTTTTTTGATCTACACCGATTATAAATGTGTTGGTATGATGTCGCTATTTATATACGGTGTAGCTGTTGATGTTATTTTGATTGCTGTGGTGATCTGCTTTGGTGTAACTGCACATATTAATTAGTTGATCTGCACGAAAATACTTTGGTGTAGCTGTGCATAGTTGGTGTTGCTATAGATGTTAGTTGAGTTGAGCTATGCTGAAATGATGTGGTCTTGTTGTTTATATTTAGTGTACATGTAGATGTTTTATCATTTTAAATACACGACGAAGTTTTTGTTACTTTTCAGATAAATTTGGACATTTTTCCAAAAAAAAGTATATCCTCAGAAATTTAAGTGTAATATGGAGTCTAGTGTCGACAATGTGCCACAAAAGACAGATGACGTTGTGCCAGCAGTGGGGCTGAGGCTGAGGTTAGGAACGACCGTCAAGGTTGGAGTCAAAATTCAAGGAAGCCACCTGGAGCCAAAATCTTTGAGTACTTCACGATAGTTGAAGACTCAAAGTACATAAGTGAATTGTGATGTGTGATCAGCCCTATAGTTTAACGTTATCTACAATGGCCTAAAGATGGGAGCACAAATGTTTTTTGGCAACATCAGCTGACGGTTCATCGGAAGATACATGATGAACTGAAAGGTATACCTTCTTCACAATGTTCTGTTGCATAAGTGTTTTCCAATTTGTCATCGATGATGCAATACTTCACCAGGGTCAATCCGAAGGTGGAAAGACAAGAAATTCTATGGCTTATTGCCCGTAGTGCATTGCCTTGGTCCTTTGTTGATATCGAGCAATTCCAACGGGCATGGAGATTCAGAGCTCAGTCCACCATAAAGATGTATGGACGATGGGCTATTAAGGAGACTAGTAGGACAGTGTGCACCCAACTAAAAGTAGCCATAGCAAATAGGTTTAATGACATCCACCATGTGGCCTTCGTGGTAGATGCCTGGACTACTCCAAATGGCTATTCGAAGTTAGGCGTAACCAGCCAGTGGGTCGATGCAGAATGGAAGCTTCAAGAACAAGTACTTAGCCTACGTCGTATCAAAGACAAGCACGACAGGGAGATGATGAGCGGACTCTTCATTGAGGTCGTAGAAGATTTCAACCTTCAATCGAAGGTGTGATAAACATTCCAATAGCAACTTGGTATCACTGATAATTATTTTAGCATATGTATCTCAATGTTGAATAACATGCAGATTTTTACTGTCACCACCAACAACGCTGCAGACAACACGAGTATGATGCACTGCCTGGTGATAAGCTTGCGTGCTACGAATCCAGATTTCAGTAGCAGTCGACATGTGCCATGTGGTGCACATGTCTTGAACCTGATTGTGTAGGCGGGTTTAAAGAGCCTCTATGCGACACCCAAGGAAACAGAGATGACTGTGTTTGGCGAAGTCAGAGATTCCATTGACACATCGTTTGGATGCACTTGGACCTCCCTAAGGGAGGCAATGGCCCAAGTTTGTGAACTAGTGAAGGTTATTTCTTGCTCCTCCCAAAGGAGGGCAGACTACAAGTAGATATGCAAGAGTTTCTAATGTAACACAGCGACCAGCTCTAGGAGGTTCGTGTTCCACCAAAGAAGGTCGAAATAAGAATGCAATGAAATAGAAAGTAGTGATGTGAATATTTTAGAAAAATTCAATGAGAAGTATGGCGGAAGTCAGATGATCCGAGATGAAATTCAATTAGACGATACTGGACAGGTTATGTCATGGTTAAGGCTCCCAATGACTCGAGTGTTTGATTAACAAGCCGACGTGATGGGGAACGTTCACAGTCTATGGGCGTCCTCACCCTCAAACTGATCCAGTAACAAACTGATCCAGTATCGAAAAAGGAAATCTTAACTCAATTTTGGTGGCTACGCCTAAATTCACGTTAAGTTCACTCGTAGTGTTGAGCAATTTAGAGATCAACACTAAAAGAGATAAATAATGTTGTATATGTTGGGAGGAGAATACGTAACCTATGGGGTCGGAGCAAAGGGTCGAGAGAGAATCAAGTTGCTGCATAATCAAAGTTGATCCTGGCACGATAGGATTCCAAGAGCGTAGCGTGATTGCATGTAGAGTGAAGTGTAACTGATATCGTGACCAGACTGAGGAAGATTCGAAGCACCAGCATGAGTGAGTGGTGAAACACCAGCCGGGTCTGCAGAATTGGTTTGTGCAGGCCTGGAGCTCAGTTGTTCGAGGAAGTTTGAGGTTGTATCCAAACTGGAGGACTCAATGAAGCCCAAGTCATGATCTGGAGGTGTCGTCGTCGAGGAGACCCCTAGAAGGAAGTAGTAGAACCCCCACCGTTGAGATACGACAGATACGGTAGAGTGGCAGGCTTAGGAAGATGGGAGTTTTTCACAGCAACACAAGTTTGATAAATAGCCGCGGCTCGGTGAAGGGAGAGTGGAGAATCCGCATGACGAAACCAGGAAAAATAGGCGGTGAATGATGATGTTGATTCTCCCGGTGATGATGACGGTGGAGAAGACGTCGTAGAAAAGATTTCAGGGTGACACCTTCGAGCTTGATTGTTGGAATCTGATGATGGCTGTGAAAACGCCGAAGACAGGAGCAAGTGAGGAAGTATAAAGACGGTCGGGGAGGACTGACCGTCGGGTTGAGCGATCCTCAGACCGACAAGTATACCAGATCGGAGGGAACACTATAGCGGAGTTTGTCGAATTAATGGAGAGGAATGTCCGCAAGCGGTTTGCACTTTTTGATAACAAGGCACCCAGCACCATCGCAACACAGATCTACCGTTGTCGATTGGATATCAACACTAGACTTTGAATAGTGACGATCCACGATGGGCGAGAGCCGGTGAGGACAGATTACCGTCGCAGTACGAATTAATCGTGATGATTACGCTGGCCGTAAGATCATACGGATTGTCAAAGGCCTCTAATAAGCAGCTTTCACAAATTCTTCAACGGTTGAAATCTCCACTTAGCACGTCAGAATCTTAGAGTTACAACAAAGTCAATGGATAGCCACTGTTGCACGAGTTCAATCAACAAGGAAAATATGTCCGCTGGTCACTCAATCTGCAATCGGATTATCTTGAGATGGAATGGTTGGATCTGCTGACGGAGTCTTGAAAATTCCAGATGCAATCTGAGAACAAAGAAGAGAAAACACCACGAAAAGGAAGTCAAAAGCAAAACGATGGGAAAAAAGAGAAAGATAACTGCTACAAACAACTGATGTGGATTTTCAAAAAAACAAGCATGACATCCCATGTCCTCTTCTCCCCATCTTATAGAAGGGAAGTGGCAATTGTGGGTGGTGCAATCAGGCCCCCTTTTAAGGGGAAAGCCTATTGGGGTTCCCTTTAAAAGGGCTCTTTTGGGGGGAGAAGAAAGTCCAACCTGGATTTCCTCCCCCTAAAAATGGCACAAAAATAAATTAAAAAAAATGTACAAGAGGCTGGTGCTCATGCAGGAGGGGCCTCCCAATAGTCCAACATCGATGAAAATGAAAATTACATAAAGACACACGACACGAAGCGAGACAACGACATCGCTTCTCAAACCTGATAGTGGAACTGTAGATTCTTCATGTCAGCTCGGGCCCCATGACGTGGCTGGCGACGGGTCGGGACACGATCGACTAGATGGTCCTCCATCAATTTCGTGATGCCAAACAACAATAAGGTGCTGATGGACTGTCCAACAAGGTGGAGCTGGACGTACACTATGATGCGAGGTGCCATAGATAAGCGAGACGATCTTGATCACATGGGGCATGTGCTCATTCTGACGAGCACAAAGAATTATAGCTTAGAGGTAGATGAGTCGCTGATGTTGGAAGATTTTTTCAAAATCATAGAAGTCTTTCTCGAAGTAAAAAACTTCATGAGTAGTTCCAAGGTTGTTACTACAACAATGGTGCTCGTTGTGATCAAGATTGTATCGAACCACCTCAACGATGTCAAGGACCGATTTGACAAGGATGGTATTTTGGCCGTCATGGACATGTTACAAAACTTATAGACAGAGTCCATCTGGGATGCATGCATGGCCATGAAGTTTAAGTTTGCAAATACGAGAGTATCATACGCCGCAATGAATTCATCACAGCAGCAACGCTTCTTGAACGAACACAAAAAATGGCTCTTATAGATCCTCGAACCCTTGAACACTGCACAATTGGATTAAGGCGAGACTGGAAGAATAATTAATAAATAAAATATAAGGAATATTATTTTCTCTATCCTTCCCTCCCTCGTTCTTTCTCCCTCCCTCCCTCTCTATATCTCTCTCTCTCCCTTCCTCTCCCTCTCTTTCTCCTTCCCTCCCTTGTTCTCTTTCTCCCTCCATCCCTCCCTCTCTCTCCTCTCTCTCTACTCTCCCCTCTATTTCTTTCTCCCTCTCTCTCTCCCTCCCTCCCTACCTCGTTCTCGCTCTCCCTTCCTCCCTCGTTCTCTCTCTCCCCCCCTCCCTGTTCTCTCACTCCCTCCCTCCCTCTCTGTCTCTCCCCCTCCCTTCCTCTCCCTCTCCCTCTCACTCCCCTTTCCTCCCCCAATTTTTCTCTCTCCTCTCCCTACTCTTTCTCCCCCTCTCTCTCTCACTCTCTCTCTCTCTCTCTCTCTTGCTCTCTCTCTCCCTCCCCCCCTCCCCCCTTCTCTCCCTCCCTCCCTCCCTCATTCTCTCCCTCCCTCCCTCCCCCGTTCTCTCTCTCCCTTCCTTCCCTGTTCTCTCTCTCTCCCTCCCTTCCCCTTCTCTATCTCCCTCCCTTCCCCTTCTCTATCTCCCTCCCTCCCTCTCTCTCCTCTCCCGTCCATTTTGTTCTCTGTCTCTCTCCCTCTATCTCTCTCTCAGCCTCTATCTCTCTCTCTATCTCTCTGCATCTTCTCTCTCTCTACCTCCCTATATAGATCTGGATCGTCCTGGACATGCACGATGGATGGGAGGGGACGAATTTTGTCCTGTTTGATGTCAAGAGTTAGTTTAGGGATAAAGGATGGGATGGCTTTTCCTTCCAAAGCTTCGAAAACCGTCCCCTCCAATCTTCCGTGGATGATTTTTTGTCCCATCTGGGGTAAAAACCGTCCCCTCCCTCGTCTAGGATGAAAAAATCAAGTTAAATTTAGTAAGTTAATAATTGTTTTTAGAACAACAAGGTGGCCACCGGCCCGCCCTTATTTTTTTGTTTGTCTTCGAAGGAAGAAAAAGGCTGACAAGGCGACCAGGGTTACCGCAGCTGCAGCCACCCTCCTCCACCCCCTCCGGTTCAACCAGCCTTCCACGGGAGGTCATCGGTGGTATTCATTTCACCGACGACCGCATCGTCGGAGATCGCTTCCCCGAAGGACGTCTCGAAGATTGCTTCCTCATCGTCGGAGATCGTTTCCCGGAGGTATGTACATGATTTGTCTTTCTTTCCATCTTCATCTGTATAATCTATCTTTTTGCATAAACTCTCCCTCTCTTTCTCTTTGTATTCTATCTCCATGTTTGATCTTCATATCTCTCTTTTTTGTTCATTCTGTCTTATTTCATCTCACTTTGTCATCTTCTCTTAAGTATACCCGGTTATTTCATCTTTCTCTGTAATTTTCTTCCCTTATTCTTATCTATTTTGCTGATCTCTCTATATCTTTCTCTCTCCAGTCCATCCTCGTGTTTGATTTAAGTCTTTCTCTTCCTACGTTTAGTCTATGTCTTACTTCATCTCTCTTTGCCCTTGATGGAGGACCATCGTGCCGACGAAAACCTGATGATGACGACGACATCAGCCGGACGACCGACGACGACTCGCCAGCAGCCACGTCGGACAGCTCGTGCCGACGTCCGCAACCCGGGGTTTAAGTACTCCGGGTAGGTTCGAACAATTTATGTTTTTTCTATGTGTATTTTCTTTGCATTTCGAATTATGGATTGGGCCAGTATCGTAGGGCCCATCCTCGTCTTTATTTTCATTTTAAGATTGTATTTTGATTTTTTAAGGAGAGGTCGAACCACGTCTCATGACGGTTCAACCTCTCCCCACGTCTCCTTGGCACCCCTCCTCCCTATATAAGGGGAGGGCATGCCCAAGGGACTACTTGGAAGTTTTTGAATTGAAATTGTTTCAAGAATCTTCCCCCTACCGTAGTCGTAGCGTAGGGGGTTAGGCTAGCCCCACCTCTTCGTCGAGACCACTCCGAGGAGTAGAGCCCACGTCCTGTCCGTCGAGATCACTCCGGGCGTGACGTGTTCAACCGTACCGTCGAGATCACTCCGGTACGTTGAAGATTTTCAAGAAGCTGTTGAAATCAAGAATCGAGAGAGCACCCATCGAGATCACTCTGGGCGTGCTCGAAGGTTCGCGACGACTCACGCGCGCTGCATTCGGGAAACCATCTCCAACGAGGAGACCCCCCTGCGCCCCACCAAGAACTCCCCACGCCAGGTTCTTGGCTCTCCCCATCCCCCCCCCCCCCCCCTTCTCCTTCATCCAGCCCATCTCGCCCACATTTCCTTGGACGCCACCCCTTCACCCTCGCTTCTTGATCATCTAACCCCATTTCTTGATCTTTCCCGCCGATTCTTGAACGCCACCCATTCTCATCCCCCGTTTTCTTGAAATTCTTGATCGCCCAACCGCTCCCCCGACCCTTTCTTGATCGCCCTTTCCCTTCCCCTGCCCTTCTTGATCGCCCAACCACCTCTTCTTGCCTTTCTTGATTGCCATCCCCTACCCTGCCTTTCTTGATCGCCCACCCTCCTTTCCCTTCGTTTCTTGATTCCCAACCGCCTCCTCTTGCCTCTCTTGATCGCCCACCCTCTTTTCCCCATCGTTTCTTGATTCCCAACCGCCTCCTCTTGCCTTTCTTGATCGCCCACGCTCCTTTCCCCATCGTTTCTTGAATCTTCCTCTTCACCCTCATCGTTCTTGACCATTCCCCACCATCTTCCATCGTTCTTGACCATAACCACCCCATTCTTGCATCACCCTTTGGCTTCCTCCCCCCCTTTTCTTGATTCGACCGCCACTTGTCCCATTGCCACCGCCCGAACCCGATTCCCGACCACCCGCATCATCGCCGCGTCGGGGGACCCGCTTTGTGCCGCGACCCCACGCCGCGCCGTGGACCCATTCCGCGCCGCGACTCCCGCGCCGCGCCGCGGCTTCGCCAGCGCCGCGGACTCGCGCCCAGCCGTGATCCGACCGTGCGCCGCGAGTTCGCGCCCCGCCGCGGGTCCGCCAATCGCCACGGTTCTGCCGCACTCTGTGGCTCCACGCCGCGCCGAGGCTTCGCCCCGCGTCATCAACCCCCCTGCGCCGCCGTTGTGCCCTATAGCGTGGCTCTGCGCCACCGCCACTGCCAGTTGCGACCGGTGCCGCCCCGTCACTTGCGTCAAGCCACGTTGATCCCTCCCGGCATTCCGGCCTACGACAAGACGAATCCGTCCCCGGAACGCTATCTCTACGCCCGTCTTCGATACGCCGTGGACTACATATTTTAAGGTCAGCTCGTCTCCTCTCCCTCCTTAACCAGTATTATTACCTGTTCCAGTGCCGTCCTCCGCTATCGCATCCTCTGCCGCCACTCATCACTCGACAACGGATTAGGAACAGCCACTATTGTGGGAGCAGGACTTTCTTGAGGTAAACGGTCTGTCACTTGATCTTTAAATTCCGAACTTATCAGGGCCGTTAGACTCCCCTCTTGTCTAGACGTCTAGTGGTCTTGAGGGTCATTGGGAGTCTGACTTTCGGATCAATCTATTTGGTGATCGTCACCGTCCATCGCGTTATCTCCTTGTGTCTTAACTGCTCGATCATAAAATCTCATTGTGTTTGCATCATATCATCATTATTCCTGTGACGCGAAACGCGCCGCTCGATCCCGGCCGTCGGCGTTTCGCATCAGCCCTCCTCTGTTAAGTATATTGTTATTTCCTCTTTCTCTGCCATTTTTCTTCTCCTAATTCAATATCATTTGCTGATTTCTCTCTGACTTCCTCTCTCTAGTCCATCCCCATGTTGTATTTAAATCTCTCTCTTCCTACGTTTCGTATGTCTTAATTCATCTGTCTTTTTCCTCCTCTGTTAAGTATATCATGTTATTTGAACTTTCTCTTACATTTTTATTCTCCTATTTCCATCTCTTTTTCTGTTCTCTCTCTATCGTCCTATCTCTAGTCCATCCCCGTGTTTCATTTAAATATCTCTCTTCCTACTTTCAGTCTATGTCTAACTTCATCTCTATTGTCCTCCTTTGTTATGTCTAATTCTTTATTTAACCTTTCTCTGCCATTTTTCTTATCTTATTTCCATCTCTTTTGCTGTTCTCTCTCTATGTTCCTCTCTCTAGTCCGTCCCCGTGTTTTACTGAAATCTATCTCTTCCTACGTTTATTCTATGTCTTACTTCATCTCTCTTTGTCCTCCTCTGATAAGTCTAATTCTTTATTCGATCTTTCTCTGCTATTTTTCTTCTTTTTTTCCATCTCTTTATCTGCTATCTATCTATCTTCCTCTTTCTAGTCTATCTCCGTGTTTGATTTCAATTTCTTTCTTCTTATTTCCATTTTTCTTTCTTGATTTCTCAATCACTCAATCTTTCCTTTTCACATTTTTGCTTGTTATCTCTCAGAATTTTGTTATTCTTCCTTCCTCTCATTCTCCATTTCTCTCAATCTCTCTTTCTCTTGATTTCTATAGTTCTAAAGCTCTCACTCACTTTATACCTCAGCTTTCTTGGACTTAAGAGAAGTCCGCGCGGCATTGCTGAGCACGTCACTACCGCCACTACTTAGCAGGGGAAATATAATTCAAGTGTAGCCACCTGAGCTTGTGCGTATTTGTCGTTGACCCAAAACAGGTACATATATATTAATTGGTCATATATATATATATATATTAATTTTTCAATTTGTCGTATATAGCAATTTGTTAGTTACATATATATCAATTTGTAGCATGTGTTATGTGAAACGTGTAAGAGTCAGCCAGAACTTTTTTGATCCATCGATCTATTGTTTGTTCAAAAAAGTTGTGCTTAATTATCAATGGTCCTCACTAAATGGGACTGACAACATGGAGAAGAAGAAATGGGTTCTTTCCACCCACCCTCCTTCACATATGCACTACTGTAATGGATCCATCAGTCCATTCTACTCAGTGACCTAGGATTCGATCAGTCCATTGAGTAAACCTGATTGATGGATTGTTTGATCTGATTGCAAAAGAGTCCTTCAATTGATTAACTGTAATACAACATCATTACTTTCTGCATTGTTTTACTTCTATGAACTTAAAGTTCAGAAAACGCTTATTTAAATCGCCATTATTTTTTTATATTTGAATGTGTCTCTAGTGTGTGAGGACGATTCTGCGTCACACGCATTGTACAAATCATTGCATATCATGAATTAATTTGGTAGAGTTATGGAGTTCACATCTTCTACCACTTCAAAGTCAATGGCTAGGGCTACACCGTCAGTGTCCATGGATTGCTATCCCGTAGAGGTTGATGACAACGTCTCATCTCAAAGCATAAGACATAATTGGTGTAAAGTTTTAGATCATTTTGTTAAAGTTGGCCTAGACAAGTACAAGTGTACTCTTTGTCAAGCGTAGAACACTCCCCATAAGGTCATCAGCAATCGCAATAAAGATAAGAGCACAAACGTATTTTGGAGACATCTAGAGAAAGCACACTGTAAATTTCACGAAGAAATTAGGGGAGGCTCGATGAAGCAGAGAATTATTCACCACTAAGAATTTTTGTCCCACAAGTTGTACTTACGCGACATCAATGTGGTGCGTATAAAGGAGGAGTTTGTTAGGTTCATCTGCCACAACGATCTTCCTTGGCAACTTGTGAGGAAGAAGTCAGTCCAGAGATATGGGTCTACGGGACACAAGTGGTTGGGGACATTGCTAGTATGGATGCGGTCAAAGCAATGGCTGATAAGATGTAGAGAGAAGTCCAAGGAAAATTTATAGAGATGTTTGCTGACATCCACAGTGTCTCTCTTACTGTGGATGCTTGCACATCCCAAATAATCTCGCCCTTATAAGTGTCACTGTCCACTGGATTGACGCCGACTGGAAGCTCTGTGAGCTACTTCTTGATCTTTGACAAATCAAGGGATCCCAATGCGGCACCAACTCGGTGCGGATCATCATGGAAGTTGCATATGAATATGGCATCAAGTCGAAGCTTTGTGCCATCACTAAAGACAATGCGTCTAACAAAAAAATGTTGGTGGCCTCTGTTGTGGGTCAACTCAAGATCGTAAACCCGCAATCCACTATGGACCGACATTTACCATGCGGTGCCCATGTCTATGAGGTTACACTTTGAGGGTGATCTGAACTGTTTTAACCTTGTACAGCGGAACCTAATTCCATGGACGAAGAATTGACCAACTAAGGGAATGATTACTAATTTAATGAGATTAGATGGTCCAAGAATACCCAATCAAAGTTTATAACCAAAACAACAACATCACACAAACATTGAGAGCAAATCAATAATTATCACTAACCAATAACTATATCAAATCTAAGATGTAACAATGTACCTCTGATATGGAACCCAATGAGAAGGTTGATGTAATGTCGAATGACCTTGACTGACATTGATCTGCAGCTCTACTAACAGTACAAAAGGCAAAGGGAAGGCAGGGGAGATGGATATGAAGGCACATCAATAGAGCTGAGATGGAGAAGTGTAGATGAGAGAGTACAATTAAAGAAAATGATAAGAGTTGACGGGTTTGGTTAGGATGTTGATGAAAATGATCGTGACAAAAGAATGGGAGGAGAGGGTCATATGGAGAGTGTGTTAACTTTAATTATGTCTTTGTATATATTTTCTTTTTCTATATTCTCTCTTATGTACTGTATGGCTCATTCTGATAGGCCCAATATGCTGTAACCTATAATAGTACCCTATATAAGGGTACGTGGGTCTTTTGGGATTAGTATGTTTTTTTCCAGTGGACTCTCTCTCGTATGATCTAGGGCTTGAACGTCCTATGCTGGCTGCAAGTTCTTCATGGTATCAGAGCTTTAATCGTGAGCTGGTTGCAGCTAGGGCATCAACGGAGTGGTATTCTCTGTGTTCGTGACTACTTGATCTGATCCGGTAGGAGCTCACCATGTTCGTGGCCAGTTGGAGCTGCTCGCTTTGAGTGCTATCTTTGTCATTGAAGCAATCTTGGTTGAAGCTATCTTGCTCTTGGTTCTTGGTGGTTGGTGCTGCACGATTTGAGTTGTATTTGACTAGTCTTGCTCTTGGCCAGTTGGAGCCGTTTATGACATCTTGTTAGTGTTTGTCTGATTGTCTCTTAGTGGCGGGTGGTATCTTGGTTCAAGATATCTTGGTTCTTAATTGTTGAAGCTACCTGGGTTGTTGAAGCTGTCTTGGTTCTTGGTTGTTGAAGCTATCTTGCTCCTTGGTGGTTGGAGCTGCTCGTTCTGAGCTGTATTCGATTGGTCATGCTCTTGGCCAGTTGGAGCTGTTTGTGATGCTGTGTAAGTGTTTGTCTGATTGTCTTTGAGTGGTGAGTGGTATTTTGGTTGAAGTTATCTTGGTTCTTGGTTGTTGAAGCTATCTTGGTGGTTGAAGTTATCTTGATTGAAGCTGTGTTGCTCTTGGTTCTTGGTGATTGGAGCTGCTTGATTTGAGCTGTATTCGACTAGTCTTGCTCTTGGCCAATTGGAGCTGTTTGTGACGCCCTTTTTTGTCTGATTGTCTCTGAGTGGTGGGAGACTTACAGACATTTTGTGAACTGGCTAGATCCAGCGTAGGTGGCTCAGCACATGAGTCGGTTGACGATCTAAGTGCAACATCCTATGCGGTACCATCTATAAATCTACCTATTGTAGAGCCTTTACGATATAATGATAGAAACGTTGATCTGTGGGGTCAGATGGTCGAGCTTACTCTACTTGGTAGAGAGTTAAGTGATCACTTGATAACTGATGATGCAAACGTCCATGTATTCCTCTTGGCTAGTATGATGAAAGGTATGCTTCCGAAGATGTCCTTTTTGAAAACAGCCAAGCAAATTAGGGATTATGTCCAGAAGACAACTCTCAAAAGGAATGTATGACCTGGTTGTGAAGGCGTGGAGTATACAACATGGAGGTAGAACCGTGCCGGACTATGTGAGTGAGTTACAATCTATCTAGCTTGAATTAGATTACTATCAACCAATATTAAATCTAAATGAATGGGAGTACACCCCAAGAGACCGTATGTTTAAGTTTCTTATGGGTCTGAAAGCTGAATATGAGGTCTTGAGAAGGAAATTCTAAATCAAGAGAGAGTCCCTAACCTTGAAGAAGCTATCAATATCGTATTGGACAAGAAAAGCCCCTATCTACAGCTGAATTTGGGGACTACTAAGGAAGAAAATTTTCAGGTTTAATGGTTGATCAATGAGACAGATAACTTTAAATGAATAGGGCAAAACCCAAGCTGACAGTGCTCAAGGAATCTTTGATCCAACTCGGAAAGGTTGGGGAGGGAAATTTTATCAAAATAATGTAGTGTGTAATTATTGTAAATGAAGAGGCCATACAAAGATGAATTGTTGGGACTTGCAGGGCCAGCCTCCGAAGACCCATTCTTATTTTGTATCTAGTCTAGAAAGGCGCCAAGAAGAAGGAGAAACATCAATCTCAAATGCTACTAAGAATGAGTCCAAGAGAGGGGATGATGAGGTCAACTCCTTGAGGGAGGAACTAGAGAAGTAAAAGTCACTCTTTAGTTCTACGCCCATGGCCAACTTTTATCTTATATCTGGTAAGCATCTTTCTCCTGACCATATTTATATGGATTGGATCTTGGACTCCGGGGCCATAGGTCATCTGACTCCATATTGATCAAAATTTTGATCTTCACTGCAGGAGGTGAAATCTTATCTGTGATGGTTATAGGTGACGTGAAAATAGAGGCATTGGGAGTACTAAAAATGTTTTAAATGTTCCTAACCTCAAGGCCCAGTTGTTATCTCCTCAACATTTGGTCAATAATATTAATTGTGCACTAACTATTGCTTCTACTGGTTGTTTTGTGTATGACAAAGCAAGGAACCTAAAGATTTCTCCCTCTAAGGAGAGGAATGGCTTGATCTATGTTAAAGATGAAATGAAGGCAGGGACGATGGTGAATTCTCAAATGATGGAAGACAACAACAACAAAGGACTTAAAGATCTGAAAATTTTACATTCTCGTTTGGGACATCCATCTTTTGCATTGATGAAACAAATCTTTCCTGGTTTTGCAAAAGATATTAACATGTCAAAGTTTATTCGCGCGTCATGTCATCGCGCAAAACATAATAGGGCCTCATATAATAGACGGATAAAGCGAAGGAGAACTCCATTCTATCTTGTTCATTGTGATGTGTGGGGACTAGCACCCCTGTCCTCTCTTACAGGTGCGAGGTGGTTTCTTATCCTAGTGGATGACTGCTCAAGACTGACTTGGGAACATCTACTTAAGCCTAAGTCAGAAGTGATGAGAGTGATACAAGAGTTTTGTGTTGGAGTGAAGAACCTATTTGATATTTCTATTAAATTTTTTTATCTGATAGTGCAAAGTATTTCTTTAATGAGGCGTTGAATGCCTATTTGTTGACACATGAAATAGTGCAAGAGTCATCGTGTGTGAACACCCAACAACAAAACGGAGTAGCAAAAAGGAAAATTGGGCATGTGATTAATATTTTTAGGACTCTTTTTGATGTAATATGATGTCGGCCGGGATCGAGCGGCTCGTATTACGTCACAAGAATTATGATGCGATGACGTGAGATGTAATTCAATGCACGGGAAAATAGCGGATGAGCTGTAGAGGGAATCGGCGGATAACGGTGTCGGCCGTGCCGGTCAACGAGAGAAGAATGATCCCTAGATCAAACTCCCAAATGACCCGCGAAATCAACTAGACGTCTAGACAATGACAGCGTATGACGGCCATGGAGTGTTCGGCGTCTAGGCCAAAGAATATCCGTCAACCTCAAAGAATTCCTACACTCGACGATGGTGGCTATCCTATCCGTGAATTGTAATTAAAATAATGGCAGAGGACGCAATAGCGGAAGATGAGACTGGAAAAGATAATAATGCTTGTAAACGAAGGGGAGACGAGACTAACCTTAAGTCCCACTAATCCACGACGTCAAATCTCGTTCTGGCAGGTGATGTGGTGTAGATGGTAACGTGTTGGTAGACGACTCTGGCGTGATTGCTCGGACGTCGGACCGATGAGCGCAGAAGGTGATCAAGTCAACTGACCTTGGGACCACGGCAAAGGATGTGGCAGCAGACGGGCACGCGCGGAGGTGTTTTGGTGCGCGCGCGCACGTGCCGGCGTGAGGAGCACGACGCGCGCACTAGCGAGCGGACGCACCCCGCGGTGGTTGCAGGCAAGGGCGCGCGGACGCCTGCAGCGGCGAGCGTAGAGGCGCGCGGGAGGGGTACCCTCTCATGGGGGCGCCGAGCGATGAACGGTGGAAGGGTGGTCGAGCGGGAGGCGAGGGCGAGGGGCCAAGAATCGAGAGGAAAGAAGTGTGAGAGAATTGAGGGTTCAAGAGTGGTAATGGGGAAGGGTCAAGAACGAGATGGGGAAAGGACCAAGAATGAGATGGGACGGATCAAGAACGAGATGGGAAGGATCAAGAACGAGATGGGGAGGGTTCAAGAACGTGGAGGGACGGATCAAGAATGAGATGGGAAGGGTCAAGAATGAGATGGGAAGGATCAAGAACGAGATGGGGGGGTTCAAGAACGTGAAGGAACGGATGAAGAACGAGATAGAAAGGTTCAAGAACGTGATGGGAAGGATCAATAACGAGATGGGGAGGGTTCCAGAATGTGGAGGGACGGATCAAGAAGTTCAAGAAACTGGGTGGGACGTGGTAGAATCAAGAAACGGGGCGAGGGGAAGGAATCAAGAAAACGTGGGGGAGGGGAAAGAGGGGAAATTCAAGAAATGTGGGAGGATGTTCAAGAACGGTGGTGGGGTGGATCAAGAACGAAGAGAAGGGTGGGGTATGGATCAGGAATGGTGGAAGGGTGGGAAAAGGTACGAAGAAATGGCTTTCTTGAACTATAACAACCAAGAACCCTCCAAGAAAGAGGAGTTCTTGATGGATCTAGGGTGTGCTCCCTCGGCGGAGCAGATTTCCCCGGTTGATGGCGTGTCGGCGACGCTTCTTGAATCTCCCAAGACTCCTGGAGTAATCTCGACGGGAGAGACGTGGGCTCTACCCACGGAGTGATCTCGACGTGGGGTGGGCCTAGCCAAACCCCCTACACTATTCTCTACGATAGGGGGGAGACAAATTGTGAATAAACTTTTCAACAATGACTGCAAGGTGTTCCTTGGGCATGCTATCCCCTTATATAGTGAGGATGGGTGCCAAGTGAGCGTGGGAGAGGATGAAACGTCGCGAGACGTGGTTCGGCCTCTCCTTACAAATTTAAAACACAAACATAAAAAGTTAAAACTACGAGGACGGGGCCCAACTAAATTGGCCCAGTCCATGAATCCGAAAATACAAACACACATGAAAATGAGCACAAGTAAAAAGATAAATGTTCTTACGCGGGGTACTTAAACCCCGGGTGGCGAGCATCGGCGCGAGCTGCTCGGCGTGGCTGACGACGTCCCGTCGCGTCATGCTCGAGATAGTTCTTCGTCATCGTGGCGTCGTCCTCGAGATGGTCCTACATCACTTTTCCTTCTTTCGAATGTGCCCAAGTATTTCTGTGAGGAGGCTAATGTCAGACGTCGTCGAGGACAATGTCCGGTGGACACCGAGTATAATAGCTCAGTACCGATAATGGGTAGTCGTATCGGATATTGACGGTGTCTCACAGGTAAACCCTAACGTGTCGATGTAGCTACGATGCGCAAATTAACGGGATCGCCGGGTGACAGCGACAATGGCCTCTCAAACCTCGTTAGAGAGACGAAGGCATCTACAGTCGAACGAAATCACTCTATAGGGCTCGCACGTAACGAACGGTGTTGGTTGTACTAGTAAGACACTCAAGTATGTCATAGTTTCTCAAACCTCTCTCCCTACCTAGCGCGAGCGTGGTGAAGTCAAGACGAATATTTACGGCAAGTGATAATTAAAACAAGCAACAGGAGAGGATGGTGTACCTTGTTGATGGGGCTCGTGGTGCAGAATTCGTCGACAGTCGGTGGCAGTCGAAGCGGGTGTGGCAGAGAGGTGCTAGAGAGCGAGCAGCGGCAGCGGCGATGATGTTACTGAAGCCCTAGTAAAGGTCAGAAGAGGAGAGGAAGATGGGAGCGATAGCGGTGACTACTAAAGCTAGTAGACGATTTTGTCGGGGCAGCTCGAGGGCGGCACAACGCCACCATGATGGTTGGCTAAGGCGAGCGGAGCGGCAACGGATATTCACCTTTGGGGGTGAATACCCGAGTGATCGCGCGGTGGCTATCGGGGTGGTTTGGGCGGCAGAAGAAACTCACATGGCACCGCAGGGATAATTACGTCAGTAATTAGCGAACCGGCGTGGTGTGAGTAGTTGTGGCAGCTCAACTCAGTGATGACTATAGTCGAGCACTAGGCATGCACAGTGACGATAGAAGGCAAAGGCGTTGATTCCCATAAGCACACGTATCAATGCAGCCGTCATTGGAGATCGCGGTCAGATCGATTGGCCATCGTAGGTAGGGTAACATCCAACTCACAAAAGACAACTGGTCCGATGGGTCTTGTTCGGCCATCCGCAATGATGGCTGGGTGACTTTGTTTGTGCCAGATTGGTCGGATCGGTCAGCCAGGTCAGTCCAGATGGTCGGCCGATTTGGTCGGTCGGGTCGGTCAGCTAGATCGGCTGGATTGGTCAGCCGGTGTGGTCGGGTCGGTCGGCCGCATTGGTCTGGTTAGTCACCACTGAACGGTCGATCGGATTGGTCAGATCGATTGGGACCGAGCAACCGATAGATGGGGACGACCGGATTGATTGCGACAGGGAGGCTACTGAGCGTTAGGGAATCGGTCACAAGGCGGCCCTCCACAAGATCATTTGCAAACACCTGTCCCCCAGTGACTCAGCTGGAACCGTTTGCAGCTGATCCGGAGTGGGACAGCAAAGACTGGCGGCGATCTCTTGCTCCCGAGTGAAGAACTGTGGCCAGTAGGGTCGCAAATTGGCCCGACCAACAATCTGGGAAATCAATTCATGGAGGTTTTCCCCCACCAACAGTCCAATCTAGTGCATTCGGTGCGGATCCAGATTGGAAACGGCGGGGATCGAACAACCACCAACGACAAATTTCTGGCGCCGAGCAAAGACTCGTGGCCGGTAGTTGATTCGCGATTTCACGCCATGGGAGTTTCCCACATGCAGATTCACTCCTATCCTTCCAGATTTTCGTCTTCTCCCCTACCTTTTTGAAATCTCTTCACTGATCAAAGGGCAGACCAGAAATTCAAACAACAATACTTCTCCTTGTTCTTCTTGGTCTAAGGGGCTAGGGTGCCCCCCTCTTCCCCTATAAAGGGGGAAGAGGTCAATTACCCCCCCCTTCCCCCCCCTCTTCCCCACCCGAGTGGGTCAACAAAAAAGAAAATTCAGGTCCATTAGGGGCCCTTATAGAATGAGCCCCCATTACACATAGAAGGGAAAATTGAAAATTAAAAGAAAGAAGGGGGAAAGGACGAATACGAAAAAACACAAATTACAACCAAAAAAAGGATGAAATCAAAAAGCAATAATGAGCATCTTGACCTGGACTTCGATGACGGTGGTGGGTGGCATGGATGGCATTGCTAATGAACCTTGATGGCATGCGCCATCAATCCTCTCGAGGTCAGAAGAACTCGGCTCCGTCGAATTCGGGTAGTCAGCGGCGAGGTTTGGTGAGGCCCTGGTTGTCACATGCGTAGATCGTGCTCCGTGGAGATTGGGTCATCCGTACCTTCATAGAGAAGCCTTCGCAGGATCCTATCCCTTGCATCGTTAATTACCCCAAGCAGTATACAATCACCTGACTCCTGCCAATCGGGTGAGATCATCGGGGAAAACTCGCTCACATTGAAGGGGTTTGAAAGGCCAAGGTGGAGGGAAGAGAAGGGGCTTAGTACCAGATCGGGCCCGCCACGTTAAACGTGGAGCTGGTCCCCCATGAAGGAGGGGCTTCGGCGATGTAGGTGTGTCTGCCCACTCATTGGAGTGTCGAGAGCTAGTCGGCGCTACGAACATGTAGCATTGTGGCCGACCAGGGAGAGTAAATTTCTGATAAAATTCTCACCAGCACTCGGTTCCCCACGTCATACACTCAAACTTGGCTCTGCGAGTCAACATCCTGCTTGTACTTTGCATGCCTATATGTAGATCTAACATGATGATGACAATGCAGCGACAAAACATGCTGGACGAATTCATGAAGAGGACCTTTTATAGGTGCTAGGGTATAGGGTCAACGAAGGACCTGGTCGTTGGCGATCTCAGGTGAGCTCAACCAGGTGGCATTGGCCTCCCGGGGAGTCAAGCATGTGCTCGCCGCCAAGGAAGGGCAACGACGGGTGGCCATTGACTTGCGGATGGTACGATGGTAGCAACGCATCTGCAGTTCATCATATTGGCCTAGAGTGGGGTCTGCACCGGGTCAATGAAACTCCTGGACGAAGCTGGTGGGTGACATGTCACTAATCAAGCTTGCAAAACTACATTTAATAAAGGGTTATGAAGTCATTCTTCATAGTCGACCTTCGTGTTCGTGGCCGGCGACGTCACTACAGCAACGAGAAGGCGGATTTCGGCCACTCGGTGGCCGGAGATGTCGCCGAAATGGTCCCATACCGGTCAGTAAGGTCATCTGACCATTCCTGACCTATAAAGTGGTTGTGAATCGCCATAAAATGGAGATCTTTGTCGCGCTGAGTTGAAATCTATAAAAATCGCGTTTCTTTTGCACGACGGAGCGCCCATTTTCCCCTTCTCTCGTTCTAGTTCTCTTGGTCATCGATGGTGCCAGCTCAGTGACTAGAAGGGAGTGTTGAAGGAGGAAGAAACGCAAAGGAAGATCAACTTTCATACCAAAAGGAAGACGCGGCCAGAACAAAGGTCTGAAGCCGTTGGCGACCTCCGTCCTTTGCCAAATTCGGTAAGACGATATTTTTACGTAGGTTTAGATCAATAGATGATTTCTTACTTAGAAATATTGAGGAATTATCCTCAATCTTATTGTCGAAACCGAATCGAATCGATTTCGAGCAAAGCAAAAACATGAATCTCAAATCCTCTTTCAGACATTTCAACAAACACCTTGCAACCGTACATTCAACCTTTATTTTCCCCTACTATTTGATCTCTAAAAATTTGACAAAAATATTCAAAAGTCACTAATTTACTTTCTCTTTTCATGTATGAAGTCTGAGATCAATATAAAATCTGTAGGGAGGAGTTTCTTTTTAAACATCATTAATACATTCCTCCCTATCCTTTCTTGACCATTCTACTCATTAGTCTAATTCTATCTCTAAGTGTCAATCCCTGTGGAGACGACCTTGCTCATCGCTATACGATTTTGAGTAAGTTGACACATACAAATTTATATTTGATTGAAGCAAAAATAACGACAATTTACACTCCATTTTCGCCTTCATCGGCGGGGATGACACGTGTCTACTCAGGGCGAACAGTGCAGGCGGCCGAGCTGGCGGCGCAAGCGGCATGGTTGGCTGAATGACTAGCGTGGTTGGCTCTAGTAGTTGGGTGAGCGGCTCGGGCGGCGCTGTGTATAGCGTAGATCTTCCGATTGGTGGGCGCGGGTGGTCCAGCGGACTACGCATTCGGCTGGACATAATACCACGTCATTGTAGTTGAATCTGGTTCTCGGAGGGCTGCGGGATAGCGGACGATCGTTAGCCAGATCATTCTAGTCGAGGCACTCTTTGATGCTGGCTTTGTGGTGTAATGGTACCACGTGACCCATTGTCCCTGATGCATAAACGAACACGTGTTCGCTCTGCCAGCTATGGTGACGCCGGGTTCATAGATCTAGGGATGACCCATGGTAATACTTCCTACTTTCATAGGGATCACATCACACATGACGCTCTCATCATATGTCCCCATTTTTAACAGAACGTGGCATTTTCGCTTCAGCGGTAGTGACGAAGCGTCAACCCATGACACGTCTAATGGAGTAGGATGAGGCATGGTCGCCAACCCTAGTCGGGTGACTGTCGCATCTGAAATGGCATTGACACAACTTCTTCTATCCACCGTCAACTTACACGCCTTGTTGTTGATACTGACAAACGTGTAGAAGACCGATGTTCGTAGAGTCTTGGTAGCTAGTGGGGCTGTCCTCTACAGGACACTCGCACGGCTAACCTGTGATATAACGTCAGGTGGAATGGATGTCCGACTAGTGCGTGGTGGTCGGCGACAATGCTAGTGAGTCACCGAGCGTTAGGGCGTGGAGCGAGTCTGAAGTTGTACTCGCATCCATTATATGGATGTACCCAAACTTGGGGTCAGGTGATTCGTATTCATTCGTGATCTCCTCATCTGCACGGTAATCATCATTGAATAACAAATCCAATTCTTCATTATGGTCCTGCTCGGCCTCTCTCGTGTTGATCACGAGAGACGAGGACGGACATTAGCTAGCCTGGTGCCCTTTCCCTTGGCACTTAAAACAGGGAAGTGGTGCTTGACTGATGGTGGTGCTGCGGGCCAGAGTGTCCCTCGTAACGGCCTGAGCATGTGGGATAGAACCCACGGAGGTGGCGGGGGGCAATTCTTTGCCCCTAGTGTTTTGGGAAGCCCTAACTTTTGGGAAGTCAGTGGCATGCGCGACAGCCTAGTCGCCCGGATGCTCATGTACTCGACCAAGCGGTAGACTTCACCAAGCTCAGTAGGGTTGCACCTAAGAACCTCGCTGCGTAGGGTCGGCTGAAGCCCGTGGGCAAATGTTTGGCATCACGGGGGGCATGTATCGGGTAACCTCGTCAGGTTCCATGTACCAGCAATGGTGGACCAGACGTAGTTGTCATGGCGGGCCAGTGGATTGGCATCGTGTCTATGATCGTGGGCTGGATGTAGTAGTCATGGCGCGCGGTGGGTTTGCATCGTACTCATGATCATAGCGCTGGACGTATTCATCTAAGTGGGCTGGTCGGTCAGCCTCATATTCTCGACCGTAATCACATAATCACGGTCTGGTAGGTCGGTCGCGTAATCACGGTCGTCAAGCCAGACATTGTCACCTCGGGGGGCTAGTGGTTTAGCCTCATATTCTCGATCATGGGGCTGGACGAGTTTGTCTAGCTGGGCCGGTAGGTCGGCTGGGTAACCACCATCATCATGCCAGACATAGTCATCTCGGCGGGCCGATAGGTCAACGATGTAAGCATAATCGCCGTGCCGGACATAATCATCTTGGCGGGGCGATAGGGCGGCCTCGGGTCATCGGTCATTTTGCCTAACGTGTTCATCTCGGTGGACCGGCAAGTCAGACTCCTACCTAGCGTCCGAGTCGTCTCATGGGTATCGTCTATCCCCTGCACGGATGTCATGTGGATCGCTGGTGCTGGGCGAGGCGTCGATCTTGAAGCTCCTCGTCTGGCCTCTAGTTGTGCTCAACGTACTCGTCGCTGTTGTAGGGGCTCCTTGGATGATCTGGTTGTTGCGAGCTCGCTCTTGAGCCACGAGCACCGGTACGGCGACGAGTATTGCAGGTGTTGGTTGTGCGAGCATTTGCTCCACGCCCTTGACGATGGCGACCATGGTGCACAAACATGCCCTTGCTCCTTGGATGGGTCCTCCCGGGGTCGGTGTTGTTAGCGCAGTCTTTCTCAGTCGCGTCCTGCTCCTCGGCCACATGCGGCGGTACCCTAGGGTGAAGCCTTGTCAACGGGAGCTTTGTCATCATCATGTCCTCATTGTCACTAGGTGACGAGACACCTAATGACTACGGGGAGCTACGTGGGGGCCATCGGTGTCCACGGTGGGCTCGGGTATGCTTATGTGGACTAGGCTGTCCGATGGCACCCTTGTCGGCAGGTGCGGCCCATGCAAGCTCCGTAGGTGGCTGTGATGGGCCGCCTACGGGTGTTGCGGGACGATATTCTGAGAGGGCCGTAGGATGGCCCATCTCATCGGGTGAGGGTTCGGTGCATTGCAGGGAGGTAGAACATTCGTGTTGAGCCCTTGTGCTCAATTGGGTCTCGATGGCCATGTTCCCTAGGTTACCTAGACAATGGGTAGTGGCTATGCGGAGTTAGAGACGTGCTGTGATCATCCATAGCCAGGCTTTGATACCAATTTGTCTCGATGGCCATGTTCGAGCTCATCGTCTGATCAGCACCGAGTATGATGGCTCAGGTGTGAGACCTGCACTGTTGAAGGGCTGGCATAGGTGCGCACGACCGATAGTGGGCGCGCAGCAGATCACGAGGGACCGAGTAGGACAATAGCGGTGACTAGCACAGGCAGGCGTGCGATAATGGGTGGGCGCTCAGCTAGACACAAACGCAGCGGACAATGGGTGGGCGGGTGCACGTGGCACACAAGAGGGATGATGCTTGATCAAGAAATGGGTAGGACAAGGTGATGGCGGACGGCAAGCATGAGCGCGCATGCAATCACGAGGTGGGCGTGCGGACAACGTTGGCGACTGGCAAGGAACCGACGTGGCAGATTGCTGGCGGCGGCGGGCGTAGGTGGTGTGGACATGGGTGAACCACACAACTCTAGGTGTACTCCAAGACGGCTTCTTGGATAATTCTTGAAAGGGCAATGATTGGTCCTAACTAAGGGGTACAATTTGATTGAGAGTCGTTTGTAAGGATAGTTAAGTACCAATCAATAATTTAATTTCCTTACTAGTAGTATTTTAGTAAGGGTGGATCCCTTAGGGAGCTAGGTTGTTAGTTAGAAAGATTTTCAACTAGTATTGCAAGTTCAAGATTCATATAACCTTTTTTGTAAAGCTTTTAGTGATTATGAAGGTAAATGTTCAATTAAGAAGGATGATATGAATTTTACCAAGTGTAAAAAAAAAGTTTAGATTGAAAATGATTTTTGAGAATTTTTTCAGAATTTTTTATCGTCTCTAGAGAGAGATAAAAAATTCTGAATTAATTGAATGGAAAAAAGAAGAGGAGGAGAGAGATAGCGCACAAGCCTGGGCGCTTCCGCCACTGCTTGTGCGCTGCGCTTCGCCGCTCCTTGTGTGAGGTCCTCTCACGTGCTATGGACCAAAACGACGATATCTGGAGTTCCAGATATCGGTTTGACATGTGTGAGTAGGCATTGGAAAGCTTGAGACGTTGGATATCTGCTTAAGTATAGCCAAGAAGCTTAAGAGAATTCTAAAAGGAGATAGGTTGAAAAGAACAGCGTAACCTTTTTTTCACACCACAAATGGCCCAAGATTGTTGCTCCAACTCCCTACCAACTGGCTTCAAGATCCAGGACGCTTCTAGAAGACTCCTTGCACCTTCTGAATGAAGATGGACCCAGGAACAAGCTCAAGAAAGACACAAAGCAAAGAAAACAATACTCAATTCTTGGATGCCCTCAAAGCGGGTGAGGGGGGCCCTTTTATAGGGGTACATGTGTTTGTTTCAGTCATTCTTGGTGGTTGGATCATGGATGAACGTCCATGATTGATTTCTTGAAGCTTCAATCCAGGTGAACAGACCCCAACCAACCAGATTCTTTCCCCCCAGGTCGAATTTGGAGGGAACAGAACAAGTTGGTTAGAGTTGGTTAGAGTTTGTTACAAATCATCTCTAGCCCTTGGATTTGGGCTGGAATGGATGGATGGATGGGTTCCACCTCATGGATCCTGGCCTGGATCTCGACCTTGGGCTCTCATCCAACCAGGATCTGCCATCTGGAGTCACCCCCATATGTCTTGATCAGCCTGGAAGCCTCCAAGGACATTCTAGAAGGTCTCCTTCAAGCTCCTTTGCACCAAGCCTATCAATTGAGTCAGCTCCACTGGTCAGCATGTATCTTTTTGATCTTTGCTCCTTTTGACTTGAATTTTTGTCCCAAGCTTTCAGACTACTTTCTTGACTTTCCCATAAAATTTCGTAATTTTATGACCATGAAAAGTCAACCTTGACCTGAAAAGTCAACACACTAGGGAAATCGTTAGATTCATATCCCACTTGACTCAATGAGTCAAGTGGGGGTTAGAAATATCCCTCAAATCCAATTAAGAGTAAATCCAGAACTGTTTAACTTGTGAAATTCATGTCAAATCATTGATGGAAACACTAATTAAGTAGAAATGTAAGTTTTTTTATCTGTAGGGTACTGAAAAGGCATGATCTCATTACTATGCAAAAACAAGCAGTTTTGGCAATGATGTACTTACTTTTAGAAGATATAAGATGATTAATGCATGGAAATAACTACCCTTATTTGAGTTTATCAGGAAACAGACGAAGAACGGGGTTCTTGATGGCGAGAACGATTCCGATGGTAACCGGCGGGCATGGACGGCACTCCACGATAATCTTGATGTGGAGAAGAGATCACGAACCCACGATCTACTAAACGATTTATCAACGAATGGAAGGAAAGAACTAAAAAAGACTCAACTTGAACTTTCAATTCAATTTCGCCTAAAGGGTCCTCTTGGGCATGGCGACTTTTATACAGGGTCGAATGCATGCCCAATCGGCCATACGGGAGGGAACCATCTCTTGATGAATGGCCCTCTCAACACGATGAAAATAAAACCATTCAAAAGGACGAGGCCCAAAACACAATAGGCCTGTCCACAATCTGAGAGGAAATTACATCCAAAGAAATAAACGATAAAAATAAAGCACGTGATGATGTGGCGTCAAGTGGAGTACTTGAAAGTCTTATCGCGGGCATCAGCTCGAGCTGCCCGACGAGGTTGTTCATGTCTTTCGGTACTGGTGGAAAGATAGTCCCCCATCAAAAGACTAAGGAGGTAAGGAAGAAAAAGGAAAGAGAAAGAGAAAAGAGAAAAGAGAAAAGGTATCTGCTTCATTACCTTTGGAATATAGAGTTTCTATCCTTAGACTTTCCATCATCTAATCACCCACTAGATACCCTCTCCAATTTGAAATTGGACCCACATTGCTCAAAATCACGTGTGTTCCACCGCAGACATGCTCTTGATCCACTACAAGAGCTTAATTTCTATACACATCTTCCCAAACCAATGGATGACAAATTTGATTTATGTATATGCATGATAATTATCACTATAAGCAGGTTCATTTCATGTAATATTCATCAAAATTAAATGAATAAGTCACTGTTTGCCTTCTATAACATGCATTGTCCCTAATGCATAACCAAGTAAACAACCAAAATGAAAATTGAGGGAGAGAATGGCAATGAGTGGGGATGGACGCGTGGCTTGCCATTGAGATGATAGTTATAAAATCCTGAATAAGTTGTGCTTCGTCATACATCATGATGGCTCCAACTTGGTCAACATCCTGATAAAAAATAAAAAACACAACAACAAGACTGCTAGAGGTTGCACATGAACAAAATATTTGATGTCTTTAAAGATATAAATTGAAGAGAGAAAGCAGGTTGAGGACTTAGGTCCTGAAAGATCAGGCTGTGGCTAGCTTTTCAAACCTGCTCCTCCTTATGGCATTGTTGCATCCCTCAAATTCTCCTTCACGTGGACTGCACCCACTTGTTATTACAGCTGAAGAAGAAATTGGAGAAAAGACGTAAAGGGGAACTGGAGAAGAATCTCAGTTCCTAGTAGGGAAACAAAAATAAGTCAACCTAATGAGTATCTCAAAGCATAAAGTGAAACTCAAAGTATTATGTATAAGAAACTCAATTCCCACATGTATGTACCTATATTTAAGAATATGTTTCTTTGTAATTTTGGTCCATAAATGTATAACATTAAAGAGATCAAACACAAAGAAAACCCTACTAGAAGATTGCCATTTCAATTCAAACAAATGATCATGCCAATCTGTAAAACGAATTTTGCATTAGAAAGGTTCAACCTCAATTTCATTACAAATTTTTGTCATCCTTGTCTTAGGTTGAACTTTAAATAATTCCCTAGGTGTAGTGAAAAATCTTTTCTTCATTTCTATTTTCATCCACATCATCCTCATTGAATCCTTCACATTGCTATTTTCCCTCACATGACTTCTGTCATCAAGAAATAACATGTAAACGTCAAAGATTATTTAATCCACTTCTTCCATTGGAATGCTTGATTTCCAAGATTCATCCCTCCAAGAGCTGCCAAAAGGATTATGTATTGAGAATTCATTCTTCTCTTCTCCACGCACATATTATATAGGTTTACTTAGACTTCCAGAGCACAAAGCTTTTGGAAATGCAATAGGAGGTTGATACTCTTCAAGATGAGGATGGGTTTCTTCAAACTGAACTTCCTAATTTTTTTAACTCAGAAGCATCTGATTGTGATTCCTTATACCCATGTATTTCATATTCACAAAAATATCAATTCAAGATTTCAGCAATCTCCATCTTAATAGCTTTCATTTTTCTAAGAAAATAATCTTCCTCGAGGGGACAACTTTCTGCTAATAAATCCTTCAAAAATTTACAAACATCTCTCTCCATATGTAAGATCCCTAAGAAGTATTCCCCCCTTTCACAAAAATCATTTGTTTTAGGAAATCCTATAGTCATATTATGAAGTAGAATCATTTTGGAAAGACATTCATGTTTGAAAACATCCTCATATTCAAGAAAATAGTTCATCATAAACTGGTTACTCTTTTGGGAATCATCAAGCTGAGAAATTTTGTTTTGAATCATTTCAGATTCATTAGCAAACACATGCTTCTATTTGGAAAATGAAGATGAAGAAGATTTCAATGAACTTGTGGAAGAAAGCCCTAATGATGGTGATTTCCCCCACTCATAGTGCTGATATTCCAATGGGGGCATGGCATGAGTGTGGAAGCCATGATACTGGGTATTATGAAGGGAAAATTGAGGGATTGTTGCCTCAATAGATTTAGGGTAATATAAATGCTCAGGAAAATCGGGGAAGGCCTCGTATTAATGGTCATAATCATAAATAGAAGTATTGATGTCACAATGTAAATATTCAGCATGATTCAGGGAGTGTCTATAATCATAAAAGTATTCAGATTGTTCACCTTCATAGTATTAATCATCATGGTGAAAACTTTCATGCAACTCATGGTGACGAGAATTATGCCCATAATAGTAAGCCATGGTTGCTTCCTATGGTTAGATATAGTTGTCTGTTAGAAAATACAATGTACTCAATAATATTTTAGCTCAATACGTAGCACTTCCAAAGCGTTTAAATCCAAAATGGAATTAAAATGTAGTGCAAGAAGATATATTAAATTAAAACTAAGCACTTATAGAAAATAAAATCAAATATATTTTGAACACAACTTTAAAGCACACAATTGATAAAAATGAAAACCAATTGGATTTCCTTAGCATTGCTTCCCCGATAATGGCGCCAATTCATAAGCCAAAAATAGGGGTGAATTTTACAAATTTTTTTAACCCCTTGTCATTGTTGATTTTAGCTTATACAACAAAATTTATAAAACCTTACTTAAGGTGTATAATGATAAGTAGAGATATCGTCCAAGGGAAGCTAGTAAGGAATCCAATTTGATGATATGCTTGAGTAATTTGACCCTAATTAGAGTTAATTTGATCTTTAATGAAGATCAAATCAACCTAATAAGACTAGGAAGTTAGAAAGCGGGGTAGAACAGATGAGAGGAATTGAAGAAATAAGAGGCTCTATATTGGCTTCTTTGATCCAAAGAGAAGGAACAAAGGGGTCAATTAGAGAGGTTGAGAGGGAAATTTTGATTTGGTTTGGTTGGTTTTGTAGGTTTGACAATTCAGATATAACTACACTATTAGATCATAAGAAGGGAAATTTTATCTCCTACAAATTGAAGTTTTTTTTATAGTTTTCTTAATATGCACATGGAATAGCCAGGTAAATCTCTCCATCTCTCCTCTCAATCTCAGTAAGGGCATGTACATTTTGCTCAAGCCTAGCGATTTAGAAGTTCAGACCAACATCAAGAAGAACGAAGAAGAAATTTAACTGAAACATCATCCAAAGTACACTAAAAGTTCAAATAAAAAAAAGAAAAAAATTACCAAATAGGTTGATCCAAGCTAGAGCTCCTCTCTGTCATGCAGCTGTGATAGAGCCTTGATGTGGCGAAAAAGACGGATTCAATGAGATATGCCATGCCTGCATTAAGATTTAAAACCTGTCGTCTACTTCAAGGAAATGTTCGGAACAGAGAACTCACAAAAATACAATGCCTCATTCTCGGAAGATTGAGGAACAAGAAGAGATCCATTAAGATAAATCTTTCGGAGAGAGAAAATCTAAACAGTTCCATCAAATTACAAACTACACGAAAGTTGCCCCTTTTTCATGGGACCATCACAGAGATTTAAATTCATTTATTTATTAATTTTCTTTATAAAAACGCAATGATGTGTCATTTTCTCATTGGCTGACAACTTTTGAACTTCAAACGACGGGTTCGTTCTTGTTGCGCCACGTACTCCTTGGCAAAAATAAAAAAGGTGGCGACCACGACTGCGCATTGGAACTAGACGTGCCTCTAGCTCCACACGAGAAGTCCCGTGTCATGACACGTCGTCAACGCAAACTCCAGAACTACCGTTTGACGTGACACGTCAACACATCGTCTATTTTCTCTTACTTTCTCTTTCCTCCAAGGCCTATACATAGGCCAAAGTTGCTTGAAACACTTGGTGAATTTCTTTTGGAATTGAAGTTTCTTCTTCTAAAAGGAAGCTTGCCCTAGCCGTCTTCCCTCTCGAGCTGTGCCACTGCCTCTTGCCGCCGACACCATTGTCGAGATGACCACTTGCCCACCTATGCTCACCCCGAATCCCGCAAGGGTGTGACTCCCCCATTGACCCCCCGCCAACTGACTGCGCAGTTGGATACCTGACTCCCTATCGAAGCGCAGGTCAATGGTCCTGCCAACGACGCGTCCTGAATTTTCCCCATCGCCATGACGCACTACTCTAGTGCCGAGGTACTTTCTGCGCTCTTTGGTGATCGTGTTCTTCATCCAGTATTCTTCAAGTGTTTATCCACCACCGTCGTATTATTTTTTTGATTTTGAATCTTCAAGCAAATAGACTGAATAGGCCTTTGAATCTTCTAGTGATCGTCGGTTCAAACTTATTGACATTGGTGCTTTGTTTCACCCTCGATGAGGAAAAGGGACTACACCATCATTATTTTCACCAGATTTAAATCCTTGAATTTGATCGTGTGATTCGTGGTCTGTTTTATCCTACCCCAACATTAGATCGTCTTAGTACCCAGTTTCCCCTCATCATCTTGCAACCGTCTCCCCAAGTTATCCTACATAAAAAAAGAAAGAAAAAATCTATAGAGATGGAAGTTGTAGATTTTGAAATGCACTTAAGACTGCATTTTTTTTTTGCGATAGCGAATAGCAAAATGCCACGTCACTACACGTGCGCACACAATGTATGCACGACAGGGTTGGTAAACTACCTCCCCGTGGTCCCCATCATCAAGTGCCATCGGATTCTCATCCGACTCCCGAGATGAGGCCACGTCGATCGTGCGAAAACTAATCTTATAGTTTTGCATTTAAGTCCCTTTTTAAAATGTGAAATTGCCATTTGACGCCGCCAAAAACTAATTGTGTATGTGCCCTTCTGCACTCTGTCTCCTCCAAATTTTTCCTGAAATCACAAAATTACACGACAATTTTCAATTAAATCCTTGCAACTTTTACATGATTGTATCTATGCCCCTACCGAAATGACCGAGAGCCATTTTTTGGGGTATAATTGAAACACATATTTACGAAAAGCCCCTTGAAGTTTGAAAATTACTTTAACACTCATTTTCGCTTATAAATATATCGTTTTCCTCTTTAAAAATTCATTTCTTCCTCAAAAAAATCCTAGACAAAACCCAATAAAATCCTAAAAGATCCTAGAAAATTCCTGAAAATTCATTAATTTATCCCAACAAGTTAACCTCAGAATGAAGTTTTCAACTTGCCAATATCATTTCAAAATAATCATTTCAAGCTTCAATAAATCCCAGAAAATTCATAAAATTAACAGAAAATTAGGGAAACATCAGAAATCATTTGGAAACATTAATTACATGTAAATATATAATAACAACCCCATTTTAATCTCGTTAAATGCATGAAGTTGTACTCAATTGCTTGAAATAAAGATGGAATTTAGGGAATTATTATATAAAAGAATGAAGAAAAAGAAATGAGCAACCTTTGCATCTTTTCTTGCTCATATTTTGTTTTGGGTGTTGTTTTTGTTTTTCATTTCTTTTTCTTCATAGTTTTTTCTTGAACCCCTTTTTTTATTAACTTTCCTAAAAGAGAAATGGGCTAACTGCACTACATCAAATCAATCATCTCCCATCAAAAACCTTGAACTATGAGTGCTTTGTGAACATCATTTCACTATTGTTTCCATTGGATAACCTGATAACTCAGAGTGAGCCTAGGATTTTTGGCTGTAGTGCATTGGTTCAAGAACAGAGATTGGTGAAAAACTCAGCCCTAGAGCAGTGAAATGTGTGTTCGTGGGATATTCCCAAGGAAAGAAGGGGTACAAAGGTTACGATCCTAAATCAAGAAGATTCTTGGTATCTGCAGTTGTAACATTTGATGAAATGGAGAGGTTCTTCAAAGATGAGTCGGACGATCAATCATCCTCTCCAAATGATGTATTTAGAATGGAGATGGCACATAGTCGACCTGTAGCTGTTCATCAAGGACATATGCAAGAGATTATACATCGTTTAGTACCCGGAGAACAAGAAGGAGGCGAAGCTAATAATAAAATACCAATTGGTGTAGAATCAAACGATGTTGTTTGCGAATGAATTGCCAACAGAAGTTGAAGTGAATAGAATTGTTGAGGAAACTATTTCTGAAGGTGACAACAATGTTATGTCTGCTCTCTCATTGATCCTCATTCTACTGCAAGATATTGTGCGTTTCTCATGGAAAATATGGTTACATGGAAGAACAAGAAGAAACTCAGAGTTTCTTTGTCAAGTGCAGAGGCTAAATACAAGGCGTTGAAAGAAGGTATATGATGGAGCGCGCCAGCCCACTACATCAGAAATGTCTTCAGAGCCACCATCCTCATTATTGACGGCCTCGCTATTTTGTATCCCCCCGACCAACATGCCAAGCCAAAGGCAAAGACATCTGGGTTCAAATACCCCCGGGTGAAAGCACGTCCATGAGTTTGATTGTATTGATTTTTGTCAGTGTGTGCTTCTGAGTTTAGTGTTAATCGCGTTCGTGTGTTCATTTTTGTCTTGCCTTATCTTTATATTGTGTTGTGTTGTGTTCATTGTATGTCATGTGGTTTTATCTTTATGTTTTTGCTTCTTTGTTTTGGTTGTAAAGGGGCCCCCACGTATAAGGGCCCCTTAATGGACCCCATATTGGGGCTACCTAAGGGACCCATCTTGACCGCCCCATATAAGGAAGAGATGGGTGCATTAGGTCGATAGACCTGGAATCAACATTTTTTGAAAGCTAAGTGAGCCCTAGGTCTCACGTAAGAATGTAAAAGAGAACGCCGAGTGATGGAGAAGGGAAGATATGCGGTGGAGACATCTTCGATCGTCACCACAGCCCATTGTTGCTAGGGCTAGTCGTGGTTGCCCGTCGCACGTTCGGTTAGGTGACTCCCTCGCGCCCCATGAGTGCCGCAACCTAAGTCATGAGCCGCGCCATACACCCTATTGCATGACCTTGTGTATGCACCAACGCAATGCCCGTTGGTGCCTTTGCGACACATTGACCGAGCGGTGCACCTGGCGATGCCTTCACAACCTTCCTGCACGATGCAGGCCCTTTAACCCCTTTGACGGCCACACCCTATGGTTTCCACCTCGGGTTGAAGGCTGCCCTGCAAATGCTGATCATCCCGACTATGTTAGTGTTGAGCCGCCTATACCCCCACTCCCCAAGGGGTTTGTCAAGCCACACTGCTGCAAGTTGGTTTGCCAGCGGCGTTTGCTGCCGGAGCCCAGTGACGTCTAGAAATGTCATCCATCGTGTGTACACCGTGGGCATTAGGTGGCTCAACGCTTGTAATTCTCGACTCGACGTGAAGCCACAGGTGCAGCTGCCTGCAGCGGCCTCTGCGGTATTGAGTCCCACGCTCGCGCCACGCCTCAAGTTGTCGATGCCACTGTCCGAATCCACCACTACTGCTGTGCTTGCACCGCTAGTGTTACCCACGCCTGGTGTAGCCAATTGTGTCGCTTGAGTCCACCGTCGCTCAACCGTTCGAGCCACCGTGCCATTTGCTCGAGTCATTGTGCAACATTCCCCTCCTCTTACTCTACATCGTGCTTTAGCCCCACTATTTTGCCGCAGGTAGAGTGATGCCGTATAGTCTCAGGCACGCCTTCCCACCTGGCCGCACTGTCCACAACTTTGAAGACTTTGACAATGATCAACAACACCGACAAGGTATGTCGTTCCCCCCTACCTGTTGGTTATATTACCATTACTATCGACTATCCTCACTGGGCTCAGGTTGGAATTAGGTGAAAGTTTGAACATAAAATACTACGAGTTGAGTGAATTCCCAAGTACTGGTCGAGCCCATCTATTACGTGTGATTGTCAATGAAATTATTCTATTCAATGTTGTAGTCACCATCGTCACTCTACCAAGGTTCAGAAGGTCACCATCACCATCACCGGTCACCCCTCACGGAGTTCAGGGCTCAGCAAAACCCTAGGAGTTGGGGCCTGCACGTACATCCACCTAGGTACACCGCAACACATCGTTCATCTCCTTAGGGAATTACCTACCGAACGACATCATTGATAACGTCTAACATCATTTTGGTTTTAGAGCCAGGTTGTGGTTGTCCATAGTACGTCTCCGTACCCACATCATATCATTTGTGTTCATTGTTTTGAAAACTCATCTAGTTACCCACCAAGGAACTCGCCATGGCCATCGAGATGCGATTGAGCATAAGGATGCAATTGGGTGGTTCGACCTTCCCACAATGAGAAGACTCACCTTCTCTCAAGAGAGGCAGACCCATACGCCTCTTAGAGCACCATCCTCGAACACCTAAAGGTGGTGTGTCACCAGCTCCTTCAGACCTCGGACAAACGACCCACGCAGACATGTTTTTGGTTGTCGTGGAGGAGCACGATCCCACTACAATGCCTCACGGTCACTAGGTGCTTCCTATCCTAGTGACAACGAGGAGATAGCAATGACGAGTCATCGCTCACACGGGAAGGATCTAGTTGATGAGCCCACATCCCGGCCTCCCTCCGCACATGGCTTGGGAGCGAGCCACGACCGAGGGAGATTGCACCAGCAGCACCAACCCGAGGAGACCTCGACTGAAGATTGAGGAGCATATCGATGCACTCATACCTCATTGCCAAACATGTGGAGCAGTTGGTAGTACTACCCTAGGTATCTTTGGTATCTGTCATCACACCCGAGCTCGTGGCTCAAGACCAAGCCTGCGACCTGTCTTGGGTTGTGTGGCCCCTAGATCGTCCACCAAATGCATATAACAATGATAAGTACCAAGATGACAACAGGTGGTAGGACGAAGTGCATCGAGATCAACGTCCTAATTGTTAGCCTGCCCGCGTTCTACAAGATGTCCGTGTCTGGGATAGACAAGACCCACAAGACGACTACGATTGTGGTTTGAGGTCACACTACGGGTCTGCCAAGATGACTACGTCCGGCCCTATGACCGCCGGTATGACAAACCAGACAAGGTTCTCTGCTACCTTCAGCGCATGATACCCAATATCTGTGCCCAATATGATGGTCAATCTTGACGATGCGATAACCACGAGCGCCACCCCACCCCACCACAACGACATGCTAGTCCTTGTTTAAGAGGCTACCCAGTGCCAAATGACTACGAGCGCCAACAAGAGGAGCATCACGCCAGGATTGAGAAGAACGTACGAACCCATGTTGCCATCCTCAAAGGGTTGAGGAAGCCAAAGGAGTTCATTGATTGGGAGTCAAGCCTGAATTCCTACTTCCGATGGTATCACATGGACGCTGACTTAAGCGTGGAATGTGTAGAGACGAGACTTGGTAGACATGCCAAGATATTCTGGGAGAACGAGTGAATCGTGGCAAGAGTCGAGCATGGACCATTACGTCTTGGACCAATATGGCGCAGAAGGTGAGGAGCTAGTACGCGCCACGGTAGTATATGACATTATTCCTCTCATGGCTTGACCTAAGACAAGGTCGACAGTTTGAGGCGGAATTTATAGAGGCCTTCGAGGAGTACCGGATGCGATGCCGGTTCATGGATGACCCACGCATCATCATCGGCCTGTTAGCCCACGGGCTTCGGCCGACCCTGCACAGCAAGGTGGTTAAGTGTAATCCTATCGAAGTCAAATAAGGCTAACACATAGTGGAGCACATAGAGCATTCGAGCGAGGAGGCCTTAGCTCAAACTACCCTAGCTGCCCCTCGAGCTACCATCGCTCGATCTACCCTATCTGTCACCGCACAGACTTTGCACACCACTAGAGGGCAAGGGAATGCCCTGGCTACTTTAGTGGGATCTGCCCCACCAGCTCGGGCCATCACTACAACACTATGGCCTGTAGCGCAATCGTGAACCAAGCACACATCACGTGCTTTAAATGCCAATCAAAAGGGCACTGAGCCAGCTAGTGCCCAGCATCGGCACTTTTGATCGAGGTCAGAGATGTCGATCTGAACGAGGTGGGCGAGATGGAGTAGCCACACGATGATGAATACCATGGGGGCATGGAGTTTGCACACGAGTACGAAGAACCCGACTGATGTAACATGAACACTAGGGGTCTAGCTCGTTATACAACACAAGGGAAACAACCGTTAAAGTGATGCAACATTGTGATAAGACGTGCCCAAATTATGGTAAATCAGGTGATGACATGGAGCATGGTCATGGCCTAGACAAGCCCCCAATGACCCAGTAATTGACTAGAAGACCCATGGAGTGAGGGACGTTCGCCATCCAAAAATGTCCATGCCGTCGACGTGAACGATCGGATCTGACACAGCCATGGAAATTCCCTATTTCATGAATGGTGGCTAATCCTAAGACATGGCTGAATCTCTCAAGCAATAGAGCAGTCGAAATAGCACTAGAAAAGATAATGATATTGCAAAACACAGGGAAGGGAGAAGGTGACCTGTGGGTTGAAGTTCCATGCCAAATTGGTAGAAGACATCCGTTGAAGAAGAGGCGACTTAGGGAAGGGTCCAAGTGCTGTGTAGAGCTTCAAGCTTGGATTGGCAGTCTACCGATCTACCGACTTGGATGATTAGTAGGGTGCTATAGAGCCATGTGGAGACTCTGGCCAAGGACAAGCCATCGTCGGGTGTAGATAGCCTTCTAAGCAGCAAATGCAGGGAGGTAGGTAATCCCATTACTATGGCTCTAGACCTGACTGTCGATGGCCCCACACAATCCTCGTAAGTTTCAGCCTATAGGGGAGGGTCGAAAAATGTTGGGTGAACAAGCCCAGTAGTAGAGCGGGTCATCCCGGGTTCAAAAAGACGCTCAAGGGGAGGGGGGGGTCGACCGTCGGTGATCATGACTTCGACACGCTGGCACCAGATAATTGAGGGAAAAGGTGGTGTAACAGGATGACCCATCGACTATAGGGATTCACAAAGCCTAGGAGGCATCAATCCTGGTCAATAGATAGAGTCGGAGATGATTGCGGACGAGTATGCGCTATAGTGGCACGTTCACACTACGGTAGTCATGTCGTAGGTCTAAAGGGCTTCTTGTCGGTGTCAAGTGACTATGGAGTACAAATCCCCAGGGCCTTTCAGCACCTGTAGGGTGGCGATCCAGAGATGCTCTTGGTGCCGGATCTATTGACGGGATTGTCAAAGCCGGTGGCCAGATTGAAGCTGGTAGGGCTGAAGGGGAAGAGTCATCGCTCAATCCTATGAGGAGACCATAGTGGTCCTTTCTTTTTTTCATTCCTGGAGTTTCTGTCGACTGAGCAGAACCAATGGTGGGTGAGTGGAGGAGAACAGGTGCTGTTAATAGTGGTCCACTAGGTGCTGAGATTCAGGACTGCAGAAGACTAGATCCATGCAAAACGAACTTGTAAATAAACTACACACGATCTTTTGGGGGAGTGGCATCATAGCAAAGAGTGACTCGTGCACCGGGAAGGTCACGCTCCTTCACGAGGGGACGGGAAAGAGGGCGCAGGGAACCCTAAAAAAATAAGAACTTCATTCTTTCCTGATCTTATTAAAACAACTTTCCGTTCATGGTGGTGCCTCCCCCCCTTTCTTTATAGTGAAAGGAAGGGGGAGGGGTGCCCTAATGGGTCTCCTTTAAAGGAAGGAGCCTAGTGGCCCCCCCCCCCCCAAAAAAATTCCGCCAAAGGGAAAGAAGCCATGCATGGCATCCCCTCCCTCAAAGGTGTAACAAAAGCAAAGTGTAACACACACAAACTCACATGGAGGAGGGGGGCGTACACACATAGGTGGGGCCTCCCCCATAGTCAAGGGTGAAGAAATGAAACAAATGGTGTGAAGAGGACCTCCGTAAAAATGTTGAGGACCTCCGTAAAAACGTAAAACAACGCAAACATGAGATAAAAGAACTCAACGGGCATGCAGTTCTCAAACCTGGTAGTGAAAGCTTGGGTTCTTCATGTCAGCTCGGGCTCTACGATGTCAATGACGACGAGTTTAGGCAGTTTCAATAGAATGGTCCTCCATCATCCTCTTGGGGTGAGAAGAACTTGGCTCCGACGTGTTAGAGCAAACAATATCCTCTAGTAGTTGGACGAGCTCCGGCCGCAGTCAAAGAAGATCCACCTCTGGGATCCACGGGTCGTCAGAAGATGGTTGGCCTTGCCAATGCACAAGAAACTTTTGGTCCATCCGCTCTCCTATAGTGTTAATTACCTCCTTCAATACTGACTCAACATGCTCATGCCTTTCTAGGGACAGGACGGAAGGGGATAGATGGGGACTCTCGCTCACATCAATACGAATGCTAGAGGGGCTGTGAGGCTCGACAATGGGTGGCATAGGATGGTATTGGACCAGATCGCTGACGTTGAAGGTGGGACAGATGACCCAATCTAGCAGGATACCCACAACATAGGCATTCTCACTGACCACATGGACTATCGTGAAAGGCCCGACGCTGTGAGCATGAAGCTTAGTAGCGACCCCAAGATAATAGGTCTCAGGCCTAAACCTGACCATGATCAGTTCACCCTCAGTGTAGATAACAGACCTACGACCCACATTAGCAGCGACCTTGTACTTCTCATTTTGCATGACGATGCAAGTATGAATGTCGTGATGCATATCCCTAATATGATGTGCAAAGGCAATGCCATCTCTGAACACTCTAGAATGTCATTCTACCAAAATGAGGTCTAAGGGTTTACGAGGTACCTAGCCATATACGATATCGAATAGAGTGCGGCCGCTAGTGCGGTTCACGGAAGAATGGAAGGCGAACTCCATGCGAGGAAGGACACGGTCCCAAGTGGTGAGGTTTACATTCACAATAGAGTGGAGCAGATTTTGACTTCGGTTCACCTCCTTTGTCTGCTCGTCCTTCTGCAGATGGTATGCTGTAGAAAATTTAAGTTTCATTCCCTTAAGAACCCATAAGGTCTTCCAGAAATAACTAGTGAAATGTGTGTCGCAATCTGACACAATTGACTACTGTACTCCATGCAAGCAGAGGATCTCATCAAAAAATAGGCGCGCCAGTTCTAAGGGATCCGATGTCTTTGAATAGGGTACAAAATGAGCCATCTTGGAAAACTTGTCAACTACTACCATGACGAAGTCGTGCCATTGGGTGGTCATTGGTATACCAAGCATGAAATCAAAGCTAACCCCCGTAGAATTGGTGTTCTAAAGATAGGATGGTCTTGTTGACATCGAAGTGTCCACTCAGTCCACCCCCATACGTCTCCCATATAAGAAAGTCTCACAATGAGGTATGAGATATGCACAACCTCTTTTCAAAGAAGAGGTAGCTGTCAGAGAAGTAATAGTCTCGATATTCGGCCTTTGAGCCATCACAAATAGCATTGGTAATTTTCCCATAGTTGGACAATCGCTGTAATCCTGTGAGAGTTGTTCAAACCCCAAAACTCGAGTCTTGATCAGGTTGAGGACAACTGGTCTCTGACTAAGAGCATTTACGGCGACGTTATCCTTTCCTTTCTTAAGCCGGATGACAAATGTGTAATCATATGTGATCCAGTGAGCGTGCCGATCGCTGACCTTCTCCTGCTCGTGCAAGTTTTGTAATGCACTATGATCGAAAAAGAGGACGAACTCATTGGGCAGGAGATATTTGTGCCAATGGTGAAGTGACTGCACTAGTGTGTGGAATTCTTGATCATACTTCTCATATTGCTGCCTCATGTCATTTTGCTTCTCGCTGAAATATTATACTAGTTGTTCGTCCTGGATGAGGACAGCACCAATTCCCACGCTTGAAGCATCACAAGTGACATCGAACACTTTGTTGAAGTCGGGCAGTCATAGCATGGGAGCCTCGATCATGCGATGCTTGATTTCCTCAAAGCCATTATCGGCTGCCTTCACCCTCTCAAATTTGTAAAGTCCAATGAGATCAATGATGGGGGTGGTAACGCTACTGAATCCCGGAGGAATCTCCGATAAAAAGTCTCCAAACCCATGAAACTCGTTACATCATGAATATCATTGTGCTGTGGCCACGATGTGAGAGCCTCGATCTTGGCCGTGTCGGCCGAGACTCTGTGAGCAGATATGATGAAGCCAAGGAAAGAGACCTCGACCATGAAGACACGGCAATTCTTCATGAGCGTAGAGCTTCTCCCGTTGTAATGCCACACACACCTCTCGTAGGTGTCGTAGATGGTCTATGCGGGAACCACTAAAATGAGGATATTGTCAAAGTAGACGATGATAAATCTACCAATGAATGGGTGTAGGACCTCATTCATCAATCGCTGGAATGTACTCAAGGCGTTGAAGAGCCCAAATGGCATGACGTTCCACACAAACAGGCCATCCTTGATCTTGAAGGCCATCTTCCACTCGTCTTGATGGTATCTGCTACGTAAGTCAATCTTTGAGAATATGATCATGCCGGCCATTTGATCAAAAAAATCCTGCACGTGAGGTATGGAAAAATGGTACTTCACCGTAATCTTGGTGATGGCACATGAGTTGCAACACATGCGCCATGTTCAGTCTTTGTTCGGTGCAATTAGTGCAGGAAGGGCCCATGGGGTGAGACTTGTATAAGGTCTTTAGCCAAGAGTTCCTTCAACTGTCGATACAGCTCCTTGTATTTTACTAGGTCCATTTGGTAATGCACCAAGTTTGGGAGCGAAGCTCTAGGTACGAGGTCAGTGGCATGCTGAATACCACGCATGGGGGGGAGTTCGTCGGGAAGCTTATCGCAATAGATATTCCCAAAAATGGTCACAATTTCATCCAACTCGAGTGCGTTGAGCACATCGGGTGCCCACGACGGTTCCTCTGAGGGAACATATCTAGTGAGAGCAAAGCATACGGGTAGATCATCACTCTCCTGGTCAACCTGTCATCAGAATATACAGGCGTTGGTGACAAACGGGACTTTCGGCTAGGGGGCCGGGGTCGGGATGGCCGGCACTGGCTGAGTCGGCACCTCGTACAGGTGGATACCAAATCATCGGTGCCCTCCATACATGAATGAGCACGTGTTCGACCATCCTGAAAGTTGGACGTCATAGTCGTACAGCCATGGTCATTCCAGTATGATGCTGCCTATCTTCATGGGTAAGATGTCACACATCACATGTTCCTCGTAGATACTCATCTTCAGCGGTATGTGGCACTGTAATTGTACCAATAGAGTAGAAGCCTCGATCCATGATATGTTGTATGGTGCCGGATGGGGCATTAAACTAAGGTCGAGTTTGGCCATGGTGTCTTCAGATACTACATTAATGCAACTCTGGCTGTCTATGATGAGCTTGCACGTGCACCCCCAGATCTTGACATAGACAAAGAAGATCCCATCTTCACCACTCAATAGTCTTCATGAACTTCTTGGCCAAGGACAGAGACATAGACAAAGACATAGACATAGACATGGACATAGACATAGACATAGACATAGACATAGACATAGACATAGACATAGACATAGACATAGACATAGACATAGACATAGACATAGACATAGACATAGACATAGACATAGACATAGACATAGACATAGACATAGACATAGACATAGACATAGACATAGACATAGACGCGGACATAGACATAGACATAGACATGAGCATAGACATAGACATAGACATAGACATAGACATAGACATAGACATAGACATAGACATAGACGCAGAGCATAGACATAGACATAGACATAGACATAGACGCGGGCATAGACATAGACAGACATAGACATAGACGCGGAGCATAGACATAGACATAGACATAGACATAGACATAGACATAGACATAGACATAGACATAGACATAGACATAGACATAGACATAGACATAGACATAGACATAGACATAGACAGAGACATAGACATAGACATAGACATAGACATAGGCATAGAAGATCCCCCTATCTTCGCCAAGGACTTCACCGCATCGTCTTCCTTGAGCTGTCACCTCTTATACCAAGGGTAGACGATCCCATCTTGACAACTCAATCGTCTTCGTGAACTTCTTGATGTACTCAAACTAAGACCGTTTAGAATCCAATGATTAGAGACTCGTTGGCCATAGCCAAAGTAAAACTGTCCATCCACAAGACGGCTTTAGCGTCTCAGGTCTAAGGACCACTTACACAACCGTGACGTGAATCAACCTGATTGACAGTTTGGTATAATAACATTCATGAATTCGTACGGATCAATTCAGTGAACTCTTTCCACTAAAGAGCACCCACTATCCATCCTTAGTGTCTTCACACTAATGCCTACAGGACCGGCTATACTCATCATATGCTAGCCTATCCAAATACTTTGATGTTCTTCTCATGTATCCTTCAAATAGGAATGTTTAGAACACATGCTTAAAGACTAATGATCTTCGTATTACGATCTTATCATAATTCTCTAAGGCCAATCATATATTCATGGACTTCATTATAAGCATCACACATGCACTATAATGAATATGTGGTATTTGAACATGGAACGAGATGTGGAATGTGTGATTGGCTTGCCGACCACATATATTTCCATCACAATTTACTCTAGAAAGTGATAAAACTCCCAAAGGGAGCCAACTGAAGAAAACCTTTCAAACTCAATCAACTCAAAGGCTGTCCTTGGCATGCCTCCCTTTATATAGTTGTAGGGGACATGCCCAATTAGGCCAAATGGGAAGGAACCGTCTCATGACGAGAGGCCTTCCCTTAAATAATGTTAATGAAAACATACACATTGGATGAGGTCGAAACACGAAAGGTCTATCCACGATTCATAATGAAAATACAAACATGAAAGTACAATAAGAAATAAAATAATCATGACCCAGCTGTATACTTGAATGTTGGGTCGCGGATGTTGGCTCAGGCTACTCAAGGTGGTTGGTGGCTTCCTTTGATGTCATTGGCGAGATGGTCCCCCATCAAGACATTTTGTAAAATGGCTGGATCCAGGGTAGTTGGCTCAACGTAGGAGTCTGTCGATGATTTAAGTACCACATCCTATGTAGTACTGACTGTAATTCTACCTATTGCAAAGCCTCTATGATAGAGCGGTAGAAATGTTGGTCAGTGGGGTCCAATGGTCCAGCTTACTCTTCTCGGTAGAGAGTTAAGTGATCACTTGATAACTGAGGTTGATCTAACGGCTTCATCATACAAATTGTGGAAACGTGACGATGCAAACGTCAACTTCTTCCTCTAGGCTAGCATGACAAAATATATGTTTCCGAAGATGTCCTTTCTGAAAATAGCGAAGCATATTTAGGATTACGTCCATAAGACAGCTCTCAAAAGGAGTGTATGACCTGGTTGTTAAGGCGTGGAGTTTAAAACAAGGAGGCAGAACTATGATGGACTATGTGAGTGAGTTACATAGTCTTGCTTAAATTAGATTACTATCGACCAATATTGAATCCAAATGAATGGGAGTACATCCTAAGAGACAGTATGTTTAAGTTTCTTATGGGTCTGATTGCTGAATATGAGGTCTTGAGGAGTCAAATTCTCAATTGAGAGAGATTCCCTGACCTTGAAGAAGCAATCAATATCGCACTGGACAAGGAAAATCGCCGTCTACCAATGAACTCACGGACAACAAAGGAAGAAACTTCTGCAGGTCTAATGGTTGAGTAAAAGGGACATAAAAGTTTAAATGAACAGAGGGCGACCCAAGCTGGCAGTGTTCAAGTGTTGATCCAAATCGCCAAGGGTAAAGAGGAAAATTTTATCGAAATAATTCAGTGGGTAATTATTATAAACGAAGATGCCATACAAAGGGGAATTGTTGGGACTTGCACGGCTGACCTCTGAAGACCCAGACTCATTCTGTATCTAGTCAAGAAAGGCGCTAAGTGGAAGAATTAACATTAATCTCAGATAATACTCAGAATGAGTGCAAGCGAGGGGATGATGAAGTCAGCTCCCTGGGGGAGAAAATAGCGAAGTTTTAAGTCATTCGTTAGTTCTATGACCATGGCCAAATCTTGTCCTGGATCTGGTAAGCATATTTTTCCTGACCATCTTTACATTGATTGGATCTTGCATTTGGGCGCCACGGATTATATGACTCCATATCGATCTAAATTTTGATCTTATATTGCTTATAAAGGGGTTGGGGGAGTCTTCACTACAGGAGGTGAAATCTTATCTATGAAGGGTATAGGTGACGTGAAGATAGAAGCATTGGGAGTACTCAAAAATGTTTTACATGTCCCTAACCTGAAGGCCCAATTTTTGTCTCTTCAACGTTTGGTTAAGAATATGCATTGTGAACTAACTATTGCTTCTACTAGTTGTTTTGTGTATGACAAGGCAAGGAACCTAAAGATTCACCCTCTAAGGAGAGGAATGGCTTGATCTATGTTAAAGATGAAATGAAGGCAGGGATGATGGTGAATTCTCAAATGATGGAAGACAGCAACAACAAAGGACTTAAAGATCTGAAAATTTTACATTCTCATTTGGGACATCCATCTTTTGAATTGATGAAACAAATGTTTCCTGGCTTTGCAAAAGATATTAACATGTCAAAGTTTATTTGAACGTCATGTCATCGTGCAACACATAATAGGGCCTCATATAATAGACGGGTAAAGCAAAGGAGTACTCCATTCTATCTTGTTCATTGTGATGTGTGGGGACTAGCACCCATGTCCTCTCTTATAGGTGGGAGGTGGTTTCTTGTCCGGGTAAATGACTGCTCAAGACTGATTGGGGTACATCTACTCAAGCATAAGTCAAAAGTGAGAAGAGTGATACAAGACTTTTGTGTCAGAGTGAAGCACCTATTTGATATTTCTATTAAAAAAATTTGATCTGATAATGCAAAGGATTTCTTTAATGAGATGTTGATTGCCTATTTCTTGACACATGGGATAATGCATTGGTCATTTTGTGTGAACCCCCATAGCATAACGGAATAGCTGAAAGGAAAATTGGGCATGTGATTAATATTTTCAGGACTCTTCTCCATCATCAGAATGTGCCTACGTATTTCTGGAGTGAGGCTGTGCTAAGTGCACTGCATCGAATCAATTATCTCCCATCAAAGGCCTTGAACTATGAGAGCCCTGTGTTCATCATGTCCCGATTGTTTCCACTAGTTAACTTGAGAAATCAGTTGAAGCCTTTGATTTTTCGCTGTACTGCATTCCTTCATGAACAGAGATTGGTGACAAACTCAGCGCTGGAGCAATGAAATGTGCATTTGTGGGATATTCGCAAGGAAAGAAGGGGTACAAATGTTATGATCCTAAGTCTATAAGATTCTTGGTATCTGCAGATGTAACATTTGATGAAACAGACGAATGTATTTAGAATAGAGATTACATACAGTCGACCTATAACTTTTCATTAGGAACCTGTCCAAGAGATTACACATCATTTAGTACCCGGAGAACAAGATGAAGGCAAAGCTAATAATGACATAGTAATTGGTATAGAATTAAAAGATGTGTGTGAAAATGAATTGCCAACAGAAGTTGAAGTGAATCGAATTGTTAAGGAAACTATTTGTGAAGGTGACAATGATCGTGTGGAAGCGGTACACTCAGATGATGATGGCGGTTGGCCTATTGCATTGAGGAAGGGAAAGCGGGCATGCACTCAGGGCATAAAGTATCTGCTCTCCAATTTTGTGACATACAATTACCTATCTCTAGAGTTTCGAGCATTCTAAACAGAGCTACAGTCCAGTATTATTCCTAAAAATGTACGAGAAGTCAGCTGAAGAGGAGTGGAATAAGGCAATGGACATTGAGATGGAAGCACTTATTAAAAGTGAAACTTGGGAGATAGTTGACCTTCTAATAGGAAAGCGTCGAGTTAGGTGTCGATGGGTGTCTACAATAAAGTATACAACTGATAATTCAGTGGAAAGGTATAAAGCCTAGCTTGTAGCTAAAGGTTACATTCAATGTTACATAATTGATTATGATGAGACATTTGCCCCATTGGAAAAATTGAATATAGTACCTGTATTAATTGCAATCTCAGCATATTTTGGCTTGAAGTTGTACCTATATGATGTAAAAAAAGCATTTCTCCATGGTGATTTGGATGAAGAGATTTATATGCAGCCTCCTCCAGGTTACTATTCTCAACTGCCTAGGCATAAAGTTTGCAGGCTGAGGAAGTCTTAATATGGGCTCAAACAATCACCTAGAGCATGGTTGGGATAGTTTTCTCAGGCTCTAAAGAATATGGGGTACACACAAGGTAATGGTGATCACACTTTATTTGTGAAATCGTCTTTATCTGGTCGTATTGCAGTTCTTCTTGTGTACATAGATGATATAATCATTACCCATAATGATGTGTAAGAAATGGAATCCCTAGGTAATAGATTGGCTAAAGTATTTGAAGTAAAATCACTCGGACAACTAAGGCATTTTATGGGTATTGAAGTAGCATACTCAAAAGGTGGTATCTTTATTTCCTAGCAAAGTTACATCCTTGATTTGTTGGAAGAGACAGGAATGAGTGGAACCACGAGTACAAATAGCTGACAAGCTGAGGAGCTCAGCGCGGTGGAACCACGAGCTGCCCGAGGGAGTTCCTGCTAGGAGGAGTAAAGAGTATAAGAGGCTTGAGTGCATACCACATGGTTGGCAAGGGCATCAGTAGTTTGGTTGCCCTCATGTAACTAGTGTGGGATGCTAATTGATGAATAAAAAATGATAGTAATATCTATGTGCAATTCTAGCTAATTTATCTATTTCTTTATCTTTATTTGGATATATTATCAACATTTATGTTAAGTTATGAAAAATCATGAAATAAAATCACCTTTTTATAGTTTGGAGTGAATTATTGTCGTTTGTGGGACTAACCCCACTCAACTCATTGAGTTAAGTGGAATGAATCTCACTCTCTTCTTAGTTTATGTGGAATATGCAGGAATTAGGTGAAAGTTTCATGAATAAGAAGAAGAAGAAGAAGAAGAGGGATAATTAAATGAAGAAGAAGCTATTTGGACTAAAGGAGTAGGCTCAGCCACAACCCTAGGCCAAGAAAGGAGGCCCAAATCAAGACAGATGGCTCTATTCTAAAGGCCCACTAAGGAAGCTCCACTAAGCCCACTATGAGAGGCATCTTGGGCCAAAGAAAGGAGGGCAGGGGGAAGGTCCATTCATCATTATTTAGGACCATTTTAGGTGCGTGGATGCTGATTGGAGGACACCCTTGGACGTGGATCCAAGCCAGACAAGAAGATCCAGCCATTCAATCCATAAAACATCCAAGGGTGGAGACTTAAAGATAGCACCTTTAATGCTAATTAAGGAAAGAAGTCTTGAACGTCCCTAGGGTATTTAAAAGGTCTCAATGCTGATTGGAGGACCATGATGGATGTGGATCATGACCCAAAAAAGAAGATCTGGCCTTCCATTGTATTGAAAATCCAATGGCTCTCATTTGCTCTCTCTCCCAATATAAACCCCTTCACTCTATTGTAATATTTATCTTGTGACTCAATCCAAAGTAATGTTTGGTGGCCTAAGTGCAATTGAGTCATAGATCCATTCACCTCAGTGAGTGCCAGGCTGAGCAGGAAACATCTAGGGCTGAAGAAGCTGGTGGAAAGGAGAAGAAGAACATTGAGCCTTGGAGGATGTGACAAAGAGGTTACCTTCTTATTTCTCCTTTTTCACTCTTTTCTGTTCGTCTTTTGTCTTTTAGTTAGTCTTTGGGTCAGCTAACCAATATCCAGATGGTTTCAATGCATCCATTCATGCTCCAAAATTCATTCTAGAACTCATTCTAGAGTGAATTTTGTGCAGCCCATTTTTTTCTCTCTCCTCCACCAAGCCACTTTCCACATTTGGCATCCGGACTTAGCCAAATTTTGACTAAGTCCAGAGTGCCAGCCTGTTTCATTTCCTATTTTGTTTTGGGTTTAATATAATCCTAAAAATTCCCATAAAATTATTTTATGCCTACTAATATTATTATAATATTATAATTATAGTTTAACTTTCTTTGTTCCTTTTAGCGCGAAGGATACCGCCCTCTCATACTAGTGCCAAGTTCCTTTTAGCGCGCCATCCACATTCAACTTGAGGATGCCAATTGGCGGTGGGTGCCAATGGACAAGTTGTAGACGAATGGTGATAGGGGTGAGGCTCTCTGATATGCCCCAAGTGCGAAGAAGATTGCATGTGACCATTGAGCTGCAGGCGAGGGGCGGTATAAGATTGTGAGTACATCGTATCTACTATTGGACTTGTTGCATGATATCTAGTGCTCGCATGGGATCCCTTCAAAAAGAGAGGAATTTTGCCCTTTCTGGATCTCCCATAGTTAGTAAGCTATGGTGACGTGAAGGAATGGGCTCCACTTAGAGCGTGGTGGCGAGAGAAAAATCTTGCCAAAACACTCAAACGGTGTTAGAATAGGAGGGGTGCACATCACTGGGCACAAATGATGTGTATTTTAGTGCCAACGGTCTAGAGCTGTTTCACTACGGAAGAAAAGGTGCTCCATAGTCTCAGCCTAAGAAGATGCGGGACAACACAAGCAACGCGAACTAAGGAAGTGACCGACACGAGTCACCTAAACATCAGTTGGGAGCCCACGATGCAGAAGTCTTGAAAGGAAGAAAGAGACTAGAGTGATGATTGGCGGATGCCAGATGCGGTGACTCAAGTGTTGGATGGGGGATTTCTTGCAGAAATTCTCCCAAGAGGATCGTAGGAGAAGGACCCGTCGAGGGTAAGCACCCAAATAGGACATCGTGAGTGGTCCCTATGAGAGTACTCTAGGCCTGGGATAAGATGTCTAAGGGGAGCCTATGTTGTTCCCAAAGGAGGCGTGTGTTGCCCGTGGGCAGCTGTGCCACGGTCAATCGCAGACGATGGGGTACAAAGTGGGGCTGGTGGGCTAAAGGCTTGTTGACAACCCATGTATCATACCAGGGGCTAATCGCACCCTAATAGACATGCCAACAGTGACATTGGCTATCTATAGCCAGTGGCACTACCAAGCCCGCCATCTACAAGGGCCTCGAACATCCAACTCGATACGAGCCTACTTGGCATTTTTGGGCGAGCTGAAACTCCCAAACGGGGAATTCTTAGTGCGCATAGGCCACACGGGCTTCTTTTGAAGCATGTCTTGGACATCCTGAAGGCGTTTGATCCCTAGACCCCCCTCATGCGGTGGCCTACAATTGTTATTCCAAGAAACCTAGTGATGTCAATGCTCTCCTGCAAGGTGACCATGCCATAAGAAACATGCAAACAGTCGCTTCATAGAGCAGAGGACTGTGAGTGATAATGAGTGGACCTCTTAGGTGTGTATCGTGATGCTCATAAGGACATGTCGAATGAGCTGGATGTGGCCGCTAGAAGATGAAAAATGAAGTTTCCATCCGTCTAGATTCTTTCTCAACTTGGCCACCAAGGCTTAAAAAATAATGGTGTCTAGCAGGTTCAAGAAAGATAGGGCATACCAAATAATCGAAAGGGAGGCATCCTCGTGAGTATCCAGTAATTTGTTGGATAATTTGAGAACGCTTTGTGGAGGTGGACGAACCGACCATCAAGCTCCTCTTCGAGGCATTGACGAGCTGGCTAGAAGCCCACTTCTGCGCAATAAGGACACTCATAATTTGTATAACAGACTCTTTAGATCCATCGAGGAAAATGATGTTATCATCTGCAAATAGAGAGTACGAGAGGATTGGGTATCCCCTTTTTGTTAAATATGGTTGGATGAGGTCGCGAGCGATCCCTCGTGCAAGTGATCGGCTGAAGACCTGCTCCGTCAATATAAAAAGGGTGGGTGAGATGGGATCACAATGTTGTAGACCTCTCGTGGCCGTGAAGATGCCAGAGCAGTTTCTGTCCACGAAGAGAGAGAAATGATTCCCTCTCATACAAGCATCCTGATGGAGGACCTTGTCGTGGAATGCGCCTCAACTCGTCGTCAACCTCGTCATGAAGGACGAGCCAATGTGAAACACCCACAGTTTCAATACCAGGTTTAAACCCACGTCCGTGTTGTGGAGTTTTCTCGTGTTCGTGTTGGTTTACTGTCTTATGGAGACCCCTTAGGATTTTATGGGGAGCATCTCACGTCATTGATTTTTAGTCCATCATCCTACGCTATGGGGGAGGCGACACCTGTGTGTACAGCCCTTCCCCCATGGAGCTTGTGTCTTTCCTTTAATCTTGTTTTGTTACGCCTTTGAGGGAGGGAGAAGCCAAGCAAGCCTTCTTCCCCCTTGAAGGTCGCTTTAGGGAGGGGGGGACCCACTAAGCCCTCTCCCCTAGTGGAGCCCATTAGGGCACTTTTGACACCCCCCCTTTCTCTATATCACTATAAAGGGAAGGGAGAGGGCATCTTTTTTTGTCAGACTTGCTTTTTCATCGCGAAATAAACGAAAGAATATGTTGTTATATCGTTGCTAGTAGGTTATCGACCTTCCATTCATTTAGGATTTTCTTGCATCTGTTGTTGATCCTCTTCCAGCGTCCTTCACCCATCTCGTGGAGAGGACTTGTTGCCGAGGTGGACAACTATTTTCTTCATTCCCCTAGAATCTCTACAGACCTCATTGCACCTTAGGACGTGACGATATCTTCATATCCATCTCCCAGAAGAGAACCGCCAATAGACTCGACCATAGAGCGCTTGTGGTCGACTCGAGGGTATCCGAATCTCCACTGGTCAGTGTCACCCCTCCGGTCGACCACAAGCAAATTTTGCAGACTACGGCAAACGACTGCGCCGAATGATAATTGTCTTTCTGCCTGTGGGGTTCTTTGCCAAGCCTTCGTTGGAGTTGTGATTGAGGTCGGGCTAATTAGCCCTACGGCTGATGCGTGCCTGCATCGCCTGCGGTCTTCTGAGTGCCACCTCTACAACTTTTGCTGCCCACGAAATTGTGTCACCGAGCTCATGGGTGGGCAGATAGTACCGATGCCGCGACCTAGCTCAGTCAACCCCCATTTGACCGTGGCAATACCAGTTCTGCCGAGTGCCTCAAGGCCCACCCGCGGCTCCAACATCACAAGCAAACCGAGTGCGACAACTCTAACAGGGTCACTACGGCAATCATCCTCAGCTGTTGATTGCGTAGTGTGAACGCAACACAGTAGCACTCTCCTTCTTCTAGTACTGAGCAAGACACCCCAAGGGAGTCTTGCGGAACTCTGGAATGCTGGCTCAACGGTCCACCTGAGCAAAAAAAAGGGTGGTCATCGATCGCCCTGACTGACTCTTCTCACTAGTTCTCGGTGGTTCTTCGGGATACGTGTTCTTCTCTATGACCCGGCGACTCTGAGTCTCCAACGAAGCCAAAGCATCTCATCTTCCCCAGTCATGTTACTTCTTTCCTCCCGCACCTATAATTTGTCGCAGTGGTATTACTTTCTTTAGTGCTGATCTACGGCTGCTCCTCTGGCTTGAGAGACCTCACGGCAATAGTGTAGATTAGCCACTATTGTGTGTTAGGACACGTTATTGATGCTATCAGACTGGGTCGTTCATGACAACGGGACTGATGCCACCAGAGGGTAATTCGTCCCTCACTCCATCGGCATCTGAACCAAAGATATAGATCATTGGGAGCTTGATCCGGCCACGACATCTCACGCGTCGCCATCTAGTCTCACGCCTCAGATCAGTTAGTGGTTCTGCACTTCTCGTTTATTTTATCTATTCGCACACATCATATCCTGCTAATTGGACATACCTCGCCCACACATCTTTATGGTATAGCACAAACCGGTCACTCCGGCACCGTGTTACATCATATTGGTATCAGACCTAGGTTCTGCTAACCTCTGTGCTTAGCACTATTGGTCTAGGAAAATATACAAATTTATTTTATTTTATTTTTTTTATCGTACTTTTTTATGCATTTATTAGTTTGAAATTCATCGCACTTACATCCATGCATCCTGTTAGCACATCATCGTAGGTAGAGGACCATAACCCATTTACTTACCTGGCTGCATAATGGTTCAGACATGGGGCCAATTATAGTCCGTCATGGATGGTGCACCTTACAAGGAGGGTCCCGAGTATGACCTCGACATTCCAGATCTTCCACGCAAAGATCTCATGCTACCCTCCCTTATGAACCCTCGCCCGACTAAGGCGAGTCCAAAGCATCAACTGAAGCTAGCAGAAAGCCCTCTCTAAGGGCCCCTACTCCCCCTAGCGGGCTGCCTATGAGCGCGCCCCAGCCTGGGACCGATGCCCGGGGGTAGGATGTAGTGCTACTGGCACCTATACTGGCACTTTGCTCCCCACCCCATCCCAGCACCTGCCAAGGGTCCCACAATATACTAATAATTTTGATTAGTATCAAATTTAAATCGAAATGGGGCGTCGCCAAGTGGTAAGGCAATGGTTTTTGGTGCCGCTATTCAGAGGTTTGAATCCTTCCATCCCAGATCCATTCTGCTGAATGAAAATAAAAAAATCTATCGATTCCCTTTAATTAAAGCCTAAAAATAATTTTGTTCAACGCCCTAGGAAGGCGCCAGCACGAGATTGCTCGAAGTCCCCGCCACTACTCGATGTACCACCTTGACTGCTCGAGCCGCCAATGCACAACTATCAGCCACCTCAGACGCCATGGGCACAAGCACCACGACGGCCACCACCAATCAACCTGTACCGCCCACCTTGACGTAACAAAGACTGGTATTACTTAGAGGATTGACCGCATCACTACCCGGAGTCGAGGTTCCTGCCACGCGAAGAGACTTCTGCCCCAGTAACATATCAGTCAGGAGGACCTAGTCACGACTATTACGACCGGCCTTACCAGCCAGCCCCATCTACCTATCTGAGTCGTGATACCTACATCCCACCGTACGCAGTGGACCAACTAGTGCCATACGAGGAGCCATACTACCCACTAGCTCCTCGAGAGACTCCGGCATTGCATGGGTCGGCGCCGACTCATACACCACCTCATGTGATACGACGACGGCCGGGATCGATCGGCGCGTTTCACGTCACAGGGTTATGATGCGAATGTATGGGATGTAAGCCGAATGATGAGAAAATACGAATGAGCAGATAAGGACTTGACGGATAGCGACGTCGGCCGTACCGATCAATGAGAGACGAGTGAACCTAAGATCAAACTCCCAATGACCCGCTGGACCTACTAGACGTCTACTAAGTGAGGGGCATCTAACAGCCTTGGAGCGTTCGGCGTCCAAGTCGGATGACAGTGCGTCTACCACAAGAATCCCTATGCTCGACAAGGTGGCTAGTCCTATCCGATGATGTTCGAGAATATCACGGTAGCGGACGCGATAGGGGAAGACAAGACTGTCGAAGATAATAATACTGGAGTTTATAGACGGGAGACGAGACTGACCTTTGTATCGCTTAGTCCAAGGCGTCCAAGTCGTCGAGCGGATGCTTAGTGTCAGGTCGTGCGGACGAGTGTCGTTGGCTAGGACAAAACCGGGTGCGGACGGTGCGGTCGTAACTACCAGCAGAGAGCTGAGTCCACGGGTGGCGTGCAACAAAAGTCGGAGCAGAGGGCGCACAAGGCGCGCGCTTGGCAAGAAATGGCTTTCTTGAACTATAACAACCAAGAACCCTCCAAGAAAGAGGAGTTCTTGATGGATCTGGGGTGTGCTCCCTCGACGGAGCAGATTTCCCCGGTTGATGGCGTGTCGGCGACGCTTCTTGAATCTCCCAAGACCCCCGGAGTAATCTCGACGAAGGCCTCTTTCGATTCTTGATGGCGGCGGCTTCTTGAAACTCTTTCCTCGCACCGGAGTGATCTCGGCGGCGCGCTTTACACATCTCCTCGGAGTGATCTCGACGGGAGGCGTGGGCTCTACACGGAGTGATCTCAACGTGGGGTGGGGCTAGCCAAACCCCTACACTACTCTCTCGATAGGGGAGGCAGGTGTGAATAAACTTTTCAACAATGACTCCAAGGTGTTCCTTGGGCATGCCATCCCCTTATATAGTGAGGATGGGTGCCAAGTGAGCGTGGCGGAGGGACGAACCGTCGCGAGGCGTGGTTCGGCCTCCCTTACAAATTCAAAATACAAGCATAAAAGTAAAAATAGCGAGGGCGGGGCCCAACAACATTGGCCTAGTCCACGAATCCAAAAATACAAACACACATGAAAATGAGCATAAGTAAAAGATAAAAGTTCTTACGCGGTACTTAAACCCGGGTGGCGGCGTCGGCGCGAGCTGCTCGGCGTGGCTGACGACATCCCGTCGCGTCATCCTCGAGATGGTTCTTCGTCATCGTGGCGTCGTCCTCGAGATGGTCCTCCATCATCCTCCCGAGGTGGGAGGAGCTCGACTCCAGCGAGCAAAGCTCAGCAAGGTCTTCAAGTGGAGGCAGCAGGTCCGGTCGAAGTCGGCGAAGGTCATCCTCGGAGATCCACGTGTCATCGGATGATGGTCGCCCCTGCCAATGGACTAGGAAAGAACGGCCAACTCGCTCCCCCTCAGCGTGAATTACCTCCTGCAGTATCGTTTCTATCGCGTCTTGCCGTACAAGGAGGGGAAACGGAGAAGGAGTGGGTTTGCTCTCACTTTCACTACTATTAAGGCTCAATTGGCTGTGAGGCTCGATGATGGGTGGCGAAGGCTGGTATCGGGATAAGTCACTGACGTTAAACGTCGAACTAATCCCCCAATTTGGCGGGATGCTCACAACATAGGCGTTGTCGTTGATCTGTTGGGCAATCGGGAAAGGCCCGGCGCTACGAGCATGGAGCTTCGTAGCGACCCCAGGAGAGAACCTCTCGGGCCTCAATCTGACCAGGACCAGTTCTCCCTCAGAGAACGACATGGACCTACGACCCTTACCCGATGATGCCTTATACTGCTCATTCATGGATGCAATGTAAAAAAAACAAATGGATGCAATGATGCATGTTCTACTACTTAATGCGTATGCGAAGAACGGAATCCAAACAGTTAGTATGATTACCTACATGAATGATATCTAGTGTCCATGAAGTAATTGACCATAGTTTAGTTTCAAACAATGCCAAACTAGTACGGTTCACCATTGGGCAAACAGTGAACTCGATACATGCGAGGTAAACATCCTAGTATGTGGGGGGTATAGACCCACGGTGGACTGCAGTACATTCCTTGGAATGTAATATAAATCCAGTGCAAATTTAAAAATACTAGAAATCGCGTTGAGGGGTGAGTTGTTTGGACGCGTGTGAAGAAGAGCCCCAGAGGCTGCGGGATAGCGAAAGGACGAAGGAATGGTGAAGGCGGCGGTGGATCTGGCAACGGGGCGGGTCGGTGGGCTCTCGATAGTACCTCTAGAATGAGTCTCCTTTCATTATATTGTGACGTTCGACGGTTGGATGACATATCGACGGGATAACCGTGAAGGTGTATCATGTGTTGGGCTAAGGTAATGAATGGAGTCCCTAGATGTATCTTTCTAGTGGGTGCATTGTCTCGACATCTCCTATCAATGTCATCATGCTGATGATGGGCACACTTGGTTTGCCTAACATGCTGTGAGCTAAGTGGTTCCCCAGATTCTTTTGCACTTGACACTAGTGGAGGGGGCTGTCCATAGTGAGCAGGTGACATGTATGAATCACATAATGCCAGCTTGGTCGGTTGTCTTGAATGGTGTGCAAGGGGCTCGTGTGCCGCACAACTCAATGAGGGCGCAAGCGGTAAGTAGGATGACTGTGGTATATGAGGTGGGTAGGGGTTCGGCCTCCTTGGTGGCGCTCGAGATGGTGCTAGAGGCTCCTGGTATTGGCCAAGTGCGGGTACGTGCGTCGACCCGTAATAGTGCGGGTGGGCAGAACTACCACCATATGCGGCTGCCTCCGGGCGACGAGTAGTGCGGTGATACCGTGGAGAGTTCGGTACCAGTATCTGATTAGGGTTGTTGGCCATCTCGTGAGGATGCCCCCGGTCATCATGATGCCGAGAACTCTGGTTCTCATTCGGGCAGTAGTTCCTATCCGGTGGATAGGAACGGTCGTCGTAGTAATAGTGTGCAGGATACTCATTCCGAGGGGTGGGAGTTTTTCGCCGTTCTCCGTAGTAGTGCTCCCAGTCTTCTCGTAGGTGGTAGCAAGGTGGAGGCGCCTCAGGATCCCGGGGTCGTCAACGGTAGTAATGAGGATGTACATCCCCATGATAACCTACATGAGAGAGTACCTCCTCTCGGAGTGGATAACTCGCATCGTGATAGTACGGAGGACTATCTCGGGATTGACATCTATAGCTTTTAGGTTGGCTGTATTGGTCTGATTGATCCTCGTAGTAAACATCTCGGTGAGGTGCCGGTTGATAGGGTGGCCGCTCCTCTGGGTATCCGTTGGGATGAGGTCATCTCGGTGGCAACGGGGAGTGTGCTGGATAAGCACGCACCCGGTGAGGAATATGCCGTGGGCCTCCTTGGTGAGACAAATTTTGGGGTATAATCCCAAGCTGGGGCGGTCATAATCCACTGTGTATCTCGGCGCCACTCGAGGTGGTGTCGGGGCCTCCTCGTATGGGTCCCGGGCATGAGTGGGTGCAGCCCGATAGTGTGGCCGGTAAGCGGAACTGTCGCCATAAGTGGCGACGTCCGATCGACGTGCGACAGGTGGTGACCGTGGGCTACCCGGGTGGGAAGAATAGTGCGATGCATCTCGCACCGGTATGCGGTTGGGGTTGAGCACCCCGTCCTTTGGGTAGTCGTGACGCCAAGAACCTCTAGTCTCGGGTAGATAGTAGTTCCTATCCGGACGATAGGAACGGTCGTCATAGTAGAGGGGTGCTGGCCTATCCTCCCGTGGTGGGGATCTCCGCCTGTCTTTGCGGTCGTACTCCCGTGGCGGGGATCCTCGTCGGTCGTCGCGGTGATACTCCCGGGGAGGGGATCGTCGGCGGTCATCACGGTCATACTCCCATTCGTCAGCTCGTTGGTATCGAGGAGGTGGGACCTCGGGGCCTCGAGGTCGGTACTCTGGGGCAGAATGCTCCTGCATGGGAGCTTTTCCCGGTCGTCGGGAAACATCTCGAGCCAAGGGCTCGTCATAGGCCTCGTCTACCGGTGCCCTACGAGTAGGGATGGCGGTAGAAGATCTCCGGTATTCGGATGCTTGAGGTGATCGTGTATGAACCATCCTATGGTCAACCATTCATGGCCTAAAAATGCCTAGGGTATGCGCGTGATGGATGAAATGTTATGACGTGTTAAATGCCGATGAACCAATAGGATGTGCACAATATGATGTAAATGATTTTCAAAATAATGACGTGCACAATCCAATAAAATTTCTTTAGTGATATGCTACTGACCGTGTTAAGCGAAAGCTAACACGACCGGCTCTCATACCAATATGATGTGATACGACGACGGCCGGGATCGATCGGCGTGTTTCACGTCACAGGGTTATGATGCGAATGTATGGGATGTAAGCCGAATGATGAGAAAATACGAATGAGCAGATAAGGACTTGACGGATAGCGACGTCGGCCGTACCGATCAATGAGAGACGAGTGAACCTAAGATCAAACTCCCAATGACCCGCTGGACCTACTAGACGTCTACTAAGTGAGGGGCATCTAACAGCCCTGGAGCGTTCGGCGTCCAAGTCGGATGACAGTGCGTCTACCACAAGAATCCCTATGCTCGACAAGGTGGCTAGTCCTATCCGATGATGTTCGAGAATATCACGGTAGCGGACGCGATAGGGGAAGACGAGACTGTCGAAGATAATAATACTGGAGTTTATAGACGGGAGACGAGACTGACCTTTGTATCGCTTAGTCCAAGGCGTCCAAGTCGTCGAGTGGATGCTTAGTGTCAGGTCGTGCGGACGAGTGTCGTTGGCGAGGAAAAAACCAGGTGCGGACGGTGCGGTCGTAACTACCAGCAGAGAGCTGAGTCCACGGGTGGCGCGGAACAAAAGTCGGAGCAGAGGGCGCACAAGGCGCGCGCTTGGTAAGAAATGGCTTTCTTGAACTGTAACAACCAAGAACCCTCCGAGAAAGAGGAGTTCTTGACGGATCTGGGGTGTGCTCCCTCGACGGAGCAGATTTCCCCGGTTGATGGCGTGTCGGCGACGTTTCTTGAATCTCCCAAGACCCCCGGAGTAATCTCGACGAAGGCCTCTTTCAATTCTTGATGGCGGCGGCTTCTTGAAACTCTTTCCTCACACCGGAGTGATCTCAACGGCGCGCTTTAACACATCTCCCTCGGAGTGATCTCGACGGGGAGACGTGGGTGATAAGCCGAAAATAGGGGTGAAAATTACGCAAATTTTTAGCCCTTGTCGTTGTGAATTTTTGGGTTATGCAATAAAATTTATAAAACTCTACTTAATATGTATAGTGATAAGTATGAGTGTCGTCCAAGGGAGGCAAGTAGGAATTTCAATTTGATTTTATTTTTGGTGTTTTAGATCCTAATTAGAGTGAATTTGATCTTCAATGAGGATCAAGTCACCCTAATTAGGTGAGAATTTAGAGAGGGGGGTAGAAGAGATGAGATGAAAAGAAGAAATGTGGGCTCTAGATTGAATTAATTGATCCAATTGGATGGATCAAAGAATTCAATTAGAGAGGTTGGAAGAAATTTTTGATTTAAGTTTTGGTTGGTTTTGAGAATTTGCTAAATCAGAAATAAAAAGGGAAATCTTAATCTCCTAAGAATTAAAACTAAATTTTTTAGAGTTTTCTTTTGGAATGCAATTGAATGCCAAGGTAAATCCCTCAATTTCTCCTCTCAATCCTAATCAGGGCTTGTACATGCCGCTCAAGCCAAGCGATTTAGAAGTTCAGATCAGAATAGAGATGAAGAAACAAACAACTTAACCTAATTCATTCAAAATGCATAAAAGTTCAAATACAATCAAGGAAAAAAAGTACCAGATAACTTGATCCAAGCTAGAGCTCCTCCCTGTCTTGCAGCTGTGATAGAGCACCATCCAGAATGAGCTCCCCCTCTCGAAATTTAGCTTTTATACTTAGGTTATAGGGTAAAAATCACCATTTTACCCTTGTTTAGTACTTAATATTTATCTATCAATGTAGGCTAGACCTGAATGATCTAACCGTACAGATAGAAAGAGGGGATTAAGACGAACAAATCCATAAAAAAATCATCTCAAGCAGACTTCAGGATCAAAAGTTATTAATAAATCAATTTTAAACCAATTTAATCCATTGGATTTAAAATTGATTTATTTATTAGTTTCGTTTTTAAACACGCAATGACGTGTCGCTCTCTCATTGGCTGGCGCATTTTGAATCCTCCTTTTTGCAGAAAAGTCCTTAAAAAGCCTGGAATTGCTTTTGGACGCCCCCAAAAGTAATTGCGTATATGCCCCTGGCGCACTCTCTCTCCTCCGATTTCTCCTAAAACATTAAATATATATATTAAAAATTGCAATAAAACCCTGAATGATTTTAAATAGGATCTTTACGCCTGCCGTGGCGACCGAGAGCTGTTTTTAGGGTCTTTTTACAATGAAACGTTGCAAAAAGGCCGCGAAAAGTCTAGAAATTGCATAAATATATTTTTTTCTCTTATAAATATGCCCTTTTTTCATAGAATAAATGCATTTCTTCTTGAAATAAATCCCAGAAAATTCCTAAAAATTCGTACAAAAATTCTAGAAAATTCTAGAAAATTCCCTGATTAATTCCCATGTTGATAAATGTCGAAATAAACTTTTTAATGTGCCATTTTCATCAAAAAATAATTATTTCGAGCTTCAATAAATCCTTAAAAATTCATATAATTAACAGAAAATTAGGGAAAAATCAGAAATTACTTGGAAGCATTATTTTTGTGTAAATATATGATAACAACCCAAATCTAAGCCTTTTAAATGCATAAATCATGCTAATAACATGAAATAAAGACCAAAATTAGGGTGTTATCATATACCCCGCTACTTAGACATTGCTAGTCCCTTAGCAACATCTAAGTACTTTGCTGAATTATCATCTCTTTCATCCTGTAAGTCAGAAAACAAGTGTGGGAAGTGTTAAGTGTATCAATCACAAGCCGAACTAAAACACTAAATGACATTTTGAGCTCCGACCTTTTCAGGAATGTGGGGTTTCTTTCTCCTTGGCTTGGATGTCTAAGTGGATGAGAAGGGAGTGTACTTGTTTCTAGGTATAACGCTATACTCCTCAGGTAAACTCTCTCCACTCATGTGCAGCTGGCCTCACATCTCTAGCGAGCAAGATCACTCTCCCGGGGTGACGGCCACCTAGTACTTGCCTCTCCATTAGCCTTTTCTCTTTCCTAAGAATAGAAGAAGCCATTTCCTCCTCCTGTTGAGCACAGAATATTGAACACAACGAGAAGAATATATGATAGAGTTGTGATGGGGGAGAATGAGACTTTGTGAAAGAATTAGGGTGAGCATGAACAATGAGAGATTTATGGTCCAACGGGTGCGGTGCTACCTTGGATAACCTACTCCCAAGATTTTTAGAGGAAGTGAGGGAGATAGAAGAGATGAGACCAATGTGATGATATACAGAATAAAGACCATCTTGCCCTGAATTGAAAGTCAAAACCAGAAATGGTGCAAGTCAAACCCTCCTTTCTCTTTGTCTTCTTCTCATTCCTCTTGTCTTTTTTTCTTTTTTTCAAACTCCTTTTTTTTTGCTTCTCTTTTTTTTTGTATATCAAACAAAGAGGATAACAACAAATGAAACACTTTCCATGACTTAAATGGTTTTCCAAGCATCTTGTCACAACTAGCATGAGTGTTATAACAATCACATTGGTCTAGGAAGAAGAAATAGAAGAATAAGATTTAGATAATGTAGAGTGAATTATGGACAGAAAAAGAGTTGAAGAGGCAGTATCGGAGTGATACCGTGGAAAGGGAGATAGATGTACTTGGGAGATAGGTATATCTTCTGAGTGGGAGCAAGGTGGTGGAGTCAGGTTATGATGGATATGGCGTGAAGTGAGTGGAACAATGAGGTGGATGGAGATGGTGGATTCTGTGCATAGGACTTGGAGAATGACTGCCCACTATTTTGGAATGAAAGTAGGCTAATGGTGGGACGAAATACATAAGTGGGATCGGCTATTTTGAGCTGATTGGAATGGGGGATCTCAATTCACTCATCACTCTCCTTTGAAGTATAGAGCTTCTACCCTTAGACTTTCCATCATCTAATCAACCACTAGACGACCTCCCCAATTTGACATTGAACCCACATTGCTCAAAATCACTTGTGTTGCACCTCAACATGTTCCTGATCCGCTCTAGGAGCTTAACTTCTCTACACATGTTTCCAAACCACTGGATGAAAGAAAATTAATTCCTGTATGTGCATGTTAAATATCGTTAAAAGCAGGTTCAATTCATGTAGTATTCTTTAAAATTAATCACATGAGTCAACGTTTTCCATATAAAATGAACTAGCTCCCCCCCACTAAAACACGGATGGTCCTCAATGCATAACGATTAAAATAACGAAAAGGAAAATTGAGGAGAGAATTGCAAACAGTGGGGATGGACTTGAGGCTTGTTGTTTAGATGATAGATGTAAAATCTTGAATACGTCATGCTGCATTTGACAATCTTCCCGTGAGAGCTGTGGATACGAGGCCCTATTCCTGAAACAAAACAAAAAACAAAGCGAGCAAAATGGACAAGAAAATAAAACTAACAAGAAAATAAAGTAAGGATAAAGATAAAACTCCAAGGATTCAAACAAGCGGTACTAGTATGGATTTAGGGATCCATAACGCCTTACGTGATAATTTCTTAAAGGGTTCTAAGATGGATTTAGGAATCCATACTTGGTGCCGTAGATTTGGGATCGGAATGACCGTCGACCTTGTAACGGTTGATTGCCTAGGAGTCCATTTCATTTTCTGATGTATTTTATTGCCCCTTGATGATTCCTCTTGTCTACAAACATCCTCTTCATGCCAGCATTTGTCCTTATTCTATTATTTGTTGTTCTTTTGTTCTTCCTATTTGGCATGGAGGTTGAGGGAATATCAGCAATATCTTTATGCAAAGTTTTTTTATTATCCAAACTACATTCCTCTGTGCTCCTTCTCATTTTGCACTTTTCCTCTTGTAATACCTTGATACTGTTCTGTAAGTAGTGATTAATTATTGTCAAGGCCACGAGTCGTATTTGGGAATGCAAACATGAGGGTTTACAATGAGTTTGGATAACTGAAGTAGTAGATGGTGACGTGGAACCTTTGTTTTCAAGGATAGAAGTAGTTGTTGAGGCATGATTGTCCTCGTCAATATTTTCCTTAGAGATTTCCTTATCCTCTGCCTAAAGTGTCCACTTCTACTACTTGAAGGGTCAGCTAGCTTAAGGGTAATTCTCTTATCATTTTCTCTAAGGATAACTTCCTTAAACTCTACGTCTATCACCGCTCTTGCTAATCTTAAGAAAGATCTCCCTAAAACAATAGGTGCTTTCTTTGTCGTTCCCTCTAAGATGAAAAAATCAGATTTAAATCGACATCCATTAATATCAACACATGCATTGGTGATTTGGCCACTAGGAGTGATATGAATACCATCATCAAAGCATATGAGTTGGGAAGATGGCGTCACCTTACCTATAGGGTGTCTCTCTAGGACAGTTGAAGGGATGATACTATGGTTTGAGCCTAGATCTATAAGCACATTGTGGAATCTACTTCCTCCAATATCACACACTATTCTAGAGTCCTTTGGCTCTGTAATCCTCCTCGACTCTCGACTAACTTTAGGTACCTCCCCGTCTAAAATTTCGGATTGAGTTGGGGGAAGTTGGAATAAAGGCTCCTCCTCCCTACACACTTCCCTACTAGGCTCTAATATTCTAGAGTTCTCCATCTTCTCTAATCTTTCATGTAAGTTCACCATTTTATCCTTCATTAGTGATAGCACTGATATGATCGTGGGATCTATAGGAGCTTGTGTATGAAGCTTAGGCACACTAGAACTCCTAGGAGAGCTATCACCCTTAGAATCTATTGGTTGTGAGGAAACTTTACTTCCAATTTCCATCGATAAATCTATTGTAGCATCATCAGTTGTTCTTCTAATAAATTCATGATCATAAGATGCTCCCTCTAAAGATATAGGAGGAGTACTACAGTCGTGGAAAGATCGAACATTCTCATCTACTATTTTGTTATTTTCCTCTTCCGTCCTCTTTAATTCTCTGTTTGAAACATCTACCCTCAACTCATCTCCATGAAGGCTTTTGTATGATCTTTCTCTGAGTGTTAAATATTCCTCAAATGAAGGTGCCTTGTAATGGTCCCCTATTGTTCGCCGTGTTTGATTACTAGAGTGTCCAAATACGCTCATAGGAGGTGAAGATGTCTGGGTACTATCTGTCTCTATTTTGCCCTCCCTTGCAGCTTGCATCGCAAGCTCTTTCACTGTCATTCTAACCTTTGGCTGCATATTTTTCATTTACGTAAATGTAGATTCACTAATCAAGGATTAGATAAATAGAATGACAAAAAGGCACTAAAAGGATAATTATTCCCAAAATCAAACGCTCATTGCATATAGATGTTCAAGAAAATTAAAATATGATATTCTCTATTGAAGTTAAAAAATTATCAGAAATTTAGAGTTATTAAAAATCAAAGAGAGAAATCACTAAACCAAATAACTCATTTAAGATTTCAAAATACTTCATAGGCACTCAATTGATAAGAATCAAAACCAATTAAATTCCTTAGCGTTGCTTCCCCGGCAACGGCGCCAATTGATAAGCCGAAAATAGGGGTGAAAATTACGCAAATTTTTAGCCCTTGTCGTTGTGAATTTTTGGGTTATGCAATAAAATTTATAAAACTCTACTTAATATGTATAGTGATAAGTATGAGTGTCGTCCAAGGGAGGCAAGTAGGAATTTCAATTTGATTTTATTTTTGGTGTTTTAGATCCTAATTAGAGTGAATTTGATCTTCAATGAGGATCAAGTCACCCTAATTAGGTGAGAATTTAGAGAGGGGGGTAGAAGAGATGAGATGAAAAGAAGAAATGTGGGCTCTAGATTGAATTAATTGATCCAATTGGATGGATCAAAGAATTCAATTAGAGAGGTTGGAAGAAATTTTTGATTTAAGTTTTGGTTGGTTTTGAGAATTTGCTAAATCAGAAATAAAAAGGGAAATCTTAATCTCCTAAGAGTTAAAACTAAATTTTTTAGAGTTTTCTTTTGGAATGCAATTGAATGCCAAGGTAAATCCCTCAATTTCTCCTCTCAATCCTAATCAGGGCTTGTACATGCCGCTCAAGCCAAGCGATTTAGAAGTTCAGATCAGAATAGAGATGAAGAAACAAACAACTTAACCTAATTCATTCAAAATGCATAAAAGTTCAAATACAATCAAGGAAAAAAGAGTACCAGATAACTTGATGCAAGCTAAAGCTCCTCCATGTCTTGCAGCTGTGATAGAGCACCATCCAGAATGAGCTCCCCCTCTAAATTTAGCTTTTATACTTAGGTTATAGGGTAAAAATCACCATTTTACCCTTGTTTAGTACTTAATATTTATCTATCAATGTAGGCTAGACCTGAATGATCTAACCGTACAGATAGAAAGAGGGGATTAAGACGAACAAATCCATAAAAAAATCATCTCAAGCAGACTTCAGGATCAAAAGTTATTAATAAATCAATTTTAAACCAATTTAATCCATTGGATTTAAAATTGATTTATTTATTAGTTTCGTTTTTAAACACGCAATGACGTGTCGCTCTCTCATTGGCTGGCGCATTTTGAATCCTCCTTTTTGCAGAAAAGTCCTTAAAAAGCCTGGAATTGCTTTTGGACGCCCCCAAAAGTAATTGCGTATATGCCCCTGGCGCACTCTCTCTCCTCCGATTTCTCCTAAAACATTAAATATATATATTAAAAATTGCAATAAAACCCTGAATGATTTTAAATAGGATCTTTACGCCTGCCGTGGCGACCGAGAGCTGTTTTTAGGGTCTTTTTACAATGAAACGTTGCAAAAAGGCCGCGAAAAGTCTAGAAATTGCATAAATATATTTTTTTCTCTTATAAATATGCCCTTTTTTCATAGAATAAATGCATTTCTTCTTGAAATAAATCCCAGAAAATTCCTAAAAATTCGTACAAAAATTCTAGAAAATTCTAGAAAATTCCCTGATTAATTCCCATGTTGATAAATGTCGAAATAAACTTTTTAATGTGCCATTTTCATCAAAAAATAATTATTTCGAGCTTCAATAAATCCTTAAAAATTCATATAATTAACAGAAAATTAGGGAAAAATCAGAAATTACTTGGAAGCATTATTTTTGTGTAAATATATGATAACAACCCAAATCTAAGCCTTTTAAATGCATAAATCATGCTAATAACATGAAATAAAGACCAAAATTAGGGTGTTATCAGTGGGCTCTACCCCACGGAGTGATCTCAACGTGGGGTGGGGCTAGCCAAACCCCCTACACTACTCTCTACGATAGGGGGGGAGACGAATTGTGAATAAACTTTTCAACAATGACTCCAAGGTGTTCCTTGGGCATGCCATCCCCTTATATAGTGAGGATGGGTGCCAAGTGAACGTGGGAGAGGATGAACCGTCGCGAGACGTGGTTCGGCCTCCCTTACAAATTCAAAATACAAACATAAAAAGTAAAAATGACAAGGACGGGGCCCAACAACATTGGCCCAGTCCACGAATCCAAAAATACAAACACACATGAAAATGAGCATAAGTAAAAAGATAAAAAGTTCTTACGCGGGGTACTTAAACCCCGGGTGGCGAGCGTCGGCGCGAGCTGCTCGGCGTGGCTGATGACATCCCGTCGCGTCATCCTCGAGATGGTTCTTCGTCATCGTGGCGTCGTCCTCGAGATGGTCCTTCATCACCACCTTACGGTCAACCCGACTACTACGGGGCGCCTCACGCCCCACCGACACCACCTCAACCGACTTACATGCCGGCACCAATATACGCACTGGGGGTGACTTATACTACACTGCCAATCTACGCGCGGGCACCGACTTATGCGCCATGTAACCTATACACTGCCTCGGCATCTGCTATTGCCCAACTGGCCACGGCCGCGGTCGGGCGTCCTATGTGCCCCCGACCCAGTATGAGCCATATCATCAGTGAGCTTGCCCACGCCAAGAGGCATAGACGTCACGCCCAAACCACATGCCCCATCAGATTACGACCCAGCCCCTCGGTCCCCCACTCCAGCACCGACATCAGACGTTCGAGATCCCTATGAACCCCATGACGTTCGACGACATCAGCCACATCATTGTCATTATGACAACAATGATAGGGATCGTCGACGAGAAGCGCATCGAGCCATGATTCAGAAGAGCAACCAAATGGAGTTTCCCGTATATGAGGGCATGTGGAAGCCAAAGGACGACACAGACAAGGAGTCCCACTTGGAGAGTTACTTCCAATCGTACGCGATGGACGACGAGTTATGCGTCTCATACGTCGAGGCCCGACTAGGAGGTCAGGCTAAGATATTTTGGAAGAACGAGAAGGGTGCTGCAAGGTGACGAGGGGATCCACCGATCACTTGGGAAGAGATGTCTAGAAAGCTTAAGGATAAGTATATCCCTAAGCTCTACATGACAGGACTCCTCCTAAAGCGGATGGATCTCTAGTAGGGCAGGCGCAAGGTAGGCGATTACATCGAGGATTTTGAGGAATACCGCATATGCTGCCACTTCGTAGATAGCCCAGAGATCCAGATCTCCCTATTTGTGCACAGTCTCCGTCCCGAATTAGGTGCTATGGTATTATAATAGAACCCCTCTATAGTAGATCATGCATACATCATAGTAGAGAGTAACGAATACTCCTTTGAGGATACGAGAGCGGCGACGGGTCCAACGACCCATACCATGTCCATCACCGCAAACACCACTACTAGACCATCCCCGACCCTGAGTGGGACGAAAGTGGTATCCACTACACCTAGGAATCCCACCCCTCTACCGACGACGACCACTACGGTACCCGCCGCCTCTTGCATCGTCTCGATGGCTCGCGTCTCGAATATGACTCACGAGCAACTGTAGTGTTTCAAGTGCAAAGAGTATGGGCATAAGCGGTCCGACTGCCCATCATTCCTCTACATGGACTACAGTGGAAACCCAATAGACCCGCCACCATAGGGTGACGTCGAGGTGGACAATTACCTGGGGGAGTCCCTAAAAGACAAGATGTATGAAGAGCCTTTAGGATACATACAGATTACTCCAGATGTTCTGACCCCTGTTTCGCCTATAGTGAACTTCGGCATCCACCAGGGTCCCACCCCGAGAGTCCAGTGGACCACCCCGACCACGGTGCCCATCAGGACCTTGACCACCCCTACAACTCCATCTCTAGCCTCACTCGCTCACCAACCCATGATAGTACTAGGGGCCTCTTCTTCACGGCCACCCACCCCGGTGGTAATTCTGCCGCCCCCGAGGGCACCGCAGCCACCTACCCTGCACGATCTTGTACTACGCACCTCGATCTTTTGTGTCTATGTGAAGATCGGGGACGTACGTACAAACTAATCATAGATAGTGGGAGCTGCATCAATGTAGTCTCCAAAGACATAGTGGCCAAACTCGGCCTTGCTCTCATGCCACATCCGTCTCCATATAAAGTCTCATGGATTGATGCCTTGACCCTACCTGTATGCTTCCAGTGCCACGTGCCCTGAAGATGAGCACCTATGATGAGCATGTGCTGTGCGGCGTCCTACTCATCAAAATTGGTAGTAACAAATTGGGATGACCATGGTTATACAACTACAATGTCCCACTTTTCGGAAGATACAACACATGCTCGTTTTTGTATGGAGGGTGCCGATGATCTGGTATCCGATCACCCTGACCCCAGCTTCCCAGTCGAAAACCCCGTTGATCACTAACCGGTGTATATTCCGAGGAGAGTTGACCAGAAGCATGATGACCAACCCGTATATTTTGCTCTCACCTGGAGTGTTCTTACACTGGAAGTGTCTGACGCACTACATGCACCCGAGATGCCTGATGTGCCCGAGTTGACAGGACTCATGTCTGATTACAGGGACGTCTTCCCTGTTGAGCTCCTTGTTGAACTCCTGCCTATGGCAGTATTCAGCATGCCATTGATCTAGTACTTGGAGCCTCACTCCCAAATTTGGCACACTACCGGATGGACTTGGTAAAATACGAGAAGTTGTATCAGCAGGTCAATGAGCTCTTGGCCAAGGGCCTTGTCCGAGAAAGTCTCAGCCTGTACACCATATCGGCATTACTCACGCCGAGGAAAGACAGCACCTGGTGCATTTGTTGCAACTCATGTGCCATCAACAAGATTACGGTGAAATACCATTTTCCCATACCACGAGTGCAGGACTTATTCGATCAAATGGCCGGAGTGACTATATTTTGAAAGATTGATTTGCGTAGCAGATACCATCAGGTTTGGATCCGACTAGGAGATAAGTGGAAAACGGCTTTCAAGATCAAGGATGGTTTGTTCGAGTGGTACATCATACCGTTCGGACTATCCAATGCCCCGAGCACATTCGAGCGATTGATGAACGAAGTCTTACGTTCGTTCCTCAGCAGATTCATCATCATTTACTTTGACGACATCCTCATCTTTAGTGGCTCCCGTAGGGACCACCTACAACACCTCCGAGAGGTGTGCATGCCATTACAACTGGAGAAACTCTACGCCCACATGAAGAAGTGCAGTTCCTTCATGACTGAGGTCTCCTTTCTCGTCTTTATCATATCTGCACAGAGAGTCTTAGCTGCCCCGACCAAGATCAAAGCCATTACATCATGGCCACAACCCAAGGACGTTCACGAAGTACGAAGTTTCATGGGTTTACCAACCTTTTCCAAAAGATTTGTCCCCGGATTCAGCGGCGTCACTACGCCCATCACTGATCTCATCGAACTCAACAAATTGGAGTGGACAAAGGCAGCCGACAAGGCCTTTACAAAAGTCTAGCGACGCATGACCGAAGCTCTCTTGTTACGACTACTTGACTTCAATAAAGTCTTTCAAGTTGCCTGCAATGCCTTCGGCGTAGGAATCAGTGGCGTCATCAGCCAAGATGGACATCCAGTAGAATATTTTAGGGAGAAACTTGTTGATACGAGACGTCGTTATGACAACTACGACCAAAATTTCTATGCCCTAGTGCAGTCACTACGCTATTGGCGCCACTATCTCCTACCCAAGGAATTCGTCCTCTTCTTTGATCATAGTGCGCTATGACAGTTGCACGATCAGCGGAAGGTCACCGATCAGCATGCTTTCTGACCTTTGCATATCTCCAAGATTACACATTCGTCATTTCACACAAGAAGGGAAAAGACAACGATATTGCTGATGCCCTTAGCCAACGACCAGTTGTACTCACCATGATGAGGACTCATGTCTTGGGGTTTGAACAACTCCCACAGGACTATGCAGACTGTCCCAACTTTGGGAAGATTTCCAGCGCCATTGGAGATGGCGAGATTACTATTTCTCCAATGGTTACCTCTTCTATGGGAAGAGGCTATGTGTACCCCACACCTTGTTGCGGGATTTTCTTATATGGAAGATGCACGCGGGTGGTCTGAGTGGACACTTCGGTGTCAACAAGACCATCTTATCTTTGGAACACCAATTTTACTGTCCGTCCTTGAAGAGGGACGTGGAGAAGATCATTTTGTGCTGCTTAAGCTACTCCAAGGCTAAGATGACCAAGCAGAATGCAGGGCTTTATACCCCCTTACATGTGCCAACACGCCCATGGGATGATGTTAGCATTGATTTCGTACTAGGATTAACGAGGACCGCCTGGCAATATGACTCAATCATTGTAGTTGTTGACATATTCTCCAAGATGGCTCATTCTATGCCTTGTTTGAACACGTCTGATGCCTCGTGCGTAGCACGCATGTTCTTTGACGAGATTGTCCTCTTGGATGGAGTACCCCAGCCATTTGTCTCACACCGTGACGTACGCTTCACTAGTAATTTTTGGAAGACCTTATGGGTCCTTATTGGAACGAAACTGAAATTCTCAACGGCCTACCATTCGCAGACGGACAGAGAGATCGAGGTCGTGAATCGGAGTTTGGGAAATCTGCTCCGCTCCATTATGGGTGAAAACCTCACCATCTGGGATTGTATCCTCCCCCACGCGGAGTTCACCTTCAACTCCTCCTTGAACTGTACCACCAGTTGCACTCCATTCGAGATCGTATATGGCCAGGTACCTCATAAATCCCTAGATATCACTCCACAAGAACCGCATTCTAGAGCATCCGAAGATGGCATTGCATTTGCACGGCATATTAGGGACCTCCATCATGACATTCATAATCACATCCTCATGCAAAATGAGAAATACAAAGTTGCCACTGATATGGGTCATAGGGTAGTTAGCTACACTGAGGGTGATCTACTCATTGTCAGGTTGAGGCCTGTGAGATATTCTCCTAGGTCGTTACGAAGCTTCACGCTCGTAGTGTTGGGCCTTTCTCGATAGTCCGTGTGGTCGATGAGAACGCCTACGTCATGGGTATCCCGCCTAAATGGGAGATCTGTCCTACCTTCAATGTTAGCGATCTAAGTGCGATACCATCCTCTACCACCCATCGTTGAAGTAATGTGAGCAATCGTTCCCACCTGCCCCCTCCCGTCTTGTCCCCAAAGAGCAATGTGCTTATCGAGTCGTTACTGGAGGAGATAATTAACGCTCCAAGGGAGTGAATGGACCAGAAGTTTCATGTACTTTGGTAGGGTCTCCCATCATCTGACAACGCGTGGATTTCAGACGCCGATCTTCTTTGACTAGGGCCAGAGCTCATCCTACTCCTCGACGACATCATCAGCCTTCACTCATCGGAGCCAAGTTCTTCCCACCTTAGAGAATAACGAAGGACCTTGCCGTCGAACACGCCTCGACTCATTGTCAACCTCGTTGCGAAGCCCAAGCTAATGTGAAACACCCACGGTTTCACTACCAGGTTTGAACCCACGTCTGTGTCGTGGAGTTTTCTCTCATTTTCGTGTTGTTTTATTGTATTACATACACACCTCCTAATTTTACGGGGTCCATCTCACGTCGTTGATTTTTAGTTTGTGATCCAACACTATGGGGGAGGCGACACCTGTGTGTACAACCCTTCCCCCATGGAGCTTGTGTCTTTCCTTTAATCTTGTTTTGTTACGCCTTTGAGGGAGGGAGAAGCCAAGCAAGCCTTCTTCCCCCTTGAAGGTCGCTTTAGGGAGGGGGGGACCCACTAAGCCCTCTCCCCTAGTGGAGCCCATTAGGGCACTTTTGACGCCCCCCTTTCTCTATGTCACTATAAAGGGAAGGGAGAGGGCATCTTTTCTTGTCAGACTTGCTTTTTCATCGCGAAATAAACGAAAGAATATGTTGTTATATCGTTGCTAGTAGGTTATCGACCTTCCATTCATTTAGGATTTTCATGCATCTGTTGTTGATCCTCTTTCAGCGTCCTTCCCCATCTCGTGGAGAGGACTTGTTGCCGAGGTGGACAACTATTTTCTTCATTCCCCTAGAATCTCTACAGACCTCATTGCACCTTAGGACGTGACGATATCTTCATATCCATCTCCCAGAAGAGAACCGCCAATAGACTCGACCATAGAGCACTTGTGGTCGACTCGAGGGTATCCAAATCTCCACTGGTCAGTGTCACCCCTCCGGTCGACCACAAGCAAATTTTGCAGACTACGGCAAACGTCTGCGCCGGATGATAATTGTCTTTCTGCCTGTGGGGTTCTTTGCCAAGCCTTCATTGGAGTTGTGATTGAGGTCGGGCTAATTAGCCCTACGGCTGATGCGCGCCTACATCGCCTGCGGTCTTATGAGTGCCACCTCTACAACTTTTGCTGCCCACGAAATTGTGTCATCGAGCTCATGGGGTGGGCAGATAGTACCGATGCCGCGACCTAGCTCAGTCAACCCCCATTTGACCGCGGCAATACCAGTTCTGCCGAGTGCCTCAAGGCCCACCCGCGGCTCTAACATCACAAGTGAACCGACCGTGACAGCTCTAACAGGGTCACTACGGCAATCATCCTCAGCTGTTGATTGCGTAGTGTGAACGCAACACAGTAGCACTCTCCTTCTTCTAGTACTGAGCAAGACACCCCAAGGGAGTCTTGCAGAACTTTGGAATGTAGGCTGAACAGTTAATAACACCCTAATTTCTGTCTTTATTTCATGTTATTAGCACAATTTTATGCATTTAAAGAGCTTAAAATGGGGTTGTTATCATATATTTACATGAAAATAGTGTTTTCAAGAGATTTCTGATTTTCCCCAAATTTTCTGTTATTTCTATGAATTTTAAAGGATTTATTGAAGCTCGAAATAATTATTTTTGAATGAAAATGGCATATTTAATATTTTATTTCGATATTTATCAGCATGGGAATGAATCAGTGAATTTTATAGATTTTCTTACGAATTTTAAAATTTTTCTAAGATTTATTTAAAGAGGAAATGTATTTATTTCAAGGAAAATAAGTATATTTATAATAATAAAAAAAGTATTTTTATTATTTTCAAACTTTCAAGGGCCTTTTTGCGAACTTTCGTTGCAAAAAGACCCTGAAAACAGCTCTCGGTCGCCACTACAAGCGTAAAGATCCAATTTAAAAATTTACAGGGTTTTATTGCAATTTTTAATATATTTTTAAGAGAAATCGGAGGAGAGAGAGTGCGTGAGGGGCATATACGCAATTACTTTTGGGCGGCGTCCAAAAGCAATTCCAGGCTTTTTAAGGACTTTTCTGCAAAAAGGAGGATTCAAAATGCGCCAGCCAATGAGAGAGCGACACGTCATTGCGTGTTTAAAAATGAAATTAATAAATAAATCAATTCTAAATCCAATGGATTAAATTGGTTTAAAATTGATTTATTAATAACTTTTGATCCTGAAATCCGATTGAGAAGATTTAATTATGGATTTGTTCGTCTTGATACCCTCTTTCTATCTGTATGGTTAAATCATTCAGATCCAGTGGAATCCTCTGCATCTGTAGAAGTTATTAAATATTAAGTGCTAAACGGGGGTAAAATGGTGATTTTTACCATATAACCTAAGTATAAAAACTAAATTTTGAGAGGGGGAGCTCATTCTGGATGGTTCTCTATCACAGCTGCAAGATAGAGAGGAGCCCCAGCGTGGATCAACAGTTTTGGTACTTTTTCCTTTCATTGTATTTAAGCTTTTATGCATTTTGAATGAAATAGGTTGAGTTGTTTGTTTCTTCATCTCTATTCTGATCTGAACTTCCAAATCGCTTGGCTTGGGCGGAATGTACAAGCCTTGATTAGGATTGAGAGGAGAAATTGAGGGATTCACTTGGGCATTCAATTGCATTCCAAAAGAAAACTCTAAAAAATTTAGTTTTAATTCTTAGGATACTCAATTACCCCATTTTAGTTCTGAATTATCAACTTGCAAAAATCAACCAAACCCATATTAAAAATTCCTACCAACCTCTCTAATTGAATTCTTTGATCCATCCAATTGAATCAATTAATTCAATCTAGAACCCACATTTCTTCCATTCTTCTCACCTCTTCTACCCCCCTTTCTGAATTCTCATCTAATTAGGGTGACTTGATTCTCATTGAAGATCAAATTCATTCTAATTAGGATTAAAACACCAAAAAGATAATCACATTGAACTTCCTACTTGCTTTCCTTGGACGACACTCACACTTATCACTATACATGTTAAGTAGAGTTTTATAAAATTTATTACATAAGCTAGAATTCACAACGACAAGGGCTAAAAATTCATAATTTTTATCCCTATTTTCGGCTTATCAACGGTCCATCTGAGCAAAAAAAAGAGTAGTCATCGATCGCCCTCACTGACTCTTCTCACTGGTTCTCGGTGGTTCTTCGGGACGCGTGTTCTTCTCTAACGACCCGGCGACTCTCAGTCTCCAACGAAGCCAAAGCATCTCATCTTCCCCAATCAGGTTACTTCTTTCCTTCCGCACCAATAATTTGTCGCAGTGGTATTACTTTCTTTAGTGCTGATCCACGGTTGCTCCTCTGGCTTGAGAGACCTCACGCCAATAGTGTAGATTAGCCACTATTGTGTGTTAGGACACGTTATTGACGCTCTCAGACTGGGTCATTCATGACAACAGGACGGATGCCACCGGAGGGTAATTCGTCCCTCACTCCATCGGCATCTGAACCAAACATATAGATCATTGGGAGCTTGATCAGGCCACGTCATCTCCCGCATCGCCATCTAGTCTCACGCCTCAGATCAGTCAGTGGTTCTACTCTTCTCATTTATTTTATCTATTCGCACGCATGATATCCTGCTAATTGGACATACCTCGCCCACCCATCTTTATGGTATAGCACAAACCGGTCACTCCGGCACCGTGTTACATCACATCCACTAGAGCGATGGATGCATCGGTAAACCCAAAGCAACATAGCAATTTCCTAAGGAAATTCCATGAAACTTGATCAAATGCCTTCTCCATGTCCAGTTTGATGATGATGTTCGAGCCCCGAATAAGTGTCTATTGACTAGGCTTATTCTTGAAGTAGGATGTTATTGTCATGGATCTATCGACCCCTAATGAAACCACACTTTCAGACGAGATAAGTCTATTAAGGAAGGTCCATAGTCACTTTGTAATTATCTTGGATACACCTTTAAGCATACATTACAAAGACTAAAAGAAGATGGAGTGTCCATTTTTGGAATAAGCAGTAAGAAAGTGGATTTCAAACTTCTAGGTACGACTTTACGTATAAAGATCTCCTTGATAGCAAGCACCAAGTCTGTGCCTACTATATCCCAACATGCTAAGTAGAACTCCACAGAAAACCCATCTGGTCCCGAGGCCTTGTTCTGATAAAAGGAAAAGACCACCTCCTTGATATCTGCTCTCGTACAAAGGGGCATAAGTAGGGTATTTTCCTGGTCGGTCACCAAGTGAGGGATGTAATCGAGTAAATCCTCACTCATAATAGTCAGTCATGAAGCAAGGAGTGTACTTTAGTATGCGACACCGACTGTCGCTAGCTTAGCACAGTCATGATTATGCATCCTTAATAGGATCGTATAATTAGGACGAGCTCTATGCCCAATCAAGGCATGAAAGCAACAGGTGTTTCTATCACCTTCTCTCAGCCATTGGATAGCTGATTTATGAAGATGTAAAATGACATCGCATGGTATCCTCAAGCTTTTCACTAAGCCTAATCCTACACTTTCCTGCTTTGTCCATCCAACCATCATGTAGTTGTCGCTCGATAGCAGCTCACTCCATCTTGAGCATTTTGACTGGTACGCGCACGTCTCTAAATACATGTCAATTCCACCATTTTAAATGAAACTTGAGGTTCCTTAATCTATAACTGAAGTTCTCCATAGGCGATGTAAAGATCGTTTCAAGCCAATGAATGTGCATAAATTTAAATAAGTCTTCATGCTCTAGACACATCGATTGGAATTGGAATGGGGGACGGTGAACTCAAGTAGTCGAGTCCGAGAGAAGGAGAATCGGTGAGTGATCCGCGTAGTATCACAGTAGAATCTCAATTCTGATAGTACAGTGCGTCAGCACAATGCTATTAGTCAAACAATGGTTGAGCCACTGGTACATGTGTGCATCGGCCTGGCGCTCATTGCACCATCTCCATTTCTCACCTATAGTGGGAGGCTCTACATGTGAGGCGTGATGAATAAAGCCATTTAACTCCTGCATGAATCCTAAACCGAGAGGATGACCTCCCTAGCATTCATTGATTGCTCGTGTGCAATTAAAATCCCCGGCTATAAAGGAGGGGAGATCAACAAGCCGTTGGTGGGCCTGGCTATGTTGAGTGAGTTCTCCCTAGAGGGCCCTTTGTACTAGATGTCTATGAGAGGCATAGACTACTATGAGCGTATAAGGCTTCGGGGAGTATGATATGGCAAAAGTAACATACTATGTCCCTTCGATAACTAATTCCAATGAATAATCATGCTTCTAAAAATGCCAGAGTCTATTCGAAGGATGACAATAAACATGGTCCATTTCGAATTTTCTCGTAATGGAATGAGAGTGATCCGATGTAGTCATCAGCTCAATAAGCCCAACTATCTCAATTAATTAGAGAAAGGAGATGTGACTGGATTAGAGGGTTGCCGATCCCTCTACAATTCCAAACATTACTTGGGATCAAAAAGCTATCGGCTCGCGCAATGCAGCCTCGATCGGGTGTTATACATGCGATGTGAATGAGGGGCATCCGAATGATGTTCTGAAGGATGGGAGGTGTCCATGTTTGAGCCCTCAGAGATGGAGGCATCGTCCTCCTCTCCGTGGAAGTGTGACCATTAGTGGCACATCACTTCGTGAATTCCTTACATGGGAATGTCACACTAGAGGTCTTAGTGGCCGCTTTGGCTGGGACAAGATCATAGCCACCGCGGAATACCAGTTCTATTGGCCTATCTTGAACCACAATGTCAATAATATTGTCACCCAGTTCGCGTATGTGCCTTGGCTAGTTAGGTCAAGAAGAGTGCAAGGTTATAAACATTGCTACTGGTGCCCAAGCATCCATGGGACGATGTCAACATGGACTTCATCCTAGGGTACCCAAGATCGCCCGACGGCACGACTCTACCATGGTTGTCGTTGATAGGTTTTTGAAGAGGGCTCACTTCCTGCCTTGTGCGAAGACGTCCGACGCCACTCAGGTTGCACAATTATTTTTTGAGAGATTGTGCAGTTGCATGGCTTGCCCACTTGGATCGTCTCCAACCGAGATGTCCGCTTCACGAGCTACTTCTGGAAGACCTTGTGGAGTCTCATCAGGATGAAACTTAAGTTTTTAACGGCTTACCACCTTCAGACCGATGGTCAGAGGGAAGTGGTAAATCTAAGCTTAGGTAACCTACAATGGTCCCTAGTCGCGAGCGCCTTACGACTTGGGATTTGATAACTCCTTGTACTGAGTTAAACATAACTCCTCGGTGAACAAAATTAATGACTTGATTCTTTTGAGATTGCCTATGGCCAAGCTCCTCGTAGACCCCTCCATTTACCACATGTAGACCCTCATGTTAGAGTATCCGATGACGGTCTTGCATTCGCCCGACATGTTTCATTGCTGCATCCACATATTCACGATAGAATCACAAGTCAAAATACATTCTACAAGCAAGATGCCGACTTGCATCGTCAACCCAGAGTGTTCAACGTGGGTGACCGCACTATGGCGAGACTTAGACCGGAGAGATATTCTCCCGGGATGGCTGCCAAGCTACATGCTCGTAGCGCCAGCCTGTTCTCAATCCTCCAAAGAGTGGGCGGTAACGCCTACGTCATCGCTTCGTACCGAGCCCCTTCTCCCTCCTCCGACCCAGCCTTTCTAGACTCCTTCAGTATGAGTGAGTTTGTCGCGATCACTCCCCCCGTACTTTCACCCAATCGGCACGAGTCAAGACTCTATACTCATGGATCACGGAGGATGATTTACGACGTTTTAGACCAGAGCTTCTTCAGCCACTATCTTTCGCTACCCCACACTCGTCGGAGCCGAGTTCTTCCCTCCTTTGGAGGATTGATAGAGGACGCCAACCAACTCTGTTGAAGAACTCTTCAAAGCCATCATCATCGTCATCAACGCCCTCGCCATTTTGCGTCGAGCTTGACCGGCATGCCAAGGCGAAGGTGAAGACATTTGGGTTCAAATACTCAGGGTGAAAGCACATCCATGAGTTCGAATGTCTTGATTTTTGCCGGTCCGTGCTCATCATTTCGGTGATTATTACGTCCGTGTGATTGTTTTCGTCGTGTCTTTACCCGTGTTCCTCGTGTCATTTTGTGTTCATCATGTGTAATGTGGTTTTGCCTTTACTTTTTTGCTTCTTTGTATTGGTTGTAAAGCGGCCCCCATGTATATCAGCCCCTTAATGGACCCCATATTGGACTTACCTAAGGAGCCCATCTCAACCCCCACATATCTGGGAGAGATAGGCGCCCTAGGTCGATAGACGTGGAGTTACTGTTTTTGCAAAGTTACATGTGCCCTGGGTCTCAAGTAAGAAAGGAGAAGAAAGAAGAAGAAGGGAAGCTAGCGGGTGCACACATCTCTTATCGTCACCAGGGCCTGTCGCCGCTGATAATCTCAAATTATGGGCTTTTTTACTGGTTTTTACTAGTTAGTCGTGTGAGTATTGAGACAGTCAACAAATAAAATTAACCTCACAGCCGTAGGGCGAGTAAGGTGTCGAACCGGAAGCAGCAGGTAATGAGATAGTAAATTTCTTTCAGTTTAACTTATCCTATCAACTTCTTATAATTTATTCTAACAAGAAATTCTATGATCTTCAGTATTATAATTCTACAGCAAAGGTGTCTATAGAGTCTCAACTTTAGTTCACTGAGCAACTTATATAATAATAATAAAAAGGAAAGGAGTAGGATAATCTTCAGTACATAATTAATGAAACGATGTTTAATAAGTAAGTTAAAGATAGATTTTCGCTAGACAGATTATAGAAAGTATCTTCAATAGAGTTAGTTTAAAGTTATCTTCAATAGATTCAATTTAGAAAATATCTTCAAAAGGTTAGATTTAATTCAGAAAATATCTTCAAATGGAACTGAGCAGTTACAGGCTCTTGGCTGTAAAATTACTCAGTTACAAGCTCTCGCTTGTAACTTGGGTGAGAGCAAGCCAAGCGTGCAGCCTTCTACGCTCGAGGCTGTGCACGGCCTTGGTTGCGTGCTTGGCCTTCTGCAAGCGGCCTTGGCTGCGCGTGGCCTGCTGTGCGCGAGGCTGTGCACGGCCTTGGTTGCACGCTTGGCCTTTTGTGCGGGGATGCTGCTTGCGCAGCGTGAGCTGGGTTGCTGAGCTGAAGATCCGGTGAAGATGGTGATGGAATGGAGAGAACACGAGAACACTTTTGAACAATAAACTTCAAATTAACCTAGAACAAATGAACAATTTTAGTTGAAAATGTTGGAAAGACATTGATTGTTGCTTTCCAACCCAACCTAGATTGTCTTAGAGGGAGAATTACACAACACTGAATTTGAGCAATCACACATACCTTGTGTCACAATCCTTTCGGTGAGGAGCTGATCTTTTTGCTCATGCTATTCCTCAGCTTGCTTCTTCTTCCCAATCCAATGCTCATCATCTATTGGAGGGTATGCAGAACTCTTCTCTTCCACGCCCTAAACATGTTTTAGCTGAAATTCCAGACAACCTCAAGTAACTATTTTAAAGAGAATTTATAGGTTTGCTCTCTTGGGCACAACTCTTGGGCTTCTTGGGCTTCTTGGGCTTTTAGGATTGGCCCAAGTATGTGATTTTCAGTCCTTCGAGAAATTTGGCCTTCATCTTGTAGAGGATAAGTCAGTCTGCTTAATCAGGTGCCTTCCTTGTTGGATTTCATCTAAATCTGTACTCATTTAAATGAAAGATAAGATCCAATCCACTTGATTCTCTGAATCAAGTGGGGTTAGTAAAAATCATGCTTTAAATGGTAAATATGGAACTAATGCTTAAAAATAATGATTTGATTAATGGAAAGTACCTGATTATTTTATAACATAGTTATGGTCATCAGCCGTTGATAGGCTCAAATTTTAGGTGAATTTGCTGGTTGTTTAGCAAGATAATCGTGTGAGGTTGAGAGCTTATACAACAATATTTATTAACCTCACGGCCTAGGGCAAGTGAGGGTCGATCCACGAGGAGCAAGGAAATCAGCAGGGAATTCGTTTTAATGCAATATAACTTTCAGGTTGTAGGTCTGCACTTGCATTTTATAGGATACTATTCAATAAAACTCAATAAATTCTTTCAGGGAAGATGCGCAGGCGACCTTAACTTTGAGGTGGTAACCTCTACTTAAGGAATGAGCAGACGACTGATAAGCGACTCAGCTTACCAGTCTTCACGCTCTCACCAGCCTGTTTGGCAATTTGCCAAACAGGTGGTGAGCATTTGTGCAAGCCGCCTCACCCGCAGCTTAAGCTGCCGAGGGGGATGTGCCTGCACGTGCACACCTGCAGGTAGCGTGCGGCGCATAGCCCACTGCGGCGTGGCTGCAGCTGCGTCGCGCGTCGCGCGGCGCTCTGCGCGCGAGCTGCGATGCAGCTGCGCTCGCACTCGACCTTGCAATGCGTGGCCTCGGCCGCGCGTCGCGGTCGAGCGCTCGCAGCAGGGCTGCGCGCGAGCGTTGCTGCACTGCTAAGGCACGCAGAGCAACGGCCACGTAGCTGCAGGGCTGCTCAACTTGCTGAGGCTAGGTAGCTTGGCTCTTTCGGGGGAAGAATTCGATTGGACGGAGAGGATGAACAATAGGAACGAAGTGGCAAAGGAAAACAAGAACAAAACTTGAAAACAATTGATAAACCTTCAAATCCAAACTAAACAGAAACAATGTTGATTGGAATTGTTGGAAGATCTGAAGATTCTTCCAACCCAACCAAAACTGTCTAAAATGGAGAGGGATTACAAGGCTGAAGCTTGAGATTTCCCTATGCCGGGTATCACGTCCTTGCGGCGAGGCGTAGGTCTTCAATCCAAGCTATCTTCAGTCTGATCTTCCTTCTCTAACTCCACAAGCTCATCAGCTCCTGGAGGGTGCATAAATCCTCTTCTCCAAGCCCTAGTTTCCTTAGAGAAAATTCTGAACAGCCTAAACTCAACTCTCAAGAGAGTATTTATAGGTTTCTCTTAAGTCATGCCCAGGGGCATTTTCGTAATTTTTGCTTCTTTGAATTTTCGACCGCTCCTCTTGATCCTCGTTTCTTTCCTTGATCTTCTTAACCTATCTCTGAATGTTCACTAACCATAAAATGTTAAATATCTTCCACTTGATTCAAAGAATCAAGTGGGGTTAGTGATTTCATAAAATGATGGATATGCATGATATTAGCATGAATTAACATTCTAATTTTGAAGAATGAAAACTAAGAAGATTAATTATTTGATGACATATTGAGAGTCATCAGCCGTCAGGTCTAGTCGCCCTTCGAACGTTTGACCGGGTGACTCCCTCACGCCCCGTGAGGCCCACACTCAGGCATGTGACGCGCCATACATTCAATCGCATGACTCTCCTATGCACCAACGGGATGCGAGCTAGCACCTTCACGATGCGTTGACTGACAGGGCACCCCACGGTGCCTTTACAGACCTCCCGCATGATGCAGGTCCTTTAACCCCTTCGACAGCCGTCCTCTGGGGCTCCACCTTGGGTCAACGGTTGCCCTACCGATGCTGACCACTGCGGCCCTGTCAATGTCCATCGGAGTTCCCCACATGACTCTCTCAATGTGCACTGTACTTGCGCTGCATGTGTCCATGAAGCCTTTTATACCCCCACTCTCTAAGGGGACCATCAAGCCATAGTGCCGCAATTTGGTTCGCCAGCTGCATTCGCTGTCAGTGCCCAGTGACGTCTAGAACTGTCATCAGCTACGCGTGCGCCGTGTGAATCACATGGCATGATCCTAGTAATTCTTGGCTCAATGCACAACCACAGGTGCCGCTGCCTAAAGCTGTCTCTGCCTTATTGAACCCCAGGCTCTCGCTGCACCTCGAGTTGTCAGTGCCGCCGCCCAAAACCCCCACTACCACTACGCTCGCAATGGTAGTGCTACCCACACCCCGTGTTGCCAACTCCATCGCTTGTGTACACCACCGCTCAGCAGTTCAGGTCATCGTGTTGTTCACTCAAGCCACCGTGCAACGTTCCCCTTGTCTACCTCTACATCACACTCCAATTCTGCTATCCTGTCGCCTGTCGAGTGACGCTTTATAGTCTCCGGCATGCCTTCCCACCCAACCGCACCGGCCACCGCACTTTGAAGACCTCGATGATGATCGACAACATCGATGAGGTATGTCATTCCCCTCTGCTCATTAGTTATATTATTGTGTTCAGTATATTGGCGACTATGCTCCACCGCGCTCTAGTTAGAATTAGGTGATAGTTTGAACATCAAAAACTACAAGTTGAGTGAATTCCCACATATGGGTCGAGCCCATCCTTTACTTGCAAGCGTCAATGCAATTATTCCATTCAACACCATAGTCGTCGTCATCACCCCGACAAGGCTCAAAAGGTCATTGTCACCTTGACCATTATCGGTCGTCCTCACCGAGAGTTGAGAGCTTGCCAAAACTCGATGAGTGTGGACCTGCACGTATGTCCGCCTAGGTACACCACATCACGTAGTTCATCTCCTAAGGGAATTACCCATTGGACAATGTCATCGATGACGTCCGACATCAGTGTGAGGGGATATGGCTGAATACAGCACAGGGGACCAATTACGATATAATGTGACAGCAAATTAGATTGTATAGAACTATATCAAATAAAACTAGATAAAAAGTTTTAGATAGATGGGATAGAAATTGAATCGATCTCCAACTCTTAGACAATAAGAAGAATGATAAAAAGAGAGATATTGGAATATTACCGGAAGCCAGAAAGGCAACGACGAGGTGGCCCGGAGAAGTGGAGTGGGATTGAGCCTCTTGGAAGAATTTGATGAAATAAGGCACCAGCACGACCATGTCTAGACAAGTCTAAATGAAGGCGTACATCTGGGCAGCATTAAATAAGCATCATGATATCTTAATTTTCCTAGAGTTTAACGTAAATGACAAGAAAGTAAAATCGTGGTTAGTATTTTTCAAAGTACTGCATTAGAAAAAGACAGGACTTGGGGTTGCGGGCTCCAACGCAATTTACGAACCACATACAGTGATGACCCATTTTAAGAACACATCGTTGACCTGGATTGATGGCGATGCCCTCAAGTTATCTAGGTTTTTTTTTCCTAAGTTTAGTTAAAATTTCATGTTTTAGTTAGGGTTTCCCTTATTTCTCATGGGGCCTATACACAGGACCCCTCGGTTAAGAAGTGGAGAAGTCTCTTTGAATTTTTGGAAAAAAGGAATAAAAAAGGGAAGAGAAAAAAGAAAAGAGGGTGAGAGAGAGAAGGGCGGAATGGGAACGGGGCTGACTTTGGTCGCCCGTCCCGTTCTGCCTCCTCCTGTTACGATTGGAGGGCAAGGAACCGCCCTCACCACATCCGTGGATTCATCCCCACTTGCTCGGGCCGTCATGAGCGATACTCCAGCCCGAAGCGCTACCATCAGCGAAGCACCACTTACGTGCTTCAAGGGCCAAGGAAGACGGCACCGAGCCAGCCAGTGTCCATCTTCGGCTCTCTTGATTGATACAGAAGAGGTCGGACAGGACCTGACTTTAGACTTGGATCCGTTACCCGACAACGATTACCGTGCAGGTGAAGAGCTCGCGAACCGGTACGACTCACGCGACCCTCAAGTTGGGTACATCGAGATAGTGGACGCGGGCACAACCCCGGTGACGGCTCCATGCCCCAGAGCTCGGGGAATCGCTCGCATCGCCGCCGACGGCCCGAGCACCAGTGAGATGCCCGTCCCACCTAACCATGTATCGGAGGTTAACCCCGCACCTGTACCGCAGAGGATAGCCCCGATGGCTGATTCGACGCTATGAACCTCGGTCTTTTGCACGTTTGTCCGGATCAACGACAAAGTGTGCAAGTTGACGGTGGATAGTGGTAGTTGCGTTAATGCCATCTCCGACGCGTTGGTCAACCGACTAGGGTTGGCGATCATGCCTCATCCTACACCCTTTGGCGTGTTGTGGATCCATGATTCATTTCTATCGGTGAAGCGACAATGCCACGTCCCGTTAAAAATGGGGACGTATGATGAGACCATCTTGTGTGATGGCCTTCCTATGAAAGTAGGAAGCATTATCCTAGGTCGACCCTGGATCTATGATAATGACGTCGCCCTAGACGGCAGAGCGAACACATGTTCATTTCTGCACAAGGGAAGATGGGTCACGTCGTACCCTTACACCATGAAGGCAACAGTGAAGTGTGCCCTGACCAAGGTGGTCGGGCTAACAACAATCCGCTACCCCGGCAAACAGCCCTTGCCGCTTGTCCGGAGACCTGCGCCACGCAGTGCGCCATTGGAGCCATTCATCCAGCCACAACAGCCACCCGCGCCGGTCATCCGACCCGCCGTGCCGCCAGACCAGCCGCCCGTGCCACTCGCCCAGAGCTGTCGCGTAGCGTCACCACCAGACTCATCTAGGAGGTTCCTCGATCCGGTGTGGACCGCGCACTCTTCCACCGCTTGGATGACGAGCGGCGGATGCGTAGCACCTGCCACACATTCCGCAAGTGAACGGCCCACTGCCATCACCCTACCCCTCGCGCGGAGCATGTGCCTGTTTCCTAAAGGCCCATGGCGCCGGGTTGAGCCCACCTGAGATCGCACACGGCCAAGTCCTGTTAGAACTCCAACCCCTAGCACCCGTAGTAGTCTCTCGTTCTACATTCACGCAGCATGTTTTGTCGTTGCATCATAATTGTCATGATAGGTCATTATTTTGGCATGCACACTACAAGTAGGCTGCCGACTGGCAGAGCCGACTCCGAGTGACTGACGTGGGAAACTAAGTGTTGGTGAGATTTTGGCTGGAGAGCTATTCTCCCGGGCCGGCCCCAACGCTACATGTTCACAGCGCCGGCCTGTTCTCGACCCTCCGACAAGTGGGCCGATATGCCTACGTTGCCGAAGTCCCTCCTTCGTGAAGGACCTGCTCCACTAATTTGGCGGGCCCGATCCCGCACCAAGTCCCCTCTGATAAGCCTGAAAATGTACTTAAAATATGCCGTTGTTTGGGCTTTTAGACTTATGCAATATAATTTATAATTTCCCTTAATCACTAAATATGAATATAGAGCAAGTAAGGGATCGAACCACAAGGAAGAAATAAGCGAGAATTTTTATCCAATTTCAATGAATTAATTCAAAGATGATTTAATTTTGCAATTCATAAATCTTAATTATCCTTAATAATATTCTTTAATTAATCAAAATTAAATAAAACTTAATTTTGATTTTTGATATTTCGGTCAGAAAATTCAAGACATGAATATTTTAATTTTAATCTCAGATTAATTCAGATTATTAATTTCGCAGTTATTAAAAAATTTTAAAACAATTTTTTATGAATTAAAATTGGGAATTAAATGATCAAGAAAGGGATTTTTAATTTGGACTCCAAGATAGATGAATTTTCAATTCAAATTTTATTTCTAGTTTTTTTATATATTAAGTTAAATTCCTAAACAATAAAAATCGAAATCTAGAGAGAGAAAATAAACAAATTAACCTAGAGAGAGAAAGCAGAGAAATTAAGGAAAAGATGAAATTCGACCCTAAATTTAAAATCTAATGAAGTAGAAATGTTTTAAATTGATGTAGAATTAAGGATTAAAAATCAGATCTTTAATCGGAATCAAAACAAAGTGCTAATTTCATTCAAAATAAACTTCTAGGGCATGTACATTTCTCCCATGCCTTGGCGTTTTAGAATCCTTCAAGAAGATGATTGAAATACAAATCAGAGACTTACCAATTTGAGTTCAGAAGCAAGATCTGTCGACTTCAAGAATCCCTCCTGTGTCCTTCCTGGCCAATTGCTTGTGGGAGAGCATCCAAAGTGATTTTTGCCCTTTTCTAGACCTCCATTTAAAGTTCCAACTATCTGGATTGTAGAGGGGGAAAAGACGAACCTACCCTCAAAATTTCAGCCCAATCCGACATCTAGATCTCAAGATATGAAGGTTTTAGTGAGGATAAATCTGAACCATTAGATCATTTTATTTTCTAAAAAATGATTTTTCCTGATTGGTTAAGCTTATTTCTCGTTTTCCGCCTTATGGGATCACGTGTCGGCCTTCGTTGTCTGCGTCGGCCGCACTCAATGATTGGAGAACAATCATTGTCCACGTCACCCTGAAGTAATAATAAAAACACAAAGTCTCTCTCTCTCTCTCTCTCTCTCTCTCTCTCTCTCTTTTATATATTTTAAATCATAAGCCGCTTATTTTGACTATTCTTCTCTCTCTCTTCTCTCTTTTATATATTTTAAATCGTAAGCCGCTTATTTTGACTATTCTTCTCTCTCTCTTCTCTCTTTTATATTTATATAATAATTATCCACTCATTCGCCCGAATTTCGAGCAACTGACATGGATGCCCCTTAATATATAGAGAAATATATTATAAAATGCTAAATAAATTAAGTATATGTTATTTAAATATGTAAAAAACCATTTCTTGGCTATATAACGGTAAAAACTTTATAAAAAAATATGGAAAAATTTCATAAAAATCATGAGAACACTTACCAACCTTAAGCCAAGTATTTAAATCCCTGCAAAAAATATTTCTTCACTAAAATGAGATTAAATTCCATGTAAAAAATGATAAAAAATCATAAATAATAGTAAAATGAGAGTGTAACTGATTTATCTTTATTTTAATATGATAGCATGCAAATATAGTCATTAAAATACATAAATATAATGTAAAACTCATTAATTAATCATGTTAATTTGCAAGTTATCACCCTCTCTCCCCCTACCATGACCTTTCTAATCCCCATTGTTGTGAGCGAGTTTGCCCCGACCACTTTCTCGGTGAACACGCCCGATTGGCACGAGTCCGACGATCGTATACTGCTTGGGGTAATTAATGATGCAGGGAGTCGGGTACCGCGGAGGACTTCAGGTGCAGATGCGGAAGCCTCGATCGCCACGGAGCGCGACACACGCCAGCGACGACCCGGCCCTCGCCAAATGCCGCCGCCAACTACCCCAACTCGACGGAGCTGAGTTCTTATGACCCCAGGAGGATTAATGGTGCACGCCATTGAGGATCGTCATCGACGTCATTTGTGCCACGCGCCCGCGACGTTGAAGACTGGGTGATCTTGCTTCGGTTATCCTTTCCCCTTTTTCGTCTATCTTTCTCTCCTGTTTTTGCTTTTATCCCGTTCTCGTTTGTCCCGTTTCTTCATGTTTCATCACGCTCGCGACGCTCGTCCATTTGTGTTTTACCGTCAAGGGGGAGGGGTCTTTATCTACCCCTCTTCCCCGTGCCCGTCCTTCTTTCCCTCTCTTTTCTCCCCCTTAATTTCCCCTTTATTTATGTGTTTTTTTCTTTTGTAATGGGGGGAGCCCACTTATAAGGGCTCCCCAAAGGACCCTTTTAGCCCATTAGGGGCCCAACCTTCTTTCCCTCTCTTTTCTCCCCCTTAATTTCCCCTTTATTTATGTGTTTTTTTCTTTTGTAATGGGGGGAGCCCACTTATAAGGGCTCCCCAAAGGACCCTTTTAGCCCATTAGGGGCCCATCCTTCTCCCCCCTTATAAGGGAAAGGGTGGGCGTGCTAATTCCTTAAACCAGAAGTTTAGTTGAGGCATTTTATCGAACAGCTTCTATGTCTGCCTTCCTCGACCAGAGAATAACACAAGGGAGGAGAAGATAAGGAAGAGAAGAGAAGGTAGGGGAAGAGAAGGAGGACGCCGCCAATTGCCTGCCACAACCGTCGCACTCCTCCCTCCCCCATCCTCGCACGTAGACCCCGTGCTCGCTTGCGGGTCGCCAAGCCATGCACTGCTTCTGCTGCCCGAAGGGCCTGCCAACTGCGCCGCACTGAGACTGCCTCAGCCGCGGCCAAGGTCGCAGATCCACCATGACATCGCTGCTATTCGCGATCCCGTCGCAGCCCACAACCCCGCGGCAGCTCGCAATGCTGCGGTTAACCCGTCGCCCGACCTGCGAACGGTTGATCCGATCGATCCGAGCGCCCGTTCGACCGCTCGGACGTAGACGACTAGTCGACCTGGTCGACACACAGTCGACCCGACCCAAACCGTCTGACCGACCCGATCGGTCCTCCAAATGGATCGACCAGATCTGTGGCTTTGAGCCGTCCGATCGAATCGATTGGTCGGACAGACTCTGTCGACCGAACCGACCGAACGGTTTGACCGGGACGACTGAACTGCCCGGTCCGAATGACCCAGTTGATCGATCTAACTGACCTGGTTGACCCTTTTGTGGGTCCCGCCTTGCCCGGGTTGCGCTAGCGAGCTCGTCCACAAGCGTGACTTGCAGACGTTGCCGCCATCACCCTCCTCTATGTCCAACCTTTACGAGGTGCTCCGACATCAATCGCTGCACGTCGAGCTGCTGTGATCTCTCCAGCGCCCTTCATCAAACCCGCTCCATCCGCCAACCGTTGACAACTCACTGTACTACGAGCCACGCCATCTAGGTATGCCGTACTCCCCGTCTCTCGCTTATTTCTTGTCGTGTATATTCGTTCCGACTCAGGCTAGGTAGGTGAGTAAGGTTAAACGAGAGAAACTACGATTTTGAGTGTCTTACTAGTACAGACGAGTACGTCCGTTATGTGCGAGCCCAACGGATTGAGTCGGTTCGGCTGTAGTCTCCTTCATCACTTCGACGAGGCTTGAGAAGCCCCCGTCGCCGTCACCCAGTGACTCCCATCCAATCTTGGAGCTCGGCGCCTCCTTTGAGTCGGAGCTTGAACGTACAACACGTAGGGCATTCATCTTCACATCGTTGCACACCTGATGGGGGACCATCCACCAGCCGAAGATCAAGATCGACCGGTTGTGACCCGTGAGCAACCACGTCGAGAAGTTCAAGCCAACGCGAAGGACGCGGAGTTCAAATATACGTCTTGAGGAGGGAGTTCCCTAGATCATTTCCTTTTGTCTTTTTGGATTTTCATTATCATGTTTTTTTTGGGAGGGCCTCCGTGTTTTGGCCCTTCCGTTACATTTCAAACTGTGTTTGTTTTACGGTTCGATTAGGGGTTTTCTCCCCTAATTACGAGCCAACCCCTAGGGTTCTCCACTCTCCTCCTATAAAGGGAGAAGGGGTGCCCTAGAGGAAGACGTCGTTGTTTTGTTGAAGAAAAGATGAATTTTGTTGTTTAACGTTGTTCTTGAGAAAGGATGCCTTGAGTTTTGTTAGCAGATCGACAGGGAGATCCTTCCCCAAGGGAAGGTTTCGATCGCTAACGGGAGGGTGACGGGGAAGCACAGCCGCCTTGTTGTCCTGCCAGCCTCTTGGAACGACCGGACGATTCGCCAGCACAGGACTACGCCTTCGTCCACCACCGTCTCCGCCCCTTGGCTGAGCGCTCGTTGCAGCCGCTGCTTGGTCGCCATTCTGGTGTCTACCCCGGTCCTCCAGGTGACCGCCCCGAACCGCCAGCGTCCCACGCCTTGTGGTCGCTCGAATGGCGCCCGCCGCCGGCAAACCGCCAGGACGACAAGATGGTCGCTGCCGGCGGCCGTCGCCAGGGCAGAAGGCACAGACGCGCGCGACGATACGACTCGGCGTGCCAACTCGGTCTGGCTTGAACCGACGCGCACGACCGAGTTACGACTCGCCCGTTCCGACTCGGCCGACATCGGGTCAACTCGGTTTTAAGTAAGGCAGTTCCGACTCGGGTGGCACCGAGTCAACCCGGTTTTCAGTAAGGGCAGTCCCTGAAATTATTGGCCGTGGCCAGGGGTAATCCGAACTTTGTGATCTGACCAAGCTAGGGCTCGCCGACGACCCATCGCCGCTGACCCTGCCTCCGGCCACTACTCCTCTGGTCGCGGACGCCGCGTCCGGCCATCACCATCTCCGACCATCCCCAACCACGCCATCACCGTCACCCCCTGGTCGCCACCCCGGCCGCCGACGACGCCTCTGACCGCCGAATCTCCGGTCACCAAGCTTCCACCGGCCGCCGCCTTCTTCAGTTGTCGCCACCCCTGCACGCCACCACCGCAGCCCGTTCTCGGCTGCCGTCGTGGTCTACTGTCTCTAGCTGCCTCCACCTGCGTCACCGCTGTCGCCATCCGTCCCTGGCCACCACTGCTAGGACCGCCGCAGCCTCACTGCCGCCAGCGCCGCTGACGTGCCGCTCGCCCCGCGCCACCCTCACCGTTGGCCTCGCGATCACGTCTCTCGTCAGCGCCGTCGACGCGCCGATTGCCGCCGCCCACACCGTTCCCGCATGGGACCGCTACGCCAATAAGGACTCGGCTGCGATTCAGTGCGACTACCGGACCACGTCCGCAGGTCACGACGCTACACCCTTCCCCTATCGAGTATTATTATTTCTTGCAATATATCCTCGCGTGCCCCGTCGCCGAGGCTGGACCCACAGATCACCTGTACCTTGGGGTTTGGGTAGAACACTTCCTTGATTATTTTGTTCAGCCACGTTACCGGGAGTACTTAGTTGGATCGGGGATACCCGCATCTTCGGCGTCCATCGATTGATCTAATGGGTCATTGGTAGTCGGATCGTACGTGAGACGTACGGGAACTCTTCCAGGGCGCTTGTCTTATCTCTGCTGCTCCGTTGTACTTCTCGTTGTTTTCCCATAAACGTTGCATCATCATGTAAAACATCGAATCATACTCGTTATTCATTTCCGGTCCTGTGTTGCAACGCATGCCGTCGATCCCGGCCGTACGTGTTGCATCAACACCTGTGAGGGTACCGTCGGACAATGACACCGCCGTTATCTGATACTTCATCATTTATCGGCACTGGACCATCATATTTGGTGTCGACTGGACGACGTCCTAGACGCCGTCTGACATCATGGATGACTTAGAGTAAGTAGCGGAATCATCGATTCTAAATCTTTCAAAAATATAAAATGCATACTCACAGACATAACAATGGTGGCAACTAGGAGGTTTGTAATTTAGACAGCGATTGCTATAACGGGTTCCTGATGTTCTTTCTGCATTCACATCTGATGTAGTATCAATTACACTCGCCTGCCCCCTTTTTTATCAAGAACAGGTCTCCAATTTTCTGGAACTGACCCCGGGTCTTTTACAACTACCATTACGTAACTCAATGTCAAAAGTATAAGCTGCGAGCCGAAAATTCCCGTTAATCGAAAGAAACAAACTTATGACCAATAAGGCAGTGATCTCAGCCTATTTTACACATTAATGCCCTCATTACAGCATGCATATCGGATGATTTCTGATTGAAACTCCAGTTTTCCCCAACGGAGCAGAAATGAAAGAACAATCTAGATCGATAAGATCTGGAATGATAGCTAGGCAGATTTCGGAAGAGAATTACTCACCAACAATTGAAAGACGAGGACTAAAAAGATCACCAGCAAAGACGAAGATCACCGCGAGAAAAGGAGGGGCCCCCAAGCAACGAGGATGACAGCCTAGTACGAAAGGGCCACGATGGCGGCGACAATCAAGATCATGGAGTAACCGACAAACCACAGACAAGAACATAACCTAAAAAGATTAGCGAGGCGGCAACAAATCATCCTTTTAAATGGCAGAGGATCTCCAATATTATCAAGATCCAAAGAATAGCCCGTCTTCTTCCTCTTTTCCTCCCTGCCGTGAAGATTTGCCGCCAAATCTTCCCCGGCAGATTCTTGATCGATTGAGGCCCACCCAAGATCAATCTTGGATCGATCATTAATATACGTATTCTTTAACTATTTTTCTCCGCAAATATATCTCGCGATGGGACGAACGATGACAACTGAGAAAAAATATACTTATTCAGAAAGAAAAACAACGTATTTTCCGATAATCGCAGGTTTTCAAAATTCCTGCCACCGGACCTCTGAAGTAGAAGGGAAGTCTGTTACGAAGAAATCTACGACAAGAGAGGTCGTTTTCTCCACTACAAATTTTGGGGCTGGTGAGGGCGATGAGGATGATGGCGGCAAGGGATAGAATGGAGAAATGGAGAGGACCGTTTTAAGGAGATGATGCTTAAAGAGAAGGATGTGAAGATTCCGCTGATACTGGTCGATTGCTGCTATTTCAAAATAGCACTATAACGGTCGACTGCTGCTATTTCTCAACAGAGGATGGACAACAGTCAGGCACACAACGGTCACATTGAGGCCTATAAATGCCTGTGTAAACATTAGATCATTAAGGCTTTTCTTTCTATTATGTCTCCCAGAGTAGCGGCTCTGCCCGCCACCTTATCCATCCTCTAATCTCTATCTATCTTCTGTTCGGTTCCGTATTGATCCAGCCTTAGATGCCCTTCTCTCATCTTCTCTACTTCTCTCTTCTAGATCTCATATTGGCATCTCACCTTTCTTAACATGGTATCAGAGCCATATGCCTTGCGACAAAGCTCACGATCCTTTGGTTATGTTGCCTAGACACAACCAAGATATCTCAACGATTTCTCTATCTCGCCTGGCATGAGTTCTTTCTTCATCCGGTTTTCTTTCACGAAGAAGCAGTTTGGTTTGTTACGGCATCGCCCGAGGGCGCGCTTTACGGCTGAGAGATCCTGTCCAATCCAAAAAGAGTGGTCAAGATGACCAACGAGATGATGATGTCATCCCCGTACTGCATACTAGACAATCTCGCCACAAGCACTTGTTATGCCTTCTCGTGAGGGTGCGGATCAGATGCAGCAAAGAGGCAATCGTGAAGGCTAAATTGGGCAGGAGATAGGTCACTATCAAATTCATTGAGACAGCACTGGCGAGAAGCAGTTCCTGCTCTTTTCTCACAGGTGGCTTCTTTCTTGACTCGCCGCCCTCTGGGCGCCTGAGATTGATGCCGGCCATGGGAACAAGGAGCTCGACCCTGGGATTTTGTCCCCACGAAAATCTCAGAAGTGTTCCAAGGCGGCTTGAGAATATTGCAATCTAGGAAGGGTTTAATGTCGCCAAAGGTCTTCGAATAGAAGGCGGTTGGCTATGGCAATGGCGACGCAAAGAACCCCCATTACTTTGGACCAACAGGACTCTAAGACTTTGAAGGAGCAGCTGTTTGTTGAGAATTGCAAGGATGAGAAACATAATGAAGAGAAAATCATCTTATTCTCACCCAGAGACACAGATTTTAAAACCAATGCCCAAGGAGAACAATGATTTTCATCCTCTTTAGGAGAAGTCTTTTGGGGCATTCTACAGCAGGACGAGGCAAAGGCCCAAGTTGTTTGATATTTATTTCCTTCCTCTGTATCGATAGTAAACGAAGGCAGCCGTGGAGTGTCCTTATTGCCTTATGGCTCAATTGCTCTAACAACCGAATTAGGTGATTTCAGCGGTTCTCGCTATGGAGTTGTGTTTTTCCGAAACCCTTGTTGGAAGAGGCTAATGCTGGGGGCGTCAAAAGCAAGAACCCCTCTCAGTCAGAGACTGGTGCAACGATGTTCTGCCCAGGAGCGCAGTCGATGATTCTGGTGTTTGTAGTCGCTTTGGTGCTTGCCAGTCAATTCCCATGGTCAGCACAGATTTTTTTTTTTCACCTCTCTGCCTTAACCTATATGAATTCTTTAGCAAGCCCGATGGTTGTGCCAACCATATCCTTTAGGGAGGGTGTTAAGGAGATAACGCTTGAAGAGAAGGATGTGAGGATTCCACTGATAACGGTCGACTGCTGCTATTTCTCAACGGAGGATGGACAATGGTCAGGCACACAACGGTCCCACTGAGGTCTATAAATACCTGCGCATACATTAGATCATTGAGGCTTTTCTTTCTATTATGTCTCCGAGGGCGGCGGCTCCGCCCGTCACCCTGTCCATCCTTTAATATGTATCTATCTTCTGTTCGGTTCTGTACTGATCCAGCGAGAATGCCATCTAATTGAAGATCATGAGATGCCCTTCGCTCTTCTTCTCTACTTCTCTCTTCTAGATCTCATATTGGCATCTCACCTTTCTTAATAGACCGCTGGTTTGCCCTGATTGTCATAAAGTTTCCATTCGAACATTGCGCGGAACGTTCATATGTGGTGGTGCATTGTCGGGTGCCGCTGCAACGCCGCCAAGGCCAAGGCCACCGCAACACTCATCCTCCTTCACTAATAAATCACCGACAAGGAAGCCATAGCCGCGCTCCTCCTCCTGCTCTTCGGAAGCGAGACGGATCGGACCTCTTAGATCAAAAAATTGTGCTCTATTGAATTTTTTTTATCCGATGTGAGCAATAAAACGAGTATCTGCTTGGCCGGAATAAGAGAATTCTGTTGATAGAAGGGAAAACATAGGAAAACAGTCGAGTTGATGGATCTCTTGATGCTCCTTGCAGTGCAGGAATCATTACGGTGGAGTAAATTCGTTGTTTTTTTTTTGTATCGAATTCATACTACCTATTGTTCTTTGCTGTTTTCTTCTTAAACAGATTGCATACTGCATTCTTGCCGCTCGGATCTTCCCGATAATCCAAGATATGTCTCGAGAGGATGAACGATCGAAGACGGGAGTGTTGGGAAGTTAATCTTGACTTAGTTGAATTAGGAGTTGGTGTTTTTGAATAAGTCCACAAAGGACAAGTCAGCATGGTATAGGGTGATGTGGAGGCAGGAGCTGTTTCAAGGAGAGCAGAAGACTGGGTTTCTTGGAAGACCAAAGTACATGGACAGGTGTGTGGCCATGGTGAGTTTAAATCCATAGGAAGTTATGGGGGAGTGCCTATAAATATGTAGGTATTTTCATTGTTTTAGTATGCTGTGTGGATGGTTCCTTTCTCTCTCAAAGCATTCTTGCATCTGTGTGAGATCAAGAGAGTTAGGGCTTAAAACCTTTTCTCTCTGCGAGATCAAGAGAGTGAGTGCTTGTCCTTCCCTTCTTTGTGTGAGTTGCTGAAGTGAGAGAGCTAGGTTCCAAGAGGGAGAAGCAGTGAAGACAAGAAGGGGAATTAACAAGGACGAGATCAAAAAAATAACTCCAGCTAAAGAGTATATCCGCTGATGAATCAGTACAGTTTTGAATCTGGGTGATGATCTTTTGTAAGTTATTATCTAATCTTTGGGTGATTATAGAAGTCGCCAGTCTGATATTTGTCGTAGATTTTCGGCCGTAATTGTCCCCTGCTTCTCCTCCTCATCTTCATCATCATGCTCTCTCTTCCTCCATATCTCTCTCGCTTTTCTTCTATCTCGTGCACTCTTGTTCCCCCCATCTCTCTCTCCACACCCATCCTTTTCTTTCTCTTTCCTTCTCTCTCTATCTACATCTCTCTCTCTTTCCTACATCTCTATCTTTACCTCTTTCTCTCTCTTTCTCTTTCTCTATATCTCCATCTCTCTCTCTTCCCCTACATCTCTCTCTCGACCTCTTTCTCTCTCTTTCTCTCTCTCTTTCTCTCTCTTTCTCTCTCTCTATCTCCATCTCTATCTCTTCCCCTACATCTCTCTCCACCTCTTTCTCTCTCTTTCCCTCTCTATCTCTCTGAGCCTATTTCTCTCTCTTTCCGTCCATCTGGCATTCTCTTTCTCTCTCTCTACCTCTATGTTTTTCTCTTTCCTCCCCTCTTGCGTTCACTTTCTCTCTGTACCTCTATGTCTTTCTCTCTGTTTTCCTCCGTCGCTGTCTCTCTCTTTCTTATCTCTTTAGAAACACGGGATTTCACGTAGAGCGTGGATGTCACCTTTGAAACCACTATAGAATCACTGAAATAACAATTGAAGACATTATTGATAGAATCATGGAATGAAGGCGATACTGGAAGAATAATAAATAAATTAAACAAAAGGAATATTTTTTTCCCGATATTATCGTGTTTTCAGCATCTTTTCCGGGCCATTACAAAATTTGCTTTATGGCGTCCGCGCTTCCACGTTGCTCGTGATCATAGATTCATAGCTTACTTTTTTCCTCTTGAATAAAGTCAATTTTAAACGTTAAAGATATTAGTTATTTTTTTATTATTGAAACTGCGGAGCAAGTGCTCGTGATCAGTGCAAAAACAAAGAATCGTTAGCAAAGTGGGTCATAAAAGTATCTCTCCCTCTATCCATAATGCCATCCCTCTCCGTTTTTCTTTTGCTCTCTCTCTCTCTCTCTCTCTCTCTCTCTCTCTCTCTCTCGCTCTCCCTCACTCCCTCTCTCCCTCTCCCCTTTCTCTCCCCCTCCCTCTCTTTCTCCCGCTCCCTCTCTCTCTCCCTCTATCTCTGTCTTTGTTTATCGCTATCTCTTTCTCTCTCTCCCCCCCCTCCCTCTCTCTCTCCCTCCCTCTCCCTCTCTCTCTCTCTTCTTCCCTTCCTCGTTCTCTCTCTCTCCCTCTCCCGTTCTCTCTCTCCCTCCCTCCCTCTCTGTATCTCTCTCTCCCTTTTCTCACTCTTTCTCGCTCCCTCTCCCTCTCTCTCTCCTTTCCTCCTTCATTCAATCTTCCCCTCCCACCCCCGTTCTCTCTCTCCCCCTCCCTCTCTCTCTGTCTCTCTCTCTCCCTTCCTCTCCCTCTCTCTCTCTCCTTCCCTTCCTCGTTCTCTCTCTCCCTCCCTCCCTCTTTCTGTTCTTCCCTCTCTTTCCTTCTCTCTCGCCCTCCCTCCCCCATTTTCTCTCTCCCTCTCTGTCTCTCTCGCCCTTCCTCTCCCTTTATCTCTCTCCTTCCCTCCCTCGTTCTCTCTCCCTCTCTCTCCTCTCCACTCTCTCTCTATCCCTCCCTCCCTCACTCGTTCTCTCTCTCCCTTCCTCCTTCTTTCTCTCTCTCCCTCCCTCTCCCCCTCTCTCTCTCCCTTCCTCCCCCGTTCTCTATCTCCCTCCCTCCCTCCCACTCCTTTCTCTCTCCTCTTTCCTCTCTTTCCTTCTGTCTCTCCATCTCTTTGCCTCTGTCTCTCTCTCTTTCCACCTCTCTATCTGTCTCTCTCTTCCCCTCCATCCCTCTCCCCTTCTCTCTCTCTCTCCCTCCTCCCCTTCTCTCCTCTCTCTCTCTTCTCTCCCCTCTCTCCTTCTCTCTCCCTCTCCCTCTCCCTCTCTCCCCCTCCCTGGTTCTCTCTCGCCCTCCCTCCCCCATTCTCTCTCTACCTCCCTCCCTCGTTCTCTCTCCCTCCTTCCCTCTCTCTTCTCTCCTCTCTCTCTCCTTTTCTCTCTCTCTCCCTCTCCCTCCCTCTCTCTCCTTCTTTCTCTCCCTCTTGTTTTCTCTTTCTCTCACTCTATGTCTCTCTCTCCTTATCTCCGCCTCTCTCTCTCCCTCCCTCCCTCTGTCCCTTTCTCTCTAATGAATAACATATGTGGATTCATACATGACAATATATACATGTCTATGAGGATGTACTTTGAGGGTGATCCGAATGGTTTTATCCCTGTACAGCAGAACCTAATTCTGTGGACTAATAGCTGACCAACTAAGGGAAAGATGATTAATTTAATGAGATTAGATGGTCCAAGACTACCCAATCAAACTTTATCACCAAAACCACAACAGCACATGAACATTGAGAGCAAATCAATTATTATCACTAACCAATAACAATCTAATAATTAAGATGTAACAATGTACCTCAGATATGGAAGCCAACAAGAAGGTCGAGTTAAAGTAGAATGACCTTGACCCGCATTTATCTGCAGCTCTACTAAGGGTACGAAAGGAAAAGGGAAGGCAAGGGAGATGGATATGAAGGAACATCAATAGGGCTGAGGTGGAGAAGTGTATAGGAGAGAGTATAATTAAAGAAAATGATAAGAATTTACGGAATTGGTTAAGATGTTGATAGCTGTGACCATGACAAAATAATGGGAGAAGAGGGTCATGTGGAGCTTGGTGTTAACTGCAGTTATTTATTTCTATATTTTTTCTCTTTCTATATTTTCTCTTATGCATTGTATGGTCCATTATGATAGGCTCAGTATGTTGTAACCCATATTAGTACCCCATATAAGGGTACGTGGATCTTTTGGGATTGGTAATTTTTTCAGTGGACTCTCTCTAGTATGGTATGGGGCTTGAATGCCCTATGTTGGCTGCAAGTTCTTCATGGTATCAGAGCTTTGATCCTGAGCTGGTTGGAGCCGGCCATCAATGAAGTAGTCTTCTCTGTGTTCGTGACGGCTCAATCTAAGCTGGTAGGAGCTCACTGTGTTCGAGCTGATCGGAGCTGCTCGATTTGAGCAATATCTTGGTTGTTGAAGCTATCTTGGTTGAAGCTATCGTGCTCTTGGTGGTTGAGCTGCTCGATTTGAGCTGTAGTTAACTGGTCTTGCTCTTAACGAGTTGGAGTTGTTTGTAACGCCCTGTTAGTGTTTGTCCGATTGTCTCCGCGTGGCAGGTAGTATCTTGGTTCTTGGTTGTTGTAGCTTTCCTGGGCGTTGAAGCTATCCTGGTTGAAGTTACAAAATTCTGATGCGATATGATTGTTTCAATGATGATATTTGATAAAGTTGCAAACGATCACAATGTACCAGAGAATACTATAGATCGCGAGAAGTTCTTATTCGATAAACAAATGCCGAGAACCCATATCTAGACTGCTTCAGTCTCTAGTCAGGATCCTTTATGTTCAGATTTAGGCAGCTTCAGTCCCCTTGGTGAAGCTCCTCCTTGGATCAAGATCTGGACGTCCCTCACCGTGATGAAGCTCCTGCCTAGATTGAGCATGACTCTGACTTCTTCATACTCTCCATAAGGTCAGGCTGAATCCTGCTCCTTTGGCCTCTTTTGATGTAACCGTCAGACTTGATCTCCAAGAAATGATAATACCCCTACCTGGTCTCCTCAACCCTTATTTACAGGTGCATGCTCCTTCCGTTCTGTCTGAGTCGATAGTGCCTAGTCAATGGTGTCCATTAACCTCTCTCTTCTTGATCATTCTGATATATTTCAATGAATAGAATTTATCAGTACTTCCCCCTGAAGATCCAGCTTGTCCTGAAGCTGGAAGTCTGGAAAGGTTTTGCAGAAACGATGGACTTGCTCACACGATGATTCAGTGGCTGGAAGATTAGCCCATTTGACACGTACTTCTGCTCCATATGGTGTGTAGTGATATTTGAGAATGCGCTCAGGATACACCTGCCATTCATTGTCAACATATAGACAAGAGGGTAAAGACTAAATATTCGATTGGTGAGGCTCCACTACTTTATTTAGTATGGATGCATGGAAAATGGGATGCAAAGTAGAATGTGGAGGTAAATCCAGGTGATATGCCACTACTATTTTTTTGAGAATCTTTTAAGGACCAGAAAATTTGGGACTGAGTATTTCACAATATTTTCTTGCGAATGACTTCATCTTGTATGGTCTCACTTTTAGATAGACCATGTCCCCCTCTTTGTACTCTTCATCTCTTCTATGCTTGACTGCTTGGCTTTTCATTCTTGATTGGGCCCTTGCAAAATGCTGTTTTAAAGTTTTAAGAATTTCATTCCTATCTGTTAAGGGCTGATTAACAGAGTCAAAAGGTGATGGTGTTGACCCATTACGAGTTAATGAAGGAGGATCTCGACCATAGACTGCCTTGAAAGGTGTCGTCTTGATCGACGCATGATAAGAATTGTTGTAATTATACTCAGCCTAATGTAGCCAATTTTTCCATCTTTTAGGATTTGCAGAAGCAAAGCATCTTAAGTAACATTCCAAACATCTGTTTGTGACCCCTGATTGCTCGTCGGTTTCCCGATGATACGATGAGCTGAACTTCAAACAAGTGCCTCGTAGTTGATGTAGCTCTTTGCAAAAATGACTCGTAAATAAACTTCATCTGTCAAAAACAATTGAGTTTGGAACTCTATGCAACTTGATGATTTCTTTGGTAAATATATCTGTTATGGTGCTGGCTCAGAAAGGATGTTTAAATGCAATGTAATGACTATACTTGCTTAAACAATCTACCCGTACCATAATGGAATCATACCCCTCTGATTTTGGTAGACCTTCAATAAAATTCATTGTAATGTCTTCCCAAATTTGACTTGGGATAGGTGATGGCTGAAGCAGTCCCGCAAGAGATAAGGTTGATGATTTCTATTGCTGACATACAGGACATCAATTAACATACGTTTTGTTATCTTTTTTCACACTTGGCCATGTTAATTGTTGGGATATCCTCTGAAATGTCCTATGGAATCCACCATGTCCTCCAATATTTGAGTCATGGAAATCCTGTAAAATGTTGGGGATTAAGGGAGATCTTGGTGGTAGAACTATGCATCCTTTATGGACTAGTAGGCTTTGTTGGATGGTATATTTTGGATCTGTGCCACCATCTGTCTCTTGTTCCCTTAGTATTCTGTGGAGTTTTGGATCTTCTTTAACTTATTGTATCAGCTTCATCTTGTCTAACCAATGTGTGACTGATACCGAGTTGCACTCCCCATGTGGATCCGATTGTGACCATGCATCGGCCACAATATTCTTACTTCCAGCTTTATATTTGATAGTACAGTCATAAACCAGAAGTTTTGACACCCAACGGTGATACTGGAGGGGTACTTCTGGTCTGCGACAAAACGTATGCTTATTTGGTCTATGTAGATAGTAAATCTACTGAACATCAGATAGTATTTCCATCTTTGTACAACCCACACTATTGCCATAAGCTCCTCTCATATGCTGTTTTAAACCTTGTATTGCAACGGAATGCCTTGCTGTAATAGGCTATTGGATGCTTCTCTTGCAATAATACTGCCCCCACTACCAACTTGGATGCATCTGTTTCAATACTAAAGGGTAAGAAGAAATTGGGTAACTTAAAGATTGGGGTTTCCGACAAGGCTTGCTATAACTAGTTAAATGACTTCTCAGCTTCACTAGTCCAGACAAAACAATTCTTCTTCAAAAGAGCAGTATGGGGTTGGGTAATGGCAGAATATTTAGAAACCAATCATCTATAATAGCCTATGAACCCCAAGAACCTTCTCAATTCCTTAATAGTTTGGTGTACTTCCCACTAATTGATTGCTTCAATCTTTGTAGTGTTAGTCGAAACCCGCGTGGCCGATATAACATGCCCTAAGAAATCAATGTGGTTACATCCAAACTTGCATTTCTTGGAATTTATATAAAGATTGTTCTTTGATAATAGATCGAACACGGTAGCAAGGGTTGTTCATGCTGTTGAGGACTTTAATTGTATATTGATATTTCATTGATAAACACCAATACAAACTTTCAGAGATGTTCACTGAAAATGGAATTCAGAAGAGCTTGAAATGTTGCGGGTGCATTTGATAATCCGAAAGGTATGACGTTAAACTCAAAGTGCCCATGGAGTGTTTTAAAGGCTCTCTTGTGTATGTCCTTCGGATGCATTCTAACTTGATAATACCCTGATGTCAAGTCAATTTTGGAAAAAATAACTATCCCGTGAAGTTATTCTAATAACTCATCCACCAATGGTATCGGAAATCTGTTAGGAACACTTATCTGACTGAGAGACCTATAATCATGCAAAGTTGGAATCCTCTATCTTTCTTCTTTACTAAAAGAGCCGGACTTGAGAAACTACTATTGGAATGCCGAATGACGTTGGTCTCTAGTAATTATTGAATCAGTTCTTCCAGAATATTATTGTGTGCTAATGAATACCTATAGGGTCTCTTATTAACGGGTTTAGACTCCCAGAGTAAAGGTATTCGATGATCACAATCTCTGGTTGGTAGAAGGGTACTAGGACACCCATAAACGTGGGGATCTTTATCTTTTATCCAATGCAAGCAGGAGTCAAGTGATAAGACATGTACCTCGTGGAGATGCATAGTCGGATGGCCTCTTATATTATTGACTTGTTGAATCGATTCTTCCCACTGTTGATTGGCTTGTTTGATGTCAAATTAAAATAACCTTAGTGATGTGAAACGACGACGGCCGGGATGGATCGGCGCGTTTCACGTCACAGGGTTATGATGCGAATGTATGGTATGTAAGCCGAATGATGAGAAAATACGAATGAGCAGATAAGGACTTGACGGATAGCGATGTCGGCCGTACCGATCAATGAGAGACGAGTGTTCCTAAGATCAAACTCCCAATGACCCGCTGGACCTACTAGACGTCTACTAAGTGAGGGGCATCTAACAGCCCTGGAGCGTTCGGCGTCCAAGTCAGATGACAGTCCGTCTACCACAAGAATCCCTATGCTCGACAAGGTGGCTAGTCCTATCCGATGATGTTCGAGAATATCACGGTAGCGGACGCGATAGGGGAAGACGAGACTGTCGAAGATAATAATACTGGAGTTTATAGAGGAGACGAGACTGACCTTTGTATCGCTTAGTCCAAGGGCGTCCAAGTCGAGCGGATGCTTAGTGTCGGGTCGTGCGGGACGAGTGTCGTGTCGAGACAAAACCGGGTGCGGGCGGTGCGGTCGTAACTACCAGCAGAGAGCTGAGTCCACGGGTGGCGTGCAACAAAAGTCGGAGCAGAGGCGCACAAGGCGCGTGCTTGGCTAGCGCCGCGGCGTGTCGTGTGTGGGCGGCAAGACAGCGAACCAAGTATCGTGGGAATAGTCGTGGGGTGGGGCAGAAAACCAAGTAATGTCGGTTATGGCGTTGAGGGTGGGAATCAAGAAATCAAGAAAGATGAGGCGAAGGGGAGAAACGAAGGGGAATCAAGGAGATATGGTGAGATCAAGAAATCAAGAAATCATGAAATCAAGAATTCAAGAAATCAAGAAATCAAGAAATCAAGGGGAAAGAAAGTGGGCAATCAAGAAAGACAAGAGGATGCGGTTGGGAATCAAGAAACGATGGGGAAAGGAGGGTGGGCGATCAAGAAAGGCAAGGCAGGCGGTTGGGAATCAAGAAGCGATGGGAGAAAGGAGGGTAGGCGATCAAGAAAGGCAAGGCGAGGCGGTTGGGAATCAAGCGATGGGGAAAGGGGGTCGGCGATCAAGAAAGGCAAGAGGAGGCGGTTGGGAATCAAGCGATGGGGAAAGGGCGGTGGGCGATCAAGAAAGGCAAGGCAGGCGGTTGGGAATCAAGAAACGATGGGGAAAGGGGCGGGCGATCAAGAAAGGCAAGGCAGGCGGTTGGGAATCAAGAAACGATGAGGAGGGGTATGGATTAGGAATGGTGGAAGGGTGGAAAAAGGTACCAAGAAATGGCTTTCTTGAACTGTAACAACCAAGAACCCTCCAAGAAAGAGGAGTTCTTGATGGATCTGGGGTGTGCTCCTCGGCGGAGCAGATTTCCCAGGTTGATGGCGTGTCGGCGGCGCTTCTTGAATCTCCCAAGACCCCGGAGTAATCTCGCGAAGGCCTCTTCGATTCTTGATGGCGGTGACTTCTTGAAACTCTTTCCTCGCACCGGAGTGATCTCGACGGCGCGCTTTAACACGTCTCCTCGGAGTGATCTCGACGGGAGAGGCGTGGGCTCTACGGAGTGATCTCAACGTGGGGCGGGGCTAGCCAAACCCCCTACACTACTCTCTACGCTAGGGGGGGAGACGCATTGTGAATAAACTTCTCAACAATGACTCCAAGGTGTCCCTTGGGCATGCCATCCCCTTACATAGTGAGGATGCGTGCCAAGTGAGCGTGGAGAGGACGAACCGTCGCGAGGCGTGGTTCGCCTCCTTACAAATTCAAAATACAAACAAAAAGTAAAAATGACGAGGACGGGGCCCAACAACATTGGCCCAGTCCACGAATCCAAAAATACAAACACACATGAAAATGAGCATAAGTAAAAAGATAAAAGTTCTTACGCGGGGTACTTAAAACCCGGGTGGCGAGCGTCGACGCGAGCTGCTCGGCGTGGCTGACGACATCCCGTTGCGTCATCCTCGAGATGGTTCTTCGTCATCGTGGCGTCGTCCTCGAGATGGTCCTCCATCATCCTCCCGAGGTGGGAGGAGCTCGACTCCGACGAGCAAAGCTCAGCAAGGTCTTCAAGTGGAGGCAGCAGGTCCGCTCGAAGTCGGCGAAGGTCATCCTCGGAGATCCACGTGTCATCGGATGATGGTCGCCCCTGCCAATGGACTAGGAAAGAATGGCCAACTCGCTCCCCCTCAGCGTGAATTACCTCCTACAATATTGTTTCTATCGCGTCTTGCCGTACAAGAAGGGGAAACGGAGAAGGAGTGGGTTTGCTCTCACTTTCACTACTATTAAGGCTCAATTGGCTGTGAGGCTCGATGATGGGTGGCGAAGGCTGGTATCGGGATAAGTCACTGACGTTAAACGTCGAACTAATCCCCCAATTTGGCAGGATGCTCACGACATAGGCGTTGTCGTTGATCTGTTGGGCAATCGGGAAAGGCCCGGCGCTACGAGCATGGAGCTTCGTAGCGACCCCAGGAGAGAACCTCTCGGGCCTCAATCTGACCAGGACCAGTTCTCCCTCAGAGAACGACATGGACCTACGACCCTTACTCGCTGATGCCTTATACTGCTCATTCATGGATGCAATGTAAAAAAAACAAATGGATGCAATGATGCATGTTCTACTACTTAATGCATGTACGAAGAACGGAATCCAAACAGTTAGTATGATTACCTACATGAATGATATCTAGTGTCCATGAAGTAATTGACCATAGTTTAGTTTCAAACAATGCCAAACTAGTACGGTTCACCATTGGGCAAACAGTGAACTCGATCCATGCGAGGTAAACATCCTAGTATGTGGGGGGTATAGACCCACGGTGGACTACAGTACATTCCTTGGAATGTAATATAAATCCAGTGCAAATTTAAAAATACTAGAAATCGCGTTGAGGGGTGAGTTGTTTGGACGCGTGTGAAGAAGAGCCCCAGAGGCTGCGGGATAGCGAAAGGACGGGGCGGGTCGGTGGGCTCCCGATAGTACCTCTAGAATGAGTCTCCTTTCATTATATTGTGACGTTCGACGGTCGGATGACATATCGACGGGATAACCGTGAAGGTGCATCATGTGTTGGGCTAAGGTAATGAATGGAGTCACTAGATGTATCTTTCTAGTGGGTGCATTGTCTCGACATCTCCTATCAATGTCATCATGCTGATGATGGGCACACTTGGTTTGCCTAACATGTTGTGAGCTAAGTGGTTCCCCAGATTCTTTTGCACTTGACACTAGTGGAGGGGGCTGTCCATAGTGAGCAGGTGACATTTATGAATCACATGATGCCAGCTTGGTCGGTTGTCTTGAATGGTGTGCAAGGGGCTCGTGTGCCGCACAACTCAATGAGGGCGCAAACGGTAAGTAGGATGACTGTGGTATATGAGGTGGGTAGGGGTTCGGCCTCCTTGGTGGCGCTCGAGATGGTGCTAGAGGCTCCTGGTATTGGCCAAGTGCGGGTACGTGCGTCGACCCGTAATAGTGCGGGTGGGCAGAACTACCACCATATGTGGCTGCCTTCGGGTGACAAGTAGTGCGGTGATACCGTGGAGAGTTCGGTACCGGTATCTGATTAGGGTTGTTGGCCATCTCGTGAGGATGCCCCCGGTCATCATGATGCCGAGAACTCTGGTTCTCATGCGGGCAGTAGTTCCTATTCAGTGGATAGGAACGGTCGTCGTAGTAATAGTGTGCAGGATGCTCATTCCGAGGGGTGGGAGTTTTTCACCGTTCTCCGTAGTAGTGCTCCCAGTCTTCTCGTAGGTGGTAGCAAGGTGGAGGCGCCTCAGGATCCCGGGGTCGCCCATGGTAGTAATGAGGATGTACATCCCCATGATAACCTACATGAGAGAGTACCTCCTCTCGGAGTGGATAACTCGCATCGTGATAGTACGGAGGACTATCTCGGGATTGACATCTATAGCTTTCAGGTTGGCTGTATTGGTCCGATCGATCCTCGTAGTAAACATCTCGGTGAGGTGCCGGTTGATAGGGTGGCCACTCCTCTGGGTATCCGTTGGGATGAGGTCGTCTCGGTGGCAACGGGGAGTGTGCTGGATAAGCACGCACCCGGTGAGGGGAATATGCCGTGGGCCTCCTTGGTCGAGACAAATTGTCGGGGGTATAATCCCAACTGGGGGGGCGGTCATAATCCACTGTGTATCTCGGCGCCACTCGAGGTGGTGCCGGGGCCTCCTCGTATGGGTCCCGGGCATGAGTGGGTGCAGCCCGATAGTGTGGCCGGTAAGCGGAACTGTCGCCATAAGTGGCGACGTCCGATCGACGTGCGACAGGTGGTGACCGTGGGCTACCCGGGCGGGAAGAATAGTGCGATGCATCTCGCACCGGTATGCGGTTGGGGTTGAGCACCCCGTCCTCTAGGTAGTCGTGACGCCAAGAACCTCTAGTCTCGGGTGGATAGTAGTTCCTATCCGGACGATAGGAACGGTCGTCATAGTAGCGGGGTGCTGGCCTATCCTCCCGTGGTGGGGATCTCCGCCTGTCTTTGCGGTCGTACTCCCGTGGCGGGGATCCTCGTCGGTCGTCGCGGTGATACTCCCGGGGAGGGGATCGTCGGCGGTCATCACGGTCATACTCCCATTCGTCAGCTCGTTGGTATCGAGGAGGTGGGACCTCGGGGCCTCGAGGTCGGTACTCCGGGGCAGAATGCTCCTTCATGGGAGCTTTTCCCGGTCGTCGGGAAACATCTCGAGCCAAGGGCTCGTCATAGGCCTCGTCTACCGGTGCCCTACGAGTAGCGATGGCGGTAGAAGATCTCCGGTATTCGGATGATTGAGGTGATCATGTATGAACCATCCTATGGTCAACCATTCATGGCCTAAAAAATGCCTAGGGGTATGCGCGTGATGGATGAAATGTTATGACGTGTAAAATGCCGATGAACCAATAGGATGTGCACAATATGATGTAAATGATTTTCAAAATAATGACGTGCACAATCCAATAAAATTTCTTTAGTGATATGCTACTGACCGTGTTAAGCGAAAACTAACACGACCTGGCTCTGATACCAATATGATGTGAAACGACGACGGTCGGGATGGATCGGCGCGTTTCACGTCACAGGGTTATGATGCGAATGTATGGTATGTAAGCCGAATGATGAGAAAATACGAATGAGCAGATAAGGACTTGACGGATAGCGATGTCGGCCGTACCGATCAATGAGAGACGAGTGTTCCTAAGATCAAACTCCCAATGACCCGCTGGACCTACTAGACGTCTACTAAGTGAGGGGCATCTAACAGCCCTGGAGCGTTCGGCGTCCAAGTCGGATGACAGTCCGTCTACCACAAGAATCCCTATGCTCGACAAGGTGGCTAGTCCTATCCGATGATGTTCGAGAATATCACGGTAGCGGACGCGATAGGGGAAGACGAGACTGTCGAAGATAATAATACTGGAGTTTATAGAGGGGAGACGAGACTGACCTTTGTATCGCTTAGTCCAAGGCGTCCAAGTCGTCGAGCGGATGCTTAGTGTCGGGTCGTGCGGACGAGTGTCGTTGACGAGTGATAACACCCTAATTTCGGTCTTTATTTCATGTTATTAGCATGATTTATGCATTTAAAAGGCTTAAATTTGGGTTGTTATCATATATTTACACAAAAATAATGCTTCCAAGTAATTTCTGATTTTTCCCTAATTTTCTGTTAATTATATGAATTTTAAAGGATTTATTGAAGCTCGAAATAATTATTTTTGGATGAAAATGGCACATTAACAAGTTTATTTCGACATTTATCAACATGGGAATTAATCAGGGAATTTTCTAGAATTTTCTAGAATTTTTTACGAATTTTTAGGAATTTTCTGGTATTTATTTCAAGAAGAAATGCATTTATTCTATGAAAAAAGGGCATATTTATAAGAGAAAAAAATGTATTTATGCAATTTCTAGACTTTTCGGGGCCTTTTTGCAACGTTTCGTTGCAAAAAGACCCTGAAAACAGCTCTCGGTCGCCACGGCAGGCGTAAAGATCCTATTTAAAATCATTCAGGGTTTTATTGCAATTTTTAATATATATTTTTAATGTTTTAGGAGAAATCGGAGGAGAGAGAGTGCGCCAGGGGCATATACGCAATTACTTTTGGGCGGCGTCCAAAAGCAATTCCAGGCTTTTTAAGGACTTTTCTGCAAAAAGGAGGATTCAAAATGCGCCAGCCAATGAGAGAGCGACACGTCATTGCGTGTTTAAAAACGAAACTAATAAATAAATCAATTTTAAATCCAATGGATTAAATTGGTTTAAAATTGATTTATTGATAACTTTTGATCCTGAAGTCCGATTGAGATGATTTTTTTATGGATTTGTTCGTCTTGATCCCCTCTTTCTATCTGTATGGTTAGATCATTCCGATCTAGCCTACATTGATAGATAAATATTAAGTACTAAACGGGGGTAAAATGGTGATTTTTACCCTATAACCTAAGTATAAAAGCTAAATTTCGAGAGGGGGAGCTCATTCTGGATGGTGCTCTATCACAGCTGCAAGACAGGGAGGAGCTCTAGCTTGGATCAAGTTATCTGGTACTTTTTTTCCTTTATTGTATTTGAACTTTTATGCATTTTGAATGACTTAGGTTAAGTTGTTTGTTTCTTCATCTCTATTCTGATCTGAACTTCTAAATCGCTTGGCTTGAGCGGCATGTACAAGCCCTGATTAGGATTGAGAGGAGAAATTGAGGGATTTACCTTGGCATTCAATTGTATTCCAAAAGAAAACTCTAAAAAATTTAGTTTTAATTCTTAGGAGATTAAGATTTCCCTTTTTATTTCTGATTTAGCAAATTCTCAAAACCAACCAAAACTTAAATCAAAAATTTCTTCCAACCTCTCTAATTGAATTCTTTGATCCATCCAATTGGATCAATTAATTCAATCTAGAGCCCACATTTCTTCTTTTCATCTCATCTCTTCTACACCCCTCTCTAAATTCTCACCTAATTAGGGTGACTTGATCCTCATTGAAGATCAAATTCACTCTAATTAGGATCTAAAACACCAAAAATAAAATCAAATTGAAATTCCTACTTGCCTCCCTTGGACGACACTCATACTTATCACTATACATATTAAGTAGAGTTTTATAAATTTTATTGCATAAGCCAAAAATTCACAACGACAAGGGCTAAAAATTTTGCGTAATTTTCACCCCTATTTTTGGCTTATCAATTGGCGCCGTTGCCGGGGAAGCAACGCTAAGGAATTTAATTGGTTTTGATTCTTATCAATTGAGTGCCTATGAAGTATTTTGAAATCTTAAATGAGTTATTTGGTTTAGTGATTTCTCTCTTTGATTTTTAATAACTCTAAATTTCTGATAATTTTTTAACTTAAATAGAGAATATCATATTTTAATTTTCTTGAACATCTATATGCAATGAGCGTTTGATTTTGCGAATAATTATCCTTTTAGTGCCTTTTTGTCATCCTATTTATCTAATCCTTGATTAGTGAATCTAGATTTACGTAAATGAAAAATATGCAGCCAAAGGTTAGAATGACAGTGAAAGAGCTTGCGATGCAAGCTGCAAGGGAGGGAAAAATAGAGACAGATAGTACCCAGACATCTTCACCTCCTATGAGCGTATTTGGACACTCTAGTAATCAAACACGGCGAACAATAGGGGACCATTACAAGGCACCTTCATTTGAGGAATATTTAACACTCAGAGAAAGATCATACAAAAGCCTTCATGGAGATGAGTTGAGGGTAGATGTTTCAAACAGAGAATTAAAGAGGACGGAAGAGGAAAATAACAAAATAGTAGATGAGAATGTTCGATCTTTCCACGACTGTAGTACTCCTCCTATATCTTTAGAGGGAGCATCTTATGATCATGAATTTATTAGAAGAACAACTGATGATGCTATAATAGATTTATCTATGGAAATTGGAAGTAAAGTTCCCTCACAACCAATAGATTCTAAGGGTGATAGCTCTCCTAGGAGTTCTAGTGTGCCTAAGCTTCATACACAAGCTCCTATAGATCCCACGATCATATCAGTGCTATCACTAATGAAGGATCAAATGGTGAACTTACATGAACCATTAGAGAAGATGGAGAACTCTAGAATATTAGAGCCTAGTAGGGAAGTGTGTAGGGAGGAGGAGCCTTTATTCCAACTTCCCCCAACTCAATCCGAAATTTTAGACGGGGAGGTACCTAAAGTTAGTCGAGAGTCGAGGAGGATTACAGAGCCAAAGGACTCTAGAATAGTGTGTGATATTGGAGGAAGTAGATTCCACAATGTGCTTATAGATCTAGGCTCAAACCATAGTATCATCCCTTCAACTGTCCTAGAGAGACACCCTATAGGTAAGGTGACGCCATCTTCCCAACTCATATGCTTTGATGATGGTATTCATATCACTCCTAGTGGCCAAATCACCAATGCATGTGTTGATATTAATGGATGTCGATTTAAATCTGATTTTTTCATCTTAGAGGGAACGACAAAGAAAGCACCTATTGTTTTAGGGAGATCTTTCTTAAGATTAGCAAGAGCGGTGATAGACGTAGAGTTTAAGGAAGTTATCCTTAGAGAAAATGATAAGAGAATTACCCTTAAGCTAGCTGACCCTTCGGCGAGTAGAAGTGGACACTTTAGGGCAGAGGATAAGGAAATCTCTAAGGAAAATATTGACGAGGACAATCATGCCTCAACAACTACTTCTATCCTTGAAAACAAAGGTTCCACGTCACCATCTACTACTTCAGTTATCCAAACTCATTGTAAACCCTCATGTTTGCATTCCCAAATACGACTCGTGGCCTTGACAATAATTAATCACTACTTACAGAACAGTATCAAGGTATTACAAGAGGAAAAGTGCAAAATGAGAAGGAGCACAGAGGAATGTAGTTTGGATAATAAAAAAACTTTGCATAAAGATATTGCTGATATTCCCTCAACCTCCATGCCAAATAGGAAGAACAAAAGAACAACAAATAATAGAATAAAGACAAATGCTGGCATGAAGAGGATGTTTGTAGACAAGAGGAATCATCAAGGGGGCAGTAAAATACATGAGAAAATGAAATGGACTCCTAGGCAATCAACCGTTACAAGGTCGACGGTCATTCCGATCCCAAATCTACGGCACCAAGTATGGATTCCTAAATCCATCTTAGAACCCTTTAAGAAATTATCACGTAAGGCGTTATGGATCCCTAAATCCATACTAGTACCGTTTGTTTGAATCCCTTGGAGTTTTATCTTTATCCTTACTTTATTTTCTTGTTAGTTTTATTTTCTTGTCCATTTTGCTCGCTTTGTTTTTTGTTTTGTTTCAGGAATAGGGCCTCGTATCCACAGCTCTCACGGGAAGATTGTCAAATGCAGCATGACGTATTCAAGATTTTACATCTATCATCTAAACAACAAGCCTCAAGTCCATCCCCACTGTTTGCAATTCTCTCCCTCAATTTTCCTTTTCGTTATTTTAATCGTTATGCATTGAGGACCATCCGTGTTTTAGTGGGGGGGAGCTAGTTCATTTTATATGGAAAACGTTGACTCATGTGATTAATTTTAAAGAATACTACATGAATTGAACCTGCTTTTAACGATATTTAACATGCACATACAGGAATTAATTTTCTTTCATCCAGTGGTTTGGAAACATGTGTAGAGAAGTTAAGCTCCTAGAGCGGATCAGGAACATGTTGAGGTGCAACACAAGTGATTTTGAGCAATGTGGGTTCAATGTCAAATTGGGGAGGTCGTCTAGTGGTTGATTAGATGATGGAAAGTCTAAGGGTAGAAGCTCTATACTTCAAAGGAGAGTGATGAGTGAATTGAGATCCCCCATTCCAATCAGCTCAAAATAGCCGATCCCACTTATGTATTTCGTCCCACCATTAGCCTACTTTCATTCCAAAATAGTGGGCAGTCATTCTCCAAGTCCTATGCACAGAATCCACCATCTCCATCCACCTCATTGTTCCACTCACTTCACGCCATATCCATCATAACCTGACTCCACCACCTTGCTCCCACTACCGAAGATATACCTATCTCCCAAGTACATCTATCTCCCTTTCCACGGTATCACTCCGATACTGCCTCTTCAACTCTTTTTCTGTCCATAATTCACTCTACATTATCTAAATCTTATTCTTCTATCTCTTCTTCCTAGACCAATGTGATTGTTATAACACTCATGCTAGTTGTGACAAGATGCTTGGAAAACCATTTAAGTCATGGAAAGTGTTTCATTTGTTGTTATCCTCTTTGTTTGATATACAAAAAAAAAGAGAAGCAAAAAAAAAGGAGTTTGAAAAAAAAAAGAAAAAAAAAGACAAGAGGAATGAGAAGAAGACAAAGAGAAAGGAGGGGTTTGACTTGCACCATTTCTGGTTTTGACTTTCAATTCAGGGCAAGATGGTCTTTATTCTGTATATCATCACATTGGTCTCATCTCTTCTATCTCCCTCACTTCCTCTAAAAATCTTGGGAGTAGGTTATCCAAGGTAGCACCGCACCCGTTGGACCATAAATCTCTCATTGTTCATGCTCACCCTAATTCTTTCACAAAGTCTCATTCTCCCCCATCACAACTCTATCATATATTCTTCTCGTTGTGTTCAATATTCTGTGCTCAACAGGAGGAGGAAATGGCTTCTTCTATTCTTAGGAAAGAGAAAAGGCTAATGGAGAGGCAAGTACTAGGTGGCCGTCACCCCGGGAGAGTGATCTTGCTCGCTAGAGATGTGAGGCCAGCTGCACATGAGTGGAGAGAGTTTACCTGAGGAGTATAGCGTTATACCTAGAAACAAGTACACTCCCTTCTGATGCCGGACGTCGTCTCAACGGCGTCCGACCGTCACCGAAGGAAGGAACTCGGTGTCGTATCGCTAACTAATCGGGTTACGTCCCCGACGTCAACCGATGGATATGCGGAGAACAGAAAAACATGTATGACGATAACGAGGACGATGGTTCTACGACGGTACGTGCAATGCGCCGACAAGGTATGAGAGCCAACCCGGAGCGGGGACGGGGTCGCCAAGCTGGGTCGAACCAACCCTCCAAGTCGTCCGAGGTGGGTCGAGGGCGCGCACGCCGTCGAATGGGGTAACTCCCACTGGAATGCTCACACGCGTCGGGGCGTCCCGACTCGTACCGGACAGGTAAGACGCTCATCTTTGTTTCGTCGTTCTCTCAATCTGTCCCACTCACCTATCTAACCCGAGCGCGGCGGAGGCAATACGAAAGAATACTGAAGGAAATAAATGACGTAAAGAGGCTAGGGAAAGCAGAGTACCTTCGCGCTGGCGGCGGGATTTTCGCACCAACTGGTTCGGAGGAGGAGGGAGTTGTCGGGAGCGGAGGTTGACTGTGCGGAGGGGCGGTTGCGCGCAGTCAGCGAGCGAGGCGTGGAGGGCGTGGTCGCGGCGGCGCGGGCGCGGCGGCGCGCGTTGGTGCGGCGGTTGGCGCGCGGCTGGCGGCGGTGATGCAGCGGTCAGCGCGTGGCGCGTGGCGGCGGTAGCCAGCGCGCGGCCAGCGGCGGCGGTGCGGCGTGGCGCTTGGCGCGGCGGCGTGGCGGTGGCGCGCGCGCTGCGCTAAGCCTTGCGCGGTGGCGCCTTGGGCGATAAGCGCGGCGCGCAAGCGCCCAGCCTTGTGCGGCGCGCTTGGCGGTGGCGCAGCGGCGGGCGCTTGTGGCGGTGGCGCGGCGCTTGGCGCGGCGGGCCTTGCGGCGGCGCGCGGCGGCGCGCAGCAGCGGTGGCGCGCGGCGGTGGCCTTGGCGGTGGCAGGCGCCTTGGGCGGCGCGCTGGGACGGCGGCGGCGGCGGGCGGCATGATCGACCGGCGGCGCGGCGCGCGGGACCGCGGCACGGGCGGCCCGGCGGCGCGGCAGGACGCGATCGGCAGCGGCGCGGACCGCTGTCGGCACGGCGGCGCACGCAGCGGCGGCGGGACCACGATCGACGGCGGCGGCGCTGGCGGTGAAGCGCGGCGGCGCGGTGGCGGCTCCCTTCCTCTTTCCTCTCCCTTTCTCCTCTTCCTCCCTTCTTCTTCTTCTTTCTCCTCTTCTTCTTCTTTCTTCTATTCTTCTCCACGACCTGACCCTTCTTCTCAAAATACCATTCTTCAAAAATTTAGGTCAAGTGAGGGGAAGCGCCCACCTCTTCCCCTTATATATGGGTGAAGATGGGCCCTTCCTTAAGTCCCAAAAAACAACAAAACAAAACAAGAAAGGAAAGGAAATAATGAAAACAGGCTTGTCAGGCCCAACATAAAAGGGGGGGGGGGGGAAGAGTTCCTCATATGGGTCCTTCCCCGCTACACGAGAACACGATAAAAGCGAAACGCTATAGAATAAAGTAACCGAAGGTGTAACGGTGTGCTCCGGTGGTCGGCGTCCGCGTCATGCCGAGTAACGGAATGCGGGATCCCGTGTTGCTGCGGCGGCTCGTCATGGTGGCTGGACTCGTCTCGGTGGCGAGCTGGGTAGTGCCGGCTCCTCGGGTGCTGGGTCGGGGAAGTCCTGCTGCTCCTCTGCTGCTGGCTCGGTGACGTCCGGTGGTGACGCGCCATCACCTTCTCATCCACTTAGGGATCCAAGCCAAGGAGAAAGAAACCCCACATTCCTGAAAAGGTCGGAGCTCAAAATGTCATGTAGTGTTTTAGTTCGGCTTGTGATTGATACACTTAACACTTCCCACACTTTTTGTCTGACTTACAGGATGAAAGAGATGATAATTCAGCAAAGTACTTAGATGTTGCTAAGGGACTAGCAATGTCTAACTAGGGGGGTATATGATAACACCCTAATTTCGGTCTTTATTTCATGTTATTAGCATGATTTATGCATTTAAAAGGCTTAAATTTGGGTTGTTATCATATATTTACACAAAAATAATGCTTCCAAGTAATTTCTGATTTTTCCCTAATTTTCTGTTAATTATATGAATTTTAAAGGATTTATTGAAGCTCGAAATAATTATTTTTGGATGAAAATGGCACATTAACAAGTTTATTTCGACATTTATCAACATGGGAATTAATCAGGGAATTTTCTAGAATTTTCTAGAATTTTTTACGAATTTTTAGGAATTTTCTGGGATTTATTTCAAGAAGAAATGCATTTATTCTATGAAAAAAGGGCATATTTATAAGAGAAAAAATGTATTTATGCAATTTCTAGACTTTTCGGGGCCTTTTTGCAACGTTTCGTTGCAAAAAGACCCTGAAAACAGCTCTCGGTCGCCACGGCAGGCGTAAAGATCCTATTTAAAATCATTCAGGGTTTTATTGCAATTTTTAATATATATTTTTAATGTTTTAGGAGAAATCGGAGGAGAGAGAGTGCGCCAGGGCATATACGCAATTACTTTTGGCGTCGTCAAAAGCAATTCCAGGCTTTTAAGGACTTTTCTGCAAAAGGAGGATTCAAAATGCGCCAGCCAATGAGAGAGCGACACGTCATTGCGTGTTTAAAAACGAAACTAATAAATAAATCAATTTTAAATCCAATGGATTAAATTGGTTTAAAATTGATTTATTGATAACTTTTGATCCTGAAGTCCGATTGAGATGATTTTTATGGATTTGTTCGTCTTGATCCTCTTTCTATCTGTATGGTTAGATCATTCCGATCTAGCCTACATTGATAGATAAATATTAAGTACTAAACGGGGTAAAATGGTGATTTTACCCTGTAACCTAAGTATAAAAGCTAAATTTCGAGAGGGGGAGCTCATTCTGGATGGTGCTCTATCACAGCTGCAAGACAGGGAGGAGCTCTAGCTTGGATCAAGTTATCTGGTACTTTTTTTCCTTTATTGTATTTGAACTTTTATGCATTTTGAATGACTTAGGTTAAGTTGTTTGTTTCTTCATCTCTATTCTGATCTGAACTTCTAAATCGCTTGGCTTGAGCGGCATGTACAAGCCCTGATTAGGATTGAGAGGAGAAATTGAGGGATTTACCTTGGCATTCAATTGTATTCCAAAAGAAAACTCTAAAAAATTTAGTTTTAATTCTTAGGAGATTAAGATTTCCCTTTTTATTTCTGATTTAGCAAATTCTCAAAACCAACCAAAACTTAAATCAAAAATTTCTTCCAACCTCTCTAATTGAATTCTTTGATCCATCCAATTGGATCAATTAATTCAATCTAGAGCCCACATTTCTTCTTTTCATCTCATCTCTTCTACACCCCTCTCTAAATTCTCACCTAATTAGGGTGACTTGATCCTCATTGAAGATCAAATTCACTCTAATTAGGATCTAAAACACCAAAAATAAAATCAAATTGAAATTCCTACTTGCCTCCCTTGGACGACACTCATACTTATCACTATACATATTAAGTAGAGTTTTATAAATTTTATTGCATAAGCCAAAAATTCACAACGACAAGGGCTAAAAATTTTGCGTAATTTTCACCCCTATTTTTGGCTTATCAACGAGGACAAAACTGGGTGCGGACGGTGCGGTCGTAACTACCAGTAGAGAGCTGAGTCCACGGGTGGCGTGCAACAAGTCGGAGCAGAGGGCGCACAAGGCGCGCGCTTGGCTGGCGCACGGCGTAGTCGTGTGGGCGGACAGGACAGCGAACCAAGTATCGTGGGAATAGTCGTGGGGGTGGGGCAGAAAACCAAGTAATCGGTTATGGCGTAGAGGGTGGGAATCAAGAAATCAAGAAAGATGAGGGCGAAGGGGAGAACGAAGGGGAATCAAGGAGATATGGTGAGATCAAGAAATCAAGAAATCATGAAATCAAGAATTCAAGAAATCAAGAAATCAAGAAATCAAGGGGAAAGAAAGTGGGCGATCATGAAAGACAAGAGGATGCGGTTGGGAATCAAGAAACGATGGGGAAAGGAGGGTGGGCGATCAAGAAAGGCAAGACGAGGCGGTTGGGAATCAAGAAACGATGGGAGAAAGGAGGGTAGGCGATCAAGAAAGGCAAGGCAGCGGTTGGGAATCAAGAAACGATGGGGAAAGGGGGGGGGGCGATCAAGAAAGGCAAGACGAGGCGGTTGGGAATCAAGAAACGATGAGGAGGGGGGGTATGGATCAGGAATGGTGGAAGGGTGGAAAAAAGGTACCAAGAAATGGCTTTCTTGAACTGTAACAACCAAGAACCCTCCAAGAAAGAGGAGTTCTTGATGGATCTGGGGTGTGCTCCCTCGGCGGAGCAGATTTCCCAGGTTGATGACGTGTCGGCGACGCTTCTTGAATCTCCCAAGACCCCCGGAGTAATCTCGACGAAGGCCTCTTTCGATTCTTGATGGCGGCGACTTCTTGAACGTGGGAGAGGACGAACCGTCGCGAGACGTGGTTCGGCCTCCCTTACAAATTCAAAATACAAACATAAAAAGTAAAAATGACGAGGACGGGGCCCAACAACATTGGCCCAGCCCACGAATCCAAAAATACAAACACACATGAAAATGAGCATAAGTAAAAAGAGAAAAGTTATTACGCGGGGTACTTAAAACCCGGGTGGCGAGCGTCGGCGCGAGCTGCTCGGCGTGGCTGACGACATCCCGTCGCGTCATCCTCGAGATGGTTCTTCGTCATCGTGGCGTCGTCCTCGAGATGGTCCGCCATCACTTAGGGAGTTTTACTCTAGATAAAAAATAATGGTGCAAACATGCCCCTTCCAGTATATTTTGATCATGAGGTGGTGATAGTTGCTATGGAACCACACCAATGACTACAACCACCGCACTCTAAGATCAAGTCACAGCTACCTAGTAGAAATGGGATACAATTCTGTTCGAAAGTTAAACCTTGGAAGGTTATAGGGAGATTAATACAGGTTCCCTCTATTTGTTTGCAATAGGCATCCCCCAAAGCAATACTCTATTTGTGGTAGAGGCGAATGGGAATGCTGAGTACTTGAATTACATGGGGCCTAATAAAATTGTAAGTAGGTTCCCATCAGTCAGAATTCTTATTTGATGGTTCTAGATGACTCCCTAAAGTCTGAAAGTACCAGGCTTGGGATGGGAGACTGGTCTGGCTTCTTGAAGTGATAAAAGTTCCCCACCACTAGGAGGGCCGTGATCTAGCTGCATTAAGTCTTCTTCGGAAATTGGTTGATCTTCGTCTTCCTTCTCTTCCTCTAAGATATGTATACTCAGCTTGTTGCGACAATGGTGACATGGGATGTACCTCTCATTAAAGTAGAAACATGGTCCTTTTTCCTTCATCTACATAAACTCCCCTGGAGATCACTTTGTGATCTTCTTTTTGCTGCCCCTTTACAAGTTATCAATTTGGACCAAATTCTGAACATTACTGAATACTTGAGTTGAATGTTGTCCATCTCTTATGCTTCAATAATGTGCTCTACTTTGGTTGTTGCTGGAGGACTTTTGAATGAGAGAAGTCTTGTGATTTGTTCTCTCTTGCTTATCAAAAATTGCTAGATTGCTCCAGCTTCTATTAAGAAGTCCTTGATCTCTTGAATTCCATCTACTCCGTACTTATTTAACTCCACTCTAACTTCTGGTTTCAATCCTCTAAGGTAGGCTGTTTCTTGAACATCTGGTGGATTATGCAATAAGAATGCAGCAAGATCCTCAAATTCTGATCCGTAATCTGACACTGAGCTTGTATGCTTGAGATGCATCAACTGAGTACATAAGGATCTAGTAGAGAAGTTATACCTTGTTCGCAAAATGTTGTCGAAATACATGCCAACGATCAAAACCAAAATTGTATTCTGTATATTTAAACAAGCGCTGTGCGGGGCCATCCATGTGTAATGATACCAACTGTAATTGCTCTTTGTTAGTCAATCGGTGGATCTTAAAAAAATTTTCTACGCAATTCAACTGTATTTGAGCATTTTATCCACGTAAATAAGGTACATCCCCTTTGCAGAAATTTTTTTTTGTTCAGTTACGGAATCTTGAGTTTTTTGCACTCTCTTGTACCTTGTAGATTATCTAGGTTTAGTTCTTGATGAGGCCTATGGTCGAGCCTCGAGTTTGGAGTTCATAGCCGGTTGTTGAATCAGAGTACCAGATAATATCTCGGCTAGGACTGGTACGTCCTCATTTCTTGCTTTTCCTCTGTCAGCGGTATCTTCCATATTGATCCCAATTAACAGAATAGTTGCTTTTCCCCAACCTTGTTCCAATTCCTTGAGCTTCTTTTACCTCTAATGCCTTGCAATTCTTAGAATGCAATCACCGTAGAGTAACTTGAATTCTTGTAACCGGAGTTTTGCACCTGGCTCTTGATTAGTGTAGATCTTGCTTCAAGAATTTTTTATCTCACTCTTTGAAGCACCGGAATATCCTAATATTTACGCAGGATCTTGGATCGTTGAGCCAATATCTTGTCGTCGAAGCTTGAATCCGAGAATCATTTTGCTCTGATACCAGTTGATACGATATGATTGTATCAATGAGGATATTTGATAAAGTTGCAAATGATCACAATGTTCATCAGAAGACTATAGATCTTGAGAAGTACTTACTCGGTAAAAAAATGCCAAGAAACCAGACCTAGATGGCTTCAGTCTCTCGTCAGGCTTTTTCTCGATCAGATTTAGGCGGCTTCTGTCCCCTGAGTGAAGCTCCTCCATGGATAATGATCTGGATGTCCCTTGCCCTGATGAAGCTCCTGCCTGGATCGAGCTTGGCTCTCACTTCTTCGTACTCTTCAAAAGGTCAAGATGAATCTTGCTCCTCTGGCCTCTTCGACGTGACCGTCGGACTTAATCTCCAAAAAATGATAATACCCCTACCTGGTGTCCTCGACCCTTATTTATAGGTGCACGCTGCTTTGGTTCTGTCTGAGTGGGCAATGCCTGGTCAACGACAACTTTTGACCTCTCTCTTCTTGTTCTTTCGGACATATTTCCTTGAATAGATTTTATCATTTGAGCTGCTCAATTTGAGGTGTATTCGATTGGTCTTGCTCTTAACAAGTTGGAGCTGTTAGTGACACCCTATTAATGTTTGTCCGATTCTCTCTGTGTAGTGGGTAGTATCTTGGTTGAATCTATCTTGGTTCTAGGTTGGTGAAGCTTTCTTGGAGGTTGAAGCTATCTTGGTTGAAGTTATCTTGCTCTTGCTTTTTGGTTGTTGGAGCAGCATGGTTTTGCCCTATATTCAGCTGGTCTTGCTCTTAGCCAGTTGGAGCTGTTTGTGATGCCTGTTAGTGTTTGTCTCATTCTCTTTGAGTAGTGGGAGACTTACACAGATATTTTGTGAAATGGGTGGATCCAACGTTGTTGGCTGAACAGAGGATCCTATGCGGTACCATCTGTAATTCTACCTATTGTAGAGCCTCTATGATACAATGGTACAAACTTTGATCAGTGGAGTCAGATGGTCGAGCTTACTCGCCTTAGTAGAGAGTTAAGTAATCACTTGACAAATGAGGTTGATCCAGTAGCTCCATCATACAAATTGTGAAAACGTGACAATGCAAAAGTCCACGTATTCCTCTTGGCTAGTATGACAAATGATATGCTTCCGAAGATGTCCTTTTTGAAAACATACAAGCAAATTTGGGATTACGTCCAAAAGACCGCTCTCAAAAGGAGCATTCTCTAGAACATATGAATTGGATATTGGACTCCAGGGCCACGAATCATATGACTCCATATCATACAAATTGTGAAAACGTGACAATGCAAAACTCCACGTATTCCTCTCGGCTAGTATGACAAATGATATGCTTCTGAAGATGTCCTGTTTGAAAACAGACAAGCAAATTTGGGATTACGTCCAAAAGACTGCTCTCAAAAGGAGCATTCTCTAGAACATACGAATTGGATATTGGACTCCAGGTCCACGAATCATATGACTCCATATCTATCAAAATTTGAATCTTATATTACTTATAAATGGGTTAGGAGATTTTTCATTGTAGGATGATGGGGGACAAACCAACTTTGAAGACCCGTCGAACCACTTCGTCGAGCAAGGGTTCACGCATGAGACCTAGCATTCGAAGTATCTGGCCTAGTCAACAGGCCACAAAGGTTTGACACTATTTTTCCTTGTTTAGTAGGCCTTGTATGTCCGTAGCGTATGTGTTTGTACTTGTTTCTTCGCACGTATTTGAACCATTGTATGGACTTACATGTCTGGATGTGTCTAAGCCAAGTGTGGGGTGTTAGGGGTCTCTCTCCTGTTAGGGGGTCTCAATTAGTTTTAATTGGGCCTTCTCCCTTTTATTTCTAGGGGGGGAACGCACATATTTGCCCCTATAAAAGGTGGGGCCGCCCATAGGAGAGAGGAGAGAAGAAAATATTATAGCAAATGTGAGTTTTATGGATTTTCCTGATTTTTAGTGTTTATTTTGAGTTTTTGCCATATTTATGAAAATCCCACTACAAATTTAGATAAGAGAAAGAAGCCTAGAGATCAGTGGAAATGGCTGCCATCTTTGCCGGAGCTATACTTAACCGGGTGATAAGCTCAATTTTACTGTGTTTTTTTACTGGTTATTTATCAGTAACATGTGTGAGGATTAAGCTTATTCAACGAATTTATAAACCTCACAAGTTAGGGCGAGTGAGGGTCGATCCACAGGGAGCAAAAGAAAACAGCAGGAAATTCCTTTTCAGTACGTTAAAGTGCAACTTAATCAAGCCGTCTACAGAGAATTTCTTCAGACAGATCCTTGCCCTTTGGGGCAAAGGATCGAACACCTTGCGTGCAGGGACAACCTGCGCGCAAGGTGTTGCGTGCTTGGCGGCCTCTGCGCTGACTATGCAGCGCGCGCGCTGCCTATGCGCGAATGCCTGCACGCAACAGCGTGCTGCGCTGCGCGCGTGCGTGCGCGCGCGCTGCTGCGTGCTGCACGCGGTTGCGTGCTGCGGCGGCTGTGCGCAGCAGTGCGCTCTTGCGCTGCGCGCGCTGCGGCTGCACGCGGCTGCCGCGGCGCTGCTGCGCGCACGCGGCTTGTGCGGCGCTGCCGCGACGCGTTGTCTTGTATTTGTCTGCCGCGCGCTGTGTGCCTGTGTTGCTTGTGGTGTGACTGCGTGCTGCCGCGCGGCTGCGCGGCTGTGCACGCTGGCTTGGCGGCTTTGCTGCACACGGCGTGGTGGAGATGCGGAGGAGTTCTGTTCTTTTGGAAGATTTGGGGAAGACGATTTGAACAACAAAGGAACAAAGTTTAAACTGAAATCAAATCTAAACGAAACAATCCTCAGTTGGGAAGCAGTGGTAGATCTTGTGACTCTTCCAACCCAACCCAAATTGTCTGAGAAGAGAGGGATTACAGGGCTGAAGCTTGCGATTTCCCACGTCGGGTGTCACGTCCTTGCGGCAGGCGTGGTTCTTCAATCCAAGCTATCTTCAGTCTGTTCTTCCTCTCCAACTCCAAAAGCTCATCAGCTCCTGGAGGGTGCAGAAATCCTCTTCTCCAAGCCCTAGTTTCCTTAGAGAAAATTCTGAACACCTAAACTCCTCTCTCAAGAGAGTATTTATAGGTTTTCTCTTAAGTCATGCCCAGGGCATTTTCGTAATTTTTGCCACTTGAATTTTTGCCCACTTCTGTTGATCCTCCTCTCTTCCTTGATCTTCTTAACCTGTTTCTGAATGTTCACTAGCCATAAAACGTTAAATATATTCCACTTGATTCAAAGAATCAAGTGGGGTTAGTGATTTCATAAAACAATACATATGCATGAACTTAGCATGAATTCACAAGATAATTGTAATGAATTTAAACTTGAGAACTTGATTATTTGATGACATATTTTAGAGTCATCAAACACTAACTTAGATCATTACTAGTCCCTTAGTAATGACATGCAGGTGAGAATAAAAGATGATCTCAAGGTGAGTTTTGACTTCCGATAACTTTGATTCATGCTCTTCTCAAGGAGTATTTTCAGCAATTAAAATTGACCAGCGTAGAAGAAATTTAGGATCTATCTCAGCCTTAAACCTCAACTAAGTGCATATGATCTATGGAGTACATATAGTAAGTACATAGTATATGGAATAAGATAAAGTTAACACCCCAAGCGCACTACTGAACGAGGCGTAGAGAGTGGCATTAATGCTAGCTCAATACTATGGCTATAGTAGCATCGGCTCAAACACACGGGAGACAGCTTTTCCACCTTTATTTTATTTGGCATTTGCTGCTTGTTGGTCATTTTGATGACAATCAACTTTAGTACTATGATGCAAGCTTTTGCTTGTTTATGCAGATGCAGCTTTCACTTGATAGTTTGGTGGCGCTTATCCACTACCCATGTGCCGTCCTTAGTAGACCGGCAGCTTATTCCCAGCGGTTATGTATCCTTCATGGGTCAGGGAGCTTCACTCACGTCATAATAATACTGCCAATGAGCTAACACGAACCCTACTCTCCACTAAAGCTAAAAATTTTCGTGCATGTAAGTGCTAACTCAACCCGAGGTGGATGGTGAGGTGAGAGAAGTATAATGGTAATAAATACGACTGTCGTGGTATGGATCGTAGTGCACCTAGCTAGGCTTACTTCACCTAGGATTCCCTAGCTGGCCACTCTTGCATTTCTACCCTTTTGAAAAGAATCGAATTATCATGCATATCATTGGACAATCATCTCCTAAGATCATCAAATATCCATGGTTTGTGAATGCAAAAACGAAAAAAATTCATGGATAATGCATGTAAATATACTCCCCTCCCCCCCTCAATAAAAGGCATGTTCCTACATGACAAATCATAAATGAGAGAAAGGAGAAAGGAATACCAAACCATGGAAGGAAGGGCAGCGATCAGCATGCGTGTTGTCCAGTGACGTGTTAGGTGGGCGTGGATCGGAGTGGCTGCACACGAGAACAGAAACAAAAACGCAGAAACAAAAACAAAACAAGGAAAGTAATCAAGCAGAGAGAATATGAAATGTAGTAAAAACAAAAACTAATCGGATCATGAGCTATCATGCGATGGCTTTTCTAACGTAATATTCATGGGGCTGTGAAGATCTTCTTCTTCTAAGTAGGGTTTGAGCCGTTGCCCGTTCACAGTGAATCGTCTTTGAGACGTAGGATCTAAAATTGTAACGGCTCCATTCTCAAAACCTGTTGAACAAGGAAGGACCATCCCATCGCGTTTTCAATTTACCTGGAAAGAGTTTTAGTCTAGAGTTGTAAAGCCATACTTTTGATTCTCCACAAAAATTCTTCTCCTCAAGCTCTTGTCATGAAACATCTTCATCTTGGCTTTATAAATCTTTGAATTCTCATAAGCCTCATTTCTTAACTCTTCCAACTCATTCAATTGAAGAAGTCTATGCTTGCGGCTCTATCCAAATCTAGGTTGAGTTTTCTAATAGCCCAAAGGGCCTTGTGTTCTAACTCAAGTGGTAGGTGACAAGCTTTGCCAAAGATAAGGCGGAAGGAGACATGCCGAGAGGGGTTTTGTAAGCTGTCCTATAAGCCCGTAACGCCTCGTCTGGCTTCCTGGACCGGTGTTTCCCATCTGGGCGCAGTGTTTTGCTCAAGGTTTTCTTCAGCTCTCTATTGCGCAGTTCACCTTGTGCATTGGCGTGAGGATGATATGGGGTGGTGACTCGATGATGAACACCAAACTTTTGAGGAGATTCCTAAAGTTGTAATTTGTGAAGTGTGAACCTCCATCACTAATGATCGCCGTGGGCATCCATATCTATAAAAAATGTGTTTTTCAATAAAATTGGTCACTACCTTACTGTCATTGGTTTTGGAGGGAATGGCTTCTACCCATTTGGAGACGTAGTCAACAGCCATCAAGATGTATTCATAACCGTTAGAACTAGGAAATGGACCCATAAAATCAATTCCCCATAAATCAAATATTTCCACTTCTAAGATGGGTTGTAGGGGCATTCTATCTTTCCTATTGATATTGATGGATGCTTGGCATGCTAAACAACTGTTATAAAATTTCTTCGCGTCATGAAATAATGTAGGCCAAAAGAAACCCGATTCAACAATCTTATGAGCTGTTACCTTGGCCGAGTAGTGACCCCCTCCTGGTTTTGCGTGGCAGAATTCTAGGATGCTTCGTTGCTCGCTCTCGGGGATGCATCGTCGGAGAATTTGATCTTGTCCTTGGTGAAATAGCTCCGGATCTTCCCAAAAATAAAATCGCGCATCCTTGAGTAGCTTTTTTCTCTCGTGGGAAGTCCAACCTGTAGGAATTTGTCCTGAAACTAAAAAGTTGACAATATGTGCATACCAAGGAACGAATGTTCCTTGTGCAGTTAGGACAAATTCATCAGAAATGCATCATTAATTTGTTCAGGTGGGCGCCTATGATTCGTGAGAGATGGTCGGCTACTACATTTTCACACCCTTTCTTGTCTTTAATTTCCAAATCAAATTCCTGTAATAAAAGCACCCATCTAATCAATCTCGGTTTAGCCTCTTTCTTCGTTAACAAGTATCTAATAGCTGCATGATCAGAATAAACAGTTATTTTACTACCTAGTAAATAAGACCTAAACTTTTCTAAAGCGAAAATAATGGCCAGCAGCTCCTTTTCGGTGGTGGTGTAATTCAGTTGTGCGTCCACTAAGGTCCTGCTGGCGTAGTAGATCACCACGGGTTTCTTATCAATTCTTTGGCCTAACACTGCACCTACTGCAAAATCAGAAGCGTCGCACATTAGTTCAAAAGGAAGGGTCCAATCGGGCCCTTGCAGGATACGCGCATTAACCAAAGCTTCTTTCAATTTATAAAATGCATCTTTAGCCTCTAGTGTTAGTTCAAAATCATTATTTTTAGACGATAAAAGGTTTGTAAGAGGTTTAGAAATTTTAGCAAAATCAAGGATAAAACGTCTATAGAAACCCGCGTGGCCGAGGAAACCCCTAAGGGTTTTTAGGTTGGTTGGAGGTGGAAGGCCCTGGATGATTTCGATTTTGGCCTTGTCCACTTCCAATCCACGGTTGCTGACCGTGTGTCCCAGCACTACTCCCTCCTGCACCATGAAATGAGATTTTTCCCAACTTAGGACAAGGTTGGACTCAATGCACCTCTTCAATACTTGGTGAGGCTTAGGAGGCAGTTCTCAAAGGTAGATCCAAATACTGAAAAATCATCCATAAATATTTCTAAACATTCGCCTACTAAATCAGAAAATAGGGCATTCATACATCGCTGAAATGTGGCGGGACATTGCATAACACGAAGGGCATACGCCTGAAGGCATATGTCCTTACGGGACTCGTAAATGTTGTCTTCTCTTGATCATCAGGATGGATGTTTACTTGGTTGTATCCTGAATAACCATCAAGAAAACAAAAATATTGCTGCCCTGACAGTTTTTCTAGTATTTGATCTATGAAGGGTAGTGGGTAGTGATCCTTCTTTGTCGCCTTATTTAATTTCCTGTAATCAATGCACACCCTCCACCCTGTGGTCAATCTTTTCTGCACCTCTTCCCCTTTTTCGTTCACTTCTACGGTAATTCCAGATTTCTTTGGTACCATGTGTACAGGACTCACCCATCTACTGTCGGATATAGCATAAATTATTCCTGCATTCAACCACTTAATCACTTCTTTCTCAAGAACTTCTCTCATGTAAGGGTTGAGTCTCCTTTGATGCTCTCTACAAGGTTTTGCTTCCTCTTCTAAAAATACCCTATGTTCACAGATCAAAGATGGAATTCCTCTAATATCATCAAAGGTCCAACCTATGGCATTTCTATGCTCCCTAAGTACCTCTAGCAAGTCCTTTTCCTGTTCAGAGGATAGTGATGAAGATATGATTACCGGTAGGATTTTCTGCTCATCTAGATATGCATATTTGAGGGATGAGGGCAAAGGTTTCGATTCTGGCCCTACCTCTACCGAAGGGGGGTCTATGATCTCTCCCTCTAGCTCTCTACCCTCTACTTGTGACAAGTATTCTTTAACCACATCCTCTCCTTCATCTTCTGCACACAATTTTAACTCCTCATTGCTTCCTACAGGACATTTCATCATTTTCGATATATCCAGTTGAACTCTCTCCTTTCCAATTTTAAACTCAACCGTCCCCTTCTCCCAATCCATAATCGTTTTTGCCGTAACCAAGAATGGTCTACCTAAGATTATAGGAGCTAAACTAATGTCTCCCGATATCTTTACATCTGTCACTATAAAGTCTACATGGATTTCACAATTCTCTACAGTGATCATGACATCGGTTAACCTTCCCTCGGGTTGCCTAACAGTGCCGTCAGCTAAGAGTAGGTCCATATGAATTTCCTCCAACTCTCCAAACCCTCTCTCCTCATCTCATGCGGTCGGAATGATACTTATGCTTGCTCCCGTATCTAATAAAACTTTAGAGAAGGTGTTTCCTCCTATTTCGCATGTAATGAAAGGGGCTCCGGGGTCTCTCATTTTGATAGGGATGGCATTAAGAATGCTAGAGGCATTTTCAGATAATTTAACCACTTCCCTAGGCTTCTTAATGGTGCAAGAGTCCTTAAGGTACTTCTTTAGGGAAGGTGCACACCTAAGCATATCTTCGACAGTAACAGTCATGGTGGCTTTTCTAAAATTCTCTAGTAGTCGGTTTTCATAATCAAATATCGGTTTTTTTCTATTTAAAGCGGAAGGGTAGGGAACATGTTGCCCACTCGTAGAAGGTAGAGGCTCCTCCACGTAGGGGGGGTCCTCTCCTTCTCCCTCTTGTGGTTCGGTTCCCTTCTTAGAATTCTCTATAGAAGTCCGATAGGGATCCTGAAGTTCTTTCCCATTTCTCAATTTTGGGATGGCTAGAACCTCAGGATCATCTCTATGCGTCTCATCATGAATGGAATGCTGCACATGATGCAAGTTGCATGGATTGATGGACGGTTTCGTGGGAAGTTTATAAGATGTGCAAGGAGAATCTAACGGTATACCTTGGTGTTCAGATTGGACAGGTCTGAGGCTTTCTAGCATCTTCCTCATCTGCTCTTGAGCATCCAGCATTTGCTTCGTTTGAAACTCCATCATCACTTGCATCCGCATCTCCATTTCCGCCCGCAACTTTTGATTTTGCTTTTCGATCATATCTGAAATGACGGGAGTTAATGTGGAGAAATCAGGTTGAGTTTGCGATGAAACCTGATACTGTTGTGGAGGCCTGTGCTGGAATTGTTGTCTCTGCTGGAACGGGGGTTGAGCTGCCGGCTTGTTTCCTTGGTGGAAGGCCTCTCCGTTTTGGAAATTTGACCGCTTTGACCCGCCCACGGTTGTTGCGGCTGGTTGAAAGCCTTCACCTCTTCTTCCATGGCTTGGCAAGCTCCATCTTCATGTTCCTGCTAAAACAGAGAGAGCAGATCTTAGCTTTAATGATGGGAGAGTTACCTAGGAAGACATTCTTCAAGGTAGAGGTGAGCTCCTCCAATTTCTGGTTGGTCTCCCTTAGGCCCGCTTGTAGCTCTCCCTCCTTGGCGTTGACCTGCAGAACTCCTGCTCTCTTGGGCTGCACATTCCTCCCATTCTGATTGGCTCCAATCTCCTGCAAATCAGTTTCTGCAACTCTCTCCAAAATATCAAAGACTTCATCCTCATATGCAGTATAAAACGTTCCACCCGTGGCGAGGTTTACCTTGTTTTTCATAAAATCAGAGAGAGACTCATAAAATATCTGAGCTAGTTGACATTGTTCAATTCCATGGTGAGGGCACTTCCTCAACAGATCATTGAACCTCTCCCATGATTCACTAAACGCCTCACCATCATGAGGATGGAAGTTGTGAATTTCCCTTCTATAAAGTTAGTTTTGGAGAGAGGGTAAAATTTCTGCAGAAATTTTCCTGCATCTCTTCCATGAATTAAAAGTGATTCCTAAATTGCGGTACCAGGAAAATGCTTTATCTTTTAAGGTTAGAGGAAAATATTTCATTTTTAAAATTTCTGTAGATATCCCTGGAACGTTTTGAGATGAACACCTAATGTGAAAATCATCAAGGAATTCTAATGGGTTTTGAGCAGGCAGTCCATTAAATTCAGGTAAGGAATGAATTAATGCATTGTCATATCGAAGGAAATACCGTCACCGATGTTCAGATTTACATCGGTTTGACGCAGCTTCCCGACGGTGTGGACCTATCCAGCATAGTCCTCCTCCTCTCATTCTGCTGGTGCATCTCTTCAGCCATATTTCTCTGCTGAATTTCTGGTTTTGTCATCTGTAGAGTCCGGAGTGGCGTCTCTAATGTCTTTTTCTGCAGACTTTTCACCAGCTCTTGAGCGTGTTACTACCATAAATCTACAGCAAACGGTTAGAATAACAATGAGCTGAGGATTGTCAAGTCCTGCAGCTCTAGAAAAATCAACAAAAATGACTGTAGATTTAGAGAAATGACAGTAGATTCACAAAAATGACTGTAGATTTACCAAAATGACTGTAGGTTTAGAGAGATAACTGTAGATTCAGAGAAAATAGAATTTTCTACTGTAATACCGTGCTCCCCGGCAGCGGCGCCAGTTGATAAGCTCAATTTTACTGTGTTTTTTACTGGTTATTTATCAGTAACATGTGTGAGGATTAAGCTTATTCAACGAATTTATAAACCTCACAAGTTAGGGCGAGTGAGGGTCGATCCACAGGGAGCAAAAGAAAACAGCAGGAAATTCCTTTTCAGTACGTTAAAGTGCAACTTAATCAAGCCGTCTACAGAGAATTTCTCTGTAGACAGATCCTTTGCCCTTTGGGGCAAAGGATCGAACACCTTGCGTGCAGGGACAACCTGCGCGCAAGGTGTTGCGTGCTTGGCGGCCTCCTGCGCGCTGACTATGCAGCGCGCGGCGGCTGCCTATGCACGGAATGCCTGCACGCAACAGCGTGCTGCGCGCGGCTGCGTGCTGCGCGCGGCTGCGTGCTGCACGCGGTTGCGTGCTGCGTGCGGCTGTGCGCAGCAGTGCGCTGCTGCGTGCGTCTTGGCGCCGCGCAGCGCGCTGCGCACGCGGCGCGGCTGCACGCGCGCTGTGCGCGGCGCGTGCTGCGCGCTGGCACGTGGCCGCGCTGTCGCCGCTGGCGCGCGTCTGATTACTGCCAGTGCTGTGCACGCGTGCTGTCTTGCTGCGCGGCACGGCTGAGCGGCGGCTTTGCTGCACACTGCGTGTGGTGTGGAGATGCGGAGGAGTTCTGTTCTTTTGGAAGATTTGGGGAAGACGATTTGAACAACAAAGGAACAAAGTTTAAACTGAAATCAAATCTAAACGAAACAATCCTCAGTTGGGAAACATTGGAAGATCTTGTGACTCTTCCAACCCAACCAAAATTGTCTGAGAAGAGAGGGATTACAGGGCTGAAGCTTGCGATTTCCCCACGTCGGGTGTCACGCCCTGCGGCGAGGTGTGGTTCTTCAATCCAAGCTATCTTGAGTCTGTTCTTCCTCTCCAACTCCAAAAGCTCATCAGCTCCTGGAGGGTGCAGAAATCCTCTTCTCCAAGCCCTAGTTTCCTTAGAGAAAATTCTGAACACCTAAACTCCTCTCTCAAGAGAGTATTTATAGGTTTTCTCTTAAGTCATGCCCAGGGGCATTTTCGTAATTTTTGCCACTTCGAATTTTTGCCCACTTCTGTTGATCCTCCTCTCTTCCTTGATCTTCTTAACCTGTTTCTGAATGTTCACTAGCCATAAAACGTTAAATATATTCCACTTGATTCAAAGAATCAAGTGGGGTTAGTGATTTCATAAAACAATACATATGCATGAACTTAGCATGAATTCACAAGATAATTGTAATGAATTTAAACTTGAGAACTTGATTATTTGATGACATATTTTAGAGTCATCACCGGGCCAGAGCTTCTCTCTCCTCCGAAATTGGCGATTTCAACATAAGTTTCGCTAGAGAGCTTGGATCGAAGTGATTTTTGGTTCAGAAGGCTTCAATCTATAGGAATCGACTATAAGCACGCCCAAAACAGATTCCTATAGCTTCGATTAGAGGCTTTTGACTCCAAGAGGTAGTTTTTCGTCCCGAACTTTAATTTCCAAATATCTGTTGACTCCGATGCGCTAAACGTCTCAAATTTATACTTAATCTGTTCATCTCGAAGAGACGCATCGATTTCTATACTTAATTTTACATGAACCAGTTTTTTTAGTCGTAATTTTTGCATCTAAATTCCTCCCGCCGAGAAAATTAGCTCGCAGCCCGCAATCCAATGCGGGCTGCTGAACCACATGGGTGCCTGGCTAATGAGGATGCCACGTCGACGGGGCACCCAAGTCTCGCCGGCCACGTGGACGCCAAAATTGGGACCACCAACGCACTAGTGGCCCCTTTAGTGTCCACGTCAGCCGTCGGCCGCGACCACGCCGTTGGATCTAACAGTGTGGTTGCATCTGACGGCCCTAACACTACCAAAAAAATTAGAAAACCAAAAAAAAAAAGAGGAGAAGTCAAAATTACAAAAAAAAGGAATCTCGACAGCATTTAATGCTACCGAGCAGCTGCCAACTGAGTCCATCTGGACCATCGAACAGCCCACGCGGTGAGATCTCGACGGTCCAATTGATGGACTTATGGTGGAGCAGGCAAATTTCAAAAAAATTGAGCCGTTGGTAATAAATGCCAATGCTCAATCAATTCCCTTTTCCACCTCGAGACCGCCTCCCTTACCACGTTAGATCCAACGGCCACGAATGAATCTGATCTTTTGAAAGATTCAATCGCGACCGTTGGATCTGTCATTTCCCCTAGCGAGAGAGGAAATCATCATGACGCCGACAACGCATTTAATGCGTTGCCGGTAAGTTGACTCTCCCAGCGGGCAGCCGCAATTCTTGACTATTCCATAGCCTCGTCCGCCGCAAAATTTGACTGTTCAACGTGCCCGCCGCCCGCAATTTCTGACTGTTCCATGCATTTGCCGCCGCCTGATCCTCATCCTGATACACACCTGGCGGCCTGGATTCCCTTGCCCATGTCATTCCCCTCTTTTCCGCTAACGTGGCGCCTACGGGTCAATTTGACCTAGGTGTGTCACTCCGAGTCGACCCAGTCGATTCAGGCGACTCAGCACGAGTTAACTCGTTCGCGAACGACCGAGTTGACAAGGTCGACTCGGCCCATCCTGACCGAGTCGACTCGTTCGGGAATTGCCAAGTCGACTGGGTCGACCTAGTCCATCCTGACCGGGTCGACTAGATCGACTTGACAGACCTCATAGAGGTCCATCTGGTCAACCCTGACCTGGTTGACCGGGTAGACCGGCGCAAAGTCGACCCTATAGACCTGGTTGACCTGGTCCAACCTTGCTAGGGTGACCATTTGGTCAACCCTGCCCAAACGGTCAAACATGTCTGGTCAAACTGCCCCTGGAGGACTGTTTGACCAACTCTGCTCGTGGAGATTTGGTTGACTTGGTCAACTTTGACCGAGTTCACCAAACTGATCTAGTGGATCAGGTCATCTCAGGTCGCGCTGACCCAGTCAACACGGCCACCCATGGGCGAGACGACCTAGTCGACCCGGCCACCCCCGGTCGAGTTAACCTAGTTCATCCGACGCTCCATGGTCGAGGTTATTCAGCCGACCCGGTCATCCCTGATAGAGCCAACTCAGTTGACTTAGTCACGAATGACCAGACCGAACTGGTCGAACTGGTCCAACCGGGCCAAGTCGATGTGGTTGACTCGACCCATGAGGATTGAGGCGGCGTGATTGACTCAATCCACGAGGACCGAGTAGACCCGTTGACTCGGTCAAACAGGACCGATCCCAACCGGAGGTCCCGGTTCATCAAGATCGAGTCAAACTGGTCAATTCGATCATCCATGACCGAGCCGAGCCGGTTGTCTTGGTCGGCTCGACCGTCGAGGAACGAATCAACCCAGTCGCGTTGAATCACAATTCATCACAACCTGAAGGGCAGGTGCGTGAAGACCAACGATCAGAACGAGTACACACATGGGCGGCGAGAGTGGTGGGAACCACACACATAGGCGCTACACACATGACCCCTATACCTCCTCTCCCAAAGCTCGCACTACCCCCTCATTACGATGATTCTACCCCCAAATGGGTACACTGATTCGGATGGTATGCGCATAGCAACATTCTCCAAGGAGGAGGTCTCGAGGATGGCAGCGCCATTTGCGGGTATACTTAGCGCCAGGCCACTTTCTCGGACCGGTGGTTATCGGCGCACGCAACCATCGGAGTGTCTTCATTCACTTCCAATTGGAAGATGACTTCAGGAAGGCATGGATTCAGACTATGTGGACGATCAATGGCTCCACTATGCACACATACCACTGGACGGCTGAACAGACGAGTACCACTAGGGAGCATTGCCCCCACTCCGTGTCTGTATGGATAGGCTTCCCAGGACTACAACCTCACCTCTTCACGCCGGCTGCTCTTGAGTCCATAGCTGGTGCAGTTGGAACATTTATACGTCTTGATAGGGACGTACATTTGTTTAACCGCCCAGGATATGCACGCGTATGTGTCGAGATCGATCTCCTTGAGCCCATTCACCGCATGATACTCATTCAGAATGGAGACGAGTTGATCCATCAACAGATCGTGCATGAGAACCTTCCGCAGTTCTATACACACTATACCCTTCTTGGCCATACTGTTCATACGTGCCGCCAAAAGGCGTCACAAACCACACCAGTTCCTATGGAGGAGTACCTTCCCCCTTTGCCGTATAACGAGTATATTCTAGCGGCAAGGCCCACTACCCACGACCGTCGCCCTACCCAGAGACCACCCCAGACTGGCCGCCATACCCCTGTAGAGCAGGGAGCGCCTAGTGTCCCGCCCTCACAGGGGCCCCTGCTGTCCAAGGCAGTCCCAGCCAAGCTTGGCCAGCCTACATCACAGTGGGTGAGAAGGTTGCTAAAAAGCGACCTCCAACCCTAGCCCTGGAGATATCCCCTACTAGAGCTCGGGCAGGCAAAGGTAAGGAGGTAAGGGCTCCCCTTACCTCAAACACCTTTGCCTTATTAGAGGAGAGCCACGAAGGAGCTGACATGGAGGTCGCGCATACCCACTCCACTATTCCATCCCCTCGTCCCCCATCCTCGAGCTCCTCCCACGCACCTCAACCTTCCCCCCCCCCCCACCATCAGCCCCCCCCCACCAGTCCCACCGTATCTCATCATTCTCGCCTAGCCGTACTTCACCTGGTCCATCTTCGTCTCGTTCCCCTCGATCCCCTCGATTCCCTCTATCCCATCGACCCCCTCCACCTCGCTCCCCCCCACCTCGCGCATTTCCCCCGACACTACCCACCCCTTCACCTCGCTCCGCACACACCTCTCCACCTTGCCCGCCACCCATCCCCATCCCTGACATACCGCCCCACCCTAGCCACACTCCCCCCCCACCGGATATACTCACCTCCTTGCCCAACCTCCACCCATCTCATATACCTTTCGAGCGGGAAAGATGCTTGACTAATACTCAAGCACCATTCCCTAGTTCTCAGGACCCCTATGGAGATACTAGCGGCCACGCCTCCACGGGCGAGGAGGACGATGGGCACTCCCCCTCCACCAGGTCATTACTCGGATACCCCAGATCCATGCCGCATCTATAACGCCCGATCGAGGGTGCGTCACGCGAGTATATAGTTTTATGATTCCAAGTCTTGTTTGCAATTGTAGAGGGATCGACAACCCTCTAACACAGTCCCATCTCCTCTCCCTAGTCAATAAGTACAAGTTAGGAATAGTTGGACTTATTGAACCGATGATTACATCGGATTTCTCCAATTCCATTGCGGGGAAACTCAGAATGGATCATGTTTATTGTCACCTGTCGAATAAGCTCTGGCTCTTGTAGAAGCGGGACTATTCGATGGAACTCCTAGCTGACGGAACCCAGTACTCCACTTTTGACGTACCAACCTCCCCAAAACCCTATAGGTTTACTATAGTCTATGCCTCACATAGATACTTAGTGCGGGAGGCCTTCTCGGGGGAACTCGCCTTACACATACACTCTCACTCACAGCCTGTAGACCTCCCTTGGTTTCTAGCTGGGGATTTCAACTGCATACGGGCAGTCAGCGAACGCCAAGGAGGGCGCCTACCTCGGCCGAGCTCGATACAAGCGTTGAATGATTTTATCCACCAGACATCACTTGTCGAGCCTCCTACTATCGGAGAAAAGTGGACTTGGTGTAATCAGCGTCAGGCCGATGCACGTATGTACCAACGGATCGACTGTTGTTTCACCAATAGTACAGCGCTGATATAGTGCACCATCGTGATTGAGATCCTCCCGCGATATTATTCGGATCACTCACCGATCCTCCTTCTCCCGGACTCGAGTAATTGAGTTCGCCGCACCCCATTCCGCTTCCAAGCCATGTGGTTAGATCATAACGACTTCCATCGTTTTGTACACAGCCACTGGCATGGAACGATCTCGACGTCGCCTATGGAGAACTTCAGCTATCGCCTGAGGAATCTCAAACTCCACCTGAAGTGGTGGAATTGCCATGTCTTTGGAGACGTCCACGCGCCAGTCGAACGCTCAAGACAAAACTAGCTGCCGTCGAGCGACAGTTGCAGGATGCTTGGACGAACGACATGGGAGAGTGCAACACTCGACTTAAGGAGCAGCTTGAGACCGCCATGCGGCGCCAGGAGATTTTCTACCTCCGTAAATCACGTATCCAATGGGTACGCGAAGGTGATAGAAACATACGATTCTTTCACACCTCGATCCGTCATAGAGCCAGGCCCAATTATACGACTCTACTAGAGGCGTATAATCAGGACCCTGCCCAGCTGGCAGACGCGGGAGTGGCATTTTACCTCTCGCTCCTATCCTCACAACCAACTGTGGTGAACGAGGACCTCCTCGCCTCTATCCCTCACTTAGTGACCGACCAAGAAAGCGCCCTCGTCACAGCACTACCCACTCGAGCAGAGATCAAGGAGGTCGTCTTTTCCTTGGCTAGGAACAAAGCCCCTGGCCGGATGGATTCTCAGCGGAATTCTATACGGCCTGTTGGGACATCGTCGGCACCGATTTGGTGCTAGCTATCAAGGAAGTGTTTACGCGTAAAGTCTTTCCTCGTAGCTGGAAATCTACATTTTTGGCGCTCATACCAAAAGTGGCTCTTCCAACTACCTTCCGAGACTTTCGCCCCATTAGTCTATGTAATGTATGCTACAAAGTTGCATCCAAAATCATTACTAATAGACTAGGGAACCTCCTTAAGCGACTCATCTTGCATGAGCAGTGTGGTTTTGTCAAGGGTCGACAGATCCATGACAAGATCATGCTTGTGCATGAGCTAGCCCAGTCCTTGGACACTCATATTCGGGGCTCAAATGTCATCATCAAACTGGACATGGAGAAGGCCTTTGATCGATTCGAGTAGAATTTCCTCACCCTAGTATTGCGCCGCTTTGGTTTCAACACTAGGTTCATCGATCTTGTCGATGCTTACATAAGAGAGAATCACTTCTCTCTTTTGATGGATGGAAACTTTACTGGATTCTTCATGGCCACGAGAGGTCTCTGGCAAGGTGATCCTATCTCGCCTACCCTTTTCATATTGATGGAAGAGGTCCTCAGTTTATCGCTCACCCCTGCGATTAATCGCGGCCTCATCGAACCGTACTTTACGAAAAGGGGATGCCCGATCCTCTCACATTCTCTAATTGCAAACGATGGTACCCTCTTCCTCGATAGATCTAAAAAATCCATTAAGGAACTTATGAGTGTCCTCACCGCATACGAGCAAGCTTCGGGCCAGCTCTTAAATGCCTCGAAGAGTACCTTTATAGTTGGTCCCTCCACTACTACAAAGCGCACTCAGATCATTCAGCACTACACTCGATACTCGCGAGGATGTCTTCCTTTTGAATATCTTGGATGCCCTATCTTTTTGGGACCCGCGAGGCATCATTACTTTGATACCTTATTGGGTAAACTCTGAAAGAAACTAGAGGGCTGGAAACTCCGTTTCCTATCACCTGGTGGGCGTATCCAACTTATTCGACACGTCCTCATGAGTATCCCATTGCACATGTTGGCGGTACATTCACTATCTTCTACGGTCCTCTACTCAATGGAACGACTATGCGCACGTTTTTTATGGTCAGGTCACCTCGAGGGAGAGTACCGCCACCATTGGGTTTCTTGGGAGAAAGCATGTCGGCCGACGGACGAGGGGGATCTAGGGATCAGATGCCTCACAGACATCCAAGACATGCTCCAAAAGAAGCTCGTATGGTGATTGTGCACTACATACTCATTATTGGGTTGTTTCATTTACGCCGAGTATGGCAAGTGGGCCCATCGTGAAGTTGACATTCGGGGTCCTAGCGATGGTAGAAGTGGCAGCGCCATTGGCTTTAGCTGGCCCAGGTCACCCGCTGGCACATTGGCCGAGGTGAGATTAGCGCCTGGTTTGATACCTGGCATGCTGACGAACCACTCGCGCACCATCCACAGTTTGTCCCAAATGAGGTGCTACTAACAGTGGCACAGCTGCTTAGAGGGAACACCCAACACCTACTACAGGAGCATGGCCTCCCTCCAGATACGTTACGTGAGGTCCAGAGAACCTCACTCGGGTCCACTCCCGACTTTGCCATTTGGACGCTCACCCCTAAAGGCACATACTCGTGCAAACCAGGAGAAATCCCCCATCCAGCACTGCGGTCGCCGCATCTGGCATCCAGCGATCCTTCCTCGAGTCTCCTTTTTCCTGTGGAGGCTCTTGCATCGCGGCCTACCGACTGATGATCGAGTGACTCGCAGAGGTTACTCCCTCGGTTCCCCTTGTCCCTGTTGTCCCACATCTCCACACATTGAGACCATGGACCACCTCTTCTTCTAGAGTGCGACAACACTCACATTCTGGCGTGTCATCACTGACTGTTGTCGTCCACTGACCCCGTCTGAGTGTTTTGGCAAGTATCTTACCTCGCCAACACGCTCTACACGGAGCCCCATCCTACACGTCACCATAGCTTATCTACTATGGGAGATATGGAAAGGGCGAAATTCTTCTCGTTTTGCAGGTACACCCATGCGCGTCGTGGATATCATGCGTCGAGCTCAACTGTGACTAAGGCGCATTCCCCACCTACTTCCCCCCCACGCCATCAGATCCACAGTCACTTGCAACCTCCTCCTCTCCGTGGGCATTTCGGTGACACCCGTCCTGATCCGCATTCAGTATCGGGTTGTTTATTGGCTGCCACCGCCAATAGGCATCCTTAAATTGAATGTAGACGGTGCTGCCAAAGGGAACTCGGGGCCGGAGGAGTTATCCTACTAGACCATACGGGGAGTATACTCTTTGCTTTTTCCTCTTACTACGGCATACAAACTAATACAGTAGCCGAGGCTATGGTGATTCGTGACGGTCTACTCCTTTGTGAGGAACGGAACCTTCACAATATCGTCGTAGAATCGGACTCACAGATTTTAGTTGGTATGCTTCGTCTAGGTACATGCTCCCAGTAGAGACTACACCGAGTATGGCAAGACATCATGCGGTGCCAAACTCGCTCACAATGCTTTCATCATCAACTGCGGGAGGGCAACCAGACAGCAGATGCACTCGCCAACCATGCGGTACATGTATGAACCCCATCCTCCATCTTTCTTTCTTGGCAGGCGCTCCCTCCGACAGCTAGAGGCTATTATCGTGTCGATCATCTCGCCATGCCGATGCTCCGCACACGGCACAACCTCGTAAGCCCACGGGATTGGAGGATTGCGTGGAATGCTGAAGCAAGAGGGGTGGACTGCGCCCGCCTCGATTAGAGCCCTCACCAGGCCCTTCATTGACCGCACTTGACGGAGGCGACCGAACTCTATCGTCATCGAGGGGCTGCTCTAGTGGGACGACGACGTGCACATCTCCCGAGCGCCTGCACGGTAACTTTAATGTATCTTTTATTTTTCTTAACATGGGCGTGGACGAGTGGGATCCGAGTGTAATTGGGATATTTATACTCGCTCCACGCCTATAAACATTGACAATATTCCACTTTATAAATAAAATGCTCCTGGGTGGCGTCCAGGGCACGGATGGATCGGTCTACGGGCACAACCCCAGGGTTGGCCGTACCCGACACCGTGTTTTTTGCCAAAAAAAATTAAAAAAATCTTCGCTGGAGCTTTGCCACTGCCGCCGCTGCCAGTGTTCCCATCCACGACCGTAGCGTCACTAGGTTGCCCGTGGCTCTGTCACGGCCAACCTCGCCGCCAGCCGCAGTCGCAACCGCCACAACAGCCACTCGCCAGAACCACACCCGCGACTGACAATTGCCACCGCCGCTCCAACCATAGCCGCGGCTAAGTGCCTCGCCACCGCTACATCACCGTGCCTAGCCACCGTTGCATTGTCATGCCATTGCGCCGCCATGCCTCGTCACCGCTTCGTCATCATGCCTAACTGCCATTGTGCCCTCGTGCCATTATGCCATCGTGCCTTGTAGTCGATACGCCATCAGGCCATCGCAACATGTTGTCTCCGCACCTTGCCATCGATGTGTTGCGGCGCCATCACACCCTGTTGCCACGCCGCCGCACCTTGCTTTTGCGCCCTAGCGCTACCATTCTGTTGCACTTCCCCGCTTTGTTGCCGCCGCACTACCAAACCCTAACGTAGCTGCAATGTCACCATGCCACCACTGCACCGTGTTGCTATTGTTCTGCCATGTTGCTTGAGCTCCATTGTCGCCACATCCTGATGTTGTTGTGCCTTGGCATTGTCGCAGCATTCGTGCTAGCCATTGTGCCCATTGCCACGCCCAACGCTACGACTATCATCACCCCTGACCCCGTGCCTACTTGCGCAACGGCTCGTAATTGCGCCACCATGCCTACTTGCACTGACGTGCCTACATGCGTCGTGATCACGCCTATGTGTTTCTCGCCTTACACTAATTCCAAATCAGTCTCCGCTCGACCCTACCGCTACTGGTACGCTCATCACTTCCCTCTTGACGTTATATAATTTCTTTAAGTGCCTCCGAACGTTTTCTCCACCGTCGGGATTAGGTTAGTGATGGATAGGAATATGTCAATGGGATTAGGTTTCTATCGGTACAACCTTGGTTTGCACTTTTCACGGTGCACGCACCAGCGGCAATAGTCGTACTAGCATCATCTGCCCTCAACCCAATGTCAAGGTTATTGGGATCCTAGTGGCATTCCCAGGTCACACTTACTGTAGCCTAGTGGCTGTTGGTGTTTGTCTACGCCGGATTTATACGTCTTAGTGATTTCATCGTTGCATCATCACTTGCATTACATCCACATTAGTCACCTCTACTACATGACATGACTGCCCTTGCCCTCCTTGTGTGTAACACGAGCCGTTCAAAACCGGCGTCCATTGTGTTACATCAGAGGAGGTGAAATATTATCTGTGATAGGTATTGGTGACGTTAAGATAGAAGCATTAGGAGTACTAAAAAATGTTTTACATGTTCCTAATCTCAAGGCCTAGTTGTTGTCTCCTCAACGTTTAGCTAAGAATATTAATTGTGCACTAACTATTGATTCTACTGGTTGTTTTGTGTATGACAAGGCAAGGAACCTATAGATTTCATCCTTTAAGTAGAGAAATGGCTTGATCTACGTTAAAGATGAAATAGAGGCAGGGGTGATGGTGAATGCTTAAAATGCTGGGAGACAGCAACAACAAACAACCTGAAGATCTGAAAATTTTACATTCTTGTTTGGGACATCCATCTTCTGAATTGATGAAACAACTGTTTCCTATTTTTGCTAAAGATATAGATATTTCAAAGTTGATTTAAGAATCAAGTCATCATGCAAAACATAAGAGGGCCTCATATAATAGACCGGCAGAGAGAAGTAGAACTCTATTCTATATTGTTCATTGTGATGTGTGGGGACCATCATCCCTGTCCTCTTTTACACGTGCGAGGTAGTTTCTTATCCTGGTGGATAACTGCTGAAGACTGACTTGAGTACATCTACACAAGCATAAGTCAGAAGTGATAAGAGTGATACAATAGTTTTGTGATAGGGGTGAAGAACCGATTTGATATTTCTATTAAAACTTTTTGATATAAAAATGCAAAGGATTTCTTCAACGAGAGGTTGACTGCCTATTTCTTGACACATGGGATGGTGAAAGATTCATCGAGTGTGAACACACCACAACAGAACAGAGTAGCAAAAAGGAAAACTAGGCATGTGAGGCTTTGCTAACTGTAATACATCTAATCAATCGTCTCCCATCAAAGACTTTGGACTACGAGAGTCCTGTGAACATCACTTCACCATTGTTTCCACTGGTTAACCTGAGAACTCATTTGAAGCCTAGGATTTTTGGCTGTACTGCATTTGTTCATGAACAGAGATTGGTGCACAAACTCAGCCCAGAGAAGTGAAATGTGTATTTCTAGGACATTCAAAGGAAAGAAGAGGTACAAATGTTATGATCTCAAGTCTATAAGATTCTTGGTATCTGCAGATGTAACGTATCATGAAACAAAGAGGTTCTTCAAAAATGAGTCAGAGGACCAACCATCCTCTCCAAATGATGTATTTAGAATGGATATTGGACATAGTCATACTGTAACTGTTCATCAGGGACATTTCCAAGAGATAACACATCATTTAGTTCCCAGAAAACAAGATGAAGGTGAAGCTAATAATGAAATACCAATTAGTGTAGAACCAAAAGATGTTGTGTCTACAAATGAATTGCCAACAGAATTTGAATTGAATCAAATTGTTGAGGAAACTATTTGTGAAAGTGACAACGATCACGTGGAAGTGGTACATCCGAATGATGATGGTGGCTGGCCTATTGAATTGAGGAAGGGAAGGCGTGCATGCACTTAGGGCATAAAGTATCCGCTCTCCAATTTTGGGACATACAATCACCTATGTCTAGAGTTTTGGGCATTCTTGACACAATTACAGTCCACTATTAATTCCTAAAATTTTACGAGAAGCCTTAGTCGAAGATGAGAGGAAGAAGGCAATGGACGTTGAGATGGAAACACTAATTAAAAGTGAAACTTGGGAGATAGTTGACCTTCCGAAAGGAATGCGTCCAGTTGGGTGTTGATGGTTGTATACAATTAAGTATAGGGCTGATGTTTCAGTGGAAAGGTATAAAGCCAGTCTTGTAGCTGAAGGGTACACTCAATGTTATGGAATTGATTATGATGAGACATTTGCACCAGTGGCAAAGTTAAATACAGTTTGTGTATTAAGTGCAATATCAACATGTTTTGGCTGGGAGTTGTACCAATATTATGTAAAAAATGCATTTCTGCTTGGTGATTTGGACAAAAAGATTCATATGCAGCGTCCTCCATGTTACTATTCACAACTGCCAAGTCATAAACTTTGTGGGTGGAGGAAGATGATAACTTGCAAATTAACATCATTAATTGATGAATTTTACATTATATTTATGTGTTTTAATGACTATATTTGCATGCTATCATATTAAAATAAAGACAATATTATTATTTCTGAATTTTTATCATTTATTACATGGGATTTAACCTCATTTCAGTGAAGAAATTTTTTTTTACAGGGCTTTAAATACTTGGCTAAAGGTTGTAAGGGCTCTCGTAATTTTTCTAGATTTTTCCATATTTTTATATAATTTGTTGAAAAATATTTAGCCAAAAAATGATTTTTTATCATTTATTTAGCATTTATATATATATATCAAGGGGCATCCACGTCATTTACCCGAATTTCGGGCAAATACGTGGATGCATTTTTTTATATATGTGAAAAGTTTTTTATATACTAAATAAACAAAAATTCGTCGAAAAATATTCAAAAAATATATATCTATATATTAAAATCTCGGTTAGCCACGTGCGTTAAATGCACGCGCTAACCGACGCACACGAATGTTCGCACGTTGGTCGGTTAGCCGCGTGCATTAAATGCACGCGCTAACCGACACTTTTTTATTTAAAAAAAAAACAATGATGACATGTTACGGCGTCGATTCGCCGCGTTCATTAAATGCACACGGAAATTGACGCCGAAAAAACGTAAAGGCGGTCAGCTTACGCCCATTTGATTACTATTTAAAAAAAAAAAAAGAACGACGCGGTCAAAAATTGCGGCCGAAAGAATAAAAAATTATCTAAAAAAAGAGACCCTTTGTCCGTTTCTTTTGTTTTTATTATTTCAGGGTGACGTGGAGCGTTTTGAGCCCTTCAAATTTCGGAATCATATGCCAATGATTGCGCGCTTTGGATGCGCACAACGACGTGTCAGGAAGTGATCCGAGAAAGCAGAAAATGAGAAATAATCATGCGGGCCAATCAAAAAGTGCCATTTCCAAGCTTCTTGGAGGAGAGATAAAACGATCCAACGGCCTAGATTTATCCTCACTAAAACCTTGATATCTTGAGATCTAGACGTCGGATTGGGCTGAAATTTTGAGGGTAGGTTCGTCTTTTCTCCCTCTACAATCCGGACTGTTGGATCTTTAAATAGAGGTCTGGAAAAGGGCCAAAATCACTTTTGGAGGCTCTCCCCAATCATTTGGCCAGGAAGGACACAAGAGAGGCTCTTGAAGTCGACAGATCTTGCTTCTGCACTCAAATTTGTAAGTCTCTGATTTGTATTTCAATCATCCTCTTGAATGATTCTAAAATGCCAAGGCATGGGCGAAATGTACATGCCCTAGAAGTTTGTTTTGAATGAAACTAGCACTTGATTTTGATTCTAAATCAAGATCTGGTTTTGTATTCTTAATTCTAAATCAATTTAGAACATTTCTGTATCATTAGATTTTTAATATAGGGTCGGATTTCGTCTTTTCCCCAAATTCTTTATTTTCTCTCTCTAGGTTAATTTGTCTAGTTTCTCTCTCTAGATTTTGATTTTTATTGTTTAGGAATTTAATTCAGTATATAAAAACTTAAAAATAAAATTTGAATAAAAAATTCATCCATCTTGAAGTCCAATTTGAAAATCCCTTTCTTGATTATTTAATTCCCAATTTTAATTAATAAAAATTGTTTTTAAATATTATAATAATTGGGAAAATAATAATCTGAATTAATCTGATCTTAAAATTAAAATATTCCTATCTTGAATTATCTGACCGAAATGTTTAAAATGAAAATTAAGTCTTGCTTAATTTTGATTAATTAAAGAATATTATTAAGGATAATTAAGACTATTATTTGCAAAATTAGTTCATCTTTGAATTAATTCATTGAAATTGGATAAAATTCTCACTTGCTGCCTCCTTGTGGTTTGACCCTTTACTTGCTCTATATTCCATATTTAGTGATTAAGGGGAATCATAAATTTTATTGTAGAAGTCTAAATCCAAAATCAACGACATATTTACGTGCATTTTTAGGCTTATCAGAAGACTTTATATGGGCTCACCCAATTGCCTAGAGCATGGTTTGGCAAGTTTTCTCAGGCTCTGTAGAATATGGGGTACGCACAAGGTGATGATGATCATACTTTGTTTGTGAACCGTCTATGTCTGGTTGTGTTGCAGTTCTTCTTGTGTATGTAGATAATATAATCATTACTGGTTAGGGAGTGGCAAGTCTGGGACGTGACGCCCTGAACATGATGGAACGTGACGAACCTTTTGTCACGTCACCGTGCGTCACATGTCCCAACAAATACAAAAAAAACCGCCACGTTCCATGACGCGTCTATCTATTGGGCATCCCGTCATGTCCACGTCACCGTGACGGCATCACCATTACCGGTGACGGGAAAAACCCTCTCTATCTCTCGTTCTCTTATTGCTCCCCTTTCTCTCTCTCTGGTTACTCTCCCTCCCACTCTCTCTCCCTCTTCTTCTCTAGAGCACTTCTCTCTCTATCTCTCTCATTCCTCTATCTCAGTCTGTCCCTCTTTCTCTCGTCCCTCACTCTTCTCTCTCTCTCAGTTCTTGTGTCTCCCTCTTTCTCTCTCAATCCTAGCTATTCTCTCTCTCTCTAGTTCTTCTGTCTCCCTCTTTCTCTCTCATTCCTCACTCTTCTCCCTCTCTGCATCTTTCTCTCTTGTTCCCACTCTTCTCTCTCATTGCATCTTTCTCTCTCGTTCCTAGCTCTTCTCTCTCGTTCCTCTCTCTCCCTCTTTCTCTCTTGTTCCTCATTCTTCTCTCTCTATCTTTCTATCTCATTCCTTGCTCTCTCTCTCTCTCTCTCTTTCCTCATTCTTCTCTCTCTCGTTCCTCTCCCTCTTTCTCGCCTCTCTCTCTCTGGTGGCCTTTTGTAGCTCTCTCGTTCCTCTCTCCCTCTTTCTCTCCTGTTCCTTGTTCTTCTCTCTCTCTATTTCCTCGCTCTTCATTCTCGCATTCCTCTCCCCCTCTTTCTAACTTCTCTCTCTCTCGTTCCTCTCTCTGGCACCTGTCTGTAGCTCTCTCGTTCCTCTCTCTCCCTCTTTCTCTCTAGCGCTCTAGTCTTGCCCTCTCATTTCTCTCTCGTGCTATTCTCTCTATCTCTCATTCCTCTCTCTATTGTTCCCCTTTCTCTCTAGTGCTCTTCACTTGTTCGTTCCTCTTGCTAAAGATCTTTCTGTCTATCCTTCCTATCTGCCTGTCTACCTCTCTCTCTCAATATTTCGTTCTATCTCTCTGTCCACAAACTCTCTCTGTCGTGCTCCGTTTGTGGCTCACTCTCTCTCTCTCTCCCCATTCGTGGCTCTCTCTGGATATCTCTTTCTATCTCTCTTTTGAATGTATTTAGAAATTTAACGTAACGGCTGTCATCTGTGGCGGCCGTTCGTCACGTCACGCATCCAAGCCACCTTGTCACCGTCACGCCACTATCACGTAAACCTCATCACGCGTCATTGTAATTGTCACGACCTTTGAATTTCGCCATCGTCACCACCACGTCATCCGCCACATTCCCGTTGTGGTAACTTGTGATGTGATGGATGACATTTGACAATCCCTATTACTGGTAATAATGTGTAAGAAATGGAATCACTGGTTAATCTATTGGCCAAAGTATTTGAAATAAAATCACTGGGACCACTAAGGTGTTGTTTTGGTATTGAAGTAGCATACTAAGAAGATGCTATCTTTATTTCCTAGCAAACGTACATCCTTGATTTGTTGTAAGAGACAAAAATCAGTGGTTGTAGGCCATCTTCGACTCCCCTTGAACCTAATACAAGGTTAGGATTAAGTGAAGGATCAGCTCCTGTAAACAAGGAGAGATACTAGGGATTGATTGGAAAGCTTATCTACTTGAATCATACAATGGCAGATATTGCACTTGCTGTTGGACTTTTAAGTCAATTCATGCAGAATCCCAGAGAACCACATTGGCAGCCAGCATACAAAGTGTTATCCTACTTGAAAGGTACCGTAGGATATGGGCTGATGTTCCAGAAGTATTGTGAGATGAAGTTGGAGATCTATACTAACTCATATTATGGCAGCTCTCTCATTGATCGGTGTTCTACTGCAGGATATTGTGCATTTCTCTAGGAAAATCTAATTACATGGAAGAGCAAGAAGCAATCCGTCGTTTCTTTATCAAGGGCAGAGGCTGAATACAGGGCGTTTCAAAGAAGGTATATGTGGGGAGATATGGCTGAAGGTTATTCTAAATGTCCTTCACATGCAACATAGGGGACCAATTATGATATGCAGTGACAGTAAATCAGCAATTGATGTAGCTCATAATGATGTACAACATGCTCAAACAAAGCATGTAGAAATCAAAACACATTTCATCCAGGAGAAGATAGATAAAAAAGTGGTCCACCTACTACATGAACCCATCATTCAACAAATGCCAGATCTGCTTACTAAGGATTTAATTGGAAGTTTTTTCCAACAACATTCGTCCAAGGTGGGAGTTCGAAGCAATGATAATTCAGATTATAGAGATAATTAGTGATGATTTAACTTCACTAATTAGTGTCGTTGGTTTATCTGAATTAAAACAACAAAAATTTATAATAACCTTACTAGCGTAGGGAGGGTAAGGGCCGATCCACAAGGGGCAAGGATTTTTCCTAATGAATTTTTGCTTTAGTTATAAATTTTTTATGAATATTAGAAGTGGGTTCACTACCTATAAGATAAATAACTAATAAAACATAAACAAAGAAATTTACAATATAATTAAAATATTTATAAAAATATTCGCAAGTAGAAAATGAATTTTTGGGATTTTTAATAAATATTTTAAAGCCAAAAAAAATAAAAAATGAAACAGGCTGGTGCTCAAAACTTAGTCAAAATTTAGCTAAGTCCGAATGCTAAACGGGGAAAGTGGCTTGGTGGAGGAGAGAGAAAAATGGCCTGCACTAACTTCACACTAGAATGAGTTTTCGAGCACGGTTGCATGCATTGGAACCGTCTGGATGTTGGCTATGACTGTACATTGAATGGATCTATGACTTGGATTAGTGCACGCACTCACTAACTTCCTTCTCAGCCTAGCACTCACGAAGGTGAATGGATCTATGACTCAATTGCATTTAGGCCACCAAACATTACTTTGGACTGAATCACAAAATGAATATTACAAAAGGGTGAAGGGGTTCATATAGGGAGAGAGAGCGAATGAGAGCCATTGGATTTTTGATACAGTGGATGTCCAGATCTTCTTTTCTGGGTTATGATCCACGTTCATTATGGTCCTCCAATCAGCATTGAGACCTTTTCAATACCCCAGGGACGTTCAAGACTTCTTTCCTTAATTCGCATTAAAAGTGCTATCTTTAAGTCTCCACCCTTGGATGATTTATGGATTGAATGGCTGGATCTTCTTCTCTGGCTTGGATCCACGTCCATGGGTGTCCTCAATTGGCATCCAAGCACCTTAAATGCTCATAAATAATCATGCCTGGACGTTTCCCTGGACATCCTTTCTTTGGCCCAAGATGTCTCTCATACTGGGCTTAATGGAGCTTCCTTAGTGGGCCTTTAAACTAGAGTTAGCTGTCTTGATTTGGGCCTCTTTTCTTGGCCCTGGGTTGTGGCTGGGCCTGCTTCTTTGGGCCAAATAGCTTCTACTTCAATTATGTATCCCCTTTATTCATGAAAGTTTCACCTAATTTGTGCATCTTCCACATAAACTAAGAAGAAAGTGAGATTTATTCCACTTAACTCATTGAGTTAACTAGGGTTAGTCCCACAAATGACAATAATTAACTCAAAATTAGAAAAATGTGATTTTATTTCATGATTTTTCGTAGCTTAACATAAATGTTGATAATATATGCAAATAAAGATAAAGAAGCACATAAACTAGCTAGAACTGCACATATATATTACTATCATTTTGGATTTATCAAATACCCCCCAACTTAGATCATTGCTAGTCCCTTGGCAATGTCCTTAGATTTTCTATGGATTTCCCCTTACACCTTACACCAAGAAGGTATCTGCATGAGGCATTAGGTTTATCAATCACATATCTAGACGAGCATTTCTCTTTGACAATCTAGGTCAAAACCTTTGCAGGAATACATGAACGTTTTTCCTCATGGTCTGAGCAGAGCTGGTAGTCATGATAGGGCAGCTTATTTCTCTCTAGGTTCAACACCATAAAAAATTAGATTTTCTCACTTCACATATCGAACTGGGCCTCACCCCTCTCGGTTCGCTCTCTACCTAAGTGTTGATGTCCCTACAAGCTTTATCAGACCTGAAACAGAGAGTATGCACTCTTCTCCTCTTAGTATGAGCACAAGGTAACAAGGTGTGATGAGAACTGGCTTCCTTTCTACTCTAAGGTTCGATAGAGATGAGAAGGATGGTTTAAGGAGAATGAACAAAGTCTGAATTAAGAAAGTCGGAGGCAGATTTAATATTACCTGCATAGCCTACTCCCAAGATTCAACAAGAAATGTGGAAGGCAGAAGAAGCTAAAGATGATCATCATAAGTTATTCTAGGCAGAGAATGTACTTATTCTGGAATGATATGGTTAGGCAGTTCATAGGAAATGAATAAGAAGAAGAAACACGCCCCATACTAATTTTTCTATTCTCTTTTTTCTTCATAATTTTGTAAAATTTATTCTTTATAGTATTTTTTTTGTATTTTTAGTTTTTTTGTCCTTTTAAGGGGGGCAAAATAGAAGAAGAGAATAAGAAAGGATTTATGAATGCCTTAATCAGATATTTTTTCTTGAATGAAAGTCAATCACAGATGTCATGCAATCACTCTACCCTGATAGAGGTTTTTAATAAACTCTGAGGATCAGATAGAAGAAATAGTTTGAGAAGATGTAGAGTGAATATTAATGGAAAAGATTTAAAATCAGATGACAAATATCAATGTGATATTGTTTTAAAGGTAAGAGACTAAGGAGTAAGGCATTTCATAAGCAATGGGGTGGAGGAGGTGTCCTATATAGGTACGGTGAGGTAAAGGTGGTAAAAGGTAAGCAAACATAGATGTATGAAGATGGAAAATGAAGAATTGTGGGATGAAGATCTTTTATAAAGGGTACGGGATGGAGGGGTCATGTGCTGAAGACTTGAAGAAATGCATCTCACTATCGAGCATATGATTAGGCTAATAGGTAGTCATTCACACAGATAGGTTGATGTGATACGACGACGGCCGGGATCGATCGGCGCGTTTCACGTCACAGGGTTATGATGCGAATGTATGGGATGTAAGCCGAATGATGAGAAAATACGAATGAGCAGATAAGGACTTGACGGATAGCGACGTCGGCCGTACCGATCAATGAGAGACGAGTGAACCTAAGATCAAACTCCCAATGACCCGCTGGACCTACTAGACGTCTACTAAGTGAGGGGCATCTAACAGCCCTGGTGCGTTCGGCGTCCAAGTCGGATGACAGTCCGTCTACCACAAGAATCCCTATGCTCGACAAGGTGGCTAGTCCTATCCGATGATGTTCGAGAATATCACGGTAGCGGACGCGATAGGGGAAGACGAGACTGTCGAAGATAATAATACTGGAGTTTATAGAGGGGAGATGAGACTGACCTTTGTATCGCTTAGTCCAAGGCGTCCAAGTCGTCGAGCGGATGCTTAGTGTCGGGTCGTGCGGACGAGTGTCGTTGGCGAGACAAAACCGGTGCGGGCGATGCGGTCGTAACTACCAGCAGAGAGCTGAGTCCACGGGTGGCGTGCAACAAAAGTCGGAGCAGAGGGCCCACAAGGGGCGCGCTTGGCTGGCGCACGGCGTAGTCGTGTGGGCGGGCAAGACAGCGAACCAAGTATCGTGGGAATAGTCGTGGGGGTGGGGCAGAAAACCAAGTAATCGGTTATGGTGTAGAGGGTGGGAATCAAGAAATCAAGAAAGATGAGGGCGAAGGGGAGAACGAAGGGGAATCAAGGAGATATGGTGAGATCAAGAAATCAAGAAATCATGAAATCAAGAATTCAAGAAATCAAGAAATCAAGAAATCAAGGGGAAAGAAAGTGGGCGATCAAGAAAGACAAGAGGATGCGGTTGGGGATCAAGAAACGATGGGGAAAGGAGGGTGGGCGATCAAGAAAGGCAAGACGAGGCGGATGGGAATCAAGAAACTATGGGAGAAAGGAGGGTAGGCGATCAAGAAAGGCAAGACGAGGCGGTTGGGAATCAAGAAACGATGGGGAAAGGGGGGTGGGCGATCAAGAAAGGCAAGAGGAGGCGGTTGGGAATCAAGAAACGATGGGGAAAGGAGGGTGGGCGATCAAGAAAGGCAAGACGAGGCGGTTGGGAATCAAGAAACGATGGGGGAAGGGAGGGGGGGCGACCAGGAAAGGCAGGAGGGGGGGGTGGGGAACCAAGAAAGGAGGGGGAGGGGGGGGGGGGACCAAGAAAGGCAAGACGAGGCGGGTGGGAAACAAGAAACGATGGGGAAGGGGGGGTGGGCGATCAAGAAAGGCAAGAGGAGGCGGTTGGGAATCAAGAAACGATGGGGAAAGGGGGGGGGGCGATCAAGAAAGGCAAGGCGAGGCGGTTGGGAATCAAGGAATGGTGGGGAAAGGAGGGGGGGCGATCAAGAAAGGCAGGACGAGGCGGTTGGGAATCAAGAAACGATGGGGAAAGGAGGGTGGGCGATCAAGAAAGGCAAGACGAGGCGGTTGGGAATCAAGAAATGATGGGGAAAGGGGGGTGGGCGATCAAGAAATGGTGGAAGGGTGGAAAAAGGTACCAAGAAATGGCTTTCTTGAACTGTAACAACCAAGAACCCTCCAAGAAAGAGGAGTTCTTGACGGATCTCGGGTGTGCTCCCTCGACGGAGCAGATTTCCCCGGTTGATGGCGTGTCGGCGATGCTTCTTGAATCTCCCAAGACCCCCGGAGTAATCTCGACGAAGGCCTCTTTCGATTCTTGATGGCGGCGGCTTCTTGAAACTCTTTCCTCGCACCGGAGTGATCTCGACGGCGCGCTTTAACACATCTCCCTCGGAGTGATCTCGACGGGGAGACGTGGGCTCTACCCACGGAGTGATCTCAACGTGGGGTGGGGCTAGCCAAACCCCCTACACTACTCTCTACGATAGGGGAGGCAATTGTGAATAAACTTTTCAACAATGACTCCAAGGTGTTCCTTGGGCATGCCATCCCCTTATATAGTGAGGATGGGTGCCAAGTGAACGTGGGAGAGGACGAACCGTCGCGAGACGTGGTTCGGCCTCCCTTACAAATTCAAAATACAAACATAAAAAGTAAAAATGACGAGGACGGGGCCCAACAACATTGGCCCAGTCCACGAATCCAAAAATACAAACACACATGAAAATGAGCATAAGTAAAAAGATAAAAGTTCTTACGCGGGGTACTTAAACCCCGGGTGGCGAGCGTCGGTGCGAGCTGCTCGGCGTGGCTGACGACATCCCGTCGCGTCATCCTCGAGATGGTTCTTCGTCATCGTGGCGTCGTCCTCGAGATGGTCCTCCATCATAGGTTTGGTTAAATAAAAACATGAGTGTAGTGGGGGTGTCACACTTTCACTCAACACTCAAGTGCCTATCTATGGGGCATACACCTTTCGATTTTCAGATCTGTCCTTCACCCTACCATTGCTCTCCCATTTGGAGATAAAATCATGTATTGCCTAAAAATCAACATTGATGCCCCTATAATATGATCATGCTGCGCTCACTGAGCCTAGCGTCCCTGCATTTTCTTATAGGGCAAAAGAATAAGAGGGGCTGTCCAAAGTTTGGTTATGGCATGATGTTGAATTCAAGGATTTTTTATACCCCCCTACGTATTAAAAACATGGATAAATCATAAAAAATAAAAACTTTTAAAGGGGATTGAATCTCCCCCCCCCCACATAGTAATTGCATAGTCCACGATCCATAGGAGAATATAAAAAGGAGTTTAGAGGGCGCAAATAGTGGGTTGAGCTCTTTCATGCAGGTTTCTTCACGTCCATTTCATGTATTTGTGGTTGACATTTTCTGATATCAAAGAACAGAAAAAAAGAAATGAAAGAAAAAGAAGAAAGGTAACAAATATAAATAAAAGCTTTAGTGTGGCTCTATAGAGGTTACTAACCTGCAGGTTTTTTCAAGATCATGCTAAGCAGCTGATGAGGTTGATCATCATGTATGTAAGGCTTCAGCCTTTGCCCAATAACTGTGAATTGTTCTGGGTTCTGGGATCCGAAATCAAAGTGGCCTCATTTTCATATGATTCTACTACCAAATAAGGTCCATTCCATCTACTTTTTAGCTTACCATGATAGAGTTTTAATCTTGATTTGTAAAGCCATACCTTTTGATCTTTGACAAAGGTCCTTCTTCGGATTTTATTGTCGTGGAAAGCCTTCTTCTTGGCTTTATATATCTTGGAGTTTTCATAAGCCTCATTCCTGATTTCTTCAAGTTATTGGAGCTGGAGAAACCTGCATTTTCCTGCTTCATCTAAAGAAAGATTTAGTTTTTTAATGGCCCATGAAGCTTTATGTTCTACCTCCAATGGTAGATGGCATGGTTTTCCAACTATCAACCTGAAGGGGGACATTCCTAAGGGTGATTTTAGGCTGTTCTATAGACCCATAATGCTTCATTTAGTTTGTATGGCCAATCTTTCCCATTGGGCTTCACAATTTTTTGAAGGATTTTCTTAATTTCCCTGTTACATAATTCAACCTGCCCATTAGCTTGCAAGTGATATGGGGTGGTTACTCTATGTTGTAAACCATATTTTTTCAAAAGATATCTGAAATTAAAATTTACAAAATGTGACCCCCCATCACTAATTATAGCCCTAGGACATCCATATCTACAAAGCATGTAAGTCTCCACAAAATCAGTGATAACTTTATTGGTATTGGTCCTAGTGGCTATGGCTTCTACCTACTTTCAGACATAGTCTACAGCCATTAAAATATACTCATGTCCATTAGAATTAAGAGATGGTCCCAGGAAATTAATGCCCCATAAATCAAAGATTTCTACTTCTAAAACGGGTTTTAGAGGCATGTGATTTTTTCTATTAATATTTATGGATGATTGACATGCTAAACATTTCAAATAAAAAACATGTGCATCTTTAAATAAATTTTGCCAATAAAACCCACTTTCCATTACTTTATGGGCTGTTACCTTAGCCAAATTGTGACCTCATCCTGGGTTGGAACGACAGAATTTAAGGATGTTGTTCTGTTCTTCTTTAGGTACACATCTTCTAAGAATTTCATCAGCTCCTTAACTAGGTTGGAATAGCTCTGGTTCTTCCCGAAAGTAATCTCGCATGTCCTTGAAGAACTTCTTTCTCTCATTGTAGCTCAAACCTAAAGGGACCCTTCCTGTCACCAAAAAATTGACAATGTTTGCAAACCATGGCACATTTCCTGTCTAGATGGCCAGAATTTGCTCATCCTGAAAGGCTTCATGGATGAGTGAGGGATCATTTACTTTGACTCTAGAAAGATGATCAGCAACATAATTTTCACAACCCTTTTTTTCTTTTATTTCTATGTCAAACTCCTGTAATAACAAGATCTATCTGATGAGCCTAGGTTTAGCTACGTTTTTAGGCAAACGATATTTTATTGCCGCATGATCAGTATAAACTATTATTTTACTACAAAGTAAATAAGGTCAAAGTTTTCCTAAAGCAAAAATTACTCATAGCAATTCTTTTTCTGTTGTAAGAGTAACTGAGTTGTGCATCAATTAAAGTCCTGCTAGCATAATATACAGCCACAAGTTTCTTCTCTTTCCTCTGTCCTAAGACTTCTCCTCTAGCAATATCCGAGGCATCACACATGATTTCAAATGGCAAGCTCCAATCTGGAGCTTGCAAAATAGGTGGATGTGCGAGGGCCTTCTTTAGCTCTTCAAAAGCAGAAATACCATTTTTATCCAAAATGATTTCATTAGTTTTACTAGAAAGGAAATTAGTAAGAGGTTTGGAAAATTTAGCAAAGTTTAGAATGAGCCTCCCATAGAAACCTGCATGGCCAAGGAACCCTCGAAGGGTTTTTAGATTTGTGGGAAGTAGAAGGCCTTGGATGACTTCTATTTTGGCCTTGTCCACTTCCAGTCCACGATTGCTGACCTAGTGCCCCAAACCACTCCCTCTTGTACCATAAAATGAGATTTTTCCCAACTTAGCACAAGGTTACTTTCAATGCATATTTGAAGAACTTTAATGAGATTTAGAATGAAATTTTCAAAGGAATCTCCAAATACAGAAAAATCACCCATAATTATTTCTAAACAATCACCTACTAAATCATAGAATAAAGAGTTCATGCATCGTTGGGAGGTGCTTGGAGCATTACATAGGCCAAAAGGCATGCGCCTAAAGGCATATGTACCTACGGGGCTAGTAAAAGTTGTTTTCTCTTGATCATCAGGATGAATGCTAACTTCATTGTATCATGAATAACCATCGAGAAAACAAAATAAATTATGTCTTGATAGTTTTTCCAAAATTTGATTAATGAAAGGAAGGGGATAATGGTCTTTCTTTTCCCTTTTCACTGATCTCTATTGTTACTCCAGATTTCTATAGCACCATGTGAACAGGGCTGACCCATTGACTATCAGAAATGGCATAAATAATACTTGCATCTAGCCATTTCAATATTTCCTTCTCTAGTATTTCTCTCACTTGTGGGTTCAGCCTCCGTTGGTGCTCCTTGGAAGGTATAGAATCCTCTTCCAAAAATATTCTGTGTTCATATATTGATGAAGGGATTCCTCTAAAATCCTCAAATGTCCATCCTAATGCCTGTTTATGATCTCTCAATAACTTAAGCAGATCACTTTCTCGCGAAGGAGTAAGGGACGAGGAAATAATCACAGGTAGGGAACTTATACAATCTAAGAAAACATATTTCAAAGATGATGGAAGAGGTTTAAGCTCAAAGTTCAAATTTAGGGAGAGTGTAGGAGGATCAGGTTCTGCTCTTTCCTGGTTGGTGTCATCTACTCTCAATAGAAACCCTTGAATAACCTCAACATCATCCTCCGCTTCATCACAAAATCTTAACTCTTCATTACTTTCTTTAGGACATTTCATCATCTTCGATATGTCTAATTTCACTATTTCCTCTCCAACCTTAAATACAACTGTCCATTTCTCCCAATCTATGATTGTTCTAGCTGTCACCAAGAAGGGCCTTCCTAGAATGATAGGCACTAAACTTAGATCCCCTTTCACCTTGACCTCAGTTACGATAAAATCGACGGGAATCTCACAATTTTCAACTTTTATCATCACATCAGATAATCTACCCTCTGGATGTCTAATTGTTCCATCAGCTAGAAATAGATCCATGCAGAATTCCTCTAATTCCCCAAAACCATATTTCTCATATAAAACTTTAGGAATAATACTAATACTAGCTATTGTATATAATAATACTCTAGTAAAAGTCTTTCCACCAATTTCACATGTAATAAAAGGAGCTCCTAGATCTCTCTTTTTAATGGGAACAAACCTTAAGATACTAGAGACATTTTTAGAAAATTTAACTACCTCTTTGGTTTTCCTAGGTGTGCATGAATCCTTGAAATATTCCTTTAAAGGTGCACATTTAATCATGTCCTCAACGACTACTGACATAGTGGCTTTCTTAAAATTCTCTAGGAGTCTATACTCATAATCAGAAGAAGACTTAGGGGGTTTTAAGGCCAAAGGATAAGGAATGGGAGGGTTGTAGGTTGAAGGTAGGGGTTCCACACTAGGTGATGGAGCCTCTTCTTCTCTTAGGATATTTTCCTCCAATTTTGTTTTTTCCTTGCCTAGGTAAGGATCTTGAAGTTCCCTGCCATTTCTAAATTTTGAAATGTCTTGAATTTCTTCAAGATCTTCCTCATTATCATGATATAGGCTTTGCTCTTATAAATTGTATAAATTTTTGGGATTGATGGAAGGTTGAGTTGGAAATCAACCTGCATGGGAGTTAGATTCAACTCCCTTACCTCCATGGTCAGCTGTCCTTTGCTTCAAGCTCTCCAAAAGCTGTCTTGTCTGCTCTTGAGTGTCCATCATGGCTTGCATGTACACCTCCATTTCTTCTCTTAGCCTTCGATTCTGCTGCTCTATCATGTGAGAGATCACGTGTTAGAGTAGACAAATCTTGTACCTGGTTTTGTGGAGCTGCTTGATAAGGCTGCTGTGGTGGGGTCTAGAATTGCACTCGTTGTTGGAAAGGTGGTTTGGTCCCTTGGGAGTAGATTCCTTGGTTGTTGTAAATAGATCTCTTTGGTCCTCCCTAAGGCTGCTGGTTGTAGTTCAACACATGTACCTCCTCCTCTCCAAGTTGGCTTGCTCCATCCTCATGATCTCTGCTAGAACATAGAGAACAAATCTTTGCTTTCACAAGGGGTGAATTAGGGAGAAAAGCGTTCTTTAGAGTGGAAGTCAATTCTTCAAGCTTCTTGTTGGTTTCTCTTATCCCTACATGAAGATCAACTTCCTTTGAAGTTACTTGCAGCACTCCCCCTCGCTTTGGGTTGGCGTTTCTTCCATTTTGACTTGCTCCTATTTCCTGCAGATCAGTGTGACCCACCCTTTCCAAAAGATAAAAAACTTCATCCTCATGAGCCATATAAAATGAGCCACCAGCTTTTTGATTCACTTTGTTTTTTAAAATATCACGAAGTGATGCATAAAAAATTTCAGCTAGCTGACATTTTTCTATTCCGTGGTGAGGGCATTTTCAGATTAATTCATTAAACCTTTCCCATGCTTCAGTAATTGCTTCATAATCATGAGGATAAAACTTCCGAATTTCTTTTTCTATAAAATTAGTTTTGGAAAGGGGAATAAAATTTATGGAGAAGTTTATTATGCATTTCTTCCCATGAATTAAATGTTATGCCTAAATTTCTGTACCATGCAAAAACCTTATTTTTTAAAGTAAGCGGAAAGTATTTTATTTTTACAACTTCAGTAGTAAAACCGCGAATATTTTGGGAGGAACATCGAATGTGAAAATCGTCATGAAATTCTAAGGGGTATTGAGAAGAATGACCAGCAAATTCAAGGAGAGAGTTAAGTAGGGCATTGTCGTACCTAAACATACCCCCCTCACCTACATTGATGTTGATGACAGTTTGCCTTAGACTTCCTGATGGAGTAGATCTGTCCGGCATCATCCTTTTCCTCCCCTATTGTGGCTGACCATCTTTTGCCATATCAAATTTTTCTTTATCTTGGGGTGTAAGTGTTTCTGGAAGGGCAGGATATTGAGTGTCTAGATCTTCCTCAGCACTAGTCCCAGCCTTAGACCTTGTTAAGACCATCAATCTCCAAAAAATCAGTTAGAAGTACCGTTTATTGAGGGTTAGCTGCCCTCACCTTCAGCAAAAAAAGGAAAAAATACAAATTCACTTTATAAAGTCACCGTGCTCCCCGGTGACTAGCTGCTACAAGACTAGCCAAAAGAAAAAGATGAACAGGTAGGAGTTAAAAACGAGAAATAAGAAGGTAACCTCCTTGTCACACCCTCCAAGGCCCAAAGGTATTCTTCTTCTCCTTTCCACCAGCGTCTTTAGCCCTAGATCCTTCTTTAGCCCTGAATGGATCTATGACTCAATTGCATTTAGGCCACCAAACATTACTTTGGACTGAATCACAAAATGAATATTACAAAAGGGTGAAGGGGTTCATATAGGGAGAGAGAGCGAATGAGAGTCATTGGATTTTTGATACAATGGATGTCCAGATCTTCTTTTCTGGGTTATGATCCACGTTCATTATGGTCCTCCAATCAGCATTGAGACCTTTTCAATACCCCAGGGACGTTCAAGACTTATTTCCTTAATTCGCATTAAAAGTGCTATCTTTAAGTCTCCACCCTTTGATGATTTATGGATTGAATGGCTGGATCTTATTCTCTGGCTTGGATCCACGTCCAAGGGTGTCCTCAATTGGCATCCAAGCACCTTAAATGCTCATAAATAATCATGCCTGGACGTTTCCCTCGACATCCTTTCTTTGGCCCAAGATGTCTCTCATACTGGGCTTAATGGAGCTTCCTTAGTGGGCCTTTAAACTAGAGTTAGCTATCTTGATTTGGGCCTCTTTTCTTGGCCCTGGGTTGTGCCAAATAAAATCACATTTTTCTAATTTTGAGTCCTCAATTTATCTACTTCTTTATCTTTATCTGCATATATTATCAACATTTATGTTAAGCTATGAAAAATCATGAAATAAAATCACATTTTTCTAATTTTGAGTTAATTATTGTCATTTGTGGGACTAACCCTAGTTAATTCAATGAGTTAAGTGGAATAAATCTCACTTTCTTCTTAGTATGTGGAAGATGCACAAATTAGGTGAAACTTTCATGAATAAAGGGGATACATAATTGAAGTAGAAGCTATTTGGCCCAAATCAGCTAGAATTGCACACATATATTACTATCATTTTGGATTTATCAAGCAACAACTTAGCAGCTTGAGGGGGGTTATCAACTGTATATTTTTCTATATTTCTTTCTATATTTTTCATCTTTCTATATTTTCTCTTATGTATTGTATGGCCCATTATGATAGACCCTATATATTGCAAGTTTTGGAATTAGTAAGTTTTTCACTGGACTCTCTCTCGTGTGGTATAGGGCTTTAACGCCCTAGGTTGGCTGTAAGTTCTTCAGAAAGGATGGAAGAAAAGGCCGTTCATGAACTGAGAAGATGGGATAGGACGAGAGAATGAATAAATAAGATATCAATATGGTTTAAAAATGATGGGAACAAATCAGAGGGGGGATGGACGAGAGAGGGGTGAGACGTGGAAGAGAGGTCAATGATGGTAAGTTTCAAGTGATGAAGAGGCTGGGGGAAGAAAACAGAGGATGAACGTGATATTGAAGAAATAGAAAGAGGGAAATGAGAGGGGCTGACTACTGTAGAAGACAAGTGATGATTGTTGATCACTTTCGTTCTGGGTCTCGCCAAAATAACTCTATTTATAGAGAAACTTCATAATAAACTTCAAGTAAAATATGTTCAATCACTTATGGACAAGCTCATGAGATATGGAAAACAAAGACAATAAAACATGGAGGCTTAAGAGTAAGTGGCAGAGATAAAGATCGGAGTGATGTTAAGAGAAACATGGGTGGAAATAGTCTAGCTGACAGTGGGAGGATTTAAAGAGAAGATAGATTTTGGGGAGAGTGAGAAAACTCAAACATGGCTGAGTGAAGTAAAGTGGTTGAGTGAGAAGGAGAGAAAAATAGAACGGGAAAGAGAAGAAAGAAATAAGAAAAAAGTGAAAGAAAAGAGACAAAGGAAGTTAGGGTGCAGGTGCGAGAGAAGGGAAAATGGCCTAAACATCTCTCATCTCTCTCTCATCCCTCTTTTTTGATGTCGCCTCATCTCTTCAAGCATGATATTTAACTTGGAGCTTGGACGTCACAGATAAATCCATAGCAGAATCATTGGAAAAGGAGTTAAAACCTTTTCGAACCTTTTTTGGAATGGTAGAGTTATGGATCAATGCTGAGACTGGGAGAAAATATAAAACAAGGCAAAAATTGTTTACCCAAAAATGTCATCTATTAAGGATCTTTTTAAATCCTCATCCTATAAGAGGATCTGGGAATTGTAAGATTCCATCCCAAGGCCCTCCCTTAAAACAAGGCCCAGAACAGCCACATGCACTAATGCAACCTGCCTGCCCCACGTCTCCACCACCGAGCAGCCTATCATCAACAATGATGACGCCGACTTCACTCGTCTCTCAAGAAGCCAGGATCATTGACTCTATCTGAATATTCTTCCCTTTCCCTACATGTACAGCTCACTATTCAGATCAAAATAAAAGAAACAAAAACGATCAAAGGTCGTGCCAACTGCTGGGGGTGCGCCTCTTCCACCTCTTCAACACATGAACACAACCCGCCACCGTGAAGAGCCCAAACGCAGCCAGCCATGGCTTATATCGCTGCATTGCTAACATTCCGGTAGTACCCCCCTGATGAACAAAAACAAATCGATCACCTTAAATGAACAAGGGAGAAAGAAGAACCAGACAGAGTTCTTACTCACTTGAATGAGGATGAACAGTATGGAGGCATTAGCAGGGGCCAGAGAGAAGATGATCATGCCTGCCCGGAGCTCGTTTGGGACCAACCTGCGCCGGTTGAGACCTGTACCCTCATCAGATCTGCCTCTAAATCCAAACCAGAGAGAGAAGGGAACTACGCAGTCCTTAGCCGCGCTAGAGACGGAAGGATCATCCCATAGCAGGCATGGAGCCCACAGAACAGTGCAACCAAGGCCCCAACCTCCTGTAAAAGCAACAGAGATTCACCAAATACTCGTGAGCTTTTCAATTTCTTCATGGGTTTTTATTTTTTGTCACTGATCAGACCGGGTAGTCGTAGGCAGCCATGGTTAGAGAGAGACCAGTGGCAACAAATGACAGAGAGAGATAGTCTTCAAGCGGGATGAAAGATCCAGGGCCAGAAAGCCACGAAACAGCGGTGCTCCCCAACATCCTTGATCCCAGAAAGTAGGGATATATCAAAGATAGATTCACATCTCTCCCATCAGCCTACACAAAATTGAGCAAATTTCGATGAAACAAAAAAGAAGCTAGAATGAAAGGCACCCCCATTCATCATCATACCACAACTATCGGCGCCCAGAGCATCGAGAATACAGAAATATCCGTTTATCTGGAGCAACAACAAGCATAAATTTAAACAAGCTGAACAGACACTAGAGGCAAAGCAAAGGTTTTTTCAGTAGTAGTACCCTTTAGAATGGTCGTGGAGAAGGAATAACGGTACTCCTCGATGGAGAAGAGTTTGTGGGCATGCCAATTCTGCCTGACGTACAAGGCGCAAATCACAGACAAGAGCAAAAGGGAAGAACAAGCCGCTCTCAGTATCATCTTCCCAAACGGCAGAGGATCCCCAATCTTATCAAGATCCAAAGATCTAGCCCGCGCTCTTCCTCTTATCCTCCCCGCGGGGAATATCCGCCGCCAAATCTTCCTCGCCAGCTTCTCGATCGATCGCGTCCCACCCCATATCAATCTTCGATCGATCATTAATATACGTATTTTTTAACTATTATTCTCCGAAACTATATCCCGCGGTGGGAGGAACGATGAAAAACGAGAAAAAATGTAGTTATTCAGAAAGAAAAAAACGTATTTTCCGATAATCGCAGATTTTCAAAATTCCCGCCACCGTACCTCCGAAGTAGGAGGAGAAGTCTGTTCCTGTTGTAACTCGTTGAAGAGAAACAACGACCCAAGACGCTACAGTGAAATGCGGATTCAACTCGGACGTGATAACTGTGTCGGTGTATAGAGACAGGAAACAAGAACCTCTTTACGTCACCGGCGTGACGTCAACGTGCAAGGCTGTAGGTGCAGGGCAGCGACTTCTCGTATGGTGCTGCGGAGCAACTCCTCAAACTCCCAAGACAAGGGAGCGGCCACCAAGAAGTGATGAAGACAAACCAAAGGAGAGAGAGAGAGGAGAAGAGAGGAAGAGACAAGAAGAATGAACAGAAAACTCATATGCCTTTGCATTTCAGAATAGATTTTCCCTCTATATATAGAGGGCCAATTACAGTTTCAGGGAATTTGAAAGGTCTGGAATATGAAAAGCCAAGAGCCTTTTCATATTCTCCAAAGAAGCCTCTTCATATTCCCACAAAGAGACAAGAGGAGGGGGGTTAAAACTTTTCAACTCCCCCTTCCTTTATTGGGGTTTGAGTAGTCAAGCCCTCCCCCTTCACATTCCCGTAATGGGGGGCTGACACACCCCAACAATTCCGAAGAAATCTACGACGGGAGAAATCTACGACATTCCTTAACAGTCTTCTCCACTACAAATTTCGGCGATGGCAAAGGCGATGAGGAGGAGGATGGCAGCGAGGGAGAGAATGGAGAATGGGAGAGGACCGCTGGTTTGCCCTCATTGTCACGAAGTGTTCCCTTCGAACATGGCGCGGAACGGTCATATGCAGTGGTGCACTATCGAGCGCCGCCGAAACGCCGACGAGGCCGAGGCCGCCGTAGCACTCGTCCTCCTTCACCGACAAATCCCCAAGAAGCAACCCGCGGCCGTGCACCTCCTCCTGCTCTTCGGAAGCGTGACGGATCGGACCTCTTAGATCGAAAAACTGTGCGCCATTGATTATTTTTTCTCCGATGTGAGTAATAACACGAGTATCCGCCTTGTTGGAAGAAGAGAATTGATGACTCTAAAATATGTCATCAAATAATAAAGTTCTCAAGTTTAAATTCATTACAATTATCTTGTGAATTCATGCTAAGTTCATGCATATGTATTGTTTTATGAAATCACTAACCCCACTTGATTCTTTGAATCAAGTGGAATATATTTAACGTTTTATGGCTAGTGAACATTCAGAAACAGGTTAAGAAGATCAAGGAAGAGAGGAGGATCAACAGAAGTGGGCAAAAATTCGAAGTGGCAAAAATTACGAAAATGCCCCTGGGCATGACTTAAGAGAAAACCTATAAATACTCTCTTGAGAGAGGAGTTTAGGTGTTCAGAATTTTCTCTAAGGAAACTAGGGCTTGGAGAAGAGGATTTCTGCACCCTCCAGGAGCTGATGAGCTTTTGGAGTTGGAGAGGAAGAACAGACTGAAGATAGCTTGGATTGAAGAACCACGCCGCCGCAAGGACGTGACACCCGACGTGGGGAAATCGCAAGCTTCAGCCCTGTAATCCCTCTCTTCTGAGACAATTTTGGTTGGGTTGGAAGAGTCACAAGATCTTCCAATGTTTCCCAACTGAGGATTGTTTCGTTTAGATTTGATTTCAGTTTAAACTTTGTTCCTTTGTTGTTCAAATCGTCTTCCCCAAATCTTCCAAAAGAACAGAACTCCTCCGCATCTCCACCATGCCGTGCAGCAAAGCCGCCGCTCAGCCGTGCACAGCGCACGCAGCACGCAGCCGCGTGCACGCGCTGCACGCGCACTGGCGCGCACGCCAGCGCCAGCAAGCCGCAGCGCGCAGCGTGCAAGCGCAGCCGCTGGCAGCGCGCCGCGTGCAACGCGCGCCGCAGCAGCGCAGCCGCGTGCAGCCGCAGCGCACAGCCGCGCGCAGTCGCGTGCAGCAGCAGCGCAGCACGCAGCAGCGCTGCGCTGCGCCGCGCAGCACGCAACGCGCGTGCAGCACGCAGCCGCGCCAGCGCCGCCGCCGCAGCGCAGCGCGCGCAGCACGCTGTTGCGTGCAGGCATTCGATGCATAGGCAGCCGCCGCGCTGCATAGTCAGCGCAGAGGCCGCCAAGCACGCACACCTTGCGCGCAGGTTGTCCTCGCCAAAAGGTGTTCGATCCTTTGCCCCAAAGGGCAAGATCTGTCTACGAAGAAATTCTCTGTAGACGGCGATTATTTGCACTTTAACGTACTGAAAAGGAATTTCCTGCTGTTTTCTTTTGCTCCCTGTGGATCGACCCTCACTCGCCCTAACTTGTGAGGTTTATAAATTCGTTGAATAAGCTTAATCCTCACACATGTTACTGATAAATAACCAGTAAAAAACACAGTAAAATTGAGCTTATCAACTGGCGCCGCTGCCGGGGAGCACGGTATTACAGTAGAAAATTCTATTTTCTCTGAATCTACAGTTATCTCTCTAAACCTACAGTCATTTTGGTAAATCTACAGTCATTTTTGTGAATCTACTGTCATTTCTCTAAATCTACAGTCATTTTTGTTGATTTTTCTAGAGCTGCAGGACTTGACAATCCTCAGCTCATTGTTATTCTAACCGTTTGCTGTAGATTTATGGTAGTAACACGCTCAAGAGCTGGTGAAAAGTCTGCAGAAAAAGACATTAGAGACGCCACTCCGGATTCTACAGTGACAGAACCAGAAATTCAGCAGAGAAATATGGCTGAAGAGATGCACCAGCAGAATGAGAGGAGGAGGACTATGCTGGATAGGTCCACACCGTCGGGAAGCTTGCGTCAAACCGATGTAAATCTGAACATCGGTGACGGTATTTCCTTTCGATATGACAATGCATTAATTCATTCCTTACCTGAATTTAATGGACTGCCTGCTCAAAACCCATTAGAATTCCTTGATGATTTTCACATTAGGTGTTCATCTCAAAACGTTCAGGATATCTACAGAAATTTTAAAAATGAAATATTTTCCTCTAACCTTAAAAGATAAAGCATTTTCCTGGTACAGCAATTTAGGAATCACTTTTAATTCATGGGAAGAGATGCAGGGAAAATTTCTCCAGAAATTTTACCCTCTCTCCAAAACTAACTTTTATAGAAGGGAAATTCACAACTTCCATCCTCATGATGGTGAGGCGTTTAGTGAATCATGGGAGAGGTTCAATGATCTGTTGAGGAAGTGCCCTCACCATGGAATTGAACAATGTCAACTAGCTCAGATATTTTATGAGTCTCTCTCTGATTTTATGAAAAACAAGGTAAACCTCGCCACGGGTGGAACGTTTTATACTACATATGAGGATGAAGTTTTTGATATTTTGGAGAGTTGCAGAAACTGATTTGCAGGAGATTGGAGCCAATCAGAATGGGAGGAATGTGCAGCCCAAGAGAGCAGGAGTTCTGCAGGTCAACGCCAAGGAGGGAGAGCTACAAGCGGGCCTAAGGGAGACCAACCAGAAATTGGAGGAGCTCACCTCTACCTTGAAGAATGTCTTCCTAGGTAACTCTCCCATCATTAAAGCTAAGATCTGCTCTCTCTGTTTTAGCAGGGAACATGAAGATGGAGCTTGCCAAGCCATGGAAGAAGAGGTGAAGGCTTTCAACCAGCCGCAACAACCGTGGGCGGGTCAAAAGCGGTCAAATTTCCAAACGGAGAGGCCTTCCACCAAGGAAACAAGCCGGCAGCTCAACCCCGTTCAGCAGAGACAACAATTCCAGCACAGGCCTCCACAACAGTATCAGGTTTCATCGCAAACTCAACCTGATTTCTCCACATTAACTCCCGTCATTTCAGATATGATCGAAAAGCAAAATCAAAAGTTGCGGGCGGAAATGGAGATGCGGATGCAAGTGATGATGGAGTTTCAAACGAAGCAAATGCTGGATGCTCAAGAGCAGATGAGGAAGATGCTAGAAAGCCTCAGACCTGTCCAATCTGAACACCAAGGTATACCGTTAGATTCTCCTTGCACATCTTATAAACTTCCCACGAAACCGTCCATCAATCCATGCAACTTGCATCATGTGCAGCATTCCATTCATGATGAGACGAATAGAGATGATCTTGAGGTTCTAGCCATCCCAAAATTGAGAAATGGGAAAGAACTTCAGGATCCCTATCGGACTTCTATAGAGAATTCTAAGAAGGGAACCGAACCACAAGAGGGAGAAGGAGAGGACCCCCCCTACGTGGAGGAGCCTCTACCTTCTACGAGTGGGCAGCATGTTCCCTACCCTTCCGCTTTAAATAGAAAAAAACCGATATTTGATTATGAAAACCGACTACTAGAGAATTTTAGAAAAGCCACCATGACTGTTACTGTCGAAGATATGCTTAGGTGTGCACCTTCCCTAAAGAAGTACCTTAAGGACTCTTGCACCATTAAGAAGCCTAGGGAAGTGGTTAAATTATCTGAAAATGCCTCTAGCATTCTTAATGCCATCCCTATCAAAATGAGAGACCCCGGAGCCCCTTTCATTACATGCGAAATAGGAGGAAACACCTTCTCTAAAGTTTTATTAGATACGGGAGCAAGCATAAGTATCATTCCGACCGCATTATATGAGGAGAGTGGGTTTGGAGAGTTGGAGGAAATTCATATGGACCTACTCTTAGCTGACGGCACTGTTAGGCAACCCGAGGGAAGGTTAACCGATGTCATGATCACTGTAGAGAATTGTGAAATCCCTGTAGACTTTATAGTGACAGATGTAAAGATATCGGGAGACATTAGTTTAGCTCCTATCATCTTAGGTAGACCATTCTTGGTTACGGCAAAAACGATTATGGATTGGGAGAAGGGGACGGTTGAGTTTAAAATTGGAAAAGAGAGTTCAACTGGATATATAAAATGATGAAATGTCCTGTAGGAAGCAATGAGGAGTTAAAATTGTGTGCAGAAGATGAAGGAGAGGATGTGGTTAAAGAATACTTGTCACAAGTAGAGGGTAGAGAGCTAGAGGGAGAGATCATAGACCCCCCTTCGGTAGAGGTAGGGCCAGAATTGAAACCTTTGCCCTCATCCCTCAAATATGCATATCTAGATGAGCAGAAAATCCTACCGGTAATCATATCTTCATCACTATCCTCTGAACAGGAAAAGGACTTGCTAGAGGTACTTAGGGAGCATAGAAATGCCATAGGTTGGACCTTTGATGATATTAGAGGAATTCCATCTTTGATCTGTGAACATAGGGTATTTTTAGAAGAGGAAGCAAAACCTTGTAGAGAGCATCAAAGGAGACTCAACCCTTACATGAGAGAAGTTCTTGAGAAAGAAGTGATTAAGTGGTTGAATGCAGGAATAATTTATGCTATATCCGACAGTAGATGGGTGAGTCCTGTACACATGGTACCAAAGAAATCTGGAATTACCGTGAAGTGAACGAAAAAGGGGAAGAGGTGCAGAAAAGATTGACCACAGGGTGGAGGGTGTGCATTGATTACAGGAAATTAAATAAGGCGACAAAGAAGGATCACTACCCACTACCCTTCATAGATCAAATACTAGAAAAACTGTCAGGGCAGCAATATTTTTGTTTTCTTGATGGTTATTCAGGATACAACCAAGTAAACATCCATCCTGATGATCAAGAGAAGACAACATTTACGAGTCCCGTAGGGACATATGCCTTCAGGCGTATGCCCTTCGGGTTATGCAATGCCCCCGCCACATTTCAGCGATGTATGAATGCCCTATTTTCTGATTTAGTAGGCGAATGTTTAGAAATATTTATGGATGATTTTTCAGTATTTGGATCTACCTTTGAGAACTGCCTCCTAAGCCTCACCAAAGTATTGAAGAGGTGCATTGAGTCCAACCTTGTCCTAAGTTGGGAAAAATCTCATTTCATGGTGCAGGAGGGAGTAGTGCTGGGACACACGGTCAGCAACCGTGGATTGGAAGTGGACAAGGCCAAAATCGAAATCATCCAGGGCCTTCCACCTCCAACCAACCTAAAAACCCTTAGGGGTTTCCTCGGCCACGCGGGTTTCTATAGACGTTTTATCCTTGATTTTGCTAAAATTTCTAAACCTCTTACAAACCTTTTATCGTCTAAAAATAATGATTTTGAACTAACACTAGAGGCTAAAGATGCATTTTATAAATTGAAAGAAGCTTTGGTTAATGCGCCTATCCTGCAAGGGCCCGATTGGACCCTTCCTTTTGAACTAATGTGCGACGCTTCTGATTTTGCAGTAGGTGCAGTGTTAGGCCAAAGAATTGATAAGAAACCCGTGGTGATCTACTACGCCAGCAGGACCTTAGTGGATGCACAACTGAATTACACCACCACCGAAAAGGAGCTGCTGGCCATTATTTTCGCTTTAGAAAAGTTTAGGTCTTATTTACTAGGTAGTAAAATAACTGTTTATTCTGATCATGCAGCTATTAGATACTTGTTAACGAAGAAAGAGGCTAAACCGAGATTGATTAGATGGGTGCTTTTATTACAGGAATTTGATTTGGAAATTAAAGACAAGAAAGGGTGTGAAAATGTAGTAGCCGACCATCTCTCACGAATCATAGGCGCCCCACCTGAACAAATTAATGATGCATTTCCTGATGAATTTGTCCTAACTGCACAAGGAACATTAGTTCCTTGGTTTGCACATATTGTCAACTTTTTAGTTTCAGGACAAATTCCTACAGGTTGGACTTCCCACGAGAGAAAAAGCTACTCAAGGATGCGATTTTATTTTTGGGAAGATCCGGAGCTATTTCACCAAGGACAAGATCAAATTCTCCGACGATGCGTCCCCGAGAGCGAGCAACGAAGCATCCTAGAATTCTGCCACGCAAAACCAGGAGGGGGTCACTACTCGGCCAAGGTAACAGCTCATAAGATTGTTGAATCGGGTTTCTTTTGGCCTACATTATTTCATGACGCAGAAATTTTATAACAGTTGTTTAGCATGCCAAGCATCCATCAATATCAATAGGAAAGATAGAATGCCCTACAACCCATCTTAGAAGTGGAAATATTTGATTTATGGGGAATTGATTTTATGGGTCCATTTCCTAGTTCTAACGGTTATGAATACATCTTGATGGCTGTTGACTACGTCTCCAAATGGGTAGAAGCCATTCCTCCAAAACCAATGACAGTAAGGTAGTGACCAATTTTATTGAAAACACATTTTTATAGATATGGATGCCCACGCGATCATTAGTGATGGAGGTTCACACTTCACAAATTACAACTTTAGGAATCTCCTCAAAAAGTTTGGTGTTCATCATCGAGTCACTACCCCATATCATCCTCAAGCCAATGGACAAGTTGAATTGTGCAATAGAGAGGTGAAGAAAATTTTGAGGAAAATAGTGCGTCCAGATGGGAAAGATTGGTGCAGGAAGCTAGGCGGGGCATTATGGGCGTATAGGACAGCTGACAAAACCCCTCTCGGCATGTCTCCCTTCCGCCTTATCTTTGGCAAAGCTTGTCACCTACCACTTGAGTTAGAACACAAGGCCCTTTGGGCTATTAGAAAACTCAACCTAGATTTGGATAGAGCCGGCAAGCATAGACTTCTTCAATTGAATGAGTTGGAAGAGTTAAGAAATGAGGCTTATGAGAATTCAAAGATTTATAAAGCCAAGATGAAGATGTTTCATGACAAGAGCTTGAGGAGAAGAATTTTTGTGGAGAATCAAAAAGTATGACTTTACAACTCTAGACTTAAACTCTTTCCAGGTAAATTGAAAACGCGATGGGATGGTCCCTTCCTTGTTCAACAGGTTTTTGAGAATGGAGCCGTTACAATTTTAGATCCTACGTCTCAAAGACGATTCACTGTGAACGGGCAACGGCTCAAACCCTACTTAGAAGAAGAAGATCTTCACAGCCCCATGAATATTACGTTAGAAAAGCCATCGCATGATAGCTCATGATCCGATTAGTTTTTGTTTTTACTACATTTCATATTCTCTCTGCTTGATTACTTTCCTTGTTTTGTTTTTGTTTCTGCGTTTTTGTTTCTGTTCTCGTGTGCAGCCACTCCGATCCACGCCCACCTAACACGTCACTGGACAACACGCATGCTGATCGCTGCCCTTCCTTCCATGGTTTGGTATTCCTTTCTCCTTTCTCTCATTTATGATTTGTCATGTAGGAACATGCCTTTTATTGAGCGGGGGAGTACATTTACATGCATTATCCATGAAATTTTTCGTTTTTGCATTCACAAACCATGGATATTTGATGATCTTAGGAGATGATTGTCCAATGATATGCATGATAATTCGATTCTTTTCAAAAGGGTAGAAATGCAAGAGTGGCCAGCTAGGGAATCCTAGGTGAAGTAAGCCTAGCTAGGTGCACTACGATCCATACCACGACAGTCGTATCTATTACCATTATACTTCTCTCACCTCACCATCCACCTCGGGTTGAGTTAGCACTTACATGCACGAAAATTTTTAGCTTTAGTGGAGAGTAGGGTTAGTGTTAGCTCATTGGCAGTATTATTATGACGTGAGTGAAGCTCCCTGACCCATGAAGGATACATAACTTCGTCGGGGGAATAAGCTGCCGGTCTACTAAGGACGGCACATGGGTAGTGGATAAGCGCCACCAAACTATCAAGTGAAAGCTGCACTGCGCATAAACAACAAAAGCTTGCATCATAGTACTAAAGTTGATTGTCATCAAAAATGACCAACAAGCAGCAAATGCCAAATAAAATAAAGGTGGAAAAGCTGTCTCCCGTGTGTTTGAGCCGATGCTACTATAGCCATAGTATTGAGCTAGCATTAATGCCACTCTCTACGCCTCGTTCAGTAGTGCGCTTGGGCGGTTAACTTGATCTTATTCCATATACTATGTACTTACTATATGTACTCCATAGATCATGTGCACTTAGTTGAGGTTTAAGGCTGAGATAGATCCTAAATTTCTTCTACGCTGGTCAATTTTAATTGCTGAAAATACTCCTTGAGAAGAGCATGAATCAAAGTTATGGGAAGTCAAAACTCACCTTGAGATCATCTTTTATTCTCACCTGCATGTCATTACTAAGGGACTAGTAATGATCTAAGTTGGGGGGTGTTTGATGACTCTAAAATATGTCATCAAATAATAAAGTTCTCAAGTTTAAATTCATTACAATTATCTTGTGAATTCATGCTAAGTTCATGCATATGTATTGTTTTATGAAATCACTAACCCCACTTGATTCTTTGAATCAAGTGGAATATATTTAACGTTTTATGGCTAGTGAACATTCAGAAACAGGTTAAGAAGATCAAGGAAGAGAGGAGGATCAACAGAAGTGGGCAAAAATTCGAAGTGGCAAAATTACGAAAATGCCCTGGGCATGACTTAAGAGAAAACCTATAAATACTCTCTTGAGAGAGGAGTTTAGGTGTTCAGAATTTTCTCTAAGGAAACTAGGGCTTGGAGAAGAGGATTTCTGCACCCTCCAGGAGCTGATGAGCTTTTGGAGTTGGAGAGGAAGAACAGACTGAAGATAGCTTGGATTGAAGAACCACGCCTCGCGCAAGGCGTGACACCCGACGTGGGGAAATCGCAAGCTTCAGCCCTGTAATCCTCTCTTCTCGAGACAATTTTGGTTGGGTTGGAAGAGTCACAAGATCTTCCAATGTTTCCCAACTGAGGATTGTTTCGTTTAGATTTGATTTCAGTTTAAACTTTGTTCCTTTGTTGTTCAAATCGTCTTCCCCAAATCTTCCAAAGAACAGAACTCCTCCGCATCTCCACCACGCCGTGTGCAGCAAAGCCGCCCGGCGCTCAGCGTGCACAGCCGCCGCGCAGCAGCGCGGCAGCGTGCACCAGCGTCTGTACGCGCAACACACAGCCAGCGCGCAGCGCGCTGCGCGGCGTCTGGCCGCGCCTGACGCGTGCAACCCGCGACAGCCGCGCGCAGCCGCGTGCCCGCGCCACAGCCAGCGATCGCGTGCAGCCCGTAGCGCAACGCAGCAGCGCACTACTGACCGCCGCGCAGCCGCGCAACAGCGTGCAGCACGCAGCCAGCGCGCAGCACGCAGCGCGCGCAGCACTGTTGCGTGCAGGCATTCGATGCATAGGCGGCCGCGCGTGCATAGTCAGCGCGGAGGCGCCAAGCGCGCAACACCTGCGGCGCAGGTTGTCCCTGCGCCAGGTGTTCGATCCTTTGCCCCAAAGGGCAAAGGATCTGTCTACAGAGAAATTCTCTGTAGACGGCTTGATTAAGTTGCACTTTAACGTACTGAAAAGGAATTTCCTGCTGTTTTCTTTTGCTCCCTGTGGATCGACCCTCACTCGCCCTAACTTGTGAGGTTTATAAATTCGTTGAATAAGCTTAATCCTCACACATGTTACTGATAAATAACCAGTAAAAAACACAGTAAAATTGAGCTTATCAAGAATCCGGTTGACAGAAGGGAAAACGTAGGAAAAGCAGTCGAGTCGATGGATCTCTTGATGCTCCTTGCAGTGCAGGAATCATCACGGTGAAGCAAATTCGGAGTTTGTTTCCCCATCTAATGCTTACTTTCTATCGTTCTCTGGTGTTTTTTTCTTAAACAGATTGCATAGTGCATTCTTGCCGCTCGGATCTTCCCGATAATCCGAGATATGTCTCGAGAAGATGAACGATCGAGGACGGGAGAAGTAGTGAAGACATGAAGGAGAATTAAGTAGGACGAGATTGAAGAAATAACTCCAGCTAAAGTGTATCTTCGCTGATGAATCACCACAGTTCTGAATCTGGGTGATGATCTGTTGTAAGTTATTATTTAATCTTTGAGTGATTAAAGAAGTCTGCGTTCTTGATGTTTCTTCTCCTCCGTAATTGTCTCCTGCTTCTCCTCCTCGTGCTCGTCATCATGATCTCTCTTCCTCCATCTCTCTCTCTCTCTTTTCTTCTATCTTGTGCGCTCTCGTTCCCCGCATCTCTCACTCCACACCCATCTCTTTCCCTCTCTCTCAATCTTCATCTCTCTCTCTTCGCCTGAATCTCTCTCTACCTCTTTCTCTCTCATTTCGTCCATCTTGCGTTCTCTTTCTCTCTCTACCTCTATGTCTTTCTCTCTCTTCCCCTACATCTCTCTATGTCTTTCTCTCTCTTCCCTCCATCTCGCGTTCTGTTTCTCTCTCCACCTCTAGGTTTCTCTCTCTCTTCCCCTACATCTCTCTATGTCTTTCTCTCTCCTTCCCTCCATCTCGCATTCTGTTTCTCTCTCCACCTCTATGTTTCTCTCTCTTCCCCTACATCTCTCTATGTCTTTCTCTCTCTTTCTCTCTCCACATCTTTCTTTCTCTCTCTCTCCCTCCAACTCGTGTTCTCTTTCTCTCTATGCCTCTTTGGGTTTCTCTCTCTTTCCCTCCAACTCGACTTCTCTTTCTCTTTCTCTTTCTACCTCTCTGTCTTTCTCTCTCTTCCCCTACATCTCTATATGTCTCTCTCTTTCTTTCTGCTGAACTCGGGTTCTCTTTCTCTCTCTCCCTCTATGTCTTTCTCTCTCTTCCCCTACATCTTTGAGTCTTTCTCGCTCTTTCCTTCGAACTCGGGTTCTCTTTCTCTCTCTTTACCTCTTTGTCTTTCTCTCTCTTCCCCTGTATCTGTCTACATCTTTCTCTCTCTTTCCCTCCCACTCGGGTTCTCTTTCTCTCTTTCCCTCCGTCACTGTCTCTCTCTCTATCCCTCGTGAAACACGGGATTTTGCATAGAGAGAAAACCGCGATAGAATCATGGAGTGAAGGCGGGACTGGAAGAATAATATATGAAATAAAACTAAACGAATATTATGTTCCTACATTATCGTCAATTCATCGTCTTTTCCGGGCCGTTTTGAAATTCCCTCCATGGCGTCTGCACTTCCGCGTCGCTGTTGATTATAGATTCGTCGCCTCCTTGTTTCCTCTTGGAAAAAGTCAAGTTTTTAAAATGTAAAATATACTAGTTCTCTTTCTTATGATCAGTGCGACTGTGCAGCTGAGGCGCAACTGAGGTGCAACTGTGCAAGTGCTCATGAAGTCATGATCAGTGCAAAAATGAAGAATCGTGAGCGAAGTGGGGCCTAAAAGTATCTCTCTCTCTCTCTATCCATCTTTCCATCCCTTTGCGTTTTTCACTTGCTCTCTCTCTCTCTCTCTCTCTCTCTCTCTCTCCCTCCCTCTCTCTTCTGTCTCTATCTCTATCTCTTTCTCTCTTTCTCCCCCACTCTCTCTCTCCTTCCCACTCCTTCCCTCCCCCGTTCTCTCTCTCCTTCCCTCCCTCTCTCTCCTCTCTCACTCTCTCCTTCGCTCTCTCCCTCTCTCTCTCTCTCCCGCTCTCTCTCCCCCTCCCCCTCTCTCGCCCTCTCTCCCCCCCTCCCCTTCCCTCCCTCTTTCTCTCTCTCCCCCCCCCCTCCCTTCTCTTTCTACTTCCCCCCCCGTTCGCTCCCTCCCTCCCTCCCTCTCTTTCCTCTCTCTCTTCTCTCCGTTCTCTTTCTCCCTCTCCCTCTCTCTGTGTCTCTCTCTCCCCCCATCTCCCTCTCTCTCCTTCCCTCCCTCCCTCGTTTTCTCTCTCCCTCTCTCCCCCGTTCTATCGTTCCCTCCCTCCATTCCTTTCTCTCTCCCTCCTCTGTTCCTCTCTCTCTTTCTCTGCCTCTCTCTCAATCTCTCTCTTTCCCTCCATCCCCGTTCTCTATCTACCTCCCTCCTCTCTATCCTCTCTCTCTTCTCACCCCTCTCTCCTTCTCTCTCCTCTCATTTCTCTTCCTCTCTTTCTCTCTCCCTGGTGGCAACGACATCAACGCAGCGACACCAGACGTCCACCACCGTCATCTGAAGTCATCATGACCGCTGAAGACATGTCGCCATAAATCACCGGATCAAGTCAACAAGCCAGTGTCAGGCACGCGTCTCCACCCACGCACCTTTGTGCATCCTGAAAGGTCGCCAAAGGCAGATCCAGAATTGCCCCTTGACGTGACACGAAACCACGCCGCTCGTCATGTTGCTCATCTTTATTTTTATTTCTTTTACCTATATTTTCTCTTTCTTCGAAGGCCTATAAGTATAGGCCATTGTTTCAATAAATAGTTAGGCAGTCATTATTCAAGAATTGAGTTTGTTTTAACTCTTCTTGGAGGATTGCCTAGCCTCCCCTATCCTGTCTCCTCCCAACCACCGCTGCCGCTGCCATCGTTGTTTTCGCTGCCCCCCCTCTTGCTCTCCCCTCTCTTCTCCCTCCCTCCCCCCTCTCTCCCTCTCTCTCTCGCTCCCCCCCCCCCCTCTCTCTCTCTCTCTCTCTCTCTCTCTCTCTCTCCCCATCCCCCCTCTTCTTCTTGGTCCGTCTGCCCTAAGGTTCAGCCATGTTTCTCCAACCGCCCGCCCAAGGGCATCTAGTAGCCGCCGGCCACCCACAACCGCCAGCGCCAGCGTAGGCGGCCCTCTCAAGGCCGCCCGCACTCGTGCCCCAGTGCCGGCTGCCCCGATAGAGGCGCCAGCGCCGGCGCCAGCGCAGGCCGCCACACGCCGCCCGCGCCACGCCTAGTACCGCCACCGCACAGGGTACCAGCGCTGCGCTCGCGCAGGCCGCCTGCTCGCCACCACGCCCGCGTTCTAGCGCCGACCACCCGGAATCGCCCGTGCCCTAGCGCCGACCACCCGCAATCGCCAGCGCCAGCGCCAGCGTAGGGCAGCGCTCAGCGGTGCTAGCGCACGCTAGGGCCTGCTAGCGCCCGCACACGCAAGCGCCCGCGCACGCCGCACACCTGGCCACCCGCGCATGCAGCTCGCCCGGCTGCCTGCGCCTCCGGACGCGCTCGAAGCAACTTGCCGCGATTCCGGACTCCCTCGAAGCTTCTTATCGCGGCGCATACAGCTGGATCCATGACACCCTGTCGAAGCGCACATCAATCATCCCGCCAACGACGCCCCATGCCCAAGCACTCGGGCCACTGAGCAACTAGGCTTAATCCGACCGTCTCATAGCTAGGGCCGCTCAACACCCGGAACGTCTAGATATTTCGTCCAGTGGGCTTTACAATGCCCGGATCACCCAGTCATGTCACGACCCGAATTTCCCGCAGCTTCATCAGGGACCCCGATTCCAAGGTACGCCTGAGCTCTTTGGTGTAAAGTGTTCTCCGTCCAATATTCCTCTAGAATTCGTCCATTGCCATCAGATTTGATTTTGAATATCTCTTTCTTTCCTCAAAATTCCCCCTTTCGTGAGATTTCTTGCAGACATGAATTCGAGTATTAGATTTGGTGCTTCGGCATCGTCACGGTGGTTGAAGACAGTACTCCTGCCCTCGACGAGGAACGGGCTCCACCACCAGTATTTCATCGGTTTTAAGTTTTGAATTCGATCGTGTGGATTCTGTGGTCTGTTTTATCCAATCCATACAAACCTGTCCTGTATCCTCCTCGCCGATATCCAACCTATCCCCACAGTCGTCTTTCCCTAGTTGTCGTGCATCACTCCCTCTCCTTCTCTCTCTCCGCCTCCCTCTCTCTCCTTCCTCATTCTCTCTCTTCCTCCTCCCGTTCTTTCTCTTCCTCCCTCCTTTGTTCTATATATACCTTCCTCCCCGTTCTTGTAAAACTTCCTTGAACTCTCAGGAGGCATCTCAAGAACAAGAACAGAGATAGAAGAGAGAGAAACAAGAAAGAGAAAGAGAGATGAAATTGTGATAGGTCATTGAAAACCCACAAAGTATTTAGATAACATTGGTTGTTATTTATATTACCATATAGTAGTTATAAGTATTTGTTTGTTACAAACGTTTAAATCATGGCCATTATAATTGTTATAACGGCTATAATAATTTAAACCTTAACCGTCAGTTAGTTCTCCTATCTAGATGAAATCCTAGCAATCTACATGTAATCCTATTCTAGAATGAATCCTACACGTCTATATTTGAACTTACATTTAATCTTATCCATCTATTTCTCTTAACGAGTATAGGGTACGTGTTTGAATTTTACTAGTCTAATCTTATTAAAAGTCTTATTGGAGGATCTGCTCTTGACACGGAGCCCTTTGCTGATATGGCTTGCCGAGTTGTCACTCCTGTCTTCGTCTTCCTCTTCTTTATCCTTAACACTCCCCCTCAAATGAAACGGCAGACGAGCGACGTTGAGCTTGTCTCTAAGTAATGAAAAACGTGCCTGAGGGAGAGCTTTCGTAAGGGCATCAGCTACTTGTCCATTGCTTGGGATGAATCTGATTTGTAGAGACTTCTCAGCAACTTGTTCACGAACTAAGTGGAAATCAATTTCCACATGCTTTGTCCTGGCATGAAAAACAGGATTGGCAGCCAGATAAGTAGCTCCTATGTTGTCATACCAGAGTATAGGGGCTGTTGTTGTATTGATGTGAATCTCATTTAAGAGTGGTTGAATGCACAACACTTCTGCTACTGCATTTGCCAACGCTTTATACTCAGCTTCTGTGCTTGATCTCTCTACGATTGGCTGCTTTTTAGAGCTCCGTGAAATCAGATTTTATCCTAAATAGACTTGGAATGCACCAGTTAAGCATCTATGTCATTGATCTCCAGCCCAATCTGCGTCACTGAAAACATTAACATTTAAATCCAAATTCTTGTGAAATAGTAAACCATGAAAAATTGTTCCTTCCAGATATCTTACGAAATGTTTTAAAAATTTCCAGTCCTCATTTATTGATTGATTCATTTTCTGGTTGGCCTTATAGCGAAAGAAATAGGGGGCCTAGTAAGAGTTAGATATTGTAAGGATCCTACAAAGTTTCTATATAACTTTTGATTAGTAGTACTTTCTTTAGTTGAGTTGAGTTTTGATAGGATATAACGTGTTTTAGTCTCTTTACAATGTTCTATAATACATTTTTGTAAAAATATGTAAAATGTACTTTGATTGAGAAAGCAAATATCCATTTTCAAGTTTAATGAATTATATTCCATGAAAATAATGAGCAGGTCCAAGATCTTTGATTTCAAAGACTAATTGTAATTGCGATATTAAATGCACAATATCTGATGAGTGAGGTGAAATTACAAGAACATTATCAACATAAATAAGAAAAAAATAGTATGACTTGTAAAACGTTTGAAGAAAAGATATGTATCAGTTTTATGTCAACGGAACCATTATTATTATGAAATATAAGTAATTTAGTAAACCACGCACTAGGTGATTTTTAAGGCCATAGATAGATTTATTAGGGAAATCAGGATTTTTAAAACATGGAGGTTGTTCCATATATATTGTTTCTTTGAAATCACCGTGTAAAAATGCATTAGAAAAATCTAATTGATGAATTTTCCAACCATGACTTACAGCAATTGATAGTAATAAACTAATAGTTGTGTGTTTAACCACAAAACTGAAGGTTTCTATGTAATCGAAACCTTCTTGCTGGTTAAACGCCTTAGCTACTAATCTGGCTTTGTATTTTTCTATATCTCCATTCGAATTATATTTAATTCTGTAAACCCACTTATAGCCTATAATTTGGAAATTTGAATATCTAGGAACAAGATCCCAAGTATTATTTTTCATTAACGCATGTATTTCATTAGTCATAGCATCCATCCATTTACTATTTTTAGAAATTGTGTTAAAATTTGCTGGTTCATTGTATTCAATAGAGACAGATAAAGACTCTGGAGGTTGATGCTTAATTGAGGAAAATACTAATCGTTTCTTGCTTTGAGTTTCATTTGAATCAAAATTATTTTGATTATTCTCCTGTTTATAAATATCTAAAAGGATTTTAGTCTTTAAGGTATCTCCTTGTTCAGGAGTATAATCTAATGTACTTGATATAGATTTTTCCAAATCTGAAGGAAAATTTGGATCACAAGTCAATATCTTAATAGAATCATTAACATATGTTCTTCGTTTAGAACAAGGAGATTGATTAATAGAATCATTAATATCTTAATAGAATCATTAACACAATCATTACCATTGTTCTCAGTTTGTTTTAATAATTTATTCGACTGATCATGTAAACAAGAAGAATTTTGATTATTATCATTTACAGAACAGTTGATCGAATCTGGATTAACATGTAAATGAGCATTTGCATCATGATTCGTGTTAAATTTATCATTTGGATTTGGTTCATGAAACGATACAAGTACCCCTTTATTGTCAGGTATATCATGATACGTATCAAAAGGAAAAATTTCTTCAAAGAAGATAACATGCCTAGAGATAAAAAATGTACCTGTGTGGAGTGACAAGCATTTGTATCTTAGATGAAGAGAGATATAGCCCAAGAAAACACATTGTTCTGACTTGGAATCTAATTTAATCTGCGCATATGGCTTAAGAAAATGATAACAAAGTCATCCAAAAGTTTTCAGTACAGAGTAATCAGGTTTATTTTAAAAAAAAATTTCATATGGAGATTTATAGTTTAGCACTGACGTAACTAAACGATTAATAAGAAATACTACAGTCAGTACTGCTTCGTCCCAAAATCTTTTTGGTATTTTAGCATGAGTAAGTAGACTAAGTGCAATTTCAACTATATTCTTATGCTGTTTTCAGATGCGACGTTTTCTTCAGGGGTATGAGGACACGATACCCTATGAACAATGCCAGGTGTTTTTAAATCTTGGTGAAGATCTTGATATTCTCCATCCCAATCAGACTATAAGTTTTTAATTTTAGTTGAAAACTGCTTTTCAACTTGACTCTGAAATTGTATAAACGTATTGAGCAAATCACTTTATTTTTTAAGTGGAAAAAGCCAGGAATGCTTACTAAAATCATCTCAAAACCAACGTAGTATGAATAACCTGAGTGACAGATGATGTCCCTGTCGATCGAAATATAAGTGGCCGAAAAGCCAATCACACATTCCACATCTCGTTCCATGTTCATTAATAAAACATTATTTTACTTAGTGAATTATGATGTGATTGCAATACGTAGATCGCTAGTCTTTAAGCATGTGGTCTAAACATTCCTATTCAAATGATACACGAGAAGGATGTCAAAGTATCCGGATAGAATTGTACTGTCTATCCTCACTCGTATGATAAGTATGGCCGATCCCATAGCCATTAGTCTGGAGACACAGGATAGATAGTGGGTGCACTTTAGTGGAAAGAGTTCATTGAATTGATCAGTACGAATCCCTGAATGGTATTCTAACAAGCAGTCAATCAGGTTGATTCACGTCACGGTTGTGTAAGTGGTCCTTAGACCCGAGACACCAAAGACGTCTTGTGGATGGTCGGTTGTACTTTGACTATGGCCAACAAGTCCCTAATCATGGGATTCTAAACGGTCTTAGTTCGGGTACATCAAAAAGTTCACGAAGACAATTCAGTAGTCAAGATGAGATCGTCCACCCGCGGTCTCTCTCCCTTACTTCCTCTCTCTCTTCTCTCTCTCCCCTTTATCTAAGAGGACGGGAGAAGCAGTGAAGACAAGAAGGGGAATTAAGAAGGATGAGATTGAAGAAATAACTCCATGTAAACGGTATATCCGCTGATGAATTAGTACAGTTTTGAATCTGGGTGATGATCCTTTGTAAGTTATTATTTAATCTTTTGAGTGATTATAGAAGTCGGCGTTCTTGATGTTTCTTCTCCTCCGTAATTGTCTCTTGCTTCTCCTCCTCGTGCTCATCATCATGATCTCTCTTCCTCCATCCCTCTCTCTCTCTTTTCTTCTATCTTGCGCGCTTTCGCTCCCTCTATTTCTCTCTCCACACCCATATTTTTCTCTCTTGTTCCTTCTTTCTCTGTCTTCCTCAGTCTCTCTACTTCTTTCTCTCTCTATATCCATCTCTCTCTCTTTCCTACATCTCTCTCTACCTCTTTCTCTCTCTTTCCCTCTCGAGCTCTTTCTCTCTCTTTCCGTCCATCTTGCGTTCTCTTTCTCTCTCTACCTCTATGTCTTTCTCTTTCCCTCCCTCTTGCATTCACTCTCTCTCTCTCTCCATCTCTTTGTCTTTCTCTCTATTTTCCTCCATCGCTGTCTCTCTCTCTCTTATCTCTGTTAAAACACAGGATTTTGTGTAGAGCGTGGATGTCGCCGTTGAAACCGCGATAGTATCACTGAAATAACAATTAAAGACATTATTGATAGAATCATGGAATGAAGGCGAGACTGGAAGAATAATAAATAAACAAAATGAAAGAAATATCATTTTCCCTATATTATAATGTTTTCAGCATCTTTTCTGGGCCATTCCAAAATTTGCTACATGGCGTCCGCGCTTCCACGTCGCTCGTGATCATAGATTCATAGCTTACTTTTCCTCTTAGAAAAAGTCAATTTTTTAAAACATTAAAGATTTTAGTTCACTTTTTATCACGGAAACTGAGGAGCAAGTGCCCATGATCAGTGCAAAAACGAAGTATCCCTGTCCGTTTATCCCTCTCCATTTATCCCCTAGAAGTATCTCTCCCTCTATCCATATTTTTATCCCTCTCCATTTTTCTTTTGTTCTCTCTCTCTCTCTCTCGCTCCCTCTCTCTCCCTCTCTCTCTTTCTTTCTCTCCCTCCTCTGTCCTCTCTCCTCACTCTGTCTCGCTCTCCCTCTGTCCCTCTCTCCTTCTCTCCCTCTCTCCCTCTCTCTCTCCCTCCCTCTCTCTCTCCCTCCCACTCCTCTCTCCCTCTCTCTTTCCCTCCCTCTCTCTGTCCCTCTTCTCCTCTTCCTCTCCGTCTCTCTCTCCCTCTCTCTCCGTCTTTCTCTCCCTCCCCCCTCTCTATCTCTATCTCCCTTCCTCTCCCTCTCTCTCTTTCCTTCCCTCCCTCGTTCTCTCTCCCACTCTTTCCTCTCCTCTCTCTCTCTCCCCCCCCCCCTCCCTTGTTCTCTCTCTCCCCCCCTCCCTTGTTCTTTCTCCCCCACCCACTCCTGTTCTCTCTCTCCCTTCCTTCCCCGTTCTCTCTCTCCCTCCCTCCCCCGTTCTCTCTTTCCTTCCCTCTCTCTCCCCCCTCTCCTCTCTTTCCTCTCTTTCCTTCTCTGTCCCCCCGTCCCCCTCTCTCTCTCTCCCTCTTTTCCCCTGTCTCTCTCTCTCTCCCCCTTTCTCTCTCTCTCCCCCTCCCTCCCTCCCCCGTTCTCTCTCTCTCCCTCCTCCCTCTCTTTCCTCTCTATCTCTTCTCTCCCATCTCTCCTCTCTCTTCTCTCCCCTCTCTCCTCTCTCTCCCTCTCCTTCTCTCCCCCCTCCCTCGTTCTCTCTCGCCCTCCCTCTCCCGTTCTCTCTCGACCTCTCTCCCTCGTTCTCTTTCCCTCCCTCCCTCTCTCTTCTCTCCCCTCTCTCTCCCTCTCCCTCATTCTCTCCTTCTTTCTCTCCCTCTCATTTTCTCTTTCTCTCACTCTACGTCTCTCTCTCCTTATCTCCGCCTCTCTCTCTCCCTCCCTCCCTCTCTCCCCCTCTCTCTGATGCACGACATATGCGGATTCATGCATGACAATATATATAGGTGTCTATGAGGATATACTTTGAGGGTGATCCGAACGGTTTTAACCCTGTACAGCGGAACATAACTCCGTGGAGTGAGAATTGACCAACTAAGGGAATGACTATTAATTTAATGAGATTAGATGGTCCAAGACTACCCAATCAAACTTTATAACCAAAACCACAACATCACACAAACATTGAGAGAAAATCAATAATTATCACTAACCAATAACTACCTCATAATTAAGATGTAACAATGTACCTCAGATATGGAAGCCAACAAGAAGGTTGAGTTAATGTAGAATGACCTTGACTCACATTTATCTACAGATCTACCAAGGGTACGAAAGGAAAAGGACAGGCAATGGAGATGGATATGAAGGAACATCAATAGAGCTGAGGTGGAGAAGTGTATAGGATAGAGTGTAATGAAAGAAAATGATAAGAATTCATGGGTTTGGTTAGGATGTGGATAGCTGTGATCAGGACAAAATAATGGGAGAAGAGGGTCATGTGGAGCATGGTGTTAACTGTAGTTATTTATTTCTATATTTTCTCTTATGTATTGTATGGCCCATTATGATAGGCTCAGTATGTTGTAACCCATATTAGTACCCCATATAAGGGTACGTGGATCTTTTGGGACTGGTAAAATTTTCAGTGGACTTTCTCTCCTATTGCCTAGGGCTTAAATGCCCTAGGTTGGCTGCAAGTTCTTCATGATGTCGGAGCTTTGATACTGAACTGGTTGGAGCTGGGGCATCAATGAAGTGGTCTTCTCTGTGTTTGTGACTGCTCGATCTGAGCTGGTAGGAGCTCACCGTGTTCAAGCTGGTTGGAGCTGCTCCATTTGAGTGATATTTTGGTCCGTGAAACTATCCTGGTTGAAGCTATCTTGCTCTTGGTGGTTGAGCTACTCGATTTGAGTTGTAGTTGTCTGGTCTTTCTCTTAACTACTTGGAGTTTTTTGTAACGCCCTGTTAGTGTTTGTCCGATTGTCTCCGAGTAGCAGGTAGTATTTTGGTTCTTGGTTGTTGTAGCTTTTCTAGACGTTGAAGTTATCTTGGTTGAAGTTACAAAATTTTGATATGATATGATTATTCCAATGAGGATATTTGAAAAAGTTGCAAACGATCACAATGTTCCCAAGAATACTATAGATCGTGAGAAGTACTTATTTGATAAAGAAATGCCAAGAAACCAGATCTAGACGGCTTCAGCCTCTCATTAGGCTCCTTCCCGTTCAGATCAAGGCAGCTTCAGCCCCCTCAATGAAGCTCCTCCTCAGATCAAGATCTGGACGTCCCTCGCCGTGATGAAGGTCATGCCTAGATCGAGCTTGACTCTGACTTCTTCGTACTCTCCAGAAGGTTAGGCTGAATCCTACTCCTCTTGCCTCTTTTGACGAAACCGTCAGACTTGATCTCCAAGAAATGATAATACCTGTACCTGGTCTCCTCAACCTCATTTACAGGTGCACGTTCCTTCCGTTCTATCTAAGTTGACAGTGCCTGGTCAATGGTGGCCATTGACCTCTCTCTTCTTGTTCTTTCTGATATATTTCCTTGAATAGTATTTATCAATACTTCCCCCTGAGGATCCAGCTTGTCCAAACGCTGGAAGTTTGGAAAGGTTTTGCAGAAATGATGGACCTTCTCACACGATGCTTCAGTGTCTAGAAGATAAGCCCATTTGACAAGCACTTCTGCTCCATATGGTGTGCAGCGATATTTGAGAATGCGCCCAGGATACACCTGCCATTCATAGTCATTATTTAGAAAAGAGGGTAAAGACTAAATATTAGATTGGTGAGGGTCCGTTGCTTCCTTTAGTAGGGATGCATGAAAAATGGGATGCATGGAAAGCGGGATGTAGAGTAGATTGTGGAGGTAGGTCTAGGTGATATGCCACTAGTCCTATTTTTTTGAGAATCTTTTAAGGACCAGATAATTTGGGACTGAGTTTTTCACAAGATTTTCTTGCTAATGACTTCATCCTGTACGGTCTTTCTTTTAGATAGACCATGTCCCCCTCTTCGTCTCTTCTATGCTTGACTGCTTGGCTTTTCATTCTTGATTGGGCCCTTGCAAGATGTTGTTTTAAAGTGGTAAGAATTTCATTCCTATCTGTTAAGGCCTGATCAACACAGTCAAAAGGTGATGGTGTTGACCCATAATGAGATAACGAAGGAGGATCTCGACCATAGACTGCCTGAAAGGTGTCGTCTTGATCGGCGCATGATAAGAATTGTCGTAATTATACTCAGCCTAATGTAGCCAATTTTTCTATCTTTTAGGATTTTCAGAAGCAAAGCATCTTAAGTAACATTCCAGACATCTGTTTGTGACCCCTGATTGCTCGTCGGTTTCCTGATGATACGATGAGCTGAACTTCAAACAAGTGCCTCGTAGTCGATGTAGCTCTTTGCAAAAATGACTCGTAAATAAACTTCATCTGTCAAAAACAATTGAGTTTGGAACTCTATGCAACTTGATGATTTCTTTGGTAAATATATCTGCCATGGTGTTGGCTCAAAAAGGATGTTTAACTGCAATGTAATCACTATACTTGCTTAAACAATCGACCAGCACCAAATGATGGCGCAACGCAGCCCTAGCCCGAAGGAACGTCTTTGGAGATGCCGCCATCGTCATCGACATCACCGACGGTTCACATTCAACCTGCCTGGCAAGCAAAAATGGCCGCACGCCCGAATTCAAATATCTTGGGTAAAGGGCATATTGTCCATTTTTGTTTCATCATTTTTGTCCGTACCTTTAAGTCGTGTTTTTATCCGTGCCGTCTTGCGTTTCCCACCATCAGTTCTTGTCAGCAATGAGGAGAGAAGTGTCGAGCTTAGCCATCATTTTCTCGCCCTTCTTTCCCTCGACTTTATTTCTTTTCTCTCTTTTTCTGTATTGTCGTAGTGTGGGGGGGAAGGTCCCTTCTATAAGGACCTTTCCCCCCAATGGGCCTTAACCTTCTTTTATTTTCTTTTGTTTTGACAACTTGGGGCCCATTCATGTCCTTCGCTATAAAAGGATAGGATGGGTGCCCTAGTTGAGACGGACTTGTTTTTGTTAATAAATTTGTGTTGAAGAGAGCAGGTCCCATCCTTGCACAAGAAGGAGAAGGTGCGGAGGAGAGGAATAGAGAAAGAGAAAATACATTGCTAAGGACGAGAAGGAAGAGCATCGAATGACCTCCCAACACGTCATCGCTAGTGCGACCGCTCGTCACCCCCAGGAAGCTCGGCGTCGCCGGTAGTGACCCGCCAGTTTCTGGTGTGTCTCGAGCTCCCCCGCCGCATGGATCCCTAGCTGTCCTGAGGCCCGAGGGCGGCGCGCTCGCACGCGACCTCTTCGACGCTGTGCCAGCTCGCTGGTGCACTGTGACCCTTCGTCTTCCGACAGTCTGTTGTTGACTGGGTCGCGTCAATCAGGTTGACTGACGATTGTGCAGACTGCGATTGTGAAGCCCAGCCCCTAACAAATCAACAACCTCTATCAGCGATCGTCATGCCCGGTGCACACCTAGCCCGGCCGTGGTCAACCCTTGGCGTAGGGCGAGACCACCGCGCTAGCTCGAGAGAGGTTCAGGTCCTGATCCTGGCCATTCCGGTCATGCGAGCACAACCCGTGGGCAACTGCTCGCCTGACCTACTGTCATTTCCCAACCAGGGCCTTGCTTTTGCTTTTGGCGTGTCTGCCCCGTCCGAACGCTCTCACCTGGAGTACGACCTTGGCAACCTTGCGCCGCCCATCTGCCGCCTCCCCCTCCTATCGAGTCCTTATCTGCTCTCGCCCCCTCGGCTGTCTCAATTAGCCGGTCCCTTCTCTGTCGCCTCTCACACCGACACCACTCGTGGTTGGTATGGACATGTGAAGTAGAAAGATATCAGCTCGAAGACTCCGACGAGGTACGTCTTCCTCTGCTCGCCCGTCTCTTATTTTCTACACTACCTTTTCGAATTGCCTTCATCGCAGTTAGGTTAGAACTTGGTGAGAGAAACAGGTTGAGTGTGAACTACGTCCCGCTTGAACGTCTTTCTTTGGTATGAGTCGAGTCCGCCCTTTACGTGTGGACATGACCTGGCGGAGTTACTCCGTTCGGTGACTTACTCATCCTCGTCTCTTGGTCAAGACTCGAGAGGTCTGCCATCCCACAGCGGGCGACTTCGTCAATCCCAAGAATCAGTGCATCTAGCTAGTCGGCACTTGCACGTACCAAATTCGTCGGATCTTGCATTGCATCATAGTATATTTTCCTATTTAGTGCTTCCACTCGGACGACGTCACCGTCGTAGTCTGATACCATTATCACTTATCAGCACCGAACCATCATATTTGGTATCGACCAAACGACGTCCCTAACGACGTCCGACATCACCATAATGGAATCATACCCCTCTAATTTTGGTTAACCTACAATAAAATCCATGGCAATGTCTTCCAAAATTTGACTTGGGATAGGTAATCACTGACGCAATCACGCAGGAGAGAAGGTTGATGATTTCTGCTGTTGACATACAGGACATTGATTTTCGACCTTGTCGCTAACCGCATGGGAAATCTCGCGTTGACGAGACCATAACCTGGAGTATCACCGCTCATGGCTGAGGAGCACGACACGGACGAGGAGGATCGCGCCGACAACACCGACCGCGGGAGGATCCGTCCGATGAGCCAGGGGCATATCTCCGCACCATGCCACCATGGTTGAGCGCGTGGAACACATGCTCGCATGCCCACGACCTCTAATACCCAATGCCGTACCGGCACCCGTGGCTCGAGAGCGAGCCTGCGACCCACTCTGAGTCCCGCAACACAGAGATCATCCGAGGAGCCCCTACAACGACAACGAGTACGTGGAGCACGACTAAAGGCCAGCTGAGATGCAGCGAGAATGGCGCCCCACCCGAGACCCGACACGCGGCCCATAGGATGTCCATGCTTGGGATAGGAGACACCCACGGGATGAATATGCCCGTGGATACAAGGCCGTTTGACTGGCCCGCCCAGGTGAGATTGTCTGACGACTCGATCATGAGTAGGATGCCTACTTATCAGCCCGCCGTGACGACACTGTCTGGCCCTGCGGTCATACGTATGACACCGACTAACCAGCCCACCGTGACGAGTACGTCTGGCCCCATCACTGCCGGTATGAGGATCCCGACAAGGCTCCTCGGTACCTGCCACGCGCGATGCCCGACTTCCACACGCTGTGCAAGGGTCATCCTCGTCACTAGGATGACCCCGACCACGAGCTGACCCTGCCTCGCCAATGCGCCGGCCCACATCATGAGGATCACCTGATGCCCGAACATCACCCGGACGATGAAGAACACCAATGGGAGGAGCATCGCGCTTGGATCTAGAGAAGTGTGCATGCCGACGTCACCATCTTTGAGGGGTCGAGAAAACCCAAGGATTTCATTGACTGGGAGTCAAGTATGAACTTCTACTTCTGGTGGTACTACATGGATGACGACTTGTGCGTCTAATGTGCGGAAACAAGACTTGGCAGGCAAGCCAAGATCTTTTGGGAGAACGAGCGTGTTGCCGCCGAGCGACGAGGATGGCCTATCACATCATGGGCCGATATGGCGTAGAAGCTGAGGAGCAAGTACGTTCCTCGAAAGTACCAGATGTCTCTATTCCTCACATGGCTCGACCTTAGGCAAGGTCGACTCACTATGACAGAGTACATAGAGGCATTCGAGGAGTGTCCGATGCGTTGTCGATCTGTGGAGGACCCACGAGTCATCATTGGACTGTTTGCCCATGGACTAAGGCCGACCCTGCGCAACAAGTTCTTAAATGCAACCCGATAGAGATCAACAAGGCATACCATCTGGTAGAACACATGGAGTATTTGTGCAAAGAGACCGCCGCACCCAGCGCCCACACTGCGCCTCGGACCCCACCAGCTCGACCCGCACCCGCTCGGGTCACACCGCCCACAATAGTACTGGCTATCCAGACCACTAGGGGGCAAGGAACCGCCCGTGCTACTGATGACTCTCAATACGTCATCAAATGTTTAGAGTTTTTTGAGCATAAAAGCATCAATCATATCCACCTAATCCATATTGGTTGTCATTCATATGCATTATTTTACAAATTCACTAACCCCACTTGATTCTTTGAATCAAGTGGATTAGGTCTTACATTTTCGATTAGTGAGTTCAAATACAGATTAAGGCAGCCAAAGAAAGAGGAACTTGATCAAGAAGAGCTGGCGAAAAATCAAGAAGAAAGAAGCCCTAATTTTTCCACTAAGCATGTGATAACATGCAATTTTATCATGCAAAATCAGGGATTTTATAAGAAATTTATATCTAAAAGATCCATATTGCATGTTATCATATTAAAAAGATAAGCAATTTCTAAAAAAAATTGATTTTATATAATTTCATGAACTTTTAATTAATTATGCACAATTTTCTGGATTTTATTTTTAGGAAAAATGATTTTTAAAGTAGAAATATATTTTCTAATGAATTTATTTCAATTGGAAATGTTTTCTAATAACTTTTCTGATTTTTCCTGATTTTTTCAGATTTTTTTTGGAGTGATTTAGAGCCAAAAAAATATTTAATTCATTGAAAAAATCACTCTCGGATTTTTTTAATTGATCACAGGCGTATTTATCCAATTTTCGGACTTTTAAGGGCATTTTTCAGGTTTAAAAAGCCGCAAAGGGTTTTTTTATAAATTTCCAGTAATTTCTATTTTCTTTGAATTTTTTTGGGCGACGTGGCGCAACGCAGCGCCACGCCGTTACTGTTACAAAGCGGAGTAAATAGTTTTTTTTTGAATTAAAAAAAATCATTTTCTCCCTCTGTGCGTAGCGCGGTGCGCGCCACGCACAGAGGGGTACGTGGCGCAATTGGAGGCATTGAGCGCTTTGTACTCATATATTACGTGCAAATTAAACTCACCATGCGCTGTATGCATTCTGTTACACAGGGGGGTACGTGGCGAATTTTGGCGCTTTAGCGCTTGAGAAAAGAAAAAACGTGCAGCCAATCAGAGCGCGCCACGTGGATTCTCTAACCGTTCGACCAGAGGAGAGAGAAAATCAAGCCTAAAAACTTCAAAACATCATAACTTTTCATCCTGATTTCCAAATGACCTGAAATTTTCAGGGTTTGTTTGTAATATTCGTAACCACCTTTCTGAGCCAAGAACACTATAAATTGGGCTCAGGAAGGTGGCGAAATTTGAACTTTGTTTTGAGCTCCAATACAATTGGCCAGGAGGACACAGCTTGATTCAGCAGTTCAAATTCGGATTGGAGCCTCTCCAGAGTCTTGTAAGTCTTCACACCTCTCAGATCTGTGATTTTTAGACGTTCTAACACGCCAAGGCATAGGCGAAAGATATCTGCCCTAGAATCATTGATTTTGAGGGAGAAGCATAGGATCTCTGTTTAGGAGCCAAAAATTCTATCCTAAAAGTTAGATTTCATCATATGTCAACAATTCCTATCATTTAGATCTGTCAATTTTGACAGATCTGACTGTTAGGGCAAAAAATCCCCAAATTTCATGCACTTTCTCTCTCTAGGTTAAACTTCACTTTCTCTCTAGAATTCAAAAAAAATTCAAGTTACAGTTCTTCAATTCTCATCAATTCAAACTTCCACACAAAAATTCATCCAAAAATTCCATCATTTTAATACCTAAATCATAAAAACTCCATAAACTTCCTTAACTTTCTCTCTCTTCTAGTGTTTTAAACTAAAACCTTCTCAATTTCACTAAGTCAATCAGAATTTCTTGCAAAACTGCCTCTCTAGGGTTCGACTCCTTACTCAGCATTATACTAAAATCTTCATTGAGGAAGGAATTACAAATTTTATTGCATAAGCCTAAGAAAACAACGACAAATTAGGGATTAAAACACCGCAAATTTTAGGCTTATCAAATGGCGCCGCTGCCGGGGAGGCACAGTGATTACAAGATTTCTGAGACAATTCTGATACAGAGGAACTCTGTTTCTGAACTGTCTGAAATAGTCAATTGAGTTTAAAATTTTTTTCAAGATTCATTCATTTTCTTGATATTAATTGTCAATTCTAAAGATTTGTGCTATTCTTTTAAATTCTTTTGAGTTCACTGGAAGGTTAACAGTTTCTTTTGAGTTTCTGTTACATGAACGGTAGAAGATCTCTTCTACCTCAGTTAGTGGAGGACATTGAACAGCAAAGCAGCAGAGGGAAGATTTAAGGTGACATTCAAGACGAAATGGAAGACGAAAGAAGAAGAGTATTGGAAGACGAAAAAGAAGAAAATGTGGATCAAGGAGGAAGAACTTTAAGGGAGATGGCTGCTCCCAAAGAGTACAGAGCCTTCACTAGAATTTCAGCTTCACTGCCTGGAAATGCTAATTTCAAAGTGGATCCTGCAATGATCAATCAATTGCCCACTTTTCATGGTTTTATCACGGAAGAGCCTTATAATTTTTTGGATCGTTTTTCTAATTTTTGTGGAGCTTACCATTTTGCAGGTGTACCGCATGACTTTATCAAGCTCCAACTCTTCCAATTTGCATTAAAGGAAAGAGCTCATGAGTGGTTCATGGGGACTGGTAAAGAATTTAAATCATGGAATGAATTACAATCATGCTTTCTTAATAAATATTTTTCATATGGTAAAACTAATGCATTAAAGAAAGCTATAAGAGATTTCTGTCAAGGAAATGACACTTTAGGTGAAGCTTGGGAACGCTTTATATCATTAATCAGAAAGTGTCCTCATCATGGAATCCCTGATTATGAGTTAGCACAAATCTTCTATGGGGGATTAGACTATCAAGATAAACAATTGATAGATATAGCTAGTGGAGGTAGTTTCATTAACACTAGGGCAGATCAATCCTTTAAGATCTTGGAGGATCTTGTGGAGGATTGGGCATTTAGGCAAAGTTGCACATACAATGCCAGAGATACACCTGGGAAACGAGGTGGAATTCTTGAAGCAAAAGGTATGGACAATGAAAAAAGGATTGAAAAACTTGAAAGAGAAATGAAAGAATCATTAGTGGATATTGCTGAAAATTTTAAGTGTATTTTAAGTGATGCTTTGGCTCCTTTTAAGCAAGTTCAATCAGTTAATAGTGTTGGGTTGCCTCATCAGGGTGGGTCAAGTTCTAATTTGGATTATACTAACCCTTCACAATTAGAAGATTTGAATGTTGTAGGAGGACAGCAAGCAGGGCCATCTCAATGGCAACAAAATCATCATTTGGGCAGCAACAATGGAGCAATGGAAACAGTAATCCATACCAACAGAGGCAACAGTTCAAGCCCAGACTACCTCCTCAAAATCAAGATCATACCATGAACAATTACCAGCCCTATCAATCTCAACAAAATCAAGGTTTTGATCAAAATAACGCCTCTATAATAGAAATGTTGAAAAAAATGCAGGTGGATAATGAAGCAAGGGAAAAGAGATCTGAAGAAGAAAGGCAACTCATGATGAGAAGGATGGAGTTGCTAGAAAGAAATCAAGAAGCTAGATGGAATCCAGCCAACATGAGAACTCAAGGTACTATAGAAGAAACAATTCCTAAGATGGAAAATTCAGGTCAACTTCCTACTCAACCTCTTATTAATCCTAGAAATATCTCTTCTATTATTGATAATGATAGTTCCAATAGCACATTTTCTGATTCCTTTTATGAATATACACATGACCCCTAGAAATAAATGCTAATAGTGAAAAAGTGAATGCAATATCTAAACTTAGGAATGGAAAAATCATAGAAAAAGTGGATGATGATAAATTAGCGGGTGATAATTTAGTGGTTGAAGATGATCAAGAAAACGAGGAGGATGAAGAAATTGGAGGACAGAACACAGGTGAGAGAGAGGAAAAGAAGACATTAGATCCTAACCCCAAGGCCTATGCTCCACCAATACCTTTTCCTAGTGCATTGAAATCTTCTAAGCAAAACCCACTAATGACAATTTGATTGAGTTATTCAAGAATGCTACCATCACTATACCCATAACTGAAGCCATCCAGCATATTCCTGCATATGCAAAATATGTTAAGGAACTATGCACTCCTACTAGGAAAAGACAAGGATACAATTATCCGAAACCATAAGTGCGGTCATTTCATAAATATTCCCATAAAGAAGAAAGATCCAGGAGCTCCTTTGATTAAATGTGAGATAGGAGGACTAGTATTTAGTAAATCATTATTAGATACTGGTGTTAGTGTCAATATAATGCCAAAAGCCTTATATGATAAATTTAAATTTGGAGATTTAGAGCCGATTGCGATTGAGTTACAATTGGCGGATGGATCAATTAGAGAACCATATGGGGTAGTGGAAGATGTGATTGTACAGGTTGCTGGATATAAATTCCCAGTGGATTTTATTGTTGTAGATATTCAAATAGTAGGAAAACTTTGTCATGCTCCTATAATTTTGGGAAGACCTTTTTTAGCCACCGCAAGAGTTAATGCCGATTTTGATACAGGAGTGGTCACCATGAAAGTAGGAAATGAAACTATTGAGATTTCAATTCCAAAACTAATGAAAGGTCCCCGGGATACTAGGAATGACATTTGTTTTGTTGAGTTAGTGGAGGATGAGAAAATAGAGGATAATTTACCTTTCCATGATTTGTGTTCACCTTATGATGATTTTGAGAATGGCGGGTATTATTTTGATGATTTGAATCAAGGTATAGAAGAAGTATTTCTTGTTGATAGTGATTTGCAGTTTTTGCATTCTAATAATTCAAGCATCTCACCATTAGGGTTGCATTCTGAAATTGAATTGAAACCATTACCTTCATGCCTAAAATATTATTTTTTAGAGCAAGGTAATAGTAAACCTGTAATAATATCATCATCCCTTTCAGCTGATGAAGAAAAGAAATTATTCACTTCTTTATCAAGCCATGATCATGCTCTTGGATGGAGGTTAAGTGATATTAAGGGTATCAACCCAAATACTTGTAGACATAGAATTTTCTTGGAAGAAAATTCTAAGTCTATAAGGCAACATAAAGGAAACTTAACCCAATTATGGCTGAAATTGTTAAGACAGAAATCATGAAATGGCTAGATGCTGGATTCATTTATGCTATATCAGACAGCCCATGGGTTAGCCCAATTCATGTGGTGCCAAAGAAAACGGGGTTAACCGTTGTAAAAAATGACAAAGGTGAAGAAGTGCAAACAAGAGTTGCCTCTAGTTGGAGAATATGTATAGATTATAGGAAATTGAATGCTGTCACAAAGAAAGATCATTACCCATTGCCATTTATTGATCAAATTTTAGAAAGATTAGCTGGACATGAATATTATTGTTTTCTTGATGGATATTCGGGTTATAATCAAATCGAAATTGATGAACTTGATCAAGAAAAAACAACTTTTACATGCCCAGTAGGAACTTTTGCATTTAGAAGAATGCCTTTTGGGTTATGCAATGCACCAGCAACTTTTCAAAGATGCATGACAGCCATGTTTTCTGACTTAATTGGCAATGGTTTAGAAGTTTTTATGGATGATTTTTCTGTTTTTGGGTCATCTTTTGACGATTGCTTGAGTAATCTTGAAAGAGTTTTGCAGATTTGTGCCAAGAACAACCTGGTGTTAAATTGGGAGAAGTCCCATTTCATGGTAAAGGAAGGGATAGTGCTGGGCCATCACATCAGCAAAAATGGAATCAAAGTGGACAGGGCAAAAGTGGAAAAACTTCAGAACCTAGCCCTGCCCACAACACTCAAAGAACTTAGGGGATTTCTTGGGCATGCTGGCTTCTATAGGAGATTCATTCCAAACTTCGCAAAAATAGCAAAACCTCTAACTCAACTCACTTCTAAAAATGCTGAATTTACATTTGATGATAATGCTAAAAATGCTTTTTTGCAGATTAAGGAAGCACTAGCTCAAGCACCTATACTCCAAGCACCAAATTGGAACTTCCCTTATGAAATAATGTGCGATGCATCCGACTTTGCTGGGAGCTGTGCTGGGACAGAGAATTGAAAAGAAGCCAGTAGTGATATACTATGCAAGCAAAACACTAAATGAGGCTCAGGTAAATTACACTACAACTGAAAAAGAACTGCTTGCTATAGTATTTGCCCTTGAAAAATTCCGATCTTATATCCTAGGTAGTAAAATAATAGTTTTTTCTGACCATTCTGCTTTAAAATGTTTGCTTAATAAAAAAGAAACAAAACCTAGGTTAATTAGATGGATTCTCCTTTTACAAGAATTTGACATAGAGATTAAAGATAAACCTGGACGTGAGAACTTAGTAGCCGATCATTTATCGAGATTACGCTCTAGTGATGAAATTCCAATCAATGATTCTTTTCCTGATGAGCATATTTTGTCAGTAGAGTTTAAAAAGCTTCCTTGGTATGCTCATATAGTGAATTATTTAGTGACTGGTTTACTACCTGAAGATTGGGATTTTTATGATAGAAAACAATTTTTTAAGGATATACAATACTACTACTATGATGAGCCTGAATTATTCAAACTTGGTGTGGATGATGTGTTTAGAAGGTGTGTGCCAGAAGAAGAACAAATTCATATTTTAGAAGCATGTCATTCATCCTTATGTGGGGGACATTATGCTCATAAGATAACCGCACTTAAGGTTTTAAATAGCGGATTTTTCTGGCCTAATCTTTTCAAAGATGCATTTAAATTTTGTTCAAGTTGTTTGAAGTGCCAAGCTGCAGTGAATATCAAGAGTAAAGACAGAATGCCACTTCAGCCCATCATTGAGGTTGAACTGTTTGATCTTTGGGGAATCGACTTTATGGGGCCATTCCCAAACTCCAATGGGTATGAGTACATCTTAGTGGGAGTTGACTACTTCTCAAGATGGGTGGAAGCCATTCCTACAAGGTCAAATGATCATAAGGTGGTATTAACTTTTATTCAACGTCATATATTTTGCAGATTTGGATTTCCTAAAGCAATTATTAGTGATGGTGGTAGTCATTTCAACAATGTCCATTTAAGAAATCTCTTTAAAAAATATGGCGTTCATAATAGAGTGACTACCCCATATCACCCTCAAGCAAATGGACAAGTTGAAAATACAAATAGGGAGATCAAAAATATCCTTAAAAAAATTGTTAACCCTAGTGGTAAAGACTGGTCTATCAAATTAGATGATGCTTTATGGGCCTATAGGACTGCTTATAAGACACCTCTAGGGATGTCACCTTATAGGTTAGTTTATGGGAAAATGTGTCATCTTCCTGTGGAGATAGAGCATAGAGCCTTTTGGGCTATTAAGAAGCTTAATCTTGCTCAAGATATTGCAGGGAAGAATCGTCTTTTGCAGATTCATGAACTCCAAGAGTTACGGAATGAAGCGTATATGAATTCGAAGATCTACAAAGAGAAGATGAAAAATTTTCATGATAAGATGATTAGCAATAAGCAACTCTTTGTTGGACAGAAGGTATGGCTTTATAATTCTAGGTTAAAACTCTTTCCAGGGAAACTTAAATCAAGGTGGGATGGACCTTATGTTATCGACACTCTGTTTGATAATGGTGCTGTTATGATTTTGGATCCAAAAACAGGTGAAACATCTAAGGTGAATGGACAGAGATTAAAACCATATGTGGAGCTTGAAGTGCCTGAACCACCATCTGTTAGTCTTTTGGAGAATTCCATCACACTTTAAAAAGCAAAATAAATAAATAAAATATATATATATATATATATATAGAAAAATAATTCCATTGCATGTTTTTGGATTAATTTTTTCAGCTTGATCATTTTATACTTAAAATCTCCCCAGTCATCTGATTTGGACAGGAAGATCAATCTCAGCAGAAAAAACATCTAGTACGCCTTGGATTTGTCAGAAATGTCCCCTTCGTCGGTTTGAAATTTCTAACCCCTACCTTATGAAATTTAAATTCTTATTCATGCATGAGGACATTGCATCATCCAAGTAGGGGAGAGAGGGGTTAGAAAACCTTATTAAATGGGTAAGATCACTATTTCTAATTACTTTGGGAATATATTCGCTTTTCTCAATTATTTTTTATCTCAATTGCAAGAATGAAGCAAAATTTTTTTTGAAGGGATTACTCCCTTGTGTTGGCATGTTGCTTGCTTTATTTGTTTTCCTTGCTTTTAAGTGATAAGCAATTGAGAAATATCTTCCACTTACTGTTTGCAACTCCTACCACTCGATTTTTTTTCTCTGCATTTATGACCATGAATGACTAGTAGAGAGGAATAATTCATATTTTTTTTACCTAGTGGTGAGGTAGATGCTTCTTCGATTGTAATCAACCATAACCCAACTTTGATAGAACTTTTTTATTCTTGACATAAGAATATGTGTAGAGAAGTTAGGCTTTTCAAGCGGATCATGAGCATGCTAAGGAGGAATAAATTATGATTTTAGGCAATGTGGGAGTCATTTCTAAGTTGTTGAGATAACTTTTTGAAATGGGTGAGAAATCCTTGAGATTCCTGAAGGTTTGGTAAACCACTAAGATTTCAAGGTTCATAAAAATTCTATTTCAAAAACACTAGCTTGACCAAGTCATTCCTTCCCCCCTAGACAAAAGGACGTAATAAACCCCAAAAGGTGAAAATCTTCAAGGGAACTACGCTGTCAAAGCTACAATTGCAACAAAAAAAAGAGTGGGTTAGTTGCAATGGCACATGTACATTAAAATAAGTGGCTCAGCCGCAAATAAGTGCCCCCGCAACTAGCTAAGTGAGAATTTTGAAAGAATTTTTTCCAAAAAACTGCAATTTTGTAGAAATGAGACAAGCACCTTGCCCAAAATCTTTTATAGCCTAAGGGAAATAAAAGTCCAAAATCTAGGGAGGGGGAATTAATTTTCAAAATCTTCCTTTCTTCTAATTATGGCCTTGAATCATCTTAGTGAATCTAGACATAAGGAGTCTCGGATATTTCCCTGATTTGATTAGTTATCTTTTGATGATAAAGATTTGATCCTTGCATTCCTAGGAAGGTTAATGCCTAACTTTCATGGTTACTTTCTTCTCAATATGTGATTGATACTCGAAACACTTCATGCACATTTATTCCTATTTTCATGGATAAACAAGGAATGTCAAAGAGAGTTAAATGTCATTGCTAAGGGACTAGCAATGTTTGAGTAGGGGGGTATGATAACATGCAATTTTATCATGCAAAATCAGGGATTTTATAAGAAATTTTTATCTAAAAGATCCATATTGCATGTTATCATATTAAAAAGATAAGCAATTTCTAAAAAAATTGATTTTATATAATTTCATGAACTTTTAATTAATTATGCACAATTTTCTGGATTTTATTTTTAGGAAAAATGATTTTTAAAGTAGAAATATATTTTCTAATGAATTTATTTCAATTGGAAATGTTTTCTAATAACTTTTCTGATTTTTCCTGATTTTTTCAGATTTTTTTTGGAGTGATTTAGAGCCAAAAAAATATTTAATTCATTGAAAAATCACTCTGATTTTTAATTGATCACAGGCGTATTTATCCAATTTTCGGACTTTTAAGGGCATTTTTCAGGTTTAAAAAGCCGCAAAGGGTTTTTTTATAAATTTCCAGGCGAATTTCTATTTTTCTTTGAATTTTTTTTGGGCGACGTGGCGCAACGCAGCGCCACGCCGCCGTTACTGTTACAAAGCGGAGTAAATAGTTTTTTTGAATTAAAAATCATTTTCTCCTCTGTGCGTATGCGCGCCACGCACAGAGGGGCACGTGGCGCAATTGGAGGCATTGAGCGCTTTGTACTCATATATTACGTGCAAATTAAACTCACCATGCGCTGTATGCATTCTGTTACACAGGGGGGTACGTGGCGAATTTTGGCGCTTTAGCGCTTGAGAAAAGAAAAAACGTGCAGCCAATCAGAGCGCGCCACGTGGATTCTCTAACCGCTCGACCAGAGGAGAGAGAAAATCAAGCCTAAAAACTTCAAAACATCATAACTTTTCATCCTGATTTCCAAATGACCTGAAATTCTCAGGGTTTGTTTGTAATATTCGGAACCACCTTTCTGAGCCAAGAACACTATAAATTGGGCTCAGGAAGGTGGCGAAATTTGAACTTTGTTTTGAGCTCCAATACAATTGGCCAGGAGGACACAGCTTGATTCAGCAGTTCAAATTCGGATTGGAGCCTCTCCAGAGTCTTGTAAGTCTTCACACCTCTCAGATCTGTGATTTTTAGACGTTCTAACACGCCAAGGCATAGGCGAAAGATATCTGCCCTAGAATCATTGATTTTGAGGGAGAAGCATAGGATCTCTGTTTAGGAGCCAAAAATTCTATCCTAAAAGTTAGATTTCATCATATGTCAACAATTCCTATCATTTAGATCTGTCAATTTTGACAGATCTGACTGTTAGGGCAAAAAATCCCCAAATTTCATGCACTTTCTCTCTCTAGGTTAAACTTCACTTTCTCTCTAGAATTCAAAAAAAATTCAAGTTACAGTTCTTCAATTCTCATCAATTCAAACTTCCACACAAAAATTCATCCAAAAATTCCATCATTTTAATACCTAAATCATAAAAACTCCATAAACTTCCTTAACTTTCTCTCTCTTCTAGTGTTTTAAACTAAAACCTTCTCAATTTCACTAAGTCAATCAGAATTTCTTGCAAAACTGCCTCTCTAGGGTTCGACTCCTTACTCAGCATTATACTAAAATCTTCATTGAGGAAGGAATTACAAATTTTATTGCATAAGCCTAAGAAAACAACGACAAATTAGGGATTAAAACACCGCAAATTTTAGGCTTATCAGCATGTTTTAAGAGAAACCTATAAATAGCCTCTTAAGGGCTCATTGTAGGTTGTCCAGAATTTCTCTCAAGAAAGCTAGGGCTTGGAGAGGAAGGATTTCTGCAGACCCTCCAAGGCTGATGAGCATTGGAGCTGGGAGAGAAGCAAGCTGAGGAGTAGCTGGAGCACGACGATCGTCATCTTGCCGGAAGGGCGTGACACAAGGTGGTGTGAGAGTTTCATTTTCAGTTGGTGCGTCCTCTCCCTGCAAAGACAATCGAGGTTGGAGGGGAAGGTGCTGAGTGGTACCTCCCTGTTGTTCCAAACGAGATTATTCATCTTCTAGTTTGATCTTTGAGTTCTTTGTTTGTTCAGATTGATTTTCCCTCTCGTTTTTCTGTAAACCTAAACTGTTCTTCAGCAAATTTTGTGAAATCGACTCCTGTAGGAGGGCCTAGGCACCGCTTAGGTTGCCAGCAGGCCGAGCTTCCTACAGCCAAGGGCGGCGCGCAACGCCGCGCAGCAGCAGGCTGCGCTGCACCGCCAAGACACAGCCAAGGCCGTGCGCAGCACCGCCGCATGTAGCCAAGGCCGCGCGCAGCAACGCCGTACGCAGCCAAGGCCGCGCGCAGCAACATCGTACGCAGCAGAGGCCGCGCGCAGCACCGCCGCACGCAGCCAAGGCCGCGCACAGCACTGCCGCATGTAGCCAAGGCCGCGCGCAGCACCGCCGCACGTAGCAGAGGCTGCGCGCAGCTAGCTGCGAGCTGCCCAGGCCGTGCCCGCGCGCATGTAGCTGCATGCGCACAGGCCAGCCATCCCTCGCGCAGGCAAGCAACCCCACGCGCAGTTAGCTGCCTGCGTACAGGCAGCCACGCTGTGCGCATGCAGCAGCCTGCGCATAGGGAAGCCGTCCCGTGCGCAGGTAGCACTTGCGCACGGGCAGCAACCCCGTGTGTGAGCATTCACCTGCGCACAGACCGCACTTGCGCGCAAGGTGTTTGCTCCATTGCCTCAAAGGGCAAGAGCACACCGTCAGCAGGAAATTCTCTGCTGACGGCTCTGTTCAGTTAAGATTTACAAAGAATAATTTGTAGAACTTAACTGAGGTTAGTTTAACTAAACATTAAATCTGAAATTAAAAATCTTGAACTGATATTCTACAGTAAACTGAAAAGAATTTTTTGCTGTTTTCTCTGCTCCCGGTGGATCGACCCTTACTTGCCCTAAGGCTGTGAGATTATAAGTATTGTTGCCTAAGCTCAATCCTCACACGATTTAACTGATAAATAACCTGTAAAAACACCCAAAATTTGAGCTTATCAGCTACCTTCGTGGGATCTACCCAGCAGGCTCAGGCCGTCACGAGCGACACTCCGGCCCGTAGCACCAACATAAGTGAAGCACACGTAACGTGCTTCAAGTGCTAGGGAAGAGGCACCGGGCCAACCAATGCCCCTCATCGGTGCTATTGATCGATGTAGGAGACATCGACCTTGGCCAGTTGGATGACATGGAGCCGCCACATGAAGACCACTACCATGTGGATGAAGAGTTCACGCAAGAATATGAGGAACTCGACAGACAGGTTGGGTATATACAGATCACCGAATCTCGTGTGACCCCACCCATGGCTCCAAGAACTAGCGGCCGACCACTTGCCAACATAGCCGTCGAACAGCTCAGAACTAGTAGGGTGCGGCCACCATCCCGGACCGCCCCACCCCGCTCGGTCTGCACCAATAGAGTAGAGACCAGAGCCAATGGTAGACGTGTCACTCTGCACCTCGTTCCTCTACACATACGTCAAGATCAATGACAAGGTGTGTAAGTGTATCGTAGACAGTTGGAGTTGCATTAATGCCATCTCCTATATGATGGTTACCGCCATTCCCCATCCGACTCCCTACAACGTATCATGGATAGATGGTTCATCACTTCATGTAAAACGCCAATGTCGCGTTCCATTGAAGGTCAGCGCCTATGATGAAAACGTCTTATGTGACGTACTGATAAACTCAAATAAGGGTAGTTATTTCCATGCATTAATCATCTTATATCTTCTAAAAGTAAGTACATCATGATGGAGGACCATCGTGCCGACGACGACCTGATGACGACGACGACATCAGCCGGACGACCGACGACGACTCGCCAGCAGCCACGTCGGACAGCTCGTGCCGACGTCCGCAACCCGGGGTTTAAGTACTCCGGGTAGGTTCGAACAATTTATGTTTTTTCTATGTGTATTTTCTTTGCATTTCGAATTATGGATTGGGCCAGTATCGTAGGGCCCATCCTCGTCTTTATTTTAATTTTAAGATTGTATTTTGATTTTGTAAGGAGAGGTCGAACCACGTCTCATGACGGTTCAACCTCTCCCCACGTCTCCTTGGCACCCCTCCTCCCTATATAAGGGGAGGGCATGCCCAAGGGACTACTTGGAAGTTTTTGAATTGAAATTGTTTCAAGAATCTTCCCCCTATCGTAGTCGTAGCGTAGGGGGTTTGGCTAGCCCCACCTCTTTGTCGAGACCACTCCGCCGCGTAGCGCCCACGCCCTGTCCGTCGAGATCACTCCGGCGTGGCGTGTTCAACCGCACTGCCGAGATCACTCCGCACGTTAAAGATTTTCAAGAAGCTGTTGAAATCAAGAATCGAGAGCACCCATCGAGCTCACTCTGGCGCCCTCGAAGGTTCGCAACGACCACGGCGCCGCGCGCTGCATTCGGGAAATCATCTCCAACGAGGAGAACCACCCGCGACCCACCAAGAACTCACCACGCCAGGTTCTGGGCTCTACCCATCCACCACCCTCGCTTCTTGATCATCTAACCCCATTTCTTGATCTTTCCCACCGATTCTTGAACGCCACCCATTCTCATCCCCCATTTTCTTGAAATTCTTGATCGCCCAACCGCTTCCCCTACCCTTTCTTGATCGCCCTTTCCCCTTCCCCTGCCCTTCTTGATCGCCCAACCACCTCTTCTTGCCTTTTTTATTCACCCTCCCCCTACCCCTGCCTTTCTTGATCGCCCACCCTCCTTTCCCCTTCGTTTCTTGATTCCCAACCGCCTCCTCTTGCCTCTCTTGATCGCCCACCCTCTTTTTCCCATCGTTTCTTGATTCCCAACCGCCTCCTCTTGCCTTTCTTGATCGCCACCCTCCTCTCCCCATCGTTTCTTGAATCTTCCTCCTCCCCCTCCTCGTTCTTGACCATCTTCCACCACTTTCCACCGTTTCTTGAATCTTCCTCTTCACCCTCATCGTTCTTGACCATCTTCCACCACTTTCCATCGTTTCTTGAATCTTCCTCTTCACCCTCATCGTTCTTGACAAATCTTCCACCACTTTCCATCGTTTCTTGAATCTTCCTCTTCACCCTCATCGTTCTTGACCATCTTCCACCACTTTCCATCGTTTCTTGAATCTTCCTCTTCACCCTAATCGTTCTTGACCATTCCCCACCATCTTCCATCGTTCTTGACCATAACGACCCCATTCTTACATCACCCTTTGGCTTCCCCCCCCCCTCTCTTGATTCGACCGCCACTTCTCCCATTGCCGCCCGCCCAACCCCGATTCCCGACCACCCGCATCACCGCCCGGCTGGGACCCGCTCTGTGCGCGACCCCACGCCGCGCCGGACCCATTCTGCGCCGCGACTCGCGCCACGCCGCTGCCGCCAGCGCCGCGACTCGCGCCAGCCGTGGTCCGACCGTGCGCCGCGAGTTCGCGCCCCGCCGCGGGTTCGCCAATCGCCACGGTTCTGCCGCACTCTGTGGCTCCACGCCGCGCCGAGGCTTCGGCCCGCGTCATCAACCCCCCTTGCGCCACCGTTCTGCCATGTACCGTGGCTCTGCGCCACCGCCACTGCCAGTTGCGACCGGTGCCGCCCCGTCACTTGCGCCAAGCCACGTTGATCCCTCCCGGCATTCCGGCCTACGACAAGACGAATCCGTCCCCGGAACGCTATCTCTACGCCCATCTTCGGTACGCCGTGGACTACATATTTTAAGGTCAGCTCGTCTCCTCTCCCTCCTTAACCAGTATTATTACCTGTTCCAGTGCCGTCCTCCGCTATCGCATCCTCTGTCGCCACTCATCACTCGACGACGGATTAGGAACAACCAATGTTGTGGGAGCAGGACTTTCTTGAGGTAAACGGTCTGTCACTTGATCTTTAAATTCCGAACTTATCAGGGCCGTTAGACGCCCCTCTCGTCTAGACGTCTAGTGGTCTTGAGGGTCATTGGGAGTCTGACTTTCGGATCAATCTATTTGGTGATCGTCACCGTCCATCGCGTTATCTCCTTGTGTCTGAACTGCTCGATCATAAAATCTCATTGTGTTTGCATCATATCATCATTATTCCTGTGACGCGAAACGCGCCGCTCGATCCTGGCCGTCGGCGTATCGCATCACATCACTGCCAAAACTAATGAGATCATGCCTTTTCACTACCCTAAAGATGAAAAAACTTACATTTCTACTTAATTAGTGTTTCCATCAATGATTTGACATGAATTTCACAAGTTAAACAGTTCTGGATTTACTCTTAATTGGATTTGAGGGATATTTCTAACCCCCACTTGACTCATTGAGTCAAGTGGGATATGAATCTAACGATTTCCCTAGTGTGTTGACTTTTCAGGTCAAGGTTGCCTTTTCATGGTCATAAAATTACAAAATTTTATGGAAAAGTCAAGAAAGTAGTCTGAAAGCTTGGGACAAAAATTCAAGTCAAAAGGAGCAAATATCAAAAAGATACACGCTGACCATTGGAGCTGACTCAATTGATAAGCTTGGTGCAAAGGAGCTTGAAGGAGACCTTCTAGAATGTCCTTGGAGGCTTCCAGGTTGATCAAGACATATGGGGGTGACTCCAGATGGCAGATCCTGGTTGGATGAGAGCCCAAGGTTGAGATCCAGGCCAGGATCCATGAGGTGGAACCCATCCATGCATCCATTCCAGCCCAAATCCAAGGGCTAGAGATGATTTGTAACAAACTCTAACCAACTCTAACCAACTTGTTTTGTTCCCTCCAAATTCGACCTGGGGGGAAAGAATCTGGTTGGTTGGGGTCTGTTCACCTGGATTGAAGCTTCAAGAAATCAATCCTGGACGTTCATCCATGATCCAACCACTAAGAATGACTGAAACAAACACATATACCCCTATAAAAGGGCCCCCCTCACCCTCTTTGAGGGCATCCAAGAATTGAGTATTGTTTTCTTTACTTTGTGTCTTTCTTGAGCTTGTTCCTGGGTCCATCTTCATTCAGAAGGTGCAAGGAGTCTTCTAGAAGCGTCCTGGATCTTGAAGCCAGTTGGTAGGGAGTTGGATCAACAATCTTGGGCCATTTGTGGTGTGACAAAAAGGTTACGCTGTTCTTTCCACTCTATCTCCTTTTATAATTCTCTTAAGCTTTTTGGCTATACTTAAGCAGATAGCCAACGTCTCAAGCTTTCCAACGTCTACTCACACGTGTCAAACCGATCTCTGGAACTCCAGATATCGTCATTTTGGTCCATAGCACGTGAGAGGACCTCCGCGCGCGACGGAGCGGCGAAGCCCAACGCACAAGCAGTGGCAGAAGCGCCCAGGCTTGTGCGCTATCTCTCTCCTCCTCTTCTTTTTTCCATTCAATTAATTCAGAATTTTTTATCTCTCTCTAGAGACGATAAAAAATTCTGAAAAAATTCTCAAAAATCATTTTCAATCTAAACTTTCTACGGAAATTTTTTTACACTTGTTAAAATTCATATCATCCTTCTTAATTGAACATTTACCTCCATAATCACTAAAAGCTTTACACAAAAGGTTATATGAATCTTGAACTTGCAATACTAGTTGAAAATCTTTCTAACTAACTACCTAACTCCCTGAGGGATTGACCCTTACTAAAATACTACTAGTAAGGAAATTAAATTGTTGATTGGTACTTAACTATCCTTCCAAACGACTCTCAATCAAATTGTACCCCTTAGTTAGGACCAATCACGTACTCCCTATGAAAGTGGGGAGCATCATCCTAGGCCGTCCCTGGCTATATGACCACGACGCCACTCTAGCCGGAAGGACGAACACGTGTTCCTTCATCTTCTAGGGACGACGGGTTACATGGTACCCCTATTCCATGAAGCCGGCAAACAAGTCGGCCACGACCAACCGCGTAGGGTTAGTGGTCTTTGAGGCCCCTTGTTTGCCCGAGCTCTGGGCTGCGAGAGAGACGACACACCGCTATGCCTCGTTGTCACTCTCGACGTCCCCGCCAACCCACTCTTAGTATCCCAACCACCCGAGGTCGAGGCCCTCGTATCAGAATTCAGCGACGTCTTCCCAAAAGAGTTACCCTGCATACTACCGCCGATGCGTAACATTCAGCACGCGATCAATCTCGTGCCTGGCGCCACCTTACCGAATCTACCCCATTATCAAATGGAGCCACAAAAATATGAGGAGCTACTACGCCAGGTCAGAGAACTTATCGCGAAGGGGCTCATCCAGGAGAGCCTCAGCCGTTGTATGGTTCCCGCTCTCCTTGCTCCAAAAAAGGATGGCACGTGGCGCATGTACTGCGATATCCATGCCATCAACAAGATAACTGTCAAGTACTGTTTTCCCATTCCCCGCGTACGGGACCTTTTTTGATAAGATGGCCAAATCCACTATCTTCTTGAAGATAGACCTTCAGAGTGGCTACCATCAGGTTCAGATTCATCCCTGGGATGAATGGAAGACCGCATTTAAGATAAAGGACGGGTTATATAAGTGGAGAGTCATGCCATTCGGCCTCTCCAATGCATTGAGTACCTTCGAGCGACTAATGAATGAGGTACTTCGCACGTTTATCGGGAGGTTTGTCGTCATCTACTTTGATGACATACTCATATACAGTTGCACGCAAAAGGAGCATCTTGACCACCTCCATCAGGTTTGCACCATCCTTCGACGCGAACAACTGGACTCACACCCTAAGAAGTGTACCTTCCTTGAATTTATCGTATCTGCCCACGGCGTTGCCGTAGATCCAGAAAAGGTCCAGGCCATCACGTCATGGCCATCGCCGGCTAGCATCCATGACATACAAAGCTTCATTGGACTCGCTACCTTCTATCAGCGATTTGTGTAGAACTTCAGTTCTGTCACAGCTCGCATCACCAATCGCCTCGAGGTGGAGCTGTTTACTTGGACGTAGGCCACAGAATGAGCTTTCCAACACGTAAAGCTCATGATGATTCAGGCGCCCGTCCTCCACCTACTCGACTTCAGGAAGGTGTTCGAGATTACATGTGACGCTTCGGGCGTCAAAATCGGTGGTGTACTCAGCCAGGAGGGCTACCCCATCAAAATTTTCAGCAAGAAGCTGAACGATGCAAGGCTCCGCCACTCCACATACGATAAGGAGTTCTACGCAGTCCTCTTGGCGCTGAAACACTGGTGACACTACCTCCTTTCTAAGGAGTTCATGCTCTTCTCGGACCACGAAGCGCTCAAGTATCTGCACTCTCAGCAAAAGTTGAGCGATCGACATGCGAAATGGATCTAGTATCTTCCGGACTACTCATTCGTCATCAAGCACAAGAAGGGCAAGGATAACTCCATCGCTGACACACTTATCCGAAGAGCCCACGTGCTCAATATCATGAAGGTGAAGATCCTTGGATTTGAGACAATACGGGAAGGGTATGCCAGCTGCCCCGACTTCAGGCCAATCTTCGTAGAAGTTTAAGGAGGACTGTCCTCTGAGTGACGGTATTACATCACCACCGATGATTACCTGTTTTACGAAAATATGTTATGCGTGCCTCGCACATCTCTCTATGACTTCCTCACATGGGAATGTTACACCGGCGGTTGATGGAGGACCATCCAGCTGGCGACGGGACGAGTCGAGTCCAACCACGCCTAGCTGCTCGCACTGATGCTCGCCATTCGGGGTTTAAGTACTCCGCGTAAGCATTTTCTATTTTCGTATTTTATTTTGTCTTGTTGTAATTTTCATTTTGGATCTTATGGACTGGGCTGGTGTTTTGGGCCTCGTCCATGTTATGTTTCTTTCACTCGCTTGTAACCGTTGAGTAGAGGCCGAACCACGTTTCGCGATGGTTCACCCTCTACACGACATCACTTGGCACCTATCCTCACTATATAAGGGGATAGCATGCCCAAGTAAAGCCAGGCATTGTTGAAATTGAGAGATTGTCTCTTAGTTCTATCCTAGAGTTTAGAGAGGTAGTGATAGAAAGTAGAGAGGTCGTGGCTGCCCTCACTCCACGTCGAGACTACTCCGTGGATTAGATCCCACATCTTCACGTCGAGACCACTCCTTGGATTTGTGTTCAACCGTCCTCGTCAAGACTACTCCGAGGCTGAGGGTTAAAGATTCCAGAATCGTCCCTTCTTGGAGCCTTAAGGCTTCCTCGTCGAGACTACTCCGAGGTTGCCTTGAAGATTCAAGAAGTGTTGTTGTTGGTGGTGTCGTCGCCTGCAATTCCCCGTCGAGACTACTCCAAGGACACGCCGTCGTCGTCCTCCACCAAGATCCAACCATCTTATGAGCAAGAATTCTCCAACTGATTAAGAAACAATCACCTTTCTTGAGGTTCTTGGGTGGTGATTCTTCATGAAATCCCCATTCTTGGAGGTTGCTGCTCATTTTGCACCATCGCCACCACCTGTGCCCCGCCAACGTCACCCACCACCGCCGTCATTACCGCCGCCCGTGTCCTACCCCACCGCGTCCTCAACAACGTCCACCGTGCGCCGGTGCGCCCTTGCCCGCGTGCCTGGTGACGCACGCCGCAACCTGTCTCGCGCGATTTCGCGCACGGCTGGCGCCACGCGATGCGCCCTTCCTCAGTCCCGTGCGCCGCGCGCCTGTACGGGCGCTCTCCCGTGCTCCCGCGCGCCTGGTCACACGCTCTGCGCGTCCGACCACGCGCGTCACGCCCACTACCTCCCTTGCTATGTGTCCAGCCATAGGACTGCGCCCAGCTGTGCTCTGCACGCTGGAACCACGCCGATCGCACTACCCACTGTGTGTGCGCTGCGCGTTCTCCTGCGGCCCTGATTACACTCCGCATTCAACTCTTCTTACGGGCATCTCATCCCTTTTTGCTTCAGGATGTCGTCTTCGAGACCCGTCAACGCCTCGATCTCCGAGTTGGGATACGCTGCTGTGGACTATCGATCACAAGGTACCTGCCCGTCTCCCCTCCATTATTTCCCAGTATTATTACTTGCTGCAGTGCTGTCGTCTCCTATCGATTCCTCTGCTTAGAATTCCCCAAATTCTTCATAGGATAGCCACTTGGCGAGTGATACTAATTCTTGCGGTTAAGGCTTAATCGTCAACTTAGGCGTGGGACACCTCTAGGCCGTCAAACGCCCCTTGCTCGTAGATGTCGTAGTTGGTTTCAAGGGATCATTGGGAGTTTAATCAGATCAATATCTTTCTTAGTGGACGTCATTGATCTTCCATCCTCATTCGTAGTCGTCTCCTATTGCTCAGCAAGGGTTTCTAATTGACATCTGCTCCATATAATTAACTACAAATTCACTCATCTTTGCTCCTGTGGAGTAATACGAGCCGTCCGATCTCGGCACGCTCATTGTATTACATCAGCCGTCTTAACGGCCACTTTGGTCACGACAAGACCACCTCAACCATAGAATATCAATTCCACTAGCCCTTGCTAAAACGTGACGTCGTCAACATTGTTGCCCAACGCCGCATCTGTGCCTTGGCCAAGCAGGTCAAGAAGAGTGCCGGGTTTGGGACGATGTTAGTATAGACTTCGTGCTAGGGTTACCTCTGACCGCACGATGCCACAATTCCATCATGGTCATCGTCGGTAGATTTTCGAAGATGGCACACTTTGTGCCTTGCGCGAAGAGGTACGACGCCACGCAGGTTGCGCAATTTTTCTTCTGAAAAATTGTGCGCCTCCACGACCTGCCAGCTTCGATGTGGGTGACCTAGTGATGGTTAGGCTAAGGCCAGAGAGATATTCTCCCGGGACAGCTACCAAGCTACACACTCGTAGTGTCGGTACATTCTCGATCCTCCGAAGAGTGGGTGATAATGCCTATGTCGTCGAGATTCCTCCTACATAGGGATTAAGCTCCACGTTCAACGCGGTAGACTTGGCTCCGTACCAAACCCATTCTCGCCCCCTCGACCCAGCCTCTCTAGACCCAATCACTGTGAGGGAGCTACTACAACCACTAACCCGATTGTGTACTGCAGGAGATAATTGACTAGCAAGCGATGACGTGTCGATAAGGTTCTTTGTGTTGTGGTTGGGACGGACCAGCGCAGACAACACATGGATTACAGAAGCAGAGCTCCTCTGCCTTCGATCGTATTTACTCCAATCGCTACCCTTCGTTCCACTTAACACGCTAGAGTCGAGTTCTTCAGACTTAGGGAGAGTTGATGGTGCATCGCAGCCCGAGCCCCAAGGAACGTCTTCGAAGATGCCGCCATCGTCATCGACATCAGCACGGGCACGCATTCAACCGGCCTGACAAGCCAAGGCGACCGCGCGCACTCTTGGCAAGCCAAGGTAACACGCTCGTATGCGACCCCTTTGACGTTGTGCCGACTCGCTGGTGCACCGTGACAACTCGTCTTCTGGTAGTCTGTTGTTGACCGGGTCGCATCGACCGGGTTGACTAACGACCGTGCGGACTGTAGTTGCAAAGCCCAGCCCCTAACACATTAGCAGCCTATGTTGGCGATCGCCACGCCTAGTGCACACCTAGCCCGGCCGTGGTCAACCCTTGGCGTAGGGCGTGACCACGGCACCAGCTCAGGGGAGGTTCAGGTCCTACTCGCAGCCATCCTGGTCGCCTGACGAAGTTACTCCATTCAGCGACTTAGTCATCCTTGTCTCTTGGACGAGGTCGAGAGGTCTGCCATCGTACCACTGGGCGACTTCGTCAGTCCCGGGAGTGGGTGCACCTAGCTAGTCGGCCCTTGCACGTACCCAATTCACCGGATCTTGCATTGTATCATAGTATATTTTCCTGTTTAGTGCTTCTGGTTGGACGACACCACCGTCATAGTTCAATACCGTTATCACTTATCGGCACCGAACCATCATATTTGGTGTTGACCAGACGACGTCCCTAATGACGTCCGACATCACCATAATGGAATCATACCCCTCTGATTTTGGTAGACCTTCAATAAAATTCATGGTAATGTCTTGCCAAATTTGACTTGGGATGGGTAATGGGTGAAGCAATCCCGCAGGAGATATGGTTGATGATTTCTGTTGCTGACATATAGGTCATCGATTTACATACGTTTTGATATTTTTTTTTATACCTGGCCGTGCTACTTGTTGGGATATCCTCTCAAACGTCCTTTGGAATCCACGATGTCTTCCAATATTTGAGTCATGGAAACCCTGTAAAATTTTGTGGATTAAGGACGATTATGGTAGTAGAATTATGCATCCTTTATGGAGTAGTCGGCCTTGTTGGATGGTATAGTATGGATCTGCGCCACCATCCGTTCTTGTTCCCTTAGTATTCCGTGGAGTTTTGGATCCTCTTTTACTTTTTGTATCAGCTTCATCTTATCTAACCAATGCGTGACTCATTTAGAGTTGCACTCGCCATGTGGATCTGATTGTGACCTCAACAATGCATCAGCCACAATATTCTTACTTCCGGCTTTATATTTGATAGTAAAGTCATAACCTAGAAGTTTTGACACCCAACAATGATACTAGAGGGGTACTTTCTTCTGGTCTTTAAGAAAACCTAGGCTTATTTGGTCTGTGTAGATGGTAAATCTACTGAACATCAGCTAGTGTTTCCATCTTTGTACAGCCCACACTACTGCCATAAGCTCCCTCTCATATGCTGATTTAAACCTTGTATTGCAATGGAATGCCTTGCTGTAATAGGCTATTGGATGCTTCTCTTGCAGTAATACTGCCCCCACTACCAACTCGGATGCATCTGTTTCAATACTAAAAAGTAAGAAGAAATTAGGTAACTTTAAGATTGGGATTTCTGACAAGGCTTGCTTTAGCTGGTAAAATGACTTCTCAGGTTCACTAGTCCAGATGAAACAATTCTTCTTCAAAAGAGCGGTAAGGTGTTAGGTAATAGCAGCTATTTAGAAACAAATCATCTACAATAGCCTGTTAACCCCAAGAACCCTCTCAACTCCTTTATAGTTCGGGATACTTTCCACTGATTGATTGCTTCAATCTTTGTAGGGTCAGTCGAACCCTCTTAGCTGATATAACATGCCCCAAGAAATCAATGTGGTTATATCCAAACTTGCATTTCTTGGAATTTATATAAAGATTGTTCTTTGATAGTAGATCGAACACGGTAGCCGGGTGTTGCTCATGTTGCTGAAGACTTTGACTGTATATTAATATGTCATCAATAAACACCAGTACAAACTTTCGGAGATGTTGACTGAAAATGGAATTCATAAGAGCTTGAAATGTTGCGGGTGCATTTGATAATCCGAAAGGCATCACGTTAAACTCAAAGTACCCATGGTATGTTTTAAAGGCTGTCTTGTGTATGTCCTTCGGATGCATTCTAACTTGATAATACCTTGACGTCATGTAAATTTTGGAAAAAATAAGCATCCCATGAAGTTCTTCTAACAACTCACCCACCAATGGTATCAGAAATCTGTTAGGAACAGTTATCTGATTGAGAGACCTATAATCGATGCAAAGTCGCAAATCCTCCATCTTTCTTCTTTTCTAAAAGAGCCAGACTTGAGAAACTTCTCTTGGAATGCCGAACGACGTTGGTCTCTAATAATTCCTGAATCAGTTCTTCCAGAATATTCTTGTATGCAAATGAATACCTATAGGGTCTCTTATTGACGGGTTTAGACTCCCAGAGTAAAGGTATTCGATGGTCACAATCTCTGGTTGGTGGAAGGGTCCTAGGACAGTCATAAACGTGGGGATATTCATCTTTTATCCAATGCAAACAAGAGTTGAGTAATAAGACATGTACCTCATTGAGATGCATAGTCGGATAGCCTCTTAAAACCATAGCAGAATCATTGGAAGAGGAGTTAAAGCTTTTTTGAACATTTTTTGGAATGGTAGAGTTATGGATCAATGTTGAGACTGGAAGAAAATATATAACAAGGCAAAAATTGTTTACCCAAAAATGTCATATTTTCGGAAACTTTTTGAATCCTCATCCTACAAGAGGATCTAGGCAGCGTAAGCTTCCATCCCCAGGCCCTCCATTAAAACAAGGCCCAGAACAGCCACATGTGCAACCTGCCTGCCGTCACGTCTCCACTACCGAGCCGCCTATCATCAACAATGATGATATCGAAGCCATATTCACTCTTCTCTCAAGAAGCCATTATCATTGTCTCTATCTGAAAATTCTTCCCCTTCCCTACATGTACAGCTCACTATTACGATCAAAATAAAAGAAACAAAAACGATCAACGTTCATGCCAATTGCCGGGGGTGCGCCTCTTCCACCGCTTCAAGACATGAACACAACCTGCCGCCGTGAAGAGCCCAAACGCAGCCATGGCTAATATCGCTGCATTGCTCAGATTCCGGTAGTACCCCCCCTGATGAACAAAAACAAATTGATCACCTTAAATGAACAAGGGAGAAAGAAGAACCAGACAGAGTTTTTACTCACTTGAATGAGGATGAACAGTATGGCGGCATTAGCAGGGGCCAGAGAGAAGCTGATCATGCCTGCCCGGAGCTCGTTTAGGACCAACCTGCGCCAGTTCAGACCCGTACCCACATCAGATCTGCCTCTAAATCCAAACCAGACAGAGAAGGGACCTACGCACTCCTTAGCCGCGCTAGAGACGGAAGGATCATCCCACAGCAGGCATGGAACCCGCAGAACAATGCAACCAAGACCCCAATCTCCTGTTAAAGCAACAGAGATTCACCAAATACTCGTGAGCTTTTCAATTTCTTCATGGGTTTTTTTCTTTTCGTCACTGATCAGATCTGGTAGTCGTAGGCAGCCATGGTCAGAGAGAGACCAGCGGCAACAAATGACAGAGAGAGATAATCTTCTAGCGGGATGAAATATCCAGGGCCAGAAATCCAGGGAAAAACGGTGCTCCCCAACATTCTTGATCCCAGAAAGTAGGGATATATCAAAGATATATTCACATCTCTTCCGTGAGCGTGCACAAAATTGAGGAAATTTTGATGAAACAAAAAAGAAGCTAGAATGAAAGGCACGCCCATTCATCATCATACCATCACTGTCAGCGCCCAGAGCATCCAGAATACAGAAACAGCGAAATGAAGGCAGCCCTGGGCGCAGCCTACTAGCCATATATGTTTATCTGGAGCAACAACAAGCATAAAATCAAACATGCTGAACAGACAATAGAGGCAAAGCAAAGGTTTTTTCACTAATACCCTTTAGCATGGTCGTGGAGAAGGAACAACGGTACTCCCTGAGAGAGAAGAGTTTGTGGTCATGCCAATTCTTCCTGATGTATAAGGCGCATATCACAGACAAGCGCGCAGGGGGAGCGGAAGGGAAGAACAAGCCGCTCTCAATATCGTCTTTCCAAACGGCAGAGGATCCCCAATCTTATCAAGATCCAAAGAACTAGCCCGCGCTCTTCCTCTTATCCTCCCCGCGGGGAAGATCCGCCGCCAAATCTTCCCCGCCAGCTTCTCGATCGATCGCGTCCCACCCCATATCAATCTTCGATCGATCATTAATATACGTATTTTTTAACTATTATTCTGCGAAACTATATCCCGCGGTGGGAGGAACGATGAAAAATGAGAAAAAATGTAGTTATTCAGAAAGAAAAAACGTATTTTCCGATAATCGCAGATTTTCAAATTTCCCGCCACCGGACCTCCGAAGTAGGAGGAGAAGTCTGTTCCGAAGAAATGTACGACGGGAGAAATCTACGACATTCCTTAACAGTCGTCTCCACTACAAATATCGGCGATGGCGAGGGCGATGAGGAGGAGGATGGCAGCGAGGGAGAGAATGGAGAACGGGAGAGGACCGCTGGTTTGCCCTTATTGTCACCAAGTGTTCCCTTCGAACATGGCGCGGAACGGTCATATGCGGTGGTGCACTGTCGAGCGCCGCCGAAACGCCGCCGAGGCCGAGGCCGCCGCAGCACTCGTCCTCCTTCACCATCAAATCCCCGAGAAGGAACCCGCGGCCGCGCACCTCCTCCTGCTCTTCGGAAGCGGGACGGATCGGACCTCTTAGATCGAAAAATTGTGCTCTACTGATTATTTTTTCTCCGATGTGAGCAATAAAACGAGTATCCACCTTGTCGGAAGAAGGGAATCCTGTTGATAGAAGGAAAAACGTAGGAAAAGCAGTCGATTTGATGGATCTCTTGATGCTCCTTGCAGTGCAGGAATCATCACGGTGGAGTAAATTCGGAGTTTGTTTCTCTATCTAATGCGTACTTTCTATCGTTCTCTGGTGTTTTTTTCTCAAACAGATTGCATAGTGCATTCTTGCCGCTCGGATCTTCCAGAGATTCCGAGATATGTCCCGAGAAGATGAACGATCGAGGATGGGAGAAGCAGAGAGGACAAGAAAGGAAATCAAGAAGGACTAGATTGAAGAAATAACTCCAGCCAAAGAGTATATCCATTGATGAAATCAGTACAGTTTTCGAATCTGGGTGATGATCCTTTGTAAGTTATTACTTAATCTTTGAGTGATTATAGAAGTCGGCGTTCCTGATGTTTCTTCTCCTCCTTAATTGTCCCCTGCTTCTCCTCCTCGTGCTCATCATCATGATCTCTCTTCCTCCATCTCTCTCTATCTCTCTCTCTCTCTCTCTCTCTCTCTCTCTCTCTCTCTCGCTCTCTCTCTCTCTTTTCTTCTATCTCGCGCGCTCTCGTTCCCTCCATCTCTCTCTCCACGCCCATCTCTTTCCCTCTCTATCGTCCCTTACATTTCCCTCTATGTCCATCTCTCTCTCTTTCCCTCCATCTTGCGTTCTCTTTCTCTCTCTACCTCTATGTCTTTCTCTCTCTTCCCCTACATCTCTCTCTGTCTTTCTCTCTCTTTCCGTCCATCTCGCGTTCTCTTTCTCTCTCCACCACTATGTCTTTCTCTCTCTTTCCGTCCATCTCGCGTTCTCTTTCTCTCTCCACCACTATGTCTTTCTCTCTCTTTCCGTCCATCTCGCGTTCTCTTTCTCTCTCTACCTCTGTGTCTTTCTCTCTCTTTCCCTCCAACTCGGGTTCTCTTTCCCTCTCTACCGCTATGTCTTTCTCTCTCTTTCCTCCAGCTTGCGTTCTCTCTCTCTACCTCTACGTCTTTCTCTCTTTTCCTCCGTCACTGTCTCTCTCTCTCTCTTATCTCTCTTAAAACACGGGATTTTGCACAGAGCGTGGATATCGCCGATGAAACCGAGATAGAATCACTGAAATAAGAGTTAACAACATTATTGATAGAATCATGGAATGAAGGCAAGACTGGAAGAATAAAAAATAAATAAAATATAAGGAATATTATTTTCCCTATATCGTATATTCAGCGTCTTTTCGGGGCCGTTACGAAATTCGCGATATGATCATAGATTCATTGGTTACTTTTTTTCCTTTGTAAAAAGTCAATTTTTGTTATCGTAAAAGATATTAGTTCACTTTTTATCGGGGACACTGAGAAGCAAGTGCCGATGATCAGTGCAAAAACGAAGAATCGTGAGCAAAGTGGGTCCTAGAAGTATTCTCCCTTTATCCATCTTTTCATCCCTCTCCGTTTTTATTTTGCTCTCTCTCTCTCTCTCTCTCTCTCTCGCTCTCTCTGTCTCTCTCTCTCTCTCTCTCCCTCCTCCCTCTTTCTCCCTCTCTCTCTTCCTCCCTCTCCTCTCTCTCTCTCTCCCTCTCTCCCTTCCCCCCTCCCCCCTCTCTCTCTCTCCCCCTCTCTCTTCCCCCCCCCCCTCTCTCTCTCTCTCTCTCTCTCTCTCTCTCTCTCTCTCTCTCTCTCTCTCTCTCTTTCACTCTCTTTTCCTCGCTTTCCCTCCCTCTCTCTCTCTTTTCCCTTCCTCGTTCTCTCTCTCCCTCCCTCCCTCTCTGTCTCTCTATCTCTCCCATCCTCTCCCTCCCTCCCTCTCTGTCTCTCTATCTCTCTCTTCCTCTCCCTCCCTTCCTCTCTATCTCTTTTGCTGTCCCTTCCTCTCCCTCTCTCTCTCTATGTCTCTCTCTCCCTCCCTCTCCCTCCCTCTCCCTCTCTCTCTCTCCTTCCCTCCCTCGTTCTCTCTCGCTCCCTCCCCATTCTCTCTCTCCCTCCCTCCCCATTCTCTCTCTCTCCCTCCCTGATGGGGGGGGACCATCCTGCCTTAAGTAGTTATCTTCCTGTTTTTTTTCTGTTTGTTTGTTTGTTGTTAGTTTGCTGTTTGTTTGTTTGATTTCCTAGTTTGGGCCCCTTAATTTCCCATATAAAAAGGGAAGGATGCCCATTGTAATGAAGAACGAAGAGCCAAGTGAAATTGAAAGTGATTTTCAAAAATGTAGTCTTTGAATTTTCTCGTCATTTTTAGAAGAGTTTTTGAGAGTTTTTAGTGTATTTTTTGAGTTGGCCAAATTGACGAAATTGCCCTCAAGAAAGGGGCAGTAGGGCTTCTGCTCGTCGACCTCGCCGGAGCTCCGCCGCCTACTTCGCCGGCGCTGCCATTTCCGCCCCTTAGGCTGCTACGGGATCTCCTCGGCCATCTCCAATGGGGACTTCAGCCTCCTCGCCGTCCTCGGCCACCCCTCGGCCGATTCCGGCCACCGCTGGCCGCCAAGCTGAGGCCTCCCAGCCGAAGGTTTCTGGTGTTAAGGACTCTCCGTCACCTGGCTCCCTCGACGACCAAGCTCCTCCGCCAGGTGGCACACCGGACGGCCCAACGTCAGCCGATGCTTCTAGAAGGATGACGTCATGCCAATCTGCCGCCGTATCCGCCCGCCACCTCGAGCCCAGCGTGCCGCCCTCTCGGGCCACGCCGACATGATTACACTTCATTAATTCTGCTTCAACTCTCATCTTCTCTAACTCTACAAATAGCGCTAATCTGTATCTCAAACACAAGCTGTCTTCTTCTCTCTTTATCCATTCTCATCCCATTGAATATATTACTTTCTTAGTTGTTTCTTCCTCTTCCTAGCTCGAAACTTTATCATGGTATCAGAGCCAAAATCGGAGTTCATCTCCGATGCCAGTCTTGGAAGAGAAGATTGTTTGTCGGACAGGTTGGATAGCTCACCATCGGCACGAAGTCATCAGCGCATCGGACCTGCAAGAATCTGAGCAGCACTCGTGCCGACCGTGAAGCTCAACAAGGAAAACAACATCATCTGGAAAACCCAGGTTATACCAACTCTCAGATCTCATCGTTTGCTTTCTCATATCTTGGAGGAACCACCCACACGAGCCTCTGACCCTGAGGACGAGTGGTGGTATTACGACCAAAATGTGTTGGCTTTTCTATTACTGTCCATGACAGAAGCAGTCATCGGCCGCGTAACAGAAGCGACAACAGCGAAGATCGCATGGGACATTCTCGCCAAGGATTTTGCATCTTCAGCAGAAGCTCGCGTCTAGGAGCTGCTCGAAAAGCTCCACACTCAGACCAAAGGGAATTTGAATCTAGAAGAGTATATATCTCAGGTTCGCACCCTGAGTAGTGCATTGTCTGCCGGAGAAAAGGTCGATCAAAAGACACTGGTCCGAGCCTTGCATCGGGGATTGGGCGCACCATACGCACCCGTCATCACCACCGTGGGAGCATCAACATAAGCTATGTCATTCGAAACTATGATCTCGCATCTCCGCGACCACGAAGCGATGCTGAATCGCCATCTCCTCAACAAGGAACCGGCCGAGCTTCCTGCCACGGCCAATCTCGCTCAGTCTAACTCTAGCAACGATACGTCGAACAAAGGTAAGAATGAATACACTAACCGCAATAGGAACAATGCTGGCAGGGGCAGAGGACGAAACCCACACAACGCAGGAAATCGACCACCGCCACGGTGCCGGATATGTTCGCGCACTGGTCATAGAGCACTGGAGTGCTACGATCGATTTAACTGGTCGTACGTTCCACAAGATCCCAGGCCACCCCACACGCAGTGTCCGTCGTTCGACAACTGAAGCAATTACAGCCGACATCCCTCCATGCACGATCCATTCCGTCAAGCACCACAAGCCCACAGTACGACATCATCCGTTGCACCCTCTGCCTTCTGGTACCCAAACAGCGGGGCGACGCACCACGTGACCTCCGACTCAAGTCTCATGGCTGACCCACAAGTCTACTCCGGAAACGACAAGATTTACATCGGCGACGGGTCAGGTTTGCCTATCCGTCACTCAGGCCATTCCGTTCTCTCCTCAGCAGCACGTCCATTAACCCTTAACCAAATTCTTCATGTTCCTAATATTACTAGAAATCTTCTCTCTGGTAGAAAACTTGCCGAAGATAATAATGTTTATTTTGAATTTCACCCGCATCGTTGTTTTGTTAAGGACATAACCACCGGACAGGTTCTGCTCACGGGTCGCACTGAAGGCAGCCTGTACCAATTGACGCCGGCAAGCTCGCCCTCAGCCCTTCTGCACGAGCGCGCTCCAGCAGACGTTTGGCACCATCGCCTTGGTCACCCCTCCGTTCGCATCTTACAACATACAATTCGACGTTTCGATCCTCCCGCCACTCATCTCTCGCATCCCTCTATCTGCTCTTCTTGTGCTACCTCCAAAAAGCATCGGCTTCCGTTTTTATCTTCTCACCTTCGTAGTCGAAAACCTTTGCAGTTGGTTCATTCTGACCTATGGGGACCTTCCCCCATCTCCTCTCATCTCAATTTCTCTTATTACGTAATTTTTATTGACGACTATAGCCGTTACACATGGTTTTATCCTTTGAAATTAAAAAGCGACGTCTTTGGAATTTTCCTTCATTTTCAATCTCTAGTCGAAAGACAATTTTCCTCCAAAATTGTCAGTTTTCAGTCCGACTGGGGCGGCGAATTTCAAAGCCTCCGCACTCATCTTCAGCAAAGCGGCATCCACAACCGGATCTCTTGCCCTCACACGCCCCAACAAAACGGTGCGGCCGAGCGCAAGCACCGCCATATCATCGAAACTGCGCTCTCCTTGCTCAGCCACGCCAATCTCCCGCAAAAATTTTGGGATGAGGCTGCAGCGACGGCAACCTTTCTTATCAACAGCATGCTGTCACCCATCCTCGAGCACAAATCTCCCTACGAGCTTCTTCACAAAGCTAAGCCCTCTCTTTCTTCTCTTAAATCTTTCGGTTGTCTCTGCTTCCTTTATCTCCGTCCGTATGCAGCTCACAAACTAGCGCCGCGCTCTAAACGCTGCATCTTCTTAGGGTACAGCCCTCATCATAACGGTTATCGCTGCCTCTCTCTCCTCTCTGGTAAGTTGTTAATTTCCCTCGACGTCATTCTGGACGAATCCTCCTTTCCAGGCATTCCTGCCCCCCTCTCCTCCACTCCCGCCACCGATCCTGGTCCCATCCTCGCCCCATTGCCTCTTTTCTCGTCGACCCCGATCCCGGACCGACCCATACCCTCCCCAAACCAAAATCGTTCCTCCCCCTCTCCTGCATTCGTTCCACCCGACGTCTCATCTCCCTCTCCGTCCTCGACCTCCCCTTATGCTGCCATGCCCCCTCGCCCACTACGCTCCCTCCGTGATATCTACGCCCGCACAATGCCTCTCGACTCTCCCTGCGTCAACCTTACCACCTCCCCTGTCGAACCATCCTCCTTCCATGCCGCCGCGGCCGATCTCGCTTGGCGCACTGCCATGCGCGCTGAGTACGACGCTCTTCTTCGCAATTCTACCTGGACTCTTGTCCCCCCTCCGCGCAACGCTCGTATCATTGGCTGCAAGTGGGTCTTCCATCTCAAGCTTCGTCCCGACAGCTCCGTTGACCGTCACAAGGCTCGTCTGGTCGCCCAAGGATTTCGCCAACAGGCCGGCGTTGACTTCTTTGACTCCTTTAGCCATGTGGTCAAAATCACGACAATTCATCTTCTCCTTGCCATTGCGGTCTCCCAGCGATGGTGTATTCACCAACTCGACGTCAGCAACGCATTCCTCCACGGCGACCTCACGGAAACGGTGTATATGCGGCAACCTCCAGGTTTCACTCATCCTACTTTGACCTCGCATGTGTGTCTTCTTCAAAAATCCCTTTACGGTTTAAAACAAGCTCGGGCGCGCGTGGTTTTTAAAACTCTCCACTTATCTTCTTTCTCTTGGTTTTTCAAATTCTCGCACCGACACTTCTCTTTTTTTTTAAATTACTTCTACTTATCAACTTTATCTTCTCATCTATGTTGATGACTTTCTAGTCATCGGTTCTCACTCTTCCGCTGTTACGCTTTTCCTTCGCTCTCTCATGCAATGTTTTCCCATTCGTGACCTTGGTCCTGCTCGCACTTTTCTCGGCATTCAACTTCTCCCTCACCCTGATGGTCTCGTTCTCTCCCAGTCTCAATATCTCTCTACCCTTCTTCGTTGTGTCAATATGAGTGATTGCAACGCCACCGTCACTCCCGCCCCCGTTTCTTCTTGCCCGGTCTCCGGCCCACCGTGTGATGCAGCGCTTTATCGTCGCATCGTAGGCGGCCTGCAATATCTTACGCTCACCCACCCCGATATTTGTTTCGCTGTAAATAAGGCTTGCCAACACATGCATCAGTCCCAACCGCATCACTAGAAAGCTGTTAAAGACCTCCTTCGGTACCTGAAAGGCACCTCCGATCTTGGTTTATTCTACACTCGTCACACTAACTCCTCCTTAACTTTATTTCGTGATGCAGATTGGGCAGGGGACTCCTCAGACCGCCACTCGACCAGCTGCTATCTCATTTATTTCGGCGCCAACCTTGTTTCTTGGAGCTCCAAGAAACAATCCACCGTATCCCACTCCAGCACTGAAGCGGAATACAAATCGATGGCTAATGTTACAAGTAAATTTATTTGGCTTAAATCTCTCTTGCAGGAACTTCGTCTTCCTTTCTAGAGCCCTCCCACTCTTTGGTGCGACAACCTCGGCGCTACCTACCTTGCTAAAAATCCAGTTTTCCATGCCCGCATAAAGCATGTCAAAATTGATTTTCACTTCGTTCGCGAGCAAGTCGCGGCCAACCATCTCCGCATCGCTTTTCTCTCCAGTCGCTCCCAGCTGGCTGATCTTCTCAACAAGAGCCTGCCCAAACAGCCGTTTCTCACCCTTTGGTCCAAGCTCAACCTCTGCTCGACGCTGAGCTTGCGGGGGTGTGTTAAGGACTCTCCACCACCTGGCTCCCTGGACGACCAAGCTACTCCACCAGGTGGCACACCGGACGGCCCAATGTCAGCCGATGCTTCTAGAAGGATGACGTCATGCCAATCCGCTGCTGTATCCGCCCACCATCTCGAGCCCAGCGTGCCGCCCTCTCGGGCCACGCCGACATGATTACACTTCATTAATTCTGCTTCAACGCTCATCTTCTCCAACTCTACAAATAGCGCTAATCTGTATCTCAAACACGAGCTGTCTTCTTCTCTCTTTATCCATTCTCATCCCATTGAATATATTACTTTCTTAGTTGTTTCTTCCTCTTCCTAGCTCGAAACTTTAACATTAGGCCCTACGTCAGTCACCGTCGGAACCTGCCGCATCCAATCGCTCGGCCATATCCGACGTCCTACAGCGGTCAATGACTGTCTGGGCGCTCTATTGAGACGACCTGGTCACCTTTCGGCTGCCCAGTCGCCCGGCCGCCGTCGATTGGCTGCTCGGCGGCCTGGCTTTCCTCGGCTGCCATGCCGCCCTCGGCTGCCATGGCTGCCTACCCGCCCTCGTCCGCCGACCACCGTGGGTCGCCAAGCCGCCCTCGGACGCTCCCGCGGCCTCTCCAGCCGTCTGCAGCTGCTAATGGCCACCACCAACCGCCACAAATCCTTGGTTGTCGTGGCCTCCACGGCCTCCACTATCGCCCGACCGCCCTCGATCGACCGACCACCCTCGGTTGGCCCTCTACCTCCCTGGCCGTTGGCTGCCGCCAATGCTGTCTCAGCCGCCTTTGGTCATCCGACCGCCTACGGCTCCCCAGCCACCATCTGCCAGTCCGCCTCCGCCCTCCACGGCTTCTAGCCCCTCCGGCCTCCTCCAACGGCCTCCGACTGCTTTCGGTCGGCCTCCGCCCGAAATGGCCCCACCTCAGGCTGCCTTCCGTGCGTCACGACCACCTCGAGTCAGATCGCTACCTCCGTCAGCGCCAACCACTGGCAACCGTCTATGGACGCATCTAGCATCATCCACCAGCCGCTGTCCCTTGCCCCCTTCGTCTGCCCTCCACCTCCGTAGCCGCCACGGACACCTCTACTGCCCACCTCTGCCTCGTCTGCCCTTTAGCCGACCTGATTTCCATCGCCTGCCTCCGTCATCCTAGATCATCGTGCGTCACCTTGTCATCCATACCGTGCACGATTTAGCGATCCGCACTTGTGCCTACCTGCACCGTAGTGTCCACCTGCGCCATATGCGCACCTAGCGTTCTTAGAGTAGATTTGAGTAGAGTGGTCGTTGGACGACCCATGCCTAGTATCCGTTAGAGTAGTTTCAAGAAGAGTTTGGAGAAGCGTAGTCCTTCGTAGTAAGCTAGAGATTCTTAGATAGAGCCATAGTAGTTACGGCCTTCGTAGTTAGAGCCTTCGTAGTCCACCAATAGAATGTAGATGCAGCCGCCTTATGCCGCTACGCCGTCCGTAGCCACCTACCCATCACTCCGGTCTCCTAGAGAAGCTTCAGAGGAGACGATCGTTGGATGACACGCCGCCGCTAGTTTACCGCTGCAAGTACATGACCATAGTAGGATATACAGCCGCCGCTGCGCACCGATGACGCCTAAATTTGCCGCTTGATAGCAGAACGAAGCCGGGCCCACTCAGCAACCACTGTCGAAGCGTCCGCCCCGTGCTGTCGCTCCGTTGCTCTGCCCTCCATTCCTTGTGGTGTTAACGTGAGCCGCTCGATCCCGGCAGGTCATGTCACATCACTCCCTCCCTCTCTGTCTCTCTCTCTCCCTTCCTCTCCCTCTCTCTTTCTCCTTCTCTCCCTCGTTCTCTCTCCCTCCCTCCCTCCCTCCCTCTCCTCTCTCTCTCCTCTCCCCTCTCATTCCTTCTCTCTCTCTCTCTCTTTCTCTCTCTCCCTCTCGACCGAACTCGTTCTCTCCCTTTGATGGGGGACCATCTCGCCATCAAGACGGAACGACGCCAGCAACCTTACCGAGCCACACAAGTTGACGGCCGCGACGCCTCGTTCAAATACTCCACATGAAGATGAAGCTGTTTCAGCCTTGATTTATTTTCTTTTATTGTTGTAATTTCCCGTTGTATTTTGGACTGGGCCTATCGTGTTTTGGCCTTGTCCATTTTGAACAATTTTTATTTTCTCGTCGTTTTGAGATAACCGCTAAGGACAACATGCCCAAGAGGACAGATAGACTGAATTGGTGAAATCAAGTAATTGTGTTTTCTTTCCCGTTTCTCATAGTTTAGATAGCCTCAGATAGCTTGGAGATCGTTGATAGCTTGTAGAAGATCGTGGGCAAACGTGGTCGACTCCACGATGCAGGATTCTATGGAAGTCGCCAGCGATGCCTAGTCCCTGCTGCATGTGATCCTTCGATCAGGAATTTTCTTCTTGATCACGTTGCCGCTAACAGTTCGCGCAAGAAGAACCTGCTTGGATAGATCTTTGAAGGTGTCATCGCCTGTCCTAGTGTGCGAGATCGTGATAACCTTTTTTTCCCCAACACCGGACAAGAACAAGAAAACCTCGTTCTTGGGAACCTGGTGCAAGAAGGTCCAAGAAACCCATTCTTGGACCCCCTTTCCCCCACCGGTATTCCCAGATCGTGGACCTCGGAGATGCGTTGCTGTGCTCCAACGAACCTTTTCTCTAGCACGTGGGTCTCTTCGTGCGCCCGTGCACATTTCGCCCGACGTGCCACCGCGCCCGTTGCAGAAGCCGATGCGCCGTCGTTCCCTTCTCCGGCAAGCCGTCTCGCCGTGCGCTGTCACGCGCGCCGCATCTGGTCACGTCACCATCACCTCGACGCTGTTGCGCGCGATTACCTGTGCGCGTCGCTCTTCTGCACCACAAGACTTTCAACCCCCTTTCACCTGAACAAGCCACTCCAAACCGTGGTCTTGCCCCGCTGGTGTGCCGTCGTGGTCTGGGTTGATCACTCGATTTTGGCTGAGCCGACGTTGGAAATTTCTCCAAAGAGGTTCATCCATTCTCTGGCTGAACCGTCGTGGTCTGGGTGGATCATCCCAGACGTGGACGACGGACGGGATAGGACGAGTTTATTCCGTCTGACGTCCAGAGTTAGTTCAGCGACGAAGGATGGGATGGCATTTTCTTCCGAAGCTTCAAAAATTGTCCCGTCCAATCTTCCCGGGATTATTTTTTGTCCCGTCCAGGTAAAAACCGTCCCCTCCCCTGTCCCGGACGAAAAAAAAAGTCATATTTCCATAAGTTAATAATTCATTTTTTTTGCAACAAGGCGCCCATCGGCCCGTCCTAATTGTTTCTACGCTGAAAGAAGAACACGGTCGACCAGACGACTAGGGGACCGCAGCTGCAGCCACTCTCCTCCACCCTCTGGTGCAACCACCCTTCTACGGAGGCCGTGGTGGCATTCGTTTCCCCAACGACCTCATCGTCAGAGATCGCTTCCCCAATTGACGTTTCGAAGATCGCTTCCTCATCGTTAGAGATCGTTTCCCCAGGTATGTGCATTCCTCGCTCAATCTCTCTTTCTCTTGATTTCTATCATTCTCAGTCTCTCAATTTTCCCTCTATCCATCGCTCCGTCTCCGTCTCTTTCTCTCGTTATCCATCTTGCTTCCTCCCTCAATTTTCTTCCTCTCTCAATCGCTCAATCTCTGATATCTTTCTCCATGTCATGTTCTTTCTTTCTTGGATCTTTCACTCTTTATCCTGCTGTTTATTTCGTTGATCTCTGGTCCTTTACCGTGTTCTATCTTTTTTCAATCTCCCGCTCTCTAACTCGTTATTTCTTTCTTTCTTGCCCCCTCTCGCTTTGTTCAATATCTCTCTTGATCAGCATCTCTTTCTATAAACCTTTCTCTCTCTTTAGTCATTCTGTGATATTTTTCTCCCTTAGTTTCTTTGAATTTGTCCCTCTCTTTCGTTGATCTTTATCACTCGCTTTTCAGTTACCTGCTCCCTCTCACTCAGTTTCTCACTCTATCTTTACTCTACTTCTTTATTTGATCTGTCTCTTTGTCCTCTTTTGTTAAGTATATCCCGTTATTTCATCTTTCTCTGCCATTTTTCATCTCTTATTTCCATACCTTTTGCTGATCTCTCTATCTTCCTCTCTCTACTCCATGCGCGTGTTTGATTCAAATCTTTCTTCCTACGTTAAGTCTATGTCTTACTTCATCTCTCTGTGTCCTCCTCTGTTGAATATATCTCGCTATTTCGTATTTCTCTGCCATTTTTTCTTCTCTTATTTCCATCTCTTTTGCTGATCTCTCTTTATCTTCCTCTCTCTCGTCCAACCCCGTGTTTGATTTAAATCTCTCTCTTCCTATGTGTAGTCTATGTCTTCATCTCTCTTTGTTCTCCTCTGTTAAGTATATCCCGTTATTTCATCTTTCTCTGCCATTTTTCTTCTCTTATTTCCATCCCTTTTTGATGTGAAACGACGACGGCCGGGATCGATCGGCGCGTTTCACGTCACAGGGTTATGATGCGAATGTATGGGATGTAAGCCGAATGATGAGAAAATACGAATGAGCAGATAAGGACTTGACGGATAGCGACGTCGGCCGTACCGATCAATGAGAGACGAGTGTTCCTAAGATCAAACTCCCAATGACCCGCTGGACCTACTAGACGTCTACTAAGTGAGGGCATCTAACAGCCCTGGAGCGCTCGGGCGTCCAAGTCGGATGACAGTCCGTCTACCACAAGAATCCCTATGCTCGACAAGGTGGCTAGTCCTATCCGATGATGTTCGAGAATATCACGGTAGCGGACGCGATAGGGGAAGACGAGACTGTCGAAGATAATAATACTGGAGTTTATAGAGGGGAGACGAGACTGACCTTTGTATCGCTTAGTCCAAGGCGTCCAAGTCGTCGAGCGGATGCTTAGTGTCGGGTCATGCGGACGAGTGTCGCGATTTGTGACAAAACCGGGTGCGGACGGTGCGGTCGTAACTACCAGCAGAGAGCTGAGTCCACGGGTGGCGTGCAACAAAAGTCAGAGCAAAGGCGCACAAGGCGCTTGGCTGGCGACGCGGCGTGGTCGTGTGGGCGGCAAGACAGCGAACCAAGTATCGTGGGAATAGTCGTGGGGTGGGGTAGAAAACCAAGTAATCGGTTATGGCGAGGGTGGGAATCAAGAAATCAAGAAAGATGAGGGCGAAGGGAGAAACGAAGGGGAATCAAGGAGATATGGTGAGATCAAGAAATCAAGAAATCATGAAATCAAGAATTCAAGAAATCAAGAAATCAAGAAATCAAGGGGAAAGAAAGTGGGCGATCAAGAAAGACAAGAGGATGCGGTTGGGAATCAAGAAACGATGGGGAAAGGAGGGTGGGCGATCAAGAAAGGCAAGACGAGGCGGTTGGGAATCAAGAAACGATGGGAGAAAGGAGGGTAGGCGATCAAGAAAGGCAAGACGAGGCGGTTGGGAATCAAGAAACGATGGGGAAAGGGGGGTGGGCGATCAAGAAAGGCAAGAGGAGGCGGTTGGGAATCAAGAAACGATGGGGAAAGGAGGGTGGGCGATCAAGAAAGGCAAGACGAGGCGGTTGGGAATCAAGAAACGATGGGGAAAGGGGGGGGGGCGATCAAGAAAGGCAAGACGAGGCGGTTGGGAATCAAGAAACGATGGGGAAAGGGGGGGGGGCGATCAAGAAAGGCAAGACGAGGCTGTTGGGAATCAAGAAACGATGAGGAGGGGGGGTATGGATCAGGAATGGTGGAAGGGTGTAAAAAAGGTACCAAGAAATGGCTTTCTTGAAGTGTAACAACCAAGAACCCTCCAAGAAAGAGGAGTTCTTAATGGATCTGGGGTGTGCTCCCTCGGCGGAGCAGATTTCCCAGGTTGATGACGTGTCGACGATGCTTCTTGAATCTCCCAAGACCCCCGGAGTAATCTCGACGAAGGCCTCTTTCGATTCTTGATGGCGGCGACTTCTTGAAACTCTTTCCTCGCACTAGAGTGATCTCGACGGCGCGCTTTAACACGTCTCCCTCGGAGTGATCTCGACGGGAGAGACGTGGGCTCTACCCACGGAGTGATCTTGACAAGGGGTGGGGCTAGCCAACCGCCTACACTACTCTCTACGATAGGGGGGGAGACGAATTGTGAATAAACTTTTCAACAATGACTCCAAGGTGTTCCTTGGGCATGCCATCCCCTTATATAGTGAGGATGGGTGCCAAGTGAACGTGGGAGAGGACGAACCGTCGCGAGACGTGGTTCGGCCTCCCTTACAAATTCAAAATACAAACATAAAAAGTAAAATGATTTAGGACGGGCCCAACAACATTGGCCCAGTCCACGAATCCAAAAATACAAACACACATGAAAATGAGCATAAGTAAAAAGATAAAAGTTCTTACGCGGGGTACTTAAACCCCGGGTGGCGAGCGTCGGCGCGAGCTGCTCGGCGTGGCTGACGACATCCCGTCGCGTCATTCTCGAGATGGTTCTTCGTCATCGTGGCGTCGTCCTCGAGATGGTCCTCCATCACTTTTGCTGATCTCTCTCTATCTTCCTCTCTCAAGTCCATCCCCATGTTTGATTTAAATCTCCCTCTTCCTATGTTTAATCTATGTCTAACTTCATCTGATGTAACACGACGACCGGCTTTGGGTGGTTCGTGTTCCACCTATGGATGTCGAACGGGAATACGATGTAATGCGATGTAGTGATGCAAATATTTAAGAGAATTCAACGAAACACGGAAGCCAAACGACCCGAGGCGTAAACATTTAATGACATATGATGGGTTTTATCGCAAACAGGCTCCCAATGACCCACGTAATCGGTTCGAGGAGACAATGTAGTGGGGGACGACTCTCCTCCAAGGATGTCCACACCGTCGCGTGTACGAACCGATCCAGCATCGACCAGGAAATTCCCTAACTAGAGACAAGGGCTATTTGAATCATACTGTTAATTTCTCTCGGTCGATGAGTAGTTGAAAACCGCACTGAAAGCAGTAATACTGTAAAGAAAGGGAGAGGAAGTGACCTGCGAACCGTGGTCAATCATTGAAAGAGAGTGTTGTCTGCGTAGACTCGTGAAGTAGCTTGAGTGCATTTTCAATCAAGGCCAATGGTAGCTGGTAGCGTTGAGGAGATAGAATGACACTAGACCACTGGAACGCCGGTCTATGTACTGTCGGCGAGTTTGAGGAAGCCAAGACGCACATGCAAGACTGAAAACATCAAGTTTTTTGATGCAGCATGACTAAGGGAGAATGGGTAGGAAAGACTATCTAGTGTAGAGTGGGATAAACCAGACCACAATTCACACGATCGAGTTCGAAGATCTAAGTCCAGTTTAAATACTGATGGCGTAGCCCCTTTCCGCTTTCGAAGGCGGGAGTACTGTATTACAACTATCGCGGTGAAAATAAAGTAACAATTTCAATAAATGCGAGCGGTCGATCGCTAGAAGATTCAAAGGCCTAATCAACTGATCGCTAAAAGATTCAAAAGCCCAAAGCTAATTCCGACGGCGGTGGACAAACATTCGAATAACACTGGACGAAGAACACTAACACCAAAGAGTGCAGAAAGTACCTCAGCACTAGAGTAATGCGTCGTGGCGATGCGGGGAAATTTTTGACAAGTCGTTGGCAAGGCGATCGACGTGTGCTTCGACAGGGTGTTGCGGATCCAACCTAAATGGCATGTGGGGCGTGCGCTTGCAGAACAAGGCGTGAGCAGGTAGATGTACGTGCGGAGGGCACAGGTGGGCGGCCTACTGATATGAACCCCCCGAGGACATATTTAGAAAATAGAAGAAAGAAGGGGAGAACAAGATCGGCCACGTGGGACGACCTTCAAGAAGACCATTAGGCGGGAAAAGAAGCCTATAAATAAGAAGGCGGGGGGGGGGGGGTTCTTGAGGAGCAGGAAGTCAGTTGGCGCATCTAGCTCGAGTGGAGATCCTCCGACTCGTTGGACGACGAGAGCGATCTGCCTCATCGCATTTCTATCTTTTCTTCATTCTCGTTGACCCCTCTTCGGGGACTACGGACATGGAGATTGTATTGTTCTTGGACTCTTCTACATCGGGAATCTGGTATTCTTTTCTTGATTTGGTAATTCTTTCTATTGAGACGACCTAAGATCTACTGATCTTGAGAGAGTCCTAACACCTACGCGCGATGGGTGTGCGCGGGTGGCCTGCGCACGGCGGGTGCGAGCGGGCAGCCTGAGAGCTATGGGGGCAGATGGAGGTTCTGCGTGCGTAGAGTGCGGGCAGTGGCTTTGTGCGTGCGGGCGTGGGCGGGCAGCCTGCGTGCAGTAGGCGTGGGCGGGCAGCTTATCGCTATGGCACGGGCGATGGCTCTTCGCGCGGCCAGGCGGCTTCCGCGCGGTGGGCGACCTGCACGAGGCAGATGCTGCCGGGCGGCTCGGCGCGCGAAGGATGCGGGCGCTAGAGGCTAAGGGTCTTCCCTCGACGGCGGCGGCAGTGGCAAGATACAACGGCAACGCCGAGGGACGAAAGCTAAGGTAAACTTCATTTTTTTAAGAAGAAACTTCAATTACAAAGAAAATTCACCAAGTGTTTATTACAACATTGGCTTATGTATAGGCCTTGGAGGAAAGAGAAAATAGGATAACTATTAATTTAAAAATCTTATACTTAAACGATGTCGGCCATGTGTTGACGTGTCATGTCAAAGGACAGTTTTGAAGCTGGTGTTGGTGACGTGTCATTACACGTGATGTCTTGTGCGAAGGTGGAAGCACGTCCGGTGCCGATGCGTTGTCGTGGTCGCTACCATCTTTTTTCAGCACAATCGTGTTGGCTGGTATCAGTCGCTCAAAGTGGTCGGAGGCCCGAATGGTTGGCTGCTGTCCAATTGTCGACGGAACAACCAAACTACAATTGACTGCCAGCAATCTAGTGACCGTTGGTCATGCCCACGACAATTGTCTCTATTGCCAAGATGATGTTGAGAGCCAAAATGGTTGTAGGGATTGGGCGATGACAGCGTTCCACCGCAGAAGTTAGGACTGCCAATCATGGCCGTGAAGAGAGGGATCCTATTCATGGAGGACCTCGTTGTGGTTGTGGAGGTGTTGGGAGTCACTACAACCGAATATGGAAGAATCTGGAAAGGTCGATGCAGTCACCCCATTGAATGGGATGATGGAATAACCGCTGACAATCGTTTCTGATATTGGGACCACCATAGGCGAAGAGAGTCTTGCCAACATCAGTCGAGGTTGACGACGTGTTTCTTTTGGAGGGAAAACTGACGGAGCTTGATAGTCGAAGTTGAAGGTTCAACCTACTGTGTTGCAGATCTCTGCGACGAGAAGTTGATGCGCCATGTCTTTTAACAAACCACGGGTCCTTCCGATGGGGGTAGGGCCCTCAGTGGTGCGGGGAAATGATGATGATGAAGAACAGGAATCTCCTTATTCAAATACCATTGTTGAAACACTGAATTAAACCTTCGACAATGACTGAATTTCTTCTACCTTTCTTCTTTGATGAACTTCTGATTCCGCTTCTACGCAATCCTCTTCTTTTACGATGATTTCTTCCTCTTCTGCTTGTTCGATGATCTATTCATCTTCTTCCTTCAGGTATGAAGCGCGATAAAGAAAAGACTAACTGCCAATGAACAAAAATGAGATCTGGAAACTTCAAATTGACAAGCATGCGTTACTTCAAATTGACAAGCGAGAGGAAATCCCTATCCACCCCTCCCCCTTCTTATGGAGAGGGAGTGGCAGTTGTGGGTGGCCCAATTGGGCCTCCTTTTAAGGGGAAAGCCTATTGGACTTCCCCTTAAAAGGGTTCTTTAGGGGGAGAAGAGGTCCAATAGGGATTTCCTCTCGCTAAAGATGACACTAATTCACAACTTAAAATAAAACAAACGCAAGCAGGAGGTCGTTACTCACGCAGGAGGGGCCTCCTGACAATCCAAATATTAAAAAAATGAAAATTATATAAAGACACATGACATGAAGTGAGATGACGATGTCACTTCTCAAACCCGATAGTGGTTTTGTAGATTCTTCATGTCGGCACAGGCTCCGCGTCGCGGCTGACGACGGGTCGGGACATGATTGACTGGATGGTCCTCCATCATCGTCTCTCTTTGTCCTCCTTTGTTAAGTTATAATTCTTTATTTGATTTTTCTCTGCCATTTTTTTTCTCTTTTTTCCATCTCTTTAACTGATATTTCTCAATCTTCCTCTCTAGTCCATCCTTGTGTTTGATTTATATCTCTATCTTCCTACATTTAGTCTATGTCTCCCTCCCTCCCTACGTTTAGGATTCGATCAGTCCATGGAGTAAATCTGATTGATGGATTGTTTGATCTGATTCATATAAGTTTCCTTCAATTGATTAATTGTAATACAACATCATTACTTTATGCATTTTTTTACTTCTATGAACTTAGAGTTTGGAAAACACTTATATATATCTCTATTATTTTTTTTTTATTTGAATGTGTCTCTAGTGTGTGATGAAAATTCTGCGTCACACGCATTGTACGAATGATTGCATATTATGAATTAATTTGGTAGAGTTATGGAGTCCACATCTTTTACCACTTCAAAATCAATGGCTAGGGCTACGCCGTTAGTGTCAATCAAGTGCTATCCCGTAGAGGTTGATGACAACGTCTCATCTCGAAGCGTAAGACATAATTGGTCTAAAGTTTTAGATCAATTTGTTTAAGTTGGCCTAGACAAGTACAAGTGTACACTTTATTAAGCGTAGAACCCCACCCATAAGGTCATCATCAATCGCAATAAAGATAAGAGCACAAATGTATTTAGGAGACATCTAGAGAAAGCACACTGTAAATTTCACGAGGAAATCAGGGGAGGCTTGATGAAGCAGAGAACTATTCACCACTAAGAATTATTGTCCCACAAGTTGTACTTACGCGGCATCAACGTGGTGCGTACGAAGGAGGAGTTCTTCAGGTTCATCTGCCACAACGGTCTTCCTTTGCAACTTGTGAACAAGAAGTCGTTCTGAAGACTATAGTTCTACGGGACACAAGTGGTTGGGGACATCCCTGGTCTCGATGCGGTCAAAGCAACGACTAATAAGATGTATAGAGAAGTCCAAGGAAAATTGATAGAGATGTTTGCTGACGTCCGTAGTGTCTATTTACCATGGATGCTTGGACATCCCAAAATAACCTCGCCCTTCTAGGTGTCACTGTCCACTGGAGTGACCTGACTAGAAGCTCTATGAGCTACTTCTTGCTAGCAAATGGATCAAGGATCCCATTATGCACCAACTTGGGGAGGATTGTCATAGAAGTTGCATATGAATATGGCAATGAGTCGAAGCTTTGTGCCATCACCAAGGACAATGTGTCTAACAACACAACAATGCTGGCGTCTGTTGTAGAACAATTGAAGACTGTAGGCCCACAATTCGCTATGGGCCAACACGTACCATGCGTTGCCCATGTACGCAACCTCGTAGTCCAGACCAGACTGAAGATCATTCGTAATCCAAAGGTACCGGGAAGTAATATGCTAGGCGTTCAAGATTTTCTCCCAGATACAACGATGGACACAGATGAACCGACCGAATCACAAGTCGATGAAAATACTACGATGACAGTTGCCCCTTTGGGACTAGCCATTTCACGCGTGAGAGCCATCACTAATCCTATTCAGGATCCATGCAACGAATGAAGAAATATGTTGATATGTGCAAAATGTTTGAGCTCCTGAATTCAAACAAGATAAAGGTTGACTGCCCAATGCGTTAGAACTCCACTTTCATTATTTTAGAGCGCGCTCTTGCCAAGAGAGAGGTACTGGACCACATGGCTTTGAGGTTCCTTTTGACGTCGACTAAGGACTATAACCCATGTCAAGAGGACTGGGAGTTGATTGATGAATATCTGCCCATCCTCACCCACTATGCTAGGGTTCTGACTTTGTGTGTTCGGGGAAGAAATTTCCAATCACTGAGGTAGCGTCATTCTTTGCAGAGCTTAAGACAACTTGAGCAGGCTATGTATAATGTTGGGGCAGCATTGGATGCTGAGTGGAGGGATCTGTTGCGCTCGTTGTGCACTGTTATGCATAACAAGTTGGTGCAATATGCAATGGTACTTTGGGCCAATCATACGGCCTCGACAACAACGACATTGGATCCATTCTCTAAAATAGAGGTTGTGCATTCGTCATGTCGCCAAGATGTGCTTTCCTATCTTGGCAGTCTTTTAAACTAAAAATCTAATACAAAAGCAACTGAATGTGACTCAGAGCATGGATAACTGTCTGAAAGTCACCATCCACAAATGGTGACTTTCAAGCGCCAGTATACCTGTCCGTGCAAGAGTCGTCAACCATGCTCAATGCCTAGACAATAGATGGATTAGTATCTAAACATCCCATACAGCAAGGAGTATAATCCGCTAAGTTTGTGGAAGGACGTCAGGACGTGATACTTTCTGATCTTGACCAAAATTGTGTGCCGATTTCTTGGCGTAAGCCTGACCAGTGCACCGGTGGAGCGGCTGTTTTCATTTGGTCGAGGCATTACCACGTATCGATAATCACATGTAGATGTAGAAAGCATTGAGATGTAGATGATGCTTCGGGCATGGTTTTGTTGCGTAGACCAGCACTCATCTGACTCCGATGATGACTCTGTTGATGACGACAGCTCGCGTGCTGACCTCTATGTAAGCATGCTTATTGTTTTAACTCTCCCATTTCCATGTAACAGAGTAAAGGGGAAACAAAAGGAAGGCAATGGAAAGGTTTATGTTGTTGCTACGTTGTAGTGTTTACTGAAAGTTGTGCTAGTTCCCCATCTTTTTACATTATATCTTTTGTTTAAAACAATAGGGCGGTGGGAAATGATTCTAATCAGATGTTTAAAACAATAGGGCGGTGGGAAATGATTCTAATCCTTACTGATTTTTTTCACATTCCCTCATATGTGATTTCAATGCTCTAAAAATTTTGGATGGAAATTAATGTTTTGTGTCTAGGGTATTTTTATTGAGATTTTAGATGATTGTAGAGTTCCATTTATTTATGACAAATTTATGGAATTAAATCTTACCATAAAACTGACTTTTTATGCAATTCCTATTCTCATAAATCTTTATCAATGGCTTTCGTCCCATTAAAACACCCTAAGAATGTAATAAATAATAGGCATCTTTCCCTTTCTCCATATTTGATCCATTACAAATCTCTTACTCTACAACTATGGATTAAATTTATTAATTGGGCAAAGAAATAAATGGAAATTCAATGTAATAAATGCTTTCTCAATATGCCACCTCTCATTTTTTCACTCTTTGTTTGTCTTAATATCTCAATCTCTCTTTTTCTTGTTATCTCACAGTCTATCGCTCTCCACATCTCAAAATCTTTTGCTTTATTGTATTGCATCACGACGTGTTGCTATTGAGTTTTTCCCACAGAACACATTTGGAGAGTTACGAATTTGGAGCATTTTATTTATACAACGATTTTTAGGAAATGGCAATATTACCGATTTTATGTTATGCAGATATGTCATTGATATGGTTTTAGCATGGACTGCCTAAAACCACGAGAGATGAGAAGGCCGTCTCCACACCACCATTCTACACCACGATGCAGGTGATTTTGGGCGACTTGAATGGATGACTGAGTGAACTCTATGTCATTATTTTGTCTCAGATTCTGATTGAAGGCTGCGTATTTTCTCATTCAAATTACTATAGTAAAACGGTGATGGCATGTCTACAAAAAAATGGTATTATTTAATTTGGGGATCGATTAATAAGTGTTAGACAATTATCTAGAAATCTATTGAATTTTCAGAATTAAATTTTGACAAAGATTTGAATAATTGAATCGCAAAAGGACACAATTGTAGTAAAAATAATATTACAATGCTAGGGATTAAACAATGAAATTTCTACATTTCTCTAGAGTTTTATTGCATATTTTGGGAATTTAGTCAAATGATGAATGGGATACGAAAATCTTATCTTGCACTAATTATCTGTTAAAGTACTCATTTCACGTAATTAATTTAAGCATGAAATTACTATGATAATATGATAATGGCATGTATTAAAAAAATATAATAATAATTAATAAAATATTTAACATTGAGTTTTTCACGTTTTCTCAAAAATCCATATAATTTTTTGGCAAATTAATCGTGCAATTTAATCATTTTTTCACTCAGCCTTCGTCCGTCCACTATCCAGGACCTCTGCACGAACTTTTTTTTCATCCCACGTGAGGAAAACTGTCATGTCTGGCCATCCCCAAGATGATTTTTTGTCCAGAAATTTGTCCATACCCCTGGACGTGACGATTTTTTCATCCAGGGATGGAAACATCATCCTGTCTGCATCCCTGATCTATATTTTTGACGCCTAGTTTGTGTTTGTCTGATTGTCTCTAGGTGGTGGGAGACTTACAGACATATTGTGAAATGGCTGGATCCAGCATAGTTGGCTCAACACAGGAGTCTAAGTGCCACATCCTATGTGTTACCATATGTAATTCTACCTATTGTATAGCCTCTACGATACAATCGTAGAAACTTTGATTAGTTGGGTCAGATGGTCGAGGTTACTCTTCTTGGTAGAGAGTTAAAGTGATCACTTGATAACTGAGGTTGATCCACCGGCTCCATGATACAAATTGTGGAAACGTGATGATGCAAACGTCCACGTATTCCTCTTGGCTAGTTTGACAAAAGATATGCTTCCGAAGATGTCCTTTTTGAAAAAAGCCAAGCAAATTTGGGATTACGTCCTGAAGACAACTGTCAAAAGGAGTGTATGACCTACTTGTGAAGGTGTGGAGTATACAACAAGGAGGCAGAACCGTGCCGGACTATGTGAGTGAGTTACTGTCAATCTGACTTGAATTAGATTATTATCAACCAATATTGAATCCAAATGAATGAGAGTACACCCTAAGAGAGCGTATGTTTAAGTTTCTTATAGGTCTGAATGCTGAATATGAGGCCTTGACGAATCAAATTCAAAATCAAGAGACAGTCCCTGATCTTGAAGAAGCAATCAATGTCATACTAGAAGAGGAAAGCTGCCATCTACAACTGAATTCAGGGGCAACAAAAGAAACAAATTCTGCATGTCTAATGGTTGATCAAATGGATAGAAAACTTTAAATGAATTGAAGATTGCTGAATAAACAAAATCTTCCATTATGAATTTTGATGAATTTCAAACATTGTGAAGAGTCAAGATCAAGGTCTAGGTTAAAAGGGAAATAAAAGTCTACAGTTTTTTTTAAATGTATAGGTTTTAAATTTATTTTTATTTTAACATCAATGAGAGTTATAAGGGAATTTTAGTAAAATATAAAAAAGGGGAAATAAAGAGGCACCAAGTTGGAGAACGAGAAGGACACCGGCGTGAAGATTTGGTGAAAAAGGAGCGTTGAAGCTTGGCAATTAATGTGACTTGGAGAACTTGTTGCTTTGCAATCTTGATGATTTGAAGATCTTGGCGCTTTGAAATCGTGAGGATTTGGAGATCTTCGTGCATTTTGCATTCTTGGCAATTTTGAGATCTTGGCAAGCTGCAATATTGTCATTGTTGCAATCTCGGTGACCAAAAAAATCTACACTAACAATCTGGTTTGGAATCTCATCTGATTTTCAATCTTGACATTCATATTCCGATTTGCAATCTCATATCATTTTCAATATTGACGCTCATATTCCTATTTGCAATCTCATCTATTTTCAATCTTGACATTCATATTCTGATTTGCAATCTCATCTGATTTTCAATCTTGATATTCAAATTTCGATTTGAAATCTCATCTGATTTTCAATCTTGACATTTATATTCCAATTTGCAATCTCATCTGATTTTCAATCTTAATATTCAAATTTTGATTTGCAATCTCATCTGATTTTCAATCTTAATATTCAAATTTTGATTTGCAATCTCATCTGATTTTCAATCTTGATATTCATATTCCGATTTGCAATCTCATCTGATTTTCAATCTTGACATTCATATTCCGATTTGTAATCTCATCTGATTTTCGATCTTGACATTCAAAATCTGATTTGCATTCTGATCTAATTTTAGATTCATCATTCACAATCAGATTTGCATCCTCAGTATTCACAATCTGTTTTTTGATTTCGTCATTCACAATTTGATTTGCATTCTCATTACTTACAATCTGATTTTCAATCTCATTACGCATAAATCTTGTTTGCAATTTTGTGAATCAAAATCTGGTGAGAAATCTCGACATTCAAAATCTAGATAAAAATTTATGATATTCATTATCTGAATTTTTTAAAAAATTGTGATTTTCATAATCTGGATTTAAAAATTGTGACATTCATAACCTGAATTTAGAAATTGGGACATTCTTAATTTGACTTTTTGAAAATTTAATTTTCAAAACAAAATTTGCAGCCTTAATAATCCAATTCAGACTGTTGATCTTGATTTCTTTCTATTATCACTAATTTCAAATGAGTCAATCTTAATCCTCCATCTTTGATTGAATTGATGTTGCAAGGTTTTGAAATTAAACATATTCTTAGTATCTGCTAAACAGTTGATCAAGAGAGATCTATATTTCAATTTTATTTTTTTGTGAAAATTTTACAATCTGAAGAAAATATTATCTACCTGCATATATGTGTGTTGTCTTCGTTTGTATGTTGGTTACAGGGTGAAGCAGATTGATTGAGAAGGTAACAAATATATTATTTGAAAAACATTGATTGTTTGTTACATTTACATATTAAGGATTGAAAAATATTCATGTTGCATTAAAACAATTTTATATTGAAAATTGGAATACTTTTGTTTTTTTTAGCTAACATCCCAGGAAATTTGAAGCATACAACATTGAGTGAAGGCAGATTGGGCCAACTGTAAGAGACTTGAGTGCTCCATTGGAAGAAAAAGTGAAAGGATGCATACCTTCAAAAGCTAAGGGGGGCGCTCAAGGTCATTTACGTTTTCAATTTCTAGATAGGAGATATCCGTGTATCCCTATAACCAGGCGGTTTTAGCTTGGGGGCTTGTTAAAAACTCCAGTTGGATATCCTGGACAGGAGTAAGGGACTAGCCCTAATCTGTATAAGAATCTTTGGTGTCCACTTCCTCTTTCATCATCCGTAGTAAATAAATAGATAATATTAGGATTATAGTAACACTTAAAGTAGTTAATCGAAGAGGACTAGTCTAATTCACCCCCCTATTAGACCATTCATTGTTGAATAATCCAACATCAACAGGAGGAAACCCAAACTGGCAGTGTTCATGGAAGTGTTGATCCAACTCGCAAAGGTCAAAGAGGAAAATTTTATCAAAATAATTCGTGATGTAATTATTGTAAATAAAGAGGCCATACAAAGGCGAATTGCTGGGACTTGGACTGACGACCTCCGAAGACCCAGTCTTATTCTGTATCTATTCAAGAAAGGTGCCAAGAAGAAGGAGAAACATCAATCTCAAATTATACTTGGAATATGTCCAAGCGAGGGGATGATGAAGTCAGCTCCCTGAGGGAGGAACTAGAGAAGTTGAAGTCATTCTTTAGTTCTACGTCCATGGACAAATCTTGTCCTTGATCTGGTAAGCATCTTTCTCCTGACCATATTTATATGGATTGGATCTTGGACTCCGGGGCCATAGGTCATCTGACTCCATATTGATCAAAATTTTGATCTTCACTACAGGAGGTGAAATCTTATCTGTGATGGTTATAGGTGACGTGAAAATAGAGGCATTGGGAGTACTAAAAATGTTTTAAATGTTCCTAACCTCAAGGCCCAGTTGTTATCTACTCAACATTTGGTCAATAATATTAATTGTGCACTAACTATTGCTTCTACTGGTTGTTTTGTGTATGACAAAGCAAGGAACCTAAAGATTTCTCCCTCTAAGGAGAGGAATGGCTTGATCTATGTTAAAGATGAAAGAAGGCAGGGATGATGGTGAATTCTCAAATGATGGAAGACAACAACAACAAAGGACTTAAAGATCTGAAAATTTTACATTCTCGTTTGGGACATCCATCTTTTGCATTGATGAAACAAATCTTTCCTGGTTTTGCAAAAGATATTAACATGTCAGTTTATTCACGCGTCATGTCATCGCAAGAAAACATAATAGGGCCTCATATAATAGAAGGATAAAGCGAAGGAGAACTCCATTCTATCTTGTTCATTGTGATGTGTGGGGACTAGCACTCTGTCCTCTCTTAGGTGCGAGGTGGTTTCTTATCCTAGTGGATGACTGCTCAAGACTGACTTGGGAACATCTACTTAAGCCTAAGTCAGAAGTGATGAGAGTGATACAAGAGTTTTGTGTTGGAGTGAAGAACCTATTTGATATTTCTATTAAATTTTTTTGATCGGATAGTGCAAAGTATTTCTTTAATGAGGCGTTGAATGCCTATTTGTTGACACATGGAATAGTGGAAGAGTCATCGTGTGTGAACACCCTACAACAAAATGAAGTATCAAAAAGGAAAATTGGGCATGTGATTAATATTTTCAGGACTCTTCTCCTTCTTCAGAATGTGCCTAAGAATTTCTGGGGTGAGGCTGTGCTGACTGCAGTACATCGAATCAATCATCTCCCATCAAAGACCTTGGACAACGAGAGCCTTATGAAGATCATTTCACGATTGTTTCCAATGGTTAACTTGAGAACTCTAATGGTGAGGACGCCAACACTTCAGCATCGAACGCGTCACCACGGTCAACCAGAGTCAACACGCCGCTATGGACCACGGTCAACTAGAGTCAACCAAGTCAACATGCCACAACCGCCGACAAGCACGCCTCCACCCACGACGCGTCCTACGCTGGCCATGACACGACGCCAGAAGAAGATCCACAACTCCCCTTTGGCGTGACACGACGCACGTCTTTATTTCCTCGTCATTTTCTCTTTCCTACCAGACCTATATATAGGCCATTGTTTTCAAGAAACATAAGGCAATCATAATTCAAGAATCGAGTTTTGTTTAACTCTTCTGGAGGACTGCCCAGCCTCCCTATCTTCCACCTTCCAAACCCTAGTCGCTGTCGCTGCCGCCGCCACCGCTGCCGCCACTACCACGGCCTTGCGACGCCGCCTCCTCTCCTCTCTATTTCTCCAAGGCCACCCAGACTGCCCGCTGCGCTGCGCGCCGCGCCGGCGCCACTCGCGCCGCTCGCGCCGCGCGCGCCGCGCGCTGCTCACGCGCCGCCTGCACCGCCCACGCGCCCTCGCCTGCCCCAACAGCCTTCGCCAGGGCCATCCGAGACCGCACTCCGACTGCCTGTCCGCGCGCAGCGCGCTGGTGTTCGCCACGCTGACGTTGCGCCACGACAACCGCTTAACCAGGGCCGTTCAACGCCCGGAACATCCAGCCTCGCCTCGCCTAGTGGGCGCCAACGCCTGGATTCGCCCAGCCTCGCCACGCTCAGAATTGCCCGCAACCTCTTCACACTGCGGTGCTGAGGTACGCCTGAACTCTTTGGTGTCGACGTGTTCTCCATCCAGTGTTTTCTCGGAAGTTTCCACCGCCGCCGGAATCTGAATTGGTTTCGATTCTCGCTTCTTCAACGCACCTCTCGAGTGTTTCTCGCGCAATTCGACGTATTGATTTCGTGCTTAGGAATCGCCGCGTGGGGAAGACAGAACTCCCGCCTCGATAAGGGTCGGAGCTGCACCACCAGATTTTCATCAGTTTTAAAGTCCAGATCCGACCGTGAATTTCTCTGCATTGTATTATCCCTCACGCCTATCCTACCCCTAGTCCTATCGTCCCGCCCTTCTTCGCCTACCCCGTAGCTGTCCTACGTCAAACTCATTTGAATCCTAGGATTTTTGGTTGTACTGCATTTGTTCATGAATAGAGATTGGTGGGCAAATTCAGACCTAGAGCACTGAAATGTGTGTTTGTAGGATATTCTTAAGGAAATAAGGGATACAAATGTTAGGATCCCATGTCTATAAGATTCTTTGTATCTGCAAATGTAACGTTTGATGAAATAGAGAGGTGCTTCAAAGATGAGTCGGATGACCAATCATCCTCTCCAAATGATGTATTTAGAATGGAGATTGCACACAATCATCTGGTAACTATTCATAGGGACATGTCCAAGAGATTACACATCGTTTAGTACCCGGAGAACAAGATGAACGCAAAGCTAATAATAAAATACCAATTGGTGTAGAATAAAACAATGTTGTGTCTGCAAATGAATTGCCAATGTAAGTTGAATTGAATCAAATTTTCGTGGAAACTATTTCTGAAGGTGACAATAATCACGTGAAAATTGTACATCCAGATGATGATGCTGGCTGGCCTATTGCATTGAGGAAGGGAAAGTGGGCATACACTCAGGACATGAAGTATCCACTCTACAATTTTGTGACATACAATCACCTTTCTCCAAAGTTTCAAGCATTATTGACAGAGCCACAATCCACTATTATTCCTAAAAATGTACGAGAACCCTTAGCTGAAGAAAAGTTGAAGAAGGAAATGGATGTTGAGCTGGAAGCACTTATTAAAAGTGAAACTTGGGAGATAGTTGACCTTTCAAAAGGAAAGCATCCAGTTGGGTGTCGATGAGTGTATACAATAAAGTATAGAGCTGATGATTCATTGGAAAGGTATAAATCCACGCTTGTACCTAAAGGTTACATATCATGTTATGGAATTGACTATGATGTGACATTTGCCCTAGTGGAAAAATAGAATATTGTTCGTGTATTAATTGCAGTATCAGCATGTTTTGGCTAGAAGTTGTACCAATATGATGTAAAATTGCATTTCTGCATGATGATTTGGGCGAAGAGATTTATATGCAGCCTCCTCTAGGTTACTATTGTCAATTGCCGAGTCATAAAGTTTGCAGGATGAGGAAGAATTTATATGGTCTCAAGCATATAAATTCTGATGGAGGACCATCTCGAGGATGACACCACGATGACGAAGAACCATCTCGAGGATGATGCGATGGGATGTCGTCAGCCACGCCGAGCAGCTCGCGCCGACGCTCGCCACCCGGGGTTTAAGTACCCCGCGTAAGAACTTTTATCTTTTTACTTATGCTCATTTTCATGTGTGTTTGTATTTTTGGATTCGTGGACTGGGCCAATGTTGTCGGGCCCCGTCCTCGTCATTTTTACTTTTTATGTTTGTATTTTGAATTTTTAAGGGAGGTCGAACCACGCCTCGCGACGGTTCGTCCTCTCCCACGCTCACTTGGCACCCATCCTCACTATATAAGGGGATGGCATGCCCAAGGAACACCTTGGAGTCATTGTTGAAAAGTTTATTCACAATTCGCCTCCCCTATCGTGAGAGTAGTGTAGGGGTTTGGCTAGCCCCACCCCACGCCGAGATCACCTGGGTAGAGCCCACGCCTCTCCCGCCGAGATCACTCCGAGGAGACGTGTTAAAGCGCCGCCGAGATCACTCCGGTGCGAGGAAAGAGTTTCAAGAAGTCGCCGCCATCAAGAATCGAAAGAGGCCTTCGCCGAGATTACTCCGGGTCTTGGGAGATTCAAGAAGCGTCGCCGACACGCCATCAACCTGGGAAATCTGCTCACGAGGAGCACACCCAGATCCGTCAAGAACTCCTCTTTCTTGGAGGGTTCTTGGCTGTTACCGCTCAAGAAAGCCATTTCTTGGTACCTTTTCCACCCTTCCACCATTTCTTGATCGCCCACCCCCCTTTCCCCATCGTTTCTTGACCCCCAACCGCCTCGCCTTGCCTTTCTTGATCGCCCCCTTTCCCCATCGTTTCTTGATTCCCAACCGCCTGCCTTGCCTTTCTTGATCGCCCCTTTCCCCATCGCTTGATTCCCAACCGCCTGCCTTGCCTTTCTTGATCGCCCACCCTCCTTTCCCCATCGCTTCTTGATTCCCAACCGCCTCGCCTTGCCTTTCTTGATCGCCCACCCCTTTCCCCATCGCTTGATTCCCAACCGCCTCGCCTTGCCTTTCTTGATCGCCTACCCTCCTTTCTCCCATCGTTTCTTGATTCCCAACCGCCTCGTCTTGCCTTTCTTGATCGCCCACCCTCCTTTCCCCTTGATTTCCCAACCGCATCCTCTTGTCTTTCTTGATCGCCCACTTTCTTTCCCCTTGATTTCTTGATTTCTTGATTTCTGGATTTCTTGAATTCTTGATTTCATGATTTCTTGATTTCTTGATCTCACAATATCTCCTTGATTCCCCTTCGTTCTCCCCTTCGCCCTCATCTTTCTTGATTTCTTGATTCCCACCCTCTACGCCATAACCGATTACTTGGTTTTCTGCCCCACCCCCACGACTATTCCCACGATACTTGGTTCGCTGTCTTGCCCGCCCACACGACTACGCCGTGCGCCAGCCATGCGCGCGCCTTGTGCGCCCTCTGCTCCGACTTTTGTTGCACGCCACCCGTGGACTCAGCTCTCTGCTGGTAGTTACGACCGCACCGTCCGCACCCGGTTTTGTCCTTGCCAACGACACTCGTCCGCACGATCCGACACTAAGCATCCGCTCGACGACTTGGACGCCTTGGACTAAGCGATACAAAGGTCAGTCGTCTCCTCTATAAACTCCAGTATTATTATCTTCGACAGTCTCGTCTTCCCCTATCGCGTCCGCTACCGTGATATTCTCGAACATCATCGGATAGGACTAGCCACCTTGTCGAGCATAGGGATTCTTGTGGTGGACGGACTGTCATCCGACATGGACGCCGAACGCTCCAGGGCTGTTAGATGCCCCTCACTTAGTAGAAGTCTAGTAGGTCCAGCGGGTCATTGGGAGTTTGATCTTAGGTTCACTCGTCTCTCATTGATCGGTACGGCCGACGTCGCTATCCGTCAAGTCCTTATCTGCTCATTCGTATTTTCTCATCATTCGGCTTACATCCCATACATTCGCATCATAACCCTGTGACGTGAAACGCGCCGATCGATCCCGCCGCCGCCGTATCACATCATATTGGTATCAGAGCCGGTCGTGTTAGCTTTCGCTTAACACGGTCAGTAGCATATCACTAAAGAAATTTTATCGGATTGTGCACGTCATTATTTTGAAAATCATTTACATCATATTGTGCACATCCTATTGGTTCATCGGCATTTCACACGTCATAACATTTCATCCATCACGCGCATACCCCTAGGCATTTTTTTAGGCCATGAATGGTTGACCATAGGATGGTTCATACACGATCACCTCAAGCATCCGAATACCGGAGATCTTCTACCGCCATCCCTACTCGTAGGGCACCGGTAGACGAGGCCTATGACGAGCCCTTGGCTCGAGATGTTTCCCGACAATCGGGAAAAGCTCCCATCCAGGAGCATTCTGCCCCGGAGTACCGACCTCGAGGCCCCGAGGTCCCACCTCCTCGATACCAACGAGCTGACGAATGGGAGTATGACCGTGATGACCGCCGACGATCCTCCCGGGAGTATCACCGCGACGACCGACGAGGATCCCCGCCACGGAGTACGACCGCAAAGACAGGCGAAGATCCCCACCACGGGAGGATAGGCCAGCACCCCACTACTATGACGCATCGCTCCTATCGTCCGGATAGGAACTACTATCCACCCGAGACTAGAGGTTCTTGGCGCCACGACTACCCAGAGGACGGGTGCTCAACCCCAACCGCATACCGTGCAAGATGCATCGCACTATTCTTCCCGCCCGGTAGCCCACGATCACCACCTGTCGCGACGTCGATCGGACGCCGCCACTTATGGCGACAGTTCCGCTTACCGCCACACTATCGACCCATACGAGAGGCCCCGCACCACCTCAAGTGGCGCCGAGATACACAGTGGATTATGACCGCCCCAGTTGGGATTATACCCCGACAATTTGTCTCACCAAGGAGGCCCACGGCATACTCCTCTCACCGGTACGTGCTTATCCAGCACACTCCCGTTGCCACCGAGACGACCTCATCCCAACGGATACCCAGAGGAGCGGCCACCTATCAACCGCACCTCACCGAGATGTTTACTACGAGGATCGATCAGACCAATACAGCCAACCTGAAAGCTATAGATGTCAATCCCGAGATAGTCCTCCGTACTATCACGATGCGAGTTATCCACTCCGAGAGGAGGTACTCTCTCATGTAGGTTATCATGGGGATGTACATCCTCATTACTACCATGGACGACCCCGGGATCCTGAGGTGCCTCCACCTTGCTACCACCTACGAGAAGACTGGGAGCACTACTACGGAGAACGGCAAAAAACTCCCACACCTCGGAATGAGTATCCTGCACACTATTACTACGACGACCGTTCCTATCCACCGGATAGGAACTACTGCCCGCATGAGAACTAGTGTTCTCGGCATCATGATGACTGGGGGCATCCTCACGAGATGGCCAACAGCCCTAATCAGATACCGGTACCGAACTCTCCACGGTATCACCGCACTACTCGTCGCCCGGAGGCAGCCACATATGGTGGTAGTTCTGCCCACCCGCACTATTACGGGTCGACGACGCATCCGCACTTGGCCAATACCAGGAGCCTCTAGCACCATCTCGAGCGCCACCAAGGAGGCCGAACCCTACCCACCTCATATACCACAGTCATCCTACTTACCGCTTGCGCCTCATTGAGTTGTGCGGCACACGAGCCCTTGCACACCATTCAAGACAACCGACCAAGCTGGCATCATGTGATTCATACATGTCACCTGCTCACTATGGACAGCCCTCCACTAGTGTCAAGTGCAAAAGAATCTGGGGAACCACTTAGCTCACAACATGTTAGGCAAACCAAGTGTGCCCATCATCAGCATGATGACATTGATAGGAGATGTCGAGACAATGCACCCACTAGAAAGATACATCTAGTGACTCCATTCATTACCTTAGCCAAACACATGATGCACCTTCACGGTTATCCCGCCGAGATGTCATCCGACCGTCGAACGCCACGATATAATGAAAGGAGACTCATTCTAGAGGTACTATCGAGCCCACCAACCCGCCCGCTGCCAGATCCACCACCGCCTTCACCATTCCTTCGCCCTTTCGCTATCCCGCAGCCTCTGGGCTCTTCTTCACACGCGCCCAAACAACTCACCCTCAACGCGATTTCTAGTATTTTTAAATTTGCACTGATTTATATTACATTCCAAGGAATGTACTGCAGTCCACCGTGGGTCTATACCCCCACATACTAGGATGTTTACCTCGCATGGATCGAGTTCACTGTTTGCCCAATGGTGAACCGCATTAGTTTGGCATTGTTTGAAACTAAACTATGGTCAATTACTTCATGGACACTAGATATCATTCATGTAGGTAATCATACTAACTGTTTGGATTCCGTTCTTCATGCATTAAGTAGTAGAACATGCATCATTGCATCCATTTGTTTTTTTACATTGCATCCATGAATGAGTAGTATAAGGCATCAGCGGGTAAGGGTCGTAGGTCCATGTCGTTCTCTGAGGGAGAACTAGTCCTGGTCAGATTGAGGCCCGAGAGGTTCTCTCCTGGGGTCGCTACGAAGCTCCATGCTCGTAGCACCGGGCCTTTCCCGATTGCCCAACAGATCGACGACAACGCCTATGTCATGAGCATCCCGCCAAATTGGGGGATTAGTTCAACGTTTAACGTCAGTGACTTATCCCGATACCAGCCTTCGCCACCCATCATCGAACCTCACAGCCAATTGAGCCTTAATAGTAGTGAAAGTGAGAGCAAACCCACTCCTTCTCCGTTTCCCCTCCTTGTACGGCAAGACGCGATAGAAATGATACTGCAGGAGGTAATTCACGCTGAGGGGGAGCGAGTTGGCCGTTCTTTCCTAGTCCATTGGCAGGGGCGACCATCATCCGATGACACGTGGATCTCCGAGGACGACCTTCGCCGACTTCGACCAGACCTGCGGCCTCAACTTGAAGACCTTGCTGAGCTTTGCTCGCCGGGGTCGAGCTCCTCCCACGTCGGGAGGATGATGGAGGACCATCTCGAGGACGACGCCACGATGACGAAGAACCATCTCGAGGATGACGCGACGGGATGTCGTCAGCCACGCCGAGCAGCTCGCGCCGACGCTCGCCACCCGGGGTTTATGTACCCCGCGTAAGAACTTTTATCTTTTTACTTATGCTCATTTTCATGTGTGTTTGTATTTTTGGATTCGTGGACTGGGCCAATGTTGTCGGGCCCCGTCCTCGTCATTTTTACTTTTTATGTTTGTATTTTGAATTTTTAAGGGAGGCCGAACCACGTCTCGCGACGGTTCGTCCTCTCCCACGTTCACTTGGCACCCATCCTCACTATATAAGGATGGCATGCCCAAGGAACACCTTGGAGTCATTGTTGAAAAGTTTATTCACAATTGCCTCCCCTATCGTAGAGAGTAGTGTAGGGGTTTGGCTAGCCCCACCCCACGCCGAGATCACTCTGGTAGAGCCCACGCCTCTCCCGCCGAGATCACTCCGAGGAGACGTGTTAAAGCGCCGCCGAGATCACTCCGGTGCGAGGAAAGAGTTTCAAGAAGTCGCCGCCATCAAGAATCGAAGAGGCCTTCGCCGAGATTACTCCGGGTCTTGGGAGATTCAAGAAGCGTCGCCGACACGCCATCAACCTGGGAAATCTGCTCCGAGGAGCACACCCCAGATCCGTCAAGAACTCCTCTTTCTTGGAGGGTTCTTGGCTGTTACCGCTCAAGAAAGCCATTTCTTGGTACCTTTTTCCACCCTTCCACCATTTCTTGATCGCCCACCCCCTTTCCCCATCGCTTGATTCCCAACCGCCTGCCTTGCCTTTCTTGATCGCCCCCTTTCCCCATCGTTTCTTGATTCCCAACCGCCTGCCTTGCCTTTCTTGATCGCCCCTTTCCCCATCGCTTGATTCCCAACCGCCTGCCTTGCCTTTCTTGATCGCCCACCCTCCTTTCCCCATCGCTTGATTCCCAACCGCCTCGCCTTGCCTTTCTTGATCGCCCACCCCCTTTCCCCATCGCTTTCTTGATTCCCAACCGCCTGCCTTGCCTTTCTTGATCGCCTACCCTCCTTTCTCCCATCGCTTGATTCCCAACCGCCTCGCCTTGCCTTTCTTGATCGCCCACCCCCTTTCCCCATCGCTTGATTCCCAACCGCCTCGCCTTGCCTTTCTTGATCGCCTACCCTCCTTTCTCCCATCGCTTCTTGATTCCCAACCGCCTCGCCTTGCCTTTCTTGATCGCCCACCCTCCTTTCCCCATCGCTTGATCCCCAACCGCATTGATGCCGGACGCCGCCTCGACGGCCTGACCGTCACCGAGGGCCTGATCTCGTATCGAATCACTAACTAGTCGGTCCACGCCACGACGCCAACCGATTTAATATGCAGAAACCAGGCGAACATGACGCTGAATGAGATGAGTTCCTACTGTGGTAATGCGGCTGGTGCCGACTAGAAACAATGCCGCGCGCCAGAGCAAGACGGGTCGCCAAGGAAGTCGGTCCGCCTCCGGACTCATCCGAGGTGGGCTGGCGGCGAGCACGCCGCCGAATGGGAAGACTTCCCACAAGATTGCTCACACGCTGTCGGGATGTCCCAACTCGCACCGACAGGACAGACTCGTAAAATTCGCCGTTCTCTCGGCCTGTCTCGCGCCACCTACCTAACCCGAGCGCGGTGGAGGCAATAAGAGTACTGAAAGAGATAAAGACGAAGGAGCTAGGGTAGCGGGGTACCTTCGTCGCGCGGCGACGGGTAACTCAAATTGGAGTATCCACGGAAGGAGACGACGGTGCTGCTGTAGGTCCAATCTCGAGAGCACCGGGCAGGAAGAGCAAGCGGGCATAGCGCCAACGAACGGTACCGGAAGGACGCTGTACGACGGGCGCGGCCAGAGGTGACGACCGGGGGCGGCACTAACGGTCGGGGTGAGGCCGCACGGTGTCCACGGGCGCAGGCAGAGTGGCGGCGGCCTCACGCAGCGGACGGCGTGGACGGCGTAGCACTGACCGACGCAGTCGCCCGGGCTCGCGGCGCAGGGACTCAGCCGCTGGTCGAGGCGCTGCCGGCGCCAACGAGTAGGCAGGCGCCGACGGCGAAGTCGGGCGGGTGTCGGGCGGTTATGCTGCGGCGATGGCGAGCCGGACGGCCGCCGCCGAGGCCTGGCGAGTGGCGAAGGCGGATCCGGACGGTGACGATGGGTCCAGGCGGAGACGGTGGTTCTGGCATCGGCGGGGTGCCGTGCGACGACAGCGAGCCGGATGGCTGTCGCCGGCGAGGCCAGAAGCGCGGCGGCTGGTCCGACGATGACGGGCGGATTCGCCGACGGCGACAGGCGGGATCTCAACGGGCTCTTGGCGGGTGACGGCGGCGGGTCCGGCGGTGATGAGGGTGGATCCGGCGGCGGCCGGTCGGGCGGGATCCTCCTTCTTCCTTCTCTTCCCTCTCCTTCCTCCTTCTTCTCCTCCTCCTTCTTCTTCTTCTTCTTCTTCTTCTTTCTTCTTCTTCTTCTCCTCTCCTCCACGACCTGACTCTTCAACTTCCAAGTATAACTTCCAAATTTAGGTCAAGAGTGGGGAGAGCGCCCACCCCTTCCCCTTATATATGGGTGAGGGTGGGCCCTTCCTTAGCGTTCAAAACACAACATGAAAAAGGAAAAATAAGCAAAGGAGAGGCAAAAATTGTTTACCCAAAAATGTCATCTATTAAGGATCTTTTTAAATCCTCATCCTATAAGAGGATCTGGGAATTGTAAGATTCCATCCCAAGGCCCTCCCTTAAAACAAGGCCCAGAACAGCCACATGCACTAATGCAACCTGCCTGCCCCACGTCTCCACCACCGAGCAGCCTATCATCAACAATGATGACGCCGAAGCCGACTTCACTCGTCTCTCAAGAAGCCAGGATCATTGACTCTATCTGAATATTCTTCCCTTTCCCTACATGTACAGCTCACTATTCAGATCAAAATAAAAGAAACAAAAACGATCAAAGGTCGTGCCAACTGCTGGGGGTGCGCCTCTTCCACCTCTTCAACACATGAACACAACCCGCCGCCGTGAAGAGCCCAAACGCAGCCAGCCATCGCTTATATCGCTGCATTGCTAACATTCCGGTAGTACCCCCCTGATGAACAAAAACAAATCGACCACCTTAAATGAACAAGGGAGAAAGAAGAACCAGACAGAGTTCTTACTCACTTGAATGAGGATGAACAGTATGGAGGCATTAGCAGGGGCCAGAGAGAAGATGATCATGCCTGCCCGGAGCTCGTTTGGGACCAACCTGCGCCGGTTGAGACCTGTACCCTCATCAGATCTGCCTCTAAATCCAAACCAGAGAGAGAAGGGAACTACGCAGTCCTTAGCCGCGCTAGAGACGGAAGGATCATCCCATAGCAGGCATGGAGCCCACAGAACAGTGCAACCAAGGCCCCAACCTCCTGTAAAAGCAACAGAGATTCACCAAATACTCGTGAGCTTTTCAATTTCTTCATGGGTTTTTATTTTTTGTCACTGATCAGACCGGGTAGTCGTAGGCAGCCATGGTTAGAGAGAGACCAGCGGCAACAAATGACAGAGAGAGATAGTCTTCAAGCGGGATGAAAGATCCAGGGCCAGAAAGCCACGAAACAGCGGTGCTCCCCAACATCCTTGATCCCAGAAAGCAGGGATATATCAAAGATAGATTCACATCTCTCCCATCAGCCTACACAAAATTGAGCAAATTTCGATGAAACAAAAAAGAAGCTAGAATGAAAGGCACCCCCATTCATCATCATACCACAACTATCGGCGCCCAGAGCATCGAGAATACAGAAATATCCGTTTATCTGGAGCAACAACAAGCATAAATTTAAACAAGCTGAACAGACACTAGAGGCAAAGCAAAGGTTTTTTCAGTAGTAGTACCCTTTAGAATGGTCGTGGAGAAGGAATAACGGTACTCCTCGATGGAGAAGAGTTTGTGGGCATGCCAATTCTGCCTGACGTACAAGGCGCAAATCACAGACAAGAGCAAAGGGAAGAACAAGCCGCTCAGTATCATCTTCCCAAACGGCAGAGGATCCCCAATCTTATCAAGATCCAAAGATCTAGCCCGCGCTCTTCCTCTTATCCTCCCCGCGGGGAATATCCGCCGCCAAATCTTCCTCGCCAGCTTCTCGATCGATCGCGTCCCACCCCATATCAATCTTCAATTGATCATTAATATACGTATTTTTTAACTATTATTCTCCAAACTATATCCCGCGTGGGAGGAACGATGAAAACGAGAAAAAATGTAGTTATTCAGAAAGAAAAACGATTTTCCGATAATCGCAGATTTTCAAAATTCCCGCCACCGCACTCGAAGTAGGAGGAGAAGTCTGTTCCTGTTGTAACTCGTTGAAGAGAAACAACGACCCAAGACGCTACAGTGAAATGCGGATTCAACTCGACGTGATAACTGTGTCGGTGTATAGAGACAGGAAACAAGAACCTCTTTACGCCACCGGCGTGACGCCAACGCAAGGCTGTAGGTGCAGGGCAGCGACTTCTCGTATGGTGCCGCGGAGCAACTCCTCAAACTCCCAAGACAAGGGAGCGGCCACCAAGAAGTGATGAAGACAAACCAAAGGAGAGAGAGAGAGGAGAAGAGAGGAAGAGACAAGAAGAATGAACAGAAAACTCATATGCCTTTGCATTTCAGAATAGATTTTCCTCTATATATAGAGGGCCAATTACAGTTTCAGGTAATTTGAAAGGTCTGGAATATGAAAAGCCAAGAGCCTTTTCATATTCTCCAAAGAAGCCTCTTCATATTCCCACAAAGAGACAAGAGGAGGGGGGTTAAAACTTTTCAACTCCCCCTTCCTTTATTGGGGTTTGAGTAGTCAAGCCCTCCCCCTTCACATTCCCGTAATGGGGGGCTGACACACCCCAACAATTCCGAAGAAATCTACGACGGGAGAAATCTACGACATTCCTTAACAGTCTTCTCCACTACAAATTTCGCGATGGCAAAGGCGATGAGGAGGAGGATGGCAGCGAGGAGAGAATGGAGAATGGAGAGGACCGCTGGTTTGCCCTCATTGTCACGGTGTTCCTTCGAACATGGCGCGGAACGGTCATATGCAGTGGGGCACTATCGAGCGCCGCCGAAACGCCGACGAGCCCGAGGCCGCCGTAGCCCTCGCCCTCCTTCACCGACAAATCCCCAAGAAGCAACCCGCGTGCACCTCCTCCTGCTCTTCGGAAGCGTGACGGATCGGACCTCTTAGATCGAAAAACTGTGCGCCATTGATTATTTTTTCTCCGATGTGAGCAATAAAATGAGTATCCGCCTTGTTGGAAGAAGAGAATTGATGACTCTAAAATATGTCATCAAATAATCAAGTTCTCAAGTTTAAATTCATTACAATTATCTTGTGAATTCATGCTAAGTTCATGCATATGTATTGTTTTATGAACATTAACCCCACTTGATTCTTTGAATCAAGTGGAATATATTTAACGTTTTATGGCTAGTGAACATTCAGAAACAGGTTAAGAAGATCAAGGAAGAGAGGAGGATCAACAGAAGTGGGCAAAAATTCGAAGTGGCAAAAATTACGAAAATGCCCCTGGGCATGACTTAAGAGAAAACCTATAAATACTCTCTTGAGAGAGGAGTTTAGGTGTTCAGAATTTTCTCTAAGGAAACTAGGGCTTGAGAAGAGGATTTCTGCACCCTCCAGGAGCTGATGAGCTTTTGGAGTTGGAGAGGAAGAACAGACTGAAGATAGCTTGGATTGAAGAACCACGCCGCCGCAAGGACGTGACACCCGACGTGGGAAATCGCAAGCTTCAGCCCTGTAATCCTCTCTTCTCAGACAATTTTGGTTGGGTTGGAAGAGTCACAAGATCTTCCAATGTTTCCCAACTGAGGATTGTTTCGCTTAGATTTGATTTCAGTTTAAACTTTGTTCCTTTGTTGTTCAAATCGCCTTCCCAAATCTTCCAAAAGAATAGAACTCCTCCGCATCTCCACCACGCTGTGCAGCAAAGCCGCCGGCCAGCTGTGTGCACAGCGCACGCAGCACGCAGCCGCGTGCACCCGCGTCTGTACGCAGCACACAGACACAGCTACGCAGATACAAGGCTGCAGCTGCGTGCAACGCCACAGACAGTAGCGCACAGGCAGCTGCAGCCGCACAGCAGACAGTCGCGTGCAGCCGCGCAGCAGCACGCAGCAGCGCTGCTGCGCTGGCACAAGCCGCAGCACGCAGCCGCGTGCAGACGCAGCGCTGCGCAGCACGCAGCCGCGCGCAGCACGCAGACGCGGCCGCAGCACGCTGTTGCGCAGGCATTCCGCGCATAGGCAGCCGCCGCTGCATAGTCAGCGCACAGAGGCCGCCAGCACGCAAACACCTGCGCGCAGGTTGTCCTCGCACGCAAGGTGTTCGATCCTTTGCCCCAAAGGGCAAGGATCTGTCTACAGAAATTCTCTCAGACGGCTTGATTAAGTTGCACTTTAACGTCTGAAAAGGAATTTCCTGCTGTTTTCTTTTGCTCCTGTGGATCGACCCTCACTCGCCCTAACTTGTGAGGTTTATAAATTCGCTGAATAAGCTTAATCTCACACATGTTACTGATAAATAACCAGTAAAACACAGTAAAATTGAGCTTATCAACTGGCGCCATGCCGGAGCACGGTATTACAGTAGAAAATTCTATTTTCTCTGAATCTACAGTTATCTCTCTAAACCTACAGTCATTTTGGTAAATCTACAGTCATTTTTGTGAATCTACTGTCATTTCTCTAAATCTACAGTCATTTTTGTTGATTTTTCTAGAGCTGCAGGACTTGACAATCCTCAGCTCATTGTTATTCTAACCGCTTGCTGTAGATTTATGGTAGTAACACGCCAAGAGCTGGTGAAAAGTCTGCAGAAAAAGACATTAGAGACGCCACTCCGGATTCTACAGTGACAGAACCAGAAATTCAGCAGAGAAATATGGCTGAAGAGATGCACCAGCAGAATGAGAGGAGGAGGACTATGCTGGATAGGTCCACACCGCTGAAGTTTATGGCCAAACCGATGTAAATCTGAACATCGGTGACGGTATTTCCTTTCGATATGACAATGCATTAATTCATTCCTTACCTGAATTTAATGGACTGCCTGCTCAAAACCCATTAGAATTCCTTGATGATTTTCACATTAGGTGTTCATCTCAAAACGTTCCAGGGATATCTACAGAAATTTTAAAAATGAAATATTTTCCTCTAACCTTAAAAGATAAAGCATTTTCCTGGTACCGCAATTTAGGAATCACTTTTAATTCATGGGAAGAGATGCAGGGAAAATTTCTGCAGAAATTTTACCCTCTCTCCAAAACTAACTTTTATAGAAGGGAAATTCACAACTTCCATCCTCATGATGGTGAGGCGTTTAGTGAATCATGGGAGAGGTTCAATGATCTGTTGAGGAAGTGCCCTCACCATGGAATTGAACAATGTCAACTAGCTCAGATATTTTATGAGTCTCTCTCTGATTTTATGAAAAACAAGGTAAACCTCGCCACAGGTGGAACGTTATGGAACGTTATGATTTTATACTGCATATGAGGATGAAGTCTTTGATATTTTGGAGAGAGTTGCAGAAACTGATTTGCAGGAGATTGGAGCCAATCAGAATGGGAGGAATGTGCAGCCCAAGAGAGCAGGAGTTCTGCAGGTCAACGCCAAGGAGGGAGAGCTACAAGCGGGCCTAAGGGAGACCAACCAGAAATTGGAGGAGCTCACCTCTACCTTGAAGAATGTCTTCCTAGGTAACTCTCCCATCATTAAAGCTAAGATCTGCTCTCTCTGTTTTAGCAGGGAACATGAAGATGGAGCTTGCCAAGCCATGGAAGAAGAGGTGAAGGCTTTCAACCAGCCGCAACAACCGTGGGCGGGTCAAAAGCGGTCAAATTTCCAAAACGGAGAGGCCTTCCACCAAGGAAACAAGCCGGCAGCTCAACCCCCGTTCCAGCAGAGACAACAATTCCAGCACAGGCCTCCACAACAGTATCAGGTTTCATCGCAAACTCAACCTGATTTCCCCACATTAACTCCCGTCATTTCAGATATGATCGAAAAGCAAAATCAAAAGTTGCGGGCGGAAATGGAGATGCGGATGCAAGTGATGATGGAGTTTCAAACGAAGCAAATGCTGGATGCTCAAGAGCAGATGAGGAAGATGCTAGAAAGCCTCAGACCTGTCCAATCTGAACACCAAGGTATACCGTTAGATTCTCCTTGCACATCTTATAAACTTCCCACAAAACCGTCCATCAATCCATGCAACTTGCATCATGTGCAGCATTCCATTCATGATGAGACGAATAGAGATGATCCTGAGGTTCTAGCCATCTCAAAATTGAGAAATGGGAAAGAACTTCAGGATCCCTATCGGACTTCTATAGAGAATTCTAAGAAGGGAACCGAACCACAAGAGGGAGAAGGAGAGGACCCCCCCTACGTGGAGGAGCCTCTACCTTCTACGAGTGGGCAGCATGTTCCCTACCCTTCCGCTTTAAATAGAAAAAAACCGATATTTGATTATGAAAACCGACTGCTAGAGAATTTTAGAAAAGCCACCATGACTGTTACTGTCGAAGATATGCTTAGGTGTGCACCTTCCCTAAAGAAGTACCTTAAGGACTCTTGCACCATTAAGAAGCCTAGGGAAGTGGTTAAATTATCTGAAAATGCCTCTAGCATTCTTAATGCCATCCCTATCAAAATGAGAGACCCCGGAGCCCCTTTCATTACATGCGAAATAGGAGGAAACACCTTCTCTAAAGTTTTATTAGATACGGGAGCAAGCATAAGTATCATTCCGACCGCATTATATGAGGAGAGTGGGTTTGGAGAGTTGGAGGAAATTCATATGGACCTACTCTTAGCTGACGGCACTGTTAGGCAACCCGAGGAAGGTTAACTGATGTCATGATCACTGTAGAGAATTGTGAAATCCCTGTAGACTTTATAGTGACAGATGTAAAGATATCGAGACATTAGTTTAGCTCCTATAATCTTAGGTAGACCATTCTTGGTTACGGCAAAACGATTATGGATTGGGAGAAGGGACGGTTGAGTTTAAAATTGGAAAGGAGAGAGTTCAACTGATATATCGAAAATGATGAAATGTCCTGTAGGAAGCAATGAGGGGTTAAAATTGTGTGCAGAAGATGAAGGAGAGGATGTGGTTAAAGAATACTTGTCACAAGTAGAGGGTAGAGAGCTAGAGGGAGAGATCATAGACCCTCTTCGGTAGAGGTAGGGCCAGAATTGAAACCTTTGCCCTCATCCTCAAATATGCATATCTAGATGAGCAGAAAATCCTACCGGTAATCATATCTTCATCACTATCCTCTGAACAGGAAAAGGACTTGCTAGAGGTACTTAGGAGCATAGAAATGCCATAGGTTGGACCTTTGATGATATTAGAGGAATTCCATCTTTGATCTGTGAACATAGGGTATTTTTAGAAGAGGAAGCAAAACCTTGTAGAGAGCATCAAAGGAGACTCAACCTTACATGAGAGAAGTTCTTGAGAAAGAAGTGATTAAGTGGTTGAATGCAGGAATAATTTATGCTATATCCGCAGTAGATGGGTGAGTCCTGTACACATGGTACCAAAGAAATCTGGAATTACCGTAGAAGTGAACGTAAAAGGGAAGAGGTGCAGAAAAGATTGACCACAGGTGGAGGGTGTGCATTGATTACAGGAAATTAAATAAGGCGACAAAGAAGGATCACTACCCACTACCCTTCATAGATCAAATACTAGAAAACTGTCAGGGCAGCAATATTTTTGTTTTCTTGATGGTTATTCAGGATACAACCAAGTAAACATCCATCCTGATGATCAAGAGAAGACAACATTTACGAGTCCCGTAGGGACATATGCCTTCAGGCGATGCCCTTCTGGGTTATGCAATGCCCCGCCACATTTCAGCGATGTATGAATGCCCTATTTTCTGATTTAGTAGGCGAATGTTTAGAAATATTTATGGATGATTTTTCAGTATTTGGATCTACCTTTGAGAACTGCCTCCTAAGCCTCACCAAAGTATTGAAGAGGTGCATTGAGTCCAACCTTGTCCTAAGTTGGGAAAAATCTCATTTCATGGTGCAGGAGGGAGTAGTGCTGGGACACACGGTCAGCAACCGTGGATTGAAGTGGACAAGGCCAAAATCAAAATCATCCAGGGCCTTCCACCTCCAACCAACCTAAAACCCTTAGGGTTTCTCGGCCACGCTGGTTTCTATAGACGTTTTATCCTTGATTTTGCTAAAATTTCTAAACCTCTTACATTCCTTTTATCGTCTAAAAATGATGATTTTGGACTAACAGTAGAGGCTAAAGTTGCATTTTTTATATTGAAAGAGGCTTTGGTTATTGCGCTTATCCTGCAAGGGCCCGATTGGACCCTTCCTTTTGAACTAATGTGCGACGCTTCTGATTTTGCAGTAGGTGCAGTGTTAGGCCAAAGAATTGATAAGAAACCCGTGGTGATCTACTACGCCAGCAGGACCTTAGTGGACGACAACTGAATTACACCACCACCTAAAAGGAGCTGCTGGCCATTATTTTCGCTTTAGAAAAGTTTAGGTCTTATTTACTAGATAGTAAAATAACTGTTTATTCTGATCATGCAGCTATTAGACACTTGTTAACGAAGAAAGAGGCTAAACCGAGATTGATTAGATGGGTGCCTTTATTACATGAATTTGATTTGGAAATTAAAGACAAGAAAGGGTGTGAAAATGTAGTAGCCATCTCTCACGAATCATAGGCGCCCCACCTGAACAAATTAATGATGCATTTCTGATGAATTTGTCCTAACTGCACAAGGAACATTCGCTCCTTGGTATGCACATATTGTCAACTTTTAGTTTCAGGACAAATTCCTACAGGTTGGACTTCCCACGAGAGAAAAAGCTACTCAAGGATGCGCGATTTTATTTTTAGGAAGATCCGGAGCTGTTTCACCAAGGACAAGATCAAATTCTCCGACGATGCGCCCCCGAGAGCGAGCAACGGCATCCTAGAATTCTGCCACGCAAAACCAGGAGGGGTCACTACTCGCCAAGGTAACAGCTCATAAGATTGTTGAATCGGGTTTCTTTTGGCCTACATTATTTCATGACGCTGCAGAAATTTTATAACAGTTGTTTAGCATGCCAAGCATCCATCAATATCAATAGGAAAGATAGAATGCCCTACAACCCATCTTAGAAGTGGAAATATTTGATTTATGGGGAATTGATTTTATGGGTCCATTTCCAGTTCTAACGGTTATGAATACATCTTGATGGCTGTTGACTACGCCTCCAAATGGGTAGCAGCCGTTCCCTCCGAAACCAATGACAGTAAGGTAGTGACTAATTTTATTGAAAAACACATTTTTTATAGATATGGATGCCCACGAGCGATCATTAGTGATGGAGGTTCACACTTCACAAATTACAACTTTAGGAATCTCCTCAAAAAGTTTGGTGTTCATCATCGAGTCACTACCCCATATCATCCTCAAGCCAATGGACAAGTTGAATTGTGCAATAGAGAGGTGAAGAAAATTCTGAGGAAAATAGTGCGCCCAGATGGTAAAGATTGGTCCAGGAAGCTAGACGAGGCGTTATGGGCTTATAGGACAGCTTACAAAACCCCTCTCGGCATGTCTCCCTTCCGCCTTATCTTTGGCAAAGCTTGTCACCTACCACTTGAGTTAGAACACAAGGCCCTTTGGGCTATTAGAAAACTCAACCTAGATTTGGATAGAGCCAAGCATAGACTTCTTCAATTGAATGAGTTGGAAGAGTTAAGAAATGAGGCTTATGAGAATTCAAAGATTTATAAAGCCAAGATGAAGATGTTTCATGACAAGAGCTTGAGGAGAAGAATTTTTGTGGAGAATCAAAAGTATGGCTTTACAACTCTAGACTAAAACTCTTTCCAGGTAAATTGAAAACGCGATGGGATGGTCCTTCCTTGTTCAACAGGTTTTTGAGAATGGAGCCGTATAATTTTAGATCCTACGCCTCAAAGACGATTCACTGTGAACGGGCAACGGCTCAAACCCTACTTAGAAGAAGAAGATCTTCACAGCCCCATGAATATTACGTTAGAAAAGCCATCGCATGATAGCTCATGATCCGATTAGTTTTTGTTTTACTACATTTCATATTCTCTCTGCTTGATTACTTTCCTTGTTTTGTTTTTGTTTCTGCGCTTTTGTTTCTGTTCTCGTGTGCAGCCACTCCGATCCACGCCCACCTAACACGCCATCGACAACACGCATGCTGATCGCTGCCCTTCCTTCCATGGTTTGGTATTCCTTTCTCCTTTCTCTCATTTATGATTTGTCATGTAGGAACATGCCTTTTATTGAGGGGGAGGAGTACATTTACATGCATTATCCATGAAATTTTTTCGCTTTTGCATTCACAAACCATGGATATTTGATGATCTTAGGAGATGATTGTCCAATGATATGCATGATAATTCGATTATTTTCAAAAGGGTAGAAATGCAAGAGTGACCAGCTAGGGAATCCTAGGTGAAGTAAGCCTAGCTAGGTGCACTACGATCCATACCACGACAGTCGATCTATTACCATTATACTTCTCTCACCTCACCATCCACCTCGGGTTGAGTTAGCACTTACATGCACGAAAATTTTTAGCTTTAGTGGAGAGTAGGGTTAGTGTTAGCTCATTGGCAGTATTATGACGTGAGTGAAGCTCCTGACCCATGAAGGATACATAACTTCGTCGGGAATAAGCTGCCGGTCTACTAAGGACGGCACATGGGTAGTGGATAAGCGCCACCAAACTATCAAGTGAAAGCTGCATCATGCATAAACAAGCAAAAGCTTGCATCATAGTACTAAAGTTGATTGTCATCAAAATGACCAACAAGCAGCAAATGCCAAATAAAATAAAGGTGGAAAAGCTGTCTCCCGTGTGTTTGAGCCGATGCTACTATAGCCATAGTATTGAGCTAGCATTAATGCCACTCTCACGCCTGCTCAGTAGTGCGCTTGGGGTGTTAACTTGATCTTATTCCATATACTATGTACTTACTATATGTACTCCATAGATCATGTGCACTTAGTTGAGGTTTAAGGCTGAGATAGATCCTAAATTTCTTCTACGCTGGTCAATTTTAATTGCTGAAAATACTCCTTGAGAAGAGCATGAATCAAAGTTATCTAAGTCAAAACTCACCTTGAGATCATCTTTTATTCTCACTGCATGTCATTACTAAGGGACTAGTAATGATCTGTTAGTGTTTGATGACTCTAAAATATGTCATCAAATAATCAAGTTCTCAAGTTTAAATTCATTACAATTATCTTGTGAATTCATGCTAAGTTCATGCATATGTATTGTTTTATGAACATTAACCCCACTTGATTCTTTGAATCAAGTGGAATATATTTAACGCTTTATGGCTAGTGAACATTCAGAAACAGGTTAAGAAGATCAAGGAAGAGAGGAGGATCAACAGAAGTGGGCAAAAATTCAAGTGGCAAAATTACGAAAATGCCCTGGGCATGACTTAAGAGAAAACCTATAAATACTCTCTTGAGAGAGGAGTTTAGGTGTTCAGAATTTTCTAAGGAAACTAGGGCTTGGAGAAGAGGATTTCTGCACCTCCAGGAGCTGATGAGCTTTTGGAGTTGGAGAGGAAGAACAGACTGAAGATAGCTTGGATTGAAGAACCACGCCGCCGCAAGGACGTGACACCCGACGTGGGAAATCGCAAGCTTCAGCCCTGTAATCCTCTCTTCTCAGACAATTTTGGTTGGGTTGGAAGAGTCACAAGATCTTCCAATGTTTCCCAACTGAGGATTGTTTCGCTTAGATTTGATTTCAGTTTAAACTTTGTTCCTTTGTTGTTCAAATCGCCTTCCCAAATCTTCCAAAAGAACAGAACTCCTCCGCATCTCCACCACGCCGTGTGCAGCAAAGCCGCCACAATAGCTGTGCACAGCCAAGACGCAGCACGCAGCTGCACTGCACAGGCAATCAGACGCAGCACACAGCCGCGCAGCTGCTGGCACAAGACAGCTGCAATCACAAGACAGCCGCAGAGCAGCCGCTGGCAGCGCGCACAGCAGTCGCAGCCGCAGCAGCGCCGCAGCACGCAGCAGCGCTGCTGGCAAGACAGCCGCACGCAGCACGCAACGCTGCAGCACGCAGCCGCCGCAGCAGCACGCAGCGGCGCAGCACGCTGTTGCGCAGGCATTCCGCGGCATAGGCAGCCGCCGCTGCATAGTCAGCGCGCAAGAGGCCACTACACGCACACCTTGCGCGCAGGTTGTCCTCACGCACGCAGGTGTTCGATCCTTGCCCCAAAGGGCAAGGATCTGTCTACAGAGAAATTCTTCAGACGGCTTGATTAAGTTGCACTTTAACGCATCTGAAAGGAATTTCCTGCTGTTTTCTTTTGCTCCCTGTGGATCGACCCTCACTGCCTCTAACTTGTGAGGTTTATAAATTCGCTGAATAAGCTTAATCCTCACACATGTTACTGATAAATAACCAGTAAAAAACACAGTAAAATTGAGCTTATCAAGAATCCGGTTGACAAAAGGGAAAACGTAGGAAAAGCAGTCGAGTCGATGGATCTCTTGATGCTCCTTGCAGTGCAGGAATCATCACGGTGGAGCAAATTCGGAGTTTGTTTCCATCTAATGCTTACTTTCTATCGCTCTCTGGTGTTTTTTCTTAAGCAGATTGCATAGTGCATTCTTGCCGCTCGGATCTTCCCGATAATCCGACATATGTCCCGAGAAGATGAACGATCGAGGACGGTAGAAGTAGTGAAGACACGCACCAGAATTAAGTAGGACGAGATTGAAGAAATAACTCCAGCTAAAGTGTATCTTCGCTGATGAACCACCACAGTTCTGAATCTGGGTGATGATCTGTTGTGTTATTATTTAATCTTTGAGTGATTAAAGAAGTCTGCGTTCTTGATGTTTCTTCTCCTCCGTAATTGTCTCCTGCTTCTCCTCCTCGTGCTCATCATCATGATCTCTCTTCCTCCATCTCTCTCTCTCTCTTTTCTTCTATCTTGTGCGCCTCGCTCTCGCATCTCTAACTCCACACCCATCTCTTTCACTCTCTCTCAATCTTCATCTCTCTCTTCACCTGAATCTCTCTACCTCTTTCTCTCTCATTTCGCCCATCTTATGCTTCTCTTTCTCTCTCTCTACCTCTATGTCTTTCTCTCTCTTCCCCTACATCTCTCTATGTCTTTCTCTCTCTTCCCTCCATCTCGCTCTGTTTCTCTCTCCACCTCTAGGTTTCTCTCTCTCTTCCCCTACATCTCTCTATGTCTTTCTCTCTCCTTCCTCCATCTCGCATTCTGTTTCTCTCTCCACCTCTATGTTTCTCTCTCTTCCCTACATCTCTCTATGTCTTTCTCTCTCTTTCTCTCCACATCTTTCTTTCTCTCTCTCTCCCTCCAACTCGTGTTCTCTTTCTCTCTATGCCTCTTTGGGTTTCTCTCTCTTTCCTCCAACTCGACTTCTCTCTCTCTTTCTCTTTCTACCTCTCTGTCTTTCTCTCTCTTCCCTACATCTCTATATGTCTCTCTCTTTCTTTCTGCTGAACTCGGGTTCTCTTTCTCTCTCTCCTCTATGTCTTTCTCTCTCTTCCCCTACATCTTTGAGTCTTTCTCGCTCTTTCCTTCGAACTCGGGTTCTCTTTCTCTCTCTTTACCTCTTTGTCTTTCTCTCTTCCCTGTATCTGTCTACATCTTTCTCTCTCTTTCCCTCCCACTGGTTCTCTTTCTCTCTTTCCCTCCGTCACTGTCTCTCTCTCTCTATCCTCGTGAAACACGGGATTTTGCATAGAGAAAACCGCGATAGAATCATGGAGTGAAGGCGGGACTGAAGAATAATATATGAAATAAAACTAAACGAATATTATGTTCCTACATTATCGCCAATTCATCGCCTTTTCCGGCCGCTTTGAAATTCTCCATGGCGTCTGCACTTCCGCGTCGCTGTTGATTATAGATTCGTCGCCTCCTTGTTTCCTCTTGGAAAAAGTCAAGTTTTTAAAATGTAAAATATACTAGTTCTCTTTCTTATGATCAGTGCGACTGTGCAGCTGAGGCGCAACTGAGGTGCAACTGTGCAAGTGCTCATGAAGTCATGATCAGTGCAAAATGAAGAATCGTGGAGTGGGGCCTAAAAGTATCTCTCTCTCTCTATCCATCTTTCCATCCCTTTGCGTTTTTCACTTGCTCTCTCTCTCTCTCTCTCTCTCTCTCCCTCCCTCTCTCTTCTGTCTCTATCTCTATCTCTTTCTCTCTTTCTCCCCCACTCTCTCTCTCCTTCCCACTCCTTCCCTCCCCCGTTCTCTCTCTCCTTCCCTCCCTCTCTCTCCTCTCTCACTCTCTCCTTCGCTCTCTCCCTCTCTCTCTCTCTCTCTCTCTCCCTCTCCCCTCTCTCCTTCCCACACTCTCGCCTCTCTCCCCTCTCTCTCCTTCCCTCCTCGTTCTCTCTCTCCTCCCTCCTCCGTTCTCTTTCTACTTCCCACCCTGCTCGCTACCTCCCTCCTCCCCCTCTTTCCTCTCTCTCTCCTCTCCGTTCTCTTTCGCCCTCTCCCTCTCTCTGTGTCTCTCTCTCCCCCCATCTCCCTCTCTCTCCTTCCCTCCTCCCTCGCTTTCTCTCTCCCTCTCTCCCCGCTCTATCGCTCCTCCTCCATTCCTTTCTCTCTCCCTCCCTCTGTTCCTCTCTCTCTTTCTCTGCCTCTCTCTCTCTCTCTTTCCCTCCATCCCCGCTCTCTATCTACCTCCTCCTCTCTATCCTCTCTCTCTTCTCACCTCTCTCCTTCTCTCTCCCTCTCATTTCTCTTCCTCTCTTCTCTCTCCCTGGTGGCAACGACATCAACGCAGCGACACCAGACGCGGCCACCACCGCCATCTGAAGTCATCATGACCGCTGAAGACATGTCGCCATCGCCACCGGATCAAGTCAACAAGCCAGCGCCAGGCACGCCTCCACCCACACGCACCCTTTGTGCATCCTGAAAGGTCGCCAAAGGCAGATCCAGAATTGCCCTTGACGTGACACGAAACCACGCCGCCATGTTGCTCATCTTTATTTTTATTTCTTTTACCTATATTTTCTCTTTCTTCGAAGGCCTATAAGTATAGGCCATTGTTTCAATAAATAGTTAGGCAGTCATTATTCAAGAATTGAGTTTGTTTTAACTCTTCTTGGAGGATTGCCTAGCCTCCCCTATCCTGTCTCCTCCCAACCACCGCTGCCGCTGCCATCGTTGTTTTCGCTGGCCTCCCTCTTGCTCTTCCCCCTCTTCTTCCTTCGTCACCCCTCTCTCCCTCTCTCTCTCGCTCTCTCTCTCTCTCTCTCTCCCCATCCCCCCTCTTCTTCTTGGTCCGTCTGCCCTAAGGTTCAGCCATGTTTCTCCAACCGCCCGCCCAAGGGCATCTAGTAGCCGCCGGCCACCCACAACCGCCGGCGCCAGCGTAGGCGGCCCTCTCAAGGCCGCCCGCACTCGTGCCCTAGTGCCGGCTGCCCCGATAGAGTCGCCAGCTCCAGCGCCAGCGCAGGCCGCCCGCTCACGGCCGCCCGCGCCCACGCCCTAGTACCGGCCACCCACACAGGGTCGCCAGCGCCGCGCCGCAGGCCGCCTGCTCTGGGCCACCCACGCCCGTGCCCTAGCGCCGACCACCCGGAATCGCCCGTGCCCTAGCGCCGACCACCCGCAATCGCCAGCGCCAGCGCCAGCGTAGGGCAGCGCTCAGCGGTGCTAGCGCACGCTAGGGCCTGCTAGCGCCCGCACACGCAAGCGCCGCGCACGCCGCACACCTGGCCACCCGCGCATGCAGCTCGCCCGGCTGCCGCGCGCCCGACGCTCGAAGCAACTTGCCGCGATTCCGGACTCCCTCGAAGCTTCTTATCGCGGCGCATACAGCTGGATCCATGACACCCTGTCGAAGCGCACATCAATCATCCCGCCAACGACGCCCCATGCCCAAGCACTCGGGCCACTGAGCAACTAGGCTTAATCCGACCGTCTCATAGCTAGGGCCGCTCAACACCCGGAACGTCTAGATATTTCGTCCAGTGGGCTTTACAATGCCCGGATCACCCAGTCATGTCACGACCCGAATTTCTCGCAGCTTCATCAGGGACCCCGATTCCAAGGTACGCCTGAGCTCTTTGGTGTAAAGTGTTCTCCGTCCAATATTCCTCTAGAATTCGTCCATTGCCATCAGATTTGATTTTGAATATCTCTTTCTTTCCTCAAAATTCCCCCTTTCGTGAGATTTCTTGCAGACATGAATTCGAGTATTAGATTTGGTGCTTCGGCATCGTCACGGTGGTTGAAGACAGTACTCCTGCCCTCGACGAGGAACGGGGCTCCACCACCAGTATTTCATCGGTTTTAAGTTTTGAATTCGATCGTGTGGATTCTGTGGTCTGTTTTATCCAATCCATACAAACCTGTCCTGTATCCTCCCTCATCGATATCCAACCTATCCCCACAGTCGTCTTTCCCCTAGTTGTCGTGCATCACTCCCTCTCCTTCTCTCTCTCCCGCTCCCTCTCTCTCCCTTCCTCATTCTCTCTCTTCCTCCCTCCCCGTTCTTTCTCTTCCTCCCTCCTTTGTTCTATATATACCTTCCTCCCCGTTCTTGTAAAACTTCCTTGAACTCTCAGGAGGCATCTCAAGAACAAGAACAGAGATAGAAGAGAGAGAAACAAGAAAGAGAAAGAGAGATGAAATTGTGATAGGTCATTGAAAACCCACAAAGTATTTAGATAACATTGGTTGTTATTTATATTACCATATAGTAGTTATAAGTATTTGTTTGTTACAAACGTTTAAATCATGGCCATTATAATTGTTATAACGGCTATAATAATTTAAACCTTAACCGTCAGTTAGTTCTCCTATCTAGATGAAATCCTAGCAATCTACATGTAATCCTATTCTAGAATGAATCCTACACGTCTATATTTGAACTTACATTTAATCTTATCCATCTATTTCTCTTAACGAGTATAGGGTACGTGTTTGAATTTTACTAGTCTAATCTTATTAAAAGTCTTATTGGAGGATCTGCTCTTGACACGGAGCCCTTTGCTGATATGGCTTGCCGAGTTGTCACTCCTGTCTTCGTCTTCCTCTTCTTTATCCTTAACACTCCCCCTCAAATGAAACGGCAGACGAGCGACGTTGAGCTTGTCTCTAAGTAATGAAAAACGTGCCTGAGGGAGAGCTTTCGTAAGGGCATCAGCTACTTGTCCATTGCTTGGGATGAATCTGATTTGTAGAGACTTCTCAGCAACTTGTTCATTTAACTAAGTGGAAATCAATTTCCACATGCTTTGTCCTGGCATGAAAAACAGGATTGGCAGCCAGATAAGTAGCTCCTATGTTGTCATACCAGAGTATAGGGGCTGTTGTTGTATTGATGTGAATCTCATTTAAGAGTGGTTGAATGCACAACACTTCTGCTACTGCATTTGCCAACGCTTTATACTCAGCTTCTGTGCTTGATCTCTACGATTGGCTGCTTTTAGAGCTCCGTGAAATCAGATTTTATCCTAAATAGACTTGGAATGCACCAGTTAAGCATCTATGTCATTGATCTCCAGCCCAATCTGCGCTACTGAAAACATTAACATTTAAATCCAAATTCTTGTGAAATAGTAAACCATGAAAATTGTTCCTTCCAGATATCTTACTTAAATGTTTTAAAAATTTCCAGTCCTCATTTATTGATTGATTCATTTTCTGGTTGGCCTTATAGCGAAAGAAATAGGGGCCTAGTAAGAGTTAGATATTGTAAGGATCCTACAAAGTTTCTATATAACTTTTGATTAGTAGTACTTTCTTTAGTTGAGTTGAGTTTTGATAGGATATAACGTGTTTTAGTCTCTTTACAATGTTCTATAATACATTTTTGTAAAAATATGTAAAATGTACTTTGATTGAGAAAGCAAATATCCATTTTCAAGTTTAATGAATTATATTCCATGAAAATAATGAGCAGGTCCAAGATCTTTGATTTCAAAGACTAATTGTAATTGCGATATTAAATGCACAATATCTGATGAGTGAGGTGAAATTACAAGAACATTATCAACATAAATAAGAAAAAATAGTATGACTTGTAAAACGTTTGAAGAAAAGATATGTATCAGTTTTATGTCAACGGAACCATTATTATTATGAAATATAAGTAATTTAGTAAACCACGCACTAGGTGATTTTTAAGGCCATAGATAGATTTATTAGGGAAATCAGGATTTTTAAAACATGGAGGTTGTTCCATATATATTGTTTCTTTGAAATCACCGTGTAAAAATGCATTAGAAAAATCTAATTGATAAATTTTCCAACCATGACTTACAGCAATTGATAGTAATAAACTAATAGTTGTGTGTTTAACTGACAAAACTGAAGGTTTCTATGTAATCGAAACCTTCTTGCTGGTTAAACGCCTTAGCTATTAATCTGGCTTTGTATTTTTCTATATCTCCATTCGAATTATATTTAATTCTGTAAACCCACTTATAGCCTATAATTTGGAAATTTGAATATCTAGGAACAAGATCCCAAGTATTATTTTTCATTAACGCATGTATTTCATTAGTCATAGCATCCATCCATTTACTATTTTTAGAAATTGTGTTAAAATTTGCTGGTTCATTGTATTCAATAGAGACAGATAAAGACTCTGGAGGTTGATGCTTAATTGAGGAAAATACTAATCGTTTCTTGCTTTGAATTTCATTTGAATCAAAATTATTTTGATTATTCTCCTGTTTATAAATATCTAAAAGGATTTTAGTCTTTAAGGTATCTCCTTGTTCAGGAGTATAATCTAATGTACTTGATATAGATTTTTCCAAATCTGAAGGAAAATTTGGATCACAAGTCAATATCTTAATAGAATCATTAACATATGTTCTTCGTTTAGAACAAGGAGATTGATTAATAGAATCATTAATATCTTAATAGAATCATTAACACAATCATTACCATTGTTCTCAGTTTGTTTTAATAATTTATTCGACTGATCATGTAAACAAGAAGAATTTTGATTATTATCATTTACAGAACAGTTGATCGAATCTGGATTAACATGTAAACGAGCATTTGCATCATGATTCGTGTTAAATTTATCATTTGGATTTGGTTCATGAAACCATACAAGTACCCCTTTATTGTCAGGTATATCATGATACGTATCAAAAGGAAAAATTTCTTCAAAGAAGATAACATGCCTAGAGATAAAAAATGTACCTGTGTGGAGTGACAAACATTTGTATCTTAGATGAAGAGAGATATAGCCCAAGAAAACACATTGTTCTGACTTGGAATCTAATTTAATCTGCGCATATGGCTTAAGAAAATGATAACAAAGTCGTCCAAAAGTTTTCAGTACAGAGTAATCAGGTTTATTTTAAAAAAAAATTTCATATGGAGATTTATAGTTTAGCACTGACGTAACTAAACGATTAATAAGAAATACTACAGTCAGTACTGCTTCGTCCCAAAATCTTTTGGTATTTTAGCATGAGTAAGTAGACTAAGTGCAATTTCAACTATATTCTTATGCTGTTTTCAGATGCGACGCTTTCTTCAGGGTATGAGGACACGATACCCTATGAACAATGCCAGGTGTTTTTAAATCTTGGTGAAGATCTTGATATTCTCCATCCCAATCAGACTATAAGTTTTTAATTTTAGTTGAAAACTGCTTTTCAACTTGACTCTGAAATTGTATAAACGTATTGAGCAAATCACTTTATTTTTTAAGTGGAAAAAGCCAGGAATGCTTACTAAAATCATCTCAAAACCAACGTAGTATGAATAACCTGAGTGACAGATGATGTCCCTGTCGATCGAAATATAAGTGGCCGAAAAGCCAATCACACATTCCACATCTCGTTCCATGTTCATTAATAAAACATTATTTTACTTAGTGAATTATGATGTGATTGCAATACGTAGATCGCTAGTCTTTAAGCATGTGGTCTAAACATTCCTATTCAAATGATACACGAGAAGGATGTCAAACTATCCGGATAGAATTGTACTGTCTATCCTCGCTCGTATGATAAGTATGGCCGATCCCATAGCCATTAGTCTGGAGACACAGGATAGATAGTGGGTGCACTTTAGTGGAAAGAGTTCATTGAATTGATCAGTATGAATCCCTGAATGGTATTCTAACAAGCAGTCAATCAGGTTGATTCACGTCACGGTTGTGTAAGTGGTCCTTAGACCCGAGACACCAAAGACGTCTTGTGGATGGTCGGTTGTACTTTGACTATGGCCAACAAGTCCCTAATCATGGGATTCTAAACGGTCTTAGTTCGGGTACATCAAAAAGTTCACGAAGACAATTCAGTAGTCAAGATGAGATCGTCCACCCGCGGTCTCTCTCCCTTACTTCCTCTCTCTCTTCTCTCTCTCCCCTTTATCTAAGAGGACGGGAGAAGCAGTGAAGACAAGAAGGGGAATTAAGAAGGATGAGATTGAAGAAATAACTCCATGTAAACGGTATATCCGCTGATGAATTAGTACAGTTTTGAATCTGGGTGATGATCCTTTGTAAGTTATTATTTAATCTTTTGAGTGATTATAGAAGTCGGCGTTCTTGATGTTTCTTCTCCTCCGTAATTGTCTCTTGCTTCTCCTCCTCGTGCTCATCATCATGATCTCTCTTCCTCCATCCCTCTCTCTCTCTTTTCTTCTATCTTGCGCGCTTTCGCTCCCTCTATTTCTCTCTCCACACCCATATTTTTCTCTCTTGTTCCTTCTTTCTCTGTCTTCCTCAGTCTCTCTACTTCTTTCTCTCTCTATATCCATCTCTCTCTCTTTCCCTACATCTCTCTCTACCTCTTTCTCTCTCTTTCCCTCTCGAGCTCTTTCTCTCTCTTTCCGTCCATCTTGCGTTCTCTTTCTCTCTCTACCTCTATGTCTTTCTCTTTCCCTCCCTCTTGCATTCACTCTCTCTCTCTCTCCATCTCTTTGTCTTTCTCTCTATTTTCCTCCATCGCTGTCTCTCTCTCTCTTATCTCTGTTAAAACACAGGATTTTGTGTAGAGCGTGGATGTCGCCGTTGAAACCGCGATAGTATCACTGAAATAACAATTAAAGACATTATTGATAGAATCATGGAATGAAGGCGAGACTGGAAGAATAATAAATAAACAAAATGAAAGAAATATCATTTTCCTATATTATAATGTTTTCAGCATCTTTTCTGGGCCATTCCAAAATTTGCTACATGGCGTCCGCGCTTCCACGTCGCTCGTGATCATAGATTCATAGCTTACTTTTCCTCTTAGAAAAAGTCAATTTTTTAAAACATTAAAGATTTTAGTTCACTTTTTATCACGGAAACTGAGGAGCAAGTGCCCATGATCAGTGCAAAAAGTATCCCTGTCCGCTTATCCTCTCCATTTATCCCCTAGAAGTATCTCTCCTCTATCCATATTTTTATCCCTCCATTTTTCTTTTGTTCTCTCTCTCTCTCTCGCTCCTCTCTCCCTCTCTCTCTCTTACTCTCTGTCTCTCTCTCCTCTGTCCTCTCTCCTTCTCTCCTCTCTCCTCTCTCCCTCACTCTGTCTCGCTCTCCTCTGTCCCTCTCTCCTTCTCTCTCTCTCTCCTCTCTCTCTCTCCCTCTCTCTCTCTCCTCCCACTCTCTCTCCCTCTCTCTTTCCCTCCTCTCTCTGTCCCTCTTCTCCTCTCCCTCTCCGCTCTCTCTCCCTCTCTCTCCGTCTTTCTCTCCCTCCCCCCTCTCTATCTCTATCTCCCTTCCTCTCCCTCTCTCTCTTTCCTTCCCTCCCTCGTTCTCGCCCCCTCTCTTTCCTCTCCTCTCTCTTCTGCCCCCCTCCCCCCCTTTTTCTCTCTCTCCCCTCCCCCCTTGTTCTTTCTCCCCCCCCCCCTCCTTCTCTCTCTCCCTTCCTTCCCCGTTCTCTCTCTCCCTCCTCCCCGTTCTCTATTTCCTTCCCTCTCTCTCCGCTCTCTCTTCTCTTTCCTCTCTTTCCTTCTCTGTCTCTCCGCTCTCTCTCTCTCTATCTCTCTTTGCCGCTGTCTCTCTCTCTCTCGGCCTCTGTCTCTCTCTCTCCCCTCCCTCCCTCTCCTGCTCTCTCTCTCCCTCCTCCTCTCTTTCCTCTCTATCTCTTCTCTCCCATCTCTCCTCTCTCTCCCTCTCCCTCTCTCTCTCCTCTCTCTCTCCCTCCTCCTCGTTCTCTCTTGCCTCCCTCTCCTGTTCTCTCTCGACCTCTCTCCCTCGCTCTCTCTTTTTCCTCCCTCCCTCTCTCTTCTCTCCCCTCTCTCCCTCTCCTCATTCTCCTTCTTTCTCTCCCTCTCATTTTCTCTTTCTCTCACTCTCTACGTCTCTCTCTCTCCTTATCTCCGCCTCTCTCTCTCCCTCCCCCTCTCTCCCTCTCTCTGATGCACGACATATGCGGATTCATGCATGACAATATATATAGGTGTCTATGAGGATATATTTTGAGGGTGATCCGAACGGTTTTAACCCTGTACAGCGGAACATAACTCCGTGGAGTGAGAATTGACCAACTAAGGGAATGACTATTAATTTAATGAGATTAGATGGTCCAAGACTACCCAATCAAACTTTATAACCAAAACCACAACATCACACAAACATTGAGAGAAAATCAATAATTATCACTAACCAATAACTACCTCATAATTAAGATGTAACAATGTACCTCAGATATGGAAGCCAACAAGAAGGTTGAGTTAATGTAGAATGACCTTGACTCACATTTATCTACAGATCTACCAAGGGTACGAAAGGAAAAGGACAGGCAATGGAGATGGATATGAAGGAACATCAATAGAGCTGAGGTGGAGAAGTGTATAGGATAGAGTGTAATGAAAGAAAATGATAAGAATTGATGGGTTTGGTTAGGATGTGGATAGCTGTGATCATGACAAAATAATGGGAGAAGAGGGTCATGTGGAGCATGGTGTTAACTGTAGTTATTTATTTCTATATTTTCTCTTATGTATTGTATGGCCCATTATGATAGGCTCAGTATGTTGTAACCCATATTAGTACCCCATATAAGGGTACGTGGATCTTTTGGGACTGGTAAATTTTTCAGTGGACTTTCTCTCCTATTGCCTAGGGCTTAAATGCCCTAGGTTGGCTGCAAGTTCTTCATGATGTCGGAGCTTTGATACTGAACTGGTTGGAGCTGGGGCATCAATGAAGTGGTCTTCTCTGTGTTTGTGACTGCTCGATCTGAGCTGGTAGGAGCTCACCGTGTTCAAGCTGGTTGGAGCTGCTCCATTTGAGTGATATTTTGGTCCGTGAAACTATCCTGGTTGAAGCTATCTTGCTCTTGGTGGTTGAGCTACTCGATTTGAGTTGTAGTTGTCTGGTCTTTCTCTTAACTACTTGGAGTTTTTTGTAACGCCCTGTTAGTGTTTGTCCGATTGTCTCCGAGTAGCAGGTAGTATTTTGGTTCTTGGTTGTTGTAGCTTTTCTAGACGTTGAAGTTATCTTGGTTGAAGTTACAAAATTTTGATATGATATGATTATTCCAATGAGGATATTTGAAAAGTTGCAAACGATCACAATGTTCCCAAGAATACTATAGATCGTGAGAAGTACTTATTTGATAAAGAAATGCCAAGAAACCAGATCTAGACGGCTTCAGCCTCTCATTAGGCTCCTTCCCGTTCAGATCAAGGCAGCTTCAGCCCCCTCAATGAAGCTCCTCCTCAGATCAAGATCTGGACGTCCCTCGCCGTGATGAAGGTCATGCCTAGATCGAGCTTGACTCTGACTTCTTCGTACTCTCCAGAAGGTTAGGCTGAATCCTACTCCTCTTGCCTCTTTTGACGAAACCGTCAGACTTGATCTCCAAGAAATGATAATACCTGTACCTGGTCTCCTCAACCTCATTTACAGGTGCACGTTCCTTCCGTTCTATCTAAGTTGACAGTGCCTGGTCAATGGTGGCCATTGACCTCTCTCTTCTTGTTCTTTCTGATATATTTCCTTGAATAGTATTTATCAATACTTCCCCCTGAGGATCCAGCTTGTCCAAACGCTGGAAGTTTGGAAAGGTTTTGCAGAAATGATGGACCTTCTCACACGATGCTTCAGTGTCTGGAAGATAAGCCCATTTGACAAGCACTTCTGCTCCATATGGTGTGCAGCGATATTTGAGAATGCGCCCAGGATACACCTGCCATTCATAGTCATTATTTAGAAAAGAGGGTAAAGACTAAATATTAGATTGGTGAGGGTCCGTTGCTTCCTTTAGTAGGGATGCATGAAAAATGGGATGCATGGAAAGCGGGATGTAGAGTAGATTGTGGAGGTAGGTCTAGGTGATATGCCACTAGTCCTATTTTTTTGAGAATCTCTTAAGGACCAGATAATTTGGGACTGAGTTTTTCACAAGATTTTCTTGCTAATGACTTCATCCTGTACGGTCTTTCTTTTAGACCGCTCTCAATATCGTCTTTCCAAACGGCAGAGGATCCCCAATCTTATCAAGATCCAAAGAACTAGCCCGCGCTCTTCCTCTTATCCTCCCCGCGGGGAAGATCCGCCGCCAAATCTTCCCCGCCAGCTTCTCGATCGATCGCGTCCCACCCCATATCAATCTTCGATCGATCATTAATATACGTATTTTTTAACTATTATTCTGCGAAACTATATCCCGCGGTGGAGGAACGATGAAAATGAGAAAAATGTAGTTATTCAGAAAGAAAAACGTATTTTCCGATAATCGCAGATTTTCAAATTTCCCGCCACCGACCTCCGAAGTAGGAGGAGAAGTCTGTTCCGAAGAAATGTACGACGGGAGAAATCTACGACATTCCTTAACAGTCGTCTCCACTACAAATATCGGCGATGGCGAGGGCGATGAGGAGGAGGATGGCAGCGAGGGAGAGAATGGAGAACGGGAGAGGACCGCTGATTTGCCCTTATTGTCACCGCGTTCCTTCGAACATGGCGCGGAACGGTCATATGCGGTGGTGCACTGTCGAGCGCCGCCGAAACGCCGCCGAGGCCGAGGCCGCCGCAGCACTCGTCCTCCTTCACCATCAAATCCCGAGAAGGAACCCGCGGCCGCACACCTCCTCCTGCTCTTCGGAAGCGGGACGGATCGGACCTCTTAGATCGAAAATTGTGCTCTACTGATTATTTTTCTCCGATGTGAGCAATAAAACGAGTATCCACCTTGTCGGAAGAAGGGAATCCTGTTGATAGAAGGAAAACGTAGGAAAAGCAGTCGATTTGATGGATCTCTTGATGCTCCTTGCAGTGCAGGAATCATCACGGTGGAGTAAATTCGGAGTTTGTTTCTCTATCTAATGCGTACTTTCTATCGTTCTCTGGTGTTTTTTTCTCAAACAGATTGCATAGTGCATTCTTGGCGCTCGGATCTTCCAGATAATCCGAGATATGTCCTGAGAAGATGAACGATCGAGGATGGGAGAAGCAGAGAGGACAAGAAAGGAAATCAAGAAGGACTAGATTGAAGAAATAACTCCAGCCAAAGAGTATATCCATTGATGAAATCAGTACAGTTTTCGAATCTGGGTGATGATCCTTTGTAAGTTATTACTTAATCTTTGAGTGATTATAGAAGTCGGCGTTCCTGATGTTTCTTCTCCTCCTTAATTGTCCCCTGCTTCTCCTCCTCGTGCTCATCATCATGATCTCTCTTCCTCCATCTCTCTCTATCTCTCTCTCTCTCTCTCTCTCTCTCTCTCTCTCTTTCTTCTATCTCGCGCGCCTCGTTCCTCCATCTCTCTCCACGCCCATCTCTTTCCCTCTCTATCGTCCCTTACATTTCCTCTATGTCCATCTCTCTCTCTTTCCCTCCATCTTGCGTTCTCTTTCTCTCTCTACCTCTATGTCTTTCTCTCTCTTCCCTACATCTCTCTCTGTCTTTCTCTCTTTACCTCCATCTCGCGTTCTCTTTCTCTCTCCACCTCTATGTCTTTCTCTCTCTTTCCGTCCATCTCATGTTCTCTTTCTCTCTCCACCACTATGTCTTTCTCTCTCTTTCCGTCCATCTCGCGTTCTCTTTCTCTCTACCTCTGTGTCTTTCTCTCTCTTTCCCTCCAACTCGGTTCTCTTTCCTCTCTACCGCTATGTCTTTCTCTCTCTTCCTCCAGCTTGCGTTCTCTCTCTCTACCTCTACGTCTTTCTCTCTTTCCTCCGTCACTGTCTCTCTCTCTCTTATCTCTCTTAAAACACGGGATTTTGCACAGAGCGTGGATATCGCCGATGAAACCGAGATAGAATCACTGAAATAAGAGTTAACAACATTATTGATAGAATCATGGAATGAAGGCAAGACTGGAAGAATAAAAAATAAATAAAATATAAGGAATATTATTTTCCCTATATCGTATATTCAGCGTCTTTTCGGGGCCGTTACGAAATTCGCGATATGATCATAGATTCATTGGTTACTTTTTTTCCTTTGTAAAAAGTCAATTTTTGTTATCGTAAAAGATATTAGTTCACTTTTTATCGGGGACACTGAGAAGCAAGTGCCGATGATCAGTGCAAAAACGAAGAATCGTGAGCAAAGTGGGTCCTAGAAGTATTCTCCCTTTATCCATCTTTTCATCCTCTCCGTTTTTATTTTGCTCTCTCTCTCTTTCTATCCTCTCTCTCTCTCTCTCTCTCCTCCTCCTCTTTCTCCTCTCTCTCTTCCTCCTCTCCTCTCTCTCTCTCTCTCTCTCTCTCTCTTCCTCCCTCTCTCTCTCTCTTTCTCTCCTCTCTCTCTTCCTCCCTCTCCTCTCTCTCTCTTTCTCTCTCTCTCTCTCTCTCTCTCTCTTTCACTCTCTTTTTCTCGCTTTCCCTCCCTCTCTCTCTCTTTTCCCTTCCTCGTTCTCTGTGTCTCTCCCTCCCTCTCTGTCTCTCTATTTCTCCCATCCTTTCCCTCCCTCCCTCTTTGTTTGTTTTTGTCTCTCTTTCTTTCCCTCCCTTCCTCTCTATCTCTTTGCTGTCCCTTCCTCTCTCTCTCTATCTCTCTCTCTCTCTCTCTATGTCTCTCTCTCCCTCCCTCTCCCTCTCTCTCTCTCCTTCCCTCCCTCGTTCTCTCTCCCTCCCTCCCCATTCTCTCTCTCCCTCCCTCCCCATTCTCTCTCTCTCCCTCCCTGATGGGGGGCGACCATCCTGCCTTAAGTAGTTATCTTCCTGTTTTTTTTCTGTTTGTTTGTTTGTTGTTAGTTTGCTGTTTGTTTGTTTGATTTCCTAGTTTGGGCCCCTTAATTTCCAATATAAAAAGGGAAGGATGCCCATTGTAATGAAGAACGAAGAGCCAAGTGAAATTGAAAGTGATTTTCAAAAATGTAGTCTTTGAATTTTCTCGTCATTTTTAGAAGAGTTTTTGAGAGTTTTTAGTGTATTTTTTGAGTTGGCCAAATTGACGAAATTGCCCTCAAGAAAGGGGCAGTAGGGCTTCTGCTCGTCGACCTCGCCGGAGCTCCGCCGCCTACTTCGCCGGCGCTGCCATTTCCGCCCCTTAGGCTGCTACGGATCTCCTCGGCCATCTCCAATGGGGACTTCAGCCTCCTCGCCGTCCCGGCCACCTCGGCCGATTCCGCCACCGCTGGCCGCCAAGCTGAGGCCTCCCAGCCGGGTTTCTGGTGTTAAGGACTCTCCGTCACCTGGCTCCTCGACGACCAAGCTCCTCCGCCAGGTGGCACACCGGACGCCCAACGCCAGCCGATGCTTCTAGAAGGATGACGCCATGCCAATCTGCCGCCAGATCCGCCCGCCACTCGAGCCCAGCGTGCCGCCCTCTCGGCCACGCCGACATGATTACACTTCATTAATTCTGCTTCAACTCTCATCTTCTAACTCTACAAATAGCGCTAATCTGTATCTCAAACACAAGCTGTCTTCTTCTCTCTTTATCCATTCTCATCCCATTGAATATATTACTTTCTTAGTTGTTTCTTCCTCTTCCTAGCTCGAAACTTTATCATGGTATCAGAGCCAAAATCGGAGTTCATCTCCGATGCCAGTCTTGGAAGAGAAGATTGTTTGTCGGACAGGTTGGATAGCTCACCATCGCACGGTCATCAGCGATCGGACCTGCAAGAATCTGAGCAGCACTCGTGCCGACCGTGAAGCTCAACAAGGAAAACAACATCATCTGGAAAACCCAGGTTATACCAACTCTCAGATCTCATCGTTTGCTTTCTCATATCTTGGAGGAACCACCCACACGAGCCTCTGACCCTGAGGACGAGTGGTGGTATTACGACCAACATGTGTTGGCTTTTCTATTACTGTCCATGACAGAAGCAGTCATCGGCCGCGTAACAGAAGCGACAACAGCGAAGATCGCATGGGACATTCTCGCCAAGGATTTTGCATCTTCAGCAGAAGCTCGCGTCTAGGAGCTGCTCGAAAAGCTCCACACTCAGACCAAAGGGAATTTGAATCTAGAAGAGTATATATCTCAGGTTCGCACCCTGAGTAGTGCATTGTCTGCCGCCGGAGAAAAGGTCGATCAAAAGACACTGGTCCGAGCCTTGCATCGGGGATTGGGCGCACCATACGCACCCGTCATCACCACCGTGGGAGCATCAACATAAGCTATGTCATTCGAAACTATGATCTCGCATCTCGCGACCACGGCGATGCTGAATCGCCATCTCTCAACAAGGAACCGGCCGAGCTTCCTGCCACGGCCAATCTCGCTCAGTCTAACTCTAGCAACGATACGTCGAACAAAGGTAAGAATGAATACACTAACCGCAATAGGAACAATGCTGGCAGGGGCAGAGGACGAAACCCACACAACGGAGGAAATCGACCACCGCCACGGTGCCGGATATGTTCGCGCACTGGTCATAGAGCACTGGAGTGCTACGATCGATTTAACTGGTCGTACGTTCCACAAGATCCCAGGCCACCCCACACGCAGTGTCCGTCGTTCGACAACTGAAGCAATTACAGCCGACCTCCCTCCATGCACGATCCATTCCATCAAGCACCACAAGCCCACAGTACGACATCATCCGTTGCACCCTCTGCCTTCTGGTACCCAAACAGCGGGGCGACGCACCACGTGACCTCCGACTCAAGTCTCATGGCTGACCCACAAGTCTACTCCGGAAACGACAAGATTTACATCGGCGACGGGTCAGGTTTGCCTATCCGTCACTCAGGCCATTCCGTTCTCTCCTCAGCAGCACGTCCATTAACCCTTAACCAAATTCTTCATGTTCCTAATATTACTAGAAATCTTCTCTCTGGTAGAAAACTTGCCGAAGATAATAATGTTTATTTTGAATTTCACCCGCATCGTTGTTTTGTTAAGGACATAACCACCGGACAGGTTCTGCTCACGGGTCGCACTGAAGGCAGCCTGTACCAATTGACGCCGGCAAGCTCGCCCTCAGCCCTTCTGCACGAGCGCGCTCCAGCAGACGTTTGGCACCATCGCCTTGGTCACCCCTCCGTTCGCATCTTACAACATACAATTCGACGTTTCGATCCTCCCGCCACTCATCTCTCGCATCCCTCTATCTGCTCTTCTTGTGCTACCTCCAAAAAGCATCGGCTTCCGTTTTTATCTTCTCACCTTCGTAGTCGAAAACCTTTGCAGTTGGTTCATTCTGACCTATGGGGACCTTCCCCCATCTCCTCTCATCTCAATTTCTCTTATTACGTAATTTTTATTGACGACTATAGCCGTTACACATGGTTTTATCCTTTGAAATTAAAAGCGACGCCTTTGGAATTTTCCTTCATTTTCAATTCTAGTCGAAAGACAATTTTCCTCCAAAATTGTCAGTTTTCAGTCCGACCGGGGCGGCGAATTTCAAAGCCTCCGCACTCATCTTCAGCAAAGCGGCATCCACAACCGGATCTCTTGCCCTCACACGCCCCAACAAAACGGTGCGGCCGAGCGCAAGCACCGCCATATCATCGAAACTGCGCTCTCTTGCTCAGCCACGCCAATCTCCGCAAAAATTTTGGGATGAGGCTGCAGCGACGGCAACCTTTCTTATCAACAGCATGCTGTCACCCATCCTCGAGCACAAATCTCCCTACGAGCTTCTTCACAAAGCTAAGCCCTCTCTTTCTTCTCTTAAATCTTTCGGTTGTCTCTGCTTCCTTTATCTCCGTCCGTATGCAGCTCACAAACTAGCGCCGCGCTCTAAACGCTGCATCTTCTTAGGTACAGCCCTCATCATAACGGGTTATCGCTGCCTCTCTCTCCTCTCTGGTAAGTTGTTAATTTCTCGACGTCATTCTGACGAATCCTCCTTTCCAGGCATTCCTGCCCCCTCTCCTCCACTCCCGCCACCGATCCTGGTCCCATCCTCGCCCCATTGCCTCTTTTCTCGTCGACCCATCCCGGACCGACCCATACCCTCCCAAACCAAAATCGCTCCTCCCTCTCCTGCATTCGCTCCACCCGACGCCTCATCTCCTCTCCGTCCCGACCTCCCTTATGCTGCCATGCCCTCGCCCACTACGCCCTCCGTGATATCTACGCCCGCACAATGCCTCTCGACTCTCCCTGCGTCAACCTTACCACCTCCCCTGTCGAACCATCCTCATTCCATGCCGCCGCGGCCGATCTCGCTTGGCGCACTGCCATGCGCGCTGAGTACGACGCTCTTCTTCGCACTTACCTGGACTCTTGTCCCCTCCGCGCAACGCCGTATCATTGGCTGCAAGTGGATCTTCCATCTCAAGCTTCGCCCGACAGCTCCGCTGACCGTCACAAGGCTCGCCTGGTCGCCCAAGGATTTCGCCAACAGGCCGGCGTTGACTTCTTTGACTCCTTTAGCCATGTGGTCAAAATCACGACAATTCATCTTCTCCTTGCCATTGCGGTCTCCCAGCGATGGTGTATTCACCAACTCGACGTCAGCAACGCATTCCTCCACGGCGACTCACGGAAACGGTGTATATGCGGCAACCTCCAGGTTTCACTCATCCTACTTTGACCTCGCATGTGTCTTCTTCAAAATCCCTTTACGGTTTAAAACAAGCTCGGCGCGTGGTTTTAAAACTCTCCACTTATCTTCTTTCTCTTGGTTTTTCAAATTCTCGACCGACACTTCTCTTTTTTTAAATTACTTCTACTTATCAACTTTATCTTCTCATCTATGTTGATGACTTTCTAGTCATCGGTTCTCACTCTTCCGCTGTTACGCTTTTCCTTCGCTCTCTCATGCAATGTTTTCCCATTCGTGACCTTGGTCCTGCTCTCACTTTTCTCGGCATTCAACTTCTCCTCACCCTGATGGTCTCGTTCTCTCCCAGTCTCAATATCTCTACCCTTCTTCGTTGTGTCAATATGAGTGATTGCAACGCCACCGCTACTCCCGCCCCGCTTCTTCTTGCCCGGTCTCCGCCCACCGTGTGATGCAGCGCTTATCGTCGCATCGTAGGCGCCTGCAATATCTTACGCCACCCGCCCGATATTTGTTTCGCTGTAAATAAGGCTTGCCAACATGCATCAGCCCAACCGCATCACTAGAAAGCTGTTAAACACCTCCTTCGGTACCTGAAAGGCACCTCCGATCTTGGTTTATTCTACACTCGCCACACTAACTCCTCCTTAACTTTATTTCGTGATGCAGATTGGGCAGGGGACTCTCAGACCGCCACTCGACCAGCTGCTATCTCATTTATTTCGGCGCCAACCTTGTTTCTTGGAGCTCCAAGAAACAATCCACCGTATCCCACTCCAGCACTGGAGCGGGATACAAATCGATGGCTAATGTTACAAGTAGATTTATTTGGCTTAAATCTCTCTTGCAGGGACTTCGTCTTCCTTTCCAGGGCCCTGCCACTCTTTGGTGGGGCAACCTCGGGGCTACCTCCCTTGCTAAAAATCCAGTTTTCCATGCCCGCATAAAGCATGTCAAAATTGATTTTCACTTCGTCATGAGCAAGTCGCGGCCAACCATCTCCGCATCGCTTTTCTCCAGTCGCTCCCAGCCGGCTGATCTTCTCAACAAGAGCCTGCCCAAACAGCCGTTTCTCACCCTTTGGTCCAAGCTCAACCTCTGCTCGACGCTGAGCTTGCGGGGGTGTGTTAAGGACTCTCCACCACCTGGCTCCCTGGACGACCAAGCTCCTCCACCAGGTGGCACACCGGACAGCCCAATGTCAGCCGATGCTTCTAGAAGGATGACGTCATGCCAATCCGCTGCTGTATCCGCCCACCATCTCGAGCCCAGCGTGCCGCCCTCTCGGCCACGCCGACATGATTACACTTCATTAATTCTGCTTCAACGCTCATCTCCTCCACCTCTACAAATAGCGCTAATCTGTATCTCAAACACAAGCTGTCTTCTTCTCTCTTTATCCATTCTCATCCCATTGAATATATTACTTTCTTAGTTGTTTCTTCCTCTTCCTAGCTCGAAACTTTAACATTAGGCCCTACGTGAGTCACCGTCGGAACCTGCCGCATCCAATCGCTCGGCCATATCCGACGTCCTACAGCGGTCAATGACTGTCTGGGCGCTCTATTGAGACGACCTGGTCACCTTTCGCTGCCCAGTCGCCGCTGCCGATTGGCTGCTCGGCGCCTGGCTTTCCTCGCCTGCCATGCCGCTCGGCTGCCATGGCTGCCTACCCGCCTCGCCCGCCACCACCGTGGGTCGCCAAGCCGCCGACGCTCCCGCTGCCTCTCCAGCCGTCTGCAGCTGCTAATGGCCACCACCAACCGCCACAAATCTTGGCTGTCGTGGCCTCCACGGCCTCCACTATCGCCCGACCGCTCGATCGACCGACCACCCTCGGTTGGCCTCTACCTCCTGGCCGTTGGCTGCCGCCAATGCTGTCTCAGCCGCTTTGGTCATCCGACCGCCACGGCTCCCAGCCACCATCTGCCAGTCCGCCTCGGCCTCCACGGGCTTCTAGCCCTCCGGCCTCCTCCAACGGCCTCCGATCGCTTCCGGTCGGCCTCGCCCGAAATGGCCCCACCTCAGGCTGCCTTCCGTGCGCCACGACCACCTCGAGTCAGATCGCTACCTCCGCAGCGCCAACCACTGGCAACCGCCTATGGACGCATCTAGCATCATCCACCAGCCGCTGTCCCTTGCCCCTTCTGCCTGCCCTCCACCTCCGTAGCCGCCACGGACACCTCTACTGCCCACCTCTGCCTCGCTGCCCTTTAGCCGACCTGATTTCCATCGCCTGCCTCCGTCATCCTAGATCATCGTGCGTCACCTTGTCATCCATACCGTGCACGATTTAGCGATCCGCACTTGTGCCTACCTGCACCGTAGTGTCCACCTGCGCCATATGCGCACCTAGCGTTCTTAGAGTAGATTTGAGTAGAGTGGTCGTTGGACGACCCATGCCTAGTATCCGTTAGAGTAGTTTCAAGAAGAGTTTGGAGAAGCGTAGTCCTTCGTAGTAAGCTAGAGATTCTTAGATAGAGCCATAGTAGTTACGGCCTTCGTAGTTAGAGCCTTCGTAGTCCACCAATAGAATGTAGATGCAGCCGCCTTATGCCGCTACGCCGTCCGTAGCCACCTACCCATCACTCCGGTCTCCTAGAGAAGCTTCAGAGGAGACGATCGTTGGATGACACGCCGCCGCTAGTTTACCGCTGCAAGTACATGACCATAGTAGGATATACAGCCGCCGCTGCGCACCGATGACGCCTAAATTTGCCGCTTGATAGCAGAACGAAGCCGGGCCCACTCAGCAACCACTGTCGAAGCGTCCGCCCCGTGCTGTCGCTCCGTTGCTCTGCCCTCCATTCCTTGTGGTGTTAACGTGAGCCGCTCGATCCCGGCAGGTCATGTCACATCACTCCCTCCCTCTCTGTCTCTCTCTCTCCCTTCCTCTCCCTCTCTCTTTCTCCTTCTCTCCCTCGTTCTCTCTCCCTCCCTCCCTCCCTCCCTCTCCTCTCTCTCTCCTCTCCCCTCTCATTCCTTCTCTCTCTCTCTCTCTTTCTCTCTCCTCTCGACCGAACTCGTTCTCTCCTTTGATGGGGACCATCTCGCCATCAAGACGAACGACGCCAGCAACCTTACCGAGCCACACAAGTTGACGGCCGCGACGCTGCTCAAATACTCCACATGAAGATGAAGCTGTTTCAGCCTTGATTTATTTTCTTTTATTGTTGTAATTTCCCGTTGTATTTTGGACTGGGCCTATCGTGTTTTGGCCTTGTCCATTTTGAACAATTTTTATTTTCTCGTCGTTTTGAGATAACCGCTAAGGACAACATGCCCAAGAGGACAGATAGACTGCATTGGTGAAATCAAGTAATTGTGTTTTCTTTCCCGCTTTCTCATAGTTTAGATAGCCTCAGATAGCTTGGAGATCGTTGATAGCTTGTAGAAGATCGTGGCAAACGTGGTCGACTCCACGATGCAGGATTCTATGGAAGTCGCCAGCGATGCCTAGTCCCTGCTGCATGTGATCCTTCGATCAGAATTTTCTTCTTGATCACGCTGTCGCTAACAGTTCGCGCAAGAAGAACCTGCTTGGATAGATCTCTGAAGGTGTCATCGCCTGTCCTAGTGTGCGAGATCGTGATAACCTTTTTTTCCCAACACCGACAAGAACAAGAAAACCTCGTTTGGGAACCTGGCAAGAAGGTCCAAGAAACCCATTCTTGGACCCCTTTCCCACCGGTATTCCCAGATCGTGGACCTCGGAGATGCGTTGCTGTGCTCCAACGAACCTTTTCTCTAGCACGTGGGTCTCTTCGCGCCGCGCACATTTCGCCCGACGTGCCACCGCGCATCAGAAGCCGATGCGCGTCGTTCCCTTCTCCGCAAGCCGCCTCGCCGCGGCGCTGTCACGCGCGCCGCATCTGGTCACGCCACCATCACCTCGACGCTGTTGCGCGCGACACTGTGCGCGCCGCTTCTTCTGCACCACAAGACTTTCAACCCCTTTCACCTGAACAAGCCACCCAAACCGTGGTCTTGCCACTGGTGTGCCGTCGTGGTCTGGGTTGATCACTCGATTTTGGCTGAGCCGACGTTAGAAATTTCTCCAAAGAGGTTCATCCATTCTCTGGCTGAACTGCCGTGGTCTGGGTGGATCATCCAGACGTGGACGACGGACGATAGGACGAGTTTATTCCGCCTGACGCCCAGAGTTAGTTCAGCGACGGCGATGGGATGGCGTTTTCTTCAAGCTTCAAAAATTGTCCCGCCCAATCTTCCCGGATTATTTTTTGTCCCGCCCAGGTAAAACCGCCCTCCTGTCCGACGAAAAAAAGTCATATTTCCATAAGTTAATAATTCATTTTTTTGCAACAAGGCGCCCATCGCCCGTCCTAATTGTTTCTACGCTGAAGAAGAACACGGTCGACTGCAGACGACTAGGGGACCGCAGCTGCAGCCACTCTCCTCCACCCCTCTGGTGCAACCACCCTTCTACGGAGGCCGCCGGTGGCATTCGTTTCCAACGACCTCATCGTCAGAGATCGCTTCCCAATTGACGCTTCAAGATCGCTTCCTCATCGTTAGAGATCGCTTCCCAGGTATGTGCATTCCTCGCTCAATCTCTCTTCTCTTGATTTCTATCATTCTCAGTCTCTCAATTTTCCTCTATCCATCGCTCCGCCTCCGCTCTCTTTCTCTCGTTATCCATCTTGCTTCCTCCTCAATTTTCTTCCTCTCTCAATCGCTCAATCTCTGATATCTTTCTCCATGTCATGTTCTTTCTTTCTTGGATCTTTCACTCTTTATCCTGCTGTTTATTTCGTTGATCTCTGGTCCTTTACCGTGTTCTATCTTTTTCAATCTCCCGCTCTCTAACTCGTTATTTCTTTCTTTCTTGCCCCCTCTCGCTTGTTCAATATCTCTCTTGATCAGCATCTCTTTCTATAAACCTTTCTCTCTCTTTAGTCATTCTGTGATATTTTTCTCCCTTCCTTAGTTTCTTTGAATTTGTCCTCTCTTTCGTTGATCTTTATCACTCGCTTTCAGTTACCTGCTCCTCTCACTCAGTTTCTCACTCTATCTTTACTCTACTTCTTTATTTGATCTGTCTCTTTGTCCTCTTTGTTAAGTATATCCCGTTATTTCATCTTTCTCTGCCATTTTTCATCTCTTATTTCCATACCTTTTGCTGATCTCTCTATCTTCCTCTCTCTACTCCATGCGTGTTTGATTCAAATCTTTCTTCCTACGTTAAGTCTATGTCTTACTTCATCTCTCTGTGTCCTCCTCTGTTGAATATATCTCGCTATTTCGTATTTCTCTGCCATTTTTCTTCTCTTATTTCCATCTCTTTTGCTGATCTCTCTTTATCTTCCTCTCTCGCCCAACCCCGTGTTTGATTTAAATCTCTCTTCCTATGTGTAGTCTATGTCTTCATCTCTCTTTGTTCTCCTCTGTTAAGTATATCCCGTTATTTCATCTTTCTCTGCCATTTTTCTTCTCTTATTTCCATCCTTTTGATGTGAAACGACGACGCCGGGATCGATCGCGCGTTTCACGTCACAGGGTTATGATGCGAATGTATGGGATGTAAGCGAATGATGAGAAAATACGAATGAGCAGATAAGGACTTGACGGATAGCGACGCCGGCCGCATCGATCAATGAGAGACGAGTGTTCCTAAGATCAAACTCCCAATGACCCGCTGGACCTACTAGACGCCTACTAAGTGAGGGGCATCTAACAGCCCTGGAGCGCTCGCGCCCAAGACGGATGACAGTCCGTCTACCACAAGAATCCCTATGCTCGACAAGGTGGCTAGTCCTATCCGATGATGTTCGAGAATATCACGGTAGCGGACGCGATAGGGGAAGACGAGACTGTCGAAGATAATAATACTGGAGTTTATAGAGGGGAGACGAGACTGACCTTTGTATCGCTTAGTCCAAGGCGTCCAAGTCGTCGAGCGGATGCTTAGTGTCGGGTCATGCGGACGAGTGTCGTTGACGAGGACAAAACCGGGTGCGGACGGTGCGGTCGTAACTACCAGCAGAGAGCTGAGTCCACAGGTGGCGTGCAACAAAAGTCAGAGCAAAGGGCGCACAAGGCGCGCGCTTGGCTGGCGCACGGCGTAGTCGTGTGGGCGGGCAAGACAGCGAACCAAGTATCGTGGGAATAGTCGTGGGGGTGGGGTAGAAAACCAAGTAATCGGTTATGGCGTAGAGGGTGGGAATCAAGAAATCAAGAAAGATGAGGGCGAAGGGGAGAACGAAGGGGAATCAAGGAGATATGGTGAGATCAAGAAATCAAGAAATCATGAAATCAAGAATTCAAGAAATCAAGAAATCAAGAAATCAAGGGGAAAGAAAGTGGGCGATCAAGAAAGACAAGAGGATGCGGTTGGGAATCAAGAAACGATGGGGAAAGGAGGGTGGGCGATCAAGAAAGGCAAGACGAGGCGGTTGGGAATCAAGAAACGATGGGAGAAAGGAGGGTAGGCAATCAAGAAAGGCAAGACGAGGCGGTTGGGAATCAAGAAACGATGGGGAAAGGGGGGTGGGCGATCAAGAAAGGCAAGAGGAGGCGGTTGGGAATCAAGAAACGATGGGGAAAGGAGGGTGGGCGATCAAGAAAGGCAAGACGAGGCGGTTGGGAATCAAGAAACGATGGGGAAAGGGGGGGGGGCGATCAAGAAAGGCAAGACGAGGCTGTTGGGAATCAAGAAACGATGAGGAGGGGGGGTATGGATCAAGAATGGTGGAAGGGTGGAAAAAAGGTACCAAGAAATGGCTTTCTTGAACTGTAACAACCAAGAACCCTCCAAGAAAGAGGAGTTCTTGATGGATCTGGGGTGTGCTCCCTCGGCGGAGCAGATTTCCCAGGTTGATGACGTGTCGACGATGCTTCTTGAATCTCCCAAGACCCCCGGAGTAATCTTGACGAAGGCCTCTTTCGATTCTTGATGGCGGCGACTTCTTGAAACTCTTTCCTCGCACTAGAGTGATCTCGACGGCGCGCTTTAACACGTCTCCCTCGGAGTGATCTCGACGGGAGAGACGTGGGCTCTACCCACGGAGTGATCTTGACGTGGGGTGGGGCTAGCCAACCGCCTACACTACTCTCTACGATAGGGGGGGAGACGAATTGTGAATAAACTTTTCAACAATGACTCCAAGGTGTTCCTTGGGCATGCCATCCCCTTATATAGTGAGGATGGGTGCCAAGTGAACGTGGGAGAGGACGAACCGTCGCGACGTGGTTCGCCTCCCTTACAAATTCAAAATACAAACATAAAAGTAAAAATGACGAGGACGGGCCCAACAACATTGGCCCAGTCCACGAATCCAAAATACAAACACACATGAAAATGAGCATAAGTAAAAGATAAAGTTCTTACGCGGGTACTTAAACCCCGGTGGCGAGCGCCGGCGCGAGCTGCTCGGCGTGGCTGGACATCCCATCGCGTCATCCTCGAGATGGTTCTTCGTCATCGTGGCGTGCGTCCTCGAGATGGTCCTCCATCACTTTTGCTGATCTCTCTCTATCTTCCTCTCTCAAGTCCATCCCCATGTTTGATTTAAATCTCCTCTTCCTATGTTTAATCTATGTCTAACTTCATCTGATGTAACACGACGACCGGCTTTGGGTGGTTCGTGTTCCACCTATGGATGTCGAACGGGAATACGATGTAATGCGATGTAGTGATGCAAATATTTAAGAGAATTCAACGAAACACGGAAGCCAAACGACCCGAGGCGTAAACATTTAATGACATATGATGGGTTTTATCGCAAACAGGCTCCCAATGACCCACGTAATCGGTTCGAGGAGACAATGTAGTGGGGGACGACTCTCCTCCAAGGATGTCCACACCGTCGCGTGTACGAACCGATCCAGCATCGACCAGGAAATTCCCTAACTAGAGACAAGGGCTATTTGAATCATACTGTTAATTTCTCTCGGGTCGATGAGTAGTTGAAAACCGGCACTGAAAGCAGTAATACTGTAAAGAAAGGGAGAGGAAGTGACCTGCGAACCGTGGTCAATCATTGAAAGAGAGTGTTGTCTGCGTAGACTCGTGAAGTAGCTTGAGTGCATTTTCAATCAAGGCCAATGGTAGCTGGTAGCGTTGAGGAGATAGAATGACACTAGACCATTGGAACGCCGGTCTATGTACTGTCGGCGAGTTTGAGGAAGCCAAGACGCACATGCAAGACTGAAAACATCAAGTTTTTTGATGCAGCATGACTAAGGGAGAATGGGTAGGAAAGACTATCTAGTGTAGAGTGGGATAAACCAGACCACAATTCACACGATCGAGTTCGAAGATCTAAGTCCAGTTTAAATACTGATGGCGTAGCCCCTTTCCGCTTTTGAAGGCGGGAGTACTGTATTACAACTATCGCGGTGAAAATAAAGTAACAATTTCAATAAATGCGAGCGGTCGATCGCTAGAAGATTCAAAGGCCTAATCAACTGATCGCTAAAAGATTCAAAAGCCCAAAGCTAATTCCGACGGCGGTGGACAAACATTCGAATAACACTGGACGAAGAACACTAACACCAAAGAGTGCAGAAAGTACCTCAGCACTAGAGTAATGCGTCGTGGCGATGCGGGGAAATTTTTGACAAGTCGTTGGCAAGGCGATCGACGGTGCTTCGACAGGGTGTTGCGGATCCAACCTAAATGGCATGGGGCGGCGCTTGCAGAACAAGGCGTGAGCAGGTAGATGTACGTGCGGAGGGCACAGGTGGGCGGCCTACTGATATGAACTCCCCGAGGACATATTTAGAAAATAGAAGAAAGAAGGGGAGAACAAGATCGGCCACGTGGGACGACCTTCAAGAAGACCATTAGGCGGGAAAAGAAGCCTATAAATAAGAAGGCGGGGGTTCTTGAGGAGCAGGAAGTCAGTTGATGATCTACCTCGAGGGGAGATCCTCCGACTCGTTGGACGACGAGAGCGATCCGCCTCATCGCATTTCTATCTTTTCTTCATTCTCGTTGACCCCTCTTCGGGGACTACGGACATGGAGATTGTATTGTTCTTGGACTCTTCTACATCGGGAATCTGGTATTCTTTTCTTGATTTGGTAATTCTTTCTATTGAGACGACCTAAGATCTACTGATCTTGAGAGAGTCCTAACACCTACGCGCGATGAGTGCGCGCCGGTGGCCCGCGCACGGCGGGTGCGAGCCGGCAGCCTGAGAGCTATGGGGGCAGATGGAGGTTCTGCGTGCGTAGAGTGCGGGCAGTGGCTTTGTGCGTGCGGGCGTGGGCGGGCAGCCTGCGTGCAGTAGGCGTGGGCGGGCAGCTTGTCGCTATGGCACGGGCGATGGCTCTTCGCGCGGCCAGGCGGCGTCCGCGGTGGGCGACCTGCACGAGGCAGATGCTGCCGGGCGGCTCGGCGCGAAGGATGCGGGCGCTAGAGGCTAAGGGTCTTCCTCGACGGGCGCGCAGTGGCAAGATACAACGCAACGCCGAGGGACGAAAGCTAAGGTAAACTTCATTTTTTTAAGAAGAAACTTCAATTACAAAGAAAATTCACCAAGTGTTTATTACAACATTGGCTTATGTATAGGCCTTGGAGGAAAGAGAAAATAGGATAACTATTAATTTAAAAATCTTATACTTAAACGATGTCGGCCACGTGTTGACGTGTCACGTCAAAGGACAGTTTTGAAGCTGGTGTTGGTGACGTGTCATTACACGCGATGTCTTGTGCGAAGGTGGAAGCACGTCCGGTGCCGATGCGTTGTCGTGGTCGCTACCATCTTTTTTTCAGCACAATCGGTGTTGGCTGGTATCAGTCGTTCAAAGTGGTCGGAGGCCCGAATGGTTGGCTGCTGTCCAATTGTCGACGGAACAACCAAACTACAATTGACTGCCAGCAATCTAGTGACCGTTGGTCATGCCCACGACAATTGTCTCTATTGCCAAGATGATGTTGAGAGCCAAAATGGTTGTAGGGATTGGGCGATGACAGCGTTCCACCGCAGAAGTTAGGACTGCCAATCATGGCCGTGAAGAGAGGGATCCTATTCATGGAGGACCTCGTTGTGGTTGTGGAGGTGTTGGGAGTCACTACAACCGAATATGGAAGAATCTGGAAAGGTCGATGCAGTCACCCCATTGAATGGGATGATGGAATAACCGCTGACAATCGTTTCTGATATTGAGACCACCATAGGCGAAGAGAGTCTTGCCAACATCAGTCGAGGTTGACGACGTGTTTCTTTTGGAGGGAAAACTGACGGAGCTTGATAGTCGAAGTTGAAGGTTCAACCTACTGTGTTGCAGATCTCTGCGACGAGAAGTTGATGCGCCATGTCTTTTAACAAACCACGGGTCCTTCCGATGGGGGTAGGGCCCTCAGTGGTGCGGGGAAATGATGATGATGAAGAACAGGAATCTCCTTATTCAAATACCATTGTTGAAACACTGAATTAAACCTTCGACAATGACTGAATTTCTTCTACCTTTCTTCTTTGATGAACTTCTGATTCCGCTTCTACGCAATCCTCTTCTTTTACGATGATTTCTTCCTCTTCTGCTTGTTCGATGATCTATTCATCTTCTTCCTTCAGGTATGAAGCGCGATAAAGAAAAGACTAACTGCCAATGAACAAAACGAGATCTGAAACTTCAAATTGACAAGCATGCGTTACTTCAAATTGACAAGCGAGAGGAAATCCTATCCACCCCTCCCCTTCTTATGGAGAGGAGTGGCAGTTGTGGGTGGCCCAATTGGGCCTCCTTTTAAGGAAGCCTATTGGGCTTCCTTAAAAGGGTTCTTTAGGGGGAGAAGAGGTCCAATAGGGATTTCCTCTCGCTAAAGATGACACTAATTCACAACTTAAAATAAAACAAACGCAAGCAGGAGGTCGTTACTCACGCAGGAGGGGCCTCCTGACAATCCAAATATTAAAAATGAAAATTATATAAAGACACATGACATGAAGTGAGATGACGATGTCACTTCTCAAACCCGATAGTGGTTTTGTAGATTCTTCATGTCGGCACAGGCTCGCTGGTCATTTGACGACGGGTCGGGACATGATTGACTGGATGGTCCTCCATCATCGTCTCTCTTTGTCCTCCTTTGTTAAGTTATAATTCTTTATTTGATTTTTCTCTGCCATTTTTTTTCTCTTTTTTCCATCTCTTTAACTGATATTTCTCAATCTTCCTCTCTCTAGTCCATCCTTGTGTTTGATTTATATCTCTATCTTCCTACATTTAGTCTATGTCTCCCTCCCTCCCTACGTTTAGGATTCGATCAGTCCATGGAGTAAATCTGATTGATGGATTGTTTGATCTGATTCATATAAGTTTCCTTCAATTGATTAATTGTAATACAACATCATTACTTTATGCATTTTTTTACTTCTATGAACTTAGAGTTTGGAAAACACTTATATATATCTCTATTATTTTTTTTTTATTTGAATGTGTCTCTAGTGTGTGATGAAAATTCTGCGTCACACGCATTGTACGAATGATTGCATATTATGAATTAATTTGGTAGAGTTATGGAGTCCACATCTTTTACCGCTTCAAAATCAATGGCTAGGGCTACGCCGTTAGTGTCAATCAAGTGCTATCCCGTAGAGGTTGATGACAACGTCTCATCTCGAAGCGTAAGACATAATTGGTCTAAAGTTTTAGATCAATTTGTTTAAGTTGGCCTAGACAAGTACAAGTGTACACTTTATTAAGCGTAGAACCCCACCCATAAGGTCATCATCAATCGCAATAAAGATAAGAGCACAAATGTATTTAGGAGACATCTATAGAAAGCACACTGTAAATTTCACGAGGAAATCAGGGGAGGCTTGATGAAGCAGAGAACTATTCACCACTAAGAATTATTGTCCCACAAGTTGTACTTACGCGGCATCAACGTGGTGCGTACGAAGGAGGAGTTCTTCAGGTTCATCTGCCACAACGGTCTTCCTTTGCAACTTGTGAACAAGAAGTCGTTGAAGACTATAGTTCTACGGACACAAGTGGTTGGGGACATCCCTGGTCTCGATGCGGTCAAAGCAACGACTAATAAGATGTATAGAGAAGTCCAAGGAAAATTGATAGAGATGTTTGCTGACGTCCGTAGTGTCTATTTACCATGGATGCTTGGACATCCCAAAATAACCTCGCCCTTCTAGGTGTCACTGTCCACTGGAGTGACCTGACTAGAAGCTCTATGAGCTACTTCTTGCTAACAAATGGATCAAGGATCCCATTGCGGCACCAACTTGGGGAGGATTGTCATAGAAGTTGCATATGAATATGGCAATGAGTCGAAGCTTTGTGCCATCACCAAGGACAATGTGTCTAACAACACAACAATGCTGGCGTCTGTTGTAGAACAATTGAAGACTGTAGGCCCACACCGCTATGGGCCAACACGTACCATGCGTTGCCCATGTACGCAACCTCGTAGTCCAGACCAGACTGAAGATCATTCGTAATCCAAAGGTACCGGGAAGTAATATGCTAGGCGTTCAAGATTTTCTCCCAGATACAACGATGGACACAGATGAACCGACCGAATCACAAGTCGATGAAAATACTACGATGACAGTTGCCCCTTTGGGACTAGCCATTTCACGCGTGAGAGCCATCACTAATCCTATTCAGGGATCCATGCAACGAATGAAGAAATATGTTGATATGTGCAAAATGTTTGAGCTCCTGAATTCAAACAAGATAAAGGTTGACTGCCCAATGCGTTAGAACTCCACTTTCATTATTTTAGAGCGCGCTCTTGCCAAGAGAGAGGTACTGGACCACATGGCTTTGAGGTTCCTTTTGACGTCGACTAAGGACTATAACCCATGTCAAGAGGACTGGGAGTTGATTGATGAATATCTGCCCATCCTCGACCCACTATGCTAGGGTTCTGACTTTGTGTGTTCGGGGAAGAAATTTCCAATCACTGAGGTAGCGTCATTCTTTGCAGAGCTTAAGACAACTTGAGCAGGCTATGTATAATGTTGGGGCAGCATTGGATGCTGAGTGGAGGGATCTGTTGCGCTCGTTGTGCACTGTTATGCATAACAAGTTGGTGCAATATGCAATGGTACTTTGGGCCAATCATACGGCCTCGACAACAACGACATTGGATCCATTCTCTAAAATAGAGGTTGTGCATTCGTCAAGTCGCCAAGATGTGCTTTCCTATCTTGGCAGTCTTTTAAACTAAAAATCTAATACAAAAGCAACTGAATGTGACTCAGAGCATGGATAACTGTCTGAAAGTCACCATCCACAAATGGTGACTTTCTGCCGCCAGTATACCTGTCCGTGCAAGAGTCGTCAACCATGCTCAATGCCTAGACAATAGATGGATTAGTATCTAAACATCCCATACAGCAAGGAGTATAATCCGCTAAGTTTGTGGAAGGATGTCAGACGTGATACTTTCTGATCTTGACCAAAATTGTGTGCCGATTTCTTGGCGTAAGCCTGACCAGTGCACCGTGGAGCGGCTGTTTTCATTTGGTCGAGGCATTACCACGTATCGATAATCACATGTAGATGTAGAAAGCATTGAGATGTAGATGATGCTTCGGGCATGGTTTTGTTGCGTAGACCAGCACTCATCTGACTCCGATGATGACTCTGTTGATGACGACAGCTCGCGTGCTGACCTCTATGTAAGCATGCTTATTGTTTTAACTCTCCCATTTCCATGTAACAGAGTAAAGGGGAAATAAAAGGAAGGCAATGGAAAGGTTTATGTTGTTGCTACGTTGTAGTGTTTACTGAAAGTTGTGCTAGTTCCCCATCTTTTTACATTATATCTTTTGTTTAAAACAATAGGGCGGTGGGAAATGATTCTAATCCTTACTGATTTTTTTCACATTCCCTCATATGTGATTTCAATGCTCTAAAAATTTTGGATGGAAATTAATGTTTTGTGTCTAGGGTATTTTTATTGAGATTTTAGATGATTGCAGAGTTCCATTTATTTATGACAAATTTATGGAATTAAATCTTACCATAAAACTGACTTTTTATGCAATTCCTATTCTCATAAATCTTTATCAATGGCTTTCGTCCCATTAAAACACCCTAAGAATGTAATAAATAATAGGCATCTTTCCCTTTCTCCATATTTGATCCATTACAAATCTCTTACTCTACAACTATGGATTAAATTTATTAATTGGGCAAAGAAATAAATGGAAATTCAATGTAATTAAATGCTTTCTCAATATGCCACCTCTCATTTTTTCACTCTTTGTTTGTCTTAATATCTCAATCTCTCTTTTTCTTGTTATCTCACAGTCTATCGCTCTCCACATCTCAAAATCTTTTGCTTTATTGTATTGCATCACGACGTGTTGCTATTGAGTTTTTCCCACAGAACACATTTGGAGAGTTACGAATTTGGAGCATTTTATTTATACAACGATTTTTAGGAAATGGCAATATTACCGATTTTATGTTATGCAGATATGTCATTGATATGGTTTTAGCATGGACTGCCTAAAACCACGAGAGATGAGAAGGCCGTCTCCACACCACCATTCTACACCACGATGCAGGTGATTTTGGGCGACTTGAATGGATGACTGAGTGAACTCTATGTCATTATTTTGTCTCAGATTCTGATTGAAGGCTGCGTATTTTCTCATTCAAATTACTATAGTAAAACGGTGATGGCATGTCTACAAAAAAATGGTATTATTTAATTTGGGGATCGATTAATAAGTGTTAGACAATTATCTAGAAATCTATTGAATTTTCAGAATTAAATTTTGACAAAGATTTGAATAATTGAATCGCAAAAGGACACAATTGTAGTAAAAATAATATTACAATGCTAGGATTAAACAATGAAATTTCTACATTTCTCTAGAGTTTTATTGCATATTTTGGGAATTTAGTCAAATGATGAATGGGATACGAAAATCTTATCTTGCACTAATTATCTGTTAAAGTACTCATTTCACGTAATTAATTTAAGCATGAAATTACTATGATAATATGATAATGGCATGTATTAAAAAAATATAATAATAATTAATAAAATACTCAACATTGAGTTTTCCACGTCTCCTCAAAAATCCATATAATTTTTGGCAAATTAATCGTGCAATTTAATCATTTTTCACTCAGCCTTCATTCCGTCCACTATCCAGGACCTCTGCACGAACTTTTTTCATCCCACGTGAGGAAAACTGTCATGTCTGGCCATCCCAAGATGATTTTTTGTCCAGAAATTTGTCCATACCCCTGGACGTGATTTATTTTTCATCCAGGGATGGAAACATCATCCTGTCTGCATCCCTGATCTATATTTGTGACGCCTAGTTTGTGTTTGTCTGATTGTCTCTAGGTGGTGGGAGACTTACAGACATTGTGAAATGGCTGGATCCAGCATAGTTGGCTCAACACAGGAGTCTAAGTGCCACATCCTATGTGTTACCATATGTAATTCTACCTATTGTATAGCCTCTACGATACAATCAGAGAAACTTTGATTAGTTGGGTCAGATGGTCGAGGTTACTCTTCTTGGTAGAGAGTTAAAGTGATCACTTGATAACTGAGGTTGATCCACCGGCTCCATGATACAAATTGTGGAAACGTGATGATGCAAACGTCCACGTATTCCTCTTGGCTAGTTTGACAAAAGATATGCTTCCGAAGATGTCCTTTTTGAAAAAAGCCAAGCAAATTTGGGATTACGTCCTGAAGACAACTGTCAAAAGGAGTGTATGACCTACTTGTGAAGGTGTGGAGTATACAACAAGGAGGCAGAACCGTGCCGGACTATGTGAGTGAGTTACTGTCAATCTGACTTGAATTAGATTATTATCAACCAATATTGAATCCAAATGAATGAGAGTACACCCTAAGAGAGCGTATGTTTAAGTTTCTTATAGGTCTGAATGCTGAATATGAGGCCTTGACGAATCAAATTCAAAATCAAGAGACAGTCCCTGATCTTGAAGAAGCAATCAATGTCATACTAGAAGAGGAAAGCTGCCATCTACAACTGAATTCAGGGGCAACAAAAGAAACAAATTCTGCATGTCTAATGGTTGATCAAATGGATAGAAAACTTTAAATGAATTGAAGATTGCTGAATAAACAAAATCTTCCATTATGAATTTTGATGAATTTCAAACATTGTGAAGAGTCAAGATCAAGGTCTAGGTTAAAAGGGAAATAAAAGTCTACAGTTTTTTTTAAATGTATAGGTTTTAAATTTATTTTTATTTTAACATCAATGAGAGTTATAAGGGAATTTTAGTAAAATATAAAAAGGAAATAAAGAGGCACCAAGTTGGAGAACGAGAAGGACACCGTGAAGATTTGGTGAAAAAGGAGCGTTGAAGCTTGGCAATTAATGTGACTTGGAGAACTTGTTGCTTTGCAATCTTGATGATTTGAAGATCTTGGCGCTTTGAAATCGTGAGGATTTGGAGATCTTCGTGCATTTTGCATTCTTGGCAATTTTGAGATCTTGGCAAGCTGCAATATTGTCATTGTTGCAATCTCGGTGACCAAAAAAATCTACACTAACAATCTGGTTTGGAATCTCATCTGATTTTCAATCTTGACATTCATATTCCGATTTGCAATCTCATATCATTTTCAATATTGACGTTCATATTCCTATTTGCAATCTCATCTATTTTCAATCTTGACATTCATATTCCGATTTGCAATCTCATCTGATTTTCAATCTTGATATTCAAATTTTGATTTGAAATCTCATCTGATTTTCAATCTTGACATTTATATTCCAATTTGCAATCTCATCTGATTTTCAATCTTAATATTCAAATTTTGATTTGCAATCTCATCTGATTTTCAATCTTAATATTCAAATTTTGATTTGCAATCTCATCTGATTTTCAATCTTGATATTCATATTCCGATTTGCAATCTCATCTGATTTTCAATCTTGACATTCATATTCCGATTTGTAATCTCATCTGATTTTCGATCTTGACATTCAAAATCTGATTTGCATTCTGATCTAATTTTAGATTCATCATTCACAATCAGATTTGCATCCTCAGTATTCACAATCTGTTTTTTGATTTCGTCATTCACAATTTGATTTGCATTCTCATTATTTACAATCTGATTTTCAATCTCATTACTCATAAATCTTGTTTGCAATTTTGTGAATCAAAATCTGGTGAGAAATCTCGACATTCAAAATCTAGATAAAAATTTATGATATTCATTATCTGAATTTTTTAAAAAATTGTGATTTTCATAATCTGGATTTAAAAAATGTGACATTCACAACCTGCATTTAGACATTGGGACATTCTTAATTTGACCTTTTGAAAATTTAACTTTCAAAACAAAATTTGCAGCCTTAACAATCCAATTCAGACTGTTGATCTTAATTTCTTTCTATTATCACTAATTTCAAATGAGTCAATCTTAATCCTCCATCTTTGATTGAATTGATGTTGCAAGGTTTTGAAATTAAACATATTCTTAGTATCTGCTAAACAGTTGATCAAGAGAGATCTATATTTCAATTTTATTTTTGTGAAAATTTTACAATCTGAAGAAAATATTATCTACCTGCATATATGTGTGTTGTCTTCGTTTGTATGTTGGTTACAGGGTGAAGCAGATTGATTGAGAAGGTAACAAATATATTATTTGAAAAACATTGATTGTTTGTTACATTTACATATTAAGGATTGAAAAATATTCATGTTGCATTAAAACAATTTTATATTGAAAATTGGAATACTTTTGTTTTTTTTAGCTAACATCCCAGGAAATTTGAAGCATACAACATTGAGTGAAGGCAGATTGGGCCAACTGTAAGAGACTTGAGTGCTCCATTGGAAGAAAAAGTGAAAGGATGCATACCTTCAAAAGCTAAGGGGGGCGCTCAAGGTCATTTATTTTCAATTTCTAGATAGGAGATATCCGTGTATCCCTATAACCAGGCGGTTTTAGCTTGGGGGCTTGTTAAAAACTCCAGTTGGATATCCTGGACAGGAGTAAGGGACTAGCCCTAATCTGTATAAGAATCTTTGGTGTCCACTTCCTCTTTCATCATCCGTAGTAAATAAATAGATAATATTAGGATTATAGTAACACTTAAAGTAGTTAATCGAAGAGGACTAGTCTAATTCACCCCCCTATTAGACCATTCATTGTTGAATAATCCAACATCAACAGGAGGAAACCCAAACTGGCAGTGTTCATGGAAGTGTTGATCCAACTCGCAAAGGTCAAAGAGGAAAATTTTATCAAAATAATTCGTGATGTAATTATTGTAAATAAAGAGGCCATACAAAGGCGAATTGCTGGGACTTGGACTGACGGCCTCCGAAGACCCAGTCTTATTCTGTATCTATTCAAGAAAGGTGCCAAGAAGAAGGAGAAGCATGAATCTGAAATTATACTTGGAAGATGTCCAAGCGAGGATGATGAAGTCAGCTCTGAGGGAGGAACTAGAGAAGTTGAAGTCATTCTTTAGTTCTACGTCCATGGACAAATCTTGTCCTTGATCTGGTAAGCATCTTTCTCCTGACCATATTTATATGGATTGGATCTTGGACTCCGGGGCCATAGGTCATCTGACTCCATATTGATCAAAATTTTGATCTTCACTACAGGAGGTGAAATCTTATCTGTGATGGTTATAGGTGACGTGAAAATAGAGGCATTGGGAGTACTAAAAATGTTTTAAATGTTCCTAACCTCAAGGCCCAGTTGTTATCTACTCAACATTTGGTCAATAATATTAATTGTGCACTAACTATTGCTTCTACTGGTTGTTTTGTGTATGACAAAGCAAGGAACCTAAAGATTTCTCCCTCTAAGGAGAGGAATGGCTTGATCTATGTTAAAGATGAAAGAAGGCAGGGATGATGGTGAATTCTCAAATGATGGAAGACAACAACAACAAAGGACTTAAAGATCTGAAAATTTTACATTCTCGTTTGGGACATCCATCTTTTGCATTGATGAAACAAATCTTTCCTGGTTTTGCAAAAGATATTAACATGTCAAAGTTTATTCGCGCCATGTCATCGCAAGAAACATAACAGGGCCTCATATAATAGAAGGATAAAGCGAAGGAGAACTCCATTCTATCTTGTTCATTGTGATGTGTGGGGACTAGCACCCCTGTCCTCTCTTACAGGTGCGAGGTGGTTTCTTATCCTAGTGGATGACTGCTCAAGACTGACTTGGGAACATCTACTTAAGCCTAAGTCAGAAGTGATGAGAGTGATACAAGAGTTTTGTGTTGGAGTGAAGAACCTATTTGATATTTCTATTAAATTTTTTTGATCGGATAGTGCAAAGTATTTCTTTAATGAGGCGTTGAATGCCTATTTGTTGACACATGGAATAGTGGAAGAGTCATCGTGTGTGAACACCCTACAACAAAATGAAGTATCAAAAAGGAAAATTGGGCATGTGATTAATATTTTCAGGACTCTTCTCCTTCTTCAGAATGTGCCTAAGAATTTCTGGGGTGAGGCTGTGCTGACTGCAGTACATCGAATCAATCATCTCCCATCAAAGACCTTGGACAACGAGAGCCTTATGAAGATCATTTCACGATTGTTTCCAATGGTTAACTTGAGAACTCTAATGGTGAGGACGCCAACACTTCAGCATCGAACGCGTCACCACGGTCAACCAGAGTCAACACGCCCGCTATGGACCACGGTCAACTAGAGTCAACCGAAGTCAACATGCCACAACCGTCGACAAGCACGTCTCCACCCACGCACGTCCCTACGCGCGTCATGACACGACGCCAGAGGCAGATCCACAACTGCCCTTTGGCGTGACACGACGCACGTCTTTATTTTCTCGTCATTTTCTCTTTCCTACAAGACCTATATATAGGCCATTGTTTTCAAGAAACATAAGGCAATCATAATTCAAGAATCGAGTTTTTGTTTAACTCTTCTTGGAGGACTGCCCAGCCTCCCCTATCTTCCACCTTCCAAACCCTAGTCGCCGTCGCTGCCGCCGCCACCGCTGCCGCCACTACCACGGCCTTGCGACGTCGGCCTCCCCTCTCCTCTCTATTTCTCTCCAAGGGGGCCACCCAGACTGCCCGCGCGCTGCCCGCGCGCCGCCAGGCGCCACCGCGCCGCCCGCGCGCCGCGCCCGCGCGCCGTTCACGCGCCGCCCGTGCACCGTCCACGCGCCGCCCTCGCCTGCCCCAACAGCCTTCGCCAGGGCCATCCGAGACCGCACTCCGACTGCCCCTGTCCGCGCGCGCGAAGCGCGCGCGGGTGTTCGCCCACGCTTGACGTTGCGCCCACGACAACCGCCCTTAACCAGGGCCGTTCAACGCCCGGAACATCCAGCCTCGTCCTCGTCTAGTGGGCCGCTCAACGCCTGGATTCGCCCAGCCTCGTCACGTTCAGAATTGCCCGCAACCTCTTCACACACTGCGGTGCTGAGGTACGCCTGAACTCTTTGGTGTCGACGTGTTCTCCATCCAGTGTTTTCTCGGGAAGTTTCCACCGCCGTCGGAATCTGAATTGGTTTCGATTCTCTGCTTCTTCAACGTACCTCTCGAGTGTTTCCTCGCGACGCCTTGACGTATTGATTTCGGTGCTTAGGAATCATCGCGGTGGGGGAAGACAGAACTCCCGCCCTCGATAAGGGTCGGAGCTGCACCACCAGATTTTCATCAGTTTTAAAGTCCAGATCCGACCGTGAATTTCTCTGCATTGTATTATCCCTCACGCCTATCCTACCCCTAGTCCTATCGTCCCGCCCTTCTTCGCCTACCCCGTAGCTGTCCTACGTCAAACTCATTTGAATCCTAGGATTTTTGGTTGTACTGCATTTGTTCATGAATAGAGATTGGTGGGCAAATTCAGACCTAGAGCACTGAAATGTGTGTTTGTAGGATATTCTTAAGGAAATAAGGGATACAAATGTTAGGATCCCATGTCTATAAGATTCTTTGTATCTGCAAATGTAACGTTTGATGAAATAGAGAGGTGCTTCAAAGATGAGTCGGATGACCAATCATCCTCTCCAAATGATGTATTTAGAATGGAGATTGCACACAATCATCTGGTAACTATTCATAGGGACATGTCCAAGAGATTACACATCGTTTAGTACCCGGAGAACAAGATGAACGCAAAGCTAATAATAAAATACCAATTGGTGTAGAATAAAACAATGTTGTGTCTGCAAATGAATTGCCAATGTAAGTTGAATTGAATCAAATTTTCGTGGAAACTATTTCTGAAGGTGACAATAATCACGTGAAAATTGTACATCCAGATGATGATGCTGGCTGGCCTATTGCATTGAGGAAGGGAAAGTGGGCATACACTCAGGACATGAAGTATCCACTCTACAATTTTGTGACATACAATCACCTTTCTCCAAAGTTTCAAGCATTATTGACAGAGCCACAATCCACTATTATTCCTAAAAATGTACGAGAACCCTTAGCTGAAGAAAAGTTGAAGAAGGAAATGGATGTTGAGCTGGAAGCACTTATTAAAAGTGAAACTTGGGAGATAGTTGACCTTTCAAAAGGAAAGCATCCAGTTGGGTGTCGATGAGTGTATACAATAAAGTATAGAGCTGATGATTCATTGGAAAGGTATAAATCCACGCTTGTACCTAAAGGTTACATATCATGTTATGGAATTGACTATGATGTGACATTTGCCCTAGTAGAAAAATAGAATATTGTTCGTGTATTAATTGCAGTATCAGCATGTTTTGGCTAGAAGTTGTACCAATATGATGTAAAATTGCATTTCTGCATGATGATTTGGGCGAAGAGATTTATATGCAGCCTCCTCTAGGTTACTATTGTCAATTGCCGAGTCATAAAGTTTGCAGGATGAGGAAGAATTTATATGGTCTCAAGCATATAAATTCTGATGGAGGACCATCTCGAGGATGACACCACGATGACGAAGAACCATCTCGAGGATGATGCGACGGGATGTCGTCAGCCACGCCGAGCAGCTCGCGCCGACGCTCGCCACCCGGGGTTTAAGTACCCCGCGTAAGAACTTTTATCTTTTTACTTATGCTCATTTTCATGTGTGTTTGTATTTTTGGATTCGTGGACTGGGCCAATGTTGTCGGGCCCCGTCCTCGTCATTTTTACTTTTTATGTTTGTATTTTGAATTTTTAAGGGAGGTCGAACCACGTCTCGCGACGGTTCGTCCTCTCCCACGTTCACTTGGCACCCATCCTCACTATATAAGGGGATGGCATGCCCAAGGAACACCTTGGAGTCATTGTTGAAAAGTTTATTCACAATTCGTCTCCCCCCCTATCGTAGAGAGTAGTGTAGGGGGTTTGGCTAGCCCCACCCCACGTCGAGATCACTCCGTGGGTAGAGCCCACGTCTCTCCCGTCGAGATCACTCCGAGGGAGACGTGTTAAAGCGCCGTCGAGATCACTCCGGTGCGAGGAAAGAGTTTCAAGAAGTCGCCGCCATCAAGAATCGAAAGAGGCCTTCACGAGATTACTCCGGGGGTCTTGGGAGATTCAAGAAGCGTCGTCGACACGCCATCAACCTGGGAAATCTGCTCCGTCGAGGGAGCACACCCCAGATCCGTCAAGAACTCCTCTTTCTTGGAGGGTTCTTGGCTGCTACCGTTCAAGAAAGCCATTTCTTGGTACCTTTTTCCACCCTTCCACCATTTCTTGATCGCCCACCCCCCTTTCCCCATCGTTTCTTGATTCCCAACCGCCTCGTCTTGCCTTTCTTGATCGCCCACCCTCCTTTCCCCCTCGTTTCTTTTTTCCCGACCGCCTCGTCTTGCCTTTCTTGATCGCCCCTTTCCCCATCGTTTCTTGATTCCCACCCGCCTCGTCTTGCCTTTCTTGATCGCCCACCCTCCTTTCCCCATCGTTTCTTGATTCCCAACCGCCTCGTCTTGCCTTTCTTGATCGCCCACCCCCCTTTCCCCATCGTTTCTTGATTCCCAACCGCCTCGTCTTGCCTTTCTTGATCGCCTACCCTCCTTTCTCCCATCGTTTCTTGATTCCCAACCGCCTCGTCTTGCCTTTCTTGATCGCCCACCCTCCTTTCCCCTTGATTTCCCAACCGCATCCTCTTGTCTTTCTTGATCGCCCACTTTCTTTCCCCTTGATTTCTTGATTTCTTGATTTCTTGATTTCTTGAATTCTTGATTTCATGATTTCTTGATTTCTTGATCTCACCATATCTCCTTGATTCCCCTTCGTTCTCCCCTTCGCCCTCATCTTTCTTGATTTCTTGATTCCCACCCTCTACGCCATAACCGATTACTTGGTTTTCTGCCCCACCCCCACGACTATTCCCACGATACTTGGTTCGCTGTCTTGCCCGCCCACACGACTACGCCGTGCGCCAGCCATGCGCGCGCGCTTTGTGCGCCCTCTGCTCCGACTTTTGTTGCACGCCACCCGTGGACTCAGCTCTCTGCTGGTAGTTACGACCGCACCGTCCGCACGGTTTTGTCGCCAACGACACTCGTCCGCGCGATCCGACACTAAGCATCCGCTCGGCGACTTGGGCGCCTTGGACTAAGCGATACAAAGGTCAGTCTCGTCTCCCCTCTATAAACTCCAGTATTATTATCTTCGACAGTCTCGTCTTCCCTATCGCGTCCGCTACCGTGATATTCTCGAACATCATCGGATAGGACTAGCCACCTTGTCGAGCATAGGGATTCTTGTGGTGGACGGACTGTCATCCGACATGGACGCCGAACGCTCCAGGGCTGTTAGATGCCCCTCACTTAGTAGAAGTCTAGTAGGTCCAGCGGGTCATTGGGAGTTTGATCTTAGGTTCACTCGTCTCTCATTGATCGGTACGGCCGACGTCGCTATCCGTCAAGTCCTTATCTGGTCATTCGTATTTTCTCATCGTTCGGCTTGCATCCCATACATTCGCATCATAGCCCTGTGGCGTGAAACGCGCGATCGATCGGCCGTCGTCGTATCACATCATATTGGTATCAGAGCGGTCGTGTTAGCCGCTAATAACACGGTCAGTAGCATATCACTAAAGAAATTTTATCGGATTGTGCACGTCATTATTTTGAAAATCATTTACATCATATTGTGCACATCCTATTGGTTCATCGGCATTTCACACGTCATAACATTTCATCCATCACGCGCATACCCCTAGGCATTTTTTTAGGCCATGAATGGTTGACCATAGGATGGTTCATACACGATCACCTCAAGCATCCGAATACCGGAGATCTTCTACCGCCATCCCTACTCGTAGGGCACCGGTAGACGAGGCCTATGACGAGCCCTTGGCTCCAGATGTTCCCCGACAATCGGGAAAAGCTCCCATCCAGGAGCATTCTGCCCCGGAGTACCGACCTCGAGGCCCCGAGGTCCCACCTCCTCGATACCAACGAGCTGACGAATGGGAGTATGACCGTGATGACCGCCGACGATCCTCCCGGGAGTATCACGCGACGACCGACGAGGATCCCGCCACGGAGTGCGACCGCAAAGACAGGCGAAGATCCCCACCACGGGAGGATAGGCCAGCACCCCACTACTATGGCGGCCGTTCCTATCGTCCGGATAGGAACTACTATCCACCGAGACTAGAGGTTCTTGGCGCCACGACTACCCAGAGGGCGGGTGCTCAACCCCAACCGCATACGGTGCAAGATGCATCGCACTATTCTTCCGCCCGGGTAGCCCACGATCACCACCTGTCGCACGTCGATCGGACGTCGCCACTTATGGCGACAGTTCCGCTTACCGCCACACTATCGGGACCCATACGAGGCCCGGCACCACCTCAAGTGGCGCCGAGATACCTGATGGATTATGACCGCCCCAGTTGGGATTATACCCCGACAATTTGTCTCGACCAAGGAGGCCCACGGCATACTCCTCTCACCGGAACGTGCTTATCCAGCACACTCCCGTTGCCACCGAGGCGACCTCATCCCAACGGATACCCAGAGGAGCGGCCACCTATCAACCGCACCTCACCGAGATGTTTACTACGAGGATCGATCAGACCAATACAGCCAACCTGAAAGCTATAGATGTCAATCCGAGATAGTCCTCCGTACTATCACGATGCGAGTTATCCACTCCGAGAGGTACTCTCTCATGTAGGTTATCATGGGGATGTACATCCTCATTACTACCATGGGCGACCCGGGATCTGAGGTGCCTCCACCTTGCTACCACCTACGAGAAGACTGGGAGCACTACTACGGAGAACGGCAAAGAACTCCCACACCTCGGAATGAGTATCCTGCACGCTATTACTACGACGACCGTTCCTATCCACCGGATAGGAACTACTGCCCGCATGAGAACTAGTGTTCTCGGCATCATGATGACTGGGGGCATCCTCACGAGATGGCCAACAGCCCTAATCAGATACCGGTACCGAACTCTCCACGGTATCACCGCACTACTCGTCGCCCGGAGGCAGCCACATATGGTGGTAGTTCTGCCCACCCGCACTATTACGGGTCGACGACGCACCGCACTTGGCCAATACCAGGGGCCTCTAGCACCATCTCGAGCGCCACCAAGGAGGCCGAACCCCTACCCACCTCATATACCACAGTCATCCTACTTACCGTTTGCGCCCTCATTGAGTTGTGCGGCACACGAGCCCCTTGCACACCATTCAAGACAACCGACCAAGCTGGCATCATGTGATTCATACATGTCACCTGCTCACTATGGACAGCCCCCTCCACTAGTGTCAAGTGCAAAAGAATCTGGGGAACCACTTAGCTCACAACATGTTAGGCAAACCAAGTGTGCCCATCATCAGCATGATGACATTGATAGGAGATGTCGAGACAATGCACCCACTAGAAAGATACATCTAGTGACTCCATTCATTACCTTAGCCAAACACATGATGCACCTTCACGGTTATCCCGTCGAGATGTCATCCGACCGTCGAACGTCACGATATAATGAAAGGAGACTCATTCTAGAGGTACTATCGGGAGCCCACCGACCCGCCCCGTTGCCAGATCCACCACCGCCTTCACCATTCCTTCGTCCTTTCGCTATCCCGCAGCCTCTGGGGCTCTTCTTCACACGCGTCCAAACAACTCACCCCTCAACGCGATTTCTAGTATTTTTAAATTTGCACTGGATTTATATTACATTCCAAGGAATGTACTGCAGTCCACCGTGGGTCTATACCCCCCACATACTAGGATGTTTACCTCGCATGGATCGAGTTCACTGTTTGCCCAATGGTGAACCGTACTAGTTTGGCATTGTTTGAAACTAAACTATGGTCAATTACTTCATGGACACTAGATATCATTCATGTAGGTAATCATACTAACTGTTTGGATTCCGTTCTTCATACATGCATTAAGTAGTAGAACATGCATCATTGCATCCATTTGTTTTTTTTACATTGCATCCATGAATGAGTAGTATAAGGCATCAGCGGTAAGGTCGTGGGTCCATGTCGTTCTCTGAGGAGAACTAGTCCTGGTCAGATTGAGGCCGAGAGGTTCTCTCCTGGGTCGCTCTGACTCCATGCTCGTAGCACGGGCCTTTCCGATTGCCCAACAGATCGGCGACAACGCCTATGTCGCGAGCATCCCGCCAAATTGGGGGATTAGTTCAGCGTTTAACGTCAGTGACTTATCCCGATACCAGCCTTCGCCACCCATCATCGAACCTCACAGCCAATTGAGCCTTAATAGTAGTGAAAGTGAGCAAACCCACTCCTTCTCCGTTTCCCCTCCTTATGCGGCAAGACGCGATAGAAATGATACTGCAGGAGGTAATTCACGCTGAGGGGAGCGAGTTGGCGTTCTTTCCTAGTCCATTGGCAGGCGACCATCATCCGATGACACGTGGATCTCCGAGGGCGACCTTCGCGACCGACCAGACCTGCGGCCTCAACGAAGACCTTGCTGAGCTTTGCTCGCGGTCGAGCTCCTCCCACCTCGGGAGGATGATGGAGGACCATCTCGAGGACGACGCCACGATGACGAAGAACCATCTCGAGGATGACGCGGCGGGATGTCGTCAGCCACGCCGAGCAGCTCGCGCGGCGCCGCCACCGGGTTTATGTACCCGCGTAAGAACTTTTATCTTTTACTTATGCTCATTTTCATGTGTGTTTGTATTTTTGGATTCGTGGACTGGGCCAATGTTGTCGGGCCCGTCCTCGTCATTTACTTTTATGTTTGTATTTTGAATTTTTAAGGAGGCGAACCACGTCTCGCGACGGTTCGTCCTCTCCACGTTCACTTGGCACCCATCCTCACTATATAAGGATGGCATGCCCAAGGAACACCTTGGAGTCATTGTTGAAAAGTTTATTCACAATTCGTCTCCCCCCCTATCGTAGAGAGTAGTGTAGGGGGTTTGGCTAGCCCCACCCCACGTCGAGATCACTCCGTGGGTAGAGCCACGTCTCTCCGTCGAGATCACTCCGAGGAGGCGTGTTAAAGCGCCGTCGAGATCACTCCGGTGCGAGGAAAGAGTTTCAAGAAGTCGCCGCCATCAAGAATCGAAAGAGGCCTTCGTCGAGATTACTCCGGGGGTCTTGGGAGATTCAAGAAGCGTCGTCGACACGCCATCAACCTGGGAAATCTGCTCCGTCGAGGGAGCACACCCCAGATCCGTCAAGAACTCCTCTTTCTTGGAGGGTTCTTGGCTGTTACCGTTCAAGAAAGCCCTTTCTTGGTACCTTTTTCCACCCTTCCACCCTTTCTTGATCGCCTCCCCCCTTTTCCCCATCGTTTCTTGATTCCCAACCACCTCGTCTTGCCTTTCTTGATCGCCCACCCTCCTTTCCCCATCCTTTCTTGATTCCCAACCGCCTCATCTTGCCTTTCTTGATCGCCCCCCCCTTTCCCCATCGTTTCTTGATTCCCAACCGCCTCGTCTTGCCTTTCTTGATCGCCCACCCTCCTTTCCCCATCGTTTCTTGATTCCCAACCGCCTCCTCTTGCCTTTCTTGATCGCCCACCCCCCTTTCCCCATCGTTTCTTGATTCCCAACCGCCTCGTCTTGCCTTTCTTGATCGCCTACCCTCTTTTCCCCCATCTTTTTTTGTTTCTCAACTGCCTCGTCCTTCCTTTCTTGATCGCCACCCTCCTTTCCCCATCGTTTCTTGATCCCCAACCGCATTGATGCGGACGTCGTCTCGGCGGCGTCTGGCCACCGAGGGCCTGATCTCGTGTCGAATCACTAACTAGTCGGTCCACGCCACGGCGTCAACCGAATATGCAGAAACCAGGCGAACATGGCGCTGAATGAGATGAGTTCCTGCTGTGATGCGTGCTGGGTGCCGACTAGAAACAATGCGCGCCAGAGCAAGGCGGGTCGCCAAGGAAGTCGGTCCGGCCTCGGACTCATCCGAGGTGGTGGGTCAGGCGAGCACGCCGCCGTCGAATGGGAAGACTTCCCACAAGATTGCTCACACGCAGCGTCGGGATGTCCCAACTCGTGCGGACAGGACAGACTCGTAAAATTAAATGCGTTCTCTCGGCCTGTCTCGCGCTCACCTACCTAACCCGGCGCGGTGGAGGCAATCTGAAGAGTACTGAAAGAGATAAAAGACGTAAAGGAGCTAGGGTAGCGGGGTACCTTGTCGCGCGGCGGGTAACTCAAATTGGAGTATCCACGGAAGGAGGCAGCGGTGCTGCTGTAGGTCCAATCTCGAGCACCGGGCAGGAAGAGCAGCGGGCATAGCGCCAACGAACGGTACGGAAGGGCGGCTGTACGACGGGCGCGGCCAGAGGTGACGGCCGGGCGGCACTAGCGGTCGAGGTGAGGCCGCACGGTGTCCACGGGCGCAGGCAGAGTGGCGTCGGCCTCACGCAGCGGGCGGCGTGGGCGGCGTAGCACTGACCGACGCGCGATCGTCGGGCTCGCTAAGCGCGAGGACTCAGCGCTGGTCGAGGCGGCTGCCGGCGCCAACAGTAGGCGGCGTCGGCGGCGAAGTCGGGCGGGTGTCGGCGGTTATGCTGTGCGGCGATGGCGAGCGGACGGCCGTCGGCGAGGCCTGGCGAGTGGCGGCGGATCCGGACGGTGACGATAGGTCCAGCGGAGCGGTGGTTCTGGCGTCGGCGGGTGCCGTGCGGCGACAGCGAGCGGATGGCTGTCGGCTGAGCCAGCGGCGGCGATGGCTGGTCCGGACGATGACGGCGGATCCGCCGGCGGCGACAGCGGGATCTCAACGGGGCTCTTGGCGGGTAGCGATGGCGGGTCGGCGGTGATGAGGTGGATCGGCGGCGGTCGGGCGGGATCCTCCTTCTTCCTTCTCTTCCCTCTCCTTCCTCCTTCTTCTCCTCCTCCTTCTTCTTCTTCTTCTTCTTCTTCTTTCTTCTTCTTCTTCTCCTCTCCTCCACGACCTGACTCTTCAACTTCCAAGTATAACTTCCAAATTTAGGTCAAGAGTGGGGAGAGCGCCCACCCCTTCCCCTTATATATGGGTGAGGGTGGGCCCTTCCTTAGCGTTCAAAACACAACATGAAAAGGAAAAATAAGCAAAGGAGAGGCAAAAATTGTTTACCCAAAAATGTCATCTATTAAGGATCTTTTTAAATCCTCATCCTATAAGAGGATCTGGGAATTGTAAGATTCCATCCCAAGGCCCTCCCTTAAAACAAGGCCCAGAACAGCCACATGCACTAATGCAACCTGCCTGCCCCACGTCTCCACCACCGAGCAGCCTATCATCAACAATGATGACGCCGAAGCCGACTTCACTCGTCTCTCAAGAAGCCAGGATCATTGACTCTATCTGAATATTCTTCCCTTTCCCTACATGTACAGCTCACTATTCAGATCAAAATAAAAGAAACAAAAACGATCAAAGGTCGTGCCAACTGCTGGGGGTGCGCCTCTTCCACCTCTTCAACACATGAACACAACCCGCCGCCGTGAAGAGCCCAAACGCAGCCAGCCATCGCTTATATCGCTGCATTGCTAACATTCCGGTAGTACCCCCCTGATGAACAAAAACAAATCGATCACCTTAAATGAACAAGGGAGAAAGAAGAACCAGACAGAGTTCTTACTCACTTGAATGAGGATGAACAGTATGGAGGCATTAGCAGGGGCCAGAGAGAAGATGATCATGCCTGCCCGGAGCTCGTTTGGGACCAACCTGCGCCGGTTGAGACCTGTACCCTCATCAGATCTGCCTCTAAATCCAAACCAGAGAGAAGGGAACTACGCAGTCCTTAGCCGCGCTAGAGACGGAAGGATCATCCCATAGCAGGCATGGAGCCCACAGAACAGTGCAACCAAGGCCCCAACCTCCTGTAAAAGCAACAGAGATTCACCAAATACTCGTGAGCTTTTCAATTTCTTCATGGGTTTTTATTTTTTGTCACTGATCAGACCGGGTAGTCGTAGGCAGCCATGGTTAGAGAGAGACCAGCGGCAACAAATGACAGAGAGAGATAGTCTTCAAGCGGGATGAAAGATCCAGGGCCAGAAAGCCACGAAACAGCGGTGCTCCCCAACATCCTTGATCCCAGAAAGCAGGGATATATCAAAGATAGATTCACATCTCTCCCATCAGCCTACACAAAATTGAGCAAATTTCGATGAAACAAAAAAGAAGCTAGAATGAAAGGCACCCCCATTCATCATCATACCACAACTATCGGCGCCCAGAGCATCGAGAATACAGAAATATCCGTTTATCTGGAGCAACAACAAGCATAAATTTAAACAAGCTGAACAGACACTAGAGGCAAAGCAAAGGTTTTTTCAGTAGTAGTACCCTTTAGAATGGTCGTGGAGAAGGAATAACGGTACTCCTCGATGGAGAAGAGTTTGTGGGCATGCCAATTCTGCCTGACGTACAAGGCGCAAATCACAGACAAGAGCAAAAGGGAAGAACAAGCCGCTCTCAGTATCATCTTCCCAAACGGCAGAGGATCCCCAATCTTATCAAGATCCAAAGATCTAGCCCGCGCTCTTCCTCTTATCCTCCCCGCGGGGAATATCCGCCGCCAAATCTTCCTCGCCAGCTTCTCGATCGATCGCGTCCCACCCCATATCAATCTTCAATCGATCATTAATATCGTATTTTTAACTATTATTCTCGAAACTATATCCCGCGGTGGGAGGAGCGATGAAAAAGCGAGAAAAAATGTAGTTATTCAGAAAGAAAAAAACGTATTTTCCGATAATCGCAGATTTTCAAAATTCCCGCCACCGTACCTCCGAAGTAGGAGGAGAAGTCTGTTCCTGTTGTAACTCGTTGAAGAGAAACAACGACCCAAGACGCTACAGTGAAATGCGGATTCAACTCGGACGTGATAACTGTGGCCGGTGTATAGAGACAGGAAACAAGAACCTCTTTACGTCACCGGCGTGGCGTCAGCGTGCAAGGCTGTAGGTGCAGGGCAGCGACTTCTCGTATGGTGCTGCGAGCAACTCCTCAAACTCCCAAGACAAGGAGCGGCCACCAGAAGTGATGAAGACAAACCAAAGGAGAGAGAGAGAGGAGAAGAGGAAGAGACAAGAAGAATGAACAGAAAACTCATATGCCTTGCATTTCAGAATAGATTTTCCCTCTATATATAGAGGGCCAATTACAGTTTCAGGGAATTTGAAAGGTCTGGAATATGAAAAGCCAAGGGCCTTTTCGTATTCTCCAAAGAAAAACCTCTTCATATTCCACAAAGAGACAAGAGGAGGGGTTAAAACTTTTCAACTCCCCTTCCTTTATTGGGGTTTGAGTAGTCAAGCCCTCCCCCTTCACATTCCCGTAATGGGGGGCTGACACACCCCAACAATTCCGAAGAAATCTACGACGGGAGAAATCTACGACATTCCTTAACAGTCTTCTCCACTACAAATTTCGGCGATGGCAAAGGCGATGAGGAGGAGGATGGCAGCGAGGGAGAGAATGGAGAATGGGAGAGGACCGCTGGTTTGCCCTCATTGTCACGAAGTGTTCCCTTCGAACATGGCGCGGAACGGTCATATGCAGTGGTGCACTATCGAGCGCCGCCGAAACGCCGACGAGGCCGAGGCCGCCGTAGCACTCGTCCTCCTTCACCGACAAATCCCCAAGAAGCAACCCGCGGCCGTGCACCTCCTCCTGCTCTTCGGAAGCGTGACGGATCGGACCTCTTAGATCGAAAAACTGTGCGCCATTGATTATTTTTTCTCCGATGTGAGCAATAAAATGAGTATCCGCCTTGTTGGAAGAAGAGAATTGATGACTCTAAAATATGTCATCAAATAATCAAGTTCTCAAGTTTAAATTCATTACAATTATCTTGTGAATTCATGCTAAGTTCATGCATATGTATTGTTTTATGAAATCACTAACCCCACTTGATTCTTTGAATCAAGTGGAATATATTTAACGTTTTATGGCTAGTGAACATTCAGAAACAGGTTAAGAAGATCAAGGAAGAGAGGAGGATCAACAGAAGTGGGCAAAAATTCGAAGTGGCAAAAATTACGAAAATGCCCCTGGGCATGACTTAAGAGAAAACCTATAAATACTCTCTTGAGAGAGGAGTTTAGGTGTTCAGAATTTTCTCTAAGGAGACTAGGGCTTGGAGAAGAGGATTTCTGCACCCTCCAGGAGCTGATGAGCTTTTGGAGTTGGAGAGGAAGAACAGACGAAGATAGCTTGGATTGAAGAACCACGCCTCGCCGCAAGGGCGTGACACCCGACGTGGGAAATGCAAGCTTCAGCCCTGTAATCCCTCTCTTCTCAGACAATTTTGGTTGGGTTGGAAGAGTCACAAGATCTTCAATGTTTCCCAACTGAGGATTGTTTCGTTTAGATTTGATTTCAGTTTAAACTTTGTTCCTTTGTTGTTCAAATCGTCTTCCCCAAATCTTCAAAAGAATAGAACTCCTCCGCATCTCCACCACGCGTGTGCAGCAAAGCCGGCGCTCAGCTGTGCACAGCCGCCGCAGCACGCAGCGCGTGCACCAGCGTCTGGTCATAACCTGCTGACGCGCGCCTGACGCGCAGCGCGTGCAGCCAGCGCGCTGGCCGCGTGCAACGGCGCTGTGCGCGACGCGTGCAACGCGCGCCTGGCCAGCGTGCCTGATCGCGCGTGCAGCCAGCAGCGATCAGCGGCGGCGTGCAGCCAGCTGGCGATCGCGTGCAGCCCGCAGCGCAGCGCAGCAGCGCCTTGCTGCGCGCGGCCGCACGCAGCGACGCGCAACGCGTGCAGCACGCAACGCCAGCGCAGCGACGCGCGCGCGGCCGCGGCCCATTGCGTGCAGGCATTCGATGCATAGGCAGCGCGGCGCTGCATAGTCAGCGCGCGAGAGCGCCAAGCCGCGCAACACCTGCGGCGCGGGTTGTCCACCTGCGCCAAGGTGTTCGATCCTTTGCCCCAAAGGGCAAAGGATCTGTCTGAAGAAATTCTCTGTAGCGGCTTGATTAAGTTGCACTTTAACGTACTGAAAAGGAATTTCCTGCTGTTTTCTTTTGCTCCTGTGGATCGACCCTCACTCGCCCTAACTTGTGAGGTTTATAAATTCGTTGAATAAGCTTAATCCTCACACATGTTACTGATAAATAACCAGTAAAAACACAGTAAAATTGAGCTTATCAACTGGCGCGCTGCGGGATACGGTATTACAGTAGAAAATTCTATTTTCTCTGAATCTACAGTTATCTCTCTAAACCTACAGTCATTTTGGTAAATCTACAGTCATTCTTGTGAATCTACTGTCATTTCTCTAAATCTACAGTCATTTTGTTGATTTTCTAGAGCTGCAGGACTTGACAATCCTCAGCTCATTGTTATTCTAACCGTTTGCTGTAGATTTATGGTAGTAACACGCTCAAGAGCTGGTGAAAAGTCTGCAGAAAAAGGCATTAGAGACGCCACTCCGGATTCTCTGATGACAGAACCAGAAATTCAGCAGAGAAATATGGCTGAAGAGATGCACCAGCAGAATGAGAGGAGGAGGACTATGCTGGATAGGTCCACACCGTCGGGAAGCTTGCGTCAAACCGATGTAAATCTGAACATCGGTGACGGTATTTCCTTTCGATATGACAATGCATTAATTCATTCCTTACCTGAATTTAATGGACTGCCTGCTCAAAACCCATTATAATTCCTTGATGATTTTCACATTAGGTGTTCATCTCAAAGCGTTCAGGATATCTACAGAAATTTAAAAAATGAAATATTTTCCTCTAACCTTAAAAGATAAAGCATTTTCCTGGTACCGCAATTTAGGAATCACTTTTAATTCATGGGAAGAGATGCAGGGAAAATTTCTGCAGAAATTTTACCCTCTCTCCAAAACTAACTTTTATAGAAGGGAAATTCACAACTTCCATCCTCATGATGGTGAGGCGTTTAGTGAATCATGGGAGAGGTTCAATGATCTATTGGGGAAGTGCCCTCACCATGGAATTGAACAATGTCAACTAGCTCAGATATTTTATGAGTCTCTCTCTGATTTTATGAAAAACAAGGTAAACCTCGCCACAGGTGGAACGTTATGGAACGTTATGATTTTATACTGCATATGAGGATGAAGTCTTTGATATTTTGGAGAGAGTTGCAGAAACTGATTTGCAGGAGATTGGAGCCAATCAGAATGGGAGGAATGTGCAGCCCAAGAGAGCAGGAGTTCTGCAGGTCAACGCCAAGGAGGAGAGCTACAAGCGGGCCTAAGGGAGACCAACCAGAAATTGGAGGAGCTCACCTCTACCTTGAAGAATGTCTTCCTAGGTAACTCTCCCATCATTAAAGCTAAGATCTGCTCTCTGTTTTAGCAGGGAACATGAAGATGGAGCTTGCCAAGCCATGGAAGAAGAGGTGAAGGCTTTCAACCAGCCGCAACAACCGTGGGCGGGTCAAAGCGGTCAAATTTCCAAAGCGGAGGCCTTCCACCAAGGAAACAAGCGGCAGCTCAACCCCGTTCCAGCAGAGACAACAATTCCAGCACAGGCCTCCACAACAGTATCAGGTTTCATCGCAAACTCAACCTGATTTCCCCACATTAACTCCCGTCATTTCAGATATGATCGAAAAGCAAAATCAAAAGTTGCGGGCGGAAATGGAGATGCGGATGCAAGTGATGATGGAGTTTCAAACGAAGCAAATGCTGGATGCTCAAGAGCAGATGAGGAAGATGCTAGAAAGCCTCAGACCTGTCCAATCTGAACACCAAGGTATACCGTTAGATTCTCCTTGCACATCTTATAAACTTCCCACAAAACCGTCCATCAATCCATGCAACTTGCATCATGTGCAGCATTCCATTCATGATGAGACGAATAGAGATGATCCTGAGGTTCTAGCCATCTCAAAATTGAGAAATGGGAAAGAACTTCAGGATCCCTATCAGACTTCTATAGAGAATTCTAAGAAGGGAACCGAACCACAAGAGGGAGAAGGAGAGGCCCCCCCCTACGTGGAGGAGCCTCTACCTTCTACGAGTGGGCAGCATGTTCCCTACCCTTCCGCTTTAAATAGAAAAAAACCGATATTTGATTATGAAAACCGACTGCTAGAGAATTTTAGAAAAGCCACCATGACTGTTACTGTCGAAGATATGCTTAGGTGTGCACCTTCCCTAAAGAAGTACCTTAAGGACTCTTGCACCATTAAAGCCTAGGAAGTGGTTAAATTATCTGAAAATGCCTCTAGCATTCTTAATGCCATCCCTATCAAAATGAGAGACCCGGAGCCCCTTTCATTACATGCGAAATAGGAGGAAACACCTTCTCTAAAGTTTTATTAGATACGGAGCAAGCATAAGTATCATTCCGACCGCATTATATGAGGAGAGTGGGTTTGGAGAGTTGGAGGAAATTCATATGGACCTACTCTTAGCTGGCGGCACTGTTAGGCAACCGAGGGAAGGTTAACCGATGTCATGATCACTGTAGAGAATTGTGAAATCCTGTAGACTTTATAGTGACAGATGTAAAGATATCGGGAGACATTAGTTTAGCTCCTATAATCTTAGGTAGACCATTCTTGGTTACGGCAAAAACGATTATGGATTGGGAGAAGGGACGGTTGAGTTTAAAATTGGAAAGGAGAGAGTTCAACTGGATATATCGAAAATGATGAAATGTCCTGTAGGAAGCAATGAGGGTTAAAATTGTGTGCAGAAGATGAAGGAGAGGATGTGGTTAAAGAATACTTGTCACAAGTAGAGGGTAGAGAGCTAGAGGAGAGATCATAGACCCCCTTCGGTAGAGGTAGGGCCAGAATTGAAACCTTTGCCTCATCCCTCAAATATGCATATCTAGATGAGCAGAAAATCCTCGGTAATCATATCTTCATCACTATCCTCTGAACAGGAAAAGGACTTGCTAGAGGTACTTAGGGAGCATAGAAATGCCATAGGTTGGACCTTTGATGATATTAGAGGAATTCCATCTTTGATCTGTGAACATAGGGTATTTTTAGAAGAGGAAGCAAAACCTTGTAGAGAGCATCAAAGGAGACTCAACCCTTACATGAGAGAAGTTCTTGAGAAAGAAGTGATTAAGTGGTTGAATGCAGGAATAATTTATGCTATATCCGGCAGTAGATGGGTGAGTCCTGTACACATGGTACCAAAGAAATCTGGAATTACCGTGAAGTGAGCGAGAAAGGGGAAGAGGTGCAGAAAAGATTGACCACAGGGTGGAGGGTGTGCATTGATTACAGGAAATTAAATAAGGCGACAAAGAAGGATCACTACCCACTACCCTTCATAGATCAAATACTAGAAAAACTGTCAGGGCAGCAATATTTTTGTTTTCTTGATGGTTATTCAGGATACAACCAAGTAAACATCCATCCTGATGATCAAGAGAAGACAACATTTACGAGTCCCGTAGGGGACATATGCCTTCAGCGTATGCCCTTCGGGTTATGCAATGCCCCGCCACATTTCAGCGATGTATGAATGCCTATTTTCTGATTTAGCAGGCGAATGTTTAGAAATATTTATGGATGATTTTTCAGTATTTGGATCTACCTTTGAGAACTGCCTCCTAAGCCTCACCAAAGTATTGAAGAGGTGCATTGAGTCCAACCTTGTCCTAAGTTGGGAAAAATCTCATTTCATGGTGCAGGAGGGAGTAGTGCTGGGACACACGGTCAGCAACCGTGGATTGGAAGTGGACAAGGCCAAAATCAAAATCATCCAGGGCCTTCCACCTCCAACCAACCTAAAAACCCTTAGGGGTTTCCTCCACGCTGAGTTTCTATAGACGTTTTATCCTTGATTTTGCTAAAATTTCTAAACCTCTTACAAACCTTTTATCGTCTAAAAATAATGATTTTGAACTAACACTAGAGGCTAAAGATGCATTTTATAAATTGAAAGAAGCTTTGGTTAATGCGCCTATCCTGCAAGGGCCCGATTGGACCCTTCCTTTTGATTTTGCAGTAGGTGCAGTGTTAGGCCAAAGAATTGATAAGAAACCCGTGGTGATCTACTACGCCAGCAGGACCTTAGTGGACGCACAACTGAATTACACCACCACCGAAAAGGAGCTGCTGGCCATTATTTTCGCTTTAGAAAAGTTTAGGTCTTATTTACTAGGTAGTAAAATAACTGTTTATTCTGATCATGCAGCTATTAGATACTTGTTAACGAAGAAAGAGGCTAAACCGAGATTGATTAGATGGGTGCTTTTATTACATGAATTTGATTTGGAAATTAAAGACAAGAAAGGGTGTGAAAATGTAGTAGCCGACCATCTCTCACGAATCATAGGCGCCCCACCTGAACAAATTAATGATGCATTTCCTGATGAATTTGTCCTAACTGCACAAGGAACATTCGTTCCTTGGTATGCACATATTGTCAACTTTTTAGTTTCAGGACAAATTCCTACAGGTTGGACTTCCACGAGAGAAAAAGCTACTCAAGGATGCGCGATTTTATTTTTAGGAAGATCCGGAGCTGTTTCACCAAGGACAAGATCAAATTCTCCGACGATGCGTCCCCGAGAGCGAGCAACGAAGCATCCTAGAATTCTGCCACGCAAAACCAGGAGGGGGTCACTACTCGGCCAAGGTAACAACTCATAAGATTGTTGAATCGGGTTTCTTTTGGCCTACATTATTTCATGTGGCGCAGAAATTTTATAACAGTTGTTTAGCATGCCAAGCATCCATCAATATCAATAGGAAAGATAGAATGCCCTACAACCCATCTTAGAAGTGGAAATATTTGATTTATGGGAATTGATTTTATGGGTCCATTTCCCAGTTCTAACAGTTATGAATACATCTTGATGGCTGTTGACTACGTCTCCAAATGGGTAGAAGCCATTCCTCCAAAACCAATGACAGTAAGGTAGTGACCAATTTTATTGAAAAACACATTTTTATAGATATGGATGCCCACGGCGATCATTAGTGATGGAGGTTCACACTTCACAAATTACAACTTTAGGAATCTCCTCAAAAGTTTGGTGTTCATCATCAGTCACTACCCCATATCATCCTCAAGCCAATGGACAAGTTGAATTGTGCAATAGAGAGGTGAAGAAAATTTTGAGGAAAATAGTGCGTCCAGATGGGAAAGATTGGTCCAGGAAGCTAGGCAGGCGTTATGGGCTTATAGGACAGCTTACAAAACCCTCTCGGCATGTCTCCCTTCCGCCTTATCTTTGGCAAAGCTTGTCACCTACCACTTGAGTTAGAACACAAGGCCCTTTGGGCTATTAGAAAACTCAACCTAGATTTGGATAGAGCAGCAAGCATAGACTTCTTCAATTGAATGAGTTGGAAGAGTTAAGAAATGAGGCTTATGAGAATTCAAAGATTTATAAAGCCAAGATGAAGATGTTTCATGACAAGAGCTTGAGGAGAAGAATTTTTGTGGAGAATCAAAAGTATGGCTTTACAACTCTAGACTAAAACTCTTTCCAGGTAAATTGAAAGCGATGGGATGGTCCTTCCTTGTTCAACAGGTTTTTGAGAATGGAGCCGTTACAATTTTAGATCCTACGTCTCAAAGGCGATTCACTGTGAGCAGACGCGGCTCAAACCCTACTTAGAAGAAGAAGATCTTCACAGCCCCATGAATATTACGTTAGAAAAGCCATCGCATGATAGCTCATGATCCGATTAGTTTTGTTTTACTACATTTCATATTCTCTCTGCTTGATTACTTTCCTTGTTTTGTTTTTGTTTCTGCGTTTTTGTTTCTGTTCTCGTGTGCAGCCACTCCGATCCACGCCCACCTAACACGTCACTGGACAACACGCATGCTGCTCGCTGCCCTTCCTTCCATGGTTTGGTATTCCTTTCTCCTTTCTCTCATTTATGATTTGTCATGTAGGAACATGCCTTTTATTGAGGGGGAGGAGTACATTTACATGCATTATCCATGAAATTTTTCGTTTTTGCATTCACAAACCATGGATATTTGATGATCTTAGGAGATGATTGTCCAATGATATGCATGATAATTCGATTATTTTCAAAAGGGTAGAAATGCAAGAGTGGCCAGCTAGGGAATCCTAGGTGAAGTAAGCCTAGCTAGGTGCACTCGATCCATACCACGACAGTCGTATCTATTACCATTATACTTCTCTCACCTCACCATCCACCTCGGGTTGAGTTAGCACTTACATGCACGAAAATTTTTAGCTTTAGTGGAGTAGGGTTAGTGTTAGCTCATTGGCAGTATTATTATGGCGTGAGTGAAGCTCCTGACCCATGAAGGATACATAACCGTCGGGGAATAAGCTGCCGGTCTACTAAGGGCGGCACATGGGTAGTGGATAAGCGCCACCAAACTATCAAGTGAAAGCTGCACTGCGCATAAACAAGCAAAGCTTGCATCATAGTACTAAAGTTGATTGTCATCAAAATGACCAACAAGCAGCAAATTCCAAATAAAATAAAGGTGGAAAAGCTGTCTCCCGTGTGTTTGAGCCGATGCTACTATAGCCATAGTATTGAGCTAGCATTAATGCCACTCTCTACGCCTCGTTCAGTAGTGCGCTTGGGGTGTTAACTTGATCTTATTCCATATACTATGTACTTACTATATGTACTCCATAGATCATGTGCACTTAGTTGAGGTTTAAGGCTGAGATAGATCCTAAATTTCTTCTCGCTGGTCAATTTTAATTGCTGAAAATACTCCTTGAGAAGAGCATGAATCAAAGTTATCGGAAGTCAAAACTCACCTTGAGATCATCTTTTATTCTCACCTGCATGTCATTACTAAGGGACTAGTAATGATCTAAGTTGGGGGGTGTTTGATGACTCTAAAATATGTCATCAAATAATCAAGTTCTCAAGTTTAAATTCATTACAATTATCTTGTGAATTCATGCTAAGTTCATGCATATGTATTGTTTTATGAAATCACTAACCCCACTTGATTCTTTGAATCAAGTGGTATATATTTAACGTTTTATGGCTAGTGAACATTCAGAAACAGGTTAAGAAGATCAAGGAAGAGAGGAGGATCAACAGAAGTGGGCAAAAATTCAAGTGGCAAAAATTACGAAAATGCCCTGGGCATGACTTAAGAGAAAACCTATAAATACTCTCTTGAGAGAGGAGTTTAGGTGTTCAGAATTTTCTCTAAGGAAACTAGGGCTTGGAGAAGAGGATTTCTGCACCCTCCAGGAGCTGATGAGCTTTTGGAGTTGGAGAGGAAGAACAGACTGAAGATAGCTTGGATTGAAGAACCACGCCTCGCAAGGGCGTGACACCCGGCGTGGGAAATCGCAGCTTCAGCCTTGTAATCCCTCTCTTCTCAGACAATTTTGGTTGGGTTGGAAGAGTCACAAGATCTTCCAATGTTTCCCAACTGAGGATTGTTTCGTTTAGATTTGATTTCAGTTTAAACTTTGTTCCTTTGTTGTTCAAATCGTCTTCCCAAATCTTCAAAAGAACAGAACTCCTCCGCATCTCCACCACGCCGTGTGCAGCAAAGCCGCCCGGCTCAGCTGTGCACGCAACCGCCGCAACCGCGCGGCGCGTGCCGCGCGTCTGGCTATGCATAACACACCTGGCGCCGCGTGCAGCCGCGCACAACGCGTGCAACGCTACAACGCTGTAGCGACGCGTGCAGCGCGCTACCAGCGTAGCGCGGTCGCGTGCAGCGGCGGCGCGGCACGCAGCAGCGCGCTGCTGCGCGCAGCCGCACGCAGCCGCGCGGCAGCGTGCAGCACGCGGCAGCAGCGCGGCGCGCGGCACGCGCTGTTGCGTGCAGGCATTCGTGCATAGGCGGCGCGCGCTGCATAGTCAGCGCGCAAGAGGCCACCAAGCACGCAACACCTTGCGCGCAGGTTGTCCTGCGCCAAGGTGTTCGATCCTTGCCCCAAAGGGCAAAGGATCTGTCTGAAGAAATTCTCTGTAGGCGGCTTGATTAAGTTGCACTTTAACGCATGAAAAGGAATTTCCTGCTGTTTTCTTTTGCTCCTGTGGATCGACCCTCACTCGCCCTAACTTGTGAGGTTTATAAATTCGTTGAATAAGCTTAATCCTCACACATGTTACTGATAAATAACCAGTAAAAAACACAGTAAAATTGAGCTTATCAAGAATCCGGTTGACAAAAGGGAAAACGTAGGAAAAGCAGTCGAGTCGATGGATCTCTTGATGCTCCTTGCAGTGCAGGAATCATCACGGTGGAGCAAATTCGGAGTTTGTTTCCCCATCTAATGCTTACTTTCTATCGTTCTCTGGTGTTTTTTTCTTAAACAGATTGCATAGTGCATTCTTGCCGCTCGGATCTTCCCGATAATCCGAGATATGTCTCGAGAAGATGAACGATCGAGGACGGGAGAAGTAGTGAAGACATGAAGGAGAATTAAGTAGGACGAGATTGAAGAAATAACTCCAGCTAAAGTGTATCTTCGCTGATGAACCACCACAGTTCTGAATCTGGGTGATGATCTGTTGTAAGTTATTATTTAATCTTTGAGTGATTAAAGAAGTCTGCGTTCTTGATGTTTCTTCTCCTCCGTAATTGTCTCCTGCTTCTCCTCCTCGTGCTCATCATCATGATCTCTCTTCCTCCATCTCTCTCTCTCTCTTTTCTTCTATCTTGTGCGCTCTCGTTCCCCGCATCTCTAACTCCACACCCATCTCTTTCACTCTCTCTCAATCTTCATCTCTCTCTCTTCACCTGAATCTCTCTCTACCTCTTTCTCTCTCATTTCGTCCATCTTGCGTTCTCTTTCTCTCTCTACCTCTATGTCTTTCTCTCTCTTCCCCTACATCTCTCTATGTCTTTCTCTCTCTTCCCTCCATCTCGCGTTCTGTTTCTCTCTCCACCTCTAGGTTTCTCTCTCTCTTCCCCTACATCTCTCTATGTCTTTCTCTCTCCTTCCCTCCATCTCGCATTCTGTTTCTCTCTCCACCTCTATGTTTCTCTCTCTTCCCCTACATCTCTCTATGTCTTTCTCTCTCTTTCTCTCTCCACATCTTTCTTTCTCTCTCTCTCCCTCCAACTCGTGTTCTCTTTCTCTCTATGCCTCTTTGGGTTTCTCTCTCTTTCCCTCCAACTCGACTTCTCTTTCTCTTTCTCTTTCTACCTCTCTGTCTTTCTCTCTCTTCCCCTACATCTCTATATGTCTCTCTCTTTCTTTCTGCTGAACTCGGGTTCTCTTTCTCTCTCTCCCTCTATGTCTTTCTCTCTCTTCCCCTACATCTTTGAGTCTTTCTCGCTCTTTCCTTCGAACTCGGGTTCTCTTTCTCTCTCTTTACCTCTTTGTCTTTCTCTCTCTTCCCCTGTATCTGTCTACATCTTTCTCTCTCTTTCCCTCCCACTCGGGTTCTCTTTCTCTCTTTCCCTCCGTCACTGTCTCTCTCTCTATCCCTCGTGAAACACGGGATTTTGCATAGAGAAAACCGCGATAGAATCATGGAGTGAAGGCGGGACTGGAAGAATAATATATGAAATAAAACTAAACGAATATTATGTTCCTACATTATCGTCAATTCATCGTCTTTTCCGGGCCGTTTTGAAATTCCCTCCATGGCGTCTGCACTTCCGCGTCGCTGTTGATTATAGATTCGTCGCCTCCTTGTTTCCTCTTGGAAAAAGTCAAGTTTTTAAAATGTAAAATATACTAGTTCTCTTTCTTATGATCAGTGCGACTGTGCAGCTGAGGCGCAACTGAGGTGCAACTGTGCAAGTGCTCATGAAGTCATGATCAGTGCAAAAATGAAGAATCGTGAGCGAAGTGGGGCCTAAAAGTATCTCTCTCTCTCTCTATCCATCTTTCCATCCCTTTGCGTTTTTCACTTGCTCTCTCTCTCTCTCTCTCTCTCTCTCCCTCCCTCTCTCTTCTGTCTCTATCTCTATCTCTTTCTCTCTTTCTCCCCCACTCTCTCTCTCCTTCCCACTCCTTCCCTCCCCCGTTCTCTCTCTCCCTCCCTCCCTCTCTCTCCTCTCTCACTCTCTCCTTCGCTCTCTCCCTCTCTCTCTCTCTCCCTCTCTCTCTCCCTCTCCCCCTCTCTCCTTCCCACACTCTCGCCCTCTCCCCCCCTCTCTCCTTCCCTCCCTCGTTCTCTCTCTCCCTCCCTCCTCCGTTCTCTTTCTACTTCCCACCCCGTTCGCTACCTCCCTCCCTCCCTCTCTTTCCTCTCTCTCTTCTCTCCGTTCTCTTTCTCCCTCTCCCTCTCTCTATGTCTCTCTCTCCCCCCCTCTCCCTCTCTCTCCTTCCCTCCCTCCCTCGTTTTCTCTCTCCCTCTCTCCCCCGTTCTATCGTTCCCTCCCTCCATTCCTTTCTCTCTCCCTCCCTCTGTTCCTCTCTCTCTTTCTCTGCCTCTCTCTCTCAATCTCTCTCTTTCCCTCCATCCCCCGTTCTCTATCTACCTCCCTCCCTCTCTATCCTCTCTCTCTTCTCACCCCTCTCTCCTTCTCTCTCCCTCTCATTTCTCTTCCTCTCTTTCTCTCTCCCTGGTGGCAACGACATCAACGCAGCGACACCAGACGCGTCACCACCGTCATCTGAAGTCATCATGACCGCTGAAGACATGTCGCCATCGTCACCGGATCAAGTCAACAAGCCAGCGTCAGGCACGTCTCCACCCACACGCACCCCTTTGTGCATCCTGAAAGGTCGCCAAAGGCAGATCCAGAATTGCCCCTTGACGTGACACGAAACCACGCCGCTCGTCATGTTGCTCATCTTTATTTTTATTTCTTTTACCTATATTTTCTCTTTCTTCGAAGGCCTATAAGTATAGGCCATTGTTTCAATAAATAGTTAGGCAGTCATTATTCAAGAATTGAGTTTGTTTTAACTCTTCTTGGAGGATTGCCTAGCCTCCCCTATCCTGTCTCCTCCCAACCACCGCTGCCGCTGCCATCGTTGTTTTCGCTGGCCTCCCTCTTGCTCTTCCCTCTCTTCTTCCTTCGTCACCCCTCTCTCCCTCTCTCTCTCGCTCTCCCCCCCCCCTCTCTCTCTCTCTCTCTCTCTCTCTCCCCATCCCCCCTCTTCTTCTTGGTCCGTCTGCCCTAAGGTTCAGCCATGTTTCTCCAACCGCCCGCCCAAGGGCATCTAGTAGCCGCCGGCCACCCACAACCGCCAGCGCCAGCGTAGGCGGCCCTCTCAAGGCCGCCCGCACTCGTGCCCTAGTGCCGGCTGCCCCGATAGAGTCGCCAGCTCCAGCGCCAGCGCAGGCCGCCCGCTCACGGCCGCCCGCGCCCACGCCCTAGTACCGGCCACCCGCACAGGGTCACCAGCGCCTGCGCTCGCGCAGGCCGCCTGCTCTGGGCCACCCACGCCCGTGCCCTAGCGCCGACCACCCGGAATCGCTCGTGCCCTAGCGCCGACCACCCGCAATCGCCAGCGCCAGCGCCAGCGTAGGGCAGCGCTCAGCGGTGCTAGCGCACGCTAGGGCCTGCTAGCGCCCGCACACGCAAGCGTCCGCGCACGCCGCACACCTGGCCACCCGCGCATGCAGCTCGCCCGGCTGCCCGCGCCTCCGGACGCGCTCGAAGCAACTTGCCGCGATTCCGGACTCCCTCGAAGCTTCTTATCGCGGCGCATACAGCTGGATCCATGACACCCTGTCGAAGCGCACATCAATCATCCCGCCAACGACGCCCCATGCCCAAGCACTCGGGCCACTGAGCAACTAGGCTTAATCCGACCGTCTCATAGCTAGGGCCGCTCAACACCCGGAACGTCTAGATATTTCGTCCAGTGGGCTTTACAATGCCCGGATCACCCAGTCATGTCACGACCCGAATTTCTCGCAGCTTCATCAGGGACCCCGATTCCAAGGTACGCCTGAGCTCTTTGGTGTAAAGTGTTCTCCGTCCAATATTCCTCTAGAATTCGTCCATTGCCATCAGATTTGATTTTGAATATCTCTTTCTTTCCTCAAAATTCCCCCTTTCGTGAGATTTCTTGCAGACATGAATTCGAGTATTAGATTTGGTGCTTCGGCATCGTCACGGTGGTTGAAGACAGTACTCCTGCCCTCGACGAGGAACGGGGCTCCACCACCAGTATTTCATCGGTTTTAAGTTTTGAATTCGATCGTGTGGATTCTGTGGTCTGTTTTATCCAATCCATACAAACCTGTCCTGTATCCTCCCTCATCGATATCCAACCTATCCCCACAGTCGTCTTTCCCCTAGTTGTCGTGCATCACTCCCTCTCCTTCTCTCTCTCCCGCTCCCTCTCTCTCCCTTCCTCATTCTCTCTCTTCCTCCCTCCCCGTTCTTTCTCTTCCTCCCTCCTTTGTTCTATATATACCTTCCTCCCGTTCTTGTAAAACTTCCTTGAACTCTCAGGAGGCATCTCAAGAACAAGAACAGAGATAGAAGAGAGAAACAAGAAAGAGAAAGAGAGATGAAATTGTGATAGGTCATTGAAAACCCACAAAGTATTTAGATAACATTGGTTGTTATTTATATTACCATATAGTAGTTATAAGTATTTGTTTGTTACAAACGTTTAAATCATGGCCATTATAATTGTTATAACGGCTATAATAATTTAAACCTTAACCGTCAGTTAGTTCTCCTATCTAGATGAAATCCTAGCAATCTACATGTAATCCTATTCTAGAATGAATCCTACACGTCTATATTTGAACTTACATTTAATCTTATCCATCTATTTCTCTTAACGAGTATAGGTGCGTGTTTGAATTTTACTAGTCTAATCTTATTAAAAGTCTTATTGGAGGATCTGCTCTTGACACGGAGCCCTTTGCTGATATGGCTTGCCGAGTTGTCACTCCTGTCTTCGTCTTCCTCTTCTTTATCCTTAACACTCCCCCTCAAATGAAACGGCAGACGAGCGACGTTGAGCTTGTCTCTAAGTAATGAAAAACGTGCCTGAGGGAGAGCTTTCGTAAGGGCATCAGCTACTTGTCCATTGCTTGGGATGAATCTGATTTGTAGAGACTTCTCAGCAACTTGTTCACGAACTAAGTGGAAATCAATTTCCACATGCTTTGTCCTGGCATGAAAAACAGGATTGGCAGCCAGATAAGTAGCTCCTATGTTGTCATACCAGAGTATAGGGGCTGTTGTTGTATTGATGTGAATCTCATTTAAGAGTGGTTGAATGCACAACACTTCTGCTACTGCATTTGCCAACGCTTTATACTCAGCTTCTGTGCTTGATCTCTCTACGATTGGCTGCTTTTTAGAGCTCCGTGAAATCAGATTTTATCCTAAATAGACTTGGAATGCACCAGTTAAGCATCTATGTCATTGATCTCCAGCCCAATCTGCGTCACTGAAAACATTAACATTTAAATCCAAATTCTTGTGAAATAGTAAACCATGAAAAATTGTTCCTTCCAGATATCTTACGAAATGTTTTAAAAATTTCCAGTCCTCATTTATTGATTGATTCATTTTCTGGTTGGCCTTATAGCGAAAGAAATAGGGGGCCTAGTAAGAGTTAGATATTGTAAGGATCCTACAAAGTTTCTATATAACTTTTGATTAGTAGTACTTTCTTTAGTTGAGTTGAGTTTTGATAGGATATAACGTGTTTTAGTCTCTTTACAATGTTCTATAATACATTTTTGTAAAAATATGTAAAATGTACTTTGATTGAGAAAGCAAATATCCATTTTCAAGTTTAATGAATTATATTCCATGAAAATAATGAGCAGGTCCAAGATCTTTGATTTCAAAGACTAATTGTAATTGCGATATTAAATGCACAATATCTGATGAGTGAGGTGAAATTACAAGAACATTATCAACATAAATAAGAAAAAAATAGTATGACTTGTAAAACGTTTGAAGAAAAGATATGTATCAGTTTTATGTCAACGGAACCATTATTATTATGAAATATAAGTAATTTAGTAAACCACGCACTAGGTGATTTTTAAGGCCATAGATAGATTTATTAGGGAAATCAGGATTTTTAAAACATGGAGGTTGTTCCATATATATTGTTTCTTTGAAATCACCGTGTAAAAATGCATTAGAAAAATCTAATTGATAAATTTTCCAACCATGACTTACAGCAATTGATAGTAATAAACTAATAGTTGTGTGTTTAACCACAAAACTGAAGGTTTCTATGTAATCGAAACCTTCTTGCTGGTTAAACGCCTTAGCTATTAATCTGGCTTTGTATTTTTCTATATCTCCATTCGAATTATATTTAATTCTGTAAACCCACTTATAGCCTATAATTTGGAAATTTGAATATCTAGGAACAAGATCCCAAGTATTATTTTTCATTAACGCATGTATTTCATTAGTCATAGCATCCATCCATTTACTATTTTTAGAAATTGTGTTAAAATTTGCTGGTTCATTGTATTCAATAGAGACAGATAAAGACTCTGGAGGTTGATGCTTAATTGAGGAAAATACTAATCGTTTCTTGCTTTGAATTTCATTTGAATCAAAATTATTTTGATTATTCTCCTGTTTATAAATATCTAAAAGGATTTTAGTCTTTAAGGTATCTCCTTGTTCAGGAGTATAATCTAATGTACTTGATATAGATTTTCCAAATCTGAAGGAAAATTTGGATCACAAGTCAATATCTTAATAGAATCATTAACATATGTTCTTCGTTTAGAACAAGGAGATTGATTAATAGAATCATTAATATCTTAATAGAATCATTAACACAATCATTACCATTGTTCTCAGTTTGTTTTAATAATTTATTCGACTGATCATGTAAACAAGAAGAATTTTGATTATTATCATTTACAGAACAGTTGATCGAATCTGGATTAACATGTAAACGAGCATTTGCATCATGATTCGTGTTAAATTTATCATTTGGATTTGGTTCATGAAACGATACAAGTACCCCTTTATTGTCAGGTATATCATGATACGTATCAAAAGGAAAAATTTCTTCAAAGAAGATAACATGCCTAGAGATAAAAAATGTACCTGTGTGGAGTGACAAACATTTGTATCTTAGATGAAGAGAGATATAGCCCAAGAAAACACATTGTTCTGACTTGGAATCTAATTTAATCTGCGCATATGGCTTAAGAAAATGATAACAAAGTCGTCCAAAAGTTTTCAGTACAGAGTAATCAGGTTTATTTTAAAAAAAAATTTCATATGGAGATTTATAGTTTAGCACTGACGTAACTAAACGATTAATAAGAAATACTACAGTCAGTACTGCTTCGTCCCAAAATCTTTTTGGTATTTTAGCATGAGTAAGTAGACTAAGTGCAATTTCAACTATATTCTTATGCTGTTTTCAGATGCGACGTTTTCTTCAGGGGTATGAGGACACGATACCCTATGAACAATGCCAGGTGTTTTTAAATCTTGGTGAAGATCTTGATATTCTCCATCCCAATCAGACTATAAGTTTTTAATTTTAGTTGAAAACTGCTTTTCAACTTGACTCTGAAATTGTATAAACGTATTGAGCAAATCACTTTATTTTTTAAGTGGAAAAAGCCAGGAATGCTTACTAAAATCATCTCAAAACCAACGTAGTATGAATAACCTGAGTGACAGATGATGTCCCTGTCGATCGAAATATAAGTGGCCGAAAAGCCAATCACACATTCCACATCTCGTTCCATGTTCATTAATAAAACATTATTTTACTTAGTGAATTATGATGTGATTGCAATGCGTAGATCGCTAGTCTTTAAGCATGTGGTCTAAACATTCCTATTCAAATGATACACGAGAAGGATGTCAAAGTATCCGGATAGAATTGTACTGTCTATCCTCACTCGTATGATAAGTATGGCCGATCCCATAGCCATTAGTCTGGAGACACAGGATAGATAGTGGGTGCACTTTAGTGGAAAGAGTTCATTGAATTGATCAGTATGAATCCCTGAATGGTATTCTAACAAGCAGTCAATCAGGTTGATTCACGTCACGGTTGTGTAAGTGGTCCTTAGACCCGAGACACCAAAGACGTCTTGTGGATGGTCGGTTGTACTTTGACTATGGCCAACAAGTCCCTAATCATGGGATTCTAAACGGTCTTAGTTCGGGTACATCAAAAAGTTCACGAAGACAATTCAGTAGTCAAGATGAGATCGTCCACCCGCGGTCTCTCTCCCTTACTTCCTCTCTCTCTTCTCTCTCTCCCCTTTATCTAAGAGGACGGGAGAAGCAGTGAAGACAAGAAGGGGAATTAAGAAGGATGAGATTGAAGAAATAACTCCATGTAAACGGTATATCCGCTGATGAATTAGTACAGTTTTGAATCTGGGTGATGATCCTTTGTAAGTTATTATTTAATCTTTTGAGTGATTATAGAAGTCGGCGTTCTTGATGTTTCTTCTCCTCCGTAATTGTCTCTTGCTTCTCCTCCTCGTGCTCATCATCATGATCTCTCTTCCTCCATCCCTCTCTCTCTCTTTTCTTCTATCTTGCGCGCTTTCGCTCCCTCTATTTCTCTCTCCACACCCATATTTTTCTCTCTTGTTCCTTCTTTCTCTGTCTTCCTCAGTCTCTCTACTTCTTTCTCTCTCTATATCCATCTCTCTCTCTTTCCCTACATCTCTCTCTACCTCTTTCTCTCTCTTTCCCTCTCGAGCTCTTTCTCTCTCTTTCCGTCCATCTTGCGTTCTCTTTCTCTCTCTACCTCTATGTCTTTCTCTTTCCCTCCCTCTTGCATTCACTCTCTCTCTCTCTCCATCTCTTTGTCTTTCTCTCTATTTTCCTCCATCGCTGTCTCTCTCTCTCTTATCTCTGTTAAAACACAGGATTTTGTGTAGAGCGTGGATGTCGCCGTTGAAACCGCGATAGTATCACTGAAATAACAATTAAAGACATTATTGATAGAATCATGGAATGAAGGCGAGACTGGAAGAATAATAAATAAACAAAATGAAAGAAATATCATTTTCCCTATATTATAATGTTTTCAGCATCTTTTCTGGGCCATTCCAAAATTTGCTACATGGCGTCCGCGCTTCCACGTCGCTCGTGATCATAGATTCATAGCTTACTTTTCCTCTTAGAAAAAGTCAATTTTTTAAAACATTAAAGATTTTAGTTCACTTTTTATCACGGAAACTGAGGAGCAAGTGCCCATGATCAGTGCAAAAAGCAGTATCCTGTCCGTTTATCCCTCTCCATTTATCCCCTAGAAGTATCTCTCCCTCTATCCATATTTTTATCCCTCTCCATTTTTCTTTTGTTCTCTCTCTCTCTCTCTCGCTCCCTCTCTCTCCCTCTCTCTCTCTTACTCTCTGTCTCTCTCTCCCTCTGTCCCTCTCTCCTTCTCTCCCTCTCTCCCTCTCTCCCTCACTCTGTCTCGCTCTCCCTCTGTCCCTCTCTCCTTCTCTCCCTCTCTCCCTCTCTCTCTCCCTCCCTCTCTCTCTCCCCCCCCCCCCTCCCCCCCTCCCTCCTTCCCTCCCTCTCTCTGTCCCTCTTCTCCTCTCCCTCTCCGTCTCTCTCTCCCTCTCTCTCCGTCTTTCTCTCCCTCCCCCCTCTCTATCTCTATCTCCCTTCCTCTCCCTCTCTCTCTTTCCTTCCCTCCCTCGTTCTCTCTCCCACTCTTTCCTCTCCTCTCTCTTCTGCCTCCCTCCCTCCCTTGTTCTCTCTCTCCCATCCTCCCTTGTTCTTTCTCCCCCACCCACTCCTGTTCTCTCTCTCCCTTCCTTCCCCGTTCTCTCTCTCCCTCCCTCCCCCGTTCTCTATTTCCTTCCCTCTCTCTCCGCTCTCTCTTCTCTTTCCTCTCTTTCCTTCTCTGTCTCTCCGTCTCTCTCTCTCTCTATCTCTCTTTGCCGCTGTCTCTCTCTCTCTCGGCCTCTGTCTCTCTCTCCCCCTCCCTCCCTCTCCCGTTCTCTCTCTCTCCCTCCTCCCTCTCTTTCCTCTCTATCTCTTCTCTCCCATCTCTCCTCTCTCTCCCTCTCCCTCTCTCCTCTCTCTCCCTCTCCCTCTCTCCCCCCTCCCTCGTTCTCTCTTGCCCTCCCTCTCCCGTTCTCTCTCGACCTCTCTCCCTCGTTCTCTTTCCCTCCCTCCCTCTCTCTTCTCTCCCCTCTCTCTCCCTCTCCCTCATTCTCTCCTTCTTTCTCTCCCTCTCATTTTCTCTTTCTCTCACTCTACGTCTCTCTCTCCTTATCTCCGCCTCTCTCTCTCCCTCCCTCCCTCTCTCCCCCTCTCTCTGATGCACGACATATGCGGATTCATGCATGACAATATATATAGGTGTCTATGAGGATATATTTTGAGGGTGATCCGAACGGTTTTAACCCTGTACAGCGGAACATAACTCCGTGGAGTGAGAATTGACCAACTAAGGGAATGACTATTAATTTAATGAGATTAGATGGTCCAAGACTACCCAATCAAACTTTATAACCAAAACCACAACATCACACAAACATTGAGAGAAAATCAATAATTATCACTAACCAATAACTACCTCATAATTAAGATGTAACAATGTACCTCAGATATGGAAGCCAACAAGAAGGTTGAGTTAATGTAGAATGACCTTGACTCACATTTATCTACAGATCTACCAAAGTGCGAAAGGAAAGGACAGGCAATGGAGATGGAGAAGAAGGAACATCAATAGAGCTGAGGTGGAGAAGTGTATAGGATAGAGTGTAATGAAAGAAAATGATAAGAATTGATGGGTTTGGTTAGGATGTGGATAGCTGTGATCATGACAAAATAATGGGAGAAGAGGGTCATGTGGAGCATGGTGTTAACTGTAGTTATTTATTTCTATATTTTCTCTTATGTATTGTATGGCCCATTATGATAGGCTCAGTATGTTGTAACCCATATTAGTACCCCATATAAGGTACGTGGATCTTTGGGACTGGTAAATTTTTCAGTGGACTTTCTCTCCTATTGCCTAGGGCTTAAATGCCTAGGTTGGCTCTAAGTTCTTCATGATGTCGGAGCTTTGATACTGAACTGGTTGGAGCTGGGGCATCAATGAAGTGGTCTTCTCTGTGTTTGTGACTGCTCGATCTGAGCTGGTAGGAGCTCACCGTGTTCAAGCTGGTTGGAGCTGCTCCATTTGAGTGATATTTTGGTCCGTGAAACTATCCTGGTTGAAGCTATCTTGCTCTTGGTGGTTGAGCTACTCGATTTGAGTTGTAGTTGTCTGGTCTTTCTCTTAACTACTTGGAGTTTTTTGTAACGCCCTGTTAGTGTTTGTCCGATTGTCTCCGAGTAGCAGGTAGTATTTTGGTTCTTGGTTGTTGTAGCTTTTCTAGACGTTGAAGTTATCTTGGTTGAAGTTACAAAATTTTGATATGATATGATTATTCCAATGAGGATATTTGAAAAAGTTGCAAACGATCACAATGTTCCCAAGAATACTATAGATCGTGAGAAGTACTTATTTGATAAAGAAATGCCAAGAAACCAGATCTAGACGGCTTCAGCCTCTCATTAGGCTCCTTCCCGTTCAGATCAAGGCAGCTTCAGCCCCCTCAATGAAGCTCCTCCTCAGATCAAGATCTGGACGTCCCTCGCCGTGATGAAGGTCATGCCTAGATCGAGCTTGACTCTGACTTCTTCGTACTCTCCAGAAGGTTAGGCTGAATCCTACTCCTCTTGCCTCTTTTGACGAAACCGTCAGACTTGATCTCCAAGAAATGATAATACCTGTACCTGGTCTCCTCAACCCTCATTTACAGGTGCACGTTCCTTCCGTTCTATCTAAGTTGACAGTGCCTGGTCAATGGTGGCCATTGACCTCTCTCTTCTTGTTCTTTCTGATATATTTCCTTGAATAGTATTTATCAATACTTCCCCCTGAGGATCCAGCTTGTCCAAACGCTGGAAGTTTGGAAAGGTTTTGCAGAAATGATGGACCTTCTCACACGATGCTTCAGTGTCTGGAAGATAAGCCCATTTGACAAGCACTTCTGCTCCATATGGTGTGCAGCGATATTTGAGAATGCGCCCAGGATACACCTGCCATTCATAGTCATTATTTAGAAAAGAGGGTAAAGACTAAATATTAGATTGGTGAGGGTCCGTTGCTTCCTTTAGTAGGGATGCATGAAAAATGGGATGCATGGAAAGCGGGATGTAGAGTAGATTGTGGAGGTAGGTCTAGGTGATATGCCACTAGTCCTATTTTTTTGAGAATCTCTTAAGGACCAGATAATTTGGGACTGAGTTTTTCACAAGATTTTCTTGCTAATGACTTCATCCTGTACGGTCTTTCTTTTAGACCGCTCTCAATATCGTCTTTCCAAACGGCAGAGGATCCCCAATCTTATCAAGATCCAAAGAACTAGCCCGCGCTCTTCCTCTTATCCTCCCCGCGGGGAAGATCCGCCGCCAAATCTTCCCCGCCAGCTTCTCGATCGATCGCGTCCCACCCCATATCAATCTTCGATCGATCATTAATATACGTATTTTTTAACTATTATTCTGCGAAACTATATCCCGCGGTGGGAGGAACGATGAAAAATGAGAAAAAATGTAGTTATTCAGAAAGAAAAAACGTATTTTCCGATAATCGCAGATTTTCAAATTTCCCGCCACCGGACCTCCGAAGTAGGAGGAGAAGTCTGTTCCGAAGAAATGTACGACGGGAGAAATCTACGACATTCCTTAACAGTCGTCTCCACTACAAATATCGGCGATGGCGAGGGCGATGAGGAGGAGGATGGCAGCGAGGGAGAGAATGGAGAACGGGAGAGGACCGCTGATTTGCCCTTATTGTCACCAAGTGTTCCCTTCGAACATGGCGCGGAACGGTCATATGCGGTGGTGCACTGTCGAGCGCCGCCGAAACGCCGCCGAGGCCGAGGCCGCCGCAGCACTCGTCCTCCTTCACCATCAAATCCCCGAGAAGGAACCCGCGGCCGCACACCTCCTCCTGCTCTTCGGAAGCGGGACGGATCGGACCTCTTAGATCGAAAAATTGTGCTCTACTGATTATTTTTTCTCCGATGTGAGCAATAAAACGAGTATCCACCTTGTCGGAAGAAGGGAATCCTGTTGATAGAAGGAAAAACGTAGGAAAAGCAGTCGATTTGATGGATCTCTTGATGCTCCTTGCAGTGCAGGAATCATCACGGTGGAGTAAATTCGGAGTTTGTTTCTCTATCTAATGCGTACTTTCTATCGTTCTCTGGTGTTTTTTTCTCAAACAGATTGCATAGTGCATTCTTGCCGCTCGGATCTTCCAGATAATCCGAGATATGTCCCGAGAAGATGAACGATCGAGGATGGGAGAAGCAGAGAGGACAAGAAAGGAAATCAAGAAGGACTAGATTGAAGAAATAACTCCAGCCAAAGAGTATATCCATTGATGAAATCAGTACAGTTTTCGAATCTGGGTGATGATCCTTTGTAAGTTATTACTTAATCTTTGAGTGATTATAGAAGTCGGCGTTCCTGATGTTTCTTCTCCTCCTTAATTGTCCCCTGCTTCTCCTCCTCGTGCTCATCATCATGATCTCTCTTCCTCCATCTCTCTCTATCTCTCTCTCTCTCTCTCTCTCTCTCTCTCTCTCTCTCTCTCTTTTCTTCTATCTCGCGCGCTCTCGTTCCCTCCATCTCTCTCTCCACGCCCATCTCTTTCCCTCTCTATCGTCCCTTACATTTCCCTCTATGTCCATCTCTCTCTCTTTCCCTCCATCTTGCGTTCTCTTTCTCTCTCTACCTCTATGTCTTTCTCTCTCTTCCCCTACATCTCTCTCTGTCTTTCTCTCTCTTTACCTCCATCTCGCGTTCTCTTTCTCTCTCCACCTCTATGTCTTTCTCTCTCTTTCCGTCCATCTCGCGTTCTCTTTCTCTCTCCACCACTATGTCTTTCTCTCTCTTTCCGTCCATCTCGCGTTCTCTTTCTCTCTCTACCTCTGTGTCTTTCTCTCTCTTTCCCTCCAACTCGGGTTCTCTTTCCCTCTCTACCGCTATGTCTTTCTCTCTCTTTCCTCCAGCTTGCGTTCTCTCTCTCTACCTCTACGTCTTTCTCTCTTTTCCTCCGTCACTGTCTCTCTCTCTCTCTTATCTCTCTTAAAACACGGGATTTTGCACAGAGCGTGGATATCGCCGATGAAACCGAGATAGAATCACTGAAATAAGAGTTAACAACATTATTGATAGAATCATGGAATGAAGGCAAGACTGGAAGAATAAAAAATAAATAAAATATAAGGAATATTATTTTCCCTATATCGTATATTCAGCGTCTTTTCGGGGCCGTTACGAAATTCGCGATATGATCATAGATTCATTGGTTACTTTTTTTCCTTTGTAAAAAGTCAATTTTTGTTATCGTAAAAGATATTAGTTCACTTTTTATCGGGGACACTGAGAAGCAAGTGCCGATGATCAGTGCAAAAACGAAGAATCGTGAGCAAAGTGGGTCCTAGAAGTATTCTCCCTTTATCCATCTTTTCATCCCTCTCCGTTTTTATTTTGCTCTCTCTCTCTCTCTCTCGCTCTCTCTGTCTCTCTCTCTCTCTCTCCCTCCTCCCTCTTTCTCCCTCTCTCTCTTCCTCCCTCTCCTCTCTCTCTCTCTCCCTCTCTCTCTTCCTCCCTCTCCTCTCTCTTTCTCTCCCTCTCTCTCTTCCTCCCTCTCCTCTCTCTCTCTTTCTCTCTCTCTCTCTCTCTCTCTCTCTCTTTCACTCTCTTTTTCTCGCTTTCCCTCCCTCTCTCTCTCTTTTCCCTTCCTCGTTCTCTCTCTCCCTCCCTCCCTCTCTGTCTCTCTATCTCTCCCATCCTCTCCCTCCCTCCCTCTCTGTCTCTCTATCTCTCTCTTCCTCTCCCTCCCTTCCTCTCTATCTCTTTTGCTGTCCCTTCCTCTCCCTCTCTCTCTCTCTCCCTCTCTCTCTCTATGTCTCTCTCTCCCTCCCTCTCCCTCTCTCTCTCTCCTTCCCTCCCTCGTTCTCTCTCCCTCCCTCCCCCTTCTCTCTCTCCCTCCCTCCCCATTCTCTCTCTCTCCCTCCCTGATGGGGGGCGACCATCCTGCCTTAAGTAGTTATCTTCCTGTTTTTTTTCTGTTTGTTTGTTTGTTGTTAGTTTGCTGTTTGTTTGTTTGATTTCCTAGTTTGGGCCCCTTAATTTCCAATATAAAAAGGGAAGGATGCCCATTGTAATGAAGAACGAAGAGCCAAGTGAAATTGAAAGTGATTTTCAAAAATGTAGTCTTTGAATTTTCTCGTCATTTTTAGAAGAGTTTTTGAGAGTTTTTAGTGTATTTTTTGAGTTGGCCAAATTGACGAAATTGCCCTCAAGAAAGGGGCAGTAGGGCTTCTGCTCGTCGACCTCGCCGGAGCTCCGCCGCCTACTTCGCCGGCGCTGCCATTTCCGCCCCTTAGGCTGCTACGGGATCTCCTCGGCCATCTCCAATGGGGACTTCAGCCTCCTCGCCGTCCTCGGCCACCCCTCGGCCGATTCCGGCCACCGCTGGCCGCCAAGCTGAGGCCTCCCAGCCGAAGGTTTCTGGTGTTAAGGACTCTCCGTCACCTGGCTCCCTCGACGACCAAGCTCCTCCGCCAGGTGGCACACCGGACGGCCCAACGTCAGCCGATGCTTCTAGAAGGATGACGTCATGCCAATCTGCCGCCGTATCCGCCCGCCACCTCGAGCCCAGCGTGCCGCCCTCTCGGGCCACGCCGACATGATTACACTTCATTAATTCTGCTTCAACTCTCATCTTCTCTAACTCTACAAATAGCGCTAATCTGTATCTCAAACACAAGCTGTCTTCTTCTCTCTTTATCCATTCTCATCCCATTGAATATATTACTTTCTTAGTTGTTTCTTCCTCTTCCTAGCTCGAAACTTTATCATGGTATCAGAGCCAAAATCGGAGTTCATCTCCGATGCCAGTCTTGGAAGAGAAGATTGTTTGTCGGACAGGTTGGATAGCTCACCATCGGCACGAAGTCATCAGCGCATCGGACCTGCAAGAATCTGAGCAGCACTCGTGCCGACCGTGAAGCTCAACAAGGAAAACAACATCATCTGGAAAACCCAGGTTATACCAACTCTCAGATCTCATCGTTTGCTTTCTCATATCTTGGAGGAACCACCCACACGAGCCTCTGACCCTGAGGACGAGTGGTGGTATTACGACCAACATGTGTTGGCTTTTCTATTACTGTCCATGACAGAAGCAGTCATCGGCCGCGTAACAGAAGCGACAACAGCGAAGATCGCATGGGACATTCTCGCCAAGGATTTTGCATCTTCAGCAGAAGCTCGCGTCTAGGAGCTGCTCGAAAAGCTCCACACTCAGACCAAAGGGAATTTGAATCTAGAAGAGTATATATCTCAGGTTCGCACCCTGAGTAGTGCATTGTCTGCCGCCGGAGAAAAGGTCGATCAAAAGACACTGGTCCGAGCCTTGCATCGGGGATTGGGCGCACCATACGCACCCGTCATCACCACCGTGGGAGCATCAACATAAGCTATGTCATTCGAAACTATGATCTCGCATCTCCGCGACCACGAAGCGATGCTGAATCGCCATCTCCTCAACAAGGAACCGGCCGAGCTTCCTGCCACGGCCAATCTCGCTCAGTCTAACTCTAGCAACGATACGTCGAACAAAGGTAAGAATGAATACACTAACCGCAATAGGAACAATGCTGGCAGGGGCAGAGGACGAAACCCACACAACGGAGGAAATCGACCACCGCCACGGTGCCGGATATGTTCGCGCACTGGTCATAGAGCACTGGAGTGCTACGATCGATTTAACTGGTCGTACGTTCCACAAGATCCCAGGCCACCCCACACGCAGTGTCCGTCGTTCGACAACTGAAGCAATTACAGCCGACCTCCCTCCATGCACGATCCATTCCGTCAAGCACCACAAGCCCACAGTACGACATCATCCGTTGCACCCTCTGCCTTCTGGTACCCAAACAGCGGGGCGACGCACCACGTGACCTCCGACTCAAGTCTCATGGCTGACCCACAAGTCTACTCCGGAAACGACAAGATTTACATCGGCGACGGGTCAGGTTTGCCTATCCGTCACTCAGGCCATTCCGTTCTCTCCTCAGCAGCACGTCCATTAACCCTTAACCAAATTCTTCATGTTCCTAATATTACTAGAAATCTTCTCTCTGGTAGAAAACTTGCCGAAGATAATAATGTTTATTTTGAATTTCACCCGCATCGTTGTTTTGTTAAGGACATAACCACCGGACAGGTTCTGCTCACGGGTCGCACTGAAGGCAGCCTGTACCAATTGACGCCGGCAAGCTCGCCCTCAGCCCTTCTGCACGAGCGCGCTCCAGCAGACGTTTGGCACCATCGCCTTGGTCACCCCTCCGTTCGCATCTTACAACATACAATTCGACGTTTCGATCCTCCCGCCACTCATCTCTCGCATCCCTCTATCTGCTCTTCTTGTGCTACCTCCAAAAAGCATCGGCTTCCGTTTTTATCTTCTCACCTTCGTAGTCGAAAACCTTTGCAGTTGGTTCATTCTGACCTATGGGGACCTTCCCCCATCTCCTCTCATCTCAATTTCTCTTATTACGTAATTTTTATTGACGACTATAGCCGTTACACATGGTTTTATCCTTTGAAATTAAAAAGCGACGTCTTTGGAATTTTCCTTCATTTTCAATCTCTAGTCGAAAGACAATTTTCCTCCAAAATTGTCAGTTTTCAGTCCGACTGGGGCGGCGAATTTCAAAGCCTCCGCACTCATCTTCAGCAAAGCGGCATCCACAACCGGATCTCTTGCCCTCACACGCCCCAACAAAACGGTGCGGCGGCGCAAGCACCGCCATATCATCGAAACTGCGCTCTCCTTGCTCAGCCACGCCAATCTCGCAAAATTTTGGGATGAGGCTGCAGCGACGGCAACCTTTCTTATCAACAGCATGCTGTCACCCATCCTCGAGCACAAATCTCCCTACGAGCTTCTTCACAAAGCTAAGCCCTCTCTTTCTTCTCTTAAATCTTTCGGTTGTCTCTGCTTCCTTTATCTCCGTCCGTATGCAGCTCACAAACTAGCGCCGCGCTCTAAACGCTGCATCTTCTTAGGGTACAGCCCTCATCATAACGGTTATCGCTGCCTCTCTCTCCTCTCTGGTAAGTTGTTAATTTCCCTCGACGTCATTCTGGACGAATCCTCCTTTCCAGGCATTCCTGCCCCCCTCTCCTCCACTCCCGCCACCGATCCTGGTCCCATCCTCGCCCCATTGCCTCTTTTCTCGTCGACCCCGATCCCGGACCGACCCATACCCTCCCCAAACCAAAATCGTTCCTCCCCCTCTCCTGCATTCGTTCCACCCGACGTCTCATCTCCCTCTCCGTCCTCGACCTCCCCTTATGCTGCCATGCCCCCTCGCCCACTACGCTCCCTCCGTGATATCTACGCCCGCACAATGCCTCTCGACTCTCCCTGCGTCAACCTTACCACCTCCCCTGTCGAACCATCCTCCTTCCATGCCGCCGCGGCCGATCTCGCTTGGCGCACTGCCATGCGCGCTGAGTACGCTCTTCTTAATTCTACCTGGACTCTTGTCCCCCTCCAGCATAGCGCTCGTATCATTGGCTGCAAGTGGGTCTTCCATCTCAAGCCGTCCCGACAGCTCCGTTGACCGTCACAAGGCTCGTCTGGTCGCCCAAGGATTTCGCCAACAGGCCGGCGTTGACTTCTTTGACTCCTTTAGCCATGTGGTCAAAATCACGACAATTCATCTTCTCCTTGCCATTGCGGTCTCCCAGCGATGGTGTATTCACCAACTCGACGTCAGCAACGCATTCCTCCACGGCGACCTCACGGAAACGGTGTATATGCGGCAACCTCCAGGTTTCACTCATCCTACTTTGACCTCGCATGTGTGTCTTCTTCAAAAATCCCTTTACGGTTTAAAACAAGCTCGGGCGCGCGTGGTTTTTAAAACTCTCCACTTATCTTCTTTCTCTTGGTTTTTCAAATTCTCGCACCGACACTTCTCTTTTTTTTTAAATTACTTCTACTTATCAACTTTATCTTCTCATCTATGTTGATGACTTTCTAGTCATCGGTTCTCACTCTTCCGCTGTTACGCTTTTCCTTCGCTCTCTCATGCAATGTTTTCCCATTCGTGACCTTGGTCCTGCTCTCACTTTTCTCGGCATTCAACTTCTCCCTCACCCTGATGGTCTCGTTCTCTCCCAGTCTCAATATCTCTCTACCCTTCTTCGTTGTGTCAATATGAGTGATTGCAACGCCACCGTCACTCCCGCCCCCGTTTCTTCTTGCCCGGTCTCCGGCCCACCGTGTGATGCAGCGCTTTATCGTCGCATCGTAGGCGGCCTGCAATATCTTACGCTCACCCGCCCCGATATTTGTTTCGCTGTAAATAAGGCTTGCCAACACATGCATCAGCCCAACCGCATCACTAGAAAGCTGTTAAACACCTCCTTCGGTACCTGAAAGGCACCTCCGATCTTGGTTTATTCTACACTCGTCACACTAACTCCTCCTTAACTTTATTTCGTGATGCAGATTGGGCAGGGGACTCCTCAGACCGCCACTCGACCAGCTGCTATCTCATTTATTTCGGCGCCAACCTTGTTTCTTGGAGCTCCAAGAAACAATCCACCGTATCCCACTCCAGCACTGAAGCGGAATACAAATCGATGGCTAATGTTACAAGTAAATTTATTTGGCTTAAATCTCTCTTGCAGGAACTTCGTCTTCCTTTCCAGAGCCCTCCCACTCTTTGGTGCGACAACCTCGGCGCTACCTACCTTGCTAAAAATCCAGTTTTCCATGCCCGCATAAAGCATGTCAAAATTGATTTTCACTTCGTTCGCGAGCAAGTCGCGGCCAACCATCTCCACATCGCTTTTCTCTCCAGTCGCTCCCAGCTGGCTGATCTTCTCAACAAGAGCCTGCCCAAACAGCCGTTTCTCACCCTTTGGTCCAAGCTCAACCTCTGCTCGACGCTGAGCTTGCGGGGGTGTGTTAAGGACTCTCCACCACCTGGCTCCCTGGACGACCAAGCTCCTCCACCAGGTGGCACACCGGACAGCCCAATGTCAGCCGATGCTTCTAGAAGGATGACGTCATGCCAATCCGCTGCTGTATCCGCCCACCATCTCGAGCCCAGCGTGCCGCCCTCTCGGGCCACGCCGACATGATTACACTTCATTAATTCTGCTTCAACGCTCATCTTCTCCAACTCTACAAATAGCGCTAATCTGTATCTCAAACACAAGCTGTCTTCTTCTCTCTTTATCCATTCTCATCCCATTGAATATATTACTTTCTTAGTTGTTTCTTCCTCTTCCTAGCTCGAAACTTTAACATTAGGCCCTACGTGAGTCACCGTCGGAACCTGCCGCATCCAATCGCTCGGCCATATCCGACGTCCTACAGCGGTCAATGACTGTCTGGGCGCTCTATTGAGACGACCTGGTCACCTTTCGGCTGCCCAGTCGCCCGGCCGCCGTCGATTGGCTGCTCGGCGGCCTGGCTTTCCTCGCCTGCCATGCCGCCCTCGGCTGCCATGGCTGCCTACCCGCCCTCGTCCGCCGACCACCGTGGGTCGCCAAGCCGCCCTCGGACGCTCCCGCGGCCTCTCCAGCCGTCTGCAGCTGCTAATGGCCACCACCAACCGCCACAAATCCTTGGCTGTCGTGGCCTCCACGGCCTCCACTATCGCCCGACCGCCCTCGATCGACCGACCACCCTCGGTTGGCCCTCTACCTCCCTGGCCGTTGGCTGCCGCCAATGCTGTCTCAGCCGCCTTTGGTCATCCGACCGCCTACGGCTCCCCAGCCACCATCTGCCAGTCCGCCTCCGGCCCTCCACGGGCTTCTAGCCCCTCCGGCCTCCTCCAACGGCCTCCGACTGCTTCCGGTCGGCCTCCGCCCGAAATGGCCCCACCTCAGGCTGCCTTCCGTGCGTCACGACCACCTCGAGTCAGATCGCTACCTCCGTCAGCGCCAACCACTGGCAACCGTCTATGGACGCATCTAGCATCATCCACCAGCCGCTGTCCCTTGCCCCCTTCGTCTGCCCTCCACCTCCGTAGCCGCCACGGACACCTCTACTGCCCACCTCTGCCTCGTCTGCCCTTTAGCCGACCTGATTTCCATCGCCTGCCTCCGTCATCCTAGATCATCGTGCGTCACCTTGTCATCCATACCGTGCACGATTTAGCGATCCGCACTTGTGCCTACCTGCACCGTAGTGTCCACCTGCGCCATATGCGCACCTAGCGTTCTTAGAGTAGATTTGAGTAGAGTGGTCGTTGGACGACCCATGCCTAGTATCCGTTAGAGTAGTTTCAAGAAGAGTTTGGAGAAGCGTAGTCCTTCGTAGTAAGCTAGAGATTCTTAGATAGAGCCATAGTAGTTACGGCCTTCGTAGTTAGAGCCTTCGTAGTCCACCAATAGAATGTAGATGCAGCCGCCTTATGCCGCTACGCCGTCCGTAGCCACCTACCCATCACTCCGGTCTCCTAGAGAAGCTTCAGAGGAGGCGATCGTTGGATGACACGCGCCGCTAGTTTACGCTGCAAGTACATGACCATAGTAGGATATACAGCCGCGCTGCGCACCGATGGCGCCTAAATTTGCCGCTTGATAGCAGAACGGCCGGGCCCACTCAGCAACCACTGTCGAGCGTCGCCCGTCTTTGTCGCTCCGTTGCTCTGCCCTCCATTCCTTGTGGTGTTAACGTGAGCCGCTCGATCCCGGCAGGTCATGTCACATCACTCCCTCCCTCTCTGTCTCTCTCTCTCCCTTCCTCTCCCTCTCTCTTTCTCCTTCTCTCCCTCGTTCTCTCTCCCTCCCCCCCCCCCTCCCCCTCCCCTCTCTCCCCCCTCCCCCCTCCTTCCCTCTCTCTCTCTCTTTCTCTCTCTCCCTCTCGACCGAACTCGTTCTCTCCCTTTGATGGGGGACCATCTCGCCATCAAGACGGAACGACGCCAGCAACCTTACCGAGCCACACAAGTTGACGGCCGCGACGCCTCGTTCAAATACTCCACATGAAGATGAAGCTGTTTCAGCCTTGATTTATTTTCTTTTATTGTTGTAATTTCCCGTTGTATTTTGGACTGGGCCTATCGTGTTTTGGCCTTGTCCATTTTGAACAATTTTTATTTTCTCGTCGTTTTGAGATAACCGCTAAGGACAACATGCCCAAGAGGACAGATAGACTGAATTGGTGAAATCAAGTAATTGTGTTTTCTTTCCCGTTTCTCATAGTTTAGATAGCCTCAGATAGCTTGGAGATCGTTGATAGCTTGTAGAAGATCGTGGGCAAACGTGGTCGACTCCACGATGCAGGATTCTATGGAAGTCGCCAGCGATGCCTAGTCCCTGCTGCATGTGATCCTTCGATCAGGAATTTTCTTCTTGATCACGTTGCCGCTAACAGTTCGCGCAAGAAGAACCTGCTTGGATAGATCTCTGAAGGTGTCATCGCCTGTCCTAGTGTGCGAGATCGTGATAACCTTTTTTTCCCCAACACCGGACAAGAACAAGAAAACCTCGTTCTTGGGAACCTGGTGCAAGAAGGTCCAAGAAACCCATTCTTGGACCCCCTTTCCCCCACCGGTATTCCCAGATCGTGGACCTCGGAGATGCGTTGCTGTGCTCCAACGAACCTTTTCTCTAGCACGTGGGTCTCTTCGTGCGCCCGTGCACATTTCGCCCGACGTGCCACCGCGCCCGTTGCAGAAGCCGATGCGCCGTCGTTCCCTTCTCCGGCAAGCCGTCTCGCCGTGCGCTGTCACGCGCGCCGCATCTGGTCACGTCACCATCACCTCGACGCTGTTGCGCGCGATTACCTGTGCGCGTCGCTCTTCTGCACCACAAGACTTTCAACCCCCTTTCACCTGAACAAGCCACTCCAAACCGTGGTCTTGCCCCGCTGGTGTGCCGTCGTGGTCTGGGTTGATCACTCGATTTTGGCTGAGCCGACGTTAGAAATTTCTCCAAAAGAGGTTCATCCATTCTCTGGCTGAACCGTCGTGGTCTGGGTGGATCATCCCAGACGTGGACGACGGACGGGATAGGACGAGTTTATTCCGTCTGACGTCCAGAGTTAGTTCAGCGACGAAGGATGGGATGGCGTTTTCTTCCGAAGCTTCAAAAATTGTCCCGTCCAATCTTCCCGGGATTATTTTTTGTCCCGTCCAGGTAAAAACCGTCCCCTCCCCTGTCCCGGACGAAAAAAAAAGTCATATTTCCATAAGTTAATAATTCATTTTTTTTGCAACAAGGCGCCCATCGGCCCGTCCTAATTGTTTCTACGTTTTCGAAAGAAGAACACGGTCGACCAGACGACTAGGGGGACCGCAGCTGCAGCCACTCTCCTCCACCCCCTCTGGTGCAACCACCCTTCTACGGGAGGCCGTCGGTGGCATTCGTTTCCCCAACGACCTCATCGTCAGAGATCGCTTCCCCAATTGACGTTTCGAAGATCGCTTCCTCATCGTTAGAGATCGTTTCCCCAGGTATGTGCATTCCTCGCTCAATCTCTCTTTCTCTTGATTTCTATCATTCTCAGTCTCTCAATTTTCCCTCTATCCATCGCTCCGTCTCCGTCTCTTTCTCTCGTTATCCATCTTGCTTCCTCCCTCAATTTTCTTCCTCTCTCAATCGCTCAATCTCTGATATCTTTCTCCATGTCATGTTCTTTCTTTCTTGGATCTTTCACTCTTTATCCTGCTGTTTATTTCGTTGATCTCTGGTCCTTTACCGTGTTCTATCTTTTTTCAATCTCCCGCTCTCTAACTCGTTATTTCTTTCTTTCTTGCCCCCTCTCGCTTTGTTCAATATCTCTCTTGATCAGCATCTCTTTCTATAAACCTTTCTCTCTCTTTAGTCATTCTGTGATATTTTTCTCCCTTCCTTAGTTTCTTTGAATTTGTCCCTCTCTTTCGTTGATCTTTATCACTCGCTTTTCAGTTACCTGCTCCCTCTCACTCAGTTTCTCACTCTATCTTTACTCTACTTCTTTATTTGATCTGTCTCTTTGTCCTCTTTTGTTAAGTATATCCCGTTATTTCATCTTTCTCTGCCATTTTTCATCTCTTATTTCCATACCTTTTGCTGATCTCTCTATCTTCCTCTCTCTACTCCATGCGCGTGTTTGATTCAAATCTTTCTTCCTACGTTAAGTCTATGTCTTACTTCATCTCTCTGTGTCCTCCTCTGTTGAATATATCTCGCTATTTCGTATTTCTCTGCCATTTTTTCTTCTCTTATTTCCATCTCTTTTGCTGATCTCTCTTTATCTTCCTCTCTCTCGTCCAACCCCGTGTTTGATTTAAATCTCTCTCTTCCTATGTGTAGTCTATGTCTTCATCTCTCTTTGTTCTCCTCTGTTAAGTATATCCCGTTATTTCATCTTTCTCTGCCATTTTTCTTCTCTTATTTCCATCCCTTTTTGATGTGAAACGACGACGGCCGGGATCGATCGGCGCGTTTCACGTCACAGGGTTATGATGCGAATGTATGGGATGTAAGCCGAATGATGAGAAAATACGAATGAGCAGATAAGGACTTGACGGATAGCGACGTCGGCCGTACCGATCAATGAGAGACGAGTGTTCCTAAGATCAAACTCCCAATGACCCGCTGGACCTACTAGACGTCTACTAAGTGAGGGGCATCTAACAGCCCTGGAGCGTTCGGCGTCCAAGTCGGATGACAGTCCGTCTACCACAAGAATCCCTATGCTCGACAAGGTGGCTAGTCCTATCCGATGATGTTCGAGAATATCACGGTAGCGGACGCGATAGGGGAAGACGAGACTGTCGAAGATAATAATACTGGAGTTTATAGAGGGGAGACGAGACTGACCTTTGTATCGCTTAGTCCAAGGCGTCCAAGTCGTTGAGCGGATGCTTAGTGTCGGGTCATGCGGACGAGTGTCGTCGTTGGCGAGACAAAACCGGTGCGGACGGTGCGGTCGTAACTACCAGCAGAGAGCTGAGTCCACAGGTGGCGTGCAACAAAAGTCAGAGCAAAGGCGCACAAAGCGCGCGCGCTGGCTGGCGCCGCGGCGTGTCGTGTGGGCGGGCAAGACAGCGAACCAAGTATCGTGGGAATAGTCGTGGGGTGGGGTAGAAAACCAAGTAATCGGTTATGGCGTAGAGGGTGGGAATCAAGAAATCAAGAAAGATGAGGCGAAGGGAGAACGAAGGGGAATCAAGGAGATATGGTGAGATCAAGAAATCAAGAAATCATGAAATCAAGAATTCAAGAAATCAAGAAATCAAGAAATCAAGGGGAAAGAAAGTGGGCGATCAAGAAAGACAAGAGGATGCGGTTGGGAATCAAGAAACGATGGGGAAAGGAGGGTGGGCGATCAAGAAAGGCAAGGCAGGCGGTTGGGAATCAAGCGATGGGAGAAAGGAGGGTAGGCAATCAAGAAAGGAAAGAGGAGGCGGTTGGGAAACAAGAAAAGATGGGGGAAAGGGGGGGGGCGATCAAGAAAGGCAAGAGGAGGCGGTTGGGAATCAAGAAACGATGGGGAAAGGAGGGTGGGCGATCAAGAAAGGCAAGACGAGGCGATTGGGAATCAAGCGATGGGGAAAGGGGCGATCAAGAAAGGCAAGACGAGGCTGTTGGGAATCAAGAAACGATGAGGAGGGGGGGTATGGATCAAGAATGGTGGAAGGGTGGAAAAAAGGTACCAAGAAATGGCTTTCTTGAACTGTAACAACCAAGAACCCTCCAAGAAAGAGGAGTTCTTGATGGATCTGGGGTGTGCTCCCTCGGCGGAGCAGATTTCCCAGGTTGATGACGGGTCGACGATGCTTCTTGAATCTCCCAAGACCCCCGGAGTAATCTTGACGAAGGCCTCTTTCGATTCTTGATGGCGGCGACTTCTTGAAACTCTTTCCTCGCACTAGAGTGATCTCGACGGCGCGCTTTAACACGTCTCCCTCGGAGTGATCTCGACGGGAGAGACGTGGGCTCTACCCACGGAGTGATCTTGACGTGGGGTGGGGCTAGCCAACCGCCTACACTACTCTCTACGATAGGGGGGGAGACGAATTGTGAATAAACTTTTCAACAATGACTCCAAGGTGTTCCTTGGGCATGCCATCCTTATATAGTGAGGATGGGTGCCAAGTGAGCGTGGGAGAGGGCGAACCGTCGCGAGGCGTGGTTCGCCTCCCTTACAAATTCAAAATACAAACATAAAAGTAAAAATAGCGAGGGCGGGGCCCAACAACATTGGCCCAGTCCACGAATCCAAAAATACAAACACACATGAAAATGAGCATAAGTAAAAGATAAAAGTTCTTACGCGGGTACTTAAACCCGGGTGGCGGCGTCGTAGCGAGCTGCTCGGCGTGGCTGCGACATCCCATCGCGTCATCCTCGAGATGGTTCTTCGTCATCGTGGCGTCGTCCTCGAGATGGTCCTCCATCACTTTTGCTGATCTCTCTCTATCTTCCTCTCTCAAGTCCATCCCCATGTTTGATTTAAATCTCCCTCTTCCTATGTTTAATCTATGTCTAACTTCATCTGATGTAACACGACGACCGGCTTTGGGTGGTTCGTGTTCCACCTATGGATGTCGAACGGGAATACGATGTAATGCGATGTAGTGATGCAAATATTTAAGAGAATTCAACGAAACACGGAAGCCAAACGACCCGAGGCGTAAACATTTAATGACATATGATGGGTTTTATCGCAAACAGGCTCCCAATGACCCACGTAATCGGTTCGAGGAGACAATGTAGTGGGGGACGACTCTCCTCCAAGGATGTCCACACCGTCGCGTGTACGAACCGATCCAGCATCGACCAGGAAATTCCCTAACTAGAGACAAGGGCTATTTGAATCATACTGTTAATTTCTCTCGGGTCGATGAGTAGTTGAAAACCGGCACTGAAAGCAGTAATACTGTAAAGAAAGGGGAGAGGAAGTGACCTGCGAACCGTGGTCAATCATTGAAAGAGAGTGTTGTCTGCGTAGACTCGTGAAGTAGCTTGAGTGCATTTTCAATCAAGGCCAATGGTAGCTGGTAGCGTTGAGGAGATAGAATGACACTAGACCATTGGAACGCCGGTCTATGTACTGTCGGCGAGTTTGAGGAAGCCAAGACGCACATGCAAGACTGAAAACATCAAGTTTTTTTATGCAGCATGACTAAGGGAGAATGGGTAGGAAAGACTATCTAGTGTAGAGTGGGATAAACCAGACCACAATTCACACGATCGAGTTCGAAGATCTAAGTCCAGTTTAAATACTGATGGCGTAGCCCCTTTCCGCTTTTGAAGGCGGGAGTACTGTATTACAACTATCGCGGTGAAAATAAAGTAACAATTTCAATAAATGCGAGCGGTCGATCGCTAGAAGATTCAAAGGCCTAATCAACTGATCGCTAAAAGATTCAAAAGCCCAAAGCTAATTACGACGGCGGCAGAAAAACATACCAATAACACAGGACAAAGAACACTAACACCCAAAAGAACAGACAGTACCTCAGCACTAGAGTAACGCGTCGTGGCGATGCGGGGAAATTTTCGACAAGTCGTTGGCAAGGCGATCGACGTGTGCTTCGACAGGGTGTTGCGGATCCAACCTAAATGGCATGTGGGGCGTGCGCTTGCAGAACAAGGCGTGAGCAGGTAGATGTACGTGCGGAGGGCACAGGTGGGCGGCCTACTGATATGAACCCCCCGAGGACATATTTAGAAAATAGAAGAAAGAAGGGGAGAACAAGATCGGCCACGTGGGACGACCTTCAAGAAGACCATTAGGCGGGAAAAGAAGCCTATAAATAAGAAGGCGGGGGGGGGGGGGGTCTTGAGGAGCAGGAAGTCAGTTGGCGCATCTAGCTCGAGTGGAGATCCTCCGACTCGTTGGACGACGAGAGCGATCCGCCTCATCGCATTTCTATCTTTTCTTCATTCTCGTTGACCCCTCTTCGGGGACTACGGACATGGAGATTGTATTGTTCTTGGACTCTTCTACATCGGGAATCTGGTATTCTTTTCTTGATTTGGTAATTCTTTCTATTGAGACGACCTAAGATCTACTGATCTTGAGAGAGTCCTAACACCTACGCGCGATGGGTGTGCGCGGGTGGCCTGCGCACGGCGGGTGCGAGCGGGCAGCCTGAGAGCTATGGGGGCAGATGGAGGTTCTGCGTGCGTAGAGTGCGGGCAGTGGCTTTGTGCGTGCGGGCGTGGGCGGGCAGCCTGCGTGCAGTAGGCGTGGGCGGGCAGCTTATCGCTATGGCACGGGCGATGGCTCTTCGCGCGGCCAGGCGGCTTCCGCGCGGTGGGCGACCTGCACGAGGCAGATGCTGCCGGGCGGCTCGGCGCGCGAAGGATGCGGGCGCTAGAGGCTAAGGGTCTTCCCTCGACGGCGGCGGCAGTGGCAAGATACAACGGCAACGCCTCGGGAGGGACGAAAGCTAAGGTAAACTTCATTTTTTTAAGAAGAAACTTCAATTACAAAGAAAATTCACCAAGTGTTTATTACAACATTGGCTTATGTATAGGCCTTGGAGGAAAGAGAAAATAGGATAACTATTAATTTAAAAATCTTATACTTAAACGATGTCGGCCATGTGTTGACGTGTCATGTCAAAGGACAGTTTTGAAGCTGGTGTTGGTGACGTGTCATTACACGCGATGTCTTGTGCGAAGGTGGAAGCACGTCCGGTGCCGATGCGTTGTCGTGGTCGCTACCATCTTTTTTTTCAGCACAATCGGTGTTGGCTGGTATCAGTCGTTCAAAGTGGTCGGAGGCCCGAATGGTTGGCTGCTGTCCAATTGTCGACGGAACAACCAAACTACAATTGACTGCCAGCAATCTAGTGACCGTTGGTCATGCCCACGACAATTGTCTCTATTGCCAAGATGATGTTGAGAGCCAAAATGGTTGTAGGGATTGGGCGATGACAGCGTTCCACCGCAGAAGTTAGGACTGCCAATCATGGCCGTGAAGAGAGGGATCCTATTCATGGAGGACCTCGTTGTGGTTGTGGAGGTGTTGGGAGTCACTACAACCGAATATGGAAGAATCTGGAAAGGTCGATGCAGTCACCCCATTGAATGGGATGATGGAATAACCGCTGCCAATCGTTTCTGATATTGGGACCACCATAGGCGAAGAGAGTCTTGCCAACATCAGTCGAGGTTGACGACGTGTTTCTTTTGGAGGGAAAACTGACGGAGCTTGATAGTCGAAGTTGAAGGTTCAACCTACTGTGTTGCAGATCTCTGCGACGAGAAGTTGATGCGCCATGTCTTTTAACAAACCACGGGTCCTTCCGATGGGGGTAGGGCCCTCAGTGGTGCGGGGAAATGATGATGATGAAGAACAGGAATCTCCTTATTCAAATACCATTGTTGAAACACTGAATTAAACCTTCGACAATGACTGAATTTCTTCTACCTTTCTTCTTTGATGAACTTCTGATTCCGCTTCTACGCAATCCTCTTCTTTTACGATGATTTCTTCCTCTTCTGCTTGTTCGATGATCTATTCATCTTCTTCCTTCAGGTATGAAGCGCGATAAAGAAAAGACTAACTGCCAATGAACAAAAACGAGATCTGGAAACTTCAAATTGACAAGCATGCGTTACTTCAAATTGACAAGCGAGAGGAAATCCCTATCCACCCCTCCCCCTTCTTATGGAGAGGGAGTGGCAGTTGTGGGTGGCCCAATTGGGCCTCCTTTTAAGGGGAAAGCCTATTGGGCTTCCCCTTAAAAGGGTTCTTTAGGGGGAGAAGAGGTCCAATAGGGATTTCCTCTCGCTAAAGATGACACTAATTCACAACTTAAAATAAAACAAACGCAAGCAGGAGGTCGTTACTCACGCAGGAGGGGCCTCCTGACAATCCAAATATTAAAAAAATGAAAATTATATAAAGACACATGACATGAAGTGAGATGACGATGTCACTTCTCAAACCCGATAGTGGTTTTGTAGATTCTTCATGTCGGCACAGGCTCCGCGTCGCGGCTGACGACGGGTCGGGACATGATCGACTGGATGGTCCTCCATCATCGTCTCTCTTTGTCCTCCTTTGTTAAGTTATAATTCTTTATTTGATTTTTCTCTGCCATTTTTTTTCTCTTTTTTCCATCTCTTTAACTGATATTTCTCAATCTTCCTCTCTCTAGTCCATCCTTGTGTTTGATTTATATCTCTATCTTCCTACATTTAGTCTATGTCTCCCTCCCTCCCTACGTTTAGGATTCGATCAGTCCATGGAGTAAATCTGATTGATGGATTGTTTGATCTGATTCATATAAGTTTCCTTCAATTGATTAATTGTAATACAACATCATTACTTTATGCATTTTTTTACTTCTATGAACTTAGAGTTTGGAAAACACTTATATATATCTCTATTATTTTTTTTTTATTTGAATGTGTCTCTAGTGTGTGATGAAAATTCTGCGTCACACGCATTGTACGAATGATTGCATATTATGAATTAATTTGGTAGAGTTATGGAGTCCACATCTTTTACCACTTCAAAATCAATGGCTAGGGCTACGCCGTTAGTGTCAATCAAGTGCTATCCCGTAGAGGTTGATGACAACGTCTCATCTCGAAGCGTAAGACATAATTGGTCTAAAGTTTTAGATCAATTTGTTTAAGTTGGCCTAGACAAGTACAAGTGTACACTTTATTAAGCGTAGAACCCCACCCATAAGGTCATCATCAATCGCAATAAAGATAAGAGCACAAATGTATTTAGGAGACATCTAGAGAAAGCACACTGTAAATTTCACGAGGAAATCAGGGGAGGCTTGATGAAGCAGAGAACTATTCACCACTAAGAATTATTGTCCCACAAGTTGTACTTACGCGGCATCAACGTGGTGCGTACGAAGGAGGAGTTCTTCAGGTTCATCTGCCACAACGGTCTTCCTTTGCAACTTGTGAACAAGAAGTCGTTCTGAAGACTATAGTTCTACGGGACACAAGTGGTTGGGGACATCCCTGGTCTCGATGCGGTCAAAGCAACGACTAATAAGATGTATAGAGAAGTCCAAGGAAAATTGATAGAGATGTTTGCTGACGTCCGTAGTGTCTATTTACCATGGATGCTTGGACATCCCAAAATAACCTCGCCCTTCTAGGTGTCACTGTCCACTGGAGTGACCTGACTAGAAGCTCTATGAGCTACTTCTTGCTAACAAATGGATCAAGGATCCCATTGCGGCACCAACTTGGGGAGGATTGTCATAGAAGTTGCATATGAATATGGCAATGAGTCGAAGCTTTGTGCCATCACCAAGGACAATGTGTCTAACAACACAACAATGCTGGCGTCTGTTGTAGAACAATTGAAGACTGTAGGCCCACAATTCGCTATGGGCCAACACGTACCATGCGTTGCCCATGTACGCAACCTCGTAGTCCAGACCAGACTGAAGATCATTCGTAATCCAAAGGTACCGGGAAGTAATATGCTAGGCGTTCAAGATTTTCTCCCAGATACAACGATGGACACAGATGAACCGACCGAATCACAAGTCGATGAAAATACTACGATGACAGTTGCCCCTTTGGGACTAGCCATTTCACGCGTGAGAGCCATCACTAATCCTATTCAGGGATCCATGCAACGAATGAAGAAATATGTTGATATGTGCAAAATGTTTGAGCTCCTGAATTCAAACAAGATAAAGGTTGACTGCCCAATGCGTTAGAACTCCACTTTCATTATTTTAGAGCGCGCTCTTGCCAAGAGAGAGGTACTGGACCACATGGCTTTGAGGTTCCTTTTGACGTCGACTAAGGACTATAACCCATGTCAAGAGGACTGGGAGTTGATTGATGAATATCTGCCCATCCTCGACCCACTATGCTAGGGTTCTGACTTTGTGTGTTCGGGGAAGAAATTTCCAATCACTGAGGTAGCGTCATTCTTTGCAGAGCTTAAGACAACTTGAGCAGGCTATGTATAATGTTGGGGCAGCATTGGATGCTGAGTGGAGGGATCTGTTGCGCTCGTTGTGCACTGTTATGCATAACAAGTTGGTGCAATATGCAATGGTACTTTGGGCCAATCATACGGCCTCGACAACAACGACATTGGATCCATTCTCTAAAATAGAGGTTGTGCATTCGTCAAGTCGCCAAGATGTGCTTTCCTATCTTGGCAGTCTTTTAAACTAAAAATCTAATACAAAAGCAACTGAATGTGACTCAGAGCATGGATAACTGTCTGAAAGTCACCATCCACAAATGGTGACTTTCAAGCGCCAGTATACCTGTCCGTGCAAGAGTCGTCAACCATGCTCAATGCCTAGACAATAGATGGATTAGTATCTAAACATCCCATACAGCAAGGAGTATAATCCGCTAAGTTTGTGGAAGGATGTCAGGACGTGATACTTTCTGATCTTGACCAAAATTGTGTGCCGATTTCTTGGCGTAAGCCTGACCAGTGCACCGGTGGAGCGGCTGTTTTCATTTGGTCGAGGCATTACCACGTATCGATAATCACATGTAGATGTAGAAAGCATTGAGATGTAGATGATGCTTCGGGCATGGTTTTGTTGCATAGACCAGCACTCATCTGACTCCGATGATGACTCTGTTGATGACGACAGCTCGCGTGCTGACCTCTATGTAAGCATGCTTATTGTTTTAACTCTCCCATTTCCATGTAACAGAGTAAAGGGGAAATAAAAGGAAGGCAATGGAAAGGTTTATGTTGTTGCTACGTTGTAGTGTTTACTGAAAGTTGTGCTAGTTCCCCATCTTTTTACATTATATCTTTTGTTTAAAACAATAGGGCGGTGGGAAATGATTCTAATCCTTACTGATTTTTTTCACATTCCCTCATATGTGATTTCAATGCTCTAAAAATTTTGGATGGAAATTAATGTTTTGTGTCTAGGGTATTTTTATTGAGATTTTAGATGATTGCAGAGTTCCATTTATTTATGACAAATTTATGGAATTAAATCTTACCATAAAACTGACTTTTTATGCAATTCCTATTCTCATAAATCTTTATCAATGGCTTTCGTCCCATTAAAACACCCTAAGAATGTAATAAATAATAGGCATCTTTCCCTTTCTCCATATTTGATCCATTACAAATCTCTTACTCTACAACTATGGATTAAATTTATTAATTGGGCAAAGAAATAAATGGAAATTCAATGTAATTAAATGCTTTCTCAATATGCCACCTCTCATTTTTTCACTCTTTGTTTGTCTTAATATCTCAATCTCTCTTTTTCTTGTTATCTCACAGTCTATCGCTCTCCACATCTCAAAATCTTTTGCTTTATTGTATTGCATCACGACGTGTTGCTATTGAGTTTTTCCACAGAACACATTTGGAGAGTTACGAATTTGGAGCATTTTATTTATACAACGATTTTTAGGAAATGGCAATATTACCGATTTTATGTTATGCAGATATGTCATTGATATGGTTTTAGCATGGACTGCCTAAAACCACGAGAGATGAGAAGGTCTCCACACCACCATTCTACACCACGATGCAGGTGATTTTGGGCGACTTGAATGGATGACTGAGTGAACTCTATGTCATTATTTTGTCTCAGATTCTGATTGAATGCTGCGTATTTTCTCATTCAAATTACTATAGTAAAACGGTGATGGCATGTCTACAAAAAAATGGTATTATTTAATTTGGGGATCGATTAATAAGTGTTAGACAATTATCTAGAAATCTATTGAATTTTCAGAATTAAATTTTGACAAAGATTTGAATAATTGAATCGCAAAAGGACACAATTGTAGTAAAATAATATTACAATGCTAGGATTAAACAATGAAATTTCTACATTTCTCTAGAGTTTTATTGCATATTTTGGGAATTTAGTCAAATGATGAATGGGATACGAAAATCTTATCTTGCACTAATTATCTGTTAAAGTACTCATTTCACGTAATTAATTTAAGCATGAAATTACTATGATAATATGATAATGGCATGTATTAAAAAAATATATTAATAATTAATAAAATATTTAACATTGAGTTTTTCACGTTTTCTCAAAAATCCATATAATTTTTTGGCAAATTAATCGTGCAATTTAATCATTTTTTCACTCAGCCTTCGTCCGTCCACTATCCAGGACCTCTGCACGAACTTTTTTTTCATCCCACGTGAGGAAAACTGTCATGTCTGGCCATCCCCAAGATGATTTTTTGTCCAGAAATTTGTCCATACCCCTGGACGTGACGATTTTTTCATCCAGGGATGGAAACATCATCCTGTCTGCATCCCTGATCTATATTTGTGACGCCTAGTTTGTGTTTGTCTGATTGTCTCTAGGTGGTGGGAGACTTACAGACATTGTGAAATGGCTGGATCCAGCATAGTTGGCTCAACACAGGAGTCTAAGTGCCACATCCTATGTGTTACCATATGTAATTCTACCTATTGTATAGCCTCTACGATACAATCGTAGAAACTTTGATTAGTTGGGTCAGATGGTCGAGGTTACTCTTCTTGGTAGAGAGTTAAAGTGATCACTTGATAACTGAGGTTGATCCACCGGCTCCATGATACAAATTGTGGAAACGTGATGATGCAAACGTCCACGTATTCCTCTTGGCTAGTTTGACAAAAGATATGCTTCCGAAGATGTCCTTTTTGAAAAAAGCCAAGCAAATTTGGGATTACGTCCTGAAGACAACTGTCAAAAGGAGTGTATGACCTACTTGTGAAGGTGTGGAGTATACAACAAGGAGGCAGAACCGTGCCGGACTATGTGAGTGAGTTACTGTCAATCTGACTTGAATTAGATTATTATCAACCAATATTGAATCCAAATGAATGAGAGTACACCCTAAGAGAGCGTATGTTTAAGTTTCTTATAGGTCTGAATGCTGAATATGAGGCCTTGACGAATCAAATTCAAAATCAAGAGACAGTCCCTGATCTTGAAGAAGCAATCAATGTCATACTAGAAGAGGAAAGCTGCCATCTACAACTGAATTCAGGGGCAACAAAAGAAACAAATTCTGCATGTCTAATGGTTGATCAAATGGATAGAAAACTTTAAATGAATTGAAGATTGCTGAATAAACAAAATCTTCCATTATGAATTTTGATGAATTTCAAACATTGTGAAGAGTCAAGATCAAGGTCTAGGTTAAAAGGGAAATAAAAGTCTACAGTTTTTTTTAAATGTATAGGTTTTAAATTTATTTTTATTTTAACATCAATGAGAGTTATAAGGGAATTTTAGTAAAATATAAAAAAGGGGAAATAAAGAGGCACCAAGTTGGAGAACGAGAAGGACACCGGCGTGAAGATTTGGTGAAAAAGGAGCGTTGAAGCTTGGCAATTAATGTGACTTGGAGAACTTGTTGCTTTGCAATCTTGATGATTTGAAGATCTTGGCGCTTTGAAATCGTGAGGATTTGGAGATCTTCGTGCATTTTGCATTCTTGGCAATTTTGAGATCTTGGCAAGCTGCAATATTGTCATTGTTGCAATCTCGGTGACCAAAAAAATCTACACTAACAATCTGGTTTGGAATCTCATCTGATTTTCAATCTTGACATTCATATTCCGATTTGCAATCTCATATCATTTTCAATATTGACGTTCATATTCCTATTTGCAATCTCATCTATTTTCAATCTTGACATTCATATTCCGATTTGCAATCTCATCTGATTTTCAATCTTGATATTCAAATTTTGATTTGAAATCTCATCTGATTTTCAATCTTGACATTTATATTCCAATTTGCAATCTCATCTGATTTTCAATCTTAATATTCAAATTTTGATTTGCAATCTCATCTGATTTTCAATCTTAATATTCAAATTTTGATTTGCAATCTCATCTGATTTTCAATCTTGATATTCATATTCCGATTTGCAATCTCATCTGATTTTCAATCTTGACATTCATATTCCGATTTGTAATCTCATCTGATTTTCGATCTTGACATTCAAAATCTGATTTGCATTCTGATCTAATTTTAGATTCATCATTCACAATCAGATTTGCATCCTCAGTATTCACAATCTGTTTTTTGATTTCGTCATTCACAATTTGATTTGCATTCTCATTATTTACAATCTGATTTTCAATCTCATTACTCATAAATCTTGTTTGCAATTTTGTGAATCAAAATCTGGTGAGAAATCTCGACATTCAAAATCTAGATAAAAATTTATGATATTCATTATCTGAATTTTTTAAAAAATTGTGATTTTCATAATCTGGATTTAAAAATTGTGACATTCATAACCTGAATTTAGAAATTGGGACATTCTTAATTTGACTTTTTGAAAATTTAATTTTCAAAACAAAATTTGCAGCCTTAATAATCCAATTCAGACTGTTGATCTTAATTTCTTTCTATTATCACTAATTTCAAATGAGTCAATCTTAATCCTCCATCTTTGATTGAATTGATGTTGCAAGGTTTTGAAATTAAACATATTCTTAGTATCTGCTAAACAGTTGATCAAGAGAGATCTATATTTCAATTTTATTTTTTTGTGAAAATTTTACAATCTGAAGAAAATATTATCTACCTGCATATATGTGTGTTGTCTTCGTTTGTATGTTGGTTACAGGGTGAAGCAGATTGATTGAGAAGGTAACAAATATATTATTTGAAAAACATTGATTGTTTGTTACATTTACATATTAAGGATTGAAAAATATTCATGTTGCATTAAAACAATTTTATATTGAAAATTGGAATACTTTTGTTTTTTTTAGCTAACATCCCAGGAAATTTGAAGCATACAACATTGAGTGAAGGCAGATTGGGCCAACTGTAAGAGACTTGAGTGCTCCATTGGAAGAAAAAGTGAAAGGATGCATACCTTCAAAAGCTAAGGGGGGCGCTCAAGGTCATTTACGTTTTCAATTTCTAGATAGGAGATATCCGTGTATCCCTATAACCAGGCGGTTTTAGCTTGGGGGCTTGTTAAAAACTCCAGTTGGATATCCTGGACAGGAGTAAGGGACTAGCCCTAATCTGTATAAGAATCTTTGGTGTCCACTTCCTCTTTCATCATCCGTAGTAAATAAATAGATAATATTAGGATTATAGTAACACTTAAAGTAGTTAATCGAAGAGGACTAGTCTAATTCACCCCCCTATTAGACCATTCATTGTTGAATAATCCAACATCAACAGGAGGAAACCCAAACTGGCAGTGTTCATGGAAGTGTTGATCCAACTCGCAAAGGTCAAAGAGGAAAATTTTATCAAAATAATTCGTGATGTAATTATTGTAAATAAAGAGGCCATACAAAGGCGGTGCTGGGACTTGGACTGACGACCTCCGAAGACCCAGTCTTATTCTGTATCTATTCAAGAAAGGTGCCAAGAAGAAGGAGAAACATCAATCTCAAATTATACTTGGAATATGTCCAAGCGAGGGGATGATGAAGTCAGCTCCCTGAGGGAGGAACTAGAGAAGTTGAAGTCATTCTTTAGTTCTACGTCCATGGACAAATCTTGTCCTTGATCTGGTAAGCATCTTTCTCCTGACCATATTTATATGGATTGGATCTTGGACTCGGGGCCATAGGTCATCTGACTCCATATTGATCAAAATTTTGATCTTCACTACAGGAGGTGAAATCTTATCTGTGATGGTTATAGGTGACGTGAAAATAGAGGCATTGGGAGTACTAAAAATGTTTTAAATGTTCCTAACCTCAAGGCCCAGTTGTTATCTACTCAACATTTGGTCAATAATATTAATTGTGCACTAACTATTGCTTCTACTGGTTGTTTTGTGTATGACAAAGCAAGGAACCTAAAGATTTCTCCCTCTAAGGAGAGGAATGGCTTGATCTATGTTAAAGATGAAAGAAGGCAGGGATGATGGTGAATTCTCAAATGATGGAAGACAACAACAACAAAGGACTTAAAGATCTGAAAATTTTACATTCTCGTTAGGGACATCCATCTTTTGCATTGATGAAACAAATCTTTCCTGGTTTTGCAAAAGATATTAACATGTCAAAGTTTATTCGCGCGTCATGTCATCGCGCAAAACATAATAGGGCCTCATATAATAGAAGGATAAAGCGAAGGAGAACTCCATTCTATCTTGTTCATTGTGATGTGTGGGGACTAGCACCCCTGTCCTCTCTTACAGGTGCGAGGTGGTTTCTTATCCTAGTGGATGACTGCTCAAGACTGACTTGGGAACATCTACTTAAGCCTAAGTCAGAAGTGATGAGAGTGATACAAGAGTTTTGTGTTGGAGTGAAGAACCTATTTGATATTTCTATTAAATTTTTTTGATCGGATAGTGCAAAGTATTTCTTTAATGAGGCGTTGAATGCCTATTTGTTGACACATGGAATAGTGGAAGAGTCATCGTGTGTGAACACCCTACAACAAAATGAAGTATCAAAAAGGAAAATTGGGCATGTGATTAATATTTTCAGGACTCTTCTCCTTCTTCAGAATGTGCCTAAGAATTTCTGGGGTGAGGCTGTGCTGACTGCAGTACATCGAATCAATCATCTCCCATCAAAGACCTTGGACAAACGAGAGCCTTATGAAGATCATTTCACGATTGTTTCCAATGGTTAACTTGAGAACTCTAATGGTGAGGACGCCAACACTTCAGCATCGAACTCGTCACCACGGTCAACCAGAGTCAACACGCCCGCTATGGACCACGGTCAACTAGAGTCAACCGAAGTCAACATGCCACAACCGTCGACAAGCACGTCTCCACCCACGCCGCGTCCCACGCGCGGCGTCATGACACGACGCCAGAGGCAGATCCACAACTGCCCTTTGGCGTGACACGACGCACATCTTTATTTTCTCGTCATTTTCTCTTTCCTACAAGACCTATATATAGGCCATTGTTTTCAAGAAACATAAGGCAATCATAATTCAAGAATCGAGTTTTTGTTTAACTCTTCTTGGAGGACTGCCCAGCCTCCCCTATCTTCCACCTTCCAAACCCTAGTCGCCGTCGCTGCCGCCGCCACCGCTGCCGCCACTACCACGGCCTTGCGACGTCGGCCTCCCCTCTCCTCTCTATTTCTCTCCAAGGGGGCCACCCAGACTGCCCGCGCGCTGCCCGCGCGCCGCTCGTGCGCCACCCGCGCTTCGCCCGCGCGCCGCCTTCGCGCCGCCCGCGCGCCGTTCACGCGCCGCCCGTGCACCGTCCACGCGCCGCCCTCGCCTGCCCCAACAGCCTTCGCTAGGGCCATCCGAGACCGCACTCCGACTGCCCCTGTCCGCGCGCGCGAAGCGCGCGCGGGTGTTCGCCCACGCTTGACGTTGCGCCCACGACAACCGCCCTTAACCAGGGCCGTTCAACGCCCGGAACATCCAGCCTCGTCCTCGTCTAGTGGGCCGCTCAACGCCTGGATTCGCCCAGCCTCGTCACGTTCAGAATTGCCCGCAACCTCTTCACACACTGCGGTGCTGAGGTACGCCTGAACTCTTTGGTGTCGACGTGTTCTCCATCCAGTGTTTTCTCGGGAAGTTTCCACCGCCGTCGGAATCTGAATTGGTTTCGATTCTCTGCTTCTTCAACGTACCTCTCGAGTGTTTCCTCGCGACGCGAATTCGACGTATTGATTTCGGTGCTTAGGAATCGTCGCGGTGGGGGAAGACAGAACTCCCGCCCTCGATAAGGGTCGGAGCTGCACCACCAGATTTTCATCAGTTTTAAAGTCCAGATCCGACCGTGAATTTCTCTGCATTGTATTATCCCTCACGCCTATCCTACCCCTAGTCCTATCGTCCCGCCCTTCTTCGCCTACCCCGTAGCTGTCCTACGTCAAACTCATTTGAATCCTAGGATTTTTGGTTGTACTGCATTTGTTCATGAATAGAGATTGGTGGGCAAATTCAGACCTAGAGCACTGAAATGTGTGTTTGTAGGATATTCTTAAGGAAATAAGGGATACAAATGTTAGGATCCCATGTCTATAAGATTCTTTGTATCTGCAAATGTAACGTTTGATGAAATAGAGAGGTGCTTCAAAGATGAGTCGGATGACCAATCATCCTCTCCAAATGATGTATTTAGAATGGAGATTGCACACAATCATCTGGTAACTATTCATAGGGACATGTCCAAGAGATTACACATCGTTTAGTACCCGGAGAACAAGATGAGCATAAAGGTAATAATAAAATACCAATTGGTGTAGAATAAAACAATGTTGTGTCTGCAAATGAATTGCCAATGTAAGTTGAATTGAATCAAATTTTCGTGGAAACTATTTCTGAAGGTGACAATAATCACGTGAAAATTGTACATCCAGATGATGATGCTGGCTGGCCTATTGCATTGAGGAAGGGAAAGTGGGCATACACTCAGGACATGAAGTATCCACTCTACAATTTTGTGACATACAATCACCTTTCTCCAAAGTTTCAAGCATTCTTGACAGAGCCACAATCCACTATTATTCCTAAAAATGTACGAGAACCCTTAGCTGAAGAAAAGTTGAAGAAGGAAATGGATGTTGAGCTGGAAGCACTTATTAAAAGTGAAACTTGGGAGATAGTTGACCTTTCAAAAGGAAAGCATCCAGTTGGGTGTCGATGAGTGTATACAATAAAGTATAGAGCTGATGATTCATTGGAAAGGTATAAATCCACGCTTGTACCTAAAGGTTACATATCATGTTATGGAATTGACTATGATGTGACATTTGCCCTAGTGGAAAAATAGAATATTGTTCGTGTATTAATTGCAGTATCAGCATGTTTTGGCTAGAAGTTGTACCAATATGATGTAAAATTGCATTTCTGCATGATGATTTGGGCGAAGAGATTTATATGCAGCCTCCTCTAGGTTACTATTGTCAATTGCCGAGTCATAAAGTTTGCAGGATGAGGAAGAATTTATATGGTCTCAAGCATATAAATTCTGATGGAGGACCATCTCGAGGATGACACCACGATGACGAAGAACCATCTCGAGGATGATGCGATGGGATGTCGTCAGCCACGCCGAGCAGCCCGCGCCCGGCCTTCGCCACCCGGGGTTTAAGTACCCCGCGTAAGAACTTTTATCTTTTTACTTATGCTCATTTTCATGTGTGTTTGTATTTTTGGATTCGTGGACTGGGCCAATGTTGTCGGGCCCCGTCCTCGTCATTTTTACTTTTTATGTTTGTATTTTGAATTTTTAAGGGAGGTCGAACCACGTCTCGCGACGGTTCGTCCTCTCCCACGTTCACTTGGCACCCATCCTCACTATATAAGGGGATGGCATGCCCAAGGAACACCTTGGAGTCATTGTTGAAAAGTTTATTCACAATTCGTCTCCCCCCCTATCGTAGAGAGTAGTGTAGGGGGTTTGGCTAGCCCCACCCCACGTCGAGATCACTCCGTGGGTAGAGCCCACGTCTCTCCCGTCGAGATCACTCCGAGGGAGACGTGTTAAAGCGCCGTCGAGATCACTCCGGTGCGAGGAAAGAGTTTCAAGAAGTCGCCGCCATCAAGAATCGAAAGAGGCCTTCGTCGAGATTACTCCGGGGGTCTTGGGAGATTCAAGAAGCGTCGTCGACACGCCATCAACCTGGGAAATCTGCTCCGTCGAGGGAGCACACCCCAGATCCGTCAAGAACTCCTCTTTCTTGGAGGGTTCTTGGCTGTTACCGTTCAAGAAAGCCATTTCTTGGTACCTTTTTCCACCCTTCCACCATTTCTTGATCGCCCACCCCCCTTTCCCCATCGTTTCTTGATTCCCAACCGCCTCGTCTTGCCTTTCTTGATCGCCCCCCCCCCTTTCCCCATCGTTTCTTGATTCCCAACCGCCTCGTCTTGCCTTTCTTGATCGCCCCCCCCTTTCCCCATCGTTTCTTGATTCCCAACCGCCTCGTCTTGCCTTTCTTGATCGCCCACCCTCCTTTCCCCATCGTTTCTTGATTCCCAACCGCCTCGTCTTGCCTTTCTTGATCGCCCACCCCCCTTTCCCCATCGTTTCTTGATTCCCAACCGCCTCGTCTTGCCTTTCTTGATCGCCTACCCTCCTTTCTCCCATCGTTTCTTGATTCTCTACGCCATAACCGATTACTTGGTTTTCTGCCCCACCCCCCCGACTATTCCCACGATACTTGGTTCGCTGTCTTGCCCGCCCACACGACTACGCCGTGCGCCAGCCATGCGCGCGCCTTGTGCGCCCTCTGCTCCGACTTTTGTTGCACGCCACCCGTGGACTCAGCTCTCTGCTGGTAGTTATGACCGCACCGTCCGCACCCGGTTTTGTCCTTGCCAACGACACTCGTCCGCACGATCCGACACTAAGCATCCGCTCGACGACTTGGACGCCTTGGACTAAGCGATACAAAGGTCAGTCTCGTCTCCCCTCTATAAACTCCAGTATTATTATCTTCGACAGTCTCGTCTTCCCCTATCGCGTCCGCTACCGTGATATTCTCGAACATCATCGGATAGGACTAGCCACCTTGTCGAGCATAGGGATTCTTGTGGTGGATGGACTGTCATCCGACATGGACGCCGAACGCTCCAGGGCTGTTAGATGCCCCTCACTTAGTAGAAGTCTAGTAGGTCCAGCGGGTCATTGGGAGTTTGATCTTAGGTTCACTCGTCTCTCATTGATCGGTACGGCCGACGTCGCTATCCGTCAAGTCCTTATCTGCTCATTCGTATTTTCTCATCATTCGGCTTACATCCCATACATTCGCATCATAACCCTGTGACGTGAAACGCGCCGATCGATCCCGGCCGTCGTCTTATCACATCATATTGGTATCAGAGCCGGTCGTGTTAGCTTTCGCTAACACGGTCAGTAGCATATCACTAAAGAAATTTTATCGGATTGTGCACGTCATTATTTTGAAAATCATTTACATCATATTGTGCACATCCTATTGGTTCATCGGCATTTCACACGTCATAACATTTCATCCATCACGCGCATACCCCTAGGCATTTTTTAGGCCATGAATGGTTGACCATAGGATGGTTCATACACGATCACCTCAAGCATCCGAATACCGGAGATCTTCTACCGCCATCCCTACTCGTAGGGCACCGGTAGACGAGGCCTATGACGAGCCCTTGGCTCGAGATGTTTCCCGACAATCGGGAAAAGCTCCCATCCAGGAGCATTCTGCCCCGGAGTACCGACCTCGAGGCCCCGAGGTCCCACCTCCTCGATACCAACGAGCTGACGAATGGGAGTATGACCGTGATGACCGCCGACGATCCCCTCCCCGGGAGTATCACCGCGACGACCGACGAGGATCCCCGCCACGGGAGTACGACCGCAAAGACAGGCGAAGATCCCCACCACGGGAGGATAGGCCAGCACCCCACTACTATGACGACCGTTCCTATCGTCCGGATAGGAACTACTATCCACCCGAGACTAGAGGTTCTTGGCGTCACGACTACCCAGAGGACGGGGTGCTCAACCCCAACCGCATACCGGTGCAAGATGCATCGCACTATTCTTCCCGCCCGGGTAGCCCACGATCACCACCTGTCGCACGTCGATCGGACGTCGCCACTTATGGCGACAGTTCCGCTTACCGGCCACACTATCGGGACCCATACGAGGAGGCCCCGGCACCACCTCAAGTGGCGCCGAGATACACAGTGGATTATGACCGCCCCCCCAGTTGGGATTATACCCCCGACAATTTGTCTCGACCAAGGAGGCCCACGGCATACTCCCCTCACCGGGTACGTGCTTATCCAGCACACTCCCCGTTGCCACCGAGACGACCTCATCCCAACGGATACCCAGAGGAGCGGCCACCCTATCAACCGGCACCTCACCGAGATGTTTACTACGAGGATCGATCAGACCAATACAACCAACCTGAAAGCTATAGATGTCAATCCCGAGATAGTCCTCCGTACTATCACGATGCGAGTTATCCACTCCGAGGGGAGGTACTCTCTCATGTAGGTTATCATGGGGATGTACATCCTCATTACTACCATGGACGACCCCGGGATCCTGAGGTGCCTCCACCTTGCTACCACCTACGAGAAGACTGGGAGCACTACTACGGAGAACGGCAAAAAACTCCCACACCTCGGAATGAGTATCCTGCACACTATTACTACGACGACCGTTCCTATCCACCGGATAGGAACTACTGCCCGCATGAGAACTAGTGTTCTCGGCATCATGATGACTGGGGGCATCCTCACGAGATGGCCAACAGCCCTAATCAGATACCGGTACCGAACTCTCCACGGTATCACCGCACTACTCGTCGCCCGGAGGCAGCCACATATGGTGGTAGTTCTGCCCACCCGCACTATTACGGGTCGACGCACGTACCCGCACTTGGCCAATACCAGGAGCCTCTAGCACCATCTCGAGCGCCACCAAGGAGGCCGAACCCCTACCCACCTCATATACCACAGTCATCCTACTTACCGTTTGCGCCCTCATTGAGTTGTGCGGCACACGAGCCCCTTGCACACCATTCAAGACAACCGACCAAGCTGGCATCATGTGATTCATACATGTCACCTGCTCACTATGGACAGCCCCCTCCACTAGTGTCAAGTGCAAAAGAATCTGGGGAACCACTTAGCTCACAACATGTTAGGCAAACCAAGTGTGCCCATCATCAGCATGATGACATTGATAGGAGATGTCGAGACAATGCACCCACTAGAAAGATACATCTAGTGACTCCATTCATTACCTTAGCCCAACACATGATGCACCTTCACGGTTATCCCGTCGATATGTCAGCCGACCGTCGAACGTCACAATATAATGAAAGGAGACTCATTCTAGAGGTACTATCGGGAGCCCACCGACCCGCCCGTTGCCAGATCCACCACCGCCTTCACCATTCCTTCCTTTCGCTATCCCGCAGCCTCTGGGGCTCTTCTTCACACGCCTCCAAACAACTCACCCCTCAACGCGATTTCTAGTATTTTTAAATTTGCACTGGATTTATATTACATTCCAAGGAATGTACTGCAGTCCACCGTGGGTCTATACCCCCCACATACTAGGATGTTTACCTCGCATGGATCGAGTTCACTGTTTGCCCAATGGTGAACCGTACTAGTTTGGCATTGTTTGAAACTAAACTATGGTCAATTACTTCATGGACACTAGATATCATTCATGTAGGTAATCATACTAACTGTTTGGATTCCGTTCTTCATACATGCATTAAGTAGTAGAACATGCATCATTGCATCCATTTGTTTTTTTTACATTGCATCCATGAATGAGTAGTATAAGGCATCAGCGGGTAAGGGTCGTAGGTCCATGTCGTTCTCTGAGGGAGAACTGGTCCTGGTCAGATTGAGGCCCGAGAGGTTCTCTCCTGGGGTCGCTACGAAGCTCCATGCTCGTAGCACCGGGCCTTTCCCGATTGCCCAACAGATCGACGACAACGCCTATGTCATGAGCATCCCGCCAAATTGGGGGATTAGTTCAACGTTTAACGTCAGTGACTTATCCCGATACCAGCCTTCGCCACCCATCATCGAACCTCACAGCCAATTGAGCCTTAATAGTAGTGAAAGTGAGAGCAAACCCACTCCTTCTCCGTTTCCCCTCCTTGTACGGCAAGACGCGATAGAAATGATACTGCAGGAGGTAATTCACGCTGAGGGGGAGCGAGTTGGCCGTTCTTTCCTAGTCCATTGGCAGGGGCGACCATCATCCGATGACACGTGGATCTCCGAGGACGACCTTCGCCGACTTCGACCAGACCTGCTGCCTCAACTTGAAGACCTTGCTGAGCTTTGCTCGCCGGAGTCGAGCTCCTCCCACCTCGGGAGGATGATGGAGGACCATCTCGAGGACGACGCCACGATGACGAAGAACCATCTCGAGGATGACGCGACGGGATGTCGTCAGCCACGCCGAGCAGCTCGCGCCGACGCTCGCCACCCGGGGTTTATGTACCCCGCGTAAGAACTTTTATCTTTTTACTTATGCTCATTTTCATGTGTGTTTGTATTTTTGGATTCGTGGACTGGGCCAATGTTGTCGGGCCCCGTCCTCGTCATTTTTACTTTTTATGTTTGTATTTTGAATTTTTAAGGGAGGCCGAACCACGTCTCGCGACGGTTCGTCCTCTCCCACGTTCACTTGGCACCCATCCTCACTATATAAGGGGATGGCATGCCCAAGGAACACCTTGGAGTCATTGTTGAAAAGTTTATTCACAATTCGTCTCCCCCCCTATCGTAGAGAGTAGTGTAGGGGGTTTGGCTAGCCCCACCCCACGTCGAGATCACTCCGTGGGTAGAGCCCACATCTCTCCCGTCGAGATCACTCCGAGGGAGACGTGTTAAAGCGCGCCGTCGAGATCACTCCGGTGCGAGGAAAGAGTTTCAAGAAGTCGCCGCCATCAAGAATCGAAAGAGGCCTTCGTCGAGATTACTCCGGGGGTCTTGGGAGATTCAAGAAGCGTCATCGACACGCCATCAACCTGGGAAATCTGCTCCGTCGAGGGAGCACACCCCAGATCCGTCAAGAACTCCTCTTTCTTGGAGGGTTCTTGGCTGTTACAGTTCAAGAAAGCCATTTCTTGGTACCTTTTTCCACCCTTCCACCATTTCTTGATCGCCCACCCCCCTTTCCCCATCGTTTCTTGATTCCCAACCACCTCGTCTTGCCTTTCTTGATCGCCCACCCTCCTTTCCCCATCCTTTCTTGATTCCCAAACGCCTCATCTTGCCTTTCTTGATCGCCCCCCCCTTTCCCCATCAAGTTTCTTGATTCCCAACCGCCTCTCCTTGCCTTTCTTGATCGCCCACCCTCCTTTCCCCATCGTTTCTTCATTCCCAACCGCCTCGTCTTGCCTTTCTTGATCGCCCACCCCCCTTTCCCCATCGTTTCTTGATTCCCAACCGCCTCGTCTTGCCTTTCTTGATCGCCTACCCTCCTTTCTCCCATCGTTTCTTGATTCCCAACCGCCTCGTCTTGCCTTTCTTGATCGCCCACCCTCCTTTCCCCATCGTTTCTTGATTCCCAACCGCCTCGTCTTGCCTTTCTTGATCGCCCACCCCCCTTTCCCCATCGTTTCTTGATTCCCAACCGCCTCGTCTTGCCTTTCTTGATCGCCTCCCCTCCTTTCTCCCCTCGTTTCTTGATTCCCAACCGCCTCGTCTTGCCTTTCTTGATCGCCCACCCTCCTTTCCCCATCGTTTCTTGATCCCGAACCGCATCCTCTTGTCTTTCTTGATCGCCCACTTTCTTTCCCCTTGACTTCTTGATTTCTTGATTTCTTGATTTCTTGAATTCTTGATTTCATGATTTCTTGATTTCTTGATCTCACCATATCTCCTTGATTCCCCTTTGTTCTCCCCTTCGCCCTCATCTTTCTTGATTTCTTGATTCCCACCCTCTACGCCATAACCGATTACTTGGTTTTCTGCCCCACCCCCACGACTATTCCCACGATACTTGGTTCGCTGTCTTGCCCGCCCACACGACTACGCCGTGCGCCAGCCATGCGCGCGCCTTGTGCGCCCTCTGCTCCGACTTTTGTTGCACGCCACCCGTGGACTCAGCTCTCTGCTGGTAGTTATGACCGCACCGTCCGCACCCGGTTTTGTCCTTGCCAACGACACTCGTCCGCACGATCCGACACTAAGCATCCGCTCGACGACTTGGACGCCTTGGACTAAGCGATACAAAGGTCAGTCTCGTCTCCCCTCTATAAACTCCAGTATTATTATCTTCGACAGTCTCGTCTTCCCCTATCGCGTCCGCTACCGTGATATTCTCGAACATCATCGGATAGGACTAGCCACCTTGTCGAGCATAGGGATTCTTGTGGTGGATGGACTGTCATCCGACATGGACGCCGAACGCTCCAGGGCTGTTAGATGCCCCTCACTTAGTAGAAGTCTAGTAGGTCCAGCGGGTCATTGGGAGTTTGATCTTAGGTTCACTCGTCTCTCATTGATCGGTACGGCCGACGTCGCTATCCGTCAAGTCCTTATCTGCTCATTCGTATTTTCTCATCATTCGGCTTACATCCCATACATTCGCATCATAACCCTGTGACGTGAAACGCGCCGATCGATCCCGGCCGTCGTCGTATCACATCATATTGGTATCAGAGCCGGTCGTGTTAGCTTTCGCTTAACACGGTCAGTAGCATATCACTAAAGAAATTTTATCGGATTGTGCACGTCATTATTTTGAAAATCATTTACATCATATTGTGCACATCCTATTGGTTCATCGGCATTTCACACGTCATAACATTTCATCCATCACGCGCATACCCCTAGGCATTTTTTTAGGCCATGAATGGTTGACCATAGGATGGTTCATACACGATCACCTCAAGCATCCGAATACCGGAGATCTTCTACCGCCATCCCTACTCGTAGGGCACCGGTAGACGAGGCCTATGACGAGCCCTTGGCTCGAGATGTTTCCCGACGATCGGGAAAAGCTCCCATCCAGGAGCATTCTGCCCCGGAGTACCGACCTCGAGGCCCCGAGGTCCCACCTCCTCGATACCAACGAGCTGACGAATGGGAGTATGACCGTGATGACCGCCGACGATCCCCTCCCCGGGAGTATCACCGCGACGACCGACGAGGATCCCTGCCACGGGAGTACGACCGCAAAGACAGGCGAAGATCCCCACCACGGGAGGATAGGCCAGCACCCCACTACTATGACGACCGTTCCTATCATCCGGATAGGAACTACTATCCACCCGAGACTAGAGGTTCTTGGCGTCACGACTACCCAGAGGACGGGGTGCTCAACCCCAACCGCATACCGGTGCAAGATGCATCGCACTATTCTTCCCGCCCGGGTAGCCCACGGTCACCACCTGTCGCACGTCGATCGGACGTCGCCACTTATGGCGACAGTTCCGCTTACCGGCCACACTATCGGGACCCATACGAGGAGGCCCCGGCACCACCTCAAGTGGCGCCGAGATACACAGTGGATTATGACCGCCCCCCCAGTTGGGATTATACCCCCGACAATTTGTCTCGACCAAGGAGGCCCACGGCATACTCCTCACCGGCACGTGCTTCTCCAGCACACCCCCCGTTGCCACCGAGACGACCTCATCCCAACGGATACCCAGAGGAGCGGCCACCCTATCAACCGGCACCTCACCGAGATGTTTACTACGAGGATCGATCAGACCAATACAACCAACCTGAAAGCTATAGATGTCAATCCCGAGATAGTCCTCCGTACTATCACGATGCGAGTTATCCACTCCGAGGGGAGGTACTCTCTCATGTAGGTTATCATGGGGATGTACATCCTCATTACTACCATGGACGACCCCGGGATCCTGAGGTGCCTCCACCTTGCTACCACCTACGAGAAGACTGGGAGCACTACTACGGAGAACGGCAAAAAACTCCCACACCTCGGAATGAGTATCCTGCACGCTATTACTACGACGACCGTTCCTATCCACCGGATAGGAACTTCTGCCCGCATGAGAACTAGTGTTCTCGGCATCATGATGACTGGGGCATCCTCACGAGATGGCCAACAGCCCTAATCAGATACCGCGAACTCTCCACGGTATCACCGCACGACTCGTCGCCGGAGGCAGCCACATATGGTGGTAGTTCTGCCCACCCGCACTATTACGGGTCGACGCACGTACCCGCACTTGGCCAATACCAGGAGCCTCTAGCACCATCTCGAGCGCCACCAAGGAGGCCGAACCCCTACCCACCTCATATACCACAGTCATCCTACTTACCGTTTGCGCCCTCATTGAGTTGTGCGGCACACGAGCCGCTTGCACACCATTCAAGACAACCCAAGCTGGCATCATGTGATTCATACATGTCACCTGCTCACTATGGACAGCCCTCCACTAGTGTCAAGTGCAAAAGAATCTGGGAACCACTTAGCTCACAACATGTTAGGCAAACCAAGTGTGCCCATCATCAGCATGATGACATTGATAGGAGATGTCGAGACAATGCACCCACTAGAAAGATACATCTAGTGACTCCATTCATTACCTTAGCCCAACACATGATGCACCTTCACGGTTATCCCGTCGATATGTCAGCCGACCGTCGAACGTCACAATATAATGAAAGGAGACTCATTCTAGAGGTACTATCGGGAGCCCACCGACCCGCCCCGTTGCCAGATCCACCACCGCCTTCACCATTCCTTCGTCCTTTCGCTATCCCGCAGCCTCTGGGGCTCTTCTTCACACGCCTCCAAACAACTCACCCCTCAACGCGATTTCTAGTATTTTTAAATTTGCACTGGATTTATATTACATTCCAAGGAATGTACTGCAGTCCACCGTGGGTCTATACCCCCCACATACTAGGATGTTTACCTCGCATGGATCGAGTTCACTGTTTGCCCAATGGTGAACCGTACTAGTTTGGCATTGTTTGAAACTAAACTATGGTCAATTACTTCATGGACACTAGATATCATTCATGTAGGTAATCATACTAACTGTTTGGATTCCGTTCTTCATACATGCATTAAGTAGTAGAACATGCATCATTGCATCCATTTGTTTTTTTTACATTGCATCCATGAATGAGTAGTATAAGGCATCAGCGGGTAAGGGTCGTAGGTCCATGTCGTTCTCTGAGGGAGAACTGGTCCTGGTCAGATTGAGGCCCGAGAGGTTCTCTCCTGGGGTCGCTACGAAGCTCCATGCTCGTAGCACCGGGCCTTTCCCGATTGCCCAACAGATCGACGACAACGCCTATGTCATGAGCATCCCGCCAAATTGGGGGATTAGTTCAACGTTTAACGTCAGTGACTTATCCCGATACCAGCCTTCGCCACCCATCATCGAACCTCACAGCCAATTGAGCCTTAATAGTAGTGAAAGTGAGAGCAAACCCACTCCTTCTCCGTTTCCCCTCCTTGTACGGCAAGACGCGATAGAAATGATACTGCAGGAGGTAATTCACGCTGAGGGGGAGCGAGTTGGCCGTTCTTTCCTAGTCCATTGGCAGGGGCGACCATCATCCGATGACACGTGGATCTCCGAGGACGACCTTCGCCGACTTCGACCAGACCTGCTGCCTCAACTTGAAGACCTTGCTGAGCTTTGCTCGCCGGAGTCGAGCTCCTCCCACCTCGGGAGGATGATGGAGGACCATCTCGAGGACGACGCCACGATGACGAAGAACCATCTCGAGGATGACGCGACGGGATGTCGTCAGCCACGCCGAGCAGCTCGCGCCGACGCTCGCCACCCGGGGTTTATGTACCCCGCGTAAGAACTTTTATCTTTTTACTTATGCTCATTTTCATGTGTGTTTGTATTTTTGGATTCGTGGACTGGGCCAATGTTGTCGGGCCCCGTCCTCGTCATTTTTACTTTTTATGTTTGTATTTTGAATTTTTAAGGGAGGCCGAACCACGTCTCGCGACGGTTCGTCCTCTCCCACGTTCACTTGGCACCCATCCTCACTATATAAGGGGATGGCATGCCCAAGGAACACCTTGGAGTCATTGTTGAAAAGTTTATTCACAATTCGTCTCCCCCCCTATCGTAGAGAGTAGTGTAGGGGGTTTGGCTAGCCCCACCCCACGTCGAGATCACTCCGTGGGTAGAGCCCACGCCTCCCGTCGAGATCACTCCGAGGGAGACGTGTTAAAGCGCGCCGTCGAGATCACTCCGGTGCGAGGAAAGAGTTTCAAGAAGTCGCCGCCATCAAGAATCGAAAGAGGCCTTCGTCGAGATTACTCCGGGGGTCTTGGGAGATTCAAGAAGCGTCGTCGACACGCCATCAACCTGGGAAATCTGCTCCGTCGAGGGAGCACACCCCAGATCCGTCAAGAACTCCTCTTTCTTGGAGGGTTCTTGGCTGTTACAGTTCAAGAAAGCCATTTCTTGGTACCTTTTTCCACCCTTCCACCATTTCTTGATCGCCCACCCCCCTTTCCCCATCGTTTCTTGATTCCCAACCACCTCGTCTTGCCTTTCTTGATCGCCCACCCTCCTTTCCCCATCCTTTCTTGATTCCCAACCGCCTCATCTTGCCTTTCTTGATCGCCCCCCCCTTTCCCCATCGTTTCTTGATTCCCAACCGCCTCGTCTTGCCTTTCTTGATCGCCCACCCTCCTTTCCCCATCGTTTCTTGATTCCCAACCGCCTCGTCTTGCCTTTCTTGATCGCCCACCCCCCTTTCCCCATCGTTTCTTGATTCCCAACCGCCTCGTCTTGCCTTTCTTGATCGCCTACCCTCCTTTCTCCCATCGTTTCTTGATTCCCAACCGCCTCGTCTTGCCTTTCTTGATCGCCCACCCTCCTTTCCCCATCGTTTCTTGATCCCCAACCGCATTGATGCCGGACGTCGTCTCGACGGCGTCTGACCGTCACCGAGGGCCTGATCTCGGTATCGAATCACTAACTAGTCGGTCCACGCCTACGACGTCAACCGACGAATATGCAGAAACCAGGCGAACATGACGCTGAATGAGATGAGTTCCTACTGTGGTACGTGCTGGGTGCCGACTAGAAACAATGCCGCGCCAGAGCAAGACGGGGTCGCCAAGGAAGTCGGTCCGGCCTCCGGACTCATCCGAGGTGGGTCAAGGGCGAGCACGCCGTCGAATGGGAAGACTTCCCACAAGATTGCTCACACGCGTCGGGATGTCCCAACTCGTACCGGACAGGACAGACTCTCGTAAAATTCGTCGTTCTCTCGGCCTGTCTCGCGCTCACCTACCTAACCCGAGCGCGGTGGAGGCAATACGAAGAGTACTGAAAGAGATAAAAGACGTAAAGGAGCTAGGGTAGCGGGGTACCTTCGTCGCGCGGCGACGGGTAACTCAAATTGGAGTATCCACGGAAGGAGACGACGGTGCTGCTGTAGGTCCAATCTCGAGAGCACCGGGCAGGAAGAGCAAGCGGGCATAGCGCCAACGAACGGTACCGGAAGGACGCTGTACGACGGGCGCGGCCAGAGGTGACGACCGGGGGCGGCACTAACGGTCGGGGTGAGGCCGCACGGTGTCCACGGGCGCAGGCAGAGTGGCGTCGGCCTCACGCAGCGGACGGCGTGGACGGCGTGGACGGCGTAGCACTGACCGACGCAGTCGTCCGGGCTCGCTAAGCGCAGGGGACTCAGCCGCGCTGGTCAGAGGCGGCTGCCGGCGCCAACAAGTAGGCAGGCGTCGACGGCGAGTCGGGCGGGTGTCGGCGGTTATGCTGTGCGACGATGGCGAGCCGGACGGCCGTCGGCCGAGGCCTGGCGAGTGGCGAAGGTGGATCCGGACGGTGACGACGGGTCCAGGCGGAGACGGTGGTTCTGGCGTCGGCGGGGTGCCGTGCGACAACAGCGAGCCGGATGGCTGTCGGCCGAGGCCAGGCGAGCGGCGATGGCTGGTCCGGACGATGACGGCGGATCCGCCGACGGCGACAGGCGGGATCTCAACGGGGCTCTTGGCGGGTGACGATGGCGGGTCCGGCGGTGATGAGGGTGGATCCGGCGGCGGCCGGTCGGGCGGGATCCTCCTTCTTCCTTCTCTTCCCTCTCCTTCCTCCTTCTTCTCCTCCTCCTTCTTCTTCTTCTTCTTCTTCTTCTTTCTTCTTCTTCTTCTCCTCTCCTCCACGACCTGACTCTTCAACTTCCAAGTATAACTTCCAAATTTAGGTCAAGAGTGGGGAGAGCGCCCACCCCTTCCCCTTATATATGGGTGAGGGTGGGCCCTTCCTTAGCGTTCAAAACACAACATGAAAAAGGAAAAATAAGCAAAGGAGTATAAAATGGGCTTGTCAGGCCCAACATAGAAGGGGGGGGGGGGAAGAGTTCCTCATATGGGCCCTTCCCCGCTACACGACAACATGATGACATAGAAAGGGAAATGACGGAATAGAAAGGGAAACACGATAAACATAGAAAGGGAACTGAAAGCGTCAGTATGCTCCAATGGTCGGCGTCCGCATCATGCCGAATAACGGAATTCGGGATCTCGTGTTTCTGCGGCGGCTCGTCGAGGTGGTTGGACTCGTATCGGTGTCGGGCTGGATGGTGACGACTCCTCGTGTGCTGGGTCGGTGATGTCCTGCTGCTCCTCTTCTGCTGGCTCGATGACGACCGGTGGCGACGCGCCATCAACCCTCCCAGGGTGGGAAGGACTCGACTCCGGCGAGTCAGGGTGGAGGATCGGCGACGGTGGAAGGAGGTCGGGACGGAGGCGTCGGAGCTCCTGTTCTGCAATCCAAGTGTCGTCCGCGCAGGTGTGGCCCGCCCACCGTACTAGGAACCTCCTCGATGCTTCCCCACCTGCATGGTCAATTACCTCCTGCAGTACACAATCGATTGCCTCGTGCCTATCGGGTGAAACAATCGGGGGAGTGGTCGCGGCAAACTCACTCACGCTGAAGGGGTCTAGAGAGGCGGGGGCTGGGGAGGAAGAAGGGGCCCGGTACAGAGCTAGGTCGGCCACATTGAATGTGGAGCCTATTCCCCACGTAGGAGGAATCTTGACGACATACGCGTTGTCGCCCACTCTTCGGAGGATCCGGAATGGGCTGGCGCTGCGAGCATGCAGCTTCGTTGCCGTCCCGGGAGAGTGTCTCTCCGGCCTGAGTCTGACCATCACTAGGTCTCCTGCGTCAAATGCTCTGGGTCGGCGATGTAAGTCGGCGGCTTGTTTGTACAATGCGTTCTGCTGCGTGATCCTATCATGAATGCGATGATGTAAGGCAGAGACATGTTGGGCAAATGCAAGTGCGTCCTCGGAAACCCTAGCATGAGGATCTATGGGAGCTAGGTCTAGGGGTCGACAGGGTGCTTGGCCGTAGGCGATCTCAAAGGGGCTCAACCCGGTGGTTCTGTTCACCGAGGAGTTGTATGCGAACTCAGCGCGTGGTATGACGAGATCCCACAACGCGAGGTGTTCGCCTACAAGGGAACGGAGTAGGTTGCCCAAGCTACGATTGACCACCTCCGTTTGACCGTCGGTCTGCGGATGGTAGGCAGTCGAGAACTTGAGCTTCGTGCCCAAGAGGCTCCACAAGGTCCTCCAGAAGTAACTCGTGAAGCGCACGTCACGATCGGACACGATCGAGGATGGCAAGCCGTGGAGGCGCACGATTTCCCGGAAGAAGATCTGGGCGACCTTCACGGCATCAGATGTCTTCGCGCAGGGCACGAAGTGGGCCATCTTCGAAAACCTATCCATGACCACCATGATGGAGTCGTGGTGCCTCACGGTGCGGGGCAGTCCCAAGACGAAATCCATGCTCACGTTGTCCCATGGACGCTTCGGCGTCGGCAATGGGGTATACAGTCCGGCGCTCTTCTTGACCTGCTTGGCCAAGGCACATACACGGCACTGGGCAACTATGTTGCCAACATCGCGCTTTAGGGAAGGCCAGTAGAATTGGCCTTCCATGGCTGCGATCGTCTTGTCGCGGCCAAAATGACCGCTAAGGCCTCCGGCGTGACATTCCTAGGTGAGGAAGTCACGCAATGATGTGCGGGGTATGCACAATCTGTTCTTAAAGAACAGATATCCATCAGTAAGGACATAGTCCTTGTAGTCCAGGGATGGTCCTCGACGGACTTCCGCGAGGATAGGGCCGAAATCAGGGCAGCTATCGTACCCATCTCGGATGGTCTCAAACCCCAAGACCGTCACCTTCATGACGTTGAGCACGTGGGTTCTCCGACTAAGGGCATCGGCCACGACGTTGTCCTTGCCCTTCTTGTGCTTGATGACGAAGGTGTAGTCTTGTAGGTACTCGACCCACCTGGCGTGTCGATCGCTCAGTTTCTGCTGCGAGTGCAGATACTTGAGCGCCTCGTGATCCGAGAAAAGCACGAACTCCGATGATAGGAGATAATGTCTCCAATGCCGTAAGGCCTGGATGACAGCGTAGAACTCCTTGTCGTACGTAGAGTATCGAAGCTTTGCCTCATTCAGCTTCTCGCTGAAGAACTCGACGGGGTGGCCCTCCTGGCTGAGGACGCCTCCGATGCCGATGCACGAGGCATCGCACGTAACCTCGAACACTTTCCCGAAGTCGGGAAGCCGTAGTACCGGCGCCTGTGTCATCATGAGCTTTATCTGCTGGAAAGCCCTCTCTGCTGCCGGTGTCCACGCGAACGACTCCTCCTTGAGGCAGTCGGTGATGGGGGCCGTAACGGAACTGAAGTTCCGTATGAATCGTCTATAGAAGGTCGCTAGACCTACGAAACTCCTTACGTCGTGCATGCTTGCCGGTGTCGGCCACGACGTGATGGCCCGGACCTTCTCCGGGTCGGCGGCAACGCCCTGGGCGGAAACGATGAAACCTAAGAAGGCAACCTCAGATGTGAGGAAGCTACACTTCTTAGGGTGGGCATAGAGCTGCTCCTGCCGTAGGACGGTGCAAACCTGCCGGAGGTGGTCCACGTGCTCGTCTCTGGATCTGCTGTAGACGAGGATGTCGTCGAAGTAGACGACCACAAACTTCCCTATGAAAGCGCGCAATACCTCATTCATGAGACGTTGGAAGGTACTGGGCGCGTTGGAGAGGCCGAAAGGCATAACTCTCCACTCATATAAACCGTCCTTTATCTTAAAGGCGGTCTTCCATTCGTCGCCAGGACGGATCCGTACCTGATGGTATCCACTCCTCAAGTCTATCTTGGAGAAGATAGTGGATCCTGCCATCATGTCGAATAGGTCCTGCACACGCGGAATGGGAAAACGGTACTTGACCGTTATCTTGTTGATGGCGCGGCTATCGTAGCACATGCGCCACGTGCCATCCTTCTTCGGCGCTAGGAGAGCGAGTACGGGGCAAGGGCTCATGCTCTCCTGAATGAGGCCCTTCTCCAAGAGCTCCCTTACCTGCCGTAGCAATTCCTCGTACTTTGGCGGCTCCATGCGGTAGTGCGGTAGGTTCGGGAGTGACGCGCCGAGTACCAAGTCGATCGCATGCTGAATGTTCCTCATCGGGGGCAATCCACTTGGTAGCTCATCCGGGAAGACGTCTCCGAACTCCGATAAGAGAGCCTCGACCTCCGGTGTGTGAGGGATCACTGCACTATCGGCAGGGACGTCAAGGGTGATGGCCAGGCACAAAGGCGTATCGTCACCCTCGCGGCCAAGGTCGCGAGTGAATAAGGGCCCTCGGACTATCACTAACCCTGCTGATCGGGTCGCGGCCGGCTTGCTGGCCGGCTTCGTGGTGTACAGGTGCCACGTAACTCGTCGCCCCTGGTGCATGAAAGAGCAGGTGTTCGCCCGCCCTGCTAAGGTGACATCGTGATCATATAGCCAGGGGCGGCCGAGGATGATGCTACCCACCTTCATGGGTAGTACGTCACAAAGGACGTCCTCTGCGTAGGTGTTCACCTTCAGGGGAACGCGGCACTGGCGCTTCACAGATAGTGATGAAGCGTCGATCCATGAGACGTCATACGGCGTGGGGTGCTCTATCGATGTCAACCCTAAGCCGCTAACCATAGCATCCGAAATCGCGTTGATGCAACTACCGCTATCCACGATCACCTTGCACGCCTTGCCGTTGATCTTGATGTACGTGTAGAAGATCGATGTACGGGTGGCCGCATCAACGAACGGTATCGGCTGATGAGCAGCCGGTGGAATCCTAGCGGGGTTGTCAACTCGCGGTGATGTCCTATCTCTACTGCTGCCGGGTGTGTCAACAGCGATGTTGGCCAACGGCCGGACGGACGCACGGCCTGTCACGGGTGGGGCTCCTCGTGCCTCGATGATCTGTATGAATCCTATCTGTCCATCGGGTTCCTCATACTCAAGGGCGCATTCCTCGTTCCCGTGATAGTGGTCCTCCTGGGGTACGTCGGCTCCATCGCAATAATCCTGTTCGGTATCTCCGACCTCAATCAAAAGTGTAGACGGGCATTGGTGGGCTCGGTGCCCTCGTCCTTGGCACTTGTAGCACGTGATGTGTGCTTGGCTTGGTGCTGCGCTACGGGCCGGGGCATCGCTGGTTGAGGTCCGGGCTTGCGGGGTAGACCCCACAGAGGTGGTCGGGGGCGTTCCTTGGCCCCCGGGGGTCGGTGTGACCCGAGTGGTCGCGGGTGGAGTGGAACGAGCGGGTGCGGGCCGAACCGTAGGAACTCGCGGCATGGTGTTCGCGTTGGGCGCCGGGGTGTCTTCGACAGGCGGATCCATGTGTACCACTAAGTGGTATGCCTCGTCGACCTCGGCCGGTTGGCAATCGAGGACCTTGCTGCGCAAGGCTGGCCGGAGGCCGTGGGCGAAGAGTCCGATGATGACGCGGGGATCCTCCACGAAACGGCAACGCATCCGGCATTCCTCGAAAGCCTAGATGTACTCCGACACCGGGAGTCAACCTTGCTTAAGGTCGAGCCACGAGAGGAAGAGAGTCATCTGATACTGACGAGGAACGTACTTGTTCCTTAACTTCCGTGCCATTTCTGCCCAAGACATGATGGGTCGTCCTCGTCGTTCGGCCGAGAATTGCTCATTCTCCCAAAAGATCTTTGCTTGTCCGTCAAGCCGTGTCTCCGCGTACTCGACGCATAGGTCGTCATCCATCCTGTACCACCTGAAATACGAGTTCATTTTTGATTCCCAATCAATGAACTCCTTGGGCTTCCTCGAGCCCTCGTAGACGGGTACGTCGGCACGCACGCTCCTCTGGATGCGCGCACGATGCTCCTCGCGCCGACGCTCGTCGTCATCATAGTGCCGCTCGGGCACGGGATAGTCCCCTCGTCGCTGGTCCATGGGGCGACGGGGCAGGAATGGGTCGTGTCTGAGGTCGTCCCCGTGGTAGGGACGACCATCCCGCGGTGCTCGGTCCAAAGGCACCGGACCCTGTGGTGGGGAATACGCACCGTCAGCTCCGTAATATGCCGGGGTTGGCTGCCGGTGATAGTCCTCGTGACGTGCCGGTGGTTCGTCCAACCACGGACCACGGGGAGGGACGGGGTCAAACCGACGAGCCGGGTAGTCACAGCTCGGATCGCGCTCGTACTGACGTGTAGGGTGGTCAGGTCGAGCATAAGGTTCCTCGTCATAGCCACGGGCGTAGTCGTCCCGCAGGCGGTGCGTGTCCCAAGCGCGGACATCCTGTGGGTCGCGCGCGGGTTCCCTAGCTAGGCGTACCGGTGGGGTTACGCCGTAAAATGGACGATCGGGGACCTCATAATCAACAGCGAGGTGCTGGATGGGGTGGCCACGGAAATCGGGTCTACCAGCCCCGTAGGGGGGGCGAGGGGGGCCTCGTGCAGCCGGTCCCACCTCAACTCCGTGCTCGGACACTCTGGGGTCAGCGAGCATCCGCTCCAAGCGCTCCATCCTAGCTGATGATGCGCGATGATGAGCTCCTTGGTCTTCCGGTAGTTCTTCTCTTGGCGGGTACTAGCGAGTGGCACCTCCTCGTCCTCGTCCTCTACCCGGTGCAGGGGTCGCTCTGGGGGTGTACTCGACGACGGGAGATTTCCCGTGCGGTCGTCGTCTCGTGATATCCCGGTCTTCGTAGTCACTCGATCTGGAGTCGTCGAGGACGCGCGGTGTGCCGCGTGGGGAGTGCTGTGACCGACGTGAACCACCGGGTGACGCCGGTGGTCCCGATGTGCCTGGAGCGCCCGTGATGTCGGGTGGGGCTGGCGTGTCCTCGATATGGGGTAGGACAGGGTCCGCAACCGGCGAGGCCGGTTGGGGTCCCGAGAGGGCAACCTCGTTGCCTCTCTCGTCTCGCGACGGTTCGACTCGTCGCGGGGAGGTAGAACCTCTGCGTTGCGCCATCCGTGCGGATCGCGTCTCTACGGCCATTCCCTGGGTACCTATATGAATGCACGTAAAAGACGATGGATGCGATGGAACTAGATGCGATGCGATGCTATGCGGAGTCGGAGACGTGCTGTGGGCGACCACAGCCTGGCTCTGATACCAATTTGATGCCGGACGTCGTCTCGACGGCGTCCGACCGTCACCGAGGGCCTGATCTCGGTATCGAATCACTAACAAGTCAGTCCACGCCTACGACGTCAACCGACGAATATGCGGAAACCAGGCGAACATGACGCTGAATGAGATGAGTTCCTACTGTGGTACGTGCTGGGTGCCGACTAGCAACAATGCCGCGCCAGAGCAAGACGGGGTCGCCAAGGAAGTCGGTCCGGCCTCCGGACTCGTCCGAGGTGGGTCGAGGGCGAGCACGCCGTCGAATGGGAAGACTTCCCACAAGATTGCTCACACGCGTCGGGCGTCGACTGCACCGGCCAGGACAGACTCTCGTAAAATTCGTCGTTCTCTCGGCCTGTCTCGCGCTCACCTACCTAACCCGAGCGCGGTGGAGGCAATACGAAGAGTACTGAAAGAGATAAAAGACGTAAAAGAGCTAGGGTAGCGGGGTACCTTCGTCGCGCGGCGACGGGTAACTCAAATTGGAGTATCCACGGAAGGAGCCGACGGTACTGTTGTATGTCCAATCTCGAGAGCACCGGGCAGGAAGAGCAAGCGGGCGTAGCGCCAACGAACGGTACCGAAAGGACGCCGTACGACGGGCGCGGCCAGAGGTGACGACCGAGGGCGGCACTAACGGTCGGGGTGAGGCCGCACAGTGTCCACGGGCGCAGGCAGAGTGGCGTCGGCCTCACGCAGCGGACGGCGTGGACGGCGTAGCACTGACCGACGCAGTCGTCCGGGCTCGCTAAGCGCAGGGGACTCAGCCGCGCTGGTCAGAGGCGGATGCCGGCGCCAGCGAGTAGGCAGGCGTCGACGGCGAGTCGGGCGGGCGTCGCCGGGTATGGTGTGCGACGATGGCGAGCCGGACGGCCGTCGGCCGAGGCCTGGCGAGTGGCAAAGGCGGATCCGGACGGTGACGACGGGTCCAGGCGATGACGGTGGTTCTGGCGTCGGCGGGGTGCCGTGCGACGACGGCGAGCCGGATGGCCGTCGGCCAAGGCCAGGCGAGCGGCGATGGCGGGTCCGGACGATGACGGCGGATCCGCCGGCGGCGACAGGCAGGATCTCAACGGGGCTCCTGGCGGGCGACGATGGCGGGTCCGGCGGTGATGAGGGTGGATCCGGCGGCGGCCGGTCGGGCGGGGCCTCCTTCTTCCTTCTCTTCCCTCTCCTTCCTCCTCCTTCTTCTCCTCCTCCTCCTTCTTCTTCTTCTTCTTCTTTCTTCTTCTTCTTCTCCTCTCCTCCACTACCTGACTCTTCAACTTCCAAGTATAACTTCCAAATTTGGGTCAAGAGTGGGGAGAGCACCCACCCCTTCCCCTTATATATGGGTGAGGGTGGGCCCTTCCTTAACGTTCAAAACACAACATGAAAAAGGAAAAATAAGCAAAGGAGTATAAAATGGGCTTGTCAGGCCCAACATAGAAGGGGGGGGGGGGGGAAGAGTTCCTCATATGGGCCCTTCCCCGCTACACGACAACATGATGACATAGAAAGGGAAATGACGGAATAGACAGGGAAACACGATAAACATAGAAAGGGAACTGAAAGCGTCAGTATGCTCCAATGGTCGGCGTCCGCGTCATGCCGAATAACGGAATTCAGGATCCCGTGTTGCTGCGGCGGCTCGTCGAGGTGGTTGGACTCGTATCAGTGTCGGGCTGGATGGTGACGGCTCCTCGTGTGCTGGGTCGGTGATGTCCTGCTGCTCCTCTTCTGCTGGCTCGATGACGACTGGTGGCGACGCGCCATCACGCATCCTCCTGTCTTTCTTGATCGCCCACTTTCTTTCCCCTTGATTTCTTGATTTCTTGATTTCTTGAATTCTTGATTTTAGGATTTCTTGATTTCTTGATCTCACCATATCTCCTTGATTCCCCTTCGTTCTCCCCTTAGCCCTCATCTTTCTTGATTTCTTGATTCCCACCCTCTACGCCATAACCGATTACTTGGTTTTCTGCCCCACCCCCACGACTATTCCCACGATACTTGGTTCGCTGTCTTGCCCGCCCACACGACTACGCCGTGCGCCAGCCAAGCGCGCGCCTTGTGCGCCCTCTGCTCTGACTTTTGTTGCACGCCACCCGTGGACTCAGCTCTCTGCTGGTAGTTACGACCGCACCGTCCGCACCCGGTTTTGTCCTCGCCAACAACACTCGTCCGCACGACCCGACACTATGCATCCGCTCGACGACTTGGACGCCTTGGACTAAGCAATACAAAGGTCAGTCTCGTCTCCCCTCTATAAACTCCAGTATTATTATCTTCGACAGTCTCGTCTTCCCCTATCGCGTCCGCTACTGTGATATTCTCGAACATCATCGGATAGGACTAGCCACCTTGTCGAGCATCGGTATTCTTGTGGTGGACGGTCTGTCATCCGACATGGACGCCGAACACTCCAGGGCTGTTAGATGCCCCTCACTTAGTAGAAGTCTAGTAGGTCCAGCGGGTCATTGGGAGTTTGATCTTAGGTTCACTCGTCTCTCATTGATCGGTACGGCCGACGTCGCTATCCGTCAAGTCCTTATCTGCTCAGTCGTATTTTCTCATCATTCGGCTTACATCCCATACATTCGCATCATAACCCTGTGACGTGAAACGTGCCGATCGATCCCGGCCGTCGTCGTATCACATCAAATTCTTATGCTTGAGACATAAGAATTTATTCGCGAAGTTTTCTCAGGCTCTAAAGAATATGTGGTACACACAAGTGAATTGTGAAATCACCTCTGTCTGGTGGTATTACAGTTCTTCTTATGTACATAGACGATATAATCATTACTGGTCATGTTGTGGAAGAAATGGAATCCATAGGTAATCGATTGGCTGAAGTATTTGAACTAAAATCACTCGGACAACTAAGGTATTTATATGGGTATTAAAGTATCTTACTAAAAAGATGCTATCTTTATTTCCCAGCAAAAGTACATCCTTGATTTGTTGGAAGAGACAGGAATAAGTGGTTGTAAGCCATCTTCTACTCCATTTGAACCTAATACAAGGTTGGGATTACGTGAAGAATCAGCTCGTAAAAACAAGGAGAGATACCAGAGATTGGTTGGAAAGCTCATCTACTTGAATCATACAATGCCAGATATTGGATTTGCTGGTGGACTTCCTAGACAGAGTCCCGGAGACGCATTGACAGGAAGCATATAGAGTGTTATCCTACTTAAAAGGTACTGCAGCATATGGACATGTTCAAGAAGGGGTGTGATATGAACTTGGAGATATATACGGACTCAGATTATGGTGGTTCTCTCATTGATCAACATTCTACTACAGGATGTTGTGCATTTCCCTGGGAAAATCTGATTACATGGAAGAGCAAGAAGAAACATGGAGTTTGATTATCAAGTGTTAAGACTGAATACAGGGCATTGAAAGAAGGTATATGATAGAGCACGCCAGACCACTCCATTGGAGACGTCTTTGGAGCCACCATCATCGTCATCGACGGCCTCACCATTTTGCATCCCACCCGACCAACACGCCAAGCCGAAGGAGAAGACATCTGGGTTCAAATACCCTGGGTGAAAGCACATCCATGCGTTCGAATGTCTTGATTTCCATTAGTGTGTGCTTGTCAGTTGAGTGTTTATTGTGTTCGTGTGTTTGTTTTTGTCGTGTCTTTACCCATGTTTGTCGTGTCATGTTGTGCTCATCATGTGTCATGTGGTTTTGTCTTTATGTTTTTGCTTCCTTGTTTTGGTTGTAAAGAGACCCCCATGTATAGGGGCCCTAAATGAACCCCTTATTGGGGCTACCTAAGGAGCCTGATGTGATACGACGACGGCCGGGTTCGATCGGCGCGTTTCACGTCACAGGGTTATGATGCGAATGTATGGGATGTAAGCCGAATGATGAGAAAATACGAATGAGCAGATAAGGACTTGACGGATAGCGACGTCGGCCGTACCGATCAATGAGAGACGAGTGAACCTAAGATCAAACTCCCAATGACCCGCTGGACCTACTAGACGTCTACTAAGTGAGGGGCATCTAACAGCCCTGGAGCGTTCGGCGTCCAAGTCGGATGACAGTCCGTCTACCACAAGAATCCCTATGCTCGACAAGGTGGCTAGTCCTATCCGATGATGTTCGAGAATATCACGGTAGCGGACGCGATAGGGGAAGACGAGACTGTCGAAGATAATAATACTGGAGTTTATAGAGGGGAGACGAGACTGACCTTTATATCGCTTAGTCCAAGGCGTCCAAGTCGCCGAGCGGATGCTTAGTGTCGGGTCGTATGGCGAGTGTCGTTGGCGAGACAAAACCGGTGCGGACGGTGCGGTCGTAACTACCAGCAGAGAGCTGAGTCCACGGGTGGCGTGCAACAAAAGTCGGAGCAGAGGGCGCACAAGGCGCGCTGGCTGGCGACGGCGAGTCGTGTGGGGCGGGCAAGACAGCGAACCAAGTATCGTGGGAATAGTCGTGGGGTGGGGCAGAAAACCAAGTAATCGGTTATGGCGTAGAGGGTGGGAATCAAGAAATCAAGAAAGATGAGGGCGAAGGGGAGAACGAAGGGGAATCAAGGAGATATGGTGAGATCAAGAAATCAAGAAATCATGAAATCAAGAATTCAAGAAATCAAGAAATCAAGAAATCAAGAAGTCAAGGGGAAAGAAAGTGGGCGATCAAGAAAGACAAGAGGATGCGGTTGGGGATCAAGAAACGATGGGGAAAGGAGGGTGGGCGATCAAGAAAGGCAAGACGAGGCGGCTGGGAATCAAGAAACGATGGGAGAAAGGAGGGTAGGCGATCAAGAAAGGCAAGACGAGGCGGTTGGGAATCAAGAAACGATGGGAGAAAGGAGGGTAAGCGATCAAGAAAGGCAAGACGAGGCGGTTGGGAATCAAGAAATGATGGGGAAAGGGGGGGGGCGATCAAGAAAGGCAAGAGGAGGCGGTTGGGAATCAAGAAACGATGGGGAATGGAGGGTGGGCGATCAAGAAAGGCAAGACGAGGCGGTTGGGAATCAAGAAACGATGGGGAAAGGGGGGTGGGCGATCAAGAAATGGTGGAAGGGTGGAAAAAGGTACCAAGAAATGGCTTTCTTAAACTGTAACAACCAAGAACCCTCCAAGAAAGAGGAGTTCTTGATGGATCTGGGGTGTGCTCCCTCGGCGGAGCAGATTTCCCAGGTTGATGACGTGTCGGCGACGCTTCTTGAATCTCCCAAGACCCCCGGAGTAATCTCGACGAAGGCCTCTTTCAATTATTGATGGCGGCGGCTTCTTGAAACTCTTACCTCGCACTGGAGTGATCTCGACGGGGAGACGTGGGCTCTACCCACGGAGTGATCTCAACGTGGGGTGGGGCTAGCCAAACCCCCTACAATACTCTCTACGATAGGGGGGGAGACGAATTGTGAATAAAATTTTCAACAATGACTCCAAGGTGTTCCTTGGGCATGCCATCCCCTTATTTAGTGAGGATGGGGGCCAAGTGAACGTGGGAGAGGACGAACCGTCGCGAGACGTGGTTCGGCCTCCCTTACAAATTCAAAATACAAACATAAAAAGTAAAAATGACGAGGACGGGGCCCAACAACATTGGCCCAGTCCACGAATCCAAAAATACAAACACACATGAAAATGAGCATAAGTAAAAAGATAAAAGTTCTTACGCGGGGTACTTAAACCCCGGGTGGCGAGCGTCGGCGCGAGCTGCTCGGCGTGGCTGAGGACATCCCGTCGCGTCATCCTCGAGATGGTTCTTCGTCATCGCGGCGTCGTCCTTGAGATGGTCCTCCATCATCCTCCCGAGGTGGGAGGAGCTCGACTCCGGCGAGCAAAGCTCAGCAAGGTCTTCAAGTGGAGGCAGCAGGTCCGGTCGAAGTCGGCGAAGGTCGTCCTCGGAGATCCACGTGTCATCGGATGATGGTCGCCCCTGCCAATGGACTAGGGAAGAACGGCCAACTCGCTCCCCCTCAGCGTGAATTACCTCCTGCAGTATCATTTCTATCGCGTCTTGCCGTACAAGGAGGGGAAACGGAGAAGGAGTGGGTTTGCTCTCACTTTCACTACTATTAAGGCTCAATTGGCTGTGAGGTTCGATGATGGGTGGCGAAGGCTGGTATCGGGATAAGTCACTGACGTTAAACGTCGAACTAATCCCCCAATTTGGCGGGATGCTCACGACATAGCCGTTGTCGTTGATCTGTTGGGCAATCGGGAAAGGCCCGGCGCTACGAGCATGGAGATTCGTAGCGACCCAGGAGAGAACCTCTCGGGCCTCAATCTAACCAGGACCAGTTCTCCCTCAGAGAACGACATGGACCTACGACCCTTACCCGCTGATGCCTTATACTACTCATTCATGGATGCAATGTAAAAAAAACAAATGGATGCAATGATGCATGTTCTACTACTTAATGCATGTACGAAGAACGGAATCCAAACAGTTAGTATGATTACCTACATGAATGATATCTAGTGTCCATGAAGTAATTGACCATAGTTTAGTTTCAAACAATGCCAAACTAGTACGGTTGACCATTGGGCAAACAGTGAACTCGATCCATGCGAGGTAAACATCCTAGTATGTGGGGGGTATAGACCCACGGTGGACTGCAGTACATTCCTTGGAATGTAATATAAATCCAGTGCAAATTTAAAAATACTAGAAATCGCGTTGAGGGGTGAGTTGTTTGGACGCGTGTGAAGAAGAGCCCCAGAGGCTGCGGGATAGCGAAAGGACGAAGGAATGGTGAAGGCGGTGGTGGATCTGGCAACGGGGCGGGTCGGTGGGCTCCCGATAGTACCTCTAGAATGAGTCTCCTTTCATTATATTGTGACGTTCGACGGTCGGATGACATATCGACGGGATAACCGTGAAGGTGCATCATGTGTTGGGCTAAGGTAATGAATGGAGTCACTAGATGTATCTTTCTAGTGGGTGCATTGTCTCGACATCTCCTATCAATGTCATCATGCTGATGATGGGCACACTTGGTTTGCCTAACATGTTGTGAGCTAAGTGGTTCCCCAGATTCTTTTGCACTTGACACTAGTGGAGGGGGCTGTCCATAGTGAGCAGGTGACATGTATGAATCACATGATGCCAGCTTGGTCGGTTGTCTTGAATGGTGTGCAAGGGGCTCGTGTGCCGCACAACTCAATGAGGGCGCAAACGGTAAGTAGGATGACTGTGGTATATGAGGTGGGTAGTGGTTCGGCCTCCTTGGTGGCGCTCGAGATGGTGCTAGAGGCTCCTGGTATTGGCCAAGTGCGGGTACGTGCGTCAACCCGTAATAGTGCAGGTGGGCAGAACTACCACTATATGTGGCTGCCTCCGGGCGACGAGTAGTGCGGTGATACCGTGGAGAGTTCGGTACCGGTATCTGATTAGGGTTGTTGGCCATCTCGTGAGGATGCCCCCGGTCATCATGATGCCGAGAACTCTGGTTCTCATGCGGGCAGTAGTTCCTATCCGGTGGATAGGAACGGTCGTCGTAGTAATGGTGTGCAGGATACTCATTCCGAGGGGTGGGAGTTTTTTGCCGTTCTCCGTAGTAGTGCTCCCAGTCTTCTCGTAGGTGGTAGCAAGGTGGAGGCGCCTCAGGATCCCGCGGTCGTCCATGGTAGTAATGAGGATGTACATCCCCATGATAACCTACATGAGAGAGTACCTCCTCTCGGAGTGGATAACTCGCATCGTGATAGTACGGAGGACTATCTCGGAATTGACATCTATAGCTTTCAGGTTGGCTGTATTGGTCCGATCGATCCTCGTAGTAAACATCTCGGTGAGGTGCCGGTTGATAGGGTGGCCGCTCCTCTGGGTATCCGTTGGGATGAGGTCGTCTCGGTGGCAACGGGGAGTGTGCTGGATAAGCACGCACCCGGTGAGGGGAATATGCCGTGGGCCTCCTTGGTCGAGACAAATTGTCGGGGGTATAATCCCAACTGGGGGCGCGGTCATAATCCACTGTTTATCTCGGCGCCACGCGAGGTGGTGCCGGGGCCTCCTCGTATGGGTCCCGGGCACGAGTGGGTGCAGCCCAATAGTGTGGCCGGTAAGCGAAACTGTCGCCATAAGTGGCGACGTCCGATCGACGTGCGATAGGTGGTGACCGTGGGCTACCCGGGCAGGAAGAATAGTGCAATGCATCTCGCACCGGTATGCGGTTGGGGTTGAGCACCCCGTCCTCTAGGTAGTCGTGACGCCAAGAACCTCTAGTCTCGGGTGGATAGTAGTTCCTATCCGGGCGATAGGAACGGTCGTCATAGTAGCGGGGTGCTGGCCTATCCTCCCGTGGCGGGGATCTCCGCCTGTCTTTGCGGTCGTACTCCCGTAGCGGGGATCCTCGTCGGTCATCGCGGTGATACTCCCGGGGAGGGGATCGTCGGCGGTCATCACGGTCATACTCCCATTCGTCAGCTCGTTGGTATCGAGGAGGTAGGACCTCAGGGCCTCGAGGTCGGTACTCCGGGGCAGAATGCTCCTGCATGGGAGCTTTTCCCGGTCATCGGAAAACATCTCGAGCCAAGGGCTCGTCATAGGCCTCGTCTACCAGTGCCCTACGAGTAGGGATGGCGGTAGAAGATCTCCGGTATTCGGATGCTTGAGGTGATCGTGTATGAACCATCCTATGGTCAACCATTCATGGCCTAAAAAATGCCTAGGGGTATGCGCGTGATGGATGAAATGTTATGACGTGTAAAATGCCGATGAACCAATAGGATGTGCACAATATGATGTAAATGATTTTCAAAATAATGACGTGCACAATCCAATAAAATTTCTTTAGTGATATGCTACTGACCGTGTTAAGCGAAAGCTAACACGACCGGCTCTGATACCAATATGATGTGATACGACGACGGCCGGGATCGATCGGCGCGTTTCACGTCACAGGGTTATGATGCGAATGTATGGGATGTAAGCCGAATGATGAGAAAATACGAATGAGCAGATAAGGACTTGACGGATAGCGACGTCGGCCGTACCGATCAATGAGAGACGAGTGAACCTAAGATCAAACTCCCAATGACCCGCTGGACCTACTAGACGTCTACTAAGTGAGGGGCATCTAACAGCCCTGGAGCGTTCGGCGTCCAAGTCGGATGACAGTCCGTCTACCACAAGAATCCCTATGCTCGACAAGGTGGCTAGTCCTATCCGATGATGTTCGAGAATATCACGGTAGCGGACGCGATAGGGGAAGACGAGACTGTCGAAGATAATAATACTGGAGTTTATAGAGGGGAGACGAGACTGACCTTTGTATCGCTTAGTCCAAGGCGTCCAAGTCGTCGAGCGGATGCTTAGTGTCGGGTCGTGCGGACGAGTGTCGTTGGCGAGGACAAACCCGGGTGCGGACGGTGCGGTCGTAACTACCAGCAGAGAGCTGAGTCCACGGGTGGCGTGCAACAAAAGTCAGAGCAGAGGCGCACAAGCGCGCGCTTGGCTGGCGACGGCGTGGTCGTGTGGCGGGCAAGACAGCGAACCAAGTATCGTGGGAATAGTCGTGGGGTGGGGCAGAAAACCAAGTAATCGGTTATGGCGTAGAGGGTGGGAATCAAGAAATCAAGAAAGATGAGGCGAAGGGAGAACGAAGGGGAATCAAGGAGATATGGTGAGATCAAGAAATCAAGAAATCATGAAATCAAGAATTCAAGAAATCAAGAAATCAAGAAATCCAGAAGTCAAGGGGAAAGAAAGTGGGCGATCAAGAAAGACAAGAGGATGCGGTTGGGGATCAAGAAACGATGGGGAAAGGAGGGTGGGCGATCAAGAAAGGCAAGACGAGGCGGCTGGGAATCAAGAAACGATGGGAGAAAGGAGCCAAGGCGATCAAGAAAGGCAAGACGCAGGCGGTTGGGAATCAAGAAACGATGGGAGAAAGGAGGGTAGCGATCAAGAAAGGCAAGACGAGGCGGTTGGGAATCAAGAAATGATGGGGAAAGGGGGGGGGCGATCAAGAAAGGCAAGAGGAGGCGGTTGGGAATCAAGAAACGATGGGGAATGGAGGGTGGGCGATCAAGAAAGGCAAGACGAGGCGGTTGGGAATCAAGAAACGATGGGGAAAGGGGGGTGGGCGATCAAGAAATGGTGGAAGGGTGGAAAAAGGTACCAAGAAATGGCTTTCTTGAACTGTAACAACCAAGAACCCTCCAAGAAAGAGGAGTTCTTGATGGATCTGGGGTGTGCTCCCTCGACGGAGCAGATTTCCCCGGTTGATGGCGTGTCGGCGACGCTTCTTGAATCTCCCAAGACCCCCGGAGTAATCTCGACGAAGGCCTCTTTCGATTCTTGATGGCGGCGGCTTCTTGAAACTCTTTCCTCGCACCGGAGTGATCTCGACGGCGCGCTTTAACACATCTCCCTCGGAGTGATCTCGATGGGGAGACGTGGGCTCTACCCACGGAGTGATCTCAACGTGGGGTGGGGCTAGCCAAACCCCCTACACTACTCTCTACGATAGGGGGGGAGACGAATTGTGAATAAACTTTTCAACAATGACTCCAAGGTGTTCCTTGGGCATGCCATCCCCTTATATAGTGAGGATGGGTGCCAAGTGAACGTGGGAGAGGACGAACCGTCGCGAGACGTGGTTCGGCCTCCCTTACAAATTCAAAATACAAACATAAAAAGTAAAAATGACGAGGACGGGGCCCAACAACATTGGCCCAGTCCACGAATCCAAAAATACAAACACACATGAAAATGAGCATAAGTAAAAAGATAAAAGTTCTTACGCGGGGTACTTAAACCCCAGGTGGCGAGCGTCGGCGCGAGCTGCTCGGCGTGGCTGAGGACATCCCGTCGCGTCATCCTCGAGATGGTTCTTCGTCATCGCGGCGTCGTCCTCGAGATGGTCCTCCATCAGAGCCCATCTTGACCACCGCCCCCTCCACCCGTATACGGCAGAGATGGGCGCCCTAGGTCGATAGACCTGGAGTTATCATTTATGGAAAGCTATGTGGGCCCTAGGTCTCCTATAAGAAAGTAGAAGAGAACAATGAGTAAAGTAGAAGGGAAGACAAGGGGTTCAGACATCTCTAGCTGTCACCACGGCCCGTCGCTGCCAAGGCCAGTCATCGTCGCCCTTCGTACATTTGGTTGGGTGACTCCCTAGCGCCCGGCGAGTGCCACACCCTAAGTCACGTGCCGCGCCATGAACCCTATCATGTGACCCTGCATATGAACCAACACGACGACCAGTAATGCCTTTGTGACGCGTTGGCCAAGAGTGCACCCTGCGACGCCTTCACAGCCCTCCCGTAGGGTGCAGGCCCTTTGACCCCTTCGATGGCAACCCCTTGTGGCTCCACCTTGGGTCGACGGTTGCGCTGCCGGTGCTGAATGCCGCTGCTCTGTCAATGCCAATTGGACTTCAAGCGAGACTGCACTGGCTGCCTTGAACACCCGACTCTCTCGCCACACGCTGCGCTCATGGTGCATGTGTCCGTTGAGCCGCCTATACCCCCACTTCCTGAGGGGTCCATCAAGCCACATTGTCACAAGTTGGTTCACTAGCTGCGTTTGCTGCTAGTGCCGAGTTATGTCTAGAACTGGCATCAGCCGCATGTGCGTCGTGGGCATCATGTGGCTCGACACTAGTAATTCTCAACTTCACCCGCAGCCACCGATGTCGCTGCCTAAAGCTACCTTAGCCGTATTGAGCCCCAGGCTCGTGCCATGCCCCAAGTTGTCGGTGCTGCAGCTCGAAACTACCACTACCTGATGGAGCGCGCCAGCTTGCTCCCTCAGAGACGCCTTCAGCACCGTCATTCTCGTCATCGACGGCCCCCCCTGTTAGCGTTCCACCGACTGGCCCGCCAAGATGAAGAGGAGATGCCAAGGGCTTTGATGCCCCAAGTAAAGCACGTCCGTACATCCGATCTTTTTGATTTTCGTCGGCACGTGCTTCATATGTTCTGTGTTTAATCGCGTTCATGTGTCCGTTTTCATCGCGTCCGTAACCGTCTTCATTGTGTCGTGATGTGTCCATAGTGCGTCCATACCCGTCTTTTTACGTTCTCTTTATTTTGCTTTTGTTTGGTTGTAATAGGGGCCCATTATATAAGGCCCCTTAATGAATCCCTAGGACCTCCCTAGGACCCATTATATAAGGCCCCTTAATGAATCCCCCCTCTCTTAATGGACCTCCCTAGGACCCATTTTGACTTCCCTAGTTAAGAGAAGAGGTGCCCTAGGAAGAGTAGACCAGATCGTAGAATTGAGTTTTCGTTCAGAACTCGGGTCTCACCTTGAACAGGAGAGAAGAGGAGAATGTGTGAAATAGAAGTGGCAGAGGATGAAGTTTGAGGAAGATCACGTTGCTGAAGACAACCCCCCCTTACGAGACTGCCCGGGTTGAACTGCCGCATAGGGTTATCGGATTCAGCCGTCGACCATGGACTTCCCCGCTAGAGTCGACTACATTACGTCTGCTGACCTGCCCATCGCCTAGGCTGTTCGGCTCTACGGTCAGCGATCTTCATTCTGTTGATCGCGCACGCCCAAGCAAGACCCCTGCAAGACTGCCGCAATTGAACTGACGTTGGACCAGCTCACCTTCGGTCGAGTCAAGTCTGAGTGTTCCCCCCCCCCCCCCCCCCACCAAGAGGCTCGGTCGAGTCAACTCTCAGCCGAATCACTCTAATGTCGGAGGAGGCCCCGCTGCTCAGATATTGCTCGCCAAAATCACTGTCGCCCATACTTATTCAAGCTGTCGCTCTCTCTTTCACCTCAACTCAGGATACCGCCTACGGCTCTTGCGCCGACCCCTCTTCGGCTCATCTCTGCTCGCAACCCGCACGGGGTGCTGATGATTTTCTCTATGTGAGCAATAAAACGAGTATCCACCTTATTTGAAGAAGAGAATCGTGTTGATAGAAGGGAAAACGCCTGAAAGTAGTCCAGTTGATCTATCTCTCTATGCTTCTCGCAGTGCAGGGAATCATCACGGTAGACGAAATTCAGAGTTTGTTCTATCTAATCCGTACTTTCTCGATTGTTCTCTGGTTTTTTTTTGCTTAACCAGAGTGTATAGTGCATTCTTGCCGCTCGGTTCTTCCTGATAATCCGGGATATGTCCGAGAAGATGGACCATCAAGGACGGGAGAAGAAGTGAAAAGAAGAAGGGAAATCAAGGACTATATTGAAGAAATAACTCCAGTTGAAGAGTATATCCATTGAGGAAGTCAGTACAGTTTTGAAATCTGGGTGATGATCCTTTGTAAGTTATTATTTAATCTTTGTATGATTATAGAAGTCGGCGTTGTTGATGCCTGTAGGAGATCCTCCTCGTCTTCATCATCATGATCTCTCTTCATCCATATCTCTCTCTCTCTTCTTCTGTATCGTGCTCTCTCGTTCCCACCATCTCTCTCTCCACACCCATCTCCTTCTGTCTCTTTCTCTCTCTCTATTTCAATCTCTCTCTTCCCCTACATCTCTCTCTCTACCTCTTTCTCTCTCGTTCCCTCTCTCTCTTCCCCTACATCTCTCTCTCTACCTCTTTCTCTCTCGTTCCCTCTTTCTCTATCTCCATCTCTCTCTTCCCCTACATCTCTCTCGACCTCTTTCTCTCTCCTTCTATCTCTCTCTATCTCCATGTCTCTCTTCCCCTACATCTCTCTCGACATCTTTCTCTCTCCTTCCCTCTATCTCTATCTCCATCTCTCTCTTCCCCTACATCTCTGTTGACCTCTTTTTCTCTCCTTCTATCTCTCTCTATCTCTATCTCTCTCTACCTCTTTCTCTCTCTTTCCCTCTCTCTCTCTATCTCTATCTCTCTCTCTACCTCTTTCTCTCTCTTTCCCTTTCTCTCTATCTCTATCTCTATTTATCTCTACCCCTTTCTCCCTCTTCTTGTCCATCTCGCGTTCACTTTCTCTCTCTACCTCCATGTCTTTCTCTCCTTCTCCTCCGTTGCTGTCTCTCTCTCTTATCTCTCTTGAAACACGGGATTTTGCGTAGAGTGTGGATGTCGCGGTTGAAACCACGATAGAATAACTGAAATAACAATTAAAAACATTATGTATAAGATCATGGAATTAGAGCTGGAGGACGAAAATTAATAGGGAATTTGAACAGACGAACATATCTGAACGGAATTCCATTACGATATCTGTCCAGAGCAAAATTTTTGTCATTTGCCTCATTCGTCCCTGTTCCGCTATCTGCATGATTCCATCATTCTTCCATTGTGTCATTCGTCTATTGACGTAAACGGAACGGAACAGATGTCCTTGTGACGGAAAATGAACGTCCTTGAACTCGCCCCCTTCTACACCGCTTCTTACGAACCCTTCGTTGCTCTTCCCTTCATTTGTTCGAAAAAGATCAAGATCTTGACCCTGGATTGGTGCTTAGGCCTCGGTCTTTATACATCAAATTAGTTTCTAGTCATCTCCTTCAGAATTTAGACTTTTGATGGGATGTTATGGGATGGTGCTTGTATTTTCGGTAGAGCATGTACACTGATTAGGAGTTTAATTATATGCAGGTTATTCTTGGATATTTGCTCACTGGATCTTTGATTGGGCCTGGTGATCTGAGATTCTATCAATTTAAACATATGTTTGACATTTTGAATACACAACAGATAGTGCTCTGGTTTTGTATAGCTGTTTATGTTGGGTGTAGCTGTAGATAATGTTCTGATAGTTTAGTTGATCTTGTCCAAAATGATTAGGTATTGCTAGTTGCTTATATTCTTTTGTAGCTGTTGATGTTATTCTGATAGTATAGTTTATTTATGGGAAAATGCTTTGGTGTTGCTAGCTGTTTAAATTTTGTGTAGTTGTATATGTTATTCTGATAGTTTAGTTGATCTGCTCCGAAATGCTTTGGTGTAGCTGTTCGAAATGCTGGAGCTGTAAATGCTAATTTAGTTGATCTACCCTAAAATGCGTCACTATAGAAGTTGTCTGATGGAGGACCATCTCGAGGACGACGCCACGAGGACAAAGAACCATCTCGAGGATGACGCGACGGGATGTCCTCAGCCACGCCGAGCAGCTCGCGCCGACGCTCGCCACCCGGGGTTTTGAGTACCCCGCGTAAGAACTTTTATCTTTTTACTTATGCTCATTTTCATGTGTGTTTGTATTTTTGGATTCGTGGACTAGGCCAATGTTGTTGGGCCCCGTCCTCGTCATTTTTACTTTTTATGTTTGTATTTTGAATTTGTAAGGGAGGCCGAACCACGTCTCGCGACGGTTCGTCCTCTCCCACGTTCACTTGGCACCCATCCTCACTATATAAGGGCATGGCATGCCCAAGGAACACCTTGGAGTCATTGTTGAAAAGTTTATTCACAATTCGTCTCCCCCCCTATCGTAGAGAGTAGTGTAGGGGGTTTGGCTAGCCCCACCCCACGTTGAGATCACTCTGTGGGTAGAGCCCACGTCTCCCCGTCGAGATCACTCCAAGGGAGATGTGTTAAAGCGCATCGACGAGATCACTCCGGTGCGAGGTAAGAGTTTCAAGAAGTCGCCGCCATCAAGAATCGAAAGAGGCCTTCGTCGAGATTACTCCGGGGGTCTTGGGAGATTCAAGAAGCGTCGCCGACACGCCATCAACCTGGGAAATCTGCTCCGTCGAGGGAGCACACCCCAGATCCGTCAAGAACTCCTTTTTCTTGGAGGGTTCTTGGTTGTTACAGTTTAAGAAAGCCATTTCTTGGTACCTTTTTCCACCCTTCCACCATTTCTTGATCGCCCACCCCCCTTTCCCCATCGTTTCTTGATTCCCAACCGCCTCGTCTTGCCTTTCTTGATCGCCCACCCTCCTTTCCCCATCGTTTCTTGATTCCCAACCGCCTCCTCTTGCCTTTCTTGATCGCCCCCCCCCTTTCCCCATCGTTTCTTGATTCCCCACCGCCTCGTCTTGCCTTTCTTGATCGCCTACCCTCCTTTCTCCCATCGTTTCTTGATTCCCAACCGCCTCGTCTTGCCTTTCTTGATCGCCTACCTTCCTTTCTCCCATCGTTTCTTGATTCCCAACCGCCTCGTCTTGCCTTTCTTGATCGCCCGCCCTCCTTCCCCATCGTTTCTTGATCCCCAACCGCATCCTCTTGTCTTTCTTGATCGCCCACTTTCTTTCCCCTTGATTTCTTGAATTCTTGATTTCTTGATTTCTTGAATTCTTGATTTCATGATTTCTTGATTTCTTGATCTCACCATATCTCCTTGATTCCCCTTCGTTCTCCCCTTCGCCCTCATCTTTCTTGATTTCTTGATTCCCACCCTCTACGCCATAACCGATTACTTGGTTTTCTGCCCCACCCCCACGACTATTCCCACGATACTTGGTTCGCTGTCTTGCCCGCCCACACGACTACGCCGTGCGCCAGCCAAGCGCGCGCCTTGTGCGCCCTCTGCTCCGACTTTTGTTGCACGCCACCCGTGGACTCAGCTCTCTACTGGTAGTTACGACCGCACCGTCCGCACCCGGTTTTGTCCTCGCCAACAACACTCGTCCGCACGACCCGACACTAAGCATCCGCTCGACGACTTGGACGCCTTGGACTAAGCGATACAAAGGTCAGTCTCGTCTCCCCTCTATAAACTCCAGTATTATTATCTTTGACAGTCTCGTCTTCCCCTATCGCGTCCGCTACCGTGATATTCTCGAACATCATCGGATAGGACTAGCCACCTTGTCGAGCATAGGGATTCTTGTGGTAGACGGACTGTCATCCGACTTGGACGCCGAACGCTCCAGGGCTGTTAGATGCCCCTCACTTAGTAGACGTCTAGTAGGTCCAGCGGGTCATTGGGAGTTTGATCTTAGGTTCACTCGTCTCTCATTGATCGGTACGGCCGACGTCGCTATCCGTCAAGTCCTTATCTGCTCATTCGTATTTTCTCATCATTCGGCTTACATCCCATACATTCGCATCATAACCCTGTGACGTGAAATGCGCCGATCGATCCCGGCCGTCGTCGTATCACATCATTGTCATATTGGCGTGGCTGAGGTTTGGTGATAGTTTTGTTGATCTACACCGATTATAAATGCGTTGGTATGATGTCGCTATTTATATACGGTGTAGCTGTTGATGTTATTTTGATTGCTGTGGTGATCTACTTTGGTGTAACTGCAGATATTAATTAGTTGATCTGCACGAAAATACTTTGGTGTAGCTGTGCATCGTTGGTGTTGCTATAGATGTTAGTTGAGTTGAGCTATGCTGAAATGATGTGGTCTTGTTGTTTATATTTAGTCTAGATGTAGATGTTTTGTCATTTTAAATACACAACGAAGTTTTTGTTACTTTTCAGGTAAATTTGGACATTTTTCCAAAAAAAAGTATATCCTCAGAAATTTAAGTGTAGTATGGAGTCTAGTGTCGACAATGTGCCACAAAATACCGATGACGTTGTGCCAGCGGTGGGGCTGAGGCTGAGGTTAGGAACGACCATCAGGGTTGGAGTCAAAATTCGAGGAAGCCACCTGGAACCAAAATCTTTGAGTACTTCACGATAGTTGAAGACTCAAAGTACGTATGTGAATCGTGATGTGTTATCAGCCCTATAGTTAAACGATATCTACAATGGCCTAAAGATGGGAGCACAAATGTTTTTTGGCAACATCAGCTGAAGGTTCATCGGAAGATACGTGATGAACTGAAAGGTATACCTTCTTCGCAATGTTCTGTTGCATAAGTGTTTTCCAATTTGTCATCGATGATGCAATACTTCACCAGGGTCACTCTGGAGGTGGAAAGACAAGAAATTCTATGGCTTATTGCCCGTAGTGCATTGCCTTGGTCCTTTGTTGAAATCGAGCAATTCCAACGGGCATGGAGATTCAGAGCTCAGTCCACCATAAAGATGTATGGACGATGGGCTTTTAAGGAGACTGGTAGGACAGTGTACACCCAACTAAAAGTAGCCATAGCAAATAGGTTTAATGACATCCACCATGTGGCCTTCATGGTAGACGCCTGGACTACTCCAAATGGCTATTCGATGTTAGGCGTAACCAGCCATTGGGTCGATGCAGAATGGAAGCTTCAAGAACAAATACTTAGCCTACGTCGTATCAAAGATAAGCACGACAGGGAGATGATGAGCGGACTCTTCGTTGAGGTCGTAGAAGATTTCAACCTTCAATCAAAGGTGTGATAAACATTCTAATAGCAACTTGGTATCACTGATAATTATTTTAGCATATGTATCTCAATGTTGAATAACATGCAGATTTTTACTGTCACCACCGACAACGCTGTAGACAACACGAGTATGATGCACTGCCTAGTGATAAGCTTGCGTTCTACGAATCCAGATTTCAGTAGCAATCGACATGTGCCATGTAGTGCACACGTCTTGAACCTGATTGTGTAGGCGGGTTTAAAGAGCCTCTATGCGACACCCAAGGAAACAGAGATGACTGTGTTTGGCGAAGTCAGAGATTCCATTGACACATCATTTGGATGCACTTGGACCTCCCTTAGGGAGGCAATGGCCCGAGTTTGTGAACTAGTGAAGGTTATTTCTTGCTCCTCCCAAAGGAGGGCAGACTACAAGTAGATATGCAAGAGTTTCTAATGTAACACAGCGACCAGCTCTAGGAGGTTCGTGTTCCACCAAAGAAGGTCGAAATAAGAATGCAATGAAATAGAAAGTAGTGATGTGAATATTTTAGAAAAATTCAATGAGAAGTATGGCGGAAGTCAGATGATCCGAGGCGAAATTCAATTAGACGATACCGGACGGGTTATGTCATGGTTAAGGCTCCCAATGACTCGAGTGTTTGATTAACAAGCCGACGTGATGGGGAACGTTCACAGTCTGTGGGCGTCCTCACCCTCCCCGCGAACAAACTGATCCGGTATCGAAAAAGGAAATCTTAACTCAATTTTGGTGGCTACGCCTAAATTCACGTTAAGTTCACTCGTAGTGTTGAGCAATTTAGAGATTGACACTAAAAGAGATAAATAATGCTGTATATGTTGGGAGGAGAATACGTAACCTATGGGGTCGGAGCAAAGGGTCGAGAGAGAATCAAGTTGCTGCATAATCAAAGTTGATCCTGGCACGATAGGATTCCAAGAGCGTAGCGTGATTGCATGCAGAGTGAAGTGTAACTGATATCGTGACCAGACTGAGGAAGATTCGAAGCACCAGCATGAGTGAGTGGTGAAACACCAGCCAGGTCTGCAGAATTGGTTCGTGCAGGCCTGGAGCCCAGTTGTTCGAGGAAGTTTGAGGTTGTATCTAAACTGGAGGACTCAATGAAGCCCAAGTCATGATCTGGAGGTGTCGTCGTCGAGGAGGCCCCTAGAAAGAAGTAGTAGAACCCCCACCGTTGAGATACGACAGATACGGTAGAGTGGCAGGCTTAGGAAGATGGGAGTTTTTCACAGCAACACAGGTTTGATAAATAGCCGTGGCTCGGTGAAGGGAGAGTGGAGAATCCGCATGACGAAACCAGGAAAAATAGGCAGTGAATGATGATGTTGATTCTACCGGTGATGATGACGGTGGAGAAGACGTCGTAGCAAAGATTTCAGGGTGACACCTTCGAGCTTGATTGTTGGAATCTGATGATGGCTGTGAAAACGCCGAAGACAGGAGCAAGTGAGGAAGTATAAAGACGCTCGGGGAGGACTGACCGTCGGGTTGAGCGATCCTCAGACCAACAAGTATACCAGATCGGAGGGAACACTATAGCGGAGTTCGTTGAGTTAATGGAGAGGAATGTCCGCAAGCGGTTTGCACTTTTTGATAACGAGGCACCCAGCACCATCGCAACACAGATCTACCGTTGTCGATTGGATATCAACACTAGACTTTGAATAGTGACGATCCACGATGGGCGAGAGCCGGTGAGGACAGATAACCGTCGCAGTACGAATCAACCGTGATGATTACGCTGGCCGTAAGAACCTACGGATTGTCAAAGGCCTCTAATAAGCAGCTTTCACCAATTCTTCAACGGTTGAAATCTCCACTTAACGCGTCAGAATCTTAGAGTCACAACGAAGTCAATGGATAGCCGCTGTTGCATGAGTTCAATCAACAAGTAAAATCCGTCCGCTAGTCACTCAGTCTGCAATCGGATTATCTTGAGATGGAATGGTTGGATCTGCTGACGGAGTCTTGAAAATTCCAGATGCAATCTGAGAACAAAGAAGAGAAAACACCACGAAAAGGAAGTCAAGAGCAAAACGGTGGGAAAAAAGAGAAAGATAACTGCTGCAAACAACTGATGTGGATTTTCAAAAAAACAAGCATGACATCCCATGTCCTCTTCTCCCCATCTTATAGAAGGGAAGTGGCAATTGTGGGTGGTGCAATCGGCCCCCTTTTAAGGGGAAAGCCTATTGGGCTTCCCTTTAAAAGGGCTCTTTTGGGGGGAGAAGAAAGTCCAACCTGGATTTCCTCCCCCTAAAAATGGCACCAAAATAAATTAAAAAAAATGTACAATTGGCTGGTGCTCATGCAGGAGGGGCCTCCCAATAGTCCAACATCGATGAAAATGAAAATTACATAAAGACACACGATACGAAGCGAGACAACGACGTCGCTTCTCAAACCTGATAGTGGAACTGTAGATTCTTCATGTCAGCTCGGGCCCCATGACGTGGCTGGCGACGGGTCGGGACACGATCGACTAGATGGTCCTCCATCAATTTCGTGATGCCAAACAACAATAAGGTGCTGATGGACTGTCCAACATGGTGGAGCTGGACGTACACTATGATGCGAGGTGCCGTAGATAAGCGAGACGATCTTGATCACATGGGGCATGTGCTCATTCCGATGAGCACAAAGAATTATAGCTTAGAGGTAGATGAGTCGCTGATGTTGGAAGATTTTTTCAAAATCATAGAAGTCTTTCTCGAAGTAAAAAACTTCATGAGTAGTTCCAAGGTTGTTACTACAACAATGGTGCTCGCTGTCATCATGATTGTATCGAACCACCTCAACGATGTCAAGGACCGATTTGACAAGGATGGTATTTTGGCCGTCATGGAGATGTTACAAAACTTACAGACAGAGTCCATCTGGGATGCATGCATGGCCATGAAGTTTAAGTTTGCAAATACGAGAGTATCATACACCGCAATGAATTCATCACAGCAGCAACGCTTCTTGAACGAACACAAAAAATGGCTCTTATAGATCCTCGAACCCTTGAAGACTGCACAATTGGATTAAGGCAAGACTGGAATAATAATTAATAAATAAAATATAAGGAATATTATTTTCTCTATCCTTCCCTCCCTCGTTCTTTCTCCCTCCCTCCCTCATTCTCTCTCTCCCTCCCTCCCTCTCTATATCTCTTTCTCCCTTCCTCTCCCTCTCTTTCTCCTTCCCTCCCTCGTTCTCTTTCTCCCTCCATCCCTCCCTCTCTCTCCTCTCTCTCTCCTCTCCCCTCTATTTCTTTCTCCCTCTCTCTCTCCCTCCCTCCCTACCTCGTTCTCGCTCTCCCTTCCTCCCTCGTTCCCTCTCTCCCTCCCTCCCTGTTCTCTCACTCCCTCCCCCCCTCTCTCTCTCTCTCCCTCCCTTCCTCTCCCTCTCCCTCTCACTCACCTTCCCTCCCTCAATTTTTCTCTCTCCTCTCCCTACTCTCTCTCTCTCTCTCTCTCTCTCTCTCTCTCTCTCTCTCTTTCTTTTGCTCTCTCTCTCCCTCCCACCCTCCCCCATTCTCTCCCTCCCACCCTCCTCATTCTCTCCTCCCTCCCTCCCCCATTCTCTCTCTCCCTTCCTTCCCTGTTCTCTCTCTCTCCCTTCCTTCCCTGTTCTCTCTCTCTCCCTCCCTTCCCCTTCTCTATCTCCCTCCCTCCCTCTCTCTCCTCTCCCGTCCATTTTGTTCTCTGTCTCTCTCCCTCTATCTCTCTCTCAGCCTCTATCTCTCTCTCTATCTCTCTGCATCTTCTCTCTCTCTACCTCCCTATATAGATCTGGATCGTCCCGGACATGGACGATGGATGGGAGGGGACGAATTTTGTCCTGTTTGATGTCAAGAGTTAGTTTAGGGATAAAGGATGGGATGGCTTTTCCTTCCAAAGCTTCGAAAACCGTCCCCTCCAATCTTCCCTGGATGATTTTTTGTCCCATCTGGGGTAAAAACCGTCCCCTCCCTCGTCTAGGATGAAAAAATCAAGTTAAATTTAGTAAGTTAATAATTGTTTTTAGAACAACAAGGTGCCCACCGGCCCGCCCTAATTGTTTCTTTGTCTTCAAAGGAAGAAAAAGGCTGACAAGGCGACCAGGGTTACCGCAGCTGCAGCCACCCTCCTCCACCCCCTCCGGTTCAACCAGCCTTCCACGGGAGGTCATCGGTGGTATTCATTTCACCGACGACCGCATCGTCGGAGATCGCTTCCCCGAAGGACGTCTCGAAGATTTCTTCCTCATCGTCGGAGATCGTTTCCCCCAGGTATGTACATGATTTGACTTTCTTTCCATCTTCATCTGTATAATCTATCTTTTTGCATAAACTCTCCCTCTCTTTCTCTTTGTATTCTATCTACATGTTTGATCTTCATATCTCTCTTTTCTGTTCATTCTATGTCTTACTTCATCTCACTTTGTCATCTTCTCTTAAGTATACCCCGTTATTTCATCTTTCTCTGTAATTTTCTTCCCTTATTTTATCTATTTTGCTGATCTCTCTATATCTTTCTCTCTCTGGTCCATCCTCGTGTTTGATTTAAGTCTTTCTCTTCCTACGTTTAGTCTATGTCTTACTTCATCTCTCTTTGCCCTCCTCTGTTAAGTATATTGTTATTTCCTCTTTCTCTGCCATTTTTCTTCTCCTAATTCAATATCATTTGCTGATTTCTCTCTGTCTTCCTCTCTCTAGTCCATCCCCATGTTGTATTTAAATCTCTCTCTTCCTACGTTTCGTATGTCTTAATTCATCTGTCTTTTTCCTCCTCTGTTAAGTATAGCCTGTTATTTGAACTTTCTCTGCCGTTTTTATTCTCCTATTTCCATCTCTTTTTCTGTTCTCTCTCTATCGTCCTATGTCTAGTCCATCCCCGTGTTTCATTTAAATATCTCTCTTCCTACTTTCAGTCTATGTTTAACTTCATCTCTATTGTCCTCCTTTGTTATGTCTAATTCTTTATTTGAACTTTCTCTACCATTTTTCTTATCTTATTTCCATCTCTTTTGCTGTTCTCTCTCTATGTTCCTCTCTCTAGTCCGTCCCCGTGTTTTATTGAAATCTATCTCTTCCTACATTTATTCTATGTCTTACTTCATCTCTCTTTGTCCTCCTCTGATAAGTCTAATTCTTTATTCGATCTTTCTCTGCTATTTTTCTTCTTTTTTTCCATCTCTTTATCTGCTATCTATCTATCTTCCTCTTTCTAGTCTATCTCCGTGTTTGATTTCAATCTCTTTCTTCTTATTTCCATTTTTCTTTCTTGATTTCTCAATCACTCAATCTTTCCTTTTCACACTTTTGCTTGTTATCTCTCAGAATTTTGTTATTCTTCCTTCCTCTCACTCTCCATTTCTCTCAATCTCTCTTTCTCTTGATTTCTATAGTTCTAAAGCTCTCACTCACTTTATACCTCAGCTTTCTTGGACTTTAGAGAAGTCCGCGCGGCATTGCTGAGCACGTCACTACCGCCACTACTTAGCAGGGGAAATATAACTCAAGTGTAGCCACGTGAGCTCGTGCGTATTTGTCGTTGACCCAAAACAGGTACATATATATTAATTGGTCATATATATATATATTAATTTTTCAATTTGTCGTATATAGCAATTTGTTAGTTACATATATATCAATTTGTAGCATGTGTTATGTGAAACGTGTAAGAGTCAGCCAGAACTTTTTTGATCCATCGATCTATTGTTTGTTAAAAAAAGTTGTGCTTAATTATCAATGGTCCTCACTAAATGGGACTGACAACATGGAGAAGAAGAAATGGGTTCTTTCCACCCACCCTCCTTCACATATGCACTACTGCAATGGATCCATCAGTCCATTCTACTCAGTGACCTAGGATTCGATCAGTCCATTGAGTAAATCTGATTGATGGATTGTGTGATCTTATTGCAAAAGGGTCCTTCAATTGATTAACTATAATACAACATCATTACTTTCTGCATTGTTTTACTTCTATGAACTTAAAGTTCAGAAAACGCTTATTTAAATCGCCATTATTTTTTTATATTTGAATGTGTCTCTAGTGTGTGAGGAAGATTTTGCGTCACACGCATTGTACAAATCATTGCATATCATGAATTAATTTGGTAGAGTTATGAAGTTCACATCTTCTACCACTTCAAAGTCAATGGCTAGGGCTACACCGTCAGTGTCCATGGATTGCTATCCCGTAGAGGTTGATGACAACGTCTCATCTCAAAGCATAAGACATAATTGGTGTAAAGTTTTAGATCGTTTTGTTAAAGTTGGCCTAGACAAGTACAAGTGTACTCTTTGTCAAGCGTAGAACACTCCCCATAAGGTCATCAGCAATCGCAATAAAGATAAGAGCACAAACGTATTTTGGAGACATTTAGAGAAAGCACACTGTAAATTTCACGAAGAAATTAGGGGAGGCTCGATGAAGCAGAGAATTATTCACCACTAAGAATTTTTGTCCCACAAGTTGTACTTACGCGACATCAATGTGGTGCGTATAAAGGAGGAGATCGTTAGGTTCATCTGCCACAACGATCTTCCTTGGCAACTTGTGAAGAAGAAGTCAGTCCAGAGATATGGGTCTACGGGACACAAGTGGTTGGGGACATTGCTAGTATGGATGTGGTCAAAGCAATGGCTGATAAGATGTAGAGAGAAGTCCAAGGAAAATTTATAGAGATGTTTGCTGACATCCACAGTGTCTCTCTTACTGTGGATGCTTGAACATCCCAAATAATCTCGCCCTTATAAGTGTCACTGTCCACTGGATTGACGCCGACTGGAAGCTCTGTGAGCTACTTCTTGATCTTCGACAAATCAAGGGATCCCAATGCGGCACCAACTTGGTGCGGATCGTCATGGAAGTTGCATATAAATATGGCATCAAGTCGAAGCTTTGTGCCATCACTAAAGACAATGCGTCTAACAAAAAAATGTTGGTGGCCTCTGTTGTGGGTCAACTCAAGATTGTAAACCCGCAATCCACTATGGACCGACATTTACCATGCGGTGCCCATGTCTATGAGGTTACACTTTGAGGGTGATCTGAACTGTTTTAACCTTGTACAGCGGAACCTAATTCTGTGGACGAAGAATTGACCAACTAAGGGAATGATTACTAATTTAATGAGATTAGATGGTCCAAGAATACCCAATCAAAGTTTATAACCAAAACCACAACATCACACAAACATTGAGAGCAAATCAATAATTATCACTAACCAATAACTATATCAAATCTAAGATGTAACAATGTACCTCTGATATGGAACCCAATGAGAAGGTTGATGTAATGTCGAATAATCTTGACTGACATTGATCTGCAGCTCTACTAACAGTACAAAAGGAAAAGGGAAGGCAGGGGAGATGGATATGAAGGCACATCAATAGAGCTGAGATGGAGAAGTGTAGATGAGAGAGTACAATTAAAGAAAATGATAAGAATTGACGGGTTTGGTTAGGATGTTGATGAAAATGATCGTGACAAAAGAATGGGAGGAGAGGGTCATATGGAGAGTGTGTTAACTTTAATTATGTCTTTGTATATATTTTATTTTTCTATATTTTCTCTTATGTACTGTATGGCTCATTCTGATAGGCCCAATATGTTGTAACCTATAATAGTACCCTATATAAGGGTACGTGGGTCTTTTGGGATTAGTATGTTTTCTTTCAGTGGACTCTCTCTCGTATGATCTAGGGCTTGAACGTCCTATGCTGGCTGCAAGTTCTTCATGGTATCAGAGCTTTAATCGTGAGCTGGTTGCAGCTAGGGCATCAACGGAGTGGTATTCTCTGTGTTCGTGACTGCTTGATCTGATCCGGTAGGAGCTCACCGTGTTCGTGGCCAGTTGGAGCTGCTCGCTTTGAGTGCTATCTTTGTCATTGAAGCAATCTTGGTTGAAGATATCTTGCTCTTGGTTCTTGGTGGTTGGTGGTGCACGATTTGAGTTGTATTCGACTAGTCTTGCTCTTGGCCAGTTGGAGCCATTTATGACATCTTGTTAGTGTTTGTCTGATTGTCTCTGAGTGGCGGGTGGTATCTTGGTTCAAGATATCTTGGTTCTTAGTTGTTGAAGCTACCTGGGTTGTTGAAGCTGTCTTGGTTCTTGGTTGTTGAAGCTATCTTGCTCCTTGGTGGTTGGAGCTGCTCGTTTTGAGCTGTATTCGATTGGTCATGCTCTTGGCCAGTTGGAGCTGTTTGTGATGCTGTGTAAGTGTTTGTCTGATTGTCTTTGAGTGGTGAGTGGTATCTTGGTTGAAGCTATCTTGGTTCTTGGTTGTTGAAGCTATCTTGGTGGTTGAAGTTATCTTGATTGAAGCTGTCTTGTTCTTGGTTCTTGGTGATTGGAGCTGCTTGATTTGAGCTGTATTCGACTAGTCCTGCTCTTGGCCAATTGGAGCTGTTTGTGACGCCCTTTTTTGTCTGATTGTCTCTGAGTGGTGGGAGACTTACAGACATTTTGTGAACTGGCTAGATCCAGCGTAGGTGGCTCAGCACATGAGTCGGTTGACGATCTAAGTGCAACATCCTATGCGGTACCATCTGTAAATCTACCTATTGTAGAGCCTTTACGATATAATGATAGAAACGTTGATCTGTGGGGTCAGATGGTCGAGCTTACTCTACTTGGTAGAGAGTTAAGTGATCACTTGATAACTGATGATGCAAACGTCCATGTATTCCTCTTGGCTAGTATGATGAAAGGTATGCTTCCGAAGATGTCCTTTTTGAAAACAGCCAAGCAAATTAGGGATTATGTCTAGAAGACAACTCTCAAAAGGAATGAATGACCTGGTTGTGAAGGCGTGGAGTATACAACATGGAAGGCAGAACCGTGCCGGACTATGTGAGTGAGTTACAATCTATCTAGCTTGAATTAGATTACTATCAACCAATATTAAATCTAAATGAATGGGAGTACACCCTAAGAGACCGTATGTTTAAGTTTCTTATGGGTCTGAAAGCTGAATATGAGGTCTTGAGAAGGAAATTCTAAATCAAGAGAGAGTCCCTAACCTTGAAGAAGCTATCAATATCGTATTGGACAAGAAAAGCCCTTGTCTACAGCTGAATTTGGGGACTACTAAGGAAGAAAATTTTCAGGTTTAATGGTTGATCAATGAGACAGATAACTTTAAATGAATAGGGCAAAACCCAAGCTGACAGTGTTCAAGGAATCTTTGATCCAACTTGGAAAGGTTGGGGAGGGAAATTTTATCAAAATAATGTAGTGTGTAATTATTGTAAATGAAGAGGCCATAGAAAGATGAATTGTTGGGACTTGCAGGGCCAGCCTCCGAAGACCCATTCTTATTTTGTATCTAGTCTAGAAAGGCGCCAAGAAGAAGGAGAAACATCAATCTCAAATACTACTAAGAATGAGTCCAAGAGAGGGGATGATGAGGTCAACTCCTTGAGGGAGGAACTAGAGAAGTAAAAGTCACTCTTTAGTTCTACGCCCATGGCCAACTTTTATCTTGTATCTGGTAAGCATCTTTCTCCTGACCATATTTATATGGATTGGATCTTGGACTCCGGGGCCATAGGTCATCTGACTCCATATTGATCAAAATTTTGATCTTCACTGCAGGAGGTGAAATCTTATCTGTGATGGTTATAGGTGACGTGAAAATAGAGGCATTGGGAGTACTAAAAATGTTTTAAATGTTCCTAACCTCAAGGCTCAGTTGTTATCTACTCAACATTTGGTCAATAATATTAATTGTGCACTAACTATTGCTTCTACTGGTTGTTTTGTGTATGACAAAGCAAGGAACCTAAAGATTTCTCCCTCTAAGGAGAGGAATGGCTTGATCTATGTTAAAGATGAAATGAAGGCAGGGATGATGGTGAATTCTCAAATGATGGAAGACAACAACAACAAAGGACTTAAAGATCTGAAAATTTTACATTCTCGTTTGGGACATCCATCTTTTGCATTGATGAAACAAATCTTTCCTGGTTTTGCAAAAGATATTAACATGTCAAAGTTTATTCGCGCGTCATGTCATCGCGCAAAACATAATAGGGCCTCATATAATAGAAGGATAAAGCGAAGGAGAACTCCATTCTATCTTGTTCATTGTGATGTGTGGGGACTAGCACCCCTGTCCTCTCTTACAGGTGCGAGGTGGTTTCTTATCCTAGTGGACGACTGCTCAAGACTGACTTGGGAACATCTACTTAAGCCTAAGTCAGAAGTGATGAGAGTGATACAAGAGTTTTGTGTTGGAGTGAAGAACCTATTTGATATTTCTATTAAATTTTTTTGATCGGATAGTGCAAAGTATTTCTTTAATGAGGCGTTGAATGCCTATTTGTTGACACATGGAATAGTGCAAGAGTCATCGTGTGTGAACACCCTACAACAAAACGGAGTAGCAAAAAGGAAAATTGGGCATGTGATTAATATTTTTAGGACTCTTTTTGATGTAATATGATGTCGGCCGGGATCGAGCGGCTCGTATTACGTCACAGGAATTATGATGCGATGACGTGAGATGTAATTCAATGCACGGGAAAATAGCGGATGAGCTGTAGAGGGAATCGGCGGATAACGGTGTCGGCCGTACCGGTCAACGAGAGAAGAATGATCCCTAGATTAAACTCCCAAATGACCCGCGAAATCAACTAGACGTCTAGACAATGACGGCGTATGACGCCATGGAGTGTTCGGCGTCTAGGCCAAAGAATATCCGTCAACCTCAAAGAATTCCTACACTCGACGATGGTGGCTATCCTATCCGTGAATTGTAATGAAAATAATGGCAGAGGACGCAATAGCGGAAGATGAGACTGGAAAAGATAATAATGCTGGTAAACGGAGGGGAGACGAGACTAACCTTAAGTCCCACTAATCCACGACGTCAAATCTCGTTCTGGCAGGTGATGTGGTGTAGATGGTAACGTGTTGGTAGATGACTCTGGCGTGATTGCTCGGACGTCAGACCGATGAGCGCTGAAGGTGATCAAGTCAACCGACCTTGGGACCACGGCAAAGGATGTGGCAGCAGACGAGCACGTGCGGAGGTGTTTTGGTGCGCGCACGCACGGGCCAGCGCGAGGAGCACGACGCGCGCACTAGCGAGCGGACGCACCGCGCGGTGGTCGCAGGCAAGGGCGCGCGGACGCCTGCAGCGGCGGGCAGAGAGGCGCGCGGGAGGGGTACCCTCTCACGGGGGCGCCGAGCAATGAACGGTGGAAGGGTGGTCGAGCGGGAGGCGAGGACGAGGGGCCAAGAATCGAGAGGAAAGAAGTGTGAGAGAATTGAGGGTTCAAGAATGGTAATGGGGAAGGGTCAAGAACGAGAGGGGGAAAGGACCAAGAATGAGATGGGACGGATCAAGAACGAGATGGGGAGGGTTCAAGAATGTGGAGAGACGGATCAAGAACGAGATGGGAAGGGTCAAGAACGAGATGGGAAGGATCAAAAACGAGATGGGGGGGTTCAAGAACGTGAAGGAACGGATCAAAAACGAGATGGAAAGGTTCCAGAACGTGATGGGAAGGATCAATAACGAGATGGGGAGGGTTCAAGAATGTGGAGGGACGGATCAAGAAGTTCAAGAAACTGGGTGGGACGTGGTAGAATCAAGAAACGGGGCGAGGGGAAGGAATCAAGAAAACGTAGGGGAGGGGAAAGAGGGGAAATTCAAGAAATGTGGGAGGATGTTCAAGAACGGTGGTGGGGTGGATCAAGAACGAAGAGAAGGGTGGGGTATGGACCAGGAATGGTGGAAGGGTGGGAAAAGGTACCAAGAAATGGCTTTCTTGAACTATAACAACCAAGAACCCTCCTAGAAAGAGGAGTTCTTGATAGATCTGGGGTGTGCTCCCTCGGTGGAGCAGATTTCCCCGGTTGATGGTGTGTCGGCGACGCTTCTTGAATCTCCCAAGACTCCTGGAGTAATCTCGATGAAGGCCTCTTTCGATTCTTGATGGCGGCGGCTTCTTGAAACTCTTTCCTCGCACCGGAGAGATCTCGACGGTGCGCTTTAACACGTCTCCCTCGGAGTGATCTCGACGGGAGAGACGTGGGCTCTACCCACGGAGTGATCTCGACGTGGGGTGGGCCTAGCCAAACCCCCTACACTATTCTCTACGATAGGGGGGAGACAAATTGTGAATAAACTTTTCAACAATGATTGCAAGGTGTTCCTTGCGCATGCCATCCCCTTATATAGTGAGGATGGGTGCCAAGTGAGCGTGGGAGAGGACGAAACGTCACGAGACGTGGTTCGGCCTCTCCTTACAAATTTAAAACACAAACATAAAAAGTTAAAACGACGAGGACGGGGCCCAACTAAATTGGCCCAGTCCATGAATCCTAAAATACAAACACACATGAAAATGAGCATAAGTAAAAAGATAAAAGTTCTTACGCGGGGTACTTAAACCCCGAGTGGTGAGCATCGGCGCGAGCTGCTCGGTGTGGCTGACAACGTCCCATCGCGTCATCCTCGAGATGGTTCTTCGTCATCGTGGCGTCGTCCTTGAGATGGTCCTCCATCACTTTTCCTTCTTCCGAACGTGCCCAAGTATTTCTGTGAGGAGGCTAATGTCAGACGTCGTCGAGGACGTTGTCCGGTGGACACCGAGTATAATAGCTCAGTACCGATAATGGGTAGTCGTATCGGATATTGATGGTGTCTCACGGGTAAACCCTAACGGGTCGATGTAGCTACAATGCACAAATTAACGGTATCGCCGGGTGACGGCGACAATGGCCTCTCAAACCGCGTTAGAGAGACGAAGGCATCTACAGTCGAACGAAATCACTCTGTAGGGCTCGCACGTAACGAACGGTCTTGGTTGTACTAGTAAGACACTCAAGTATGTCATAGTTTCTCAAACCTCTCTCCCTACCTAGCGCGAGCGTGGTGAAGTCAAGACGAATATTTACTGCAAGTGATAATTAAAACAAGCAACAGGAGAGGATGGTGTACCTTGTTGACGAGGCTCGTGGTGCAGAATTCGTCGACAGTCGGTGGCAGTCGAAGCGGGTGTGGCAGAGAGGTGCTAGAGAGCGAACGACGGCTTGACGAGCGATGATGTTACTGAAGCCCTAGTAAAGGTCAAAGGAGGAGAGGAAGATGGGAGCGATAGCGGTGACTACTAAAGCTAGTAGACGATTTTGTCAGGGCAGCTCGAGGGCGGCACAACGCCACCATGATGGTCGGCTAAGGCGAGCGGAGCGGCAACGGATATTCACCTTTGGGGGTGAATACCCGAGTGATCGCGCGGTGGCTATCGGGGTGGTTTGGGCGGCAGAAGAAACTCACATGGCACCGCAGGGATAATTACGTCAGTAATTAGCGAACCGGCGTGGTGTGAGTAGTTGTGGCAGCTCAACTCAGTGATGACTATAGTCGAGCACTAGGCATGCACAGTGATGACAGAAGGCAAAGGCGTTGATTCCCAGAAGCACACGTATCAATGCAGCCGTCGTCGGAGATCGCGGTCACATCGATTGGCCATCGTAGGTAGGGTGACATCCAACTCACAAAAGACAACTGGTCCGATGGGTCTTGTTCGGCCATCCGCAATGATGGCTGGGTGACTTTTTTTGTGCCAGATCGGTCGGATCGGTCAGCCAGGTCAGTCCAGATGGTCGGCCGATTTGGTCGGTCGGGTCGGTCCGCTAGATCGACTGGATTGGTCAGCCGGTGTGGTCGGGTCGGTCGGCCGCATTGGTCTGGTTAGTCGCCACCGAGCGGTCGATCGGATTGGTCGGATCGATTGGGACCAAGCAGCCGATAGATGGGGACGACCGGATCGATTGCGATAGGGGAGGCTATTGAGCGTTAGGTAATTGGTCACAAGCCGGCCCTCCACAAGATCATTTGCAAACACCTGTCCCCTAGTGACTCAGCTGGAACCGTTTGCACCTGATCCGGAGTGGGACAGCAAAGACTGGCGGTGATCTCTTGCTCCCGAGTGAAGAACTGTGGCCAGTAGGGTCGCAAATTGGCCCGACCAACAATCTGGGAAATCAATTCATGGAGGTTTTCCCCCACCAACAGTCCAATCTAGTGCATTCGGTGCGGATCCAGATTGGAAACGGCGGGATCGAACAACCACCAACGACAAATTTCTGGCGCCGAGCAAAGACTCGCGGCCGGTAGTTGATTCGCGACTTCACGCCATGGGAGTTTCCCACATGCTCACCACAATTAGGAGGCAAGAATTCCACAATAAGTGCAGATTCACTCCTATCCTTCCCAATTTTCGTCTTCTCCCCTACCTTTTTGAAATCTCTTAACTGATCAAAGGGCAGACCAGAAATTCAAACAACAATACTTCTCCTTGTTCTTCTTGGTCTAAGGGGCTAGGGTGCCCCCCTCTTCCCCTATAAAGGGGGAAGAGGTCAATCCTCCCCCCCTCTTCCCCACCCGAGTGGGTCAACAAAAAAGAAAATTCAGGTCCATTAGGGGCCCTTATAGAATGAGCCCCCATTACACATAGAAGGGAAAATCGAAAATTAAAAGAAAGAAGGGGGAAAGGACGAATACGAAAAAACACAAATTACAACCAAAAAAAGGATGAAATCAAAAGGCAATAACGAGCATCTTGACCTGGACTTCGATGACGGTGGTGGGTGGCATGGATGGCATTGCTAATGAACCTTGATGGCATGCGCCATCAATCCTCTCGAGGTCAGAAGAACTCGGCTCCGTCGAATTCGGGTAGTCAGCGGCGAGGTTTGGTGAGGCCCTGGTCGTCACATGCGTAGATCGTGCTCCGTGGAGATTGGGTCATCCGTACCTTCATAGAGGAGCCTTCGCAGGACCCTATCCCTTGCATCGTTAATTACCCCAAGCAGTATACAATCACCTGACTCCTGCCAATCGGGTGAGATCACCGGGGAAGTGGTCGCGGAAAACTCGCTCACATTGAAGGGGTTTGAAAGGCCAAGGTGGAGGGAAGAGAAGGGGCTTAGTACAAGATCGGGCCCGCCACGTTAAACGTGGAGCTGGTCCCCCATGAAGGAGGGGCTTCGGCGATGTAGGTGTGTCTGCCCACTCATTGGAGTGTCGAGAGCTAGTCGGCGCTACGAACATGTAGCGTTGTGGCCGACCAGGGTGAGTAATTCTCTGATAAAATTCTCACCAGCACTCGGTTCCCCACATCATACACTCAAACTTGGATCTGAGAGTCAACATCCTGCTTGTACTTTGCATGCCTATATGTAGATCTAACATGATGATGACAATGCAGCGACAAAACATGCTGGACGAATTCATGAAGAGGGCCTTTTATAGGTGCTAGGGTATAGGGTCAACGAAGGACCTGGTCGTTGGCGATCTCAAGTGAGCTCAACCAGGTGGCATTGGCCTCCTGGGGAGTCAAGCACGTGCTCGCCGCGCATGGAAGGGAAACGACGGGTGGCCATTGACTTGCGGATGGTACGATGGTAGCAACGCATCCGCAGTTCATCATATTGGCCTAGAGTGGGGTCTGCACCAGGTCAATGAAACTCCTGGACGAAGCTGGTGGGTGACATGTCACTAATCATGCTTGCAAAACTACATTTAATAAAGGGTTATGAAGTCATTCTTCATAGTCGACCTTCGTGTTCGTGGCCGGCGACGTCAGTGCAGCAACGAGAAGGCAGATTTCCGCCGCTCGGTGGTCGGAGATGTCGCCGAAATGGTCCCATACCGGTCAGTAAGGTCATCTGACCATTCCTGACCTATAAAGTGGTTGTGAATCGCAAGAAAATGGAGATCTTTGTCGCGCTGAGTTGAAATCTATAAAAATCGCGTTTCTTTTGCACGACGGAGCACCCATTTTCCCCTTCTCTCGTTCTAGTTCTCTTGGTCATCGATGGTGACAGCTCAGTGACCAGAAGGGAGTGCTGAAGGAGGAAGAAACGCAAAGGAAGATCAACTTTCATACCCGAAGGAAGACGCGGCCAGAACAAAGGTCTGAAGCCGTTGGCGACCTCCGTCCTCTGCCAAATTTGGTAAGACGATATTTTTACGTAGGTTTAGATCAATAGATCATTTCTTACTTAGAAATATTGAGGAATTATCCTCAATCTAATTGTCGAAACCGAATCGAATCGATTTCGAGCAAAGCAAAAACATGAATCTCAAGTCCTCTTTCAGACATTTCAAGAAACACCTTGCAACCGTACGTTCAACCTTCTTTTTCCCCTACTATTTGATCTCTAAAAATTTGACAAAAATATTGAAAAATCACTAATCTACTTTCTCTTTTCATGTATGAAGTCTGAGATCAATATAAAATCTGTAGGGAGGAGTTTCTTTATAAACATCATTAATAAATTCCTCCCCATCCTTTCTTGACCATTCTACTCATTAGTCTAATTCTATCTCTAAGTGTCAATCCCTGTGGAGACGACCTTGCTCATCGCTATACGATTTTGAGTAAGTTGACACATACAAATTTATATTTGATTGAAGCAAAAATAACAACGACAATTTACACTCCATTTTCGCCTTCATCAGCGGGGATGACACGTGTCTACTCGGGGCGAACGGTGCAGGCGGCCGAGCTGGCGGCGCAAGCGGCATGGTTGGCCGAATGACTAGCGTGGTTGGCTCTAGTAGTTGGGTGAGCAGCTCGGGCGGCGCTGTGTATAGCGTAGGTCTTCCGATTGGTGGGCGCGGGCGGTCCAGCGGACTACGCATTCAGCTGGACATAATACCACGTCATTGTAGTTGAATCTGGTTCTCGGAGGGCCGCGGGATAGCGGAGGATCGTTAGCCAGATCATTCTAGTCGAGGCACTCTTTGATGCTGGCTTTGTGGTGTAATGGTACCACGTGACCCATTGTCCCTGATGCATAAACGAACACGTGTTCGCTCTGCCAGCTATGGTGACGCCGGGTTCATAGATCTAGGGATGACCCATGGTAATACTTCCTACTTTCATAGGGATCACATCACACATGACGCTCTCATCATATGTCCCCATTTTTAACAGAACGTGGCATTTTCGCTTCAGCGGTAGTGACGAAGCGTCAACCCATGACACGTCTAATGGAGTAGGATGAGGCATGGTCGCCAACCCTAGTCGGGTAACTGTAGCATCTGAAATGACATTGACACAACTTCTTATATCCACCATCAACTTACACGCTTTGTTGTTGATACTGACAAACGTGTAGAAGACCGATGTTTGTAGAGTCTTGGTAGCTAGTGGGGCTCTCCTCTACAGGACACTCGCACGGCTAACCTGTGATATAACATCAGGTGGAATGGATGTCCGACTAGTGCGTGGGTGGTCGGTGACAATGCTAGTGAGTCACCGAGCGTTAGGGCGTGGAGCGAGTCTGAAGTTGTACTCGCATCCATTATATGGATGTACCCAAACTTAGGGTCAGGTGATTCGTATTCATTCGTGATCTCCTCATCTGCACGGTAATCATCATTGAATAACAAATCCAATTCTTCATTATGGTCCTCCTCGGCCTCTCTCGTGTTGATCACGAGAGACGAGGACGGACATTAGCTAGCCTGGTGCCCTTTCCCTTGGCACTTAAAACAGGGAAGTGGTGCTTGACAGATGGTGGTGCTGCGGGCCGGAGTGTCCCTCGTAACGGCCTGAGCATGTGGGATAGAACCCACGGAGGTGGCGGGGGGCAATTCTTTGCCACTAGTGTTTTGGGAAGCCCTAACTTTTGGGAAGTCAGTGGCATGCGCGACAGCCTCGTCGCCCGGATGCTCCATGTACTCGACCAAGCGGTAGACTTCATCAACCACAGTAGGGTTGCACCTAAGAACCTCGCTGCGTAGGGTCGACTAAAGCCCGTGGGCAAATGTCTGGCATCACGGGGGGCATGTATCGGGGAACCTCGTCAGGTTCCATGTACCAGCAATGGTGGGCCAGACGTAGTTGTCATGGCGGGCCAGTGGATTGGCATCGTGTCTATGATCGTGGGCTGGATGTAGTAGTCATGGCGCGTGGTGGGTTCGCATCGTACTCATGATCATAGCGCTGGACGTATTCATCTAAGTGGGCTGGTCGGTCAGCCTCATATTCTCGACCGTAATCACGTAATCACGGTCTGGTAGGTCGGTCGCGTAATCACGGTCGTCAAGCCAGACATTGTCACCTCGGGGGGCTAGTGGTTTAGCCTCATATTCTCGATCATGGGGCTGGACGAGTTTGTCTAGGTGGGCCGATAGGTCAGCCGGGTAACCACGATCATCATGCTAGACATAGTCATCTCGCTGGGCCGATAGGTCAACGATGTAAGCATAATCGCCGTGCCGGACATAATCATCTTGGCGAGGCGATAGGGCGGCCTCGGGTCATCGGTCATTTTGCCTGACGTGTTCATCTCGGTGGACCGGCAAGTTGGACTCCTACCTAGCGTCCGAGTCGTCTCATGGGTATCGTCTATCCCCTGCACGGATGTCCTATGGATCGCTGGTGTTGGGCGAGGCGTCAATCTTGAAGCTCCTCGTCTAGCCTCTAGTTGTGCTCAACGTACTCGTCGCCGTTGTAGGGGCTCCTTGGATGATCTGGTTGTTGCGAGCTCGCTCTTGAGCCACGAGCACCGGTACGGCGACGAGTATTGCAGCTGTTGGGTGTGCGAGCATTTGCTCCACGCCCTTGACGATGGCGACCATGCTGCACAAACATGCCCTTGCTCCTTGGATGGGTCCTCCCGGGGTCGGTGTTGTTAGCGCGGTCTTTCTCAGTCGCGTCCTGCTCCTCGGCCACATGCGACGGTACCCTACGGTGAAGCCTTGTCAACGGGAGCTTTGTCATCATCATGTCCTCATTGTCACTAGGTGACGAGACACCTAATGACTACGGGGAGCTACGTGGGGGCCATCGGTGTCCACGGTGGGCTCGGGTATGCTTATGTGGACTAGACTGTCCGATGGCACCCTTGTCGGCAGATGCGGCCCATGCAAGCTCCGTAGGTGGCTGTGATGGGCTGCCTACGGGTGTTGCGGGACGATATTCTGAGAGGGCCGTAGGATGGCCCATCTCATCGAGTGACGGTTCGGTGCATTGCAGGGAGGTAGAACATTCGTGCTGAGCCCTTGTGCTCAATTGGGTCTCGATGGCCATGTTCCCTAGGGTACCTAGACAATGGGTAGTGGCTATGTGGAGTTAGAGGCGTGCTGTGATCATCCATAGCCAGGCTTTGATACCAATTTGTCTCGATGGCCATGTTCGAGCTCATCGTCTGATCAGCACCGAGTATGATGGCTCAGGTGTGAGACCTGCACTGTTGAAGGGCTGGCAGAGGTGCGCACGACCGATAGTGGGCGCGCACCAGGTCACGAGGGACCGAGTAGGACGACAGCGGTGACTAGCACAGGCAGGCGTGCGACAATGGGTGGGCGCTCAGCTAGACACAAACGCAGCAGACAATGGGTGGGCGGGTGCACGTGGCACACAAGAGGGATGATGCTTGATCAATAAATGGGTAGGATAAGGTGATGGCGGACGGCAAGCATGAGCGTGCACGCAATCACGAGGCGGGCGTGCGGACAACGTTGGCGACTGGCAAGGAACCGACGTGGCAGATTGCTGGCGGCGGCGGGCGTAGGTGGTGTGGACATGGGCGAACCACACAACTCTAGGTGTACTCCAAGATGGCTTCTTGGATAATTCTTGAAAGGGCAATGATTGGTCCTAACTAAGGGGTACAATTTGATTGAGAGTCGTTTGTAAGGATAGTTAAGTACCAATCAACAATTTAATTTCCTTACTAGTAGTATTTTAGTAAGGGTCGATCCCTCAGGGAGCTAGGTAGTTAGTTAGAAAGATTTTCAACTAGTATTGCAAGTTCAAGATTCATATAACCTTTTTTGTAAAGCTTTTAGTGATTATGAAGGTAAATATTCAATTAAGAAGGATGATATGAATTTTACCAAGTGTAAAAAAAATTTTGTAAAAAGTTTAGATTGAAAATGATTTTTGAGAATTTTTTCAGAATTTTTTATCGTCTCTAGAGAGAGATAAAAAATTTTGAATTAATTGAATGGAAAAAAGAAGAGGAGGAGAGAGATAGCGCACAAGCCTGGGTGCTTCCGCCACTGCTTGTGCGCTGTGCTTCGCCGCTCCGGCGCGCGCGGAGGTCCTCTCACGTGCTATGGACCAAAACGACGATATCTGGAGTTCCAGATATCGGTTTGACACGTGTGAGTAGGCGTTGGAAAGCTTTAGACGTTGGCTATCTGCCTAAGTATAGCCAAGAAGCTTAAGAGAATTCTAAAAGGAGATAGGGTGAAAAGAACAGCGTAACTTTTTTGTCACACCACAAATGGCCTAAGACCGTTGCTCCAACTCCCTACCAACTGGCTTCAAGATCCAGGACGCTTCTAGAAGACTCCTTGCACCTTCGCAATGAAGATGGACCCAGGAACAAGCTCAAGAAAGACACAAAGCAATGAAAACAATACTCAATTCTTGGATGACCTCAAAGCGGGTGAGGGGGGCCCTTTTATAGGGGTACATGTGTTTGTTTCAGTCATTCTTGGTGGTTGGATCATGGATGAACATCCAGGATTGATTTCTTGAAGCTTCAATCCAGGTGAACAGACCCCAACCAACCAGATTCTTTCCCCCCAGGTCGAATTTGGAGGGAACAGAACAAGTTGGTTAGAGTTGGTTAGAGTTTGTTACAAATCATCTCTAGCCCTTGGATTTGGGCTGGAATGGATGGATGGATGGGTTCCACCTCATGGATCCTTGCCTGGATCTCGACCTTGGGCTCTCATCCAACCAGGATCTGCCATCTGGAGTCACCCCCATATGTCTTGATCAACCTGGAAGCCTCCAAGGACATTCTAGAAGGTCTCCTTCAAGCTCCTTTGCACCAAGCCTATCAATTGAGTCAGCTCCACTGGTCAGCATGTATCTTTTTGATCTTTGCTCCTTTTGACTTGAATTTTTGTCCCAAGCTTTCAGACTACTTTCTTGACTTTACCATAAAATTTCGTAATTTTATGACCATGAAAAGTCAACCTTGACCTGAAAAGTCAACAAACTAGGGAAATCGTTAGATTCATATCCCACTTGACTCAATGAGTCAACTGGGGGTTAGAAATATCCCTCAAATCCAATTAAGAGTAAATCCAGAACTGTTTAACTTGTGAAATTCATGTCAAATCATTGATGGAAACACTAATTAAGTAGAAATGTAAGTTTTTTTATCTTTAGGGTACTGAAAAGGCATGATCTCATTACTATGCAAAAACAAGCAGTTTTGGCAATGATGTACTTAGTTTTAGAAGATATAAGATGATTAATGCATGGAAATAACTACCCTTATTTGAGTTTATCAGGCAACAGACGAAGAACGGGGTTCTTGATGGCGAGAATGATTCCGATGGTAACCGGCGGGCATGGACGGCACTCCACGATAATCTTGATGTGGAGAAGAGATCACGAACCCACGATCTACTAAACGATTTATCAACGAATGGAAGGAAAGAACTAAAAAAGACTCAACTTCAACTTTCAATTCAATTTCGCCTAAAGGGTCCTCTTGGGCATGGCGACTTTTATAAAGGGTCGAATGCATGCCCAATCGGCCATACGGGAGGGAACCATCTCTTGATGAATGGCCCTCTCAACACGATGAAAATAAAACCATTCAAAAGGACAAGGCCCAAAACACAATAGGCCCGTCCACAATCTGAGAGGAAATTACATCCAAAGAAATAAACGATAAAAATAAAGCACGTGATGATGTGGCGTCAAGTGGAGTACTTGAAAGTCTTATCGCGGGCATCAGCTCGAGCTGCCCGACGAGGTTGTTGATGTCTTTCGGTACTGGTGGAAAGATAGTCCCCCAACAAAAGACTAAGGAGGTAAGGAAGAAAAAAGAAAGAGAAAGAGAAAAGCGAAAAGGTATCTGCTTCATTACCTTTGGAATATAGAGTTTCTATCCTTAGACTTTCCATCATCTAATCACCCACTAGATACCCTCTCCAATTTGAAATTGGACCCACATTGCTCAAAATCACGTGTGTTCCACCGGAGACATGCTCTTGATCCACTACAAGAGCTTAATTTCTATACACATCTTCCCAAACCAATGGATGACAAATTTGATTTATGTATATGCATGATAATTATCACTATAAGCAGGTTCATTTCATGTAATATTCATCAAAATTAAATGAATAAGTCACTGTTTGCCTTCTATAACATGCATTGTCCCTAATGCATAACTAAGTAAACAACCAAAATGAAAATTGAGGGAGAGAATGGCAATGAGTGGGGATGGACGCGTGGCTTGCCATTGAGATGATAGTTATAAAATCCTGAATAAGTTGTGCTTCGTCATACATCATGATGGCTCCAACTTGGTCAACATCCTGATAAAAAATTAAAAACACAACAACAAGACTGCTAGAGGTTGCACATGAACAAAATATTTGATGTCTTTAAAGATATAAATTGAAGAGAGAAAGCAGGTTGAGGACTTAGGTCCTGAAAGATCAGGCTGTGGCTAGCTCTTCAAACCTGCTCCTCCTTATGGCATTGTTGCATCCCTCAAATTCTCCTTCACGTGGACTCCACCCACTTGTTATTACAGCTGAAGAAGAAATTGGAGAAAAGACGTAAAGGGGAACTGGAGAAGAATCTCAGTTCCTAGTAGGGAAACAAAAATAAGTCAACCTAATGAGTATCTCAAAGCATAAAGTGAAACTCAAAGTATTATGTATAAGAAACTCAATTCCCACATGTATGTACCTATATTTAAGAATACGTTTCTTTGTAATTTTGGTCCATAAATGTATAACATTAAAGAGATCAAACACAAAGAAAACCCTACTAGAAGATTGCCATTTCAATTCGAACAAATGATCATGCCAATCTGTAAAACGAACTTTGCATTAGAAAGGTTCAACCTCAATTTCATTACAAATTTTTGTCATCCTTGTCTTAGGTTGAACTTTAAATAATTCCCTAGGTGTAGTGAAAAATCTTTTCTTCATTTCTATTTTCATCCACATCATCCTCATTGAATCCTTCACATTGCTATTTTCCTTCACATGATTTCTGTCATCAAGAAATAACATGTAAACGTCAAAGATTATTTAATCCACTGCTTCCATTGAAATGCTTGATTTCCAAGATTCATCCCTCCAAGAGCTGCCAAAAGGATTATGTATTGAGAATTCATTCTTCTCTTCTCCACGCACATATTATATAGGTTTACTTAGACTTCTAGAGCAAAAAGCTTTTGGAAATGCAATAGGAGGTTGATACTCTTCAAGATGAGGATGGGTTTCTTCAAACTGAACTTCCTAAATTTTTAACTCAGAAGCATCTGATTGTGATTCCTTATACCCATGTATTTCATATTCACAAAAATATCAATTAAAGATTTCAGCAATCTCCATCTTAATAGCTTTCATTTTTCTAAGAAAATAATCTTCCTCGAGGGGACAACTTTCTGCTAATAAATCCTTCAAAAATTTACAAACATCTCTCTCCATATGTAAGATCCCTAAGAAGTATTCCCCCCTTTCACAAAAATCATTTGTTTTAGGAAATCCTATAATCATATTATGAAGTAGAATCATTTTGGAAAGACATTCATGTCTGAAAACATCCTCATATTCAAGAAAATAGTTCATCATAAACTGGTTACTCTTTTGGGAATCATCAAGATGAGAAATTTTGTTTTGAATCATTTCAAGTTCATTAGCAAACACATGCTTCTATTTGGAAAATGAAGATGAAGAAGATTTCAATGAACTTGTGGAAGAAAGCCCTAATGATGGTGATTGCCCCCACTCATAGTGCTGATATTCCAATGGGGGCATGGCATGAGTGTGGAAGCCATGATACTGGGTATTATGAAGGGAAAATTGAGGGATTGTTGCCTCAATAGATTTAGGGTAATATGAATGCTCAGGAAAGTCGGGGAAGGCCTCGTATTAATGGTCATAATCATAAATAGAAGTATTGATGTCACAATGTAAATATTCAGCATGATTCAGGGAGTGTCTATAATCATAAAAGTATTCAGATTGTTCACCTTCATAGTATTAATCATCATGGTGAAAACTTTCATGCAACTCATGGTGACGAGAATTATGCCCATAATAGTAAGCCATGGTTGCTTCATATGGTTAGATATAGTTGTCTGTTAGAAATTACAATGTACTGCAATAATATTTTAGCTCAATACGTAGCACTTCCAAAGCGTTTAAATCCAAAATGGAATTAAAATGTAGTGCAAGAAGATATATTAAATTAAAACTAAGCACTTATAGAAAATAAAATCAAATATATTTTGAACACAACTTTAAAGCACAGAATTGATAAAAATGAAAACCAATTGGATTTCCTTAGCATTACTTTCCCGATAATGGCGCCAATTCATAAGCCAAAAATAGGGGTGAATTTTACAAATTTTTTTAACCCCTTGTCATTGTTGATTTTAGCTTATACAAAAAAATTTATAAAACCTTACTTAAGGTGTATAATGATAAGTAGAGATATCGTCTAAGGGAAGCTAGTAAGGAATCCAATTTGATGATATGCTTGAGTAATTTGACCCTAATTAGAGTTAATTAGATCTTTAATGAAGATCAAATCAACCTAATAAGACTAGGAAGTTAGAAAGCGGGGTAGAAGAGATGAGAGGAATTGAAGAAATAAGAGGCTCTATATTGGCTTCTTTGATCTAAAGAGAAGGGACAAAGGGGTCAATTAGAGAGGTTGAGAGGGAAATTTTGATTTGGTTTGGTTGGTTTTGTAGGTTTGACAATTCAGATATAACTACACTATTAGATCATAAGAAGGGAAATTTTATCTCCTACAAATTGAAGTTTTTTTTATAGTTTTCTTAATATGCACATGGAATAGCCAGGTAAATCTCTCCATCTCTCCTCTCAATCTCAGTAAGGGCATGTACATTTTGCTCAAGCGTAGCGATTTAGAAGTTCAGACCAACATCAAGAAGAACGAAGAAGAAATTTAACTGAAACATCATCCAAAGTACACTAAAAGTTCAAATAGAAAAAAGAAAAAAATTACCAAATAGGTTGATCCAAGCTAGAGCTCCTCTCTGTCATGCAGCTGTGATAGAGCCTTGATGTGGCGAAAAAGACGGATTCAATGAGATATGCCATGCCTGCATTAAGATTTAAAACCTGTCGTCTACTTCAAGGAAATGTTCGGAACAGAGAACTCACAAAAATACAATGCCGCATTCTCGGAAGATTGAGGAACAAGAAGAGATCCATTAAGATAAATCTTTCGGAGAGAGAAAATCTAAACAGTTACATCAAATTACAAACTACACAAAAGTTGCCCCTTTTTCATGGGACCATCACAGAGATTTAAATTCATTTATTTATTAATTTTCTTTATAAAAACGCAGTGATGTGTCATTTTCTCATTGGCTGACAACTTTTGAACTTCAAACGACAGGTTCGTTCTTGTTGCGCCACGTACTCCTTGGCAAAAATAAAAAAGGTGGCGACCACGACTGCGCATTGGAACTAGACGTGCCTCCAGCTCCACATGAGACGTCCCGTGTCATGACACGTCGTAAACGCAAACTCTAGAACTACCGTTTGACGTGACACGTCAACACATCGTCTATTTTCTCTTACTTTGTCTTTCCTCCAAGGCCTATACATAGGCCAAAGTTGCTTGAAACACTTGGTGAATTCCTTTTGGAATTGAAGTTTCTTCTTCTAAAAGGAAGCTTGCCCTAGCCGTCTTCCCTGTCGAGCTGTGCCGCTGCCTCTTGCCGCCGACACCATTGTCGAGATGACCACTTGCCCACCTATGCTCACCCCGAATCCCGCAAGGGTGTGACTCCCCCATTGACCCCGCCAACTGACTGCGCAGTTGGATACCTGACTCCCTATCGAAGCGCAGGTCAATGGTCCTGCCAACGACGCGTCCTGAATTTTCCCCATCGCCATGACGCACTACTCTAGTGCCGAGGTACTTTCTGCGCTCTTTGGTGATCGTGTTCTTCATCCAGTATTCTTCAAGTGTTTATCCACCACCGTCGTATTAGTTTTTTGATTTTGAATCTTCAAGCAAATAGACTGAATAGGCCTTTGAATCTTCTAGTGATCGTCGGTTCAAACTTATTGACATTGGTGCTTTGTTTCACCCTCGATGAGGAAAGGGGACTACACAATCATTATTTTCACCAGATTTAAATCCTTGAATTTGATCGTGTGATTCGTGGTCTGTTTTATCCTACCCCAACATTAGATCGTCTTAGTACCCAGTTTCCCCTCATCATCTTGCAACCGTCTCCCCAAGTTATCCTACATAAAAAAAGAAAGAAAAAATCTATAGAGATGGAAGTTGTAGATTTTGAAATGCACTTAAGACTGCATTTTTTTTTGCGATAGCGAATAGCAAAATGCCACGTCACTGCACGTGCGCACACAATGTATGCACGACAGGGTTGGTAAACTACCTCCCCGTGGCCCCCATCATCAAGTGCCATCGGATTCTCATCCGACGCCCGAGATGAGGCCACGTCGATCGTGCAAAAACTAATCTTATAGTTTTGCATTTAAGTCCCTTTTTAAAATGTGAAATTGCCATTTGACGCCGCCAAAAACTAATTGTGTATGTGCCCTTCTGCACTCTGTCTCCTCCAAATTTTTCCTGAAATCACAAAAATTACACGACAATTTTCAATTAAATCCTTGCAACTTTTACATGATTGTATCTATGCCCCTGCCGAAATGACCGAGAGCCATTTTTTGGGGTATAATTGAAACAAATATTTACGAAAAGCCCCTCGAAGTTTGAAAATTACTTTAACACTCATTTTCCCTTATAAATATATCGTTTTCCTCTGTAAAAATTCATTTCTTCCTCAAAAAAATCCTAGACAAAACCCAATAAAATCCTAAAAGATCCTAGAAAATTCCTGAAAATTCACTAATTTATCCCAACAAAAATTAACCTCAAAATGAAGTTTTCAACTTGCCAATATCATTTCAAAATAATCATTTCAAGCTTCAATAAATCCCAGAAAATTCATAAAATTAACAGAAAATTAGGGAAACATCAGAAATCATTTGGAAACATTAATTACATGTAAATATATAATAACAACCCCATTTTAATCTCGTTAAATGCATGAAGTTGTACTCAATTGCTTGAAATAAAGATGGAATTTAGGGAATTATTATATAGAAGAGTGAAGAAAAAGAAATGAGCAACCTTTGCATCTTTTCTTGCTCATATTTTGTTTTGGGTGTTGTTTTTGTTTTTCATTTCTTTTTCTTCATGGTTTTTTCTTGAACCCCTTTTTTTATTAACTTTCCTAAAAGAGAAATGGGCTAACTGCACTACATCAAATCAATCATCTCCCATCAAAAACCTTGAACTATGAGCGCTTTGTGAACATCATTTCACTATTGTTTCCATTGGATAACCTGATAACTCAGAGTGAGCCTAGGATTTTTGGCTGTAGTGCATTGGTTCAAGAACAGAGATTGGTGAAAAACTCAGCCCTAGAGCAGTGAAATGTGTGTTCGTGGGATATTCCCAAGGAAAGAAGGGGTACAAAGGTTACGATCCTAAATCAAGAAGATTCTTGGTATCTGCAGTTGTAACATTTGATGAAACGGAGAGGTTCTTCAAAGATGAGTCGGATGATCAATCATCCTCTCCAAATGATGTATTTAGAATGGAGATGGCACATAGTCGACCTGTAGCTGTTCATCAAGGACATATGCAAGAGATTATACATCGTTTAGTACCCAGAGAACAAGAAGGAGGCGAAGCTAATAATAAAATACGAATTGGTGTAGAATCAAACGATGTTGTTTGCGAATGAATTGCCAACAGAAGTTGAAGTGAATAGAATTGTTGAGGAAACTATTTCTGAAGGTGACAACGATGTTATGTTGGCTCTCTCATTGATCCTCATTCTACTGCAAGATATTGTGCGTTTCTCATGGAAAATGTGGTTACATGGAAGAGCAAGAAGAAACTCAGAGTTTCTTTGTCAAGTGCAGAGGCTAAATACAGGGCGTTGAAAGAAGGTATATGATGGAGCGCGCCAGCCCACTACATCAGAAATGTCTTCAGAGCCACCATCCTCATTATTGACGGCCTCGCTATTTTGCATCCCCCCGACCAACATGCCAAGCCAAAGGCAAAGACATCTGGGTTCAAATACCCCCGGGTGAAAGCACGTCCATAAGTTTGATTGTATTGATTTTTGTTAGTGTGTGCTTCTGAGTTTAGTGTTAATCGCGTTCGTGTGTTCATTTTTGTCTTGTCTTATCTTTATATTGTGTTGTGTTGTGTTCATTGTATGTCATGTGGTTTTATCTTTATGTTTTTGCTTCTTTGTTTTGGTTGTAAAGGGGCCCCCACGTATAAGGGCCCCTTAATGGACCCCATATTGGGGCTACCTAAGGGACCCATCTTGACCCCCCCATATAAGGAAGAGATGGGTGCATTAGGTCGATAGACCTGGAATCAACATTTTTTGAAAGCTAAGTGAGCCCTAGGTCTCACGTAAGAATGTAAAAGAGAACGCCGAGTGATGGAGAAGGGAAGATATGCGGTGGAGACATCTTCGATCGTCACCACAGCCCATTGTTGCTAGGGCCAGTCGTGGTTGCCCGTCGCACGTTCGGTTAGGTGACTCCCTCGCGCCCCATGAGTGCCGCAACCTAAGTCATGAGCCGCGCCATACACCCTATTGCATGACCTTGTGTATGCACCAACGCAATGCCCGTTGGTGCCTTTGCGACACATTGACCGAGCAGTGCACCCGGCGATGCCTTCACAACCTTCCTGCACGATGCAGGCCCTTTAACCCCTTTGACGGCCACACCTTGTGGTTTCCACCTCGGGTTGAAGGCTGCCCTGCAAATGCTGATCATCGCGGCTATGTTAGTGCCGATCGAAGTTCCCCGCGTGACTACAAAGGTAGCCCTAAACACATGACTCTCTCGGCACACCTTGCACTCGCGGTGCATGTGTTTGTTGAGCCGCCTATACCCCCACTCTCCAAGGGGTTTGTCAAGCCACACTGCTGCAAGTTGGTTTGCTAGCGGCGTTTGCTGCCGGAGCCCAATGACGTCTAGAAATGTCATCTATCGTGTGTACACCGTGGGCATTAGGTGGCTCAACGCTTGTAATTCTCGACTCGACGTGAAGCCACAGGTGAAGCTGCCTGCAGCGGCCTCTGCGGTATTGAGTCCCACGCTCGCGCCACGCCTCAAGTTGTCGATGCCACTGTCCGAATCCACCACTACTGCTGTGCTTGCACCGCTAGTGTTACCCACGCCTGGTGTAGCCAATTGTGTCGCTTGAGTCCACCGTCGCTCAACCGTTCGAGCCACCGTGGCATTTGCTCGAGTCATCGTGCAACATTCCCCTCCTCTTACTCTACATCGTGCTTTAGCCCAACTATTTTGCCGCAGGTAGAGTGATGCCTTATAGTCTCAGGCACGCCTTCCCACCTGGCCGCACTATCCACAACTTTGAAGACTTTGACAATGATCAACAACACCGACAAGGTATGTCGTTCCCCCCTACCTGTTAGTTATATTACCATCAGTATACTGTCAACTATCCTCACTGGGCTCAGGTTAGAATTAGGTGAAAGTTTGAACATAAAAAACTACGAGTTGAGTGAATTCCCAAGTACTGGTTGAGCCCATCTATTACGTGTGATTGTCAACGAAATTATTCTATTCAATGTTGTAGTCACCATCGTCACTCTACCAAGGCTCAAAAGGTCAGCATCACCATCACCGGTCACCCCTCACGGAGTTCAAGGCTCGGCAAAACCCTAGGAGTTGGGGCCTGTACGTACATCCACCTAGGTACACCACAACACATCATTCATTTCCTTAGGGAATTACCTACCGAACGACATCATTGATAACGTCTAACATCATTTTGGTTTTAGAGCCAGGTTGTGGTTGTCCATAGTACGTCTCCGTACCCACATCATATCATTTGTGTTCATTGTTTTGAAAACTCATCTAGTTACCCACCAAGGAACTCGCACGGACCATTACGTCTTGGACCAATATGGCGCAGAAGGTGAGGAGCCAGTACGCGCCACGGTAGTATATGACATTATTCCTTTCATGGCTTGACCTAAGATAAGGTCGACAGTTTGAGGCGGAATATATAGAGGCCTTCTAGGAGTACCGGATGAGATGCCGGTTCATGGATGACCCACGCATCATCATCGGCCTGTTAGCCCACGGGCTTCGGCCGACCCTACGCAGCAAGGTGGTTAAGTGTAATCCTGTCGAAGTCAAATAAGGCTAACACATAGTGGAGCACATAGAGCATTCGAGCGAGGAGGCCTTAGCTCAAACTACCCTAGCTGCCCCTCGAGCTACCATCGCTCGATCTACCCTATTTGTCACCGCACAGACTTTGCACACCACTAGAGGGCAAGGGAACGCCCTGGCTACTTTAGTGGGATCTACCCCACCAGCTCGGGCCATCACTACCAACACTATGGCCTGTAGCACAATCGTGAACCAAGCACACATCACGTGCTTTAAATGCCAATCAAAAGGGCACTGAGCCAGCTAGTGCCCAGCATCGGCACTTTTGATCGAGGTCAGAGATGTCGATCTGAACGAGGTGGGCGAGATGGAGTAGCCACACGATGATGAATACCATGGGGGCATGGAGTTTGCGCACGAGTACGAAGAACCCGACTGATGTAACATGAACACTGGGGGTCTAGCTCGTGATACAACACAAGAAAACAACCGTTAAAGTGATGCAACAGTGTGATAAGAAGTGCCCAAATTATGGTAAATCAGGTGACGACATGGAGCATGGTCATGGCCTGGACAAGCCCCCAATGACCCAGTGTTTGACTCGAAGACCCATGGAGTGAGGGACGTTCGCCGTCCAAAAATGTCCATGCCGTCGACGTGAACGATCGGATCTGACACAGCCATGGAAATTCCCTATTTCATGAATGGTGGCTAATCCTAAGACATGGCTGAATCTCTCGAGCAATAGAGCAGTCGAAAGAGCACTAGAAAAGATAATGATATTGCAAAACACAGGGAAGGGAGAAGGTGACCTGTGGGTTGAAGTTCCATGCCCAATTGGTAGAAGACATCCGTTGAAGAAGAGGCGACTTAGGGAAGGGTCCAAGTGCTGTGTAGAGCTTCAAGCTTGGATTGGCAGTCTACCGATTTTACCGACTTGGATGATTAGTAGGGTGCTATAGAGCCATGTGGAGACTCTGGCCAAGGACAAGCCATCGTCGGGTGTAGATAGCCTTCTAAGCAGCAAATGCAGGGAGGTAGGTAATCCCATTACTATGGCTCTAGAGCTGACTGTCGATGGCCCCACACAATCCTCGTAAGTTTCAGCCTATAGGGGAGGGTCAAAAAATGTTGGGTGAACAAGCCCAGTAGCAGAGCGGGTCATCCCGGGTTCAAAAAGACGCTCAAGGGGAGGGGGGGGGGGGCGACCGTCGGCGATCATGACTTCAACACGCTGGCACCAGATAATTGAAGGAAAAGGTGGTGTAACAGCATGACCCATCGACTGTAGGGATTCACAAAGCCTAGGAGGCATCAATCCTGGTCAATAGATAGAGTCGGAGATGATTGCGGACGAGTATGCGCTATAGTGGCACGTTCACACTACGGCAGTCATGTCGTAGGTCTAAAGGGCTTCTTGTCGGTGTCAAGTGACTATGGAGTACAAATCCCCAGGGCCTTTCAGCACCTGTAGGGTGGCGATCCAGAGATGCTCTTGGTGCCGGATCTATTGAGGGGATTGTCAAAGCCGGTGGCCAGATTGAAGCTGGTAGGGCTGAAGGGGAAGAGTCATCGCTCAATCCTGTGAGGAGACCATAGTGGTCCTTTCTTTTTTTCATTCCTCGAGTTTCTGTCGACTGAGCAGAACCAATGGTGGGTGAGTGGAGGAGAACAGGTGCTGTTAATTATGGTCCACTAGGTGCTGAGATTCAGGACTGCAGAAGACTAGATCCATGCAAAACGAACTTGTAAATAAACTACACACGATCTTTTGGGGGAGTGGCATCATAGCAAAGAGTGACTCGTGCACCGGGAAGGTCACGCTCCTTCACGAGGGGACGGGAAAGAGGGCGCAGGGAACCCTAAAAAAATAAGAACTTCATTCTTTTCTGATCTTATTAAAACAACTTTCGGTTCATGGTGGTGCCTCCCCCCCTTTCTTTATAGTGAAAGGAAGGGGGAGGGGTGCCCTAATGGGTCTCCTTTAAAGGAAGGAGCCTAGTGGGCCCCCCCCCCCAAAAAAAAATTCCGCCAAAGGGAAAGAAGCCATGCATGGCATCCCCTCCCTCAAAGGTGTAACAAAAGCCAAGTGTAACACACACAAACTCACATGGAGGAGGGGGGCATACACACATAGGTGGGGCCTCCCCCATAGTCAAGGGTGAAGAAATGAAACAAATGGTGTGAAGAGGACCTCCGTAAAAATGTTGAGGACCTCCGTAAAAATGTAAAACAACGCAAACATGAGATAAAAGAACTCAACGGGCATGCAGTTCTCAAACCTGGTAGTGAAAGCTTGGGTTCTTCATGTCAGCTCGGGCTCTACGATGTCAATGACGACGAGTTTAGGCAGTTTCAATAGAATGGTCCTCCATCATCCTCTTGGTGTGAGAAGAACTTGGCTCCGACGTGTTAGAGCAAACAATATCCTCTAGTAGTTGGACGAGCTCCGGCCGCAGTCGAAGAAGATCCACCTCTGGGATCCACGGGTCGTCAGAAGATGGTCCGCCTTGCCAATGCACAAGAAACTTTTGGTCCATCCGCTCTCCTATAGTGTTAATTACCTCCTTCAATACTGACTCAACATGCTCATGCCTTTCTAGGGACAGGACGGAAGGGGATAGATGGGGACTCTCGCTCACATCAATACGAATGCTAGAGGGGCTGTGAGGCTCGACAATGGGTGGCATAGGATTGTATTCGACCAGATCGCTGACGTTGAAGGTGGGACAGATGACCCAATCTAGCAGGATACCCACAACATAGGCATTCTCACTGACCACATGGACTATCGTGAAAGGCCCGACGCTGTGAGCATGAAGCTTAGGAGCGACCCCAAGAGAATATGTCTCAGGCCTCAACCTGACCATGATCAGTTCACCCTCAGTGTAGATAACAGACCTACGACCCACATTAGCAGCGACCTTGTACTTCTCATTTTGCATGACAATGCAAGTATGAATGTCGTGATGCATATCCCTAATATGATGTGCAAAGGCAATGCCATCTCTGAACACTCTAGAATGTCATTCTACCAAAATGAGGTCTAAGGGTTTACGAGGTACCTAGCCATATACGATATCGAATAGAGTGCGGCCGCTAGTGCGGTTCACGGAAGAATGAAAGGCGAACTCCATGCGAGGAAGGACACGATCCCAAGTGGTGAGGTTTACATTCACAATAGAGTGGAGCAGATTTCAACTTCGGTTCACTTCCTTTGTCTGCTCGTCCTTCTGCAGATGGTACGCTGTAGAAAATTTAAGTTTCATTCCCTTAAGAACCCATAAGGTCTTCCAGAAATAACTAGTGAAATGTGTGTCGCAATTTGACACAATTGACTACTGTACTCCATGCAAGCAGACGATCTCATCAAAAAATAGGCGCGCCAGTTCTGAGGGATCTGATGTCTTTGAATAGGGTACAAAATGAGCCATCTTGGAAAACTTGTCGACTACTACCATGATGAAGTCGTGCCATTGGGTGGTCATTGGTATACCAAGCATGAAATCAAAGCTAACCCCCGTAAAATTGGTGTTCTAAAGATAGGATGGTCTTGTTGACATCGAAGTGTCCACTCAGTCCACCCCCATACGTCTCCCATATAAGAAAGTCTCACAATGAGGTATGAGATATGCACAACCTCTTTTCAAAGAAGAGGTAGCTGTCAGAGAAGTAATAGTCTCGATATTCGGCCTTTGAGCCATCACAAATAGCATTAGTAATCTTCCCATAGTTGGACAATCGCTGTAATCCTGTGAGAGTTGTTCAAACCCCAAAACTCGAGTCTTGATCAGGTTGAGGACAACTGGTCTCTGACTAAGAGCATTTACGGCGACGTTATCCTTTCCTTTCTTAAGCCGGATGACAAATGTGTAATCATATGTGATCTAGTGAGTGTGCCGATCGCTGACCTTCTCCTGCTCGTGCAAGTTTTGTAATGCACTATGATCGAAAAAGAGGACGAACTCATTGGGTAGGAGATATTTGTGCCAATGGTGAAGTGACTGCACTAGTGTGTGGAATTCTTGATCATACTTGTCATATTGCTGCCTCATGTCATTTTGCTTCTCGCTGAAATATTATACTAGGTGTCCGTCCTGGATGAGGACAGCACCAATTCCCACGCTTGAGGCATCACAAGTGACATCGAACACTTTGTTGAAGTCGGGCAGTCATAGCATGGGAGCCTCAATCATGCGACGTTTGATTTCCTCAAAGCCATTATCGGCTGCCTTCACCCTCTCAAATTTGTAAAGTCCAATGAGATCAATGATGGGGGTGGTAACGCCACTGAATCCCGGAGGAATCTCCGATAAAAAGTCTCCAAACCCATGAAACTCGTTACATCATGAATATCATTGTGCTGTGGCCACGATGTGAGAGCCTCGATCTTGGCCGTGTCGGCCGAGACTCTGTGAGCAGATATGATGAAGCCAAGGAAAGAGACCTCGACCATGAAGACACGGCAATTCTTCATGAGCGTAGAGCTTCTCCCGTTGTAATGCCACACACACCTCTCGTAGGTGTCGTAGATGGTCTATGCGGGAACCACTAAAGATGAGGATATTGTCAAAGTAGACGATTTTAAATCTACCAATGAACGGGTGTAGGACCTCATTCATCAATCGCTGGAATGTACTCAAGGTGTTGAAGAGCCCAAATGGCATGACGTTCCACACTAACAGGCCATCCTTGATCTTGAAGGCCATCTTCCACTCGTCTTGATGGTATCTGCTACGCAAGTCAATCTTTGAGAATATGATCATGCCGGCCATCTGATCAAAAAAATCCTGCACATGAGGTATGGAAAAATGGTACTTCACCGTAATCTTGGTGATGGCACATGAGTCGCAACACATGCGCCATGTTCAGTCTTTGTTCAGTGCAATTAGTGCAGGAAGGGCCCATGGGGTGAGACTTGTATAAGGTCTTTAGCCAAGAGTTCCTTCAACTGCCGATACAGCTCCTCGTATTTTACTAGGTCCATTTGGTAATGCACCAAGTTTGGGAGCGAAGCTCTAGGTACGAGGTCAGTGGCATGCTGAATACCACGCATGGGGGGGAGTTCGTCGGGAAGCTTATCGCAATAGATATTCCCAGAAATGGTCACAATTTCATCCAACTCGAGTGCGTTGAGCACATCGGGTGCCCACGACGGTTCCTCTGAGGGAACATCTCTAGTGAGAGCAAAGCATATGGGTAGATCATCACTCTCCTGGTCAACCTGTCATCAGAATATACAGGCGTTGGTGACAAACGGGACTTTCGGCTAGGGGGCCGGGGTCGGGATGGCCGGCACTGGCTGAGTCGGCACCTCGTACAGGTGGATACCAAATCATCGGTGCCCTCCATACATGAATGAGCACGTGTTCGACCATCCTGAAAGTTGGACGTCATAGTCGTACAGCCATGGTCGTTCCAGTATGATGCTGCCGATCTTCATGGGTAAGATGTCACACATCACATGTTCCTCGTAGATACTCATCTTCAGCGGTATGTGGCACTGTAATTGTACCAACAGAGTAGAAGCCTCGATCCATGATATGTTGTATGGTGCCGGATGGGGCATTAAACTAAGGTCAAGTTTGGCCATGGTGTCTTCAGATACTTTATTTATGCAACTCTGGCTGTCTATGATGAGCTTGCACGTGCACCCCCCGATCTTGACATAGACAAAGAAGATCTCATCTTGACCACTCAATAGTTTTCATGAACTTCTTGGCCAAGGACAGAGACATAGACAAAGACATAGACATAGACGTAGAGATAGACATAGACATAGACATAGACATAGACATAGACATAGACATAGACATAGACACAGACATAGACATAGACATAGACATAGACATAGACATAGACATGGACATAGACATAGACATAGACATAGACATAGACATAGGCATAGAAGATCCCCCTATCTTCGCCAAGGACTTCACCGCATCTGTCACCTCTTATACCAAGGGTAGACGATCCCATCTTGACAACTCAATCGGCTTCGTGAACTTCTTGATGTACTTAAACTAAGACCGTTTAGAATCCAATGATTAGAGACTCGTTGGCCATAGCCAAAGTACAACTGACCATCCACAAGACGGCTTTGGCGTCTCAGGTCTAAGGACCACTTACACAACCGTGACGTGAATCAACCTGATTGACAGTTTGGTATAATAACATTCATGAATTCATACGGATCAATTCAGTGAACTCTTTCCACTAAAGAGCACCCACTATCCATCCTTAGTGTCTTCACACTAATGCCTACAGGACCGGCTATACTCATCATATGCTAGCCTATCCAAATACTTTGATGTTCTTCTCATGTATCCTTCAAATAGGAATGTTTAGAACACATGCTTAAAGACTAATGATCTTCGTATTACGATCTTATCATAATTCTCTAAGTCCAATCATATATTCATGGACTTCATTATAAGCATCACACATGCACTATAATGAATATGTGGTATTTGAACATGGAACGAGATGTAGAATGTGTGATTGGCTTGCCGACCACATATATTTTCATCAAAATTTACTCTAGAAAGTGATAAAACTCCCAGAGGGAGCCAACTGAAGAAAACCTTTCAAACTCAATCAACTCAAAGGCTTTCCCTGGGCATGCCTCCCTTTATATAGTTGTAGGGGACATGCCCAATTAGGCCAAATCGGAAGGAACCGTCTCATGACGAGAGGCCTTCCCTTAAATAATGTTAATGAAAACATACACATTGGACGAGGTCGAAACACGAAAGGTCTATCCATGATTCATAATGAAAATACAAACATGAAAGTACAATAAGAAATAAAATAATCATGACCCAGCTGTATACTTGAATGTTGGGTCGCGGATGTCGGCTCAGGCTACTCAAGGTGGTTGGTGGCTTCCTTTGATGTCATTGGCGAGATGGTCCCCCATCAAGACATTTTGTAAAATTGCTGGATCCAGGGTAGTTGGCTCAACGTAGGAGTCTGTCGATGATTTAAGTACCACATCCTATGTAGTACTGACTGTAATTCTACCTATTGCAAAGCCTCTATGATAGAGCGGTAGAAATGTTGGTCAGTGGGGTCAAATGGTCCAGCTTACTCTTCTCGGTAGAGAGTTAAGTGATCACTTGATAACTGAGGTTGATCTAATGGCTCCATCATACAAATTGTGGAAACGTGACGATGCAAACGTCAACTTCTTCCTCTAGGCTAGTATGACAAAATATATGTTTCCGAAGATGTCCTTTCTGAAAATAGCAAAGCATATTTAGGATTACGTCCATAAGACAGCTCTCAAAAGGATTGTATGACCTGGTTGTTAAGGCGTGGAGTTTAAAACAAGGAGGCAGAACTATGATGGACTATGTGAGTGAGTTACATAGTCTTGCTTAAATTAGATTACTATCGACCAATATTGAATCCAAATGAATGGGAGTACATCCTAAGAGACAGTATGTTTAAGTTTCTTATGGGTCTGATTGCTGAATATGAGGTCTTGAGGAGTCAAATTCTCAATTGAGAGAGATTCCCTGACCTTGAAGAAGCAATCAATATCGCACTGGACAAGGAAAGTCGCCGTCTACCAATGAACTCACGGACAACAAAGGAAGAAACTTCTGCAGGTCTAATGGTTGAGTAAAAGGGACATAAAACTTTAAATGAACAGAGGGCGACCCAAGCTGGCAGTGTTCAAGTGTTGATCCAAATCGCCAAGGGTAAAGAGGAAAATTTTATCGAAATAATTCAGTGGGTAATTATTATAAACGAAGATGCCATACAAAGGGGAATTGTGGGGACTTGCACGGCTGACCTCTGAAGACCCAGACTCATTCTGTATCTTGTCAAGAAAGGCGCTAAGTGGAAGAATTAACATTAATCTCAGATAATACTCAGAATGAGTGCAAGCGAGGGGATGATGAAGTCAGCTCCCTGGGGGAGAAAATAGCGAAGTTTTAAGTCATTCGTTAGTTCTATGACCATGGCCAAATCTTGTCCTGGATCTGGTAAGCATATTTTTCCTGACCATCTTTACATTGATTGGATCTTGCATTTGGGCGCCACGGATTATATGACTCCATATCGATCTAAATTTTGATCTTATATTGCTTATAAAGGGGTTGGGGGAGTCTTCACTACATGAGGTGAAATCTTATCTATGAAGGGTATAGGTGACGTGAAGATAGAAGCATTGGGAGTACTCAAAAATGTTTTACATGTCCCTAACCTGAAGGCCCAATTTTTGTCTCTTCAACGTTTGGTTAAGAATATGCATTGTGCACTAACTATTGCTTCTACTAGTTGTTTTGTGTATGACAAGGCAAGGAACCTAAAGATTCACCCTCTAAGGAGAGGAATGGCTTGATCTATGTTAAAGATGAAATGAAGGCAGGGATGATGGTGAATTCTCAAATGATGGAAGACAGCAACAACAAAGGACTTAAAGATCTGAAAATTTTACATTCTCGTTTGGGACATCCATCTTTTGAATTGATGAAACAAATGTTTCCTGGCTTTGCAAAAGATATTAACATGTCAAAGTTTATTTGAACATCATGTCATCGTGCAACACATAATAGGGCCTCATATAATAGAAGGGCAAAGCAAAGGAGTACTCCATTCTATCTTGTTCATTGTGATGTGTGGGGACTAGCACCCGTGTCCTCTCTTATAGGTGCGAGGTAGTTTCTTGTCCGGTTAAATGACTGCTCAAGACTGATTGGGGTACATCTACTCAAGCATAAGTAAAAAGTGAGAAGAATGATACAAGACTTTTGTGTCAGAGTGAAGCACCTATTTGATATTTCTATTAAAAAAATTTGATCTGATAATGCAAAGGATTTCTTTAATGAGATCTTGATTGCCTATTTCTTGACACATGGGATAATGCATTAGTCATTTTGTGTGAACCCCCATAGCATAACGGAGTAGCTGAAAGGAAAATTGGGCATGTGATTAATATTTTTAGGACTCTTCTCCATCATCAGAATGTGCCTACGTATTTCTGGAGTGAGGCTGTGCTAAGTGCACTACATCGAATCAATTATCTCCCATCAAAGGCCTTGAACTATGAGAGCCCTGTGTTCATCATGTCACGATTGTTTCCACTAGTTAACTTGAGAAATCAGTTGAAGCCTTTGATTTTTGGCTGTACTGCATTCCTTCATGAACAGATATCGGTGACAAACTCAGCGCTGGAGCAATGAAATGTGCATTTGTGGGATATTCGCAAGGAAATAAGGGGTACAAATGTTATGATCCTAAGTCTATAAGATTCTTGGTATCTGCAGATGTAACATTTGATGAAACAGATAGGTTCCTCCAAGATGAGTCGCAAAATAAGATGAATGTATTTAGAATAGAGATTACATACAGTTGACCTATAACTTTTCATTAGGAACCTGTCCAAGAGATTACACATCATTTAGTACCCGGAGAACAAGATGAAGGCGAAGCTAATAATGACATAGTAATTGGTATAGAATTAAAAGATGTGTGTGAAAATGAATTGCCAACAAAAGTTGAAGTGAATCGAATTGTTAAGGAAACTATTTGTGAAGGTGACAATGATCGTGTGGAAGTGGTGATGCGAACGCCGACGGCCGGGATCGAGCGGCGCGTTTCGCGTCACAGGAATAATGATGATATGATGCAAACACAATGAGATTTTATGATCGAGCAGTTAAGACACAAGGAGATAACGCGATGGACGGTGACGATCACCAAATAGATTGATCCGAAAGTCACACTCCCAATGACCCTCAAGACCACTAGACGTCTAGACGAGAGGGGCGTCTAACGGCCCTGATAAGTTCGGAATTTAAAGATCAAGTGACAGACCGTTTACCTCAAGAAAGTCCTGCTCCCACAACAGTGGCTTGTTCCTAATCCGTCGTCAAGTGATGAGTGGCGGCAGAGGATGCGATAGCGGAGGACGGTACTGGAACAGGTAATAATACTTGTTAAGGAGGGAGAGGAGACGAGCTGACCTTAAAATATGTAGTCCACGGCGTATCGAAGACGGGCGTAAAGATAGCGTTCCGGGGACGGATTTGTCTTGTCGTAGGCCGGAATGCCGGGAGGGATCAACGTGGCTTGGCGCAAGTGACGGGGCGGCACCGGTCGCAACTGGCAGTGGTGGTGGCGCAGAGCCACGGTACAGGGCAGAACGGCGGCGCAAGGGGGGTTGATGACGTGGGGCGAAGCCTCGGCGCGGCGTGGAGCCACAGAGTGCGGCAGAACCGTGGCGATTGGCGGACCCGCGGCGGGGCGCGAACTCGCGGCGCACGGTCGGATCACGGCTGGGCGCGAGTCCGCGGCACCGGCGGCGCGCGGCGCGGGAGTCGCGGCGCGAATGGGTCCACGGCACGGCGTGGGTCGCGGCAGAGCGGGTCTCGACGCGGGCGATGATGCGGGTGGTCGGAATCGGGGTTCGGGCGGGCGGCAATGGGAGAAGTGGCGGTCGAATCAAGAAAAGGGGGAAGCCAAAGGGTGATGCAAGAATGGGGTGGTTATGGTCAAGAACGATGGAAGATGGTGGGGAATGGTCAAGAACGACGAGGGTGAAGAGGAAGATTCAAGAAACGATGGGGAAAGGAGGGTGGGCGATCAAGAAAGGCAAGAGGAGGCGGTTGGGAATCAAGAAACGATGGGGAAAAGAGGGTGGGCGATCAAGAGAGGCAAGAGGAGGCGGTTGGGAATCAAGAAACGAAGGGGAAAGGAGGGTGAGCGATCAAGAAAGGCAGGGTAGGGGGAGGGCAATCAAGAAAGGCAAGAAAAGGTGATTGGGCGATCAAGAAGGGCAGGGGAAGGGGAAAGGGCGATCAAGAAAGGGTAGGGGAAGCGGTTGGGCGATCAAGAATTTCAAGAAAATGGGGGATGAGAATGGGTGGCGTTCAAGAATCGGCGGGAAAGATCAAGAAATGGGGTTAGATGATCAAGAAGCGAGGGTGAAGGGGTGGCGTCCAAGGAAATGTGGGCGAGATGGGCTGGATGAAGGAGAAGGGGGGGGATGGGTAGAGCCAAGAACCTGGCGTGGTGAGTTCTTGGTGGGTCGCGGGTGGTTCTCCTCGTTGGAGATGATTTCCCGAATGCAGCGCGGGCGCCAGAGTCGCCGCGAACCTTCGTGGACGCCCAGAGTGATCTCGATGGGTGCTCTCTCGATTCTTGATTTCAATAGCTTCTTGAAAATCTTCAACGTACCGGAGTGATCTCGACGGTACGGTTGAACACGTCACGCCTGGAGTGATCTCGACGGACAGGACGTGGGCTCTACTCGTCGGAGTGGTCTCATTAAGAGGTGGGGCTAGCCAAACCCCCTACGCTACGACTACGATAGGGGGAAGATTCTTGAAACAATTTCAATTCAAAAACTTCCAAGTAGTCCCTTGGGCATGCCCTCCCCTTATATAGGGAGGAGGGGTGCCAAGGAGACGTGGGGAGAGGTTGAACCGTCATGAGACGTGGTTCGACCTCTCCTTACAAAATCAAAATACAATCTTAAAATGAAAATAAAGACGAGGATGGGCCCTACGATACTGGCCCAATCCATAATTCGAAATGCAAAGAAAATACACATAGAAAAAACATAAATTGTTCGAACCTACCCGGAGTACTTAAACCCCGGGTTGCGGACGTCGGCACGAGCTGTCCGACGTGGCTGCTGGCGAGTCGTCGTCGGTCGTCTGGCTGATGTCGTCGTCGTCATCAGGTCGTCGTCGGCACGATGGTCGTCCATCAAGTGGTACACTCAGATGATTGCGGTTGGCCTATTGCATTGAGGAAGGGAAAGCGGGCATGCACTCAGGGCATAAAGTATCTGCTCTCCAATTTTGTGACATACAATTACCTATCTCCAGAGTTTTGAGCATTCTAAACAGAGCTACAGTCCAGTATTATTCCTAAAAATGTACGAGAAGTCAGCTGAAGAGGAGTGGAATAAGGCAATGGACATTGAGATGGAAGCACTTATTAAAAGTGAAACTTGGGAGATAGTTGACCTTCTAATAGGAAAGCGTCGAGTTAGGTGTCGATGGGTGTCTACAATAAAGTATACAACTGATAATTCAGTGGAAAGGTATAAAGCCTAGCTTGTAGCTAAAGGTTACATTCAATGTTACATAATTGATTATGATGAGACATTTGCCCCATTGGAAAAATTGAATATAGTACCTGTATTAATTGCAATCTCAGCATATTTTGGCTTGAAGTTGTACCTATATGATGTAAAAAATGCATTTCTCCATGGTGATTTGGATGAAGAGATTTATATGCAGCCTCCTCCAGGTTACTATTCTCAACTGCCTAGGCATAAAGTTTGCAGGCTGAGGAAGTCTTAATATGGGCTCAAACAATCACCTAGAGCATGGTTGGGATAGTTTTCTCAGGCTCTAAAGAATATGGGGTACACACAAGGTAATGGTGATCACACTTTATTTGTGAAATCGTCTTTATCTGGTCGTATTGCAGTTCTTCTTGTGTACATAGATGATAGAATCATTAACCATAATGATGTGGAAGAAATGGAATCCCTAGGTAATAGATTGGCTAGAGTATTTGAAGTAAAATCACTCGGACAACTAAGGCATTTTATGGGTATTGAAGTAGCATACTCAAAAGGTGGTATCTTTATTTCCTAGCAAAGTTACATCCTTGATTTGTTGGAAGAGACAGGAATGAGTGGAACCACGAGTACAAATAGCTGACAAGCTGAGGAGCTCAGCGCGGTGGAACCACGAGCTGCCCGAGGGAGTTCCTGCTAGGAGGAGTAAAGAGTATAAGAGGCTTGAGTGCATACCACATGGTTGGCAAGGGCATCAGTAGTTTGGTTGCCCTCATGTAACTAGTGTGGGATGCTAATTGATGAATAAAAAATGATAGTAATATCTATGTGCAATTCTAGCTAATTTATCTATTTCTTTATCTTTATTTGGATATATTATCAACATTTATGTTAAGTTATGAAAAATCATGAAATAAAATCACCTTTTTATAGTTTGGAGTGAATTATTGTCATTTGTGGGACTAAGTGGAATATGCAGGAATTAGGTGAAAGTTTCATGAATAAGAAGAAGAAGAAGAAGAAGAGGGATAATTAAATGAAGAAGAAGCTATTTGGACTAAAGGAGTAGGCTCAGCCACAACCCTAGGCCAAGAAAGGAGGCCCAAATCAAGTCAGATGGCTCTATTCTAAAGGCCCACTAAGGAAGCTCCACTAAGCCCACTATGAGAGGCATCTTGGGCCAAACAAAAGGAGGGCAGGGGGAAGGTCCAGTCATCATTAGTTAGGACCATTTTAGGTGCGTGGATGCTGATTGGAGGACACCCTTGGACGTGGATCCAAGCCAGACAAGAAGATCCAGCCATTCAATCCATAAAACATCCAAGGGTGGAGACTTAAAGATAGCACCTTTAATGCTAATTAAGGAAAGAAGTCTTGAACGTCCCTAGGGTATTTAAAAGGTCTCAATGCTGATTGGAGGACCATGATGGATGTGGATCATGACCCAGAAAAGAAGATCTGGCCATCCATTGTATTGAAAATCCAATGGCTCTCATTTGCTCTCTCTCCCAATATAAACCCCTTCACTCTATTGTAATATTTATCTTGTGACTCAATCCAAAGTAATGTTTGGTGGCCTAAGTTCAATTGAGTCATAGATCCATTCACCTCAGTGAATGCCAGCCTGAGCAGGAAACATCTAGGGCTGAAGAAGCTGGTGGAAAGGAGAAGAAGAAGTCCATTGAGCCTTGGAGGATGTGACAAAGAGGTTACCTTCTTATTTCTCCTTTTTCACTCTTTTCTGTTCGTCTTCTGTCTTTTAGTTAGTCTTTGGGTCAGCTAACCAATATCCAGATGGTTTCAATGCATCCAACCACGCTCTAAAATTCTTTCTAGAACTCATTCTAGAGTGAATTTTGTGCAGCCCATTTTTTTCTCTCTCCTCCACCAAGCCACTTTCCACATTTGGCATCCGGACTTAGCCAAATTTTGACTAAGTCCAGAGCGCCAGCCTGTTTCATTTCCTATTTTGTTTTGGCTTTTATATAATCCTAAAAATTCCCATAAAATTATTTTCTGCCTACTAATATTATTATAATATTATAATTATAGTTTAACTTTCTTTGTTTTATATTTTTATTTAATTAGTTATTTATCTTCATATGTAGTAAACCTACAAAATTATTAAAAGATATATAACTAAAGCACAAATTCTTAAGGAAAAACCCTTGCTCCATGTGGATCAACCCTTACTCTCCATACGGTAGTAAGGTTATGATAAATTTCTGTTGTTTTAATTCGGATAAACCAACGACACTAATTAGTGAAGTTAGCTCATCACTAATTACCTATAAAATCTGAATTATCAAGTTGGGAAGGCACCGTTTGATGTCCAGCCATACTTGCTGCATCCGTCAGTAGGAGCATGTACCTACACAGAGCATGTTCACTAACACTTGCGAGTCCGAGTCTATGAATACATTATGAAGGTTTCTGTCTCGTAGAGGAGCAAATCATCACGAATTGCCATAGCCTCGACTATTATGTTAGTTTGGATACCATAAAAAACAAAATTTTGAAGAGAGTACTCCGTGTGTTGTCGCGAAGGATACCGCCCTCTCATACTAGTGCCAAGTTCCTTTTAGCGCGCCATCCACATTCAACTTGAGGATGCCAATTGACGGTGGGTGCTAATGGACAAGTTGTAGACCAATGGTGATGGGGGTGAGGCTCTCTGATATGCCCCAAGTGCGAAGAAGTTTGCATGTGACCGTTGAGCTGCAGGCGAGGGGCGGTATAAGATTGTGAGTACATCGTATCTACTATTGGACTTGTCGCATGATATCTAGTGCTCGCATGGGATCCCTTCAAAAAGAGAAGAATTTTGCCCTTTCTGGATCTCCCATAGTTAGTAAGCTATGGTGACGTGAAGGAATGGGCTCCACTTAGAGCGTGGTGGCGAGAGAAAAATCTTGCCAAAACACTCAAACGGGGTTAGAATAGGAGGGGTGCACATCACTGGGCACAAATGATGTGTATTTTAGTGCCAACAGTCTAGAGCTGTTTCACTATGAAAGAAAAGGTGCTCCATAGTCTCAGCCTAAGAAGATGCGGGACAACACAAGCAACGCGAACTAAGGAAGTGACCGACACGAGTCACCTAAACATCAGTTGGGAGCCCACGATGCAGAAGTCTTGAAAGGAAGAAAGAGACTAGACTGATGATTGGCGGATGCCAGATGCGGTGACTCAAGTGTTGGATGGGGGATTTCTTGCAGAAATTCTCCCAAGAGGATCGTAGGAGAAGGACCCGTCGAGGGTAAGCACCCAAATAGGACATCGTGAGTGGTCCCTATGAGAGTACTCTAGGCCTGGGATAAGATGTCTAAGGGGAGCCTATGTTGTTCCCAAAGGAGGCGTGTGTTGCCCGTGGGCAGCTATGCCACGGTCAATCGCAGACGATGGGGTACAAACTAGGGCTGGTGGGGTAAAGGCTTGTCGACAACCCATGTATCATACCAGGAGCTAATCGCACCCTAATAGACATGCCAACAGTGACATTGGCTATCTATAGCCAGTGGCACTGCCAAGCCCGCCATCTACAAGGGCCTCGAACATCCAACTCGATACGAGCCTACTTGGCATTCTTGGGCGAGCTGAAACTCCCAAACGGGGAATTCTTAGTGCGCATATGCCACACGGGCTTCTTTTGAAGCATGTCTTGGACATCCTGAAGGCGTTTGATCCCTAGACCCCCCTCATCCGGTGGCCGACAACCGTTATTCCAAGAAACCTAGTGATGTCAATGCTCTCCTGCAAGGTGACCATGCCATAAGAAACATGCAAACAGTCGCTTCATAGAGCGGAGGACTGTGAGTGATAATGAGTGGACCTCTTAGGTGTGTATCGTGATGCTCATAAGGACATGTCGAATGAGCTGGATGTGGCCGCTAGGAGATGAAAAATGAAGTTTCCATCCGTCTAGATTCTTTCTCAACTTGGCCACCAAGGCTTAAAAAATAATGATGTCTAGCAGGTACAAGAAAGATAGGGCATACCAAATAATCGAAAGGGAGGCATCCTCGTGAGTATCCAGTAATTTGTTGGATAATTTGAGAACACTTTGTGGAGGTGGACGAACCGACCATCAAGCTCCTCTTCGAGGCATTGACGAGCTGGCTAGAAGCCCACTTCTGCGCAATAAGGACACTCATAATTTGTATAACAGACTTTTAAGATCCATCGAGGAAAATGATGTTATCATCTACAAATAGAGAGTACGAGAGGATTGGGTATCCCCTTTTCATGAAATATGGTTGGACGAGGTCGCGAACAATCCCTCGTGCAAGGGATCGGCTAAAGACCTGCTCCGTCAATATAAAAAGGGTGGGTGAGATGGGATCACAATGTTGTAGACCTCTCGTGGCCGTGAAGATGCCAGAGCAGTTTCTGTCCACCAAGAGAGAGAAATGATTCCCTCTCATACAAGCATCCTGATGGATGACCTTGTCGTGGAATGCGCCTCAACTCGTCGTCAACCTCGTCACGAGGGACGAGCCAATGTGAAACATCCACGGTTTCAATACCAGGTTTAAACCCACGTCCGTGTCGTGGAGTTTTCTCGTGTTCGTGTTGTTTTACTGTCTTATGGAGACCCCTCAGGATTTTATGGGGAGCATCTCACGTCATTGATTTTTAGTCCATCATCCTACGCTATGGGGGAGGCAACACCTGTGTGTACAGCCCTTCCCCCATGGAGCTTGTGTCTTTCCTTTAATCTTGTTTTGTTACGCCTTTGAGGGAGGGAGAAGCCAAGCAAGCCTTCTTCCCCCTTGAAGGTCGCTTTAGGGAGGGGGGGACCCACTAAGCCCTCTCCCCTAGTGGAGCCCATTAGGGCACTTTTGACACCCCCCTTTTCTCTATATCACTATAAAGGGAAGGGAGAGGGCATCTTTTTTTGTCAGACTTGCTTTTTCATCGCGAAATAAACGAATGAATATGTTGTTATATCGTTGCTAGTAGGTTATCGACCTTCCATTCATTTAGGATTTTCTTGCATCTGTTGTTGATCCTCTTCCAGCGTCCTTCACCCATCTCGTGGAGAGGACTTGTTGCCGAGGTGGACAACTATTTTCTTCATTCCCCTAGAATCTCTACAGACCTCATTGCACCTTAGGACGTGACGATATCTTCATATCCATCTCCCAGAAGAGAACCGCCAATAGACTCGACCATAGAGCGCTTGTGGTCGACTCGAGGGTATCCGAATCTCCACTGGTCAGTGTCACCCCTCCGGTCGACCACAAGCAAATTTTGCAGACTACGGCAAACGTCTGCGCCGGATGATAATTGTCTTTCTGCCTGTGGGGTTCTTTGCCAAGCCTTCGTTGGAGTTGTGATTGAGGTCGGGCTAATTAGCCCTACGGCTGATGCGCGCCTGCATCGCATGCGGTCTTTCGAGTGCCACCTCGACAACTTTTGCTCGCCACAAAATTCTGTCACCCAGCTCATGAGGTGCGCAAATAGTACCGGTGCCGCGACCTAGCTCAGTCAACCCGCGTTTGACCGCGGCAATACCAGTTCTGCCGAGTGCCTCAAGGCCCACCCGCGGCTCCAACATCACAAGCAAACCGAGCGTGACAGCTCTAACAAGGTCACTACGGCAATCATCCTCAGTTGTTGACTGCGTAGTGTGAACGCAACACAGTAGCAGTCTCCTTCTTCTAGTACTGAGCAGGACACCCCAAGGGAGTCTTGCAGAACTCTGGAATGCTGGCTAAACGGTCCACGTGAGCAAAAAAAAGGGTGGTCATCGATCGCCCTGACTGACTCTTCTCACTAGTTCTCGGTGGTTCTTCGGGACGCGTGTTCTTCTATATGACCCGGCGACTCTGAGTCTCCAACGAAGCCAAAGCATCTCATCTTCCCCAGTCATGTTACTTCTTTCCTCCCGCACCTATAATTTGTCACAGTGGTATTACTTTCTTTAGTGCTGATCTACGGCTGCTCCTCTGGCTTGAGAGACCTCACGGCAATAGTGTAGATTAGACACTATTGTGTGTTAGGACACGTTATTAACGCTGTCATACTGGGTCGTTCATGACAGCGGGACTGATGCCACCAGAGGGTAATTCGTCCCTCACTCCATCGGCATCTGAACCAAAGATATAGATCATTGGGAGCTTGATCCGGCCACGACATCTCACGCGTCGCCATCTAGTCTCACGCCTCAGATCCGTCAGTGTTTCTGCACTTCTCGTTTATTTTATCTATTCGCACACATCATATCCTGCTAATTGGACATACCTCGCCCACAAATCTTTATGGTATAGCACAAACCGGTCACTCCAGCACCGTGTTACATCATATTGGTATCAGACCTAGGTTCTGCTAACCTCTGTGCTTAGCACTATTGGTCTAGGAAAATATACAAATTTATTTTCTTTTATTTTTTTATCGTACTTTTTTATGCAATTATTAGTTTGAAATTCATCGCACTTACATCCATGCATCTTGTTAGCACATCATCGTAGGTAGAGGACCATAACCCATTTACTTACCTGGCTGTAGAATGGTTCAGACATGGGGCCAATTATGGTCCGTCATGGATGGTTTACCTTACAAGGAGGGTCCCGAGTATGACCTCGACATTCCAGATCTTCCACGCAAAGATCTCATGCTACCCTCCCTTATGAACCCTCGCCCGACTAAGGCGAGTCCAAAGCATCAACTGAAGCTAGCAGAAAGCCCTCTCTGAGGGCCCCTACTCCCCCTAGCGGGGTGCCTATGAGCGCGCCCCCACCCGGGACAGATGCCCGGGGGCAGGATGTAGTGCTACTGGCACCTACACTCGCACTTTGCTCCCCACCCCATCCCAGCACCTGCCAAGGGTCCCACAATACACTAATAATTTTGATTAGTATCAAATTTAAATCTAAATGGGGCGTTGCCAAGTGGTAAGGCAACGGGTTTTGGTCCCACTATTCAGAGGTTCGAATCCTTCCGTCCCAGATCCATTCTGCTGAATGAAAATAAAAAAATCTATCGATTCCCTTTAATTAAAGCCTAAAATAATTTTGTTCAACGCCCTAGGAAGGCGCCAGCACGAGATTGCTCGGAGGCCCCGCCACTACTCGATGTACCACCTTTACTGCTCGAGCCGCCAACGCACACCTATCAGCCACCTCAGACGCCATGGGAACAAGCACCACGACAGCCACCGCCAATCAACCTGTACCGCCCACCTTGATGTAACAAAGACTGGTATTACTTAGAGGATTGACCGCATCACTACCCGGAGTCGAGGTTCCTGCCACGCGAAGAGACTTCTGTCCCAGTAACATATCAGTCAGGAGAACCTAGTCACGACTATTACGACCGGCCTTACCAGCCAGCCCCATCTACCTATCTGAGTCGTGATACCTACATCCCACCGTACGCACTGGGCCAACTAGTGCCATACGAGGAGCCATACTACCCACTAGCTCCTCGAGAGACTCCGGCACTACATGGGTCAGCGCCGACTCATACACCACCTTACGGTCAACGCGACTACTACGGGGTGCCTCATGCCCCACCGACACCACCTCAGGCGACTTACGTGCCGGCACCAATATACGCACTTGGGGTGACTTATACTACACTGCCAATCTACGCGAGGGCACCGACTTATGCGCCATGTGACCTATACACTGCCTCGGCATCTGCTATCGCCCAACTGGCCACGGCCACGGTCGGGCGTCCTATGCGCCCCCGACCCAATATGAGCCATATCATCAGTGAGCTTGCCCACGCCTAGAGGCATAGACGTCACGCCCGAACCACTGACCCCATCAGATTACGACCCAGCCCCTTGGTCCCCCACTCCAGCACCGACATCAGACGTTCGAGATCCCTATGAACCCCATGACGTTCGACGACATCAGCCACATCATTGTCATTATGACGACAATGATAGGGATCGTCGACAAGAAGCGCATCGAGCCGTGATTCAGAAGAGCAACCGAATGGAGGTTCCCGTATACGAGGGCATGTGGAAGCCAAAGGACGACACAGACAAGGAGTCCCACTTGGAGAGTTACTTCCAATCGTACGCGATGGACGACGAGTTATGCGTCTCATACGTCGAGGCCCGACTAGGAGGTCAGGCTAAGATATTTTGGAAGAACGAGAAGGGTGCTGCAAGGTGACGAGGGGATCCGCCGATCACTTAGGAAGAGATGTCTAGAAAGCTTAAGGATTAGTATATCCCTAAGCTCTACATGACAGGACTCCTCCTAAAGCGGATGGATCTCTAGTAGGGCAGGGGCAAGGTAGGCGATTACATTGACGATTTTGAGGAATACCGCATATGCTGCCACTTCGTAGATAGCCCAGAGATCCAGATCTCCCTATTTGTGCACGGTCTCCATCCCGAATTAGGTGCTAGGGTATTATAATAGAACCCCTCTATAGTAGATCATGCATACATCATAGTAGAGAGTAACGAATACTCCTTTGAGGATACGAGAGCGGCGACGGGTCCAATGACCCATACCATGTCCATCACCGCAAACACCACTACAAGACCATCCCCGACCCTGAGTGGGACGAAAGTGGTATCCACTACACCTAGGAATCCCACCCCTCTACCGACGACGACCACTACGATACCCGCCGCCTCTTGCATCGTCTAGATGGCTCGCGTCTCGAATATGACTCACGAGCAACTGCAGTGTTTCAAGTGCAAAGAGTATGGGCATAAGCGGTCCGACTGCCCATCATTCCTCTACATGGACTACAGTGGAAACCCAATTGACCCGCCACCATAGGGTGACGTCGAGGTGGACAATTACCTGGGGGAGTCCCTAAAAGACGAGATGTATGAAGAGCCTTTAGGATACATACAGATTACTCCAGATGTTCTGACCCCTGTTTCGCCTATAGTGAACTTCGGCATCCACCAGGGTCCCACCCCGAGAGTCCAGTGGACCACCCCGACCACGGTGCCCATCAGGACCTTGACCACCCCTACAACTCCATCTCTGGCCTCACTCGCTCACCAACCCCTGATAGTACTAGGGGCCTCTTCTTCATGGCCACCCACCCCGGTGGTAATTCTGCCTCCCCCGAGGGCACCGTAGCCACCTACCCTGCACGATCTTGTACTACGCACCTCGATCTTTTGTGTCTATGTGAAGATCGGGGACGTACGTACAAACTTATCATAGATAGTGGGAGCTGCATCAATGTAGTCTCCAAAGACATAGTGGCCAAACTCGGCCTTGCTCTCATGCCACATCCGTCTCCATATAAAGTCTCATGGATTGATGCCTTGACCCTACCTGTATGCTTCCAGTGCCACGTGCCCTTGAAGATGAGCACCTATGATGAGCACGTGCTGTGCGGCGTCCTACTCATCAAAATTGGTAGTAACAAATTGGGATGACCATGGTTATACAACTACAATGTCCCACTTTTCGGAAGATACAACACATGCTCGTTTTTGTATGGAGGGCGCCGATGATCTGGTATCCGATCACCCTGACCCCAGCTTCCCAGTCAAAAACCCCGTTGATCACTAACCGGTGTATATTCCGAGGAGAGTTGACCAGAAGCATGATGACCAACCCGTATATTTTGCTCTCACCTGGAGTGTTCTTACACTGGAAGTGTCTGACGCACTACAGGCACCCGAGATGCCTGATGTGCCTGAGTTGACAGGACTCATGTCTGATTACAAGGACGTCTTCCCTGTTGAGCTCCTTGTTGAACTCCCGCCTATGGCGGTATTCAGCATGCCATTGATCTAGTACCTCGAGCCTCACTCCCAAATTTGGCACACTAACGGATGGACTTGGTAAAATACGAGAAGTTGTATCAGCAGGTCAATGAGCTCTTGGCCAAGGGCCTTGTCCGAGAAAGTCTCAGCCCGTACACCATATCGGCATTACTCACGCCGAGGAAAGACAGCACCTGGTGCATGTGTTGCAACTCATGTGCCATCAACAAGATTACGGTGAAATACCATTTTCCCATAGCACGAGTGCAGGACTTATTCGATCAAATGGCCGGAGTGACTATATTTTGAAAGATTGATTTGCGTAGTAGATACCATCAGGTTTGGATCCAACTAGGAGATAAGTGGAAAACGGCTTTCAAGATCAAGGATGGTTTGTTCGAGTGGTACATCATACCGTTCGGACTATCCAATGCCCCGAGCACATTCGAGCGATTGATGAACGAAGTCTTACGTTCGTTCCTCAGCAGATTCATCATCATTTACTTTGACGACATCATCATTTACTTTGACCACCTACAACACCTCCGAGAGGTGTGCATGCCATTACAACTGGAGAAACTCTACGCCCACATGAAGAAGTGCAGTTCCTTCATGACTGAGGTCTCCTTTCTCGTCTTTATCATATCCGCACAGAGAGTCTCAGCTGCCCCGACCAAGATCAAAGCCATTACATCATGGCCACAACCCAAGGACGTTCACGAAGTACGAAGTTTCATGGGTTTACCAACCTTTTCCAAAAGATTTGTCCCCGGATTCAGCGGCGTCTCTACGCCCATCACTGATCTCATCGAACTCAACAAATTGGAGTGGACAAAGGCAGCCGACAAGGCCTTTACAAAAGTCTAGCGACGCATGACCGAAGCTCTCGTGTTACGACTACTTGACTTCAATAAAGTCTTTCAAGTTGCCTGCAATGCCTTAGGCGTAGGAATCAGTGGCGTCATCAGCCAAGATGGACATCCAGTAGAATATTTTAGGGAGAAACTTGTTGATACGAGACGTCGTTATTACAACTACGACCAAAATTTCTATGCCCTAGTGCAGTCACTACGCTATTGGCGCCACTATCTCCTACCCAAGGAATTCGTCCTCTTCTTTCATCATAGTGCGCTATGACAGTTGCACGATTAGCGGAAGGTCACCGATCAGCATGCTTTCTGACCTTTGCATATCTCCAAGATTACACATTCGTCATTTCACACAAGAAGGGAAAAGACAACGATATTGCTGATGCCCTTAGCCAACGACCAGTTGTACTCACCAGGATGAGGACTCATGTCTTGGGGTTTGAAAAACTCCCACAGGACTATGCAGACTGTCCCAACTTTGGGAAGATTTCCAGCGCCATTCGAGATGGCGAGATTACTATTTCTCCAATGGTTACCTCTTCTATGGGAAGAGGCTATGTGTACCCCACACCTTGTTGCGGGATTTTCTTATATGGAAGATGCACGCGGGTGGTCTAAGTGGACACTTCGGTGTCAACAAGACCATCTTATCTTTGGAACACCAATTTTACTGTCCGTCCTTGAAGAGGGACGTGGAGAAGATCATTTTGTGCTGCTTAAGCTACTCCAAGGCTAAGATGACCAAGCAGAATGCAGGGCTTTATACCCCCTTACATGTGCCAGCACGCCCATGGGATGATGTTAGCATTGATTTCGTACTAGGATTAACGAGGACCGCCCAACAACATGACTCAATCATGGTAGTTGTCGACATATTCTCCAAGATGGCTCATTCTATGCCTTGTTTGAACACGTCTGATGCCTCGTGCGTAGCGCGCATGTTCTTTGACGAGATTGTCCTCCTGGATGGAGTACCCCAGCCATTTGTCTCACACCATGACGTACGCTTCACTAGTAATTTTTGGAAGACCTTATGGGTCCTTATTGGAACGAAACTCAAATTCTCAACGGCCTACCATTCGCAGACGGACAGAGAGATCGAGGTCGTGAATCGGAGTTTGGGAAATCTGCTCCGCTCCATTATGGGTGAAAACCTCACCATCTAGGATTGTATCCTCCCCCACGCGGAGTTCACCTTCAACTCCTCCTTGAACTGTACTACCAGTTGCACTCCATTCGAGATCGTATATGGCCAGGTACCTCATAAATCCCTAGATATCACTCAACAAGAAACGCATTCTAGAGCATTCGAAGATGGCATTGCATTTGCACGGCATATTAGGGACCTCCATCATGACATTCATAATCACATCGTCATGCAAAATGAGAAATACAAAGTTGCCACTGATATGGGTCATAGGGTAGTTAGCTACACTGAGGGTGATCTACTCATTGTCAGGTTGAGGCCTGTGAGATATTCTCCTAGGTCGTTACGAAGCTTCACGCTCGTAGTGCTGGGCCTTTCTCGATAGTCCGTGTGGTCGATGAGAATGCCTACGTCATGGGTATCCCGCCTAAATGGGAGATCTGTCCTACCTTCAATGTTAGCGATCTAAGTGTGATACCATCCTCTACCACCCATCGTTGAAACTCACACCCCTCGAGCCTTCGAAGTAATGTGAGCAATCGTTCCCACCTGCCCCCTCCCGTCTTGTCCCCAAAGAGGAATGTGCTTATCGAGTCGTTACTGGAGGAGATAATTAACGCTCCAAGGGAGCGAATGGACCGGAAGTTTCATGTACTTTGGTAGGGTCTCCCATCGTCTGACAACGCGTGGATTTCAGACGCCGATCTTCTTTGACTAGGGCCAGAGCTCATCCTACTCCTCGACGACATCATCAGCCTTCAATCATCGGAGCCAAGTTCTTCCCACCTTAGAGAATGATGAAGGACCTTGCCGTCGAACATGCCTCGACTCATTGTCAACCTCGTTGCGAAGCCCAAGCTAATGTGAAACACCCACGGTTTCACTACCAGGTTTGAACCCACGTCTGTGTCGTGGAGTTTTCTCTCGTTTTCGTGTTATTTTATTGTATTACATACACCCCTCCTAATTTTACGGGGTCCATCTCACGTCGTTGATTTTTAGTTTGTGATCCTACACTATGGGGGAGGCGACACCTGTGTGTACAGCCCTTCCCCCATGGAGCTTGTGTCTTTCCTTTAATCTTGTTTTGTTACGCCTTTGAGGGAGGGAGAAGCCAAGCAAGACTTCTTCCCCCTTGAAGGTCGCTTTAGGGGGGGGGAGCCCACTAAGCCCTCGCTCCTAATGGAGCCCCTTAGGGCACTTTTGACACCCCCCCTTTCTCTATATCACTATAAAGGGAAGGGAGAGGGCATCTTTTTTTGTCAGACTTGCTTTTTCATCGCGAAATAAACGAATGAATATGTTGTTATATCATTGCTAGTAGGTTATCGACCTTCCATTCATTTAGGATTTTCTTGCATCTGGTGTTGATCCTCTTCCAGCGTCCTTCCCCATCTCGTGGAGAGGACTTGTTGCCGAGGTTGACAACTATTTTCTTCATTCCCCTAGAATCTCTACAGACCTCATTGCACCTTAGGACGTGACGATATCTTCATATCCATCTCCCATAAGAGAACCGCCAATAGACTCAACCATAGAGCGCTTGTGGTCGACTCGAGGGTATCCAAATCTCCACTGGTCACTGTCACCCCTCCGGTCGACCACAAGCAAATTTTGCAGACTACGGCAAACGTCTGCACCGGATGATAATTGTCTTTCTGCCTGTGGGGTTCTTTGCCAAGCCTTCGTTGGAGTTGTGATTGAGGTCGGGCTAATTAGCCCTACGGCTGATGCGCGCCTGCATCGCGTGCGGTCTTCCGAGTGCCACCTCTACAACTTTTGCTGCCCACGAAATTGTGTCACCGAGCTCATGGGGTGGGCAGATAGTACCGGTGCCGCGACCTAGCTCAGTCAACCCGCATTTGACCGCGGCAATACCAGTTCTGCCGAGTGCCTCAAGGCCCACCCGCGGCTCTAACATCACAAGTGAACCGACCGTGACAGCTCTAATAGGGTCACTACGGCAATCATCCTCAACTGTTGATTGGGTAGTGTGAACGCAACACAGTAGCAGTCTCCTTCTTCTAGTATTGAGCAGGACACCCCAAGGGAGTCTTGCGGAACTCTGAAATGCTGGCTGAACGGTTGATAACACCCTAATTTCTGTCTTTATTTCATGTTATTAGCAAAAATTTATGCATTTAAAGAGCTTAAAATGGGGTTGTTATCATATATTTACATGAAAATAGTGTTTTCAAGTGATTTCTGATTTTTCCCTAATTTTCTGTTAATTCTATGAATTTTAAAGGATTTATTGAAGCTCGAAATAATTATTTTTGAATGAAAATGGCATATTTAATATTTTATTTTGACATTTATCAGCATGGGAATGAATCAGTGAATTTTATAGAATTTTTTTCGAATTTTTAAATTTTTCTAAGATTTATTTAAAGAGGAAATGTATTTATTTCAAGGAAAAAAAGTATATTTATAATAATAAAAAAAGTATTTTTATTATTTTCAAACTTTCAAGGGCCTTTTTGTGAACTTTCGTTGCAAAAAGACCCTAAAAGCAGCTCTCGGTCGCCACTGCAGGCGTAAAGATCCAATTTAAAATTTTACAGGGTTTTATTGCAATTTTTAATATATATTTTAAATATTTTTAGGAGAAATCGGAGGAGAGAGAGTGCGCGAGGGGCATATACGCAATTACTTTTGGGCGGCGTCCAAAAGCAATTCCAGGCTTTTTAAGGACTTTTCTGCAAAAAGGAGGATTCATAATGCGCCAGCCAATGAGAGAGCGACACGTCATTGCGTGTTTAAAAATGAAATTAATAAATAAATCAATTCTAAATCCAATGGATTAAATTGGTTTAAAATTGATTTATTAATAACTTTTGATCCTGAAATTCGATTGAGATGATTTAATTATGGATTTGTTCGTCTTGATCCCCTCTTTCTATCTGTATGGTTGAATCATTCAGATCCAGCCTACATTGATAGATAAATATTAAGTACTAAACGGGGGTAAAATGGTAATTTTTACCATATAACCTAAGTATAAAAGCTAAATTTCGAGAGGGGGAGCTCATTCTGGATGGTTCTCTATCACAGCTGCAAGACAGAGAGGAGCCCCAGCCTGGATCAACAGTTTTGGTACTTTTTCCTTTCATTGTATTTAAGCTTTTATGCATTTTGAATGAAATAGGTTGAGTTGTTTGTTTCTTTATCTCTATTCTGATCTGAACTTCTAAATCGCTTGGCTTGAGCGGCATGTACAAGCCTTGATTAGGATTGAGAGGAGAAATTGAGGGATTCACTTGGGCATTCAATTGCATTTTAAAAGAAAACTCTAAAAAATTTAGTTTTAATTCTTAGGATACTCAATCACCCCATTTTAGTTCTGAATTATCAACTTGCAAAAATCAACCAAACCCAAATTAAAAATTCCTACCAACCTCTCTAATTGAATTCTTTGATCCATCCAATTGAATCAATTAATTCAATCTAGAACCCACATTTCATCCATTCTTCTCACCTCTTCTACCCCCCTTTCTCAATTCTCATCTAATTAGGGTGACTTGATCCTCATTGAAGATCAAATTCACTCTAATTAGGATTAAAATACCAAAAAGATAATCACATTGAACTTCCTACTTGCTTCCCTTGGACGACACTCACACTTATCACTATACATGTTAAGTAGAGTTTTATAAAATTTATTGCATAAGCTAGAATTCACAACGACAAGGGCTAAAAATTCATAATATTTACCCCTATTTTCGGCTTATCAACGGTCCACCTGAGCAAACAAAAGAGTGGTCATCGATCGCCCTGATTGACTCTTCTCATTGGTTCTCGGTGGTTCTTCGGGACGCGTGTTCTTCTCTAACGACCCGGCGACTCTGAGTCTCCAACGAAGCCAAAGCATCTCATCTTCCCCAATCAGGTTACTTCTTTCCTTCCGCACCTATAATTTGTCGTAGTGGTATTACTTTCTTAAGTGCTGATCCACGGTTGCTCCTCTGGCTTGAGAGACCTCACAGCAATAGTGTAGATTAGCCACTATTGTGTGTTAGGACACGTTATTGACGCTGTCAGACTGGGTCGTTCATGACAACAGGACGGATGCCATCGGAGGGTAATTCGTCCCTCACTCCATCAGCATCTGAACCAAAGATATAGATCATTGGGAGCTTGATCAGGCCACGACATCTCCCGCATCGCCATCTAGTCTCACGCCTCAGATCAGTCAGTGGTTCTGCACTTCTCATTTATTTTATCTATTCGCACGCATGATATCCTGCTAATTGGACATACCTCGCCCACACATCTTTATGGTATAGCACAAACCGGTCACTCCGGCACCGTGTTACATCACATCCACTAGAGCGATGGATGCATCGGTAAACCCAAAGCAACATAGCAATTTCCTAAGGAAATTCCATGAAACTTGATCAAATGCCTTCTCCATGTCCAGTTTGATGATGATGTTCGAGCCCCGAATAAGAGTGTCTATTGACTAGGCTTATTCTTGAACTAGGATGTTATTGTCATGGATCTATCGACCCTTGATGAAACCACACTTTCAGACGAGATAATTCTATTAAGGAAGGTCGATAGTCACTTTGTAATTATCTTGGATACACCTTTAAGCATACATTACAAAGACTAAAAGAAGATGGAGTGTCCATTTTTGGAATAAGCAGTAAGAAAGTGGATTTCAAACTTCTAGGTACGACTTTACGTATAAAGATCTCCTTGATAGCAAGCACCAAGTCTGTGCCTACTATATCCCAACATGCTAAGTAGAACTCCACAGAAAACCCATCTGGTCCCGAGGCCTTGTTCTGATAAAAGGAAAAGACCACCTCCTTGATATCTGCTCTCGTACAAAGGGGCATAAGTAGGGTATTTTCCTGGTCGGTCACCAAGTGAGGGATGTAATCGAGTAAATCCTCACTCATAGTAGTCAGTCATGAAGCAAGGACTGTACTTTAGTATGCGACACCGACTGTCGCTAGCTTAGCACAGTCCTGATTATGCATCCTTAATTGGATCGTATAATTAGGACGAGCTCTATGCCCAATCAAGGCATGAAAGCAACATGTGTTTCTATCACCTTCTCTCAGCCATTGGATAGCTGATTTATGAAGATGTAAAATGACATCGTATGGTATCCTCAAGCTTTTCACTAAGCCTGATGCCGGACGTCGTCTCAACGGCGTCCGACCGTCACCGAGGGTAGGAACTCAGTGTCGTATCACTAACTAATCGGGTTACGTCCACAACGTCAGCCGATGGATATGCGGGGAACAGAAATACATGTATGACGATAACGAGGAGGATGGTTCTACGATGGTACGTGCAATGCGCCGACAAGCTATGAGAGCCAACCTGGAGCGGGGACGGGGTCGCCAAGCTGGGTCGAACCAGCCCTCCAAGTCATCCGAGGTGGGTCGAGGGCGCGCACGCCGTCGAATGGGGTAACTCCCACTGGAATGCTCACACGCTGCCGGGCGCCCCACTGCATCGACATGTAAGACGCGCTCTTTGTTTGTCGTTCTCTCAATCTGTCCCACTCACCTATCTAACCCGAGCGGTGGAGGCAATACGAAAGAATACTGAAGGAAATAAATGACGAAAGAGGCGAGGGGAAGAGTACCTTCGCCGCGCTGGACGGATCTTCGTATCAACTGGTTCCGGAGGAGGGAGTTGTCGGGGCGCCGGAGGTTGACTGGCGGAGGGCGGTTGCGGTTGGCGCGCGTCGCGGAGCGGTGTAGGGAGGCGTGGTCGACGGCGAGCAGTGCAGCGGCGACGCCGCGAGCACGGGCGATGTTGCCGCTGTCGAACGATGGCGGTCACGGCTAGCGCGACCGGAGCGACAGCGAGTGGCGTGAGCGAGCGGCGGCAGCGCGGCGCGGCGGCGGCACGGCGCGGCAGCGCGGGCGGCACGGGCGGCGGTGCGGGCGCGCGCGGCGGCGGTTGGTGCGGCGGCGCGCGGCGCGTGGCGGCGGCGGTACGGCGGCGGCTGGCGGCGCGGCGCGGCGCTGGCGATGGCGCGCGCGGCGCAGCGAGGCGGGCGCGGGGGCGGCGCGCGGCGGGTGGCGCGGCGGCGCACGCGAGGGCGCGCGCGGCGCGCGGCGCAGCGCGCGGCGCGGCGGCGGCGCGCGGCGCGGCGCGCGGGGCGGCGCGCGACGGCGGCGCGGGCGGCGTGCGTGTCAGCGGCGGGCGGCGGCGCTGGCGCGCTGCGGCGGGTGCGCGGTCAGCGCGGCGGCGGCGGTGGCGGCGGCTCCCCTTCCTCCTTCCTCTCCCTTTCTCCTCTTCCTCTCTTTTTCTTCTTCTTTCTCCTCTTCTTCTTCTTTCGTCTATTCTTCTCCACGACCTGACCCTTCTTTCTCAAAATGCCATTCTTCAAAAATTTAGGTCAAGGTAAGGGAAGAGCCCACCTCTTCCCCTTATATATGGGTGAAGATGGCCCTTCCTTAAGTCCAATAACACAAAATAAAAGGGAGAGAAAATAAGCAAGAAAATAGGAAACGGGCTTGTCAGGCCCAACATAAAAAAAAGGGTGGAAAGGGTTCCTCCCATGGGCCCTTCCCCCGCTACACGACAATACGAATAAAGGGAAAACTATAAGATAAAGTAACTGACTGTAACGGTGTGCTCCGGTGGTCGGCGTCCGCGTCATGCCGAGTAACGGAATGCGGGATCCCGTGTTGCTGCGGCGGCTCGTCGTGGTGGCTGGACTCGTCTCGGTGGCGAGCTGGGTAGTGCCGGCTCCTCGGGTGCTGGGTCGGGGAAGTCCTGCTGCTCCTCTGCTGCTGGCTCGATGACAGTACTCCCGCCCTCGATAAGGGTCGGAGCTGCACCACCAGATTTCATTGGTTTTAAGTCCGAGAATCGACCGTGATTTCTGTGGATTGTTTTATCCCTTACCCATTCCTACCCATAGCCTCGTCATCCGCCCTAAATCGTCCATCCCATAGTCGTCCTACGTCAGAGGCATAGACTACTATGAGCGTGTAAGGCTTCGGGGAGTATGATATGGCAAAAGTAACATACTATGTCCCTTCGATAACTAATTCCAATGAATAATCATGCTTCTAAAAATGCCAGAGTCTATTCGAAGGATGACAATAAACATGGTCCATTTCGAGTTTTCTCGTAATGGAATGAGAGTGATCCGATGTAGTCATCAGCTCAATAAGCCCAACTATCTCAATTAATTAGAGAAAGGAGATGTGACTGGATTAGAGGGTTGCCGATCCCTCTACAATTCCAAACATTACTTGGGATCAAAAAGCTATCGGCTCGCGCAATGCAGCCTCGATCGGGTGTTATACATGCGATGTGAATGAGGGGCATCCAAATGATGTTCTGAAGGATGGGAGGTGTCCATGTTTGAGCCCTCAGAGATGGAGGCATCGTCCTCCTCTCCGTGGAAGTGTGACCATTAGTGGCACATCACTTCGTGAATTCCTTACATGGGAATGTCACACTAGAGGTCTTAGTGGCCGCTTTGGCTGGGACAAGATCATAGCCACCGCGGAATACCAGTTCTATTGGCCTATCTTGAACCACAATGTCAATAATATTGTCACCCAGTTCGCGTATGTGCCTTGGCTAGTTAGGTCAAGAAGAGTGCAAGGTTATAAACATTGCTACTGGTGCCCAAGCATCCATTGGACGATGTCAACATGGACTTCATCCTAGGGTACCCAAGATCGCCCGACGGCACGACTCTACCATGGTTGTCGTTGATAGGTTTTTGAAGAGGGCTCACTTCCTGCCTTGTGCGAAGACGTCCGACGCCACTCAGGTTGCACAATTATTTTTTGAGAGATTGTGCAGTTGCATGGCTTGCCCACTTGGATCGTCTCCAACCGAGATGTCCGCTTCACGAGCTACTTCTGGAAGACCTTGTGGAGTCTCATCAGGATGAAACTTAAGTTTTTAACGGCTTACCACCTTCAGACCGATGGTCAGAGGGAAGTGGTAAATCTAAGCTTAGGTAACCTACAACGGTCCCTAGTCGGCGAGCGCCTTACGACTTGGGATTTGATAACTCCTTGTACTGAGTTCGCTTATAACTCCTCGGTGAACAAAATTAATGACTTGATTCTTTTGAGATTGCCTATGGCCAAGCTCCTCGTAGACCCCTCCATTTACCACATGTAGACCCTCATGTTAGAGTATCCGATGACGGTCTTGCATTCGCCCGACATGTTTCATTGCTGCATCCACATATTCACGATAGAATCACAAGTCAAAATACATTCTACAAGCAAGATGCCGACTTGCATCGTCAACCCAGAGTGTTCAACGTGGGTGACCGCACTATGGCGAGACTTAGACCGGAGAGATATTCTCCCGGGATGGCTGCCAAGCTACATGCTCGTAGCGCCAGCCTGTTCTCAATCCTCCAAAGAGTGGGCGGTAACGCCTACGTCATCGCTTCGTACCGAGCCCCTTCTCCCTCCTCCGACCCAGCCTTTCTAGACTCCTTCAGTATGAGTGAGTTTGTCGCGATCACTCCCCCCATACTTTCACCCAATCGGCACGAGTCAAGACTCTATACTCATGGATCACGGAGGATGATTTACGACGTTTTAGACCAGAGCTTCTTCAGCCACTATCTTTCGCTACCCCACACTCGTCGGAGCCGAGTTCTTCCCTCCTTTGGAGGATTGATAGAGGACGCCAACCAACTCTGTTGAAGAACTCTTCAAAGCCATCATCATCGTCATCAACGCCCTCGCCATTTTGCGTCGAGCTTGACCGGCATGCCAAGGCGAAGGTGAAGACATTTGGGTTCAAATACTCAGGGTGAAAGCACATCCATGAGTTCGAATGTCTTGATTTTTGCCGGTCCGTGCTCATCATTTCGGTGATTATTACGTCCGTGTGATTGTTTTCGTCGTGTCTTTACCCGTGTTCCTCGTGTCATTTTGTGTTCATCATGTGTCATGTGGTTTTGCCTTTACTTTTTTGCTTCTTTGTATTGGTTTTAAAGCGGCCCCCATGTATATCAGCCCCTTAATGGACCCCATATTGGACTTACCTAAGGAGCCCATCTCAACCCCCACATATCTGGGAGAGATAGGCGCCCTAGGTCGATAGACGTGGAGTTACTGTTTTTGCAAAGCTACATGTGCCCTGGGTCTCAAGTAAGAAAGGAGAAGAAAGAAGAAGAAGGGAAGCTAGCGGGTGCACACATCTCTTATCGTCACCAGGGCCTGTCGCCGCTGATAATCTCAAATTATGGGCTTTTTTACTGGTTTTTACTAGTTAGTCGTGTGAGTATTGAGACAGTCAACAAATAAAATTAACCTCACAGCCGTAGGGCGAGTAAGGTGTCGAACCGGAAGCAGCAGGTAATGAGATAGTAAATTTCTTTCAGTTTAACTTATCCTATCAACTTCTTATAATTTATTCTAACAAAAAATTCTATGATCTTCAGTATTATAATTCTACAGCAAAGGTGTCTATAGAGTCTCAACTTTAGTTCACTGAGCAACTTATATAATAATAATAAAAAGGAAAGGAGTAGGATAATCTTCAGTACATAATTAATGAAACGATGTTTAATAAGTAAGTTAAAGATAGATTTTCGCTAGACAGATTATAGAAAGTATCTTCAATAGAGTTAGTTTAAAATTATCTTCAATAGATTCAATTTAGAAAATATCTTCAAAAAGTTAGATTTAATTCAGAAAATATCTTCAAATGGAACTGAGCAGTTACAGGCTCTTGGCTGTAAAATTACTCAGTTACAGGCTCTCGCTTGTAACTTGGGTGAGAGCAAGCCAAGCATGCAGCCTTCTACGCTCGAGGCTGTGCACGGCCTTGGTTGCGTGCTTGGCCTTATGCACGCGGCCTTGGCTGCGCGTGGCCTGCTGTGCGCGAGGCTGTGCACGGCCTTGGTTGCACGCTTGGCCTTTTGTGCGGGGATGCTGCTTGCGCAGCGTGAGCTGGGTTGCTGAGCTGAAGATCCGGTGAAGATGGTGATGGAATGGAGCGAACACGAGAACACTTTTGAACAATAAACTTCAAATTAACCTAGAACAAATGAACAATTTTAGTTGAAAATGTTGGAAAGACATTGATTGTTGCTTTCCAACCCAACCTAGATTGTCTTAGAGGGAGAATTACACAACACTGAATTTGAGCAATCACACATACCTTGTGTCACAATCCTTTCGGTGAGGAGCTGATCTTTTTGCTCATGCTATTCCTCAGCTTGCTTCTTCTTCCCAATCCAATGCTCATCATCTATTGGAGGGTATGCAGAACTCTTCTCTTCCACGCCCTAAACATGTTTTAGCTGAAATTCCAGACAACCTCAAGTAACTATTTTAAAGAGAATTTATAGGTTTGCTCTCTTGGGCACAACTCTTGGGCTTCTTGGGCTTCTTGGGCTTTTAGGATTGGCCCAAGTATGTGATTTTCAGTCCTTCGAGAAATTTGGCCTTCATCTTGTAGAGGATAAGTCAGTCTGCTTAATCAGGTGCCTTCCTTGTTGGATTTCATCTAAATCTGTACTCATTTAAATGAAAGATAAGATCCAATCCACTTGATTCTCTGAATCAAGTGGGGTTAGTAAAAATCATGCTTTAAATGGTAAATATGGAACTAATGCTTAAAAATAATGATTTGATTAATGGAAAGTACCTGATTATTTTATAACATAGTTATGGTCATCAGCCGTTGATAGGCTCAAATTTTAGGTGAATTTGCTGGTTGTTTAGCAAGATAATCATGTGAGGTTGAGAGCTTATACAACAATATTTATAAACCTCACGGCCTAGGGCAAGTGAGGGTCGATCCACGAGGAGCAAGGAAATCAGCAGGGAATTCGTTTTAATGCAATATAACTTTCAGGTTGTAGGTCTGCACTTGCATTTTATAGGATACTATTCAATAAAACTCAATAAATTCTTTCAGGGAAGATGCGCAGGCGACCTTAACTTTGAGGTGGTAACCTCTACTTAAGGAATGAGCAGACGACTGATAAGCGACTCAGTTTACCAGTCTTCACGCTCTCACCAGCCTGTTTGGCAATTTGCCAAACAGGTGGTGAGCATTTGTGCAAGCCGCCTCACCCGCAGCTTAAGCTGCCGAGGGGGATGTGCCTGCACGTGCACACCTGCAGGTAGCGTGCGCGCGCGTAGCCCCGCTGCGCGTGGCTGCAGCTACACGTCGCGGCCGCGGCGCTACTGCGCACGCATGTTGCGATGCAGCTGCGCTCGCACTCGACCTTGCAATGCGTGGCCTCGGCCGGGCGCCGCGGTCGAGCGCTCGCAGCAGGGCTGCGCACGAGCGTTGCTGCGCTGCTAAGGCACGCAGAGCAACGGCCACGTAGCTGCAGGGCTCCTCAACTTGCTGAGGCTGGGTAGCTTGGCTCTTTCGGGGGAAGAATTCGATTGGACGGAGAGGATGAACAATAGGAACGAAGTGGCAAAGGAAAACAAGAACAAAACTTGAAAACAATTGATAAACCTTCAAATCCAAACTAAACAGAAACAATGTTGATTGGAATTGTTGGAAGATCTGAAGATTCTTCCAACCCAACCAAAACTGTCTAAAATGGAGAGGGATTACAAGGCTGAAGCTTGAGATTTCCCTATGCTGGGTGTCACGTCCTTGCGGCGAGGCGTAGGTCTTCAATCCAAGCTATCTTCAGTCTGATCTTCCTTCTCTAACTCCACAAGCTCATCAGCTCCTGGAGGGTGCAGAAATCCTCTTCTCCAAGCCCTAGTTTCCTTAGAGAAAATTCTGAACAGCCTAAACTCAACTGTCAAGAGAGTATTTATAGGTTTCTCTTAAGTCATGCCCAGGGGCATTTTCGTAATTTTTGCTTCTTTGAATTTTCGCCCGCTCCTCGTGATCCTCGTTTCTTTCCTTGATCTTCTTAACCTGTCTCTGAATGTTCACTAACCATAAAATGTTAAATATCTTCCACTTGATTCAAAGAATCAAGTGGGGTTAGTGATTTCATAAAATGATGGATATGCATGATATTAGCATGAATTAACATTCTAATTTTGATGAATGAAAACTAAGAAGATTAAATATTTGATGACATATTTGAGAGTCATCAAACACCCCCCAACTTAGATCATTACTAGTCCCTTAGTAATGAAATGCAGGTGAGAATAAAAGATGATCTAAACTTGACTTTTGACTTCCGATAGCTTTGATTCGTGCTCTTTTCAAGGAGTATTTTCAGCAATTAAACTTGACCAGCATAGGAGAAGTTTAGGATCTATCTCAGCCTTCTACCTCAACACTTGATCTACGGCGTACACATAGTAAGTACATAATATATGGAGTAAGATTGAGTTAACACCCCAAGCGCACTACTGAACAAGGCGTGGAGAGCGGTGCTAATGCTAGCTCACTACTATGGCTATAGTATCATCGGCTCAAACACATGGGAGACAGCTTTTCCACCTTTATTTTCTTTGGCATTTGCTGCTTGTTGGTCATTTTTTTAATTTTTTTTTATGACAATCAACTTTAGTACTATGATGCAAGCTTTTGCTTGTTTATGCGCAGTGCAGCTTTCACTTTATAGTTTGGTGGTGCTTATCCACTACCCATGTGCCATCCTTAGTAGACTGGCAGCTTATTCCCCCGACGAAGTTGTGTATCCTTCTTGGTTCAGGGAGCTTCACTCACGTCATCATAATATTGCCAATGAGCTAACACTAACCCTACTTTCCACTAAAGCTAAAAATTTTCGTGCATGTAAGTGCTAACTCAACCCGAGGTGGATGGTGAGGTGAGATACGTATAATGGGCAGAGATATGGTTGTAATAGTATGGTTCATAGTGCACCTATCTAGGCTTACTTCACCTAGGACTTCCTAGCTGGCCACTCTTGCACTTCTACCCTTTTGAAAAGAATCGAATTATCATGCATATCATTGGACAAGCATCTCCTAGGGTCATCAAATATCCATGGTTTGTGAATGCAAAACGAAAAAAAATTTCATCGATGACGCATGCAACTGTACTCCCCTCCCCCCCAAATAAGAAGGCATGTTCCTACATGACAAATCATAATTAAGAGAAAGGAGAAAGAGAAATCAAACCATGGAAGGAAAGGCGGCGAGCATCATTCGTGTTGTCCAGTGACGGTGTACCTAGCTTGGATAGGAGTAGCTGCGCACGAAGACAGAAACAAAAACGAAGAAACAAAAACAAACAAAGCAAAATAAGAAAACCGAGGAAATAGGAAATGGAATAAAAAAACTAATCAGATCATGAGCTATCGTACGGTGGCTTTTCTAAAGTAATATTCATGGGGCTATTAAGATCTTCGTCTTCTAAGTAGGGTTTGAGCCGTTGCCCATTCACAGTGAAGTGTCTTTGAGATGTAGGATATAAAATGGTAACCGCTCCATTCTCAAAATCCTGCTGAACAAGGAAAGGGCCATCCCATCGCGTTTTCAATTTTCTTGGAAAGAGTTTTAATCTAGAGTTGTATAGCCATACTTTTTGATTCTCTACAAAAGTTATTCTCCTCAAGCTCTTATCATGAAACATCTTCATCTTGGCTTTATAAATCTTCGAATTCTCATAAGCCTCATTTCTTAACTCTTCCAACTCATTCAATTGAAGAAGTCTATGCTTGCCGGCTCTATCCAAATCTAGGTTGAGTTTCCTAATAGCCCAAAGGGCTTTGTGTTCTAACTCAAGTGGTAGGTGACAAGCTTTCCCGAAAATCAAGCGAAATGGAGACATGCCAAGAGGAGTTTTTTAAGCAGTTCTATAGGCCCATAATGCCTCATCTAGTTTCCTAGACCAATCTTTCCCATCCGGACGTACTATTCTCCTCAAAATTTTCTAATTAACCTAGGTTTAGCCTCTTTCTTCGTTAACAAGTATCTAATAGCTGCATGATCAGAAAAAATAGTTATTTTACTACCTAGTAAATAAGATCTAAATTTTTCTAAAGCGAAGATAATTGCCAGCAGCTCTTTTTCGGTAGTAGTGTAATTCAGCTGCGCATCCACTAGAGTTCTGCTGGCGTAGTAAATGACCACGGGTTTCTTGTCAATTCACTGACCTAACACTGCACCTACTGCAAAATCAGAAGCATCACACATTAGTTCAAAAGGAAGGGTCCAATCGGGCCCTTGCAAGATAGGTGCATTAACTAAAGCTTCTTTCAATTTATCAAATGCGTTCTTAGCCTCTAGTGTTAGTTCAAAATCATTATTTTTAGACGATAGAAGATTTGTAAGAGGTTTAGAAATTTTAGCAAAATCTAGGATAAAACGTCTATAGAAACCCGCGTGGCCGAGGAAACCCCTAAGGGTTTTTAGGTTGGTTGGAGGTGGAAGGCCCTGGATGATTTCGATTTTGGCCTTGTCCACTTCCAATCCACGGTTGCTAACCGTGTGTCCCAGCACTACTCCCTCCTGCACCATGAAATGAGATTTTTCCCAACTTAGGACAAGGTTGGAGTCAATGCACCTCTTCAATACTTTGGTGAGGCTTAGGAGGCAGTTTTCAAAGGTAGATCCAAATACTGAAAAATCATCCATAAAGATTTCTAGACATTCTCCTACTAAATCAGAAAAAAGGGCATTCATACATCGCTGAAATGTGGCGGGGGCATTGCATAGCTTGAAGGGCATACGCCTAAAGGCATATGTCCCTACGGGACTCGTAAATGTTGTTTTCTCTTGATCATCAGGATGGATGTTCACTTGGTTGTATCCTGAATAGCCATCAAGAGAACAAAAATGTTGCTGCCCTGACAGTTTTTCTAGTATTTGATCCATAAAGGGTAGAGGGTAATGGTCCTTCTTGGTCGCCTTGTTTAGCTTATTATAATCTATACATACTCTCCATCCAGTGGTCAATCTCTTCTGCACCTCTTCCCCTTTTTCATTCACTTCTACTGTAATTCCAGACTTTTTTGGCACCATGTGTACGGGGCTCACCCATCTACTATCGGATATGGCATAAATTATTCCTGCATTCAACCACTTAATTATTTCTTTCTCAAGAACTTCTCTCATGTAAGGGTTGAGTCTCCTTTGATGCTCTCTACAAGGTCTGGATTTCTCTTCTAAAAATATCCTATGCTCACAGATTGCAGATGGAATTCCTCTAATATCATCAAATGTCCAACCTATGGCATTCTTATGCTCCCTAAGTACTTTGAGCAATTCATTTTCTTGTTCGGGAGTGAGTGATGAGGAGATGATTACAGGTAAGGTTTTCTTCTGCCTAAATATGCATATTTGAGGGATGAAGGTAGAGGTTTGAGTTCTAGGCCCATCTCGACTAAAGGGAGTCCATGATCTCATCATCTAGCTCTCTACCTCGACATGTGATAAGTACTCTTTAATCGCGTCCTCTCCCTCATCCTCTGTACACAATTTTAACTCCTCATTGCTTCCTAAGGGACACTTCATCATTTTTGATATATCAAGTTGGACTCTCTCCTTTCCAATTTTGAACTCCACCGTCCCCTTCTCCCAATCCATAATCGTTTTTGCCGTAACTAAAAATGGTCTTCCTAAGATAATAGGAGCTAAGCTAATGTTTCCTGATATCTTTACATCAGTCACTATAAAATCTACCGGTATTTCACAATTCTCTACAGTGATCATGACATCGGTTAACCTTCCCTCGGGTTGCCTAACAGTTCCATCAGCTAGGAGTAAATCCATATGTATTTCCTCCAATTCTCCAAACCCACACTCCTCATATAATGCCATTGGGATGATGCTTATGCTTGCTCCCGTATCTAATAAAACTTTAGAGAATGTGTTTCCTCCAATTTCACATGTGATAAAAGGGGCTCCGGGGTCTCTCATTTTGATAGGGATGGCATTAAGGATGCTAGAGGCATTTTCAGATAATTTAACTACTTCCCTAGGCTTCCTAATGGTGCAAGAGTCCTTAAGGTACTTCTTTAGGGAGGGTGCACACCTAAGCATGTCTTCTACAGTAACAGTCATGGTGGCCTTTTTAAAATTCTCTAGCAATCGGTTTTCATAATCAAGGATAGGTTTTTTTCTATTTAAAGCGGAAGGGTAGGGAACATGCTGCCCACTCGTAGAAGGTAGAGGCTCCTCCACGTAGGGAGAATCCTCTCCTTCTTCCTCTCGTGGTTCATTCCCCTTCTTAGAGTTCTCTACAGAATTCTGATAGGGATCCTGAAGTTCTTTTCCATTTCTCAATTTTGAGATTGGTAGAACTTCAGGATTGTCTCCATTCGTCTCATCGTGAATGGAGTGCTGCACATGATGCAAGTTGCATGGATTTACTAATGGTTTCGTGGGAAGTTTATACGATGCGCACCGGAACTCTGGAGTTATACCTTGGTGTTCAGGTGGTGCAGGTCTGAAGCTCTCTAATAGCTTCCTCATCTGCTCTTGAGATTCCAGCACTTGCTTTGTTTGAAATTCCATCATCATTTGCATCTTCATCTCCATCTCCGCCCGCAACTTTTGGTTTTGCTTCTCTATCATATCTGAAATGACGGGGGTAAGTGAAGAAAAATCAGGTTGGTTCTGAGATGGAACCTGATACTACTGTGGAGGCCTGTGCTGGAATGGTTGTCTCTGCTGGAACGGAGGATGAGCTGCCGGCTTGTTCCCTTGGTGGAAGGTCTCTCCGTTTTGGAAATTTGGCCTCTTTTGACCTGCCCACAGTTGTTGCGGCTGGTTGAAGGCCTTCACCTCTTCTTCCATGGCTTGGCAGGCTCCATCTTCATGTTCCCTGCTGAAGTAGAGAGAGCAGATCTTAGCTTTAATGATAGGAGAGTTACCTAAGAAGACATTCTTCAAGGTGGAGGTGAGCTCCTCCAATTTCTGGTTAGTCTCCCTTAGGCCCGCTTGTAGCTCTCCCTCCTTGGCGTTAACCTGCAGAACTCTTACTCTTTTTGGCTGCAGGTTTCTCCCATTCTGATTGGCTCCAATCTCCTGCAAGTCAGTTTCTGCAACTCTCTCCAAAATATCGAAAACTTCATCCTCATATGCGGGATAAAATGTTCCACCTGTAGCGAGATTTACTTTGTTTTTCATAAAATCAGAGAGAGATTCATAAAATATTTGGGCTAGTTGACATTGCTCAATGCCATGGTGAGGACATTTCCTCAACAAATCATTGAATCTCTCCCATGACTCACTAAAGGCTTCTCTGTCATGAGGATGGAAATTGTGAATTTCTCTTCTCTAAAAATTTGTTTTGGAGAGAGGGTAAAATTTCTGCAGAAATTTTCCTTGCATCTCTTCCCAAGAATTATAAGTGATTCCAAGATTACGATACCATGCAAACGCTTTATCTTTAAGAGTTAGAGGAAAATATTTCATTTTTAACATCTCTGTAGATATTCCAGGAACATTTTGAGAAGAGCATCTAATATGAAAATCATCAAGGAACTCTAAAGGATTCTGTGCAGGTAATCCGTTAAATTCAGGTAGAGAATTTATCAATGCATTATCGTATCGAAACAAGATACCTTCACCGATGTTCAGATTTACATTGGTTTGTCGTAAGCTTCCGGACAGTGTAGACCTATCCAACATAGTTCTTCTCCTTTCATTCTGCTGATGTATCTCTTCAGCCATATTTCTCTGCTGAATTTCTGGTTCTGTGACTATAGAATCCGGAGTGGCGTCTCTACTAATTTTTCTGCAGACTTCTCACCAGCTCCTGAGCGTGTAACTACCATAGATCTTCAGCACAAATGTTAGCAGAACAATGAGCTGAGGATTTTTAAGTCCTGCAGCTTAAGGAGAATCAAGAAAAGATTACTAAACAATTAAAAAATAAATTCCTACTGTAATACCGTGTTCCCCGGCAACGGCGCCAGTTGATAGGCTCAAATTTTAGGTGAATTTGCTGGTTGTTTAGCAAGATAATCGTGTGAGATTGAGAGCTTATACAACAATCTTTATAAACCTCACGGCCTAGGGCAAGTGAGGGTCGATCCACAAGGAGCAAGGAAACCAGTAGGGAATTCGTTTTAATGCAATATAACTTTCAGGTTGTAGGTATGCACTTGCATTTTATAGGATACTATTCAATAGAACTCAATAAATTCTTTCAGGGAAGATGCGCAGGCGACCTTAACTTTGAGGTGGTAACCTCTACTTAAGGAATGACCAGACGACTGATAAGCGACTCAGCTTACCAGTCTTCACGCTCTCGCCAGCCTGTTTGGCAATTTGCCAAACAGGTGGTGAGCATTTGTGCAGGCCGCCTCACCCGCAGCTTAAGCTGCCGAGGGGGATGTGCCTGCACGTGCACACCTGCAGGTAGCGTGCGCGCGCGTAGCCCCGCTGCGCGTGGCTGCAGCTACACGTCGCGGCCGCGGCGCTACTGCGCACGCATGTTGCGATGCAGCTGCGCTCGCACTCGACCTTGCAATGCGTGGCCTCGGCCGGCGCGCGGTCGGCGCCGGCAGAGGGCTGCGCCGCGGCGTTGCTGCGCTGCTAAGGCACGCAGAGCAACGGCCACGTAGCTGCAGGGCTCCTCAACTTGCTGAGGCTGGGTAGCTTGGCTCTTTCGGGGGAAGAATTCGATTGGACGGAGAGGATGAACAATAGGAACGAAGTGGCAAAGGAAAACAAGAACAAAACTTGAAAACAATTGATAAACCTTCAAATCCAAACTAAACAGAAACAATGTTGATTGGAATTGTTGGAAGATCTGAAGATTCTTCCAACCCAACCAAAACTGTCTAAAATGGAGAGGGATTACAAGGCTGAAGCTTGAGATTTCCCTATGCTGGGTGTCACGTCCTTGCGGCGAGGCGTAGGTCTTCAATCCAAGCTATCTTCAGTCTGATCTTCCTTCTCTAACTCCACAAGCTCATCAGCTCCTGGAGGGTGCAGAAATCCTCTTCTCCAAGCCCTAGTTTCCTTAGAGAAAATTCTGAACAGCCTAAACTCAACTGTCAAGAGAGTATTTATAGGTTTCTCTTAAGTCATGCCCAGGGGCATTTTCGTAATTTTTGCTTCTTTGAATTTTCGCCCGCTCCTCGTGATCCTCGTTTCTTTCCTTGATCTTCTTAACCTGTCTCTGAATGTTCACTAACCATAAAATGTTAAATATCTTCCACTTGATTCAAAGAATCAAGTGGGGTTAGTGATTTCATAAAATGATGGATATGCATGATATTAGCATGAATTAACATTCTAATTTTGATGAATGAAAACTAAGAAGATTAATTATTTGATGACATATTGAGAGTCATCAGCCGTCAGGTCTAGTCGCCCTTCGAACGTTTGACCGGGTGACTCCCTCACGCCCCGTGAGGCCCACACTCAGGCATGTGACGCGCCATACATTCAATCGCATGACTCTCCTATGCACCAACGGGATGCGAGCTAGCACCTTCACGATGCGTTGACTGACAGGGCACCCCACGGTGCCTTTACAGACCTCCCGCATGATGCAGGTCCTTTAACCCCTTCGACAGCCGTCCTCTGGGGCTCCACCTTGGGTCAACGGTTGCCCTACCGATGCTGACCACTGCGGCCCTGTCAATGTCCATCGGAGTTCCCCACATGACTCTCTCAATGTGCACTGTACTTGCGCTGCATGTGTCCATGAAGCCTTTTATACCCCCACTCTCTAAGGGGACCATCAAGCCATAGTGCCGCAATTTGGTTCGCCAGCTGCATTCGCTGTCAGTGCCCAGTGACGTCCAGAACTGTCATCAGCTACGCGTGCGCCGTGTGAATCACATGGCATGATCCTAGTAATTCTTGGCTCAATGCACAACCACAGGTGCCGCTGCCTAAAGCTGTCTCCGCCTTATTGAACCCCAGGCTCTCGCTGCACCTCGAGTTGTCAGTGCCGCCGCCCAAAACCCCCACTACCACTACGCTCGCAATGGTAGTGCTACCCACACCCCGTGTTGCCAACTCCATCGCTTGTGTACACCACCGCTCAGCAGTTCAGGTCATCGTGTTGTTCACTCAAGCCACCGTGCAACGTTCCCCTTGTCTACCTCTACATCACACTCCAATTCTGCTATCCTGTCGCCTGTCGAGTGACGCTTTATAGTCTCCGGCATGCCTTCCCACCCAACCGCACCGGCCACCGCACTTTGAAGACCTCGATGATGATCGACAACATCGCTGAGGTATGTCATTCCCCTCTGCTCATTAGTTATATTATTGTGTTCAGTATATTGGCGACTATGCTCCACCGCGCTCTAGTTAGAATTAGGTGATAGTTTGAACATCAAAAACTACAAGTTGAGTGAATTCCCACATATGGGTCGAGCCCATCCTTTACTTGCAAGCGTCAATGCAATTATTCCATTCAACACCATAGTCGTCGTCATCACCCCGACAAGGCTCAAAAGGTCATTGTCACCTTGACCGTTATCGGTCGTCCTCACCGAGAGTTGAGAGCTTGCCAAAACTCGATGAGTGTGGACCTGCACGTATGTCCGCCTAGGTACACCACATCACGTAGTTCATCTCCTAAGGGAATTACCCATTGGACAATGTCATCGATGACGTCCGACATCAGTGTGAGGGGATATGGCTGAATACAGCACAGGGGACCAATTACGATATAATGTGACAGCAAATTAGATTGTATAGAACTATATCAAATAAAACTAGATAAAAAGTTTTAGATAGATGGGATAGAAATTGAATCGATCTCCAACTCTTAGACAATAAGAAGAATGATAAAAAGAGAGATATTGGAATATTACCGGAAGCCAGAAAGGCAACGCAGGTGGCTTGAGAAGTGGAGTGGGATTGAGCCTCTTGGAAGAATTTGATGAAATAAGGCACCAGCACGACCATGTCTAGACAAGTCTAAATGAAGGCGTACATCTGGGCAGCATTAAATAAGCATCATGATATCTTAATTTTCCTAGAGTTTAACGTAAATGACAAGAAAGTAAAATCGTGGTTAGTATTTTTCAAAGTACTGCATTAGAAAAAGACAGGACTTGGGGTTGCGGGCTCCAACGCAATTTACGACCCACATACAGTGATGACCCATTTTAAGAACACATCGTTGACCTGGATTGATGGCGATGCCCTCAAGTTATCTAGGTTTTTTTTTTCCTAAGTTTAGTTAAAATTTCATGTTTTAGTTAGGGTTTCCCTTATTTCTCATGGGGCCTATACACAGGACCCCTCGGTTAAGAAGTGGAGAAGTCTCTTTGAATTTTTTGAAAAAAGGAATAAAAAAGGGAAGAGAAAAAAGAAAAGAGGGTGAGAGAGAGAAGGGCGGAACAGGAACGGGGCTGACTTTGGTCGCCCGTCCCGTTCTGCCTCCTCCTGTTATGACCTGAGGGCAAGGAACCGCCCTCACCACATCCGTGGATTCATCCCCACTTGCTCGGGCCGTCATGAGCGATACTCCAGCCCGAAGCGCTACCATCAGCGAAGCACCACTTACGTGCTTCAAGTGCCAAGGAAGACGGCACCAAGCCAGCCAGTGTCCATCTTCGGCTCTCTTGATTGATACAGAAGAGGTCGGACAGGACCTGACTTTAGACCTGGATCCGTTACCCGACAACGATTACCGTGCAGGTGAAGAGCTCGCGAACCGATACGACTCACGCGACCCTCAAGTTGGGTGCATCGAGATAGTCGACGCGGGCACAACCCCGCTGACGGCTCCACGCCCAGAGCTCGGGGAAACGCTCGCATCGCCGCCGACGGCCCGAGCACCAGTGAGATGCCCGTCCCACCTAACCATGTATCGGAGGTTAACCCCACACCTGTACCGCAGAGGATAGCCCGGATGGCTGATTCGACGCTATGAACCTCGGTCTTTTGCACGTTTGTCCGGATCAACGACAAAGTGTGCAAGTTGACGGTGGATAGTGGTAGTTGCGTTAACGCCATCTCCGACGCGTTGGTCAACTGACTAGGGTTGGCGATCATGCCTCATCCTACACCCTTTGGCGTGTTGTGGATCCATGATTCATTTCTATCGGTGAAGCGACAATGCCACGTCCCGTTAAAAATGGGGACGTACGATGAGACCATCTTGTGTGATGGCCTTCCTATGAAAGTAGGAAGCATTATCCAAGGTCGACCCTAGATCTATGATAATGACGTCGCCCTAGACGGCAGAGCGAACACATGTTCATTTCTGCACAAGGGAAGATGGGTCACGTGGTACCCTTACACCATGAAGGCAACAGTGAAGTGTGCCCTGACCAAGGTGGTCAGGCTAACAACAATCCGCTACTCCGCGCCTCCTTGAGAGCCGGGATGCGAAGTTGAAGACGTGTTCTGGAGCCCGATCGATCACGTCGCCCGCCAAACAGCCCTTGTCGCTTGTCCGGAGACCTGCGCCACGCAGTGCGCCATTGGAGCCATTCAGCCAGCCACAAGAGCCACCCGCGCCAGTCATCCGACCCGCCGTGCCGCCAGACCAGCCGCCCGTGCCACTCGCCCAGAGCTGTCGCGTAGCGTCACCACCAGACTCATCCAGGAGGTTCCTCGATCCGGTGCGGACCGCGCACTCTTCCACCGCTTGGATGACGAGCTGCGGATGCGTAGCACCCGCAACACATTCCGCAAGGGAACGGCCCACTGCCATCACCCTACCCCACGCGCGGAGCATGTGCCTGTTTCCCAAAGGCCCATGCCGCCGGGTTGAGCCCACCTGAGATCGCACACGGCCAAGTCCTGTTAGGACTCCAACCCCTAGCACCCGTAGTAGTCTCTCGTTCTACATTCACGCAGCATGTTTTGTCCTTGCATCATAATTGTCATGATAGGTCATTATTTTGGCATGCACACTACAAGCAGGCTGCCGATTGGCAGAGCCGACTCCGAGTGACTGATGTGGGAAACTGAGTGTTGGTGAGATTTTGCCTGGAGAGCTATTCTCCCAGGCCGGCCCCAACGCTACATGTTCATAGCGCCGGCCTGTTCTCGACCCTCCGACAAGTGGGCGGATATGCCTATGTTGCCGAAGTCCCTCCTTCATGGAGGACCTGCTCCGCTAATTTGGCGGGCCCGATCCCGCACCAAGTCCCCTCTGATAAGCCTGAAAATGTACTTAAAATATGCCGTCGTTTGGGCTTTTAGACTTATGCAATAAAATTTATAATTTCCCTTAATCACTAAATATGAATATAGAGCAAGTAAGGGATCAAACCACAGGGAAGAAACAAACGAGAATTTTTATCCAATTTCAATGAATTAATTCAAAGATGATTTAATTTTGCAATTAATAAATCTTAATTATCCTTAATAATATTCTTTAATTAATCAAAATTAAATAAAACTTAATTTTGATTTTTGATATTTCGGTCAGAAAATTCAAGATATGAATATTTTAATTTTAATCTCAGATTAATTCAGATTATTAATTTCCCAGTTATTAAAAAATTTTAAAATTTTTTTTATGAATTAAAATTGGGAATTAAATGATCAAGAAAGGGATTTTTAATTTGGACTCCAAGATAGATGAATTTTCAATTTAAATTTTATTTTTAGTTTTTTTATATATTAAATTAAATTCCTAAACAATAAAAATCGAAATCTAGAGAGAGAAACTAAACAAATTAACCTAGAGAGAGAAAGCAGAGAAATTAAGGAAAAGATGAAATTTGACCCTAAATTAAAAATCTAATGAAGTAGAAATGTTTTAAATTGATTTAGAATTAAGGATAAAAAATCAGATCTTTAATCGGAATCAAAACAAAGTGCTAATTTCATTGAAAACAAACTTCTAGGGCATGTACATTTCGCCCATGCGTTAGCGTTTTAAAATCGTTCAAGAAGATGATTGAAATACAAATCAGAGACTTACCAATTTGAGTTCAGAAGCAAGATCTGTCGACTTCAAGAATCCCTCCTGTGTCCTTCCTGGCCAATTGCTTGGGGGAGAGCATCCAAAAGTGATTTTTTCCCTTTTCCAGACCTCCATTTAAAGATCCAACTGTCTGGATTGTAGAGGGGGAAAAGACGAACCTACCCTCAAAATTTCAGCCCAATCCGACATCTAGATCTCAAGATATCAAGATTTTAGTGAGGATAAATCTGAACCATTAGATCATTTTATTTTCTAAAAAATGATTTTTCCTGATTGGTTAAGCTTATTTCTCGTTTTCCGCCTTATGGGATCACGTGTCGGCCTTCGTTGTCTACGTCGCCCACCCTCAATGATTGGAGAACAATCATTGTCCACGTCACCCTGAAGTAATAATAAAAACACAAAGTCTCTCTCTCTCTCTCTCTCTCTCTCTTTTATATATTTTAAATCATAAGCCGCTTATTTTGACTATTCTTCTCTCTCTCTTCTCTCTTTTATATATTTTAAATCGTAAGCCGCTTATTTTGACTATTCTTCTCTCTCTCTTCTCTCTTTTATATTTATATAATAATTATCCACTCATTCACCCAAATTTCGGGCAACTGACATGGATGCCCCTTAATATATAGATAAATATATTATAAAATGCTAAATAAATTAAATATATGTTATTTAAATATGTAAAAAACCATTTCTTGGCTATATAACGGTCAAAAATTTATAAAAGAATATGAAAAAATTCCATAAAAATCATGAGAACACTTACCAACCTTAAGCCAACTATTTAAATCCTTGCAAAAAATATTTCTTCACTAAAATGAGATTAAATTCGATGTAAAAAATGATAAAAAATCAGAAATAATAGTAAAATGAGAGTGTAACTTATTTATCTTTATTTTAATATGATAGCATGCAAATATAGTCATTAAAAGACATAAATATAATGTAAAACTCATTAATTAATCATGTTAATTTGCAAGTTATCACCCTCTCTCCCCCTACCATGACCTTTCTAAACCCCATTGTTGTGAGCGAGTTTGCCCCGACCACTTTCTCGGTGAACACGCCCGATTGGCACGAGTCCGACGATCGTATACTGATTGGGGTAATTAATGATGCAGGGAGTCGGGTACCGCGGAGGACTTCAGGTGCAGATGCGGAAGCCTCGATCGCCACGGAGCGCGACACACGCCAGCGACGACCCGGCCCTCGGCGAATGCCGCCGCCAACTACCCCAACTCGACGGAGCTGAGTTCTTCTGACCCAAGGAGGATTAATGGTGCACGCCATTGAGGATCGTCATCGACGTCATTTGTGCCACGCGCCCGCGACGTTGAAGACTGGGTGATCTTGCTTCGGTTATCCTTTCCCCTTTTTCGTCTATCTTTCTCTCCTGTTTTTGCTTTTATCCCATTCTCGTTTGTCCCGTTTCTTCGTGTTTCATCACGCTCGCGACGCTCGTCCATTTGTGTTTTACCGTCAAGGGGGAGGGGTCTTTATCTACCCCTCTTCCCCGTGCCCGTCCTTCTTTCCCTCTCTTTTCTCCCCCTTAATTTCCCCTTTATTTATGTGTTTTTTTCTTTTGTAATGGGGGGAGTCCACTTCTAAGGGCTCCCCAAAGGACCCTTTTAGCCCATTAGGGGCCCATCCTTCTCCCCCCTTATAAGGGAAAGGGTGGGCGTGCTAATTCCTTAAACTAGAAGTTTAGTTGAGGCATTTTATCGAACAGCTTCTGTGTCTGCCTTCCTCGACCAGAGAATAACACAAGGGAGGAGAAGATAAGGAAGAGAAGAGAAGGTAGGGGAAGAGAAGGAGGACGCCGCCAATTGCCTGCCACAACTGTCGTACTCCTCCCTCCCCCATCCTCGCACGCAGACCCCGTGCTCGCTTGTGGGTCGCCAAGCCATGCACTGCTTCTGCTGCCCGAAGGGCCTGCCAACTGCGCCGCACTGAGGCTGCCTCAGCCGCGGCCAAAGGTCGCAGATCCACCATGACACCGCTGCTATTCGCGATCCCGTCGCAGCCCACAACCCCGCGGCGGCTCGCAATGCTGCGATTAACTCGTCGCCCGACCTGCAAACGGTTGATCCGATCGATCCGAGCGCCCGTTCGACCGCTCGGACATAGACGACCAGTCGACCTGGTCGACACACAGTCGACCCGACCCGAACCGTCCGACCGACCCGATCGATCCTCCAAATTGATCGACCAGATCCGTGGCTTTGAGCCGTCCGATCGAATCCATTGGTCGGACAGACTCCGTCGACCGAACCGACCGAATCGTTTGACCGGGACGACTGAACAGCCCGGTCCAAATGACCCGGTCGATCGATCTGACTGACCTGGTTGACCCTTTTGTGGGTCCCGTCTTGCCCGGGTTGCGCTGGCGAGCTCGTCCACTAGCGTGACTTGCAGACGTTGCCGCCATCGCCCTCCTCTATGTCCAACCTTTACGAGGTGCTCCGACATCAATCGCTGCACGTCGAGCTGCCGTGATCTCTCTGGCACCCTTCATCGAACCCGCTCCATCCGCCAACCGTTGACAACTCACTGTACTACGAGCCACGCCGTCTAGGTATGTCGTACTCCCCGTCTCTCGCTTATTTCTTGTCGTGTATATTCGTTCCGACTCAGGCTAGGTAGGTGAGTGAGGTTAAACGAGAGAAACTACGATTTTGAGTGTCTTACTAGTACAGACGAGTACGTCCGTTATGTGCGAGCCCAACGGATTGAGTCGGTTCGGCTGTAGTCTCCTTCATCACTCCGACGAGGCTTGAGAAGCCCCCGTCGCCGTCACCCGGTGACTCCCATCCAATCTTGGAGCTCGGCGCCTCCCTTGAGTCGGACCTTGAACGTACAAAATGTAGGGCATTCATCTTCACATCGTTGCACACCTAATGGGGGACCATCCACCAGCCGAAGATCAAGATCGACCGGTTGTGACCCGCGAGCAGCCACATCCAGAAGTTCGAGCCAACGCGAAGGATGCGGAGTTCAAATATACGTCTAGAGGGAGTTCCCCAGATCATTTCCTTTTGTCTTTTTGGATTTTCATTATCATGTTTTTTTTGGGAGGGCCTCCGTGTTTTGGTCCTTCCGTTACATTTCAAACTGTGTTTGTTTTACGGTTCGATTAGGGGTTTTCTCCCCTAATTACGAGCCAACCCCTAGGGTTCTCCACTCTCCTCCTATAAAGGGAGAAGGGGTGCCCTAGAGGAAGACATCGTTGTTTTGTTGAAGAAAATATGAATTTTGTTGTTTAACGTTGTTCTTGAGAAAGGATGCCTTGAGTTTTGTTAGCAGATCGACAGGGAGATCCTTCCCCAAGGGAAGGTTTCGATCGCTAACGGGAGGGTGACGGGGAAGCACAGCCGCCTTGTTGTCCCGCCAGCCTCTTGGAACGACCGGACGATTCGCCAGCACAGGACTACGCCTTCGTCCACCACCGTCTGCGCCCCTTGGCTGAGCGCTCGTTGCAGCCGCTGCTTGGTCGCCATTCTGGTGTCTACCCTTGTCCTCCAGGTGACCGCCCCGAACCGCCAGCGTCCCATGCCTTGTGGTCGCTCGAATGGCGCCCGCCGCCGGCAAACCGCAAGGACGACAAGATCGTCGCTGCCGGCGGCCGTCGCAAGGGCAGAAGGCACAGACGCGCGCGACGATACGACTTGGTGCGACGACTCGGTCTGGCTTGAACCGACGCGCACGACCGAGTTACGACTCGCCCGTTCGGACTCAGGCGACACCGGGTCAACTCGGTTTTAAGTAAGGCAGTTCCGACTCGGGTGGCACCGAGTCAACCCGGTTTTCAGTAAGGGCAGTCCCTGAAATTATTGGCCGTGGCCAGGGGTAATCCGGACTTTGTGACCTGACCGAGCTAGGGCTCGCCGACGACCCGTCGCCGCTGACCCTGCGTCTGGCCACTACTCCTCTAGTCGCTGACGCCGCGTCCGGCCATCACCATCTCCGACCATCGCCGACCACGCCGTCACCGTCACCCCCTGGTCGCCACCCCGGCCGCCGACGACGCCTCAGACCGCCAAATCTCCGGTCACAAAGCTTCCACCGGTCGCCGCCTTCTTCAGCTGTCGCCACCCCTGCACGCCACCGCCGCAGCCCGTTCTCGGCTGCCGTCGTGGTCTACTGTCTCTAGCTGCCTCCACCTGCGTCACCGCTGTCGCCATCCGTCCCTGGCCACCACTGCCACGACCGCCGCAGCCTCACTGCCGCCAGCGCCGCTGACGCGCCGCTCGCCCCGCGCAACCCTCACCGTTCACCTCGCGATCACGTCTCTCGTCAGCGCCGTCGACGCGCCGATTGCCGCCGCCCACACCGTTCGCCGCATTGGACCGCTACGCCAATAAGGACTCAACTGCGATTCAGTGCGACTACCGGACCACGTCTACAGGTCACGACGCTACACCCTTCCCCTATCGAGTATTATTATTTCTTGCAATATATCCTCGCGTGCCCCATCGCCGAGGCTAGACCCACAGATCACTTGTACCTTGGGGTTTGGGTAGAACACTTCCTTGATTATTCTGTTCACCCACGTTACCGGGAGTACTTAGTTGGATCGGGGATACCCGCATCTTCGGCGTCCATCGATTGATCTAATGGGTCATTGGTAGTCGGATCGTACGTGAGACGTACGGGAACTCTTCCAGGGCGCTTGTCTTATCTCAGCTGCTCCGTTGTACTTCTCGTTGTTTTCCCATAAACATTGCATCATCACGTAAAACATCGAATCATACTCGTTATTCATTTCCGGCCCTGTGTTGCAACGCGTGCCGTTGATCCCGGCCGTACGTGTTGCATCAACACCTGTGAGTGTACCGTCGGACGATGACACTGCCGTTATCTGATACTTCATCATTTATCGGCATCGGACCATCATATTTGGTGTCGACCGGACGACGTCCTAGACGCCGTCTGACATCATGGATGAATTAGAGTAAGTAGCAGAATCATCGATTCTAAATCTTTCAAAAATATAAAATGCATACTCACAGACATAACAATGGTGGCAACTAGGAGGTTTGTAATTTAGACAGCGATTGCTATAACGGGTTCCTGATGTTCTTTCTGCATTCACATCTCATGTAGTATCAATTACACTCGCCTGCCCCCTTTTTTATCAAGAACAGGTCTCCAATTTTCTGGAACTGACCCCGGGTCTTTTACAACTACCATTACGTAACTCAATGTCAAAAGTATAAGTTGCGAGCCGAAAATTCCCGTTAATCGAAAGAAACAAACTTATGACCAATAAGGCAGTGATCTCGGCCTATTTTACACATTAATGCCCTCATTACAGCATGCATATCGGATGATTTCTGATTGAAACTCCAGTTTTCCCCAACGGAGCAGAAATGAAAGAACAATCTAGATCAATAAGATCTGGAATGATAGCTAGGCAGATTTCGGAAGAGAATTACTCACCAACAATTGAAAGACGAGGACTAAAAAGATCACCAGCAAAGACAAAGATCACCGCGAGAAGAGGGGCCCCCAAGCAACGAGGATGACAGCCAAGTACGAAAGGGCCACGATGGCGGCGACAATCAAGATCATGGAGTAACCGACGAACCACAGACAATAACATAACCTAAAAAGATTAGCGAGGCGGCAACAAATCATCCTTTTAAATGGCAGAGGATCTCCAGTATTATCAAGATCCAAAGAATAGCCCGTGTTCTTCCTCTTTTCCTCCCCGCTGTGAAGATTTGCCGCCAAATCTTCCCCGCCAGATTCTTGATCAATTGCGGCCCACCCAAGATCAATCTTGGATCGATCATTAATATACGTATTCTTTAACTATTTTTCTCTGCAAATATATCTCGCGATGGGACGAACGATAACAACTGAGAAAAAATATACTTATTCAGAAAGAAAAACAACGTATTTTCCGATAATCGCAGGTTTTCAAAATTCCTGCCACCGGACCTCCGAAGTAGAAGGGAAGTCTGTTACGAAGAAATCTACGACAAGAGAGGTCGTCTTCTCCACTACAAATTTTGGGGATGGTGAGGGCGATGAGGATGATGGCGGCGAGGGATAGAATGGAGAAATGGAGAGCACCGTTTTAAGGAGATGATGCTTAAAGAGAAGGATGTGAAGATTCCGCTGATATTGGTCGATTGCTACTATTTCAAAATAGCACTATAACGGTCGACTGCTACTATTTCTCAACAGAGGATGGACAACAGTCAGGCACACAACGGTCACATTGAGGCCTATAAATGCCTGTGTAAACATTAGATCATTAAGGCTTTTCTTTCTATTATGTCTCCCAGAGTAGCGGCTCTGCCGGCCACCTTGTCCATCCTCTAATCTCTATCTATCTTATGTTCGGTTCCGTATTGATCCAGCCTGAGATGCCCTTCTCTCATCTTCTCTACTTCTCTCTTCTAGATCTCATATTGGCATCTCACCTTTCTTAACATGGTATCAGAGCCATATGCCTTGCGACAAAGCTCACGATCCTTTGGTTATGTTGCCTAGACACAGCCAAGATATCTCAATGATTTCTCTATCTCGCCTGGCTTGAGTTCTTTCTTCATCCGGTTTTCTTTCACGAAGAAGCAGTTTGGTTTGTTACGGCATCGCCCGAGGGCGCGCTTTACGGCTGAAGATCCTGTCCAATCCAAAAAGAGTGGTCAAGATGACCAACGAGATGATGACGTCGTCCCCGTACTACGTACTAGACAATCTCGCCACAAGCACTTGTTATGCCTTCTCGTGAGGGTGCGGATCAGATGCAGCAAAGAGGCAATCGTGAAGGCTAAATTGGGCAGGAGATAGGTCACTATCAAATTCATTGAGACAGCACTGGCGAGAAGCAGTTCCTGCTCTTTTCTCACAGGTGGATTCTTTCTTAACTCGCCGCCCTCTGGGCGCCCGAGATTGATGCCGGCCATGGGAACAAGGAGCTCGACCCTGGGATTTTGTCCCCACGAAAATCTCACAAGTGTTCCAAGGCGGCTTGAGAATATTGCAATCTGGGAAGGGTTTAATGTCGCCAAAGGTCTTCGAATAGAAGGCGGTTGGCTATGGCAATGGCGACGCAAAGAATCCCCATTACTTTGGACCAACAGGACTCTAAGACTTTGAAGGAGGAGCTGTTTGTTGAGAATTGCAAGGATGAGAAACATAATGAAGAGAAAATCATCTTATTCTCGCCCAGAGACACAGATTTTAAAACCAATGCCCAAGGAGAACAATGATTTTCATCCTCTTTAGGAGAAGTCTTTTGGGGCATTCTACAACAGGACGGGGCAAAGGCCTAAGTTGTTTGATATTTATTTCCTTCCTCTGTATCGATAGTAAACGAAGGCAGCCGTGGAGTGTCCTTATTGCCTTATGGTTCAATTGCTCTAACGACAGAATTAGGTGATTTCAGCTGTTCTCGCTATGGAGTTGTGTTTTTCCGAAACCCTTGTTGGAAGAGGCTAATGCTGGGGGCCTCAAAAGAAAGAACCCCTCTCAGTCAGAGACTGGTGCAACGATGTTCTGCCCAGGAGCGCAGCCGATGATTCTGGTGTTTGCAGTCGCTTTGGTGCTTGCCAGTCAATTCCCATGGTCAGCACAGATTTTTTTTTTTCACCTCTCTGCCTTAACCTATATGAATTCTTTAGCAAGCCCGATGGTTGTGCCAACCATATCCTTTAGGGAGGGTGTTAAGGAGATAACGCTTGAAGAGAAGGATGTGAAGATTCCACTGATAACGGTCGACTGCTGCTATTTCTCAACAGAGGATGGACAATGGTCAGGCACACAACGGTCCCACTGAGGTCTATAAATACCTGCGCAGACATTAGATCATTGAGGCTTTTCTTTCTATTATGTCTCCGAGGGTGGCGGCTCCGCCCGTCACCCTGTCCATCCTTTAATATGTATCTATCTTCTGTTTGGTTCTGTACTGATCCAGCGAGAATGCCATCTAATTGAAGATCATGAGATGCCCTTCGCTCTTCTTCTCTACTTCTCTCTTCTAGATCTCATATTGGCATCTCACCTTTCTTAATAGACCGCTGGTTTGCCCTGATTGTCATAAAGGTTCCCTTCGAACATTGCGCGGAACGTTCATATGTGGTGGTGCATTGTCGGGTGCTGCTGCAACGCCGCCAAGGCCAAGGCCACCGCAACACTCATCCTCCTTCACTAATAAATCACCGACAAGGAAGCCATAGCCGCGCTCCTCCTCCTGCCCTTCGGAAGCGAGACGGATCGGACCTCTTAGATCAAAAAAATTGTGCTCTATTGAATTTTTTTTATCCGATGTGAGCAATAAAACTAGTATCCGCTTGGCCGGAATAAGAGAATTCTGTTGATAGAAGGGAAAACATAGGAAAAGCAGTCGAGTTGATGGATCTCTTGATGCTCCTTGCAGTGCAGGAATCATTAAGGTGGAGTAAATTCGTTGTTTTTTTTCTGTATCTAATTCGTACTACCTATTGTTCTCTGCTGTTTTTTTCTTAAACAGATTGCATACTGCATTCTTGCCGCTCGGATCTTCCCGATAATCCAAGATATGTCTCGAGAGGATGAACGATCGAAGACGGGAGTGTTGGGAAGTTAATCTTGACTTAGTTGAATTAGGAGTTGGTGTTTTTGAATAAGTCCACAAAGGACAAGTCAGCATGGTATAGGGTGATGTGGAGGCAGGAGCTGTTTCAAGGAGAGCAGAAGACTGGGTTTCTTGGAAGACCAAAGTACATGGACAGGTGTGTGGCCATGGTGAGTTTAAATCCATAGGAAGTTATGGGGGAGTGCCTATAAATATGTAGGTATTTTCATTGTTTTAGTATGCTGTGTGGATGGTTCCTTTCTCTCTCAAAGCATTCTTGCATCTTGTTTCTCTGTGTGAGATCAAGAGAGTTAGGGCTTAAAACCTTTTCTCTCTGCGAGATCAAGAGAGTGAGTGCTTGTCCTTCCCTTCTCTATGTGAGTTGCTGAAGTGAGAGAGCTAGGTTCCAACAGGGAGAAGCAGTGAAGACAAGAAGGGGAATTAACAAGGACGAGATCAAAAAAATAACTCCAGCTAAAGAGTATATCCGCTGATGAATCAGTACAGTTTTGAATCTGGGTGATGATCTTTTGTAAGTTATTATCTAATCTTTGGGTGATTATAGAAGTCGCCAGTCTGATATTTGTCGTAGATTTTCGACCGTAATTGTCCCCTGCTTCTCCTCCTCATCTTCATCATCATGCTCTCTCTTCCTCCATATCTCTCTCTCTTTTCTTCTATCTCGCGCACTCTTGTTCCCCCCATCTCTCTCTCTACACCCATCCTTTTCTTTCTCTTTCCTTCTCTCTCTATCTACATCTCTCTCTCTTTCCTACATCTCTATCTTTACCTCTTTCTCTCTCTTTCTCTTTCTCTATATCTCCATCTCTCTCTCTTCCCCTACATCTCTCTCTCTTCCCCTACATCTCTCTCTCGACCTCTTTCTCTCTCTTTCTCTCTCTCTTTCTCTCTCTTTCTCTCTCTTTCTCTCTCTCTATCTCCATCTCTATCTCTTCCCCTACATCTCTCTCCACCTCTTTCTCTCTCTTTCCCTCTCTATCTCTCTGAGCCTCTTTCTCTCTCTTTCCGTCCATCTGGCATTCTCTTTCTCTCTCTCTACCTCTATGTTTTTCTCTTTCCCCCCCTCTTGCGTTCACTTTCTCTCTATACCTCTATGTCTTTCTCTCTGTTTTCCTCCGTCGCTGTCTCTCTCTTTCTTATCTCTTTAGAAACACGGGATTTCATGTAGAGCGTGGATGTCGCCTTTGAAACCACTATAGAATCACTGAAATAACAATTGAAGACATTATTGATAGAATCATGGAATGAAGGCGATACTGGAAGAATAATAAATAAATTAAACAAAAGGAATATTGTTTTCCATTATTATTGAAACTGCGGAGCAAGTGCTCATGATCAGTGCAAAAACAAAGAATCGTTAGCAAAGTGGGTCATAAAAGTATCTCTCCCTCTATCCATAATGCCATCCCTCTCCGTTTTTCTTTTGCTCTCTCTCTCTCTCTCTCTCTCTCTCTCTCTCTCTCTCGCTCTCCCTCACTCCCTCTCTCCCTCTCCCCTCTCTCTCCCCCTCCCTCTCTTTCTCCCGCTCCCTCTCTCTCTCCCTCTATCTCTGTCTTTGTCTCTCGCTATCTCTTTCTCTCTCTCCCCCCTCCCTCTCTCTCTCCCTCCCTCTCCCTCTCTCTCTCTTCTTCCCTTCCTCGTTCTCTCTCTCTCCCTCTCCCGTTCTCTCTCTCCCTCCCTCCCTCTCTGTATCTCTCTCTCCCTTTTCTCACTCTCTCTATATATCTCTCTCTCGCTCCCTCTCCCTCTCTCTCTCCTTTCCTCCTTCATTCAATCTCTCCCTCCCGCCCCCGTTCTCTCTCTCCCCCTCCCTCTCTCTCTTTTTCTCTCTCTCCCCTCCTCTCCCTCTCGCTCTCTCCTTCCCTCCCTCGTTCTCTCTCTCCCTCCCTCCCTCTTTCTGGTCTTCCCTCTCTTTCCTTCTCTCTCCCCCTCCCTCTCTTTCTCCCGCTCCCTCTCTCTCTCCCTCTATCTCTGTCTTTGTCTCTCGCTATCTCTTTCTCTCTCTCTCTCCCCCTCCCTCTCCCTCTCTCTGTCTTCTTCCCTTCCTCGTTCTCTCTCTCTCCCTCTCCCGTTCTCTCTCTCCCTCCCTCCCTCTCTGTATCTCTCTCTCCCTTTTCTCACTCTCTCGCTCCCTCTCCCTCTCTCTCTCCTTTCCTCCTTCATTCCATCTCTCCCTCCCGCCCCTCTCTCTCTCTCTCTCCCCTCCCTCTCTCTCTCTGTCTCTCTCTCTCCTTCCTCTCCCTCTCTCTCTCTCCTTCCCTTCCTCGTTCTCTCTCTCCCTCCCTCCCTCTTTCTGTTCTTCCCTCTCTTTCCTTCTCTCTCGCCCTCCCTCCCCCATCTTCTCTCTCCCTCTCTGTCTCTCTCGCCCCTCCTCTCCCTTTTTCTCTCTCCTTCCCCCCCTCCTTCTCTCTCCCCCTCCCTCCTCCCCCCCCTCTCTCTCTCCCTCCCTCCCTCACTCGTTCTCTCTCTCCTTCCTCCTTCTCTCTCTCTCTCGCTCCCTCTCCCCCTCTCTCTCTCCCTTCCTCCCCCGTTCTCTATCTCCCTCCCTCCCTCCCACTCCTTTCTCTCTCCTCTTTCCTCTCTTTCCTTCTGTCTCTCCATCTCTTTGCCTCTGTCTCTCTCTCTTTACACCGCTCTATCTGTCTCTCTCTGCCTCTGTCTTTCTCTCTTCCCCTCCATCCCTCTCCCATTCTCTCTCTCTCTCCCTCCTCCCGTTCTCTCCTCTCTCTCTCTTCTCTCCCATCTCTCCTTCTCTCTCCCTCTCCCTCTCTCCCCCTCCCTGGTTCTCTCTCGCCCTCCCTCCCCCGTTCTCTCTCTACCTCCCTCCCTCGTTCTCTCTCCCTCCTTCCCTCTCTCTTCTCTCCTCTCTCTCTCCTTTTCTCTCTCTCTCTCCCTCTCCCTCCCTCTCTCTCCTTCTTTCTCTCCCTCTTGTTTTCTCTTTCTCTCACTCTACGTCTCTCTCCTTATCTCCGCCTCTCTCTCGCCCTCCCTCCCTCTGTCCCTTTCTCTCTAATGAATAACATATGTGGATTCATACATGACAATATATACATATCTATGAGGATGTACTTTGAGGGTGATCCGAATGGTTTTATCCCTGTACAGCAGAACCTAATTCTGTGGACTAATAGCTGACACCCTAAAGGAAAGATGATTAATTTAATGAGATTAGATGGTCCAAGACTACCCAATCAAACTTTATCACCAAAACCACAATAGCACATGAACATTGAGAGCAAATCAATTATTATCACTAACCAATAACAATCTCATAATTAAGATGTAACAATGTAACCTCAGATATGGAAGCCAACAAGAAGGTCAAGTTAAAGTAGAATGACCTTCACCCGCATTTATCTGCAGCTCTACCAAGGGTACGAAAGGAAAAGGGAAGGCAAGGGAGATGGATATGAAGGAACATCAATAGGGCTGAGGTGGAGAAGTGTATAGGAGAGAGTATAATTAAAGAAAATGATAAGAATTTACGGAATTGGTTAGGATGTTGATAGCTGTGACCATGACAAAATAATGGGAGAAGAGGGTCATGTGGAGCTTGGTGTTAACTGCAGTTATTTATTTCTATATTTTTTCTCTTTCTATATTTTCTCTTATGTATTGTATGGTCCATTATGATAGGCTCAGTATGTTGTAACCCATATTAGTACCCCATATAAGGGTACGTGGATCTTTTGGGATTGGTAAATTTTTCAGTGGACTCTCTCTCGTATGGTATGGGGCTTGAATGCCCTATGTTGGCTGCAAGTTCTTCATGGTATCAGAGCTTTGATCCTGAGCTGGTTGGAGCCGGCCATCAACGAAGTAGTCTTCTCTGTGTTCGTGACAGCTCAATCTAAGCTAGTAGGAGCTCACTGTGTTCGAGCTGATCGGAGCTGCTCGATTTGAGCAATATCTTGGTTGTTGAAGCTATCTTGGTTGAAGCTATCTTGCTCTTGGTGGTTGAGCTGCTCGATTTGAGCTGTAGTTAACTGGTCTTGCTCTTAACGAGTTGGAGTTGTTTGTAACGCCCGGTTAGTGTTTGTCCGATTGTCTCCGAGTGGCAGGTAGTATCTTGGTTCTTGGTTGTTGTAGCTTTCCTGGGCGTTGAAGCTATCCTGGTTGAAGTTACAAAATTATGATGCGATATGATTGTTTCAATGAGGATATTTGATAAAGTTGCAAACGATCACAATGTACCAGAGAATACTATAGATCGCGAGAAGTTCTTATTCGATAAACAAATGCCGAGAACCCATATCTAGACTGCTTCAGTCTCTAGTCAGGATCCTTTGTGTTCAGATTTAGGCAGCTTCAGTCCCCTTGGTGAAGCTCCTCCTTGGATCAAGATCTGGACATCCCTCATCGTGATGAAGCTCCTGCCTAGATTGAGCATGACTCTGACTTCTTCATACTCTCCATAAGGTCAGGCTGAATCCTGCTCCTTTGGCCTCTTTTGATGTAACCGTCAGACTTGATCTCCAAGAAATGATAATACCCCTACCTGGTCTCCTCAACCCTTATTTATAGGTGCATGCTCCTTCCGTTCTGTCTGAGTCGATAGTGCCTAGTCAATGGTGTCCATTAACCTCTCTCTTCTTGTTTATTCTGATATATTTCAATGAATAGAATTTATCAATACTTCCCCCTGAAGATCCAGCTTGTCCTGAAGCTGGAAGTCTGGAAAGGTTTTGCAGAAACGATGGACTTGCTCACACGATGATTCAGTGGCTGGAAGATTAGCCCATTTGACACGTACTTCTGCTCCATATGGTGTGCAGTGATATTTGAGAATGCGCTCAGGATACACCTGCCATTCATAGTCAACATATAGACAAGAGGGTAAAGACTAAATATTGGATTGGTGAGGGTCCACTACTTTCTTTAGTAGGGATGCATGGAAAATGGGATGCAAAGTAGAATGTGGAGGTAAATCCAGGTGATATGCCACTACTCCTATTTTTTTGAGAATCTTTTAAGGACCAGAAAATTTGGGACTGAGTATTTCACAATATTTTCTTGCGAATGACTTCATCTTGTATGGTCTCACTTTTAGATAGACCATGTCCCCCTCTCTGTACTCTTCATCTCTTCTCTGCTTGACTGCTTGGCTTTTCATTCTTGATTGGGCCTTTGCAAAATGCTGTTTTAAAGTTGTAAGAATTTCATTCCTATCTGTTAAGGGCTGATCAACAGAGTCAAAAGGTGATGGTGTTGACCCATTACGAGTTAATGAAGGAGGATCTCGACCATAGACTGCCTTGAAAGGTGTCGTCTTGATCGACGTATTATAAGAATTGTTGTAATTATACTCAGCCTAATGTAGCCAATTTTCCATCTTTTAGGATTTGCAGAAGCAAAGCATCTCAAGTAACATTCCAAACATCTGTTTGTGACCCCTGATTGCTCGTCGGTTTCCCGATGATACGATGAGCTGAACTTCAAACAAGTGCCTCGTAGTCCATGTAGCTCTTTGAAAAAATGACTCATAAATAAACTTCATCTGTCAAAAACAATTGAGTTTGGAACTCTATGCAACTTGATGATTTCTTTGGTAAATATATCTGTTATTGATGCGAAACGCTGACGGCCGGGATCGAGCGGCGCGTTTTGCGTCCCAGGAATAATGATGATATGATGCAAACACAATGAGATTTTATGATCGAGCAGTTAAGACACAAGGAGATAACGCGATGGATGGTGACGATCACCAAATAGATTGATCCGAAAGTCAGACTCCCAATGACCCTCAAGACCACTAGACGTCTAGACGAGAGGCGCCTAACGCCCTGATAAGTTCGGAATTTAAAGATCAAGTGACAGACTGTTTACCTCAAGAAAGTCCTGCTCCCACAACAGTGGCTGTTCCTAATCCGTCGTCGAGTGATGAGTGGCGGCAGAGGATGCGATAGCGGAGGACGGCACTGGAACAGGTAATAATACTGGTTAAGGAGGGAGAGGAGACGAGCTGACCTTAAAATATGTAGTCCACGGCGTATCGAAGACGGGCGTAGAGATAGCGTTCGGGACAGATTCGTCTTGTCGAGGCCGGAATGCCGGAGGGATCAACGTGGCTTGGCGCAAGTGACGGGCGGCACCGGTCGCAATCGGCAGTGGCGGTGGCGCAGAGCCACGGTACAGGGCAGAACGGCGACGCAGGGGTTGATGACGCGGGCGGCTCGGCGCGGCGTGGAGCCACAGAGTGCGGCAAAACCGTGGCGATTGGCGGACCCGCGGCGGGCGAACTCGCGGCGCGCACGGTCGGATCACGGCTCGGCGCGAGTCCGCGGCGCTGGCGGCGCGCGCGCGCGGAGTCGCGGCGCGAATGGGTCCACGGCGCGCGTGGGGTCGCGGCACAGAGCGGGTCCGACGCGCGGCGATGATGCGGTGGTCGGGAATCGGGGTTCGGGCGGGCGGCAATGGGAGAAGTGGCGGTCGAATCAAGAAAAGGGAAGCCAAAGGGTGATGCAAGAATGGGGTGGTTATGGTCAAGAACGATGGAAGATGGTGGGGAATGGTCAAGAACGATGAGGGTGAAGAGGAAGATTCAAGAAACGATGGGGAAAGGAGCGTGGGCGATCAAGAAAGGCAAGAGGAGGCGGTTGGGAATCAAGAAACGATGGGGAAAAGAGGGGGGGCGATCAAGAGAGGCAAGAGGAGGCGGTTGGGAATCAAGAAACGAAGGGGAAAGGAGGGTGGGCGATCAAGAAAGGCAGTGTAGGGGGAGGGCGATCAAGAAAGGCAAGAAGAGGTGGTTTGGCGATCAAGAAGGGCAGGAGAAGGGGAAAGGGCGATCAAGAAAGGGTAGGGGAAGCGGTTGGGCGATCAAGAATTTCAAAAAAATGGGGGATGAGAATGGGTGGCGTTCAAGAATCGGCGGGAAAGATCAAGAAATGGGGTTAGATGATCAAGAAGCGAGGGTGAAGGGGTGGCGTCCAAGGAAATGTGGGCGAGATGGGCTGGATGAAGGAGAAGGGGGTGGATGGGTAGAGCCAAGAACCTGGCGTGGTGAGTTCTTGGTGGGTCGCGGGTGGTTCTCCTCGTTGGAGATGATTTCCCGAATGCAGCGCGGCGCCGTAGTCGTCGCGAACCTTCGAGGACGCCCATAGTGATCTCGATGGGTGCTCTCTCGATTCTTGATTTCAACAGCTTCTTGAAAATCTTCAACGTACCAGAGTGATCTCGACGATACGGTTGAACACGTCACGCCCGGAGTGATCTCGACGGACAGGACGTGGGCTCTACTCCTCGGAGTAGTCTCGACGAAGAGGTGGGGCTAGCCAAACCCCCTACGCTACGACGATAGGGGAAGATTCTTGACACAATTTAAATTCAACACATTCCAAGTAGTCCCTTGGGCATGCCCTCCCCTTATATAGGGAGGAGGGGTGCCAAGGAGACGTGGGGAGAGGTTGAACCGTCATGAGACGTGGTTCGACCTCTCCTTACAAAATCAAAATACAATCTTAAAATGAAAATAAAGACAAGGATGGGCCCTACGATACTGGCCCAATCCATAATTCGAAATGCAAAGAAAATACACATGGAAAAAACATAAATTGTTTGAACCTACCCGGAGTACTTAAACCCCGGGTTGCGGACGTCGGCACGAGCTGTCTGACGTGGCTGCTGGCGAGTCGTCGTCGGTCGTCCGGCTGATGTCGTCGTCGTCATCAGGTCGTCGTCGGCACGATGGTCCTCCATCAGTTATGGTGCTGGCTCAGAAAGGATGTTTAAATGCAATGTAATGACTATACTTGCTTAAACAATCTACCCGTACCATAATGGAATCATACCCCTCTGATTTTGGTAGACCTTCAATAAAATTCATTGTAATGTCTTCCCAAATTTGACTTGGGATAGGTGATGGCTGAAGCAGTCCCGCAAGAGATAAGGTTGATGATTTCTGTTGCTGACATACAGGACATCAATTAATATACGTTTTGTTATCTTTTTTCACACTTGGCCATGTTAATTGTTGGGATATCCTCTGAAATGTCCAATGGAATTCACCATGTCCTCCAATATTTGAGTCATGGAAATCCTGTAAAATGTTGGGGATTAAGGGAGATCCTGGTGGTAGAACTATGCATCCTTTATGGACTAGTAGGCTTTGTTGCATGGTATATTTTGGATTTGTGCCACCATCTGTCTCTTGTTCCCTTAGTATTCTGTGGAGTTTTGGATCTTCTTTTACTTATTGTATCAGCTTCATCTTGACTAACCAATGTGTGACTGATACCGAGTTGCACTCCCCATGTGGATCCGATTATGACCATGCATCGGCCACAATATTCTTACTTCCAGCTTTATATTTGATAGTACAGTCATAAACCAGAAGTTTTGACACCCAACGGTGATACTGGAGGGGTACTTCCTTCTGGTCTGCGACAAAACGTATGCTTATTTGGTCTATGTAGATAGTAAATCTACTGAACATCAGATAGTGTTTCCATCTTTGTACAGCCCACACTATTGCCATAAGCTCCTCTCATATGCTGTTTTAAACCTTGTATTGCAACGGAATGCCTTGCTGTAATAAGCTATTGGATGCTTCTCTTGTAGTAATATGATAAGCTCTGATTTTATGTGTTTTTTTTACTGGTTATTTAGCAGTTCAGACGTGTGAGGTTCAGAGCTTATGCAACAAATTTATAAACCTCACGGCGTAAGGCGAGTGAGGGTCGATCCACAGGGAGCAGGAGAAAACAGCAGAAATTTCCTTCTTTATTCAATAGATATGTCACTTATCAATTTAAAATAAATATTAAACTCTGTTAAATGATCCTCAGGAAAATCACAGAATTCCTCTTTAATTCCCAGTTTAGTCGAAAGATTTAACTGCTATTGCTCTGATTAAGTTAAAGATTTAACTTAATAGAGGCTGTCTATAGAGGAGTTCTCTGTAGACAGTTCCTTTGCCCTTGGGGGCAAAGGATCAAAGACCTTGCGTGCAGGGTACGTGCGCACAAGGTGTTTGCGTGCAGCGGCGCTTTTGCGTGCAGCGGCGCTTTTGCGCGCGGCGTGGCTGCGCGCGACGCTGCTGCGCGCGGCGTAGCTTGTGATCTTCAGCCCAACCCTGATTGTCTTAGAAGGGAGAAGAAGATTGTACCAAAACTGAAACGCTCACGCCTCCTTGTGCCACTCCTTCCGGGCAAGGCGGCGATCGTCGTGCTCCAGCTACTCCTCGGCTTGCTTCTCTCCCAGCTCCAATGCTCATCGGCCTTGGAGGGTCTGCAGAAATCCTCTTCTCCAAGCCCTAGTTTCCTTAGAGAAAATTCTGAACAACCCAAACTCCTCTCTCAAGAGAGTATTTATAGGTTTTCTCTTAAGTCATGCCTAGGGGCATTTTTGTAATTTTTTTCACTTCGGATTTTTGCCCACTTCTCTTGATCCTCCTCTCTTTCTTGATCTTCTTAACCTGTTTCTGAATGTTCACTAGCCATAAAATGTTAAATATATTCCACTTGATTCAAAGAATCAAGTGGGGTTAGTGATTTCATAAAACAATACATATGCATGAACTTAGCATGAATTCACGAGATAATTGTAATGAATTTAAACTTAAGAACTTGATTATTTGATGACATATTTTAGAGTCATCATAATACTGTCCCCACTACCAACTTGGATGCATCTGTTTCAATACTAAAGGGTAAGAAGAAATTGGGTAACTTAAAGATTGGGGTTTCCGACAATGCTTGCTATAACTAGTTAAATGACTTCTCAGCTTCCCTAGTCCAGACAAAACAATTCTTCTTCAAAAGAGCGGTATGGGGTTGGGTAATAGCAGAATATTTAGAAACCAATCATCTATAATAGCCTATGAACCCCAAGAACCTTCTCAATTCCTTAATAGTTTGGTGTACTTCCCACTAATTGATTGCTTCAATCTTTGTAGTGTCAGTCGAAACCCGCTTGGCCAATATAACATGCCCTAAGAAATCAATGTGGTTACATCCAAACTTGCATTTCTTGGAATTTATATAAAGATTGTTCTTTGATAATAGATCGAACACGGTAGCCAGGTGTTGTTCATGCTGTTGAGGACTTTAATTGTATATTGATATTTCATCGATAAACACCAATACAAACTTTCGGAGATGTTCACCGAAAATGGAATTCAGAAGAGCTTGAAATGTTGCGGGTGCATTTGATAATCCGAAAGGTATGACGTTAAACTCAAAGTGCCCATGGAGTGTTTTAAAGGCTCTCTTGTGTATGTCCTTCGGATGCATTCTAACTTGATAATACCCTGATGTCAAGTCAATTTTGGAAAAAATAACCATCCCATGAAGTTATTCTAATAACTCATCCACCAATGGTATCGGAAATCTGTTAGGAACACTTATGTGACTGAGAGACCTATAATCATGCAAAGTTGGAATCCTCCATCTTTCTTCTTTACTAAAAGAGCTGGACTTGAGAAACTACTATTAGAATGCCGAATGACGTTGGTCTCTAGTAATTATTGAATCAGTTCTTCCAGAATATTATTGTGTGTTAATGAATACCTATAGGGTCTCTTATTAACGGGTTTAGACTCCCAGAGTAAAGGTATTCGATGATCACAATCTCTGGTTGGTAGAAGGGTACTAGGACACCCATAAACGTGGGGATCTTTATCTTTTATCCAATGCAAGCAGGAGTCAAGTGATAAGACATGTACCTCGTGGAGATGCATAGTCGGATGGCCTCTTATATTATTGACTTGTTGAATCGATTCTTCCCACTGTTGATTGGCTTGTTTGATGTCAAATTAAAATAACCTTTGGGAGTTTTACTCTGGATCAAAAATAATGGTGCAAACATGCCCCTTCCAGTATATTTTGATCATCAGGTGGTGATAGTTGCTATGGAACCACACCAATGACTGCAACCACCGCACTCTAAGATCAAGTCACAACTACCTAGTAGAAATGGGATACAATTCTGTTCGAAAGTGAAACCTTGGAAGGTTATAGGGAGATTAATACAGGTTCCCTCTATTTGTTTGCAATAGGCATCCCCCAAAGCAATACTCTATTTGTGGTAGAGGCGAATGGGAATGCTGAGTACTTGAATTACATGGGGCCTAATAAAATTGTAAGTAGGTTCCCATCAGTCAGAATTCTTATTTGATGGTTCTAGATGACTCCCTAAAGTCTGAAAGTACCAGGCTTGGGATGGGAGACTGGTCTGGCTTCTTGAAGTGAGAAAAGTTCCCCACCACTAGGAGGGCCGTGATCTAGCTGCATTAAGTCTTCTTCGGAAATTGGTTGATCTTCGTCTTCCTTCTCTTCCTCTAAGATATGTATACTCATCTTGTTGCGACAATGGTGACATGGGATGTACCTCTCATTAAAGTAGAAACATGGTCCTTTTTCCTTCATCTACATAAACTCCTCTGGAGATAACTTTGTGATCTTCTTTTTGCTGCCCCTTTACAAGTTATCAATTTGGACCAAATTCTGAACATTACTGAATACTTAAGTTGAATGTTGTCCATCTCTTCTGCTTCAATAATGTGCTCTACTTTGGTTGTTGCTGGAGGACTTCTGAATGAGAGAAGTCTTGTGATTTGTTCTCTCTTGCTTATCAAAAATTGCTAGATTGCTCCAGCTTCTATTAAGAAGTCCTTGATCTCTTGAATTCCATCTACTCCGTACTTATTTAACTCCACTCTAACTTCTGGTTTCAATCCTCTAAGGTAGGCTGTTTCTTGAACATCTGGTGGATTATGCAACAAGAATGCAGCAAGATCCTCAAATTCTGATCCGTAATCTGACACTGAGCTTGTATGCTTGAGATTCATCAACTGAGTACATAAGGATCTAGTAGAGAAGTTATACCTTGTTCGCAAAATGTTGTCGAAATACATGCCAATGATAAAACCCAAAATTGTATTCTGTATATTTAAACAAGCGCTGTGTGGGGCCATCCATGTGTAATGATACCAACTGTAATTGCTCTTTGTCAGTCAATCGGTGGATCTTAAAAAATTTCTCTACGCAATTCAACTGTATTTGAGCATTTTATCCACGTAAATAAGGTACATCCCCTTTGCAGAAATTTTTTTTTTGTTCAGTTATGGAATCTTGAGTTTTTTGTACTCTCTTGTACCTTGTAGATTATCTAGGTTCAGTTCTTGATGATGCCTATGGTCGAGCCTCGCGTTTGGAGTTCATAGCCGGTTGTTGAAGCAGAGTACCAGATAATATCTCGGCTAGGACTGGTACGTCCTCATTTCTTGCTTTTTCTCTGTCAGCGGTATCTTCCATATTGATCCCAATTAACTGAATAGTTGCTTTTCCCCAACCTTGTTCCAATTCCTTGAGCTTCTTTCACCTCTAATGCCTTGCAGTTCTTAGAATGCAATCACCGTAGAGTAACTTGAATTCTTGTAACCCAGAGTTTTGCACCTGGCTCTTGATTAGTGTAGATCTTGCTTCAAGAATTTTTGATCTCACTCTTTGAAGCACCGGAATATCCTAATATTTACGCAGGATCTTGGATCGTTGAGCCAATATCTTGTCGTCAAAGCTTGAATCCGAGAATCATTTTGCTTTGATACCAGTTGATATGATATGATTGTATCAATGAGGATATTTGATAAAATTGCAAATGATCACAATGTTCCTGAGAATACTATAGATCTTGAGAAGTACTTACTCGGTAAAGAAATGCCAAGAAACCAGACCTAGATGGCTTCAGTCTCTCGTCAGGCTTTTTCTCGATCAGATCTAGGTGGCTTCTGTCCCCTGAGTGAAGCTCCTCCATGGATAAAGATCTGGATGTCCCTCGCCCTGATGAAGCTCCTGCCTGGATCGAGCTTGGCTCTCACTTCTTCGTACTCTTCAAAAGATCAAGCTGAATCTTGCTCCTCTGGCCTCTTTGACGTAACCATCGGACTTGATCTCCAAAAAATGATAATACCCCTACCTGGTGTCCTCGACCCTTATTTATAGGTGCACGCTGCTTTGGTTCTGTCTGAGTGGGCAATGCCTGGTCAACGACAACTTTTGACCTCTCTCTTCTTGTTCTTTCTTATATATTTCCTTGAATAGATTTTATCATTTGAGCTGCTCAATTTGAGCTGTATTCGGTTGGTCTTGCTCTTAACAAGTTGGAGCTGTTAGTGACACCCTATTAATGTTTGTCTGATTGTCTCCGTGTAGTGGGTTGTATCTTGGTTGAATCTATCTTGGTTCTAGGTTGGTGAAGCTTTCTTGGAGGTTGAAGCTATCGTGGTTGAAGCTATCGTGGTTGAAGTTATCTTGCTCGTGCTTCTTGGTTGTTGGAGCAGCATGGTTTTGCCCTATATTCAGCTGGTCTTGCTCTTAGCCAGTCGGAGCTGTTTGTGATGCCTGTTAGTGTTTGTCTCATTCTCTTTAAGTAGTGGGAGACTTACACAGATATTTTGTGAAATGGGTGGATCCAACGTAGTTGGCTGAACAGAGGATCCTATGCGGTACCATCTGTAATTCTACCTATTGTAGAGCCTCTATGATACAATGGTACAAACTTTGATTAGTGGAGTCAGATGGTCAAACTTACTCTCCTTAGTAGAGAGTTAAGTAATCACTTGACAAATGAGGTTGATCTAGCAGCTCCATCATACAAATCGTGAAAACGGGACAATGCAAAAGTCCACGTATTCCTCTTGGCTAGTATGACAAATGATATGCTTCCGAAGATGTCCTTTTTGAAAACAGACAAGCAAATTTGGGATTACGTCCAAAAGACTGCTCTCAAAAGGACCATTCTCTAGAACATATGAATTGGATATTGGACTCCAGGGCCACGAATCATATGACTCCATATCATACAAATTGTGAAAACGTGACAATGCAAAAGTCCACGTATTCCTCTTGGCTAGTATGACAAATGATATGCTTCCGAAGATGTGCTTTTTGAAAACAGACAAGCAAATTTGGGATTACGTCCAAAAGACTGCTCTCAAAAGGAGCATTCTCTAGAACATATGAATTGGATATTGGACTCCGGGGCCACGAATCATATGACTCCATATCTATCAAAATTTGAATCTTATATTACTTATAAATGGGTTAGGAGAGTTTTCATTGTAGGATGATGGGGGATAAACCAACTTTGAAGACCCGTCGAACCACTTCGTCGAGCAAGGGTTCACGCATGAGACCTAGCCTTCGGAGTATCTGGCCTAGTCAACAGGCCACAAAGGTTTGACGTTATTTTTCCTTGTTTAGTAGGCCTTGTATGTCCGTAGCGTATTTGAAGCATTGTATGGACCTACATGTTTGGACGTGTCTGAGCCAAGTGTGGCGTGTTAGGGGTCTCTCTCCTATTAGGGGGTCTCAATTAGTTTTAATTGGGCCTTCTCCCTTTTATTTCTAGGGGGGGAACGCACATATTTGCCCCTATAAAAGGTGGGGCCGCCCATAGGAGAGAGGAGAGAAGAAAATATTATAGCAAATGTGAGTTTTAAGGATTTTCCTGATTTTTAGTGTTTATTTTGAGTTTTTGCCATATTTATGAAAATCCCACTACAAATTTAGATAAGAGAAAAAAGCCTAGAGTTCAGTGGAAATGGCTGCCATCTTCGCCGGAGCTATACTTAACCGGGGCAGAGCTTCTCTCTCCTCCGAAATTGGCGATTTCAACATAAGTTTCGCTAGAGAGCTTGGATCGAAGTGATTTTTGGTTCAGAAGGCTTCAATCTATAGGAATCGACTATAAGCACGCCCAAAACAGATTCCTATAGCTCCGATTAGAGGCTTTTGACTCCAAGAGGTAAGTTTTTCGTCCCAAACTTTAATTTCCAAATATCTTTTGACTCCGATGCGCTAAACGTCTCAAATTTACACTTAATCTGTTCATCTCGAAGAGACACATCGATTTCTATACTTAATTTTACATGAACCAGTTATTTTAGTCGTAATTTTTGCATCTAAATTCCTCCCGCCGAGAAAGTTAGCTCGCAGCCCGCAATCCAATGCGGGCTGCTGAGCCACATGGGTGCCCGTCTAATGAGGATGCCACGTCGACGGGGCACCCAAGTCTCGCCGGCCACGTGGACGCCAAAATCGGGACCACCAGCGTACTAGTGGCCTCTTCAGTGTCCACGTCAGCCGTCGGCCGCGACCACGCCGTTGGATCTAACAGTGTGGTTGCATCTGACGACCCTAACGCTACCAAAAAAATTAGAAAACCAAAAATAAAAAAAGAGGAGAAGTCAAAATTACAACAAAAAGGTAATCTCGACAGCATTTAATGCTGTCGAGCAGCTGCCAACAGAGTCCATCTGGACCGTCGAACAGCCCACGCGGTGAGAACTCGACAGTCCAATTGATGGACTTATGGTGGAGCAGGCAGATTTCAAAAAAATTGAGCCGTTGGTAATAAATGCCAACGGCTCAATCAATGCCCTTTTCCACCTCGAGACCGCCTCCCTTACCACGTCAGATCCAACGGCCCTGAACGAATCTGACCTTTTGAAAGATTTAATCGCGACCGTTGGATCTGTCATTTCCCCTAGCGAGAGAGGAAATCATCATGACGGAGACAACGCATTTAATGCGTTGCCGGTAAGTTCACTCTCCTAGCGGGCAGCCGCAATTCTTGACTATTCCACACCCTCGTTCGCCGCAAAATTTGACTGTTCAACGCGCCCGCCGCCCGCAATTTCTGACTGTTCAACGCATTTGACGGCGCCCGATCCTCATCCTAATGCACACCTGGCGGCGTGGGTTCCCTTGCCCAAGTCATTCCCCTCTTTCCGGCTGACGTGGCGCCTACGGGTCAAACTGACCTAGCTGAGTCACTCCGAGTCGACCCAGTCGATTCGGGCGACTGAGCATGAGTTAACTCGTTCGCGAAAAATCAAGTTGACAAGGTCGACTCGGCCCATCCCGACCGAGTCGACCGGGTCGGGAACTGCCAAGTCGACTGGGTCGACCCAATCCATCCTGACCGGGTCGACCAGGTCGACTTGACAGACCTCATAGAGGTCCATCTGGTCAACCCTGACCTAATTGACCGGGTTGATTGGGGCAAAATTGACCCTATAGACCTGGTTGACCTGGTCCAACCTTGCCAGGGTGACCATCTGGTCAACCCTACCTAAACGGTCAAACATGTCTGGTCGAACCGCCCCTCGAGGACTGTTTGACCAACTCTGCTCGTGGAGATTTGGTTGACTTAGTTAACTTTGACCGAGTTCACCGAACTGATCTAGTGGATCAGGTCATCTCAGGTCGCGCTGACCCAGTCAACACGTCCACCCATGGGCGAGACGACCTAGTCGACCCGGCCACCCCCGGTCGAGTTAACTCGGTTCATCCGACACTCCATGGCCGAGTTGATTCAGCCGACCCGGTCATCCCCGACAGAGCCATCTCAGTTGACTTAGTCACTAATGACCAGACCGAACTGGTCGAACTGGTCCAACCGGGCCAAGTCAATGTGGTTGACTCGACCCATGAGGATTGAGGCGGCATGATTGACTCGATCCACGAGGACCGAGTGGGCCCGTTGACTCGGTCAAACAGGACCGATCCCAACCGAAGGTCCTGGTTCACCAAGATCGAGTCAAACCGGTCGATTCGATCATCCATGACCGAGCCGAGCCGGCCGTCTTGGTCGGCTCGACCGTCGAGGAACAAATCAACCCAATCGCCTTGAATCACAATTCATCACAACTTGAAGGGCAGGTGCGTGAAGACCAACGATCAGAACGAGTACACACATGGGCGGCGAGAGTGGTGGGAACCACACACATAGGTGCTACACACATGACCCATATACCTCCTCTCCCATAGCTCGCACTACCCCCTCATTACGATGATTCTACCCCCAAATGGGTACACTGATTCGGATGGTATGCGCATAGTAACCTTCTCCAAGGAGGAGGTCTCAAGGATGGCAGAGCCATTTGCCTACACCTTGATTGGACGATTCACCACGAAACGCCCACTTATTGATGACATTATGCGGGTATACTTAGCGCCGGGCCACTTTCTCGGACCGGTGGTTATCGGCGCACGCAACCATCAGAGTGTCTTCATTCGCTTCCAATCGGAAGATGACTTCAGGAAGGCATGGAGTCAGACTATGTGGACGATCAATGGCTCCACTATGCACACATACTACTGGACGGCTGAACAAACGAGTACCACTAGGGAGCACTGCCCCCACTCCGTGCCTATATGGATAGGCTTCCCAGGACTACAACCTCACCTCTTCACGCCGGCTGCTCTTGAGTCCATAGCTGGTGTAGTGGGAACATTTATACGTCTTGATAGGGACGTAAATTTGTTTAACCGCCCAGGATATGCACGCGTATGTGTCGAGATCGATCTCCTTGAGCCCATTCACCTCATAATGCTCATTCGGAATGGAGACGAGTTGATCCATCAACAGATCGTGTATGAGAACCTTACGCAGTTCTGTACACACTGTACCCTTCTTGGCCATACTGTTCATACGTGCCGCCAAAAGGCGTCACAAACCACACCAACTCCTATGGAGGAGTACCTTCCCCCTTTGCCGTATAATGAGTATATTCTAGCGGCAAGGCCCACTACCCACGACCGTCGCCCTACCCAGAGACCGCCCCATACTGGCCACCATACCCCTGTAGCGCAGGGAGCGCCTAGTGTCCCGCCCTCACAGGGGCCCCTGCTGTCCAAGGCAGTCCCAGCCAAGCTTGGCCAGCCTACATCACAGCGGGTGAGAAGATCGCTAACAAGCGACCTCCAACCCTAGCCCCGTAGACATCCCCTACTAGAGCTCGGGCAGGCAAAGGTATGAAGGAGAGCCATGAAGGAGCTGACATGGAGGTCGCGCATACCCACTCCACTATTCCATCCCCTCGTCCCCCATCCTCGAGCTCCTCTCACGCACCTCAACCTTCCCCGCCCCCACACCATCGGCCCCTCCCAACCACTCCCACCGTAGTACCTATCTCATCATTCTCGCCTAGCCGTACTTCACCTGGTCCATCTTCGTCTCGTTCCCCTTGATCCCCTCGATTCCCTCCATCCCATCAACCCCCTCCACCTCGCTCCCCCCGACACTACCCACCCCTTCACCTCGCTCCGCACACACCTCTCCACCTTGCCTGCCACCCATCCCCATCCCTGACATACCGCCCCACCCAAGCCACACTCCCCCCCCACCGGATATACTCACCTCCTTGCCCAACCTCCACCCATCTCATATACCTTTCGAGCGGGAAGGATGCTTGACTAATACTCAAGCACCACTCCCTAGTTCTGAGGACACCTATGGAGATACTAGCGGCCACGCCTCCACGGGCGATGAGGACGATGGGCACTCCCCCTCCATCAGATCATTACTCGGATACCCCGGATCTACGCCGCATCTATAACACCCGATCGAGGGTGCGTCACACGAGTCGATAGTTTTATGATTCCAAGTCTTGTTTGGAATTGTAGAGGGATCGGCAACCCTCTAACATAGTCCCATCTCCTCTCCCTAGTCAATAAGTACAAGTTAGGAATAGTTGGACTTATTGAACCGATGATTACATCGGATTGCTCCAATTCCATTGCGGGGAAACTCGGAATGGATCATGTTTATTGTCACTTGTCGAATAAGCTCTAGCTCTTGTAGAAGCGGGACTATTTGATGGAACTCCTAGCTGACGGAACCCAGTACACCACTTTTGACGTACCAACCTCCCCAAAACCCTATAGGTTTCCTATAGTCTATGCCTCACATAGATACTTAGTGCGGGAGGCCTTCTCGGGGGAACTCGCCTTACACATACACTCTCACTCACAGCCTGCAGACGTCCCTTGGTTTCTAGCTGGGGATTTCAACTGCATACGGGCAGTCAGCGAACGCCAAGGAGGGCGCCTACCTCGGCCGAGCTCGATACAAGCGTTCAATGATTTTATCCACCAGACATCACTTGTCGAGCCTCCTACTATCGGTGAAAAGTGGACTTGGTGTAATCAGCGTCAGGCCGATGCACGTATGTACCAACGGATCGACTGTTGTTTCACCAATAGTACAGCGCTGATGTAGTGCACCATCGTAATTGAGATCCTCCCGCGATATTATTCGGATCACTCACCGATCCTCCTTCTCCCAGACTCGAGTAATCGAGTTCGCCGCACCCCATTCCGCTTCCAAGCCATGTGGTTAGAGCATAACGACTTCCATCATTTTGTACACAGCCACTAGCATGGAATGATCTCGACGTCACCTATGGAGAACTTCAGCTATCGCCTGAGGAATCTCAAACTCCACCTGAAGTGGTGGAATCGCCATGTCTTTGGAGACGTCCACGCGCCAGTCGAAGCGCTCAAGACAAAACTAGCTGCTGTCGAGCGACAGTTGCAGGATGCTTGGACGGACGACATGGGAGAGTGCCACACTCGACTTAAGGAGCAGCTTGAGACCGCCATGCGGCGCCAGGAGATTTTCTACCTCCAGAAATCACGTATCCAATGGCTACGCGGAGGTGATAGAAACACACGATTCTTTCACACCTCGACCCGTCATAGAGCCATACCCAATTATACGACTCTACTAGAGGCGTATAATCAGGACCCTACCCAGCTGGCAGACGCAGGAGTGGCATTTTATCTCTCGCTCCTATCCTCACAACCAACTGTGGTGAACGAGGACCTCCTCGCCTCTATCCCTCACTTGGTGACCGACCAAGAAAGCGCCCTCGTCACAGCACTACCCACTCGAGCAGAGATCAAGGAGGTCGTCTTTTCCTTGGCTAGGAACAAAGCCCCTAGACCGGATGGATTCTCAGCGGAATTCTATACGGCCTGTTGGGACATCGTCGGCACCGATTTGGTGCTAGCTATCAAGGAAGTGTGTACGCGTAAAGTCTTTCCTCGTAGCTGGAAATCTACTTTTTTGCCGCTCATACCAAAAGTGGCTCTTCCAACTACCTTCCGAGACTTTCGCCCCATTAGTTTATGTAATGTATGCTACAAAGTTGCATCCAAAATCATTACTAATAGACTAGGGAACCTCCTTGAGCGACTCATCTCGCATGAGCAGTGTGGTTTTGTCAAGGGTCGACAGATCCATGATAAGATCATGCTTGTGCATGAGCTAGCCCAGTCCTTGGACACTCATATTCGGGGCTCAAATGTCATCATCAAACTGGACATGGAGAAGGCCTTTGATCGATTCGAGTGGAATTTCCTCACCCTAGTATTGCGCCGCTTTGGTTTCAACACTATGTTCATCGATCTCGTCGATGCTTACATAAGAGAGAATCACTTCTCTCTTTTGATGGATGGAAACTCCACTAGATTCTTCATGGCCACGAGAGGTCTCCGGCAAGGTGATCCTATCTCGCCTACCCTTTTCATATTGATTGAAGAGGTCCTCAGTTGATCGCTCACCCCTGCGATTGATCACGGCCTCATCCAACCGTACTTTACGAAAAGGGGATGCCCGATCCTCTCGCATTCTCTAATTGCAAACGATGGTACCCTCTTCCTCGATAGATCTAAAAAATCCATTAAGGAACTTATGAGTGTCCTCACGGCATACGAGCAAGCTTCGGGCCAGCACTTAAATGCCTCGAAGAGTAGCTTTATAGTTGGTCTCTCCACTACTACAAAGCGCACTCAGATCATTCAGCACTACACTCGATACTCACGAGGATGTCTTCCTTTTGAATATCTTGGATGCCCTATCTTTTTGGGACCCGCGAGGCATCATTACTTTGATACCTTGTTGGGTAAACTCCGAAAGAAACTAGAGGGATGGAAACTCCGTTTCCTATCATCTGGTGGGCGTATCCAACTTATTCGACACGTCCTCATGAGTATCCCATTGCACATGTTGGCGGTACATTCACTATCTTCTACAGTCCTCTACTCAGTGGAACGACTATGCGCACGTTTTTTATGGTCAGGTCACCTCGAGGGAGAGTACCGCCACCATTGGGTTTCTTGGGAGAAAGCATGTCGGCCGATGGACGAGGGGGGTCTAGGGATCAGACGCCTCACGGACGTCTAGGACATGCTCCAAAAGAAGCTCGTATGGCGATTGCGCACCACATACTCATTATTGGGTTGTTTCATTTACGCCAAGTATGGCGAGTGGGCCCATCGTGAGGTTCACATTCGGGGTCCTGGCAATGGCAGAAGTGGCAGCGCCATTCGCTTTAGCTGGCCCAGGTCACCCGCTGGCACATTGGCCGAGGTGAGATTAGCGCCTGGTTTGATACCTGGCATGCTGACGAACCACTCGCGCACCATCCATAGTTTGTCCCACATGAGGTGCGACTAACAGTGGCACAGCTGCTTAGAGGGAACACCCAACACCTACTACAGGAGCATGGCCTCCCTTCAGATACGTTACGTGAGGTCCAGAGAACCTCACTCGGGTCCACTCCCGACTTTGCCATTTGGACGCTCACCCCCAAAGGCACATACTCGTGCAAACCAGGAGAAATCCCCCATCCAGCACTAGGGTCGCCGCATCTGGCATCCGGCGATCCTTCCTCGAGTCTCCTTTTTCCTGTGGAGGCTCTTGCATCGCGGCCTACCGACCAATGATCGAGTGACTCGCAGAGGTTACTCCCTCGGTTCCTACTGTCACTATTGTCCCACATCTCCACACATTGAGACCATGGACCACCTCTTCTTCCAGAGTGCGACAACACTCGCATTTTGGCGTGTCATCACTGACTGTTGTCGTCCACTGACCCCGTCTGAGTGTTTTGGCAAGTATCTTACCTCGCCAACACGCTCCACACGGAGCCCCATCCTACACGTCACCATAGCTTATCTACTATGGGAGATATGAAAAGGGCAAAATTCTTCTCGTTTTGCAGGTATGCCCATGCGCGCCATGGATATCATGCGTCGAGCTCAATTGTGGCTAAGGCGCATTCCCCACCTACTTTCCCCCCGCACCATCAGATCCACACTCACTTGCAACCTCCTCCTCTCCGTGGGCATTTCGGTGACACCCGCCCTGATCCGCATTCAGTATCGGGTTGTTTATTGGCTACCACCGCCAATAGGCATCCTTAAATTGAATGTAGACGGTGCTGCCAAATGGAACTTGGGGCCAAGGGGGGGGAGGAGGTATCCTACTGGACCATACGGGGAGTATACTCTTTGCTTTTTCCTCTTACTACGGCATACAAACTAATACAGTAGCCGAGGCTATGGCGATTCGTGACAGTCTACTCCTCTGTGAGGAACGGAACCTTCACAATATCGTCGTAGAATCGGACTCACAGATTTTAGTTGGTATGCTTCGTCTAGGTACATGCTCCTAGTAGCGACTACACCGAGTATGGCTAGACATCATGCGGTGCCGAACTCTCACACAATGCTTTCGTCATCAACTGTGGGAGGGCAACCAGACAGCAGATGCACTCGCCAACCATGGGGTACATGTATGAACCCCATCCTCCATCTTTCTTTCTTGGCAGGCGCTCCCTTAGACAGCTAGAGGCTATTATCGCGTCGATCGTCTTGCCATGCCGACGCTCCGCACAGGGCGCATCCTCATAAGCCCGAGGGATTGGAGGATTGGGTGGAATGCTGAAGCAAGAGGGTTGGACTGTGCCCGCCTCGATTAGAGCCCTCACCACGCCCTTCATTGACCGCACTTGATGGAGGCGACCGAACTCTATCGTCATCGAGGGGCTGCTCTAGTGGGACGACGACGTGCACATCTCCCGAGCGCCTGCACGGTAACTTTAATGTATCTTTTCTTTTTCTTAACATGGGCGTGGACGAGTGGGATCCGAGTGTAATTGGGATATTTATACTCGCTCCACGCCTATAAACATTGACAACATTCCACTTTATAAATAAAATGCTCATGGGTGGCATCCAGGGCACGGATGGATCAGTCTATAGGCACAACCCTGGGGTTGGCCGTGCCCGACACCGTGTTTTTTGCCAAATAAAAAATAAAAAAATCTTCACCGGAGCTTTGCCACCGCCGCAGCTGCTAGTGTTCCCATCCACGACCGCAGCGTCACTTGGTTGCCCGTGCCTCTGTCACGGCCAACCTCGTCGCCAACCGCAGTCGCAACCGCCACAACAGCCACTCTCCAGAACCACACCCGCGATTGACACCTGCCACCGCCGCTCCAACCATAGCCGCGGCTAAGTGCCTCGCCACCGCTACATCGCCGTGCCTAGCCACCGTTGCATCGTCATGCCATTGCGCCGCCATGCCTCGTCACCGCTTCGTCATCGTGCCTAACTGCCATTGTGCCCTCGTGCCATTATGCCATCGCGCCTTGCAGTCGATACGCCATCAGGCCATCGCAACATGTTGTCTCCGCGCCTTGCCATCGATGTGTTGCAGCGCCATCACACCCTGTTGCCACGTCGCCGCACCTTGCTGTGGCGCCCTGGCGCTACCATTCTGTTGCACTGCCCCGCTTTGCTGCCGCCACACTACCAAACCCTGACGTAGCTGCGATGTCACCATGCCACCACGGCACCGTGTTGCTACTGTTCTGCCATGTTGCTTGAGCTCCATTGTCGCTGCATCCTGATGTTGTTGTGCCTTGGCGCTGTCGCAACATTCGTGCTAGCCATTGTGCCCATTGCCACGCCCAACGCTATGACTATCATCACCCCTGACCCCGTGCCTACTAGCGCAGCGGCTCGTAATTGCGCCACCATGCCTACTTGCACTGACGTGCCTACATGCGTCGTGATCACGCCTATCTGTTTCTCGCCTTACACTAATGCCAAATCAGACTCCGCTCGAACCTACCGCTACTAGTACGCTCATCACTTCCCTCTTGACATTATATAATTTCTTTAAGTGCCTCCGAACGTTTTCTCCGCCGTCGGGATTAGGTTAGCGATGGATAGGAATATGTCAATGGGATTAGGTTTCTATCGGTACAACCTTGGTTTGCACTTTTCACGGTGCACTCACCAGCGGCAATAGTCGTACTAGCATCATCTGCCCTCAACCCAATGTCAAGGTTATTGGGATCCTAGTGGCATTCCTAGGTCACACTTACTGTTGCCTAGTGGCCGTTGGTGTTTGTCTACGCCGGATTTATGATTCTCAGTGATTTCATCGTTGCATCATCCCTTGCATTACATCCACATTAGTCGCCTCTACTACATGACATGACTGCCCTTGCCCTTCTTGTGTGTAACACGAGCCGTTCGAAACCAGCGTCCATCGTGTTACATTAGAGGAGGTGAAATATTATCTGTGATAGGTATTGGTGACGTTAAGATAGAAGCATTAGGAGTACTAAAAAATGTTTTACATGTTCCTAACCTCAAGGCCTAGTTGTTGTCTCCTCAACATTTAGCTAAGAATATTAATTGTGCACTAACTATTGATTCTACTGGTTGTTTTGTGTATGACAAGGCAAGGAACCTACAGATTTCATCCTTTAAGTAGAGAAATGGCTTGATCTACATTAAAGATGAAATGGAGGCAGGGGTGATGGTGAATGCTTAAAATGCTGGGAGACAGCAACAACAAACAACCTGAAGATCTGAAAATTTTACATTCTTGTTTGGGACATCCATCTTCTGAATTGATGAAACAAATGTTTCCTATTTTTGCTAAAGATATAGATATTTCAAAGTTGATTTAAGAATCAAGTCATCATGCAAAACATAAGAGGGCCTCATATAATAGACCGGCAGAGAGAAGTAGAACTCTATTCTATCTTGTTCATTGTGATGTGTGGGGACCATCACCCATGTCCTCTTTTACACGTGCGAGGTAGTTTCTTATCATGGTGGATAACTGCTGAAGACTGACTTGAGTACATCTACACAAGCATAAGTCAGAAGTGACAAGAGTGATACAATAGTTTTGTGATAGGGGTGAAGAACCTATTTGATATTTTTATTAAAACTTTTTGATATAAAAATATAAAGGATTTCTTCAACGAGAGGTTGACTGCCTATTTCTTGACACATGGGATAGTGAAAGATTCATCGAGTGTGAACACACCACAACAGAACAGAGTAGCAAAAAGGAAAACTAGGCATGTGGTTAATGCTGTCAGGACTCTTATCCTTCATCAGAATGTGCCTACGTATTTATGGGGTGAGGCTTTGCTAACTGTAATGCATCTAATCAATCGTCTCCCATCAAAGACTTTGGACTACGAGAGTCCTGTGAACATCACTTCACCATTGTTTCCACTGGTTAACCTGAGAACTCATTTGAAGCCTAGGATTTTTGGCTGTACTGCATTTGCTCATGAACAGAGATTGGTGCACAAACTCAGCCCAGAGAAGTGAAATGTGTATTTGTAGGACATTCCAAAGGAAAGAAGAGGTACAAATGTTATGATCTCAAGTCTATAAGATTCTTGGTATCTGCAGATGTAACGTATCATGAAACAAAGAGGTTCTTCAAAAATGAGTCAGAGGACCAACCATCTTCTCCAAATGATGTATTTAGAATGGATATTGCACACAGTCATACTGTAACTGTTCATCAAGGACATTTCCAAGAGATAACACATCATTTAGTTCCCAGAAAACAAGATGAAGGTGAAGCTAATAATGAAATACCAATTAGTGTAGAACCAAAAGATGTTGTGTCTACAAATGAATTGCCAACAGAATTTGAATTGAATCAAATTGTTGAGGAAACTATTTGTGAAAGTGACAAGGATCACGTGGAAGTGGTACATCCGAATGATGATGGTGGCTGGCCTATTGAATTGAGGAAGGGAAGGCGTGCATGCACTTAGGGCATAAAGTATCCGCTCTCCAATTTTGGGACATACAATCGCCTATGTCTAGAGTTTTGAGCATTCTTGACACAACTACAGTCCACTATTAATTCCTAAAATTTTACGAGAAGCCTTAGTCGAAGATGAGAGGAAGAAGGCAATGGACGTTGAGATGGAAACACTAATTAAAAGTGAAACTTGGGAGATAGTTGACCTTCCGAAAGGAATGCGTCCAGTCGGGTGTTGATGGTTGTATACAATTAAGTATAGGGCTGATGTTTCAGTGGAAAGGTATAAAGCCAGTCTTGTAGCTGAAGGGTACACTCAATGTTATGGAATTGATTATGATGAGACATTTGCACCAGTGGCAAAGTTAAATACAGTTTGTGTATTAATTGCAATATCAACATGTTTTGGCTGGAAGTTGTACCAATATTATGTAAAAAATGCATTTCTGCTTGGTGATTTGGACAAAAAGATTCATATGCAGCGTCCTCCATGTTACTATTCACAACTGCAGAGTCATAAACTTTGTGGGTGGAGGAAGATGATAACTTGCAAATTAACATCATTAATTGATGAATTTTACGTTATATTTATGTGTTTTAATGACTATATTTGCATGTTATCATATTAAAATAAAGACTATATTATTATTTCTGAATTTTTATCATTTATTACATGGGATTTAACCTCATTTCAGTGAAGAAATTTTTTTTTACAGGGCTTTAAATACTTGGCTAAAGGTTGTAAGGGCTCTCGTAATTTTTCTAGATTTTTCCATATTTTTATATAATTTGTTGAAAAATATTTAGCCAAAAAATGATTTTTTATCATTTATTTAGCATTTATATATATATATCAAGGGGCATCCGCGTCATTTACCCGAATTTCGGGCAAATACGTGGATGCATTTTTTTATATATATGAAAAGTTTTTTATATCCTAAATAAACAAAAAGTCGGCGAAAAATATTCAAAAAATATATATCTATATATTAAAATGTCGGTTAGCCACGTGCGTTAAATGCACGCGCTAACCGACGCGCACGAATGTTCGCACGTTGGTCGGTTAGCCGCGTGGATTAAATGCACGTGCTATTTGACACTTTTTTATTTTAAAAAAAAACAATGACGACATGTAACGGCGTCGATTCGCCGCGTGTATTAAATGTACACGGAAATCAATGCCAAAAAAACGTAAAGGCAGTCAGCTTACGCCCATTTGATTACTATTTTTTATTTAAAAAAAAAACGACGCGGTAAAAAATTGCGGTCCAAAGAATAAAAAACTATCTAAAAAAAGAGACCCTTTGTCCTTTTCTTTTGTTTTTATTATTTCAGGGTGACGTGGAGCGTTTTGAGTCCTTCAAATTTCAGAATCATATGCCAATGATTGTGCGCTTTGGACGCGCACAACGACGTGTCAGGACATGATCCGAGAAAGCAGAAAACGAGAAGTAATCATGCGGGCCAATCAAAAAGTGCCATTTCCAAGCTTCTTGGAGGAGAGATAAAATGATCCAATGGCCTAGATTTATCCTCACTAAAACCTTGATATCTTGAGATCTAGACGTCGGATTGGGCTGAAATTTTGAGGGTAGGTTCGGCTTTTCTCCCTCTACAATCCAGACTGTTGGATCTTTAAATAGAGGTCTGGAAAAGGGCCAAAATCACTTTTGGATGCTCTCCCCAATCATTTGGCCAGGAAGGACACAGGAGGGGCTCTTGAAGTCGACAGATCTTGCTTCTGCACTCAAATTTGTAAGTCTCTGATTTGTATTTCAATCATCCTCTTGAACGGTTCTAAAATGCCAAGGCATGGGCGACATGTACATGCCCTAGAAGTTTGTTTTGAATGAAACTAGCACTTTATTTTGATTCTGATTCAAGATCTGGTTTTGTATTCTTAATTCTAAATCAATTTAGAACATTTCTGTATCATTAAATTTTTAATATAGGGTCGGATTTCGTCTTTTCCCCAAATTCTTCATTTTCTCTCTCTAGGTTAATTTGTCTAGTTTCTCTCTCTAGATTTTGATTTTTATTGTTTAGGAATTTAATTCAATATATAAAAACCTAAAAATAAAATTTGAATAAAAAATTCATCCATCTTGAAGTCCAATTTGAAAATCCCTTTCTTGATTATTTAATTCCCAATTTTAATTCATAAAAATTGTTTTTAAATATTATAATAATTGGGAAAATAATAATCTGAATTAATCTGATCTTAAAATTAAAATATTCCTATCTTGGATTATCTGACCGAAATGTTTAAAATCAAAATTATGTCTTGCTTAATTTTGATTAATTAAAGAATATTATTAAGGATAATTAAGACTATTATTTGCAAAATTAGTTCATCTTTGAATTAATTCATTGAAATTGGATAAAATTCTCACTTGCTGCCTCCTTGTGGTTCGACCCTTTACTTGCTCTATATTCCATATTTAGTGATTAAGGGAAATCATAAATTTTATTGTAGAAGTCTAAGTCCAAAATCAACGACATATTTACGTGCATTGTAAGGCTTATCAGAAGACTTTATATGGGCTTACCTAGTTGCCTAGAGCATGGTTTGGCAAGTTTTCTCAGGCTCTGTAGAATATGGGGTACACACAAGGTGATGATGATCATACTTTGTTTGTGAACCGTCTATGTTTGGTTGTGTTGCAGTTCTTCTTGTGTATGTAGATGATATAATCATTACTGGTTAGGGAGTGGCAAGTCTGGGACGTGACGCCCTGAACATGATGGAACGTGACGAACCTTTTGTCACGTCACCGTGCGTCACATGTCCCAACAAATACAAAAAATACCGCCACGTTCCATGACGCGTCTATCTATTGGGCATCCCGTCATGTCCACGTCACTGTGACGGCATCACCGTTACCGGTGACGGGAAAAACCCTCTCTATGTCTCGTTCTCTTATTGCTCCCCTTTCTCTCTCTCTGGTTACTCTCCCTCCCACTCTCTCTCCCTCTTCCTCTCTAGAGCACTTCTCTCTCTATCTCTCTCATTCCTCTATCTCAGTCTCTCCCTCTTTCTCTCGCCCCTCACTCTTCTCTCTCTCTCAGTTCTTCTGTCTCCCTCTTTCTCTCTCAATCCTAGCTATTCTCACTCTCTCTCTAGTTCTTCTGTCTCCCTCTTTCTCTCTCATTCCTCACTCTTCTCCCACTCTACATCTTTCTCTCTTGTTCCCGCTCTTCTCTCTCATTGCATCTTTCTCTCTCGTTCCTAGCTCTTCTCTCTTGTTCCTCTCTCTCCCTCTTTCTCTCTTGTTCCTCACTCTTCTCTCTCTATCTTTCTATCTCATTCCTTGCTATCTCTCTCTCTCTCTCTTTCCTCACTCTTGTCTCTCTCGTTCCTCTCCCTCTTTCTCGCCTCTCTCTCTCTGGTGGCCTTTTGTAGCTCTCTCGTTCCTATATCCCTCTTTCTCTCCTGTTCCTTGTTCTTCTCTCTCTCTATTTCCTCGCTCTTCATTCTCGCATTCCTCTCTCCCTCTTTCTAACTTCTCTCTCTCTCGTTCCTCTCTCTGGCACCCGTCTGTAGCTCTCTCGTTCCTCTCTCTCCCTCTTTCTCTCAAGCGCTCTAGTCTTGCCCTCTCATTTCTCTCTCTTCCTATTTCTCTCTCGTGCTATTCTCTCTATCTCTCATTCCTCTCTCTATTGTTTCCCTTTCTCTCTAGTGCTCTTCACTTGTTCGTTCCTCTTGCTAAATATCTTTCTGTCTATCCTTCCTATCTGCCTGTCTACCTCTCTCTCTCAATATTTCGTTCTATCTCTCTGTCCACAAACTCTCTCTGTCGTGCTCCGTTTGTGGCTCACTCTCTCTCTCTATCTCTCTATCGCTCTCTCTCTCTCCCCATTTGTGGCTCTCTCTGGATATCTCTTTCTATCTCTCTTTTGAATGTATTTAGAAATTTAATGTAACGGCCGTCATCTGTGGTGGCTGTTCATCACGTCACGCATCCAGGCCACCTTGTCACCGTCACGCCACTATCACGTAAACCTCATCACGCGTCATTGTAATTGTCACGACCTTTGAATTTCGCCATCGTCACCACCACGTCATCCGCCACATTCCCGTTGTGGTAACTTGTGATGTGATGGATGACATTTGACGATCCCTATTACTGGTAATAATGTGTAAGAAATGGAATCACTGGTTAATCTATTGGCCAATGTATTTGAAATAAAATCACTGGGACCACTAAGGTGTTGTTTTGGTATTGAAGTAGCATACTAAGAAGATGCTATCTTTATTTCCTAGCAAAAGTACATCCTTGATTTGTTGGAAGAGACAAAAATCAGTGGTTGTAGGCCATCTTCGACTCCTCTTGAACCTAATACAAGGTTGGGATTAAGTGAAGGATCAGCTCCTGTAAACAAGGAGAGGTACTAGGGATTGATTGGAAAGCTTATCTACTTGAATCATACAATGCCAGATATTGCACTTGCTGTTGGACTTTTAAGTCAATTCATGCAGAATCCCAGAGAACCGCATTGGCAGCCAGCATACAAAGTGTTATCCTACTTGAAAGGTACCCTAGGATATGGGCTGATGTTCAAGAAGTATTGTAAGATGAACTTGGAGATCTATACTAACTCATATTATGGCAGCTCTCTCATTGATCGGTGTTCTACTGCAGGATATTGTGCATTTCTCTAGGAAAATCTAATTACATGGAAGAGCAAGAAGCAATCCGTCGTTTCTTTATCAAGGGCAGAGGCTGAATACAGGGCGTTTCAAAGAAGGTATATGTGGGGAGATATCGCTGAAGGTTATTCTAAATGTCCTTCACATACAACATAGGGGACCAATTATGATATGCAGTGACAGTAAATCAGCAATTGATGTAGCTCATAATGATGTACAACATGCTCAAACAAAGCATGTAGAAATCAAAACACATTTCATCCAGGAGAAGATAGATAAAAAAGTGGTCCACCTACTACATGAACCCATCATTCAACAAATGCCAAATCTGCTTTAGTTATAATTTTTTCTAATGAATTTTTGCTTTAGTTATAATTTTTTTATGAATTTTAGAAGTGGGTTCACTACCTATAAGATAAATAACTAATAAAACATAAACAAAGAAATTTACAATATAATTAAAATATTTATAAAAATATTCGCAAGTAGAAAATGAATTTTTGGGATTTTTAATAAATATTTTAAAGCCAAAAAAAAATAAAGAATGAAACAGGCTGGTGCTCAAAACTTAGTCAAAATTTAGCTAAGTCCGAATGCTAAATGGGGAAAGTGGCTTGGTGGAGGAGAGAGAAAAATGGCCTGCACTAACTTCACACTAGAATGAGTTTTTGAGCATGGTTGCATACATTGGAATCGTCTGGATGTTGGCTATGACTGGACATTGAATGGATCTATGACTTGGATTAGTGCACGCACTCACTAACTTCCTACTCAGCCTGGCACTCACTAAGGTGAATAGATCTATGACTCAATTGCACTTAGGCCACCAGACATTACTTTGGATTGAATCACAACATAAATATTACAAAAGGGTGAAGGGGTTCATATAGGGAGAGAGAGCGAATGAGAGCCATTGGATTTTTGATACAGTGGATGTCCAGATCTTCTTTTTTGGGTTATGATCCACGTTCATTATGGTCTTCCAATCAGCATTGAGACCTTTTCAATACCCCAGGGACGTTCAAGACTTCTTTCCTTAATTCGCATTAAAAGTGCTATCTTTAACTCTCCACCCTTGGATGATTTATGGATTGAATGGCTGGATCTTCTTCTCTGGCTTGGATCCATGTCCAAGGGTGTCCTCAATTGGCATCCAAGCACCTTAAATGCTCATAAATAATCATGCCTGCATGTTTCCCTCGCCATCCTTTCTTTGGCCCAAGATGTCTCTCATACTTTGCTTAATGGAGCTTCCTTAGTGGGCCTTTAAACTAGAGCTAGCTGTCTTGATTTGGGCCTCTTTTCTTGGCCCTGGGTTGTGGCTGGGCCTGCTTCTTTGGGCCAAATAGCTTCTACTTCAATTATCTATCCCCTTTATTCATGAAAGTTTCACCTAATTTGTGCATCTTCCACATAAACTAAGAAGAAAGTGAGATTTATTCCACTTAACTCATTGAGTTAACTAGGGTTAGTCCCACAAATGACAATAATTAACTCAAAATTAGAAAAATGTAATTTTATTTCATGTTTTTTCGTAACTTCACATAAATGTTGATAATATATGCAGATAAAGATAAAGAAGCACATAAACTAGCTAGAACTGCACATATATATTACTATCATTTTGGATTTATCAAATACCCCCCAACTTAGATCATTGCTAGTTCCTTGGCAATGTCCTTAGATTTTCTATGGATTTCCCCTTACACCTTACACCAAGAAGGTATCTGCATGAGGCATTAGGTTTATTAATCACATATCTAGACGAGCATTTCTCTTTGACAATCTAGGTCAAAACCTTTGCAGGAATACATGAACTTTTTTCCTCATGGTCTGAGCAGAGCTGGTAGTCATGATAGGGCAGCTTATTTCTCTCTAGGTTCAACACCATAAAAAATAGATTTTCTCGCTTCACACATCGAATTGGGCCTCACCCCTCTTGGTTCGCTCTCTCCCAAGAGAAAGGCCTACCTAAGTGTTGATGTCCCTACAAGCTTTATTAGACCTGAAACAGAGAGTATGCACTCTTCTCCTATTAGTATGAGCACAAGGTAAGAAGGTGTGGTGAGAACTGGCTTCCTATCTACTCTAAGGTTCGATAGAGATGAGAAGGATGGTTTAAGGAGAATGAGCGAAGTCTGAATTAAGAAAGTCGGAGGCAGATTTAATATTACCTGTATAGCCTACTCCCAAGATTCAAGAAGAAATGTGGAAGGTAGAAGAAGGTAAAGATGATCATCATAAGTTATTCTTCTAGGCAGAGAATGTACTTATTCTGGAATTATATGGTTAGGCAGTTCATAGGAAATGAATAAGAAGAAGAAACACGCCCCATACTAATTTTTCTATTCTCTTTTTTCTTCATAATTTTGTAAAATTTATTCTTTACAGTATTTTTTTGTATTTTTAGTTTTTTTGTCCTTTTAAGGGGGGCAAAATAGAAGAAGAGAAAAAGAAAGGATTTATGAACGCCTTAATCAGATATTTTTTCTTGAATGAAAGTCAATCACAGATGTCATGCAATCACTCTACCCTGATAGAGGGTTTTAATCAACTCTGAGGATCAGATAGAAGAAATAGTTTGAGAAGATGTAAAGTGAATATTAATGGAAAAGATTTAAAATCAGATGATAAATATCAATGTGATAATTTTTTAAAGGTAAGAGAGATAGAAAGACTAAGGAGTAAGGCATTTCATAAGCAATGGGGTGGAGGAGGTGTCCTATATAGGTACGGTGAGGTAAAGGTGGTAAAAGGTAAGTAAACATAGATGTATGAAGATGAGAAATGAAGAATTATGGGATGAAGATCTTTTATAAAGGGTACGGGATGGAGGGGTCATGTGCTGAAGACTTGAAGAAATGCATCTCACTATCGAGCATATGATTAGGCTAATAGGTAGTCATTCACATAGATAGGTTTCGTTAAATAAAAACATGAGTGTAGTGGGGGGGTGTCACACTTTCACTCAACACTCAAATGCCTATCTATGGGGCATACACCTTTTGATTTTCAGATCTGTCCTTCACCCTACCATTGCTCTCCCATTTGGAGATATGATCATGTACTGCCTAAAAATCAACATTGATGCCCCTATAATATGATCATGATGCGCTCAGTGAGCCTAGCGTCCCTACATTTTCTTCTAGGGCAAAAGAATAAGAGGGGCTGTCCAAAGTTTGGTTATGGCATGATGTTGAATTCAAGGATTTTTTATACCCCCCACGTATTAAAAACATGGATAAATCATAAAAAATAAAAACTTTTAAAGCGGATTTAACCCCCCCCCCCCCCCCCCACATAGTAATTGCATAGTCCACGATCCATAGGAGAATATAAAAAGGAGTTTAGAGGGCGCAAATAGTGGGTTGAGCTCTTTCATGCAGGTTTCTTCACGTCCATTTCATGCATTTGTGGTTGACATTTTCTGAGATCAAAGAACAGAAAGAAAGAAATGAAAGAAAAGAAGAAAGGTAACAAATATAAATAAAAGCTTTAGTGTGGCTCTATAGAGGTTACTAACCTGCAAGTTTTTTCAAGATCATGCTAAGCAGCTGATGAGGTTGATCATCATGTATGTAAGGCTTCAGCCTTTGCCCAATAACTGTGAATTTTAATATGATTTTCATATGTAAGGATCCGAAATCAAAGTGGCCTCATTTTCATATGATTCTACTACCAAATAAGGTCCATTCCATCTACTTTTTAGCTTACCACGAAAGAGTTTTAATCTTGATTTGTAAAGCCATACCTTTTGATCTTTGACAAAGGTCCTTCTTCGGATTTTCTTGTCGTGGAAGGCCTTCTTCTTGGCTTTATATATCTTGGAGTTTTCATAAGCCTCATTCCTGATTTCTTCAAGTTCTTGGAGCTGGAGAAACCTGCATTTTCCTGCTTCATCTAAAGAAAGATTTAGTTTTTTAATGGCCCATGAAGCTTTATGTTCTACCTCCAATGGTAGATGACATGGTTTTCCAACTATCAACCTGAAGGGGGACATTCCTAAGGGTGCTTTTAGGCTGTTCTATAGGCCCATAATGCTTCATTTAGTTTGTATGGCCAATCTTTCCCATTGGGCTTCACAATTTTTTGAAGGATTTTCTTAATTTCCCTGTTACATAATTCAACCTGCCCATTAGCTTGCAGGTGATATGGGGTGGTTACTCTATGTTGTAAACCATATTTTTTCAAAAGATATCTGAAATTAAAATTTACAAAATGTGACCCCCCATCACTAATTATAGCCCTAGGACATCCATATCTACAAAGCATGTAAGTCTCCACAAAATCAGTGACAACTTTATTGGTATTGGTCCTAGTGGCTATGGCTTCTACCTACTTTGAGACATAGTCTACAGCCATTAAAAAATACTCATTTCCATTAGAATTAAGAGATGATCCCAGCAAATTAATGCCCCATAAATCAAAGATTTCTACTTCTAAAACGGGTTTAGAGGCATGTGATTTTTTCTATTTATATTTATGGATGCTTGACATGCTAAACATTTCAAATAAAAAACATGTGCATCTTGAAATAAATTTTACAATAAAACCCACTTTCCATTACTTTATGGGCTGTTACCTTAGCCAAATTGTGACCTCATCTTGGGTTGGAATGACAGAATTTAAGGATGCTGTTCTGTTCTTCTTTAGGTACACATCTTCTAAGAATTTCATCAGCTCCTTAACTAGGTTGGAATAGCTCTGGTTCTTCCCGAAAGTAATCTCGCATGTCCTTGAAGAACTTCTTTCTCTCATTGTAGCTCAATCCTAAAGGGACCCTTCCTATCACCAAAAAATTGACAATGTTTGCAAACCATGGCACATTTCTTGTCTAGATGGCCAGAATTTGCTCATCCTGAAATGCTACATGGATGAGTGAGGGATCATTTACTTTGACTCTAGAAAGATGATCAACAACATAATTTTCACAACCCTTTTTTTCTTTGATTTCTATGTCAAACTCCTGTAATAACAAGATCCATCTGATGAGCCTAGGTTTAGCTACATTTTTAGGCAAACGATATTTTATTGCCGCATGATCAGTATAAACTATTATTTTACTACAAAGTAAATAAGGTCGAATTTTTCCTAAAGCAAAAATTACTCCTAGCAATTCTTTTTCTGTGGTAAGAGTAACTGAGTTGTGTATCAATTAAAGTCCTGCTAGCATAATATACAGCCACAAGTTTCTTCTCTTTCCTCTGTCCTAAGACTTCTCCTACAGCAATATCCGAGGCATCACACATGATTTCAAATGGCAAGCTCCAATCTGGAGCTTGCAAAATAGGTGGATGTGCGAGGGCCTTCTTTAGCTTTTCAAAAGCAGAAATACCATTTTTATCCAAAATGATTTCATTAGTTTTACTAGAAAGGAAATTAGTAAGAGGTTTGGAAAATTTAGCAAAGCTTAGAATGAGCCTCCCATAGAAACCTGCATGGCCAAGGAACCCTCGAAGGGTTTTTACATTTGTGGGAAGTAGAAGGCCCTGGATGACTTCTATTTTGGCCTTGTCCACTTCCAGTCCACGATTGCTGACCTAGTGCCCCAAACCACTCCCTCTTGTACCATAAAATGAGATTTTTCCCAACTTAGCACAAGGTTACTTTCAATGCATATTTGAAGAACTTTAATGAGATTTAGAATGAAATTTTCAAAGGAATCTCCAAATACAGAAAAATCACCCATAAATATTTCTAAACAATCACCTACTAAATCATAGAATAAAGAGTTTATGCATCGTTGGGAGGTGCATGGAGCATTACATAGGCCAAAAGGCATGCACCTAAAGGCATATGTACCTACGGGGCTAGTAAAAGTTGTTTTCTCTTGATCATCAGGATGAATGCTAACTTGATTGTATCGTGAATAACCATCGAGAAAACAAAATAAATTATGTCTTGATAGTTTTTCCAAAATTTGATTAATGAAAGGAAGGGGATAATGGTCTTTCTTTGTAGCCTTATTTAATTTTCTATATTCAATACATACCCTCCATCCAATTATCAGCCTTTTCTAGATTTCTTTTCCCTTTTCATTGATCTCTATTGTTACTCCAGATTTCTATGGCACCATGTGAACATGGCTGACCCATTGACTATCAGAAATGGCATAAATAATACCTGCATCTAGCCATTTCAATATTTCCTTCTCTAGTATTTCTCTCACATGTGGGTTCAGCCTCCGTTGGTGCTCCTTGGAAGGTATAGAATCCTCTTCCAAAAATATTCTGTGTTCATAGATTGATGAAGGGATTCCTCTAAAATCCTTAAATGTCCATCCTAATGCCTGTTTATGATCTCTCAATAACTTAAGCAGATCACTTTCTCGCGAAGGAGTAAGGGACGAGGAAATAATCACAGGTAGGGAACTTCTACAATCTAAGAAAGCATATTTCAAAGATGATGGAAGAGGTTTAAGCTCAAAGTTCAAATTTAGGGAGAGTGTAGGAGGATCAGGTTCTGCTTTTTCCTGGTTGGTGTCATCTACTCTCAATAGAAACCCTTGAATAACCTCAACATCATCCTCCGCTTCATCACAAAATCTTAACTCTTCATTACTTTCTTTAGGACATTTCATCATCTTCGATATGTCTAATTTCACTCTTTCCTCTCCAACCTTAAATACAACTGTCCATTTCTCCCAATATATGATTATTCTAGCTGTCACCAAGAAGGGCCTTCCTAGAATGATAGGCACTAAACTTAGATCCCCTTTCACCTTGACCTCAGTTACGATAAAATCGACGGGAGTCTCACAATTTTCAACGTTTATCATCACATCAGATAATCTAGCCTCTGGATGTCTAATTGTTCCATCAGCTAGAAATAGATCCATGCAGAATTCCTCTAATTCCCCAAAACCATATTTCTCATAGAAAACTTTAGGAATAATACTAATACTAGCTATTGTATATAATAATACTCTAGTAAAAGTCTTTCCACCAATTTCACATGTAATAAAAGGAGCTCCTAGATCTCTCTTTTTAATGGGAAAAAACCTTAAGATACTAGAGACATTTTTAGAAAATTTAACTACATCTTTGGTTTTTCTAGCTGTGCATGAATCCTTCAAATATTCCTTTAAAGGTGCACATTTAATCATGTCCTCTACGACTACTGACATAGTGGCTTTCTTAAAATTCTCTAGGAGTCTATACTCATAATCAGAAGAAGACTTAGGGGGTTTTAAGGCCAAAGGATAAGGAATGGGAGGGTTGTAGGTTGAAGGTAGGGGTTCCACACTAGGTGATGGAGCCTCTTCTTCTCTTAGGATATTTTCCTCCAATTTTGTTTTTTCCTTGCCTAGGTAAGGATCTTGAAGTTCCCTGCCATTTCTAAATTTTGAAATGCCTTGAATTTCTTCAAGATCTTCCTCATTATCATGATATAGGCTTTGCTCTTATAAAATGTATAAATTTTTGGGATTGATGGAAGGTTGAGTTGGAAATCAACCTGCATGGGAGTTAGATTCAACTCCCTTAACTCCATGGTCAGCTGTCCTTTGCTTCAAGCTCTCCAAAATCTGTCTTGTCTGCTCTTGAGTGTCCATCATGGCTTGCATGTACACCTCCATTTCTTCTCTTAGCCTTCGATTCTGCTGCTCTATCATGTGAGAGATCACGTGTTAGAGTAGACAAATCTTGTACCTGGTTTTGTGGAGCTGCTTGATAAGGCTGCTGTGGTGGGGTCTAGAATTGGACTCGTTGTTGGAAAGGTGGCTTGGTCCCTTGGGAGTAGATTCCTTGGTTGTTGTAAATAGATCTCTTTGGTCCTCCCTAAGGCTGCTGGTTGTAGTTCAACACATGTACCTCCTCCTCTCCAAGTTGGCTTGCTCCATCCTCATGATCTCTGCTAGAACATAGAGAACAAATCTTTGCTTTCACAAGGGGTGAATTAGGGAGAAAAGCGTTCTTTAGAGTGGAAGTCAATTCTTCAAGCTTCTTGTTGGTTTCTCTTATCCCTACATGAAGATCAACTTCCTTTGAAGTTACTTGCAGCACTCCCCCTCGCTTTGGGTTGGCGTTTCTTCCATTTTGACTTGCTCCTATTTCCTACAGATCAGTTTGATCCACCCTTTCCAAAAGATAAAAAACTTCATCCTCATGAGCCATATAAAATGAGCCACCAGCTTTTTGATTCACTTTTTTTTTTTAAATATCACGAAGTGATGCATAAAAAATTTCAGCTAGCTGACATTTTTCTATTCCGTGGTGAGGGCATTTTCAGATTAATTCATTAAACCTTTCCCATGCTTCAGTAATTGCTTCATGATCATGAGGATAAAACTTCCGAATTTCTTTTTCTATAAAAATTAGTTTTGGAAAGGGGAATAAAATTTATGGAGAAGTTTATTATGCATTTCTTCCCATGAATTAAATGTTATGCCTAAATTTCTGTACCATGCAAAAACCTTATTTTTTAAAGTAAGCGGAAAGTATTTTATTTTTACAACTTCAATAGTTAAACCGCGAATATTTTGGGAGGAACATCGAATGTGAAAATCATCAAGAAATTCTAAGGGGTATTGAGAAGAATGACCAGCAAATTCAGGGAGAGAGTTAAGTAGGGCATTGTCGTACCTAAACATAACCCCCTCACCTACATTGATGTTGATGACAGTTTGCCTTAGACTTCCTGATGGAGTAGATCTGTCCGGCATCATCCTTTTCCTCCCCTATTGTGGCTGACCATCTTTTGCCATATCAAATTTTTCTTAATCTTGGGGTGTAAGTGTTTCTGGAAGGGCAGGATATTGAGTGTCTAGATTTTCCTCAGCACTAGTCCCAGCCTTAGGCCTTGTTAAGACCATCAATCTCCAAAAAATTAGTTAGGAGTACCGTTTATTGAGGGTTAGCTGCCCTCACCTTTAGCAAAAAAGCAAAAAAATACAAATTCACTTAATAAAGTCACCGTGCTCCCCGGTGACTAGCTGCTACAAGACTAGCCAAAAGAAAAAGATGAACAGGTAGGAGTTAAAAACGAGAAATAAGAAGGTAACCTCTTTGTCACACCCTCCAAGGCCCAAAGGTATTCTTCTTCTCCTTTCCACCAGCTTCTTTAGCCCTAGATGCTTCCTCCTCAGCCTTGCACTCACTAAGGTGAATGGATCTATGACTCAATTGCATTTAGGCCACCAAACATTACTTTGGACTGAATCACAAAATGAATATTACAAAAGGGTGAAGGGGTTCATATAGGGAGAGAGAGCGAATGAGAGCCATTGGATTTTAGATACAGTGGATGTCCAGATCTTCTTTCTGGGTTATGATCCATGTTCATTATGGTCCTCCAATCAGCATTGAGACCTTTTCAATACCCCAGGGACGTTCAAGAATTCTTTCCTTAATTCGCATTAAAAGTGCTATCTTTAAGTCTCCACCCTTGGATGATTTATGGATTGAATGGCTGGATCTTCTTCTCTAGCTTGGATCCATGTCCAAGGGTGTCCTCAATTGGCATCCAAGAACCTTAAATGCTCATAAATAATCATGCCTGCATGTTTCCCTCACCATCCTTTCTTTGGCCCAAGATGTCTCTCATACTGGGCTTGATGGAGCTTCCTTAGTGGGCCTTTAAACTAGAGTTAGCTGTCTTGATTTGGGCCTCTTTCTTGGCCCTGGGTTGTGGATGGGCCTGCTTCTTTGGGCCAAATAGCTTCTACTTCAATTATGTATCCCCTTTATTCATGAAAGTTTCACCTAATTTGTGCATCTTCCACATAAACTAAGAAGAGAGTGAGATTTATTCCACTTAACTCATTGAGTTGACTAGGGTTAGTCCCACAAATGACAATAATTAACTCAAAATTAGAAAAATGTGATTTTATTTCATGTTTTTTCGTAACTTAACATAAATGTTGATAATATATGCAGATAAAGATAAAGAAGTAGATAAATTAGCTAGAATTGCACACATATATTACTATCATTTTGGATTTATCAAGCAACAACTTAGCAGCTTGAGGGGGGGTATCAACTGTATATTTTTCTATATTTCTTTCTATATTTTTCATCTTTCTATATTTTCTCTTATGTATTGTATGGCCCATTATGATAGACCCTATATATTGGAAGTTTTGGAATTGGTAAGTTTTTCACTGGACTCTCTCTCGTGTGGTATAGGGCTTGAACGCCCTATGTTGGCTGTAAGTTCTTCAGAAAGGATGGAAGAAAAGGCCGTTCATGAACTGAGAAGATGGGATAGGACGAGAGAATGAATAAATAAGATATCAATATGGTTTAAAAATGATGGGAACAAATCAGAGGGGGGATGGACGAGAGAGGGGTGAGACGTGGAAGAGAGGTCAATGATGGTAAGTTTCAAGTGATGAAGAGGCTGGGGGAAGAAAACAGAGGATGAACGTGATATTGAAGAAATAGAAAGAGGGAAATGAGAGGGGCTGACTACTGTAGAAGACAAGTGATGATTGTTGATCACTTTCGTTCTGGGTCTCGCCAAAATAACTCTATTTATAGAGAAACTTCATAATAAACTTCAAGTAAAATATGTTCAATCACTTATGGACAAGCTTATGAGATATGGAAAACAAAGACAATAAAACATGGAGGCTTAAGAGTAAGTGGCAGAGATAAAGATCGGAGTGATGTTAAGAGAAACATGGGTGGAAATAGTCTAGTTGACAGTGGGAGGATTTAAAGAGAAGATAGATTTTGGGGAGAGTGAGAAAAGTCAAACATGGCTGAGTGAAGTAAAGTGGTTGAGTGAGGAGGAGAGAAAAATAGAACGGGAAAGAGAAGAAAGAAATAAGAAAAAAGCGAAAGAAAAGAGACAAAGGAAGTTAGGGTGCAGGTGCGAGAGAAGGGAAAATGGCCTAAACATCTCTCATCTCTCTCTCATCCCTCTTTCTGATGTCGCCTCATCTCTTCAAGCATGATATTTTACTTGGAGCTTGGACGTCACAGATAAATCCATAGCAGAATCATTGGAAAAGGAGTTAAAACCTTTTCGAACCTTTTTTGGAATGGTAGAGTTATGGATCAATGCTGAGACTGGGAGAAAATATAAAACAAGGCAAAAATTGTTTACCCGAAAATGTCATCTATTAGGGGTCTTTTTAAATCCTCATCCTACAAGAGGATCTGGGAATTGTAAGATTCCATCCCAAGGCCCTCCCTTAAAAAAAGGCCCAAAACAGCCACATGCATTGATGCAACCTGCCTGCCCCACGTCTCCACCACCGAGCAGCCTATCATCAACAATGATGACGCCGAAGCCGACTTCACTCGTCTCTCAAGAAGCCAGGATCATTGACTCTATCTGAATATTCTTCCTTTTCCCTACATGTACAGCTCACTATTCAGATCAAAATAAAAGAAACAAAAACGATCAAAGGTCGTGCCAACTGCTGGGGGTGCGCCTCTTCCACCTCTTCAACACATGAACACAACCCGCCGCCGTGAAGAGCCCAAACGCAGCCAGCCATGGCTTATATCGCTGCATTGCTCACATTCCAGTAGTACCCCCCTGATGAACAAAAACAAATCGATCACCTTAAATGAACAAGGGAGAAAGAAGAACCAGACAGAGTTCTTACTCACTTGAATGAGGATGAACAGTATGGAGGCATTAGCAGGGGCTAGAGAGAAGATGATCATGGCTGCCCGGAGCTCGTTTGGGACCAACCTGCGCCGGTTGAGACCTGTACCCACATCAGATCTGCCTCTAAATCCAAACCAGAGAGAGAAGGGAACTACGCAGTCCTTAGCCGCGCTAGAGACGGAAGGATCATCCCATAGCAGGCATGGAGCCCGCAGAACAGTGCAACCAAGGCCCCAACCTCCTGTAAAAGCAACAGAGATTCACCAAATACTCGTGAGCTTTTCAATTTCTTCATGGGTTTTTATTTTTCGTCACTGATCAGACCGGGTAGTCGTAGGCAGCCATGGTTAGAGAGAGACCAGCGGCAACAAATGACAGAGAGAGATAGTCTTCAAGCGGGATGAAACATCCAGGGCCAGAAAGCCAGGAAACTGTAAGCACAAAGGCTCTCAAGGAACGACCTACTTCAAGCCAAGCCACACAGAGACGGAGGGAGAACCAAGAACAAAAGCACACACTTAAGGAAAGAAGAAAACACACAGCGTATTTCGCACACACACAGCATCCTTCACAGGAGCATTTAAACGAACACAAGTCTAAAGATAGCAGTTACAACCGTCGGGCCCCACTTCCTCAGACGTGGCTTTGTGGATGCCGTCATAACTCCACAGATCCGACGGCTGCGACTTAATCCTGCACGAAATAGGAAACTAAACGTTGGATTTGGAATCTACGGTGAGGATCACTCTATCAATCTCCTCCTTGATCCGAGCCTGCTTTCACCGGCGAGATCCCAATCTGTTTGCGGAGCTCCTCAAATCTTCTAACACTGAGAGGTTTGGTGAGTATGTCCGCGAGTTGATCGTCAGTGCATACATGCTTCAACTCCACCTTCTTTTCTTCAACCAGGTTTCTGATGAAATGGTAGCGGATATCAATGTGTTTCGTTCGCCCATGATGAACCGGATTTCGGCTGATTTCAATCGCCGACTTGTTGTCAATACACATCTCGAACTTTTGTTGATGCTTACCAAGGATTTCGTCTATGAAACGACTAATCCAAACTCCCTGACAAGCTGCTGTAGTGGCAGATATATACTCGGCCTCACAGGATGACAAAGCTATCACAGATTGCTTGCAGCAGTTCCAGACAATCGGTTTAGATCCATAAAAGAAAATTAGTCCATATGTGCTCTTCCGGTCATCCACATCACCTGCGTAATCACTGTCACAATATCCGATTACCTTACACACTTCCTCGTGTTTATACACCAGTCCGAGATCGATGGAGCCTTTCACATATCTCAAGATTCTCTTGGCAGCTGACATATGAGTTGAGCTCGGTCTATTCATGAACCTGCTCAGGTAACTGACAGAAAAAACTAAGTCGGGCCGAGTGAGTGTTAGATACCTCAAGCACCCAATTAGCTTTCTGAACAGTGTAGGATCCACCTCGTCCCCTTCTTCTTCTCTGCTTAATTTCAGTCGAAACTCCATGGGTGTCTTGGATGAGTTACAATTCTGCATATTAAACTCATCAAGAATTTTTAAAGCATATAAACTTTGGGATATCCTGATCTCGGAATTCCTCTGTTGCACTTCAATGCCCAGATATGAACTGAGCAAACCAAAGTCAGTCATGTCAAACAATGTTTCCATGGAATGTTTGAACTTGTTAATATCTTCAGCACTTGATCCGGTGATGATTAAATCATCCACATAGACTCCCACCAACAAAGTGTTTTGATTTACTGATGAGATATACACTGCATGATCACTTGTGCTCCTTCTGAACCCAATTCTGGTCAACGCCTCGTCCAGTTTTGAGTTCCACGCCCTTGGGGCTTGTTTGAGCCCATATAGTGCCTTTTTGAGCTTAAGGACATAATCTTCTTTGCCTTTTACCACTTCTTCAGTTGTTTCATAGATAGACTGAATGGAGCGCATCCTTTCAGATTGTTCTTCTTCATCAGAGGGGTGATCTCGATCAATGTCTTCAAGCTGGGGCATGATTTCATTTGAATCTTCAGCAGCTGTGGAAGACTCAAACAATGAGTTATTTATTGGAATAAAAGTAAGATTGAAATCATCCCTCGCTTGTTGACCAAAATCCCATTTCTCTGTTTCTTCAAAGATGACATCTCTACTGATAACCACTTTGAATGTACTTGGATCCAGACACCTGTATGCTTTAGTACCCAGTTCATAGCCAATAAATATCATGACACTGCTTCTGTCATCAAGCTTGCCTGATTTCTTTGTGTGCTTGACATGGGCAATTGATCCAAATACACGAAGATGCTCCACGTTTGGCTTTCTTCCACACCACATTTCATAAGGAGTTGTACCTTGGAGACTTTTGTTGGATGATCTGTTGAGAACATACACACACGTGTTAACTGCTTCTGCCCACAGCTCCACAAGCAATTGTTTCTCTTTCAGCATGCATCTGACAAGGGACATGATGGTTCTGTTCCTCCTTTCCACAACTCCATTTTGCTGCGGGGAGTATGGAGCAGTGAGGTGTCGCTTTATCCCATTTGCATCACATAACAGCTTAAACTCTTTAGAGTTGAATTCACCTCCACGATCTGTTCTGAGACATTTCACTTTTTCACCACGTTCTGATTCCGCAAGACTTATGAATCTTTTGAAAGCACTGAATGCCTCTGATTTTTCTTTCAGAAAGGCCACCCACATTAAACGTGAGAAATCATCAACAAGCAATAGGAAGTACCTGCTGCCCCCGATTGTTGATGGTTGAATAGGTCCACATAAGTCACCATGTAGCAGCTCCAGTCTTTTAGTGGCTCGGAAAGATGAGGACTTTGCAAAGGAGTTTCGAATTTGCTTTCCAGCAACACAATTCCTGCATAATTTATCATAAAAATGAACTGGTGGTAAGCCCATAACCATGCTGCTTCTTCTCATATCATCTATTCTTCGAAAATTTTGATGACACAATCTGGAATGCCACAGCCACACTTGCTTCTCTTCTTCCTGTGTTAACTGGCAGATTTCGGAAACAAATAATTTTAGGACATACATACTGCCACACGTCTTCTTTACTCTAGCAAATAGCTTGCCCACATCATCGGTTATGGTAAGAAAGCCTCCACTTAAGGAGCACTTGAATTCAGCTTCGTCCAGTTTTCCCAAACTAAGGATATTAGCCCTGAGATCTGGCACATATAGCACTTCTTCTAGCTTTAACACATCACCATCTGAATTGTGGACAAAGACAGAGCCTTTCCCTTCAAATTTGATGGACGAGCCATCCCCAAATTTCACCAAACCACAGTGATTCTCATCCAAAGAGTGGAAGAAAGATTTCTTACACGTCATATGAGAGCTTGCGCCTGTGTCAAGATACCAAACTTGGCTTTCCTCCGTGGTTTCTTGCAAAAAACCGGCCTCAGTGAACATCATAAGCAACTTTGATTCCTCCACTGTTATATTTGCAGCCTCTTCATAAACTCTTGGCTTCTTTTCATTCGTGCACTCATCTGCCAAATGCCCAAATTTTTGACAGCGATAGCACCGCACCTTTGATTTATCAAACGGTTTCTTCTCTTCATCTTGTTTCTGGTCTTCATTTTGGGAATTTTTGCTTCTGCCTCGACCTCTCCCTCTGCCCCTTCCGCGTCCTCGTCCTCTTGAGGTCTGTCCTTCGGAAGGTTTGGTTTTCTTCATATGATTCATAGCTCTAGTTAACAGTGCCTGCTCTTCTTCCCTTGCATCTCGTTCAGCAAGACGCATCTCGTGGATCTTGAGAGATCCAATAGCTTCCACAAGTGACATGGTGTCCATATCACCGAATTGCTCCAGAGTGAGCGTAAGCGTATCGTACCTGGGGGGCATGGAACAAAACAACTTTCTCACAGCTTCTCGATCTTCAATGTTGTCACCACATTGCCTTAGCTCGAACACTGTTCTTGTGAATTTGTTAGTGAAATCACCGATCTTATCCTCCTTCATGGTAAGATTCTCGAACTCTCGATGCAAGCCTTGAGCTCTGGACTGGGCGAGCCGATCAATCCCCACATGGAAGGATCTGATGATCTCCCAGTTCTCCTTTGCACTCTTCTTGATATCCAGCTGCACTCCTGATGCTTCTGGAATCGCAGCAAGCATGGCAGAAAGAGCCAGCCTGTCTTTTTGTCGATTCGTCTCCGCTCCGGCTACAACATCCCACAGATTCTGGGCGTCGAGATGCACCTCCATCCTCATAGCCCAGTGCCGGTAGTTTGTCGCTGAGAGCTGCGTCAGCGGTGTTGGAACAACGACCTCGAGTTTCCTCGTCGAGTCGTTGATCGTGTTCTTCTCTCCTTGAGTTGATGGTTCTCCACGCTTCGGCATTGCGACAGGTCCTTGGAATCAGACTGGCTCTGATACCACTTAAAGCTAAAAGGCTCTCAAGGCGACCTGCTTCAAGCCAAGCCACACGAGAGCGGAGGAGAACCAAGAACAAAAGCACACACTTAAGGAAAGAAGAAAACACACAGCGTATTTCGCACACACACAGCATCCTTCACAGGAGCATTTAAACGAACACAAGTCTAAAGATAGCAGTTACAACCGTCGGGCCCCACCATTGATAGAGTGATCCTCACCGTAGATTCCAAATCTAACGTTTAGTTTCCTATTTCGTGCAGGATTAAGTCGCAGCCGTCGGATCTGTGGAGTTATGACGGCATCCACAAAGCCACGTCTGAGGAAGTGGGGCCCGACGGTTGTAACTGCTATCTTTAGACTTGTGTTCGTTTAAATGCTCCTGTGAAGGATGCTGTGTGTGTGCGAAATACGCTGCGTGTTTTCTTCTTTCCTTAAGTGTGTGCTTTTGTTCTTGGTTCTCTCTCCGTCTCTGTGTGGCTTGGCTTGAAGCAGGTCGTTCCTTGAGAGCCTTTGTGCTTACAGAAACAGCGGTGCTCCCCAACATCCTTGATCCCAGAAAGCAGGGATATATCAAAGATAGATTCACATCTCTCCCATCAGCCTACACAAAATTCAGCAAATTTTGATGAAACATAAAAGAAGCTAGAACGAAAGGCACCCCCATTCATCATCATACCACAACTGTCGGCGCCCAAAGCATCGAGAATACAGAAATATCCGTTTATCTGGAGCAACAACAAGCATAAATTTAAACAAGCTGAACAGACACTAGAGGCAAAGCAAAGGTTTTTTCAGTAGTACCCTTTAGAATGGTCGTGGAGAAGGAATAACGGTACTCCCCGATGGAGAAGAGTTTGTGGGCATGTCAATTCTGCCTGACGTACAAGGCGCAAATCACAGACAAGAGCAAAAGGGAAGAACAAGCCGCTCTCAGTATCATCTTCCCAAACGGCAGAGGATCCCCAATCTTATCAAGATCCAAAGAACTAGCCCGCGCTCTTCCTCTTATCCTCCCCGCGGGGAATATCCGCCGCCAAATCTTCCCCGCCAGGTTCTCGATCGATCGCGTCCCACCCCATATCAATCTTCGATCGATTATTAATATACGTATTTTTTAACTATTATTCTCCGAAACTATATCCCGCGGTGGGAGGAACGATGAAAAATGAGAAAAAATGTAGTTATTCAGAAAGAAAAAAACGTATTTTCCGATAATCGCAGATTTTCAAAATTCCCGCCACCGTACCTCCGAAGTAGGAGGAGAAGTCTGTTCCGAAGAAATCTACGACGGGAGAAATCTACGACATTCCTTAACAGTCTTCTCCACTACAAATTTCGGCGATGGCAAAGGCGATGAGGAGGACGATGGCAGCGAGGGAGAGAATGGAGAATGGGAGAGGACCGCTGGTTTGCCCTCATTGTCACGAAGTGTTCCATTCGAACATGGCGCGGAACGGTCATATGCGGTGGTGCACTGTCGAGCGCCGCCGAAACGCCGACGAGGCCGAGGCCGCCGCAGCACTCGTCCTCCTTCACCGACAAATCCCCGAGAAGCAACCCGCGGACGTGCACCTCCTCCTGCTCTTCGGAAGCGGGACGGATCGGACCTCTTAGATCGAAAAACTGTGCACCATTGATTATTTTTTCTCCGATGTGAGCAATAAAACGAGTATCCGCCTTGTCGGAAGAAGAGAATCCAGTTGACAGAAGGGAAAACGTAGGAAAAGCAGTCGAGTCGATGGATCTCTTGATGCTCCTTGCAGCGCAGGAATCATCACGGTGGAGCAAATTCGGAGTTTGTTTCCCCATCTAATGCTTACTTTCTATCGTTCTCTGGTGTTTTTTTCTTAAACAGATTGCATAGTGCATTCTTGCCGCTCGGATCTTCCCGATAATCCGAGATATGTCTCGAGAAGATGAACGATCGAGGACAGGAGTAGTGAAGACATGAAGGAGAATTAAGTAGGAAGAGATTGAAGAAATAACTCCAGCTAAAGAGTATCTTCGCTGATGAATCACCACAGTTCTGAATCTGGGTGATGATCTTTTGTAAGTTATTATTTAATCTTTGAGTGATTAAAGAAGTCGGCGTTCTTGATGTTTCTTCTCCTCCGTAATTGTCTCCTGCTTCTCCTCCTCGTGCTCATCATCATGATCTCTCTTCCTCCATCCCTCTCTCTCTCTCTTTTCTTCTATCTTGTGCGCTCTCGTTCCCGGCATCTCTCACTCCACACCCATCTCTTTCCCACTCTCTCAATCTTCATCTCTCTCTCTTCGCCTGAATCTCTCTCTACCTCTTTCTCTCTCATTTCGTCCATCTCGCGTTCTCTTTCTCTCTCCACATCTATTTTTTTCTCTCTCTTCCCCTACATCTCTCTATGTCTTTCTCTCTTCCCTCCATCTCGCGTTCTGTTTCTCTCTCCACCTCTAGGTTTCTCTCTCTCTTTCCCTACATCTCTCTATGTCTTTCTCTCTCTTTCCCTCCATCTCGCATTCTGTTTTTTCTCCCCCTCTATGTTTCTCTCTCTCTTCCCCTACATCTCTCTATGTCTTTCTCTCTCTTTCCCTCCATCTCGCGTTCTGTTTCTCTCTCCCCCTCTATGTTTCTCTCTCTCTTCCCCTACATCTCTCTATGTCTTTCTCTCTCTTTCCCTCCATCTCGCGTTCTCTTTCTCTCTCCACATCTTTCTTTCTCTCTCTCTCCCTCCAACTCGTGTTCTCTTTCTCTCTGTGCCTCTTTGGGTTTCTCTCTCTTTCCCTCCATCTCGACTTCTCTTTCTCTTTCTACCTCTCTGTCTTTCTCTCTCTTCCCCTACATCTCTCTATGTCTTTCTCTTTCTTTCCGTTGAACTCGGGTTCTCTCTCTCTCTACCTCTATGTCTTTCTCTCTCTTCCCCTACATCTTTGAGTCTTTCTCGCTCTTTCCTTCGAACTCGGGTTCTCTTTCTCTCTCTTTACCTCTTTGTCTTTCTCTCTCTTCCCCTGTATCTCTCTACGTCTTTCTCTCTCTTTCCCTCCCACTCGGGTTCTCTTTCTCTCTCTACCTCTATGTCTTTCTCTCTCTTTTCCTCCGTCACTGTCTCTCTCTCTATCTCTCGTGAAACACAGGATTTTGCATAGAGAGAAAACCGCTATAGAATCATGGAGTGAAGGCGGGACTGGAAGAATAATATATTAAATAAAACTAAACGAATATTATGTTCCTACATTATCGTCGATTCATCGTCTTTTCCGGGCCGTTTTGAAATTCCCTCCATGGCGTCCGCACTTCCGCGTCGCTCTTGATTATAGATTCGTCGCCTCCTTGTTTCCTCTTGGAAAAAGTCAAGTTTTTAAAATGTAAAATATACTACTTCTCTTTCTTATGATCAGTGCGACTGTGCAATTGAGGCGCAACTGAGGTGCAACTGTGCAAGTGCTCATGAAGTCATGATCAGTGCAAAAATGAAGAATCGTGAGCGAAGTGGGGCCTAAAAGTATCTCTCTCTCTCTCTATCCATCTTTCCATCCCTCTGCGTTTTTCACTTGCTCTCTCTCTCTCTCTCTCTCCCTCCCTCTCTCTTCTGTCTCTATCTCTATCTCTTTCTCTCTTTCTCCCCCACTCTCTCTCTCCTTCCCACTCCTTCCCTCCCCCGTTCTCTCTCTCCCTCCCTCCCTCTCTCTCCTCTCTCACTCTCTCCTTCATCTCTCCCACTCTCTCTCTCCCTCCCACACTCTCGCCATCTCCCCCCCTCTCTCCTTCCCTCCCTCGTTCTCTCTCTCCCTCCCTCCTCCGTTCTCTTTCTACTTCCCACCCCGTTCGCTACCTCCCTCCCTCCCTCTCTTTCCTCTCTCTCTTCTCTCCCCTCTCCTTCTCCCTCTCCCTCTCTCTATGTCTCTCTCTCCCCATCTCCTCTCTCTCTCTCCTTCCCTCCCTCCCTCGCTTTCTCTCTCTCTCTCCCCGCTCTATCGCTTCCTCCCTCCATTCCTTTCTCTCTCCTCCCTCCGCTCCGCTCTCTCTTTCTCTGCCTCTCTCTCAATCTCTCTCTTTCCCTCCTCCCCATTCTCTATCTACCTCCCCTCTCTCTCTCTCTCTCTCTTCTCACCCCTCTCTCCTTCTCTCTCCCTCTCCTTTCTCTTCCTCTCTTTCTCTCTCCCTGGTGGCGACGACGTCAATGCAGCGACACCGGACACGTCACCACCGTCATCTGAAGTCATCACGACCGCTGAAGACATGTCGCCATCGTCACCGGATCAAGTCCACGAGCCAGCGTCAGGCACGTCTCCACCCACACGCACCCCTTCGTGCACCCTGACAGGTCGCCAAAGGCAGATCCAGAACTGCCCCTTGACGTGACACGAAACCACACCGCTCGGCACGTTGCTCGTCTTTATTTTATTTTTTTTTAACTATATTTTCTCTTTCTTCCAAGGCCTATATGTATAGGCCATTGTTTCAAGAAACAGTTAGGCAGTCATTATTCAAGAATTGAGTGTGTTTTAACTCTTCTTGGAGGATTGCCTAGCCTCCCCTATCGCGTCTCCTCCCAACCGCCGCTGCCGCTGCCATCGTTGTTGTCGCTGGCCTCCCTCCTGCTCTTCCCTCTCTTCTTCCTTCGTCACCCCTCTCTCCCTCTCTCTCTCGCTCCCCCCCTCTCTCTCTCTCTCTCTCTCTCTCTCTCTCTCTCTCTCCCCATCCCCCCTTTTCTTCTTGGTCCATCTGCCCTAAGATTCGGCCATGTTGCTCGAGCCGCCCGCCCAAGGGCATCAAGTAGCCGCTGGCCACCCACAACCGCCAGCGCCAGCGCCAGCATAGGCGGCCCTCTCAAGGCCGCCCGCGCTCGCGCCCTAGTGCTGGCTGCCCCGACAGAGTCGCCAGCGCCAGCGCCAGCGCAGGCCGCCTGCTCACGACCGCCCGCGCCCACGCCCTAGTGCCGGCAACCTGCATAGGGTCACCAGCGCCTGCGCTCGCGCAGGCCACCTGCTCTGGGCCGCTTGCGCCCGTGCCCTAGCGTCGACCACCCGCAATCGCCAGCGCCAGCGCCAGCGCAGGGCAGCGCTCACCGGCGCCAGCGCACGCTAGGGCCTACTAGCACCCGCGCACCTCGCACACCTGGCCACCCGCGCATGCAGCTCGCCCGGCTGCCCGCACCTCCGGACGCGCTCGAAGCAACTTGCCGCAATTCGGACGCCCTCGAAGCTTCTTACCGCGGCGCATACAGCTGGATCCATGACACCCTGTCGAAGCGCACATCAATCATCCCGCCAACGACACCCCATGCCCAAGCACTCGGACCACTGAGCAACCAGGCTTAATCCGACCGTCTCATAGCCAAGGCCGCTCAACACCCGGAACGTCTAGATATTTTGTCCAGTGGGCTTTACAATGCCCAGATCACCCAGTCACGTCACGACCCGAATTTCCCGTAGCCTCATCACGCACCCCGATGCCAAGGTACGCTTGAGCTCTTTGGTGTCAATTGTTCTCTGTCCAATATTCCTCTAGAATTCGTCCATTGCCATCAGATTTGATTTTGAATATCTCTTTCTTTCCTCAAAATTCCCCCTTTCGTGAGATTTCTTGTAGACGTGAATTCGAGTATTAGATTTGGTGCTTCGGCATCGTCACGGTGGTTGAAGATAGTACTCCTGCCCTCGACGAGGAACGGGGCTCCACCACCAGTATTTCATCGGTTTTAAGTTTCGAATTCGATCGTGTGGATTCTGTGGTCTGTTTTATCCAATCCATACAAACCTGTCCTGTATCCTCCCCCGTCGATATCCAACCTATCCCCACAGTCATCTTTCCCCTAGTTGTCGTGCATCACTCCCTCTCCTTCTCTCTCTCCCGCTCCCTCTCTCTCCCTTCCTCATTCTCTCTTTTCCTCCCTCCCCGTTCTTTCTCTTCCTCCCTCCTTTGTTCTCTATATACCTTCCTCCCCCGTTCTTGTAAAACTTCCTTGAACTCTCAGGAGGCATCTCAAGAACAAGAACAATAACAAGAACAAGAACAAGAACAGAGATAGAAGAGAGAGAAACAAGAGAGAGAGAGAGAGAGATGAAATTGTGATAGGTCATTGAAAACCCACAAAGTATTTAGATAACATTGGTTGTTATTTATATTACCATATAGTAGTTATAAGTATTTGTTTGTTACAAACGTTTAAATCATGGCCATTATAATTGTTATAACGGCTATAATAATTTAAACCTTAACCGTCAGTTTGTTCTCCTATCTAGATGAAATCCTAGCAATCTACATGTAATCCTATTCTAGAATGAATACTACACGTCTATATTTGAACTTACATTTAATCTTATCCAGTTATTTCTCTTAACGAGTATAGGGTACGTGTTTGAATTTTACTAGTCTAATCTTATTAAAAGTCTTATTGGAGGATCGGCTCTTGACACGGAGCCCTTTGCTGATATGGCTTGCTGAGTTGTCACTCCTGTCTTCGTCTTCCTCTTCTTTATCCTTAACACTCCCCCTCAAATGAAACGGCATACGAGCGACGTTGAGCTTGTCTCTAAGTAATGAAAAACGTGCCTGAGGGAGAGCTTTTGTAAGGGCATCAGCTACTTGTCCATTGCCTGGGATGAATCTGATTTGTAGAGACTTCTCAGCAACTTGTTCACGAACTAAGTGGAAATCAATTTCCACATGCTTTGTCCTGGCTTGAAAAACAGGATTGGCAGCCAGATAAGTAGCTCCTATATTGTCATACCAGAGTATAGGGGCTGTTGTTGTATTGATGTGAATCTCATTTAAGAGTGGCTGAATGCACAACACTTCTGCTGCTGCATTTGCCAACGCTTTATACTCAGCTTTTGTGCTTGATCTCTCTACGATTGGCTGCTTTTTAGAGCTCCATGGAATCAGATTTTATCCTAAATAGACTTGGAATGCACCAGTTAAGCATCTATGTCATTGATCTCCAGCCCAATCTGCGTCACTGAAAACATTAACATTTAAATCCAAATTCTTGTGAAATAGTAAACCATGAAAAATTGTTCCTTCCAGATATCTTACGAAATGTTTTAAAAATTTCCAGTCCTCATTTGTTGATTGATGCATTTTCTGCTTGGCCTTACTTATAGCAAAAGTAATATGGGGCCTAGTAAGATTTAGATGTTGTAAGGATCCTACAAAGTTTCTATATAACTTTTGATTAGTAGTACTTTCTTTAGTTGAGTTGAGTTTTGATAGGCTACAACGCGTTTTAGTCTCTTTACAATGTTCCATAATACATTGTTGTAAAAATATGTAAAATGTACTTTGATTGAGAAAGCAAATATCCATTTTCAAGTTTAATGAATTATATTCCATGAAAATAATGAGCAGGTCCAAGATCTTTAATTTCAAAGACTAATTGTAATTGCCATATTAAATGCACAATATCTGATGAGTGAGGTGAAATTACAAGAACATTATCAACATAAATAAGAAAAAAAATAGTATGACTTGTAAAACTTTTGAAGAAAAGATATGTATCAGTTTTATGTCAACGAAACCATTATTATTATGAAATATAAGTAATTTAGTAAACCACGCACTAGGTGATTTTTAAGGCCATAGATAGATTTATTAAGTTTGCATACATGATTAGGGAAACCAGGATTGATGGAGGTTGTTCTATATATATTGTTTCTTTCAAATCACCGTGTAAAAATGCATTAGAAAAATCTAATTGATGAATTTTCCAACCATGGCTTACAGCAATTAATAGTAATAAACTAATAGTTGTGTGTTTAACCACAAAACTGAAGGTTTCATTGTAATCGAAACCTTCTTGCTCGTTAAACGCCTTAGCTACTAATGTGGCTGTGTATTTTTCTATATCTCCATTTGAATTATATTTAATTCTGTAAACCCACTTACAGCCTATAATTTCGAAAGTTGAATATCTAGGAACAACATCCCAAGTATTATTTTTTATTAACGCATGTATTTCATTAGTCATAGCATCCATCCATTTACTATTTTTAGAAACTGTGTTAAAATTGGCTGGTTCATTGTTTTCAATAGAGACAGATAAACACTCTGGAGGTTGATGCTTAATTGAGGAAAATACTAATCGTTTCTTGCTTTGAGTTTCATATGAATCAAAATTATTTTGATTATTCTCCTGTTTATAAATATCTAAAAGGATTTTAGTCTTTAAGGTATCTCCTTGTTCAGGAGTATAATCTTATGTACTTGATATAGATTTTTCCAAATCTGAAGGAAGATTTGGATCACAAGTCAATATCTTAATAGAATCATTAATATATGTTCTTCGTTTAGAACAAGGAGATTGATTAATAGAATCATTAATATCTTAATAGAATCATTAACACAATCATTACCATTGTTCTCAGTTTGTTTTAATAATTTATTCGACTGATCATGTAAACAAGAAGAATTTTGATTATTATCATTTACAGAACAGTTGATCGAATCTGGATTAACATGTAAACGAGCATTTGCATCATGATTCGTGTTAAATTTATCATTTGGATTTGGTTCATGAAACGATACAAGTACCCCTTTATTGTCAGGTATATCATGATACGTATCAAAAGGAAAATTTTCTTCAAAGAAGATAACATGCCTAGAGATAAAAAATGTACCTGTGTGGAGTGACAAGCATCTGTATCTTAGATGAAGAGAGATATAGCCCAAGAAAGCACATCGTTCTGACTTGGAATCTAATTTAGTCTGCGCATATGGCTTAAGAAAAGGATAACAAAGTCGTCCAAAAGTTTTCAGTACAGAGTAATCAGGTTTATTTTAAAAAACAATTTCATATGGAGATTTATAGTTTAGCATTGACGTAACTAAACGATTAATAAGAAATACTACAGTCAGTACTGTTTCGTCCCAAAATCGTTTTGGTATTTTAGCACGAGTAAGCAGAGTAAGTGCAATTTCAACTATATGCTTATGCTTTTTGCAGATGCGCCGTTTTCTTCAGGGGTATGAGGACACGATACCCTATGAACAATGCCAGGTGTTTTTAAATATTGGTGAAGATCTTGATATTCTCCACCCCAATCAGACTATAAGTTTTTAATTTTAGTTGAAAACTGCTTTTCAACTTGACTCTGAAATTGTATAAACGTATTGAACAAATCACTTTTTCTTTTAAGTGGAAAAAGCCAGGAATGCTTACTAAACTCATCTAAAAACCAACGTAGTATGAATAACCTGAGTGACAGATGATGTCCCCGCCGATCGAAATATAAGTGGCCAAAAAGCCAATCACACATTCCACATCTCGTTCCATGTTCATTAATAAAACATATTTATTATAGTGCACGCGTGATGCTTATAATGAAGTCCATGAATACATTATTTTACTTAGTGAATTATGATGTGATTGCAATACATAGATCGCTAGTCTTTAAGCATGTGGTCTAAACATTCCTATTCAAATGATACACGAGAAGGATGTCAAAGTATCCGGATAGAATTGTACTGTCTATCCTCACTCGTATGATAAGTATGGCCGATCCCATAGCCATTAGTCTGGAGACACAGGATAGATAGTGGGTGCACTTTAGTGGAAAGAGTTCATTGAATTGATCAGTACGAATCCCTGAATGGTATTCTAACAAGCAGTCAATCAGGTTGATTCACGTCACGGTTGTGTAAGTGGTCCTTAGACCCGAGACACCAAAGACGTCTTGTGGATGGTCGGTTGTACTTTGACTATGGCCAACAAGTCCCTAATCATGGGATTTTAAACGGTCTTAGTTCGGGTACATCAAAAAGTTCACGAAGACAATTCAGTAGTCAAGATGGGATCGTCCACCCGCGGTCTCTCTCCCTTACTTCCTCTCTCTCTTCTCTCTCTCTTCTCTCTCTCCCCTTTATCTAAGAGGACGGGAGAAGTAGTGAAGACAAGAAGGGGAATTAAGAAGGATGAGATTGAAGAAATAACTCCAGCTAAACGGTATATCCGCTGATGAATCAGTACAGTTTTGAATCTGGGTGATGATCCTTTGTAAGTTATTATTTAATCTTTTGAGTGATTATAGAAGTCGGCGTTCTTGATGTTTCTTCTCCTCCGTAATTGTCCACTGCTTCTCCTCATGCTCATCATCATGATCTCTCTTCCTCCATCTCTCTCTCTCTCTTTTCTTCTATCTTGCGCGCTTTCGCTCCCTCTATTTCTCTCTCCACACCCATATTTTTCTCTCTCATTCCTTCTTTCTCTATCTTCCTCAGTCTCTCTACTTCTTTCTCTCTCTATATCCATCTCTCTCTCTTTCCCTACATCTCTCTCTACCTCTTTCTCTCTCTTTCCCTCTCGAGCTCTTTCTCTCTCTTTCCGTCCATCTTGCATTCTCTTTCTCTGTCTACCTCTATGTCTTTCTCTTTCCCTCCCTCTTGCATTCACTCTCTCTCTCTCTCTCTAGCTCTTTGTCTTTCTCTCTGTTTTCCTCCATCGCTGTCTCTCTCTCTTATTGATAGGCTCAAATTTTAGGTGAATTTGCTGGTTGTTTAGCAAGATAATCGTGTGAGGTTGAGAGCTTATACAACAATATTTATAAACCTCACGGCCTAGGGCAAGAGAGGGTCGATCCATAGGGAGCAAGGAAATCAGCAGGGAATTCATTTTAATGCAATATAACTTTCAGGTTGTAGGTCTGCACTTGCATTTTATAGGATACTATTCAATAGAACTCAATAAATTATTTCAGGGAAGATGCGCAGGCGACCTTAACTTTGAGGTGGTAACCTCTACTTAAGGAATGAGCAGACGACTGATAAGCGACTCAGCTTACCAGTCTTCACGCTCTCGCCAGCCTGTTTGGCAATTTGCCAAACAGGTGGTGAGCGTTTGTGCAGGCCGCCTCACCCGCAGCTTAAGCTGCCGAGGGGGATGTGCCTGCACGTGCACACCTGCAGGTAGCATGCGCGCCAGAGCCGCCGCTGCGGCTGCAGCTACACGCCGCGTCGCGCGCATTGCGCACGCAGGCTGCGATGCAGCTGCACTCACACGCGACCATGCAATGCGTGGCCTTGACGACGCCGTGGTCGAGCGCCGCAGCACGCTGCGCGAGCGTTGCTGCGCTGCTAAGGCACGCAAAGCAATGCCCATGCAGCTGCAGGGCTGCTCAACTTGGTGACGCTGGGTAGCTTGGCTCTTTCGGGGGAAGAATTCGATTGGACGGAGAGGATGAACAACAGGAACGAAGTGGCAAAGGAAAACAAGAACAAAACTTGAAAAAAATTGATAAACCTTCAAATCCAAACTAAACAGAAACAATGTTGATTGGAATTGTTGGAAGATCTGAAGATTCTTCCAACCCAACCAAAATTGTCTCAAATGGAGAGGGATTACAAGGCTGAAGCTTGAGATTTCCCTATGCCGGGTGTCACGTCCTTGCGGCGAGGCGTAGGTCTTCAATCCAAGCTATCTTCAGTCTGATCTTCCTCTCCAACTCCACAAGCTCATCAGCTCTTGGAGGGTGCAGAAATCCTCTTCTCCAAGCCCTAGTTTCCTTAGAGAAAATTCTGAACAGCCTAAACTCAACTCTCAAGAGAGTATTTATAGGTTTCTCTTAAGTCATGCCCAGGGGCATTTTCGTAATTTTTGCTTCTTTGAATTTTCGCCCGCTCCTCTTGATCCTCGTTTCTTTCCTTGATCTTCTTAACCTGTCTCTGAATGTTCACTAACCATAAAATGTTAAATATCTTCCACTTGATTCAAAGAATCAAGTGGGGTTAGTGATTTCATAAAATGATGGATATGCATGATATTAGCATGAATTAACATTCTAATTTTGATGAATGAAAACTAAGAAGATTAATTATTTGATGACATATTTGAGAGTCATCAAACACCCCCCAACTTAGATCATTACTAGTCCCTTAGTAATGAAATGCAGGTGAGAATAAAAGATGATCTCAACTTGACTTTTGACTTCCGATAGCTTTGATTCATGCTCTTTTCAAGGAGTATTTTCAGCAATTAAACTTCACCAGCATAGGAGAAGTTTAGGATCTATCTCAGCCTTCTACCTCAACTAAGCGCACTTGATCTACGGCGTACACATAGTAAGTACATAATATATGGAGTAAGATTGAGTTAACACCCCAAGCGCACTACTGAACAAGGCGTGGAGAGCGGTGCTAATGCTAGCTCACTACTATGGCTATAGTATCATCGGCTCAAACACATGGGAGACAGCTTTTCCACCTTTATTTTCTTTGGCATTTGCTGCTTGTTGGTCATTTTTTTATTTTTTTTTTATGACAATCAACTTTAGTACTATGATGCAAGCTTTTGCTTGTTTATGCGCAGTGCAGCTTTCACTTTATAGTTTGGTGGTGCTTATCCACTACCCATGTGCCGTCCTTAGTAGACTGGTAGCTTATTCCCCCGACGAAGTTGTGTATCCTTCTTGGTTCAGGGAGCTTCACTCACGTCATCATAATATTGCCAATGAGCTAACACTAACCCTACTTTCCACTAAAGCTAAAAATTTTCGTGCATGTAAGTGCTAACTCAACCCGAGGTGGATGGTGAGGTGAGATACGTATAATGGGCAGAGATATGGTTGTAATAGTATGGATCATAGTGCACCTATCTAGGCTTACTTCACCTAGGACTTCCTAGCTGGCCACTCTTGCACTTCTACCCTTTTGAAAAGAATTGAATTATCATGCATATCATTGGACAAGCATCTCCTAGGGTCATCAAATATCCATGGTTTGTGAATGTAAAACGAAAAAAAATTTCATCAATGACGCATTCAACTGTACTCCCCTCCCCCCCAAATAAAAAGGCATGTTCCTACATGACAAATCATAATTAAGAGAAAGGAGAAAGAGAAATCAAACCATGGAAGGAAAGGCGGCGAGCATCATTCGTGTTGTCCAGTGACGGTGTACCTAGCTTGGATAGGAGTAGCTGCGCACGAAGACAGAAACAAAAACGAAGAAACAAAAACAAACAAAGCAAAATAAGAAAACCGAGGAAATAGGAAATGGAATAAAAAAACTAATCAGATCATGAGCTATCGTGCGGTGGCTTTTCTAAAGTAATATTCATGGGGCTATTAAGATCTTCGTCTTCTAAGTAGGGTTTGAGCCGTTGCCCATTCACAGTGAAGTGTCTTTGAGATGTAGGATCTAAAATGGTAACCGCTCCATTCTCAAAAACCTGCTGAACAAGGAAAGGGCCATCCCATCGCGTTTTCAATTTTCTTGGAAAGAGTTTTAATCTAGAGTTGTATAGCCATACTTTTTGATTCTCTAAAAAAGTTATTCTCCTCAAGCTCTTATCATGAAACATCTTCATCTTGGCTTTATAAATCTTCGAACTCTCATAAGCCTCATTTCTTAACTCTTCCAACTCATTCAATTGAAGAAGTCTATGCTTGCCGGCTCTATCCAAATCTAGGTTGAGTTTCCTAATAGCCCAAAGGGCTTTGTGTTCTAACTCAAGTGGTAGGTGACAAGCTTTCCCGAAAATCAAGCGAAATGGAGACATGCCAAGAGGAGTTTTGTAAGCAGTTCTATAGGCCCATAATGCCTCATCTAGTTTCCTAGACCAATCTTTCCCATCCGGACGTACTATTTTCCTAAAAATTTTCTTCACCTCTCTATTGCACAATTCAACTTGTCCATTGGCTTGAGGATGATATAGAGTAGTGACACGATGATGGACACCAAACTTCTTGAGGAGAGCTCTAAGGTTGTAATTTGTGAAATGGGAACCTCCGTCACTTATAATGGTGCGTGGGCATCCATAACGGTAAAAAATATTTTTCTCGATGAAATTGGTCACTACTTTGCTATCATTTGTTTTTGTGGGAATGGCTTCTACCCATTTGGATACATAGTCAACTGCCATCAATATGTATTCATATCCATGAGAAATAGGAAAAGGACCCATAAAATCTATTCCCCATAAATCAAATATTTCAACTTCTAGGATGGGTTGTAGGGGCATTCTATCCTTCCTATTTATGTTGATGGATGCTTGGCATGCTAAACAAGTATTATAAAATTTCTGGGCGTCATGAAATAATGTAGGCCAAAAGAAACCCGATTCAACAACCTTATGAGCTTTTACCTTGGCCGAGTAGTGCCCCCCTCCTGGTTTCGCGTGGCAGAATTCTAGGATGCTTCGTTGCTCGCTCTCGGGGACGCATCGTCGTAAAATTTGATCTTGCCCTTGGTGAAACAGCTCAGGATCTTCCCAAAAGTAAAAACGCGCATCTTTTAGTAGCTTTTTCCTCTCGTGAGACGTCCAACCTGTAGGAATTTGTCCTGAAACAAGAAAGTTGACGATATGCGCATACCAAGGAACTGATGTTCCTTGCGTAGTTAGAACAAATTCATCAGGAAATGCATCATTAATTTGCTCAGGTGGGGCGCCTATGATTCGGGAGAGGTGGTCGGCTACTACATTTTCACACCCTTTCTTATCTTTGATCTCTAAATCAAATTCTTGTAATAACAGCACCCATCTAATTAACCTAGGTTTAGCCTCTTTCTTCGTTGACAAGTATCTAATAGCTGCATGATCAGAAAAAATAGTTATTTTACTACCTAGTAAATAAGATCTAAATTTTTCTAAAGCGAAGATAATTGCCAGCAGCTCTTTTTCGGTAGTAGTATAATTTAGTTGCGCATCCACTAGAGTTCTGCTGGCGTAGTAAATGACCATGGGTTTTTTGTCAATTCGCTGACCTAACACTGCACCTACTGCCAAATCAGAAGCATCACACATTAGTTCAAAAGGAAGGGTCTAATCGGGCCCTTGCAAGATAGGTGCATTAACTAAAGCTTCTTTCAATTTATCAAATGCGTTCTTAGCCTCTAGTGTTAGTTCAAAATCATTATTTTTAGACGATAGAAGATTTGTAAGAGGTTTAAAAAGTTTAGCAAAATCTAGGATAAAACGTCTATAGAAACCCGCGTGGCCGATGAAACCCCTAAGGGTTTTTAGGTTGGTTGGAGGTAGAAGGCCCTGGATGATTTCGATTTTGGCCTGTCCACTTCCAATCCACAGTTGCTGACCGTGTGTCCCAGCACTACTCCCTCCTGCACCATGAAATGAGATTTTTTCCAACTTAGGACAAGGTTGGACTCAATGCACCTCTTCAATACTTTGGTGAGGCTTAGGAGGCAGTTTTCAAAGGTAGATCCAAATACTGAAAAATCATCCATAAAGATTTCTAGACATTCTCCTACTAAATCAGAAAAAAGGGCATTCATACATCGCTGAAATGTGGCGGGGGCATTGCATAGCCCGAAGGGTATACGCCTAAAGGCATATGTCCCTACGGGACTCGTCAATGTTGTTTTCTCTTGATCATCAGGATGGATGTTCACTTGGTTGTATCCTGAATAACCATCAAGAAAACAAAAATGTTGCTGCCCTGACAGTTTTTCTAGTATTTGATCCATAAAGGGTGGAGGGTAATGGTCCTTCTTGGTCGCCTTGTTTAGCTTCCTATAATCTATACATACTCTCCATCCAGTGGTCAATCTCTTCTGCACCTCTTCCCCTTTTTCATTCACTTCTACTGTAATTCCAGACTTTTTTTGACACCATGTGTACGGGGCTCACCCATCTACTATCGGATATGGCATAAATTATTCCTGCATTCAACCACTTTATTATTTCTTTCTCAAGAACTTCTCTCATGTAAGGGTTGAGTCTCCTTTGATGCTCTCTACAAGGTCTGGATTTCTCTTCTAAAAATATCCTATGCTCACAGATTGCAGATGGAATTCCTCTAATATCATCAAATGTCCAACCTATGGCATTCTTATGCTCCCTAAGTACTTTGAGCAATTCATTTTCTTGTTCGGGAGTGAGTGATGAGGAGATGATTACAGGTAAGGTTTTCTTCTCGTCTAAATATGCATATTTGAGGGATGAAGGTAGAGGTTTGAGTTCTAGGCCCATCTCGACTAAAGGGGAGTCCATGATCTCGTCATCTAGCTCTCTACCCTCGACATGTGATAAGTACTCTTTAATCGCATCCTCTCCCTCATCCTCTGTACACAATTTTAACTCCTCATTGCTTCCTAAGGGACACTTCATCATTTTTGATATATCAAGTTGGACTCTCTCCTTTCCAATTTTGAACTCCACCGTCCCCTTCTCCCAATCCATAATCGTTTTTGCCGTAACTAAAAATGGTCTTCCTAAGATAATAGGAGCTAAGCTAGTGTTTCCTGATATCTTTACATCAGTCACTATAAAATCTACCGGTATTTCACAATTCTCTACAGTGATCATGACATCGGTTAACCTTCCCTCGGGTTGCCTAACAGTTCCATCAGCTAGGAGTAAATCCATATGTATTTCCTCCAATTCTCCAAACCCACACTCCTCATATAATGCCGTTGGGATGATGCTTATGCTTGCTCCCGTATCTAATAAAACTTTAGAGAATGTGTTTCCTCCAATTTCACATGTGATAAAAGGGGCTCCGGGGTCTCTCATTTTGATAGGGATGGCATTAAGGATGCTAGAGGCATTTTCAGATAATTTAACTACTTCCCTAGGCTTCCTAATGGTGCAAGAGTCCTTAAGGTACTTCTTTTGGGAGGGTGCACACCTAAGCATGTCTTCTACAGTAACAGTCATGGTGGCCTTTTTAAAATTCTCTAGCAATCGGTTTTCATAATTAAGGATAGGTTTTTTTCTATTTAAAGCGGAAGGGTAGGGAACATGCTGCCCACTCGTAGAAGGTAGAGGCTCCTCCACGTAGGGAGAATCCTCTCCTTCTTCCTCTCATGGTTCATTCCCCTTCTTAGAATTCTCTACAGAATTCTGATAGGGATCTTGAAGTTCTTTTCCATTTCTCAATTTTGAGATTGCTAGAACTTCAGGATTGTCTCCATTCGTCTCATCGTGAATGGAGTGCTGCACATGATGCAAGTTGCATGGATTTACTAATGGTTTCGTGGGAAGTTTATACGATGTGCACGGGAATTCTGGAGTTATACCTTGGTGTTCAGGTGGTGCAGGTCTGAAGCTCTCTAATAGCTTCCTCATCTGCTCTTGAGATTCCAGCACTTGCTTTGTTTGAAATTCCATCATCATTTGCATCTTCATCTCCATCTCCGCCCGCAACTTTTGGTTTTGCTTCTCTATCATATCTGAAATGACGGGGGTAAGTGAAGAAAAATCAGGTTGGTTCTGAGATTGAACCTGATACTGCTGTGGAGGCCTGTGCTGGAATGGTTGTCTCTGCTGGAACGGAGGATGAGCTGCCGGCTTGTTCCCTTGGTGGAAGGTCTCTCCGTTTTGGAAATTTGGCCTCTTTTGACCTGCCCACGGTTGTTGCGGCTGGTTGAAGGCCTTCACCTCTTCTTCCATGGCTTGGCAGGCTCCATCTTCATGTTCCCTGCTGAAGCAGAGAGAGCAGATCTTAGCTTTAATGATAGGAGAGTTACTTAAAAAGACAGTCTTCAAGGTGGGGGTGAGCTCCTCCAATTTCTGGTTAGTCTCCCTTAGGCCCGCTTGTAGCTCTTCCTCCTTGGCGTTAACCTGCAGAACTCCTGCTATTTTTGGCTGCAGGTTTCTCCCATTCTGATTGGCTCCAATCTCCAGCAAGTCAGTTTCTGCAACTCTCTCAAAAATATCGAAAACTTCATCCTCATATGCGGTATAAAACGTTCCACCCGTAGCGAGATTTACTTTGTTTTTCATAAAATCAGAGAGAGATTCATAAAATATTTGGGCTAGTTGACATTGCTCAATGCCATGGTGAGGACATTTCCTCAACAAATCATTGAATCTCTCCCATGACTCACTAAAGGCTTCTCCGTCATGAGGATGGAAATTGTGAATTTCTCTTCTATAAAAATTCGTTTTGGAGAGAGGGTAAAATTTCTGCAGAAATTTTCCTTGCATCTCTTCCCAAGAATTAAAAGTGATTCCTAGATTACGATACCATGCAAACGCTTTATCTTTAAGAGTTAGAGGAAAATATTTCATTTTAACATCTCTGTAGATATTCCAGGAACATTTTGAGAAGAGCATCTAATATGAAAATCATCAAGGAATTCTAAAGGATTCTGTGCAGGTAATCCGTTAAATTCAGGTAGAGAATTGATCAATGCATTATCGTATCGAAACAAGATACCTTCACCGATGTTCAGATTTACATCGGTTTGTCGTAAGCTTCCGGACGGTGTAGACCTATCCAACATAGTTCTTCTCCTTTCATTCTGCTGATGTATCTCTTCAGCCATATTTCTCTGCTGAATTTCTGGTTCTGTGACTGTAGAATCCGGGGTGGCCTCTCTACTAATTTTTTCTGCAGACTTCTCACCAGCTCCTGAGCGTGTAACTACCATAGATCTTCAGCACAAATGTTAGCAGAACAATGAGCTGAGGATTTTTAAGTCCTGCAGCTTAAGGAGAATCAAGAAAAGATTACTGAACAATTATAAAATATATTCCTACTGTAATACCGTGCTCCCCGGCAACGGCGTCAGTTGATAGGCTCAAATTTTAGGTGAATTTGCTGGTTGTTTAGCAAGATAATCGTGTGAGATTGAGAGCTTATACAACAATATTTATAAACCTCACGGCCTAGGGCAAGAGAGGGTCGATCCACAGGGAGCAAGGAAATCAGCAGGGAATTCGTTTTAATGCAATATAACTTTCAGGTTGTAGGTATGCACTTGCATTTTATAGGATACTATTCAATAGAACTCAATAAATTCTTTCAGGGAAGATGCGCAGGCGACATTAACTTTGAGGTGGTAACCTCTACTTAAGGAATGAGCAGACGACTGATAAGCGACTCAGCTTACCAGTCTTCACGCTCTCGCCAGCCTGTTTGGCAATTTGCCAAACAGGTGGTGAGCGTTTGTGCAGGCCGCCTCACCCGCAGCTTAAGCTGCCGAGGGGGATGTGCCTGCACGTGCACACCTGCAGGTAGCATGCGCGCGCGTACCCCCCGCTGCGCGTGGCTGCAGCTACACGTCGCGGCCGCGGCGCTACTGCGCACGCAGGCTGCGATGCAGCTGCACTCACACGCGACCATGCAATGCGTGGCCTTGGACGTACGCCGTGGTCGAGCGCTCGCAGCACGGCTGTGCGCGAGCGTTGCTGCGCTGCTAAGGCACGCAAAGCAATGCCCATGCAGCTGCAGGGCTGCTCAACTTGGTGACGCTGGGTAGCTTGGCTCTTTCGGGGGAAGAATTCGATTGGACGGAGAGGATGAACAACAGGAACGAAGTGGCAAAGGAAAACAAGAACAAAACTTGAAAAAAATTGATAAACCTTCAAATCCAAACTAAACAGAAACAATGTTGATTGGAATTGTTGGAAGATCTGAAGATTCTTCCAACCCAACCAAAATTGTCTCAAATGGAGAGGGATTACAAGGCTGAAGCTTGAGATTTCCCTATGCCGGGTGTCACGTCCTTGCGGCGAGGCGTAGGTCTTCAATCCAAGCTATCTTCAGTCTGATCTTCCTCTCCAACTCCACAAGCTCATCAGCTCCTGGAGGGTGCAGAAATCCTCTTCTCCAAGCCCTAGTTTCCTTAGAGAAAATTCTGAACAGCCTAAACTCAACTCTCAAGAGAGTATTTATAGGTTTCTCTTAAGTCATGCCCAGGGGCATTTTCGTAATTTTTGCTTCTTTGAATTTTCGCCTGCTCCTCTTGATCCTCGTTTCTTTCCTTGATCTTCTTAACCTGTCTCTGAATGTTCACTAACCATAAAATGTTAAATATCTTCCACTTGATTCAAAGAATCAAGTGGGGTTAGTGATTTCATAAAATGATGGATATGCATGATATTAGCATGAATTAACATTCTAATTTTGATGAATGAAAACTAAGAAGATTAATTATTTGATGACATATTTGAGAGTCATCACTTATCTCTGTTAAAACACAGGATTTTGCGTAGAGCGTGGATGTCGCCGTTCAAACCGCGATAGTATCACTGAAATAACAATTAAAGACATTATTGATAGAATCATGGAATGAAGGCGAGACTGGAAGAATAATAAATAAACAAAATGAAAGAAATATCATTTTCCCTATATTATAATGTTTTCTGCATCTTTTCTGGGCCGTTCCAAAATTTGCTACATGGCGTCCGCGCTTCCACGTCGCTCGTGATCATAGATTCATAGCTTACTTTTCCTCTTAGAAAAAGTCAATTTTTTAAAACGTTAAAGATTTTAGTTCACTTTTTATCACGGAAACTGAGGAGCAAGTGCCCATGATCAGTGCAAAAACAAAGTATCCCTGTCCGTTTATCCCTCTCCATTTATCCCCTAGAAGTATCTCTCCCTCTATCCATATTTTTATCCCTCTCCATTTTTCTTTTGTTCTCTCTCTCTCTCTCTCTCCCTCTCTCTCCCTCTCTCTCTCTTACTCTCTGTCTCTCTCTCCCTCTGTCCCTCTCTCCTTCTCTCCCTCTCTCCCTCTCTCCCTCACTCTGTCTCGCTCTCCCTCTGTCCCTCTCTCCTTCTCTCCCTCTCTCCCTCTCTCTCTCCCTCCCTCTCTCTCTCCCTCCCTCTCTCTCTCCCTCCCACTCCTCTCTCCCTCTCTCTTCCCCTCCCTCTCTCTGTCCCTCTTCCTCTCTCCCTCTCCCTCTTTCTCTCCCTCCCTCTCCTCTCTCCCTCTCCCTCTCTCTCTCCCTCTCTCTCCGTCTTTCTCTCTCTCTCTCTTTCTCTCTCTCCCTCCCTCCCTCTCTCTCTGTCTTTCGCTCTCTCTCTCTCTCCCTCCCTCTCCCTCCCTCTCCTTCTCTCTCTCTCCCTCCCTATTCTTCTCTCTCTCTTCTTCCCATCCTCGCTATCTCTCTCTCCCTCTCCCGTTCTCTCTCTCCCACTACCTCCCTCTCTGTATCTCTCTCGCCCTTCCTCTCCCTCTCTCTCTCTCTCTATCCCTCTCTCCCTCCCTCTCCTCTCTCTCCTTCCCTCCCTCGTTCATTCTCTCTCTCCCCCTCCCTCCCTCTCTGTCCTCTCTCTCCCTTCATCTCTCTCTCTCTCTCTTCTTTCCTTCCTCGTTCTCTCTCTCCGTTCCTCCCTTTTTCTCCTCTACCCTCTCTTTCCTTCTCTCTCTCCCTCCCCCCTCTCTATCTCTATCTCCCTTTCTCTCCCTCTCTCTCTTTCCTTCCCTCCCTCATTCTCTCTCCCACTCTTTCCTCTCCTCTCTCTCTCTCCCTCCCATCCTCCCTTGTTCTTTCTCCCCCCCCCCCTCCTGTTCTCTCTCTCCCTTCCTTCCCCGTTCTCTCTCTCCCTCCCTCCCCCGTTCTCTATTTCCTTCCCTCTCTCTCCGCTCTCTCTTCTCTTTCCTCTCTTTCCTTCTCTGTCTCTCCGTCTCTCTCTCTCTATCTCTCTTTCCCGCTGTCTCTCTCTCTCGGCCTCTGTCTCTCTCTCCCCCTCCCTCCCTCTCCCGTTCTCTCTCTCTCCCTCCTCCCTCTTGATGCGAAACGCCGACGGCCGGGATCAAGCGGCGCGTTTCGCGTCACAGGAATAATGATGATATGATGCAAACACAATGAGATTTTATGATCGAGCAGTTAAGACACAAGGAGATAACGCGATGGACGGTGACGATCACCAAATAGATTGATCCGAAAGTCAGACTCCCAATGACCCTCAAGACCACTAGACGTCTAGACGAGAGGGGCGTCTAACGGCCCTGATAAGTTCGGAATTTAAAGATCAAGTGACAGACCGTTTACCTCGAGAAAGTCCTGCTCCCACAACAGTGGCTGTTCCTAATCCGTCGTCGAGTGATGAGTGGCGGCAGAGGATGCGATAGCGGAGGACGGCACTGGAACAGGTAATAATACTGGTTAAGGAGGGAGAGGAGACGAGCTGACCTTAAAATATGTAGTCCACGGCGTATCGAAGACGGGCGTAGAGATAGCGTTCCGGGGACGGATTCGTCTTGTCGTAGGCCAGAATGCCGGGAGGGATCAACGTGGCTTGGCGCAAGTGACGGGGCGGCACCGGTCGCAACTGGCAGTGGCGGTGGCGCAGAGCCACGGTACATGGCAGAACGGCGGCGCAGGGGGGTTGATGACGCGGGGCGAAGCCTCGGCGCGGCGTGGAGCCACAGAGTGCGGCAGAACCGTGGCGATTGGCGGACCCGCGGCGGGGCGCGAACTCGCGGCGCACGGTCGGATCACGGCTGGGTGCGAGTCCGCGGCGCTGGCGAAGCCGCGGCGCGGCGCGGGAGTCGCGGCGCGGAATGGGTCCACGGTGCAGCGTGGGGTCGTGGCACAGAGCGGGTCCCCGATGCGGGCGATGATGCGGGGTGGTCGGGAATCGGGGTTCGGGGCGGGGCGGCAATGGGAGAAGTGGCGGTCGAATCAAGAAAAGGGGGAAGCCAAAGGGTGATGCAAGAATGGGGTGGTTATGGTCAAGAACGATGGAAGATGGTGGGGAATGGTCAAGAACGATGAGGGTGAAGAGGAAGATTCAAGAAACGATGGGGAAAGGAGGGTGGGCGATCAAGAAAGGCAAGAGGAGGCGGTTGGGAATCAAGAAACGATGGGGAAAAGAGGGTGGGCGATCAAGAGAGGCAAGAGGAGGCGGTTGGGAATCAAGAAACGAAGGGGAAAGGAGGGTGGGCGATCAAGAAAGGCAGGGTAGGGGGAGGGCAATCAAGAAAGGCAAGAAGAGGTGGCTGGACGATCAAGAAGGGCAGGGGAAGGGGAAAGGGCGATCAAGAAAGGGTAGGGGAAGCGGTTGGGCGATCAAGAATTTCAAGAAAATGGGGGATGAGAATGGGTGGCGTTCAAGAATCGGCGGGAAAGATCAAGAAATGGGGTTAGATGATCAAGAAGCGAGGGTGAAGGGGTGGCGTCCAAGGAAATGTGGGCGAGATGGGCTGGATGAAGGAGAAGGGGGGGGGGGGGTGGATGGGTAGAGCCAAGGAGACGTGGGGAGAGGTTGAACCGTCATGAGACGTGGTTCGACCTCTCCTTACAAAATCAAAATACAATCTTAAAATGAAAATAAAGACGAGGATGGGCCCTACGATACTGGCCCAATCCATAATTCGAAATGCAAAGAAAATACACATAGAAAAAACATAAATTGTTCGAACCTACCCGGAGTACTTAAACCCCAGGTTCCGGACGTCGGCTGTCCGACGTGGCTGCTGGCGAGTCGTCGTCGGTCGTCCGGCTGATGTCGTCATCGTCATCAGGTCGTCGTCGGCACGATGGTCCTCCATCACCTCTCTTTCCTCTCTATCTCTTCTCTCCCATTTCTCCTCTCTCTCCCTCTCCTTCTCTCCCCCCTCCCTCGTTCTCTCTCGCCCTCCCTCTCCCGTTCTCTCTCGACCTCTCTCCCTCGTTCTCTTTCCCTCCCTCCCTCTCTCCTCTCTCCCCTCTCTCTCCCTCTCCCTCATTCTCTCCTTCTTTCTCTCCCTCTCATTTTCTCTTTCTCTCACTCTACGTCTCTCTCTCCTTATCTCCGCCTCTCTCTCCCTCCCTCCCTCTCTCCCCCCCTCTCTCTGATGCACGACATATGCGGATTCATGCATGACAATATATAGGTGTCTATGAGGATATACTTTGAGGGTGATCCGAACGGTTTTAACCCTGTACAGCGGAACCTAATTCCGTGGAGTGAGAATTGACCAACTAATGGAATGATTATTAATTTAATGAGATTAGATGGTCCAAGACTACCCAATCAAACTTTATAACCAAAACCACAACATCACACAAACATTGAGAGAAAATCAATAATTATCACTAACCAATAACTACCTCATAATTAAGATGTAACAATGTACGTCAGATATGGAAGCCAACAAGAAGGTTGAGTTAATGTAGAATGACCTTGACTCACATTTATCTGCAGCTCTACCAAGGGTACGAAAGGAAAAGGACAGGCAATGGAGATGGATACGAAGGAACATCAATAGAGCTGAGGTGGAGAAGTGTATAGTATAGAGTATAATTAAAGAAAATGATAAGAATTGATGGGTTTGGTTAGGATGTGGATAGCTGTGATCATGACAAAATAATGGGAGAAGAGGGTCATGTGGAGCATGGTGTTAACTGTAGTTATTTATTTCTATATTTTTTCTCTTTCTATATTTTCTCTTATGTATTGTATGGCCCATTATGATAGGCTCAGTATGTTGTAATCCATATTAGTACCCCATATAAGGGTACGTGGATCTTTTGGGATTGGTAAATTTTTCAGTGGACTTTCTCTCCTATTGCCTAGGGCTTAAATGCCCTATGTTGGCTGCAAGTTCTTCATGATGTCGGAGCTTTGATACTGAACTGGTTGGAGCTGGGGCATCAATGAAGTGGTCTTCTCTGTGTTTGTGACTGCTCGATCTGAGCTGGTAGGAGCTCACTGTGTTCAAGCTGGTTGGAGCTGCTCGATTTGAGTGATATTTTGGTCCGTGAAACTATCCTGGTTGAAGCTATCTTGCTCTTGGTGGTTGAGCTACTCGATTTGAGTTGTAGTTGTCTGGTCTTGCTCTTAACGACTTGGAGTTTTTTGTAACGCCCTGTTAGTGTTTGTCCGATTGTCTCCGAGTAGCAGGTAGTATTTTGGTTCTTGGTTGTTGTAGCTTTTCTGGACGTTGAAGCTATCTTGGTTGAAGTTACAAAATTCTGATATGGTATGATTGTTCCAATGAGGATATTTGAAAAAGTTGCAAACGATCACAATGTTCCCAAGAATACTATAGATCGTGAGAAGTACTTATTCAATAAAGAAATGCCAAGAAACCATATCTAGACAGCTTTAGCGTCTCATTAGGCTCCTTCCCGTTCAGATCTAGGCAGCTTCAGCCCCCTCAATGAAGCTCCTCCTCAGATCAAGATCTGGACGTCCCTCGCCGTGATGAAGGTCATGCCTAGATCGAGCTTGACTCTAGATTCTTCGTACTCTCCGGAAGGTCAGGCTGAATCCTGCTCCTCTTGCCTCTTTTGACGAAACCGTCAGACTTGATCTCCAAGAAATGATAATACCTGTACCTGGTCTCCTCAACCCTCATTTATAGGTGCATGTTCCTTCCGTTCTATCTAAGTTGACAGTGCATGGTCAATGGTGGCCATTGACCTCTCTCTTCTTGTTCTTTCTGATATATTTCCTTGAATAGTATTTATCAATACTTCCCCCTGAGGATCCAGCTTGTCCAAATGCTGGAAGTTTGGAAAGGTTTTGCAGAAATGATGGACCTTCTCACACGATGCTTTAGTGTCTAGAAGATAAGCCCATTTGACAAGCACTTCTGCTCCATTTGGTGTGCAGCGATATTTGAGAATGCGCTCAGGATACACCTGCCATTCATAGTCATTATTTAGAAAAGAGGGTAAAGACTAAATATTAGATTGGTGAGGGTCCGCTGCTTTCTTTAGTAGGGATGCATGAAAAATGGGATGCATGGAAAGCGAGATGTAGAGTAGACTGTGGAGGTAGGTCTAGGTGATATGCCACTAGTCCTATTTTTTTGAGAATCTTTTAAGGACCAGATAATTTGGGACTGAGTTTTTCACAAGATTTTCTTGCTAATGACTTCATCCTGTATGGTCTCGCTTTTAGATAGACCATGGCCCCCTCTGAGTACTCTTCGTCTCTTCTATGCTTGACTGCTTGGCTTTTAATTCTTGATTGGGCCCTTGCAAGATGTTGTTTTAAAGTGGTAAGAATTTCATTCCTATCTGTTAAGGCCTGATCAACACAGTAAAAAGGTGATGGCGTTGACCCATAATGAGATAACGAAGGAGGATCTCGACCATAGAGTGCCTGAAAGGTGTCGTCTTGATCGGCGCATGATAAGAATTGTCGTAATTATACTCAGCCTAATGTAGCCAATTTTTCTATCTTTTAGGATTTTTAGAAGCAAAGCATCTTAAGTAACATTCCAGACATCTGTTTGTGACCCCTGATTGCTCATCGGTTTCCCGATGATACGATGAGCTGAACTTCAAACAAGTGCCTCGTAGTCGATGTAGCTCTTTGCAAAAATGACTCGTAAATAAACTTCATCTGTCAAAAACAATTGAGTTTGGAACTCTATGCAACTTGATGATTTCTTTGGTAAATATATCTGTCATGGTGTTGGCTCAAAAAGGATGTTTAACTGCAATGTAATGACTATACTTGCTTAAGCAATCGACCAGCACCATATGATGGCGCAACGCAGCCCCAGCCCGAAGGAACATCTTTGGAGATGCCGCCATCGTCATCGACATCACCGCCGGTTCACACTCAACCTGCCTAGCAAGCAAAGGTGGCCGCGCGCACGCCCGAATTCAAATATCCTGGGTAAAGGGCATATTGTCCATTTTTGTTTCATCATTTTTGTCCATACCTTTGAGTCGTGTTTTTATCCGTGCCGTATTGCGTTTCCCACCATCAGTTTTTGTCAGCAATGGGGAGAGAAGTGTCAAGCTTAGCCATCATTTTCTCGCCCTTCTTTCCCTCGACTTTATTTCTTTTCTCTCTTTTTCTGTCTTGTCGTAGTGTGGGGGGGAAGTCCCTTCTATAAGGACCTTTCCCCCCAATGGGCCTTAACCTTCTTTTATTTTCTTTTGTTTTGACAACTTGGGGCCCATTCATGTCCTTCGCTATAAAAGGATAGGATGGGTGCCCTAGTTGAGACGGACTTGTTTTTGCTAATAAATTTGTGTTGAAGAGAGCTGGTCCCGTCCTTGCACAAGAAGGAGAAGGTGCGGAAGAGAGGAATAAAGAAAGAGAAAATACATTGCTAAGGACGAGAAGGAAGAGCACCGAATGACCTCCCAACACGTCGTCGCTAGTGCGACCGCTCGTCACCCCCAGGAAGCTCGGCATCGCCGACAGTGACCCGTCGGTTTCTGGTGTGTCTCAAGCTCCCCCGCCGCATGGATCCCTAGCTGTCGTGAGGCCGGAGGGCGGCGAGCTCGCATGCAACCCCTTCGACGTTGTGCCAGCTTGCTGGTGCACCATGACCCTTCGTCTTCCGACAGTCTGTTGTTGACTGGGTCACGTCAATCAGGTTGACTGACGATTGTGCGGACTGCGATTGCCAAGCCCGGCCCCTAACAAATCAACAGCCTCTATCAGCGATCATCATGCCCGGTGCACACCTAGCCCGGCCGTGGTCAACCCTTGGCGTAGGGCGAGACCACCGCGCTAGCTTGAGAGAGGTTCAGGTCCTGCTCCTGGACATTCCGGTCATGCGAGCACAACCTGTGGGCAGCTGCTCGCCTGACCTGCCGTCGTTTCCCAACCAGGGCCTTGCTTTTGGCGTGTCTGCCCCGTCCGAACGCTCTCACCTGGAGTACGGCCTTGGCAACCTTCCGCCGCCCATCTACCGCCGCCCATCTACCGCCTCCCCCTCCTATCGAGTCCTTATCTGCTCTCACCCCCTCGGCTGTCTCACTTAGCCGGTCCCTTCTCTGTCGCCTCTCACCCCGACACCACTCGTGGTTGGTATGGACATGTGAAGTAGAAAGATATCAGCTCGAAGACTCCGACAAGGTACGTCTTCCTTTGCTCGCCTGTCTCTTATTTTCTACACTACCTTTTCGAATTGCCGTCATCGCACTTGGGTTAGAACTAGGTGAGAGAAACAGGTTGATTGTGAACTATGTCCCGCTTGAGCGTCTTTCTTTGGTATGAGTTGAGTCCGCTCTTTACGTGCGGACACGACCTGGCGGAGTTACTCCGTTCGGTGACTTACTCATCCTTGTCTCTTGGTCAAGGCTCGAGAGGTATGCCATCCCACCAGCGGGGGACTTCGTCAATCCCAAGAGTCAGTGCATCTAGCTCGTCGGCACTTGCACGTACCAAATTCGTCAGATCTTGCATTGCATCATAGTATATTTTCCTGTTTAGTGCTTCCACTCGGACGACGTCACCGTCGTAGTCTGATACCATTATCACTTATCAGCACCAAACCATCATATTTGGTGTCGACCAGACGACGTCCCTAACGACGTCCGACATCACCATAATGGAATCATACCCCTCTGATTGTGGTTAACCTACAGTGAAATCCATGGCAATGTCTTCCGAAATTTGACTTGGGATAGGTAATCGCTGACGCAATCACGCAGGAGAGAAGGTTGATGATTTCTGCTGTTGACATACAGGACATCGATTTTCGACCTTGTCGCTAACCGCATGGGAAATCTCGCGTTGACGAGACCATAACTTGGACTATCACATCTCATGGCTGAGGAGCAGGACACGGACGAGGAGGATCGCGCCGACAACACCGACCGCGGGAGGATCCGTTCGACGAGCCAGGGGCATATCTCCGCACCATGCCGCCATGGTTGAGCATGTGGAGCAGATGCTCGCATGCCCACGACCTCTAATACCCAATGCCGTACCGACACCCGTGGCTCGAGAGCGAGCCTGCGACCCACTCTGAGTCGCGCAACACAGAGATCATCCGAGGAGCCCCTACAACGACAACGAGTACGTGGAGCACGACCAAAGGCCAGCCGAGATGCAGCGAGAATGGCGCCCCACCCGAGACCCCACACGCGGCCCATAGGATGTCCATGCTTGGGATAGGAGACACCCACGGGATGAATATGCCCGTGGATACAAGGCCGTTTGACCAGCCCACCCAGGTGAGATTGTCTGACGACGCGATCATGAGTACGATACCTACTTACCGGCCCGCCGTGACGACCCTGTCTGGCCCTGGGATCATAGGTATGACACCGACTAACCAGCCCACCGTGACGAGTACGTCTGGCCCCATCACTGCCAGTATGAGGGTCCCGACAAGGCTCCTCGGTACCTGCCACGCGCGATGCCCGACTTCCACGCGCTGTGCAAGGGTCATCCTTGTCACTAGGATGACCCCGACCACGAGCCGACCCTGCCTTGCCAATGCATCGGCCCACATCATGAGGATCATCAAATGCCCGAACATCACCCGGATGATGAAGAACACCAATGGGAGGAGCACCGCGCTCGGATCTAGAGAAGCGTGCATGCCGAAGTCACCGTCTTTGAGGGGTCGAGAAAACCCAAGGATTTCATTGACTGGGAGTCAAGTATGAACTTCTACTTCTGGTGGTACTACATGGACGACGACTTGTGCGTCTAATGTGCGGAAACGAGACTTGGCAGGCAAGCCAAGATCTTTTGGGAGAACGAGCGTGTTGCCGTCGAGCGACGAGGATGGCCTATCACATCATGGGCCGATATGGCGTAGAAGCTGAGGAGCAAGTACGTTCCTCGAAAGTACCAGATGTCTCTATTCCTCACATGGCTCGACCTTAGGCAAGGTCGACTCACTGTGACAGAGTACATAGAGGCATTCGAGGAGTGTCCGATGCGTTGTCGATCTGTGGAGGACCCACGAGTCATCATTGGATTGTTTGCCCATGGACTAAGGCCGACCTTGCGCAACGAGTTCTTAAATGCAACCCGATAGAGATCAACGAGGCATACCATCTGGTAGAACACATGGAGTATCTGTGCAAAGAGACCGCCGCACCCAGCGCCCACACTGCGCCTCGGACCCCACCAGCTCGGCCCGCACCCGCTCGGGTCACACCGCCCACAATAGTACTGGCTATCCAGACCACTAGGGGGCAAGGAACCGCCCGTGCTACCTTCGTGGGATCTACCCAACAGGCTCAGGCCGTCACGAGCGACACTCCGGCCTGTAGCACCAACGTAAGTCAAGCACATGTAACGTGCTTCAAGTGCTAGGGAAGAGGCACCGGGCCAACCAATGCCCCTCATCGGTGCTATTGATCGATAAAGGAGACATCGACCCTGGCCAGTTGGATGACATGGAGCGCCACATGAAGACCACTACCATGTGGATGAAGAGTTCATGCAAGAATACGAGGAACTCGACAGACAGGTCGGGTATATACAGATCACCAAATCTCATGTGACCCCACCCATGGCTCCACGAACTAGCGGCCGACCACTAGCCAACATAGCCGTCGAACAGCCCAGAACTAGTAGGGTGCAGCCACCATCCCGGACCGCCCCACCCCGCTCGGTCTGCACCAGTAGAGTAGAGACCGGAGCCGATGGTAGACGTGTCACTCTGCACCTCGTTCCTCTACACCTACGTCAAGATCGATAACAAGGTGTGTAAGTTGATCGTAGACAGTTGGAGTTGCATTAATGCCATCTCCTATATGATGGTTACCGCCATTCCCCATCCAACTCCCTACAACGTATCATGGATAGATGGTTCATCACTGCATGTAAAATGCCAATGCCGCGTTCCATTGAAGGTCAGCGCCTATGATGAAAGCGTCTTATGTGACGTACTCCCTATGAAAGTGGGGAGCATCATCCTAGGTCGTCCCTGGCTATATGACCACGATGCCACTCTAGCCGGAAGGACGAACACGTGTTCCTTCATCTTCTAGGGACGACGGGTTACATGGTACCCCTATTCCATGAAGCCGGCAAACAAGCCGGCCACGACCAACCGCGTAGGGTTAGTGGTCTTTGAGGCCCCTTGTTTGCCCAAGCTCTGGGCTGCGAGAGAGACGACACACCGCTATGCCTCGTCGTCACTCTCGACGTCCCCGCCAACCCACCCTTAGTATCCCAACCACCCGAGGTCGAGGCCCTCGTATCGGAATTCAGCGACGTCTTCCCAAAAGAGTTACCCTGCATACTACCGCCGATGCGTAACATTCAGCACGCAATCAATCTCGTGCCTGGCGCCACCTTACCGAATCTACCCCATTATCGAATGGAGCCATAAAGATATGAGGAGCTACTACGCCAGGTCGGAGAACTTATCGCGAAGGCGCTCATCCAGGAGAGCCTCAGCCCTTGTATGGTTCCCGCTCTCCTTGCTCCAAAAAAGGATGGCACGTGGCGCATGTACTGCGATATCCATGCCATCAACAAGATAACGGTCAAGTACTGTTTTCCCATTCCCCGTGTACGGGACCTTTTTTGATAAGATGGCCAAATCCACTATCTTCTTGAAGATAGACCTTCAGAGTGGCTACCATCAGGTTCAGATTCATCCCGGGGATGAATGGAAGACCGCCTTTAAGATAAAGGACGGGTTATATAAGTGGAGAGTCATGCCATTCGGCCTCTCCAATGCGTTGAGTACCTTCGAGCGACTAAAGAATGAGGTACTTTGCACGTTTATTGGGAGGTTTGCCATCATCTACTTTGATGACATCCTCATATACAGTTGCATGCAAAAGGAGCATCTTGACCACCTCCATCAGGTTTGCACCATCCTTCGGCACGAACAACTGTACTCACACCCTAAGAAGTGTACCTTCCTCGAATTTATCGTATCTGCCCACGGCGTTGCCGTAGATCCAGAAAAGGTCCAGGCCATCACGTCGTGGCCATCGCCGGCTAGCATCCATGACATACAAAGCTTCATTGGACTCGCTACCTTCTATCAGCAATTTGTGTAGAACTTCAGTTCTGTCACAGCTCCCATCACCAATCGCCTCGAGGTGGAGCTGTTTACTTGGACGTAGGCCACAGAATGAGCTTTCCAACACGTAAAGCTCATGATGATTCAGGTGCACGTCCTCCGCCTACTCGACTTCAGGAAGGTGTTAGAGATTACATGTGACGCTTCAGGCGTCAAAATTGGTGGTGTACTCAGCCAGGGCTACCCCATCAAATTTTTCAGCGAGAAGCTGAACGATGCAAGGCTCTGCCACTCCACATATGATAAGGAGTTCTACGCAGTCCTCTAAGCGCTGAAGCACTAGTGACACTACCTCCTTTCTAAGGAGTTCATGCTCTTCTCGGACCACGAAGCGCTCAAGTATCTGCACTCTTAGCAAAAGTTGAGCGATCGACATGCGAGATGGATCTAGTATCTTTCGGACTACTCATTCGTCATCAAGCACAAGAAGGGCAAGGATAACTCCATCGCTGGCACACTTATCCGAAGAGCCCACGTGCTCAATATCATGAAGGTGAAGATCCTTGGATTCGAGACAATACGGGAAGGGTATGCCAGCTGCCCCGACTTCAGCCCAATCTTCGTAGAAGTTTAACGAGGACCATCCTCTGAGTGACGGTATTGCGTCACCACAGATGATTACCTGCTTTACGAAAATATGTTATGCGTGCCTCGCACATCTCTCTGTGACTTCCTCACATGGGAATGTTACACCGGCAGATGATGGGGGACCATCCAGCTGACGACGGGACGAGTCGAGTCCAACCACGCCTAGCTGCTCGTGCTGATGCTCGCCATTTGGGGTTTAAGTACTCCGCGTAAGCATTTTCTATTTTCGTATTTTATTTTGTCTTGTTGTAATTTTCATTTTGGATCTTACGGACTGGGCTGGTGTTTTAGGCCTCCTCCATGTTATGTTTCTTTCGCTCACTTGTAACCATTGAGTAGAGGCCGAACCACATCTCGCGATGGTTCGCCCTCTACACGACATCACTTGGCACCTATCCTCACTATATAAGGAGATAGCATGGCCAAGTGAAGCCACGCATTGTTGAAATTAAGAAATTGTCTCTTAGTTCTATCCTAGAGTTTAGAGAGGTAGTGATAGAAAGTAGAGAGGTCGTGGCTGCCCTACTCCACGTCGAGACTACTCCGTGGATTAGATCCCACGTCTTCACGTCGAGACCACTCCTTGGATTTGTGTTCAACCATCCTCGTCGAGACTACTCCGAGGCCGAGGGTTAAAGATTCCAGAATCGTCCCTTCTTGGAGCCTTAAGGCTTCCTCGTCGAGACCACTTTGAGGTTGCCTTGAAGATTCAAGAAGTGTCATTGTCGATGGTGTCGTCGCCTGCAATTCCTCGACGAGACTACTCCAAGGACACGCCGTCGTCATCCTCCACCAAGATCCAACCATCTTATCAGCAAGAATTCTCCAACTGATCAAGAAACAGTCACCTTTCTTGAGGTTCTTGGGTGGGGATTCTTCAAGAAATCCCCATTCTTGGAGGTTGCTGCTCATTTTGCACCATCGCCACCACCTGTGCCCCGCCAACGTCACCCACCACCACCGTCATTACCGCCGCCGGTGTCCTGCCCCACCATGTCCTCAACAACATCCACCGTGCGGCTGTGCGCCCTTGCCCGCGTGCCTGGTGACGCACACCGCAACCTGTCTCGCACGCTTTTGCACACGGCTAGCCCCGCGCGATGCGCGCCTCCTCAGTCCCGTGCACCGCGCGCCTGTACGGGCGCTCTCCCGCGCGCCGCACCCACGGCCTCCCTTGCTATGTGTCCAGCCATAGGACTGCGTCCAGCTGTGCTCTGCGCGCCGGAACCATGCTGATCGCACTACCCACTGTGTGTGCGCTGCGCATTCTCCTGCGGCCCTGATTACACTCCGCATTCAACTCTTCGTACGGGCGTCTCATCCCTTCTTGCTTCAGCATGTCATCTTCGAGACCCGTCAACGCCTCGATCTCCGAGTTGGGATACGCTGCTGTGGACTATCGATCACAAGGTACCTGCCCGTCTCCCCTCAATTATTTCCCAGTATTATTACTTGTTGTAGTGCCGTCGTCTCCTATTGATTCCTCTGCTTAGAATTCCCCAAAATTGTCATAGGATAGCCACTTGGCGAGTGATACTAATTCTTGCGGTTAAGCCTTAATCGTCAACTTAGGAGTGGGACACCTCTGGGCCGTCAAACGCCCCTTGCTCGTAGATGTCGTAGTTGGTTTCAAGGGATCATTGGGAGTTTAATCTGATCAATATCTTTCTTAGTGGACGTCATTGATCTTCCATCCTCATTCGTAGTCGTCTCCTATTGCTCAGCAAGGGTTTCTAATTGACATCTACTCCATATAATTAACTACGAATTCACTCATCTTTGCTCCTGTGGAGTAATACGAGCCGTCCGATCTCGGCACGCTCATTGTATTACATCAGCGGTCTTAACGGCCACTTTGGTCACGACAAGACCACCGCAGCCATAGAATATCAATTCCACTTGCCCTTGCTAAAACGTGACATCGTCAACATTGTTGCCCAACGCCGCATCTGTGCCTTGGCCAAGCAGGTGAAGAAGAGCACCGGGTTTGGGACGATGTCAGTATAGACTTCGTGCTAGGGTTACCTCTGACCGCACGACGCCACAATTCCATCATGGTTGTCGTCGGTAGATTTTTGAAGATGGCACACTTTGTGCCTTGCGCGAAGAGGTCCGATGCCACGCAGGTTGCGCAATTTTTCTTCTGAGAAATTGTGCGCCTCCACGACCTACCAGCTTCGATATGGGTGACCTAGTGATGGTTAGGCTAAGGCCAGAGAGATATTCTCCCGGGACAGCTACCAAGCTACACACTCGTAGTGTCGGTCCATTCTCGATCCTACGAAGAGTGGGTGATAATGCCTATGTCGTCGAGATTCCTCCTACATAGGGATTAAGCTCCACGTTCAACGTGGTAGACTTGGCTCCGTACCAAACCCCTTCTCGCCCCCTCGACCTAGCCTCTCTAGACCCAATCACTGTGAGTGAGCTACTACGACCACTAACCCGATTGTGTACTGCAGGAGATAATTGACTAGCAAGCGATGACGTGTTGATAAGGTTCCTGGTGTTGTGGTTGGGACGGACTAGCGCAGACAACACATGGATTACAGAAGTAGAGCTCCTCTGCCTTCGATCGGATTTACTCCAACCGCTACCCTTCGTTCCACTTAACACGCTAGAGTCGAGTTCTTCCGACTTAGGGAGAGTTGATGGTGCATCGCAGCCCAAGCCCCAAGGAACATGTTCGAAGATGCCGCCATTGTCATCGACATCAGCGCGGGCACGCATTCAACCGGCTTGACAAGCCAAGGCGACCGCGCGCACTCTCGGCAAGCCAAGGTAACACGCTCGTATGTGACCCCTTTGACATTGTGCTGACTCGCTGGTGCACTGTGACCCCTCGTCTTCTGGTAGTCTGTTGTTGACCGGGTCGCATCGACTAGGTCGACCAACGACCGTGCGGACTGTAGTTGCAAAGCCCAGCCCCTAACACATCAGCAGCCTATGTGGGCGATCGCCAGGCCTAGTGCACGCCTAGCCCGGCCGTGGTCAACCCTTGGCGTAGGGCGTGACCACGGCACCAGCTCGGGGGAGGTTCAGGTCCTACTCACGGCCATCCTGGTCACCTGACGAAGTTACTCCATTCAGCGACTTAGTCATCCTTGTCTCTTGGACGAGGTCGACAGGTCTGCCATCGTACCACCGGGCAACTTTGTCGGTCCCGGGAGTGGGTGCACCTAGCTAGTCGGCACTTGCACGTACCCAATTCACCGGATCTTGCATTGTATCATAGTATATTTTCCTGTTTTGTGCTTCTGGTCGGACGACACCACCGTCGTAGTCCGATACCGTTATCACTTATCGACACCGAACCATCATATTTGGTGTTGACCAGACGACGTTCCTAATGACGTCCGACATCACCATAATGGAATCATACCCCTCTGATTTTGGTAGACCTTCAATAAAATTCATGGCAATGTCTTGCCAAATTTGACTTGGGATGGGTAATGGTTGAAGCAATCCCGCAGGAGATATGGTTGATGATTTCTGTTGCTGACATACAGATCATCGATTTACATACGTTTTGATATCTTTTCTTATACCTGGCCGTGCTACTTGTTGGGATATCCTCCCAAACTTCCTTTGGAATCCACGATGTCTTCCAATATTTGAGTCATGGAAACCCTGTAAAATTTTGTGGATTAAGGACGATTATGGTAGTAGAATTATGCATCCTTTATGGAGTAGTCGGCCTTGTTGGATGGTATAGTATGGATCTGCGCCACCATCCGTTCTTGTTCCCTTAGTATTCCGTGGAGTTTTGGATCCTCTTTTACTTTTTGTATCAGCTTCATCTTATCTAACCAATGCGTGACTCATTTAGAGTTGCACTCGCCATGTGGATCTGATTGTGACCTCGACAATGCATCAGCCACAATATTCTTACTTCCGGCTTTATATTTGATAGTAAAGTCATAACCTAGAAGTTTTGACACCCAACGATGATACTAGAGGGGTACTTTCTTCTGGCCTTTAAGAAAACCTAGGCTTATTTGGTCCGTGTAGATGGTAAATCTACTGAACATCAGCTAGTGTTTCCATCTTTGTACAGCCCACACTACTGCCATAAGCTCCCTCTCATATGCTGATTTAAACCTTGTATTGCAATGGAAAGCCTTGTTGTAATAGGCTATTGGATGCTTCTCTTGCAGTAATACTGCCCCCACTACCAACTCGGATGCATCTGTTTCGATACTAAAAAGTAAGAAGAAATTAGGTAACTTTAAGATTGGGATTTCTGACAAGGCTTGATTTAACTGGTAAAATGACTTCTCAGGTTCACTAGTCCAGATGAAACAATTCTTCTTCAAAAGAGCGGTAAGGTGTTAGGTAATAGCAGCTATTTAGAAACAAATCATCTATAATAGCCTGTTAACCCCAAGAACCCTCTCAACTCCTTTATAGTTCGGGATACTTTCCACTGATTGATTGCTTCAATCTTTGTAGGGTCAGTCGAACCCTCTTAGCTGATATAACATGCCCCAAGAAATCAATGTGGTTATATCCAAACTTGCATTTCTTGGAATTTATATAAAGATTTTTCTTTGATAGTAGATCGAACACGGTATCCGGGTGTTGTTCATGTTGCTGAAGACTTTGACTGTATATTAATATGTCATCGATAAACACCTGTACAAACTTTCGGAGATGTTGACTGAAAATGGAATTCATAAGAGCTTGAAATGTTGCGGGTGCATTTGATAATCCGAAAGGCATCACATTAAACTCAAAGTATCCATGGTATGTTTTAAAGGCTGTCTTGTGTATGTCTTTCGGATGGATTCTAACTTGATAATACCTTGACGTCATGTAAATTTTGGAAAAAATAAGCATCCCATGAAGTTCTTCTAACAACTCACCCACCAATGGTATCAGAAATCTGTTAGGAACAGTTATCTGATTGAGAGACCTATAATCGATGCAAAGTCGCAAATCCTCCATCTTTCTTCTTTTCTAAAAGAGCCAGACTTGAGAAACTGCTCTTGGAATGCCGAACAACGTTGGTCTCTAATAATTCCTGAATCAGTTCTTCCAGAATATTCTTGTATGCAAATGAATACCTATAGGGTCTCTTATTAACGGGTTTAGACTCCCAGAGTAAAGGTATTCGATGGTCACAATCTCTGGTTGGTGGAAGGGTCCTAGGACACTCATAAAGGTGGGGATATTTATCTTTTATCCAATGCAAACAAGAGTTGAGTAATAAGACATGTACTTCATTGAGATGCATAGTCGGATAGCCTCTTAAAACCATAGCAGAATCGTTGGAAGAGGAGTTAAAGCTTTTTTGAACATTTTTTGGAATGGTAGAGTTATGGATCAATGTTGAGACTGGAAGAAAATATATAACAAGGCAAAAATTGTTTACCCAAAAATGTCATCTATTCGGAAACTTTTTGAATCCTCATCCTACAAGAGGATCTAGGCAGCGTAAGCTTCCATCCCCAGGCCCTCCCTTAAAACAAGGCCCAGAACAGCCACATGCACTGATGCAACCTGCCTGCCCCACGTCTCCACCACCGAGCAGCCTATCATCAACAATGATGACGCCGAAGCCGACTTCACTCGTCTCTCAAGAAGCCAGGATCATTGACTCTATCTGAATATTCTTCCCTTTCCCTACATGTACAGCTCACTATTCAGATCAAAATAAAAGAAACAAAAACGATCAAAGGTCGTGCCAACTGCTGGGGGTGCGCCTCTTCCACAGCTTCAACACATGAACACAACCCGCCGCCGTGAAGAGCCCAAACGCAGCCAGCCATGGCTTATATCGCTGCATTGCTCAGATTCCGGTAGTACCCCCCTGATGAACAAAAACAAATTGATCACCTTAAATGAACAAGGGAGAAAGAAGAACTAGACAGAGTTTTTACTCACTTGAATGAGGATGAACAGTATGGCGGTACTAGCCGGGGCCGGAGAGAAGCTGATCATGCCTGCCCGGAGCTCGTTTGGGACCAACCTGCGCCAGTTCAGACCCGTACCCACATCAGATCTGCCTCTAAATCCAAACCAGACAGAGAAGGGACCTACGCACTCCTTAGCCGCGCTAGAGACGGAAGGATCATCCCACAGCAGGCATGGAACCCACAGAACAATGCAACCAAGACCCCAATCACCTGTAAAAGCAACAGAGATTCACCAAATACTCTTGAGCTTTTCAATTTCTTCATTGGTTTTTTTCTTTTCGTCACTGATCAGATCTGGTAGTCGTAGGCAGCCATGGTCAGAGAGAGACCAGCGGCAACAAATGACAGATAGAGATAATCTTCTAGCGGGATGAAATATCCAGGGCCAGAAATCCAGGGAAAAACGGTGCTCCTCAACATTCTTGATCCCAGAAAGTAGGGATATATCAAAGATATATTCACATCTCTTCCGTGAGCGTGCACAAAATTGAGGAAATTTTGATGAAACAAAAAAGAAGCTAGAATGAAAGGCACCCCCATTCATCATCATACCATCACTGTCGGCGCCCAGAGCATCCAGAATACAGAAACAGCGAAATGAAGGCAGCCCTGGGCGCAGCCTAATAGCCATATATGTTTATCTGGAGCAACAACAAGCATAAAATCAAACATGCTGAACAGACAATAGAGGCAAAGCAAAGGTTTTTTCAGTAATACCCTTTAGCATGGTCGTGGAGAAGGAACAACGGTACTCCCTGAGAGAGAAGAGTTTGTGGTCATGCCAATTCTTCCTGATGTATAAGGCGCATATCACAGACAAGCGGGCAGGGGGAGCGGAAGGGAAGAACAAGCCGCTCTCAATATCGTCTTTCCAAACGGCAGAGGATCCCCAATCTTATCAAGATCCAAAGAACTAGCCCGCGCTCTTCCTCTTATCCTCCCCGCGGGGAAGATCCGCCGCCAAATCTTCCCCGCCAGCTTCTCGATCGATCGCGTCCCACCCCATATCAATCTTCGATCGATCATTAATATACGTATTTTTTAACTATTATTCTCCGAAACTATATCCCGCGGTGGGAGGAACGATGAAAAATGAGAAAAAATGTAGTTATTCAGAAAGAAAAAAACGTATTTTCCGATAATCGCAGATTTTCAAATTTCCCGCCACCGGACCTCCGAAGTAGGAGGAGAAGTCTGTTCCGAAGAAATGTACGACGGGAGAAATCTACGACATTCCTTAACAGTCGTCTCCACTACAAATATCGGCGATGGCGAGGGCGATGAGGAGGAGGATGGCAGCGAGGGAGAGAATGGAGAACGGGAGAGGACCGCTGGTTTGCCCTTATTGTCACCAAATGTTCCCTTCGAACATGGCGCGGAACGGTCATATGCGGTGGTGCACTGTCGAGCGCCGCCGAAACGCCGCCGAGGCCGAGGCCGCCGCAGCACTCGTCCTCCTTCACCATCAAATCCCCGAGAAGGAACCCGCGGCAGCGCACCTCCTCCTGCTCTTCGGAAGCGGGACGGATCGGACCTCTTAGATCGAAAAATAGTGCTCTATTGATTATTTTTTCTCCGATGTGAGCAATAAAACGAGTATCCACCTTGTCGGAAGAAGGGAATCCTGTTGATAGAAGGAAAAACGTAGGAAAAGCAGTCGATTTGATGGAATCTCTTGATGCTCCTTGCAGTGCAGGAATCATCACGGTGGAGTAAATTCGGAGTTTTTTTCTCTATCTAATGCGTACTTTCTATCGTTCTCTGGTGTTTTTTTCTCAAACAGATTGCATAGTGCATTCTTGCCGCTCGGATCTTCCAGATAATCCGAGATATGTCCCGAGAAGATGAACGATCGAGGATGGGAGAAGCAGAGAGGACAAGAAAGGAAATCAAGGACTAGATTGAAGAAATAACTCCAGCCAAAGAGTATATCCATTGATGAAGTCAGTACAGTTTTTGAATCTGGGTGATGATCCTTTGTAAGTTATTACTTAATCTTTGAGTGATTATAGAAGTCGGCGTTCCTGATGTTTCTTCTCCTCCTTAATTGTCCCCTGCTTCTCCTCCTCGTGCTCATCATCATGATCTCTCTTCCTCCATCTCTCTCTCTCTCTCTCTCTCTTTTCTTCTATCTCGCGCGCTCTCGTTCCCTCCATCTCTCTCTCCACACCCATCTCTTTCCCTCTCTATCGTCCCCTACATTTCCCTCTATGTCCATCTCTTTCTCTTTCCCTCCATCTTGCGTTCTCTTTCTCTCTCTACCTCTATGTCGTTCTCTCTCTTCCCCTACATCTCTCTCTGTCTTTCTCTCTCTTTACCTCCATCTCGCGTTCTCTTTCTCTCTCCACCTCTATGTCTTTCTCTCTCTTTCCGTCCATCTCGCGTTCTCTTTCTCTCTCTACCTCTGTGTCTTTCTCTCTGTTTCCCTCCAACTCGGGTTCTCTTTCCCTCTCTACCGCTATGTCTTTCTCTCTCTTTCCTCCAGCTTGCGTTCTCTCTCTCTACCTCTACGTCTTTCTCTCTTTTCCTCCGTCACTGTCTCTCTCTCTCTCTTATCTCTCTTAAAACACGGGATTTTGCACAGAGCGTGGACATCGCCGATGAAACCGAGATAGAATCACTGAAATAAGAGTTAAAAACATTATTGATAGAATCATGGAATGAAGGCAAGACTGGAAGAATAAAAAATAAATAAAATATAAGGAATATTATTTTCCCTATATCGTATATTCAGCGTCTTTTCGGGGCCGTTACGAAATTCGCGATATGATCATAGATTCATTGGTTACTTTTTTTCCTTTGTAAAAAGTCAATTTTTGTTATCGTAAAAGATATTAGTTCACTTTTTATCGGGGACACTGAGAAGCAAGTGCTCATGATCAGTGCAAAAACGAAGAATCGTGAGCAAAGTGCGTCCTAGAAGTAATCTCCCTTTATCCATCTTTTCATCCCTCTCCGTTTTTATTTTGCTCTCTCTCTCTCTCTCTCTCTCTCTCTCTCTCTCTCTCTCTCTCTCTCTCTCTCTCTCTCTCTCTCCCTCTCTCTCTCTCTCTCTCTCCCCCCCTCCCTCTTTCTCCCTCTCTCTCTTCCTCCCTCTCCTCTCTCTCTCCCTCTCTCTCTTCCTCCCTCTCCTCTCTCTCTCTCTCTCTCTCTCTTTCACTCTCTTTCTCTCGCTTTCCCTCCCTCTCTCTCCCTCCCTCTCCCTCTCTCTCTCTTTTCCCTTCCTCGTTCTCTCTCTCCCTCCCTCTCCCGTTCTCTCTCTCTCTCTCCCTCCCTCCCTCTCTGTCTCTCTCTCTCTCCCATCCTCTCCCTCCCTCCCTCTCTGTCTCTCTATCTCTCCCTTCCTCTCCCTCCCTTCCTCTCTACCTCTCTTGCTGTCCCTTCCTCTCTCTCTCTCTCTCTCTCTCTCTCTCTCTCTCTCTCTCTCTCTCTCCCTCCCTCTCCCTCTCTCTCTCTCCTTCCCTCCCTCGTTCTCTCTCTCCCTCCCTCCCCATTCTCTCTCTCTCCCTCCCTGATGGGGGGGGACCATCCTGCCTTAAGGAGTTATCTTCCTGTTTTTTTTTCCGTTTGTTTGTTTGCTGTTAGTTTGCTGTTTCTTTGTTTGATTTCCTAGTTTGGGCCCCTTAATTTCCCCTATAAAAAGGGAAGGATGCCCATTGTAATGAAGAACCAAGAGCCAAGTGAAATTGAAAGTGATTTTCCAAAATGTAGTCTTTGAATTTTCTAGTCATTTTTAGAAGAGTTTTTGAGAGTTTTTAATGTATTTTTCGAGTTGGCCAAATTTACGAAATTGCCCTCAAGAAAGGGGCAGTAGGCCTTCTGCCCGTCAACTCGCCGGAGCTCCGCCGCCTACTTCGCCGGCGCCGCCATTTCCGCCGCTTAGGCTGCTACGGGATCTCCTCGGCCATCTCCAATGGGGACTTCAGCCTCCTCGCCGTCCTCGGCCACCCCTCGGCCGATTCCGGCCACCGCTGGCTGCCAAGCTGAGGCCTCCCAGCCGAAGGTTTCTGGTGTTAAGGACTCTCCGCCACCTGGCTCCCTCGACGACCAAGCTCCTCCGCCAGGTGGCACACCGGACGGCCCAACGTCAACCGATGCTTCTAGAAGGACGACGTCATGCCAATCCGCCGTCGTATCCGCCCGCCACCTCGAGCCCAGCGTGTCGCCCTCTCGGGCCACGCCGACATGATTACACTTCATTAATTCTACGTCAACGCTCATCTTCTCCAACTCTACAAATAGCGCTAATCTGTATCTCAAACACAAGCTGTCTTCTTCTCTCTTTATCTATTCTCATCCCATTGAATATATTACTTTCTTAGTTGTTTCTTCCTCTTCCTAGCTCGAAACTTTATCATGGTATCAAAGCCAAAGTCGGAGTTCATCTCCGATGCCAGTCCTGGAAGAGAAGATTGTTCGTCGGACACGTTGGATAGCTCACCATCGGCATGAAGTCATCAGCGCACCGGACCTGCAAGAATCTCAGCAGCACTCGTGCCGACCGTGAAGCTCAACAAGGATAACTACATCATCTGGAAAACCCAGGTTATACCGACTCTCAGATCTCATCGTTTGCTTTCTCATATCCTGGAGGAACCACCCACACGAGCCTCTGACCCTGAGGACGAGTGGTGGTATTACGACCAACATGTGTTGGCTTTTCTATTACTGTCCATGACAGAAGCAGTCATCGGCTGCATAACAGAAGCGACAACGGCGAAGATCGCATGGGACATTCTCGCCAAGGAATTCGCATCTTCAGCAGAAGCTCGCGTCCAGGACCTGCTTGGAAAGCTCCACACTCAGACCAAAGGGAATTTGAGTCTAGAAGAGTATATATCTCAGGTTCGCACCCTGAGTAGTGCATTCTCTGCCGCCGGAGAAAAGGTCGACCAAAAGACACTGGTCCGAGCCTTGCTTCGGGGATTGGGCGCACCATACGCACCCGTCATCACCACCGTGCGAGCATCAACAGAAGCTATGTCATTCAAAACTATGATCTCGCATCTCCGCGACCACGAAGCGATGCTGAATCGCCATCTCCTCAACAAGGAACCGGCCGAGCTTCCTGCAACGGCCAATCTCGCTCAGTCTAACTCTAGCAACGATACGTCGAACAAAGGTAAGACTGAATACACTAACCGCAATAGGAACAATGCTGGCAGGGGCAGAGGACGAAACCCACACAACGGAGGAAATCGACCACCGCCACGGTGCCGGATATGTTCGGGCACTGGTCATAGAGCACTGGAGTGCTACGATCAATTTAACCGGTCGTACGTTCCACAAGATCCCAGGCCGCCCCACACGCAGTCTCTGTCTTTCGACAACCGAAGCAATTACAGCCGACCTCCCTCCATGCACGATCCATTCCGTCAAGCACCACAAGCCCACAGTACAACATCATCCGTTGCACCCTCTGCCTTCTGGTACCCAAACAGCGGGGCGACGCACCACGTGACCTCCGACTCAAGTCTCATGGCTAACCCACAAGTCTACTCCGGAAACGACAAGATTTACATCGGCGACGTGCCAGGTTTGCCTATCCGTCACTCAGGCCATTCCATTCTCTCCTCAGCAGCACGTCCATTAACCCTTAACCAAATTCTTCATGTTCCTAATATTACTAGAAATCTTCTCTCTGTTAGAAAACTTGCCGAAGATAATAATGTTTATTTTGAATTTCACCCGCATCGTTGTTTTGTTAAGGACATAACCACCAGACAGGTTCTGCTCACGGGTCGCATTGAAGGCAGCCTGTACCAACTAACGCCGGCAAGCTCGCCCTCAGCCCTTCTGCACGAGAACGCTCCAGCAGACGTTTGGCACCATTGCCTTGGTCACCCCTCCGTTCGCATCTTACAACATACAATTCGACGTTTCAGTCTTCCCGCCACTCATCTCTCTCGTCCCTCTATCTGCTCTTCTTGTGCTACCTCCAAAAAGCATCGGCTTCCATTTTTATCTTCTCACCTTCGTAGTCGAAAACCTTTGCAGTTGGTTCATTCTGACCTATGGGGACCTTCCCCCATCTCCTCTCATCTCAATTTCTCGTATTACGTAATTTTTATTGACGACTATAGCCGTTACACATGGTTTTATCCTTTGAAATTAAAAAGCAACGTCTTTGGAATGTTCCTTCGTTTTCAATCTCTAGTCGAAAGACAATTTTCCTCCAAAATTGTCAGTTTTCAGTCTGACTGGGGCGGCGAATTTCAAAGCCTCCGCACTCATCTTCAGCAAAGCGGCATCCACCACCGGATCTCTTGCCCTCACACGCCCCAACAAAACGGTGCGGCCGAGCGCAAGCACCGCCATATCATCGAAACTGCGCTCTCCTTGCTCAATTACGCCAATCTCCCGCAAAAATTTTGGGATGAGGCTGCAGCGACGGCAACCTTTCTTATCAACCGCATGCCGTCACCCATCCTCGGGCACAAATCTCCCTACGAGCTTCTTCACAAAGCTAAGCCCTCTCTTTCTTCTCTTAAATCTTTCGGTTGTCTCTGCTTCCCTAATCTCCGTCCGTATGCAGCTCACAAACTAGTGCCGCGCTCCGAACGCTGCATCTTCTTAGGGTACAGCCCTCATCATAACGGTTATTGCTGCCTCTCTCTCCTCTCTGGTAAGTTGTTCATTTCCCCCGACGTCATTTTCGACGAATCCTCCTTTCCAGGCATTCCTACCCCCCTCTCCTCCACTCCCGCCACCGATCCTGGTCCCATCCTCGCCCCATTGCCTCTTTTCTCGTCTACCTCAATCCCCGACCGACCCATACCCTCCCCAAACCAAAATTGTTCCTCTCCCTCTCCTGCATCCGTTCCACGGAACGTCTCACATCCCTCTCCGTCCTCGACCTCCCCTGATGCTGCCATGCCCCCTCGCCCACTACGCTCCCTCCGCGACATCTACGCCCGCACAATGCCTCTCGACTCTCCCTGCGTCAACCTTACCACCTCCCCTGTCAAACCATCCTCCTTCCGTGCCACCGCGGCCGATCCCGCTTGGTGCGCTGCCATGCGCGCTGAGTACGACGCTCTTCTTCACAATTCTACCTGGACTCTTGTCCCCCCTCCGCGCAACGCTCGTATCCTTGGCTGCAAGTGGGTCTTCCATCTCAAGCTTCATCCCGAAGGCTCCGTTAACCGTCACAAGGCTCGTCTCGTCGCCCAAGGATTTCGCCAACAGGCCGGCGTTGACTTCGTTGACTCCTTCAGCCCTGTGGTCAAAATCACGACAATTCGTCTTCTCCTCGCCATTTTAGTCTCCCAGCGATGGTGTATTCACCAACTCGACGTCAGCAGCGCATTCCTCCACGGCGACCTCACGGAAACCATGTATATGCGGCAACCTCCAGGTTTCACTCATCCTACTTTGACCTCGCATGTGTGTCTTCTTCGAAAATCCCTTTACGGTTTAAAACAAGCTCGGGCGCGCGTAGTTTTTAAAACTCTCCACTTATCTTCTTTCTCCTGGATTTTCAAATTCTGGCACCGACACTTCTCTTTGTTTTAAAATTACTTCTACTTATCGACTTTATCTTCTCATCTATGTTGATGACTTTCTAGTCATCGGTTCTCACTCTTCCGCTGTTATGTTTTTCCTTCGCTCTCTCATGCAACATTTTCCAATTCGTGACCTTGGTCCTGCTCGCACTTTTCTCGGCATTCAACTTCTCCCTCACCCTGATGGTCGCGTTCTCTCCCAGTCTCAATATCTCTCTACCCTTCTTCGCTGTGCCAATATGAGTGATTGCAACGCCACCGTCACTCCCGCCCCCATTTCTTCTTGCCCGATCTCCGGCCCACCGTGCGATGCAGCGCTTTATCGTCGCATCGTAGGCGGCCTGCAATATCTTACGCTCACCCGCCCCAATATTTGTTTCGCTGTAAATAAGGCTTGCCAACACATGCATCAGCCCCAACCGCATCACTGGAAAGCTGTTAAACACCTCATTCGGTACCTGAAAGGCACCTCCGATCTTGGTTTATTCTACACTCGCCACACTAACTCCTCCTTAACTTTATTTAGTGATGCAGATTGGGCAGGGGACTCCTCAGACCGCCGCTCGACCAGCGGCTATCTCATTTATTTCGGCGCCAACCTTATTTCTTGGAGCTCCAACAAACAATCCACCGTATCCCGCTCCAGCACTGAAGCGGAATACAAATCGATGGCTAATGTTACTAGTAAATTTATTTGGCTTAAATCTCTCTTGCAGGAACTTCGTCTTCCTTTCCAGAGCCCTCCCACTCTTTGGTGCGACAACCTCGGCGCTACCTACCTTGCTAAAAATCCAGTTTTCCATGCCCACATGAAGCATGTCGAAATTGATTTTCACTTCGTTCGCGAGCAAGTCGCAGCCAACCATCTCTGCATCGCTTTTCTCTCCAGTCGCTCCCAGCTGGCTGATCTTCTCAACAAGAGCCTGCCGAAACAGCCGTTTCTCACCCTTTGGTCCAAGCTCAACCTCTGCTCGACGCTGAGCTTGCGGGGGTGTGTTAAGGACTCTCCACCACCCGGCTCCCTCGACGACCAATCTCCTCCGCCAGGTGGCACACCGGACGACCCAACGTCAGCCGATGCTTCTAGAAGGATGACGTCATGCCAATCCGCCGTCGTATCTGCCCACCACCTCGAGCCCAGCGTGCCGCCCTCTCGGGCCACGCCGACATGATTACACTTCATTAATTCTGCTTCAACGCTCATCTTCTCCAACTCTACAAATAGGGCTAATCTGTATCTCAAACACAAGCTGTCTTCTTCTCTCTTTATCCATCCTTATCCCATTGAATATATTACTTTCTTAGTTGTTTCTTCCTCTTCCTAGCTCGAAACTTTATCATTTGGCCCTCCGTCGGTCACCATCGGAACCCGCCGCATCCAGTCGCTCGGCCATATCCGACGTCCTACAGCGGTCAATGACTGTCTGGGCGCTCTATTGAGATGACCTGGTCGCCTTTCGGCTGCCCAGTCGCCCGGCCACCGTCCATTGGCTGCTCGGCGGCCTGGCCTTCCTCGGCTGCCAGGCCGCCCTCGGCTGCCATGGCTGCCTACCCGCCCTCGTCCGCCGACCACCGTGGGTCGCCAAGCCGCCCTCGGACGCTCCCGCGGCCTCTCCAGCCGTCTGCAGCTGCTAATGGCCGCCACCAACCGCCACGAATCCTTGGCTGTCGTGGCCTCCACGGCCTCCACTGTCGCCCGGCCGCCCTCGATTGACCGACCACCCTCGGTTGGCCCTCTGCCTCCCTGGCTGTTGGCTGCTGCCAATGCTATCTCCGCCGCCTTTGGTCATCCGACCGCCTACGGCTCCTCAGCCGCCGTCCGCAAGTCCGCCTCCGGCTCTCCACGGGCTTCCAGCCCCTCCGGCCTCCTCCAACGGCCTCCGACTGCTTCCGGTCGGCCTCCGCCCGAAATGGCCCCACCTCAGGCTGCCTTCCGTGCGTCACGACCACCTCGAGTCAGATCGCCACCTCCGTCAGCGCCAACCACTGGCAATCGTCTATGGACGCATCTAGCATCATCCACCAGCCGCTGTCCCTTGCCGCCTTCGGCCGCCCTCCGCCTCCGTAGCCGCCACGGACACCTCTACTGCCCACCTCTGCCTCGTCCGCCCTTTAGCCGACCTGATTTCCATCGCCTGCCTCCATCATCCTAGATCATCATGCGTCACCTTGTCATCCATACCGTGCACGATTTAGAGATCCGCACCTGTGCCTACCTGCACCGTAGTGTCCATCTGCGCCATATGCGCACCTAGCGTTCTTAGAGTAGATTTGAGTAGAGTAGTCGTCGGACGACCCATGCCTAGTATCCGTTAGAGTACTTTCAAGAAGAGTTTGGAGAAGCGTAGTCCTTCGTAGTAAGCTAGAGCATTCTTAGATAGAGCCATAGTAGTTACGGCCTTCGTAGTTAGAGACTTCGTAGTCCACCAATAGAATGTAGATGCAGCCGCCTTATGATGCTGCGCCGTCCGTAGCCACCTACCAGTCACTCCGGTCTCCTAGAGAAGCTTCAGAGGAGACGATCATTGGATGACACGCCGCCGCTAGTTTACCGTTGCAAGTACATGACCGCAGTAGGATATACAGCCGCCGCTCCGCACCGACGACGCCTAACTTTGCCACTTGATAGCAGAACGAAGCCGGGCCCACTCCGCAACCACTGTCAAAGCGTCCGCCCCATGCTGCTGCTCCGTTGCTCTGCCCTCCATTCCTTGTGGTGTTAACGCGAGCCGCTCGATCCCGACAGGTCGTGTCACATCACTCCCTCCCTCTCTATCTCTCTCTCTCCCTTCCTCTCCCTCTCTCTTTCTCCTTCTCTCCCTCGTTCTCTCTCTCTCCCTCCCTCCCTCCCTCTCCTCTCTCTCTCCTCTCCCCTCTCATTCCTTCTCTCTCTCTCTCTCTTTCTCTCTCTCCCTCCCGACCAAACTCGTTCTCTCCCTTTGATGGGGGACCATCTCGCCATCAAGATGGAACGACGCCAGCAACCTCACCGAGCCACACAAGTTGACGGCCGCGACGCCTCATTCAAATACTCCACATGAAGATGAAGCTGTTTCAGCCTTGATTTATTTTCTTTTATTGTTGTAATTTCCCGTTGTATTTTGGACTGGGCCTATCGTGTTTTGGCCTTGTCCGTTTTGAACGATTTTTATTTTCTCGTCATTTTGAGAGAACCGCTAAGGACGACATGCCCAAGAGGACAGACAGACTGAATTGGTGAAATCAAGTAATTGTGTTTTCTTTCCCATTTCTCATAGTTTAGATAGCCTCAGATAGCTTGGAGATCGTTGATAGCTTGTAGAAGATCGTGGGCAAACATGGTCGACTCCACGACGCAGGATTCTGTGGAAGTCGCCAGCGATGCCTAGTCCCTGCTGCATGTGATCCTTTGATCAGGAATTTTCTTCTTGATCACGTTGCCGCTACCAGTTCGCGCAAGAAGAACCTGCTTGGATAGATCTGTGAAGGTGTCATCGCCTGTCCTAGTGTGCGAGATCGTGATGACCTTTTTTTCCCCAACACCGGACAAGAACAAGAAAACCTCGTTCTTGGGAACCTGGTGCAAGAAGGTCCAAGAAACCCATTCTTGGACCCCCTTTCCCCCACTGGTATTCCCAGATAGTGGACCTCGGAGATGCGTTGTCGTGCTCCAACGAACCTTTTCTCCAGCACGTGGGTCTCGTCGTGCGCCCGTGCACATTTCGCCTGACGCGCCACCGCGCCCGTTGCAGAAGCCGCCGCGCCGTCGTTCCCTTCTCCGGCAAGCCGTCTCGCCGTGCGCCATCACGCGCGCCACATCTGGTCACGTCACCATCACCTCGACGCTGTTGCGCGAGATTACCTGCGCGCGTCGCTCTTCTGCACCACAAGACTTTCAACCCCCTTTCATCTGAACAAGCCACTCCAAACCGTGGTCTTGCCCCGCTGGTGTGCCATCGTGGTCTGGGTTGATCACTCGATTTTGGCTGAGCCGACGTTGGAAATTGCTCCAAAGAGGTTCATCCGTTCCCTGTCTGAACCATCGTGGTCTGGGTGGATCGTCCCAGACGTGGAAGATGGACGGGACAGGATGAGTTTGATTCCGTCTGACATCCAGAGTTAGTTCAGCGACGAAGGACGGGATGGCGTTTTCTTCCGAAGCTTCAAAAACCGTCCCGTCCAATCTTCCCGGATGATTTTTCGTCATGTCCGGGTAAAAACCGTCCCCTCCCTTGTCCCGGACGAAAAAATAAGTTATATTTTAATAAGTTAATAATCCGTTTTTTTTGCAACAAGGCGCCCATCGGCCCGTCCTAATTGTTTCTATGTTTTCGAAAGAAGAACACGGCCGACCAGACGACTAGGGGAACAGTAGCTACAACCACTCTCCTCCACCCCCTCTGGTGCAACCACCCTTCTACGGAAGGCCGTTGGGGACATTCGTTTCCCCAACGACCTTATCATCAGAGATTGCTTCCCCAACGGACGTCTCGAAGATCGCTTCCTCATCGTCGGAGATCGTTTCCCCGAGGTATGTGCATTCCTTGCTCAATCTCTCTTTCTCTTGATTTCTACCTTTCTTAGTCTCTCAATTTTCCTTCTACCCATCGCTCCATCTCCGTAACTTTCTCTCGTTATCCATCTTGCTTCCTCCCACAATTTTCTTCCTCTCTCTCAATCGCTCAAGCTCTGATAGCTTCCTGTGTGCCGTGTTGTTTCTTTCTTGGATCTTTCGCTCTTTATCCCGCTGTTAATCTCGTTGATCTCTGGACCTTTACCGCGTTCTATCATTCCTCAATCTCCCGCTCTCTAACTCGTTATTTCTTTCTTTCTTGCCCCCTCTCGCTTTCTTCAATCTCTCTCTTGATCAGCATCTCTTTCTATAAACCTTTCTCTCTCTTTAGTCTTTCTGTGATATTTTTCTCCCTTCCTTAGTTTCTTTGAATTTGTCCCTCTCTTTCGTTGATCTTTATCACTCGCTTTTCAGTTACCTGCTCCCTCTCACTCAGTTTCTCACTCTATCTTTACTCTACTTCTTTATTTGATCTATCTCTTTGTCCTCTTCTATTAAGTATATCCCGTTATTTCATCTTTCTCTGCCATTTTTCATCTCTTATTTCCATACCTTTTGCTGATCTCTCTATCTTCCTCTCTCTACTCCATCCACGTGTTTGATTCAAATCTTTCTTCCTAAGTTAAGTCTATGTCTTACTTCATCTCTATGTGTCCTCCTCTGTTGAATATATCTCTTTATTTCATATTTCTCTGCCATTTTTTCTTCTCTTATTTCCATCTCTTTTGGTGATCTCTCTTTATCTTCTTCTCTCTCGTCCAACCCTGTGTTTGATTTAAATCTCTCTCTTCCTATGTGTAGTCTATGTCTTCATCTCTCTTTGTTCTCCTCTATTAAGTATATCCCGTTATTTCATCTTTCTCTGCCATTTTTCTTCTCTTATTTCCATCCCTTTTGCTGATCTCTCTCTATCTTCCTCTCTCTAGTCCATCCCCATGTTTGATTTAAATCTATCTCTTCCTATGTTTAATCTATGTCTAACTTCATCTCTCTTTGTCCTCCTTTGTTAAGTATAATTCTTTATTTGATCTTTATCTGCCATTTTTCTTCTCTCTTTTCGTCTTTTTTGCTGATCCGAGGCGGAAGCAGTTAATGACAGGCGACATGTTTTATCACAAATAGGCTCCCAATGACCCACAGTAATTGGTTCGAGGGAACAGCATAGTGGGGGGACGACTCTCATCCAAGGATGTCCACACCGTCGTTTGTACGAACCGATCCAGCACCGACAAGGAAATTCCCTAACTAGAGATGAGGGATATTTGAATCATTCTCTTAATTTCTCTCGGATTGATGAGCAGTCGAAAACCGGCACTGAAAGTTGTAATAATATTGTAAAGAAAGCGGAGAGAAAGTGACCTGCGAACCATGGTCAATCGTCGAGAGATGGTGTTGTCTGGGCAAACTCGTGAAGTACCTCGAGTGCAGTTTCAATCAGGGCCAATGATAGCTGCTAGTGTTGAGGAGATAGAATGACAGAAGACCGCTGGAATGCGAGTCTATGTAGTGCTGGCGAGTCTGAGGGAGCCAAGACGCACAAGCAAGACCGAAAACATCAAGTCTTTTATCGGGACAATTGGTGTTGGCTGGTATCAGTCGTTCAGAGTGGTCAGAGGCCCAAATGGTTGGTTGATGTCCGATTGTTGACAGAACAACCAAACCACAATCCACTCCCAGTGATCAAGTGACCATTGGTCATGCCCATGGCAGTTGTCTCTATCGCCAAGATGATATTGAGAGCCAAAGTGGTTGTAGGGATTGGGCGGTGACAACGTTCAACCATAGAAGTTAGGACTGCCAATTCTGGCCGTGAAGAGAGGGATCCTGTTCATGAAGGACCTCGCCGTGGTTGTTGAGGGTTTGGGAGTGACTACAATCAAATATGGAAGAATTTGAAAAGGTCGACGCAGTCACCCCGTTGAATGGGACGATGGAATAACCGTTGACGATCTTTTCTGATATTGGGACCACCAAAGGCGAAGCGAGTCTTGGCAGTGCCAGTCGAGATTGACCTCATGTTTTTCTTGGAAGGAAAACCGACGGAGCTTGGCGGTCGAAGTTGTAAGTTGAACCCACCGTGCTACAAATCTCTGCCACGGAAAGTTGATGGGCCATGCCTTTTAACAAACAACGGGTCCTTCCGACGGGGGTAGGGGCCTCAGTGGTGCGGGTAAATAATGATGATGAAGAACAGGAATCTCCTTCTTCAAATACGATTGTTGAAACACTGAATTAAACCTTCGACGATGACTGAATTTCTTCTACCTTTCTTCTTTGATGAACTTCTGATTCTGCTTCTACGCAATCTTCTTCTTTTACGAAGATTTCTTCCTCTTCTGCTTGTTCGGTGATCTGTTCTTCTTCTTCCTTCAGGTAGCAAGCACTATGAAGAAACAAATAACTGCCAATGAACGAAAACAAGATCTGGAAACTTAAAATTGAGAAGCATGCGTTACTTCCCACGCCCACCCCTCCCCCTTATGGAGAGGGAGTGGCGGTTGTGGGAGGCCCAATTGGGCCTCCTTTAAGGGGAAAGCCTATTGAGCTTCCCCTTGAAATGATTCTTTAGGTAGAGAAGAGGTCCAACAGGGATTGCCTCCCCCTAAAGATGACAGTGATTCACAAATTAAAAAAAAAACGCACGTAGGAGGCTGGTACTCACGCAGGAGGGGCCTCCTGCCAATCCAAATATGACGAAAATGAAAATTACACAAAGACACACGACATGAACCAAGACAACGACCTCACTTCTCAAACCTGATAGTGGACTTGTAGATTCTTCACGTCGGTGGGGGCTCTGTGACATGGCTGACGACTGGTTGGGGCGCGATCGACTGGATGGTCCCCCATCATCATCTCCCTTTGTCCTCCTTTGTTAAGTCTAATTCTTTATTTGATTTTTCTCTGCCATTTTTTTTTCTCTTTTTTCCATCTGTTTAACTGATATTTCTCAATCTTCCTCTCTCTAGTCCATCCCCTTGTTTGATTTAAATCTCTAACTTCCTACGTTTAGTCTATGTCTCCCTCCCTCCATACTTTTAGGATTCTATCAGTCTGTGGAGTAAATCGGATTGATGGATTGTTTGAACTGATTCATATAAGTGTCCTTCAATTGATTAATTGTAATACCACATCATTATTCTCTGCATTTTTTTACTTCTGTGGACTTAAAGTTTGGACAAAACTTATTTAAATCTCCATTATTTTTTTTATATTTGAATGTGTCTCTAGTGTGTGAAGAAAATTCTGCATCACACACATTAAACTAATGATTGCATTTATTAATTAATTTGGTAGAGTTATGGAGTCCACATCTTCTACCACTTTAAAATCAATGGCTAGGGCTACGACGTCAGTGTCCACGGAGTGCTATCCTATAGAGGTCGATGATAACGTCTCATCTCATAGCATAAGACATAACTGGTCTAAAGTTTTAGATTAATTTGTTGAAGTTGGCATAGACAAGTACCAGTGTACGCTTTGTCAACCGTAGAACCCCACCCATAAGGTCATCATCATTCAAAATAAACATAAGAGCACAAATGTATTTCAGAGACATATAGGGAAAGCACATCGTAAATTTCACGATGAAATCAGGGGAGGCTCGATGAAACAAAGAACTATTCATCACTATAAATTATTGTCCCACAAGTTGTACTTACGTGGCATCAACGTGATGCGTACGAAGGAGTTCATCATGTTCATTTGCCACAACGACCTTCCTTGGCAACTAGCGAAGAAGAAGTCGTTCCGAAGACTATGGTTTTACGGGACACAAGTGGTTGGGGACATCCTTGGTCTAGATGCGATCAAAGGAACGTCTGATAAGATGTACAGAGAAGTCCAAGGAAAATTGATAGAGATGTTTGCTGACGTCCACAATGTCTGTCTTACCATGGATGCTTGGACATCCCAAAATAACCTCGCTCTCCTAGGTGTCACTGCCCACTAGAGTGACACTGAATTGAAGCTCTATGAGCTACTTCTTGCTCTCCAATAGATCAAGGGATCCCATTGCGACACCAACTTGGTGAGGATTGCTGTAGAAATTGCATATAAATATGGCAATGAGTCAAAGCTTTGTGCCATCACCAAGGACAATGCGTCTAACAACAGAATAATCCTAGCCTCTATTGTGGATCAACTGAAGACCGTAAACCCGTAATTCACTATGGACCGACACGTACCATGCATTTCCCATGTACTCAACCTCGTAGTCCAGGCAAGACTGAAGATCATTCGTAATCCAAAGGCGCCGGGAAGTAGTACGCTTGGCGTTCGAGATTTTCTCCCTGATACAACGCTGGAAACGAATGAACCGACCAAATCACAAGTGGACGAAAATACTACGATGACAGTTGCACCTTTGGGACTAGCCGTTTCACGCGTGAGAGCCATCACTAATCTTATTCAGGGATCCACGCAACGAATGGAGAAATATGCTGATATGTGCAAAATGTTTGAGCTCCGGAATTCAAACAAGAGCCATCACTTTCATTATGTTAGAGCGCGCTATTGCCAAGAGAGAGGTACTGGACCACATGGCTCTGAGGTTCTTTTCGACGTCGACTAAGGCTTATAACCTATGATAGAAGGACTGGGAGTTGATTGATGAATATCTGCGCATCGTCGACCCACTACTCTAGGGTTTTGACTTTGTGTGTTCAGCGAAGAAATTGCCAATCACAGAGGTAATGTCATTGTTTGCAGAGCTTAAGACAACTTGAGCAGACTACGTATAATTTTGGGGTAGCATTGGATGCTGAGCGGAGGGATCTGTCGCACTCGTTGTGTAGTGCTATTCATAACAAGTTGGTGCAATATGCAATGATAGTTTGGGGCAATCATACGGTTGCAACAACAACGACATTGGATCCATTCTCCAAAATAGAGGTTGTGCATTTGTCATGTCGCCGAGATGTGCTTTCCTATCTTGGCATGCTTTTAGACTACAAATCTAATGCAAAAGCAACTGAATGTGACTCAGAGCGTACAAAAACATCTGAAAGTCATTGTCCGCAACAGTGTGTTTCCTCCAAGCACCATTATACCCGTCCGTGCAAGAGTCAGCGACCATTCTCAACGCCGAGACAAGAGATGGATAAGTATCTAAACATCCCATGCAGTGAGGAGGATAATCTGCTAAGTTTGTGGAAGGACGTTGGGATGCAATACTTTCTGAACTTGACCAAAACTACGTGCCAATTTCTTGGCGTAAGCCTGACCAGTGCACCGGTGGAGCATCTTTTTTCATTTGGTCGAGGCATTACTACGTATCGATGATCACGCCTAGATGTAGAGAGCATTGAGATTTACATCATGCTTCAGGCATGGTTCTGTTGCGAAGACCAACACTCCTCTGACTCTGATAATGACTCTATCAACGATGACAACTCGTGTGCTGGTGCGTTATGTTCTGTCGCTTTCTGACCTCTGTGTAAGCATGCTTCTTTTTCTTAACTCTCTCATTTCCATGTAACAGTGTAAAGGGGAAACAAAAGGAAGGTAGTAGACAGGTTTATGTTGCTGCTACATTGTAGTGTTTACTGTAAGTTGTGCTAGTGCCCCATCTTTTAACATTATATCTTTTCTTCAATACAATAGGGCGGCGGGAAATGACTCTAAATACTTACTGATTTTTTTCACATTCCCTCATATGTGAATTTCAATGCTCTAAAAATTGTCAATGGAAATTAATGTTTTATGTGTCTAAGGTATGAAAATTTTTTATTGGATTTTAGATGATTGCAGAGTTCCACTCATTATGAAAATTTTATCGAATTAAATCTTACCATGAAACTGACTTTTCATGCACTTCCTATTCTCATAATTCTCTATCAATGACTTTCATCCGGTTAAAACACCCTAAGAAAGTAATAAGTAATGGCATCTTTTCCTTTCTTCATATTTGATCCATTACCATTCTCTTACTCTGCATCTATCGATTAAATTTATGAATTGGCCAAAGACAGAAATGGAAATTCATTGTAATTAAATTGAGCGATCCTTCTTTTGTTCTATATTCTTTCTCAATATGCCACCCTCTTGTTTTCTCACTCTTTGTTTATCTTAATATCTCAATCTCTATTTTTCTCATTATGTCACACTCTATCGCTCTCCACATCTCAAAATCCTTTGCTTCATTGTATTGCATCAACACGTGTCACTATTGAGTTTTTCCCACAACACATTTGGAGAGTTACAAATTTGGAGCGTTTTATTTATTCAACGATTTTCAGGAAATGGCAATATTTTACCGATTTCACGTTCTGTATGGACTGCCTAAAACCACGATAGATGAGAAGGCCATCTCAACACCGCCATTCAATACCACAGTGAAGGTGATTTTGAGCGACTTGGATGGACGACTAAGTAAACTCTACATCATTTTTTCGTCTCAGATTCTGATTGAACACTGCCTATTTTCTCATTCACCTTTGATGTGATGGATGAACGCCACATCTTGCCCTACTCTGAAAAACAATTTCTATGTCTTTGTCCGTGTGCTTTCGTTTTAAGTCAAATAGACATTTCAAAAAGTTGACGAAAGAAATATCTGCAATTTTCCATTATAACACATATTTTGACATTTGCATTTTAGATGGAGAGAAAAAAATATAAATGTACGTTGAACTATGCATGTCATGTGACTTATTTAAGCATGGGATACCGCTATGTGTAAAATTGAAATGGCTTCTTCAACAAACATTATTTCTAAATTTGACTAAGGTGGGGATTAAATAATGAAATTTCTATATTTATCTGGAATTTAATTGGATTTTTTGGCCTGTTAAATTTACCCTAATTACCTGTTACATTTTCATTCCATTAAATTAATTTAAACATAAAAACACTATAATTAGATGATCAGGACATGTATAAAAGTAAATAATGATCTGAGTTAATGAGGGATTAAATATTGACTTTTCCACGTTCTCTTGGAAATCCATAGAATTATTCGGCAATTTAATTGCGTAATTAGTTAGTTAAATAATAGAATTCAATTATCTGGTTTTTCCGTAGTTATCTCTTACAATCTTTGTTTTGCGCGATCCATATGAGCTTCGAACTACTATAGTAAAACGGTGATGGCATGTGTACAAAAAAAATGGCATTACTTAAATGGGGATCATTTAATAAGTTTTTTATATTGATCTAGAAATCTATTGAATTTTTAGGAATTAAATTTGACGACTATTGGACTAGTTAAATATCAAAAATTCAGAATTGTAATAAAAATAATAGTATAATGCTGGGGATTTAAAAATGAAGTTTCTACAATTCTCTATAATTTTATTCCATATTTTGGGAATTTCATCAAAGGATAAATGGGATATGAAAATCTTATATTGCCCTAATTATCTGTTAAAGTACTCATTTCACGTAATTACTTTAAGCATGAAATTACTATGATAAGATGATAATGGCATGTATAAAAATAAATTATATTTTGACTTTTCCACATTTTCCACATTTTACTAATTAATAATGGATTTAATTTTGACTTTTCCACATTTTCTAAAAAATTCAGATAAGTTTTTAGCAATTTAATCATTTTTTCATCCAGCCTTCATCCGTCCATTATCAGGGACCTCTACATGGATGGTTTTTTCATCCCACGTGATGAAAAATGTCCCTTCCGACTGTCCCGAGGATGAATTTTTGTCCGAGAATTTGTCCATGTCCTTGGACGAGAGGATTTTTTCATCTGGGGATGAAAACATCATCCTGTCCACGTGCCTGATCTATGTTTGTGATGCCCAGTTTGTGTATGTCTGATTGTCTCTGGTGGTGGGAAACTTACTGATATTTTGTGAAATGGCTGGATCCAATATAGTTGGCTCAACACAGGAGTCTTTCGACAATCTAAGTGCCACATCCTATGTGTTACCATATGTCATTTTATCTATTGTATAGCCTCTACCATACAATGGTAGAAACTTTGATTAGTGAGGTCAGATGGTCGAGCTTACACTTCTTGGTAGAGAGTTAAGTGATCACTTGATAACTGAGGTTGATCCAGTGGCTCCATCACACAAATTGTGGAAACGTGACGATGCAAACATCCGCATATTCCTCTTGGCTAGTTTGACAAAAGATATGCTTCCAAAGATGTCCTATTTGAAAACAGCCTAGCAAATTTGGGATTACATCCAGAAGAGAGCTCTTGAGAGGAATGTATGACCTGGTTGTGAAGATGTGGAGTATACAACAAGGAGGCAGAACCGTGTTGGACTACGTGAGTGAGTTCAAATCTATCTGGCTTGAATTAGGCTAATATCAACCAATATTGAATCCAAATGAATGGGAGTACACCCTAAGATGTTGATGTTTCTTATGGGTTTGAATGCTGAATATGAGGCTAATATTGAAAAAGAGAAAGTCCCTGATCTTGAAGAAACAATCAATATCGTACTAGAAGAGGAAAGCTGCCATCTACAACTGAATTCAGGGGAAAAAAAGGAAAAAAATTCTGCAGGTCTAATGGTTGATTAATGGATAGAAAACTTTTAATGAATTGAAGATTTTTAAATAAAAAAATTAAACTACGAATTTTGATGAATTTCAAACATTGTGAAGATCAAGGTGTAGGTTAAAAGGGAAATAAAAGCCTACAGTTTCTTTTTAAATATATAGGTTTCAAATTTATTTCTATTTAAACATCGATGAGAGTTATAAAGGCATTTTAGTAAAATATAAGAAAGGGGAAACAAAGAGGCACCAAGTTGGAGAACGCAAAGGACATGCGTGTGATGATTTGGTGAAAAAGACGCATTGAAGCTTGGCAATTAGTGTGACTTGTAGAACTTGGTGCTTTACAATCTTGATGATTTGGAGATCTTGGCGCTTTGAAATCGTGAGGATTTGGAGATCTTCCTGCATTTTGCATTCTTGGCGATTTGGAGATCTTGACCATTTGGAGATCTTGGCAAGCTGCACTCTTGGCATTGTTGCAATCATGGTGACCAACAAAATCTGGTTTGCAATCTCATCTGATTTTCGATCTCGATATTCATATTCTGATTTTCAATCTCATCTGATTTTCAATCTTGACATTGATAACTTGCAAATTAGCATATTTAATTAATGAATTTTACATTATAACCATTTTTGCATGTTTTAATGACCATATTTGCATGTTATCATATACAAATAGAGATAAATGATATACATTTTGATTTTATTGTTATTTCTAAATTTATAGTATTTTTACATGGTATTTAACCTCATTTCATTGAAGAAATAATTTTTCCAGGGCATTAAATTCTTGGCCAGAGGTTGGTAATGGTTTTCCTATTTTTCTAGAATTTTCCCATATTTTAATATAATTTTCCGACCATTCTATAGCCAAGAAATGATTTTCTTTCATATTTAAATAATACATATTCTATTTCTTTGGCATTTTATAATATATTAATAATTATATCACGTGGCTCCACGTCATTCGCCTGAAATTTGGGTGAATAACTGGATGCATTTTTTTAAGAGAGAGATAGAGCATCATTTACTAGTTATGGCATCGCAATGCGTGATGCCATACTGAACGAATGATTTTCTCAAAAGACGACATGGCACGGGCGGCGGGGTAAAGGTAAGATTCAATTTTTAGTTACTTTCTATGCAATAAATGCATGCGGAGAATCGATCTCCGGGTGCATTTATTAAACGGTGATCTACCTCGTACTGGAGTCGGTAAGCCGCGTGCATTAAACAATTGTGCTAAGCTCACCGCTGTACTCTTTTTATTTATTTATTTCAAAACGGTGCTGATGGGGTGACGTGGCGTTTTTCTAGCCATTTAAACACATGAATCATTCTCCAATGATTGTGCTCTGCGGACGTGAACAACGACGTGTTAGAACGCGATCCGAGAATGGGGAAAACGGAAAAAAATGTGGCAACCAATCAGAAAACGGCATTTCCTAGCTTTTGGAGGAGAGATAAATTAATCCAACGGCTAGGATTAATCCTTAGTAAAACGACGATATCTTGAGATCTAGACATCCGATTGGGCTGAAATTTTGAGGGCATGTTTGTCTTTTCCCCCTCTACAATCCAGACAGTTGGATTTTTAAATAGAGGTTTGGAAAAGGGGAAAATTCACTTTTTGAAGCTCTCCCCAAGGATTGGCCAAGAAGGACACAGGAGTTGCTTTGGAAGTCAACAGATCTTGATTCTACATTCAATGTTGTAAGTTTCTGATTTGTATTTTGAACTTCTTCTTGAGAGATTCTAAAACGCCTTGGCATGGGCAAAATGTACATGCCCTAGAAGTAGTTTTGAATGAAATTAGCGTGGCAATTTGAGTCTGATTCAAGATTTGATTTTTAATCTTTAATTTTAAATAGATTTGGAACAATTCTGCATTTTTAGATTTTCAAATTAAGATCGTATTTCACCTTTTCTTCAAATTCTTCATTTTCTCTCTCTAGGTTAATTCATCTATTTTATCTCTCTATATTTCAAAATTGATTGTTTGGAAATTTAATTAAATATATAAAAAACTAAAATATAAAATTTCATCCTGAAATTCGTCCATCTTGAAGTTTAATTTCAAAACCCCTTTGTTGATTATTAAATTCCCAATTATAATTCATAAAAATTGTCTTAAAATTTTATAATAATTGGGAAATTAATAATTGAAATTAATCTGATCTTATAATTAAAATTATTCTATCTTGAGCTTTTTCATCGAAAATATTTAAAATCAAAATTCAGTTTTTACTTAATTGTGATTAACTAAAAACTTCATTAAGTATAATTAAGGTTCATTAATTGCAAAATTAATTCATCCTTGAATTAATTTATTAAAAATTAGATAAAAGTTCTTGTTTGCTGCCTCCTAGTGGTTCGACCCCTTGCTTGCTCTGTGCAATGTATTTAGTGATTAAGGGCATTTATAAATTTTATTGTATAAGTCTAAATGCCAAATCAACGACGTATTTACACATCATTTTTAGGCTTATCAGACATTCATATTCCGATTTGCAATTTTATCTGATTTGCAATCTTGACATTCATATTCCGATTTGCAATCTCATCTGATTTTCAATGTTGACATGTATAATCCGATTTGCAATCTCATCTCTTTTTCAATCTTGATATTCAAATTTCGGTTTGAAATCTCATTTGATTTTCAATCTTAACATTCATATTCCGATTTTTAATCTCATCTGATTTTCAATATTGATATTCAAATTTCGAGTTGCAATCTCATCTGATTTTCAATCTTGATATTCATATTCCGATTTGCAATCTCATATGGTTTTCAATCTTGACATTCATATTCCGATTTGCAATCTCATCTGATTTTTGATATTGACATTCAAGATCTTTTTTGCATTCTGATCTGAATTTCAATCTTGACATTCAAATTACGATTTGCATTCTGATTTGATTTTCGATCTTGACACTCCAAATCTATTTGCATTCTGATCTGATTTTTAGATGCATCATTCACAATTTGATTTGCATTCTCATTATTCACAATCTAGTTTTCAATTTTGTCATCCACAATTTGATTTCCATTCTCATTAGTCACAATCTGATTTTCAATCTCATTACTCACAAATCTTTTTCGCAATTTTTTTAATCAAAATCTGATGAGAAATCTTCACATTCAAAATATGGATAAAAATTTCTGATATTTATAAACTGAATTTTTAAAAAAATCGTGATTTTCATAATCTGGATTTAAATATTGTAACATTCATAACCTGAATTTAGAAATTTGGACATTCTTAATCTGTGTTTTTGGAATCTTAGTTTTCAAAACAAATTTTGCAGTCTTAGTATTCGTTTTCAGACTGTTGACCTTGATTTCTTTCTATCATCACTAATTTCAACTGAGTCAATCTTAATCCTCCATCTTTGATTCAATTGATATTGCAAGGTTTGGAAATTAAATATATTCTGAGTATTTGCTTGACAGTTGATCAAGAGCGATCTATATTTCTATTTTATTTTTCTGTGAAAATTTGACAATCTGAAGAAATATTAGCTACCTGCATATATTTGTGTTGTCTTTGTATGTATGTTGGTTATAGGGTGAAGTAGATTGATTGACAAGATAAAACAAATATATTATTTGGAAAAATTGTTTGTTGGTTACATTTACATATTAAGGATTGAAAAATATTCATTTTGCATTAAAAAATATATATTGAAATTTGGAATACTTTTGTTTTCTTAGCTAACATCTCAGGAAAATTGAAGCATATAGCAATGTGTGAAGGCGGATTGGGCCAACTATAAGAGACTTGAGTGGTCCATTAGAAGAAGAAGTGAAAGCGTGCATACCTTCAAAAGCTAAGGGCGCTCAAGGTCATTTACATTTTCAATTTCTAGATAGGAGATATCCGTGTATCCCGATTACCTGGCTATTTTAGCTTGGGGACTATAAAAACTAGGTTAGGGAATTATTAAAAACTCTGGATATCCCGGGACAGAAGTAAGGGGATAGCCCTAACCTGTATAAAAATCTAGGGTGTCCTCTTCCTCTTTCATCATCTGTAGTAAATAAATAGATAATATTAGGATTATAGTAACACTTAAAGTAGTTAATTGAAGAGGAATAGTCCAATTCACCCCCCTCTTATACCATTCATTGTTAAATAATCGAACATCAACAGGAGGAAACCCAAGCTGGTAGTGCTCATGGAAGTGTTGATCCAACTTGGAAAGGTCGGGGAGGGGAATTTTATGAAAATAGTGTAGTGTGTAATTACTGTAAACAAAGACGCCATACAAAGGTGAATTGTTGGGATTTGCACGGCCAACCTCTGAAGACCTAGTTTCATTTTGTATATATTAAAGAAAGGCGCCAAGACGAAGGAGACACATCAATCTCAAATTATACTCAGAATGTGTCCAAGCAAGGGGATGATGAAGTTATGCTCCCTGAGTGAGGAACTACAGAAATTGAAGTCACTCTTTAGTTCTACGTCCATGGCCAAATCTTGTCCTAAATCTGGTCAGCATCTTTCTCCTGACCATATTTATATGAATTGGATCGTGGACTCTGGGGCCACAGATCATATGACTCCATATTGATCAAAATGTTGATCTTCACAACAGGAGCTGAAATCTTGTCTGTGATGGTTATGGGTGACGTGAAAATAGAAGCATTGGGAGTACTAAAAATGTTTTAAATGTTCCTAACCTCAAGGCCCAGTTGTTGTCTCCTCAATGTTTGGTTAAGCATATTAATTGTGCACTAATTGTGCTCATGAAAAAGGCAAGGAACCTTAAGATTTCACCCTTAAAGGAGAGGAATGGCTTGATCTACGTTAAAGATGAAATGAAGGCAGGAATGATGGTGAATGCTCAAATTCTGGGAGACAACAACAACAAACGACTTGAAGATCTGAAAATTCTACATTATTGTTTGGGACATCCATGTTTTGAATTGAGGAAACAAATATTTCTTGTTGTTTCAAAAGATATTAATTTTTCAAAGTTGATTTGTGCTTCATGTAATTACGCAAAACATAATAGGGCCTCATATAGTAGACGGATAAAGCAAAGGAGAACTCTGCTCTATCTTGTTCATTGTGATGTGTGGGAATTAGCACCCGTGTCCTCTCTTACAGGTGCGAGGTGGTTTCTTTTTTTAGTGGATGACTGCTCAAGACTGACTTGGGTACATCAACTTAAGCCTAAGCAAGAAGTGACGAGAGTGATACAAGAGTTTTGTGATGGAGTGAAGAACCTATTTGATATTTCTATTTAAAAATTTTGACCTCCTAATGCAAAGTATTTCTTTAATGAGACGCTGACTATGTATTTCTTGACACATGGGATAGTGCAACAGTCATCAAGTGTGAACATCCCACAACAGAATGAAGTAGCAGAAAGGAAAATTGGGCATGTGGTTAGTATTACCAGGACTCTTCTCCCTCATCATAATATGCCTAAGAATTTCTGGGGTGAGGCTGTGCTAACTTCAGTGCATCGTATCTATTGTCTCCCACCAAAGACCTTGGACTTCGAGAGCCCTGTGAACATCATTTCAGGATTGTTTCCACTTGTTAACCTGAGAACTCATTTGAAGCCAAGGATTTTTGGTTGTACTGCATTTGTTCATGAACAGAGATTGGTGGACAAACTCAGCCATAGAGTAGTAAAATGTGTATTTGTAGAATATTCCCAAGGAAAGAAGGGGTACAAATGTTATCATCCCAAGTCCTTAAGACTCTTGGTATCTGTAGATGTAACGTATGATGAAACAAAGAGGTTCTTCAAAGATGAGTATTGCACAGAGTCATCTGGTAACTGTTCATCAGGGACATGTCCAAGAGATAACACATCGTTTAGTACCTAGAAACAAGATGAAGACGAAGCTAATAATGAAATGTGGAATCAAAAGATATTGTGTATGCAAATCAATTGCCAACAGAATTTGAATTGAATCAAATTGTTGAGGAAACTATTTGTGAAGGTGACAACGATCACGTGGAAGTGGTACATTCAGATGGTGATGCTGGCTGTCCTATTGCATTGAGGAAGGGAAAGTGTGCATGCACTCAGGGCATAAAGTATCCACTCTCCATGATGGAGGACCATCCTAGAGACGGCACGACGGGACGACATCAGCCACGCCGAGCAGCTCGCGTCGACGCTCGCCACCCGGGGTTCAAGTACCCTGCGTAAGCATCTCTATCTTCCCTTGTGTTTGTTTATGTTTTGCTTGTGTCTTTGGATTTCATGGACTGGGCCAATGTTGGGCCTCGCCTTTTATCTTTTACTTTTGAAGTTTCAGTTTTATTTTCAAATTTTAAGGAGAGGCCGAACCACGTCTCACGACGGTTCGTCCTCTCCCCACGTTCACTTGGCACCTATCCTCACTATATAAGGGGATAGCATGCCCAAGGAACATTTTGAGTCATTTGTTGAAAGAATTTTTACAACTCTTGTCTCCACCTATCGTAGTGAGTAGAGTAGAGGAAATTGGCTATTCCCGCCCACGTCGAGACCACTCCGTGGAGTAGAGCCCACGTCCCCGACGTCGAGACTACTCCGTGGGAATGCGTTCAACGTCTTCGTCGAGATCACTCCGAAGAAGCTAAAAGATTCAAGAATTCCTCCCTTCTTGAAGCCAAGAAGCCCTCCGTCGAGATCACTCCGAAGGGTCTCAAGGATTCAAGAAAGCGTCACCAAGGGAGAAACATCGTCAACCGTCACCGTCGAGATCACTCCGGGTACGCGTCGCCATTGTTCCTCCCCAAGATTTCACCAACCTCCTCCAAGAACGCCCTCTCCTTTGGGGAATCTTGGGTTGTTAGCCCCCAAGAAACGTCCAAGAAACCTCTTCTTGGAGGTTATCATCCCCGCCGCCGCCGTCGTCCGCCGCCACCATCAACCTCCTCCAAGATCCATCCAAGAAGATCAAGAAACACCCCTCTATCACAGACTTCTTGGGTGGTTATTTTCAAGAACCCTCTTTTTGGAGGCTATCGTCCCCGCCGCCGCCATTGTCCGCCGCCGCCATCACCATCCACCAAGAACCACCAAGATTTCAAGAAACTGCCACCCTCTTGGCGTTCTTGATCAACTACCGCTCAAGAACCCCAAGGTTTCAAGAAACCACCACCTTCTTGGCATTCTTCATCTACGACCTCTCAAGAACGATCAAAGCTTCAATAAATCGTCACCTTCTTGGCGTTCCTCATCAACTACTGCGCAAGAAATTAAAGAATCGACACGAGCCACCATCCAGAGGCATTCTTGGGGTGATTACAAGCCCGGAACCCCATCTTCCGCCCTTGTTGTGCCTCACCCCACGGAATCTCCCATCGCCTTCGACTACGTCGAGACACCATTTCCCACGCCGTGGACTATCGACATACAAGGTACCCTCTTGTCTCCCCTCCGTCATTCCCAGTATTATTACTGCCTTTAGTGTCCTCTTCCCCTATCTCGTCAACTGCCCTCTTTCAATATAATCTACGGATAGGGTTAGCCACATTCGTCGAGAGATAGGATCTTATTTTTGTGGTTGAAAGGATATTCGTTGATTTGAACGCCGAACATCTTAGGGCCGTCACACGCCCCTTACCTCGTAGTCGTCTAGTCGGTCAAGAGGGTCATTGGGAGTTTGATCTAGGGTCAATATCTTCCCCTTGATCGGCGAGGTCTTCTTCCCTGCTTGTAAACGACCGAGTCTTGCTCATTCGACGTTTTCTTCGTCGTCATATATTCATATCATTCACAAAATTATTCATCGAATTCTTGTGGCGTAATACGAGCCGATCGATCCCAGCCGATCGTATTACATCACTCCAATTTTGTGACATACGATTACCTATTTTCAGAGTTTTTAGCATTCTTGACAGAACCACAATCCACTATTATTCCTAAAAATGTGCGAGAAGCCTTAGCGGAAGACGAGTTAGAGAAGGCACTGGACATTGAGATGGAAGCACTTAATAAAAGTGGAACTTGGGAGATAGTTGACCTTTCAAAAGGAAAGTGTCTAGTTGGGTGTCGATGAATGTGTACAATAAAGTATAGAATTGATGATTCATTGGAAAGATATAAATCCAGGCTTGCACCTAAAGGTTACACTTAATGTTACGGAATTGGTTATGATGTGACATTTGCCCTAGTGTCAAAATTGAATACAGTTCGTGCATTAATTGCCATATCAGCATGATTTTGCTAGAAGTTGTACCAATATGCTGTAAAATTGCATTTCTGCATGGTGACCAGGACGAAGATATTTATATGCAGCCTCCTCTAGGTTACTATTTTCAATTGCCGAGTCATAAAGTTTGCAGACTGAGGAAGACTTTATATGGTCTTATAGCAGCAGCCTAGAGCATGGTTACGGAAGTTTTCTCAGGCTCTAAAAAATATGGGGTACACAGAAGGTAATTGTGAAATCGCCTTTGTCTGGACGTATTACAGTTCTTCTCGTGTACATAGATGATATAATAATTACCCATAATGATGTGGAAGAAATGGAATCCATGGATAATTGACTGGCTGAAGTATTTGAAGTAAAATCACTCAAACAACTAAGGTATTTTTTGGGTATTGAAGTAGCATACTCAAAAGATGCTATCTTTATTTCCCAGCAAAAGTACATCCTTCATTTGTTGGAAGAGACAGGAATGTGTGGTTGTAAGCCATCTTCTACTCCATTTGAACCTAATACAAGGTTGGGATTAAGTGAAGAATCAGCTCCTATAGACAAGGAGAGATACCAGAGATTAGTTGTAAAGCTTATGTACTTGAATCATACAAGGCCAGATATTGCATTTGCTCTTGGACTTCTAAGACAGTTCATGCAAAGTCCCAGAGAACGGCATTGACAGGCAGCATACAGAGTGTTATCCTACTTGAAAGGTACCGCATGATATGGCTGATGTTCAAGAAGGGGTGTGAGATGAACTTGGAGATATATACAGACTCAGATTATGGTGGCCCTCTCAATGAGTCGGCATTCTACTACAGGATATTGTGCATTTCTCAAGGAAAACCTGATTACATGGAAGAACAAGAAGAAACCCAGAGTTTCTTTATCAAGTGCAGAGGCTGAATACACGGCGTTAAAAGAAGGTATATGGTGGAGCATGCCAGCCCACTCCATCGGAGACGTCGTTGGAGCCACCATCATCATCATCAACCGCCTCACCATTTTGTATCTCATGCGACCAACGCGCCAAGCCGAAGGTGAAGACGTCTGGGTTCAAATACCCCGGGTGAAAGCACATCCATGCATTCGAATGTCTTTATTTTCATTAGTGTGTGCCTGTCAGTTCAGTATTTATCGCGTTTGTGTGTTTTTTTTTGTCGTGTCTCTACCCGTGTTCCTCGTGTCATGTTGTCTTCAGCATGTGTCATGTGGTTTTGTCTTTATGTTTTTGGTTCTTTGTTTTGGTTGTAAAGAGGCCCCCACGTATAAGAAACCTTTACGAACCCTTTATTGGGCTACCTAAGGGGCCCATCTTGACCCCCCCATATAAGGGAGAGATGGGTGCCCTAGGTCGATAGACCTGGAGTTATCATTTATGGAAAGCTATGTGGGCCCTAGGTCTCCCATGACAAAGGAGAAGAGCACGACAAGTAAAGAAGAAGGGAAGACAAGGGGTGCAGACATCTCTAGCCGTCACCGGGGCCCGTCACTACTAGGACCAGTCATTGTCGCCCTTCGTACATTTGGTTGGGTGACTCCCTAGCACCCCGCGAGTGCCGCTCCCTCAGTCGCGTGTTGCGCCATGCAGCCTATCGCGTGACCTTGTGTATGCACCAACGCGATGACCACTAATGCCTTCGTGACGCGTTTCCCGAGCAGTGCACCCAATAGCGCCTTCACAGCCCTCCTGTAGGGTACAAGGCCCTTTGACCTCTTCGATGGCAACCCCTTGTGGCTCCACCTTGGGCCGACGGCTGTGCTGTCGGCGATGACCGCCGCTGCTCAGTCAATGTCGATCGGACTTTCCCCACGCGACTGCACTGGCCGCCTTGAATGGGCGACTCTCTCACCACACCCTGCACTCATGGTTCATGTGTCCGTTGAACCGCCTATACCCCCACTTCCTAAGGGCTCCATCAAGCCACACCACCGCAAGTTGGTTCGCCAGATGCGTTTGCTGCCGGCACCGAGTGATGTATAGAACTGTCATCGACTACGGGTGCATCATGGGCATCATGTGGCTCAACACTAGAAATTCTCAGCTTGACGTGCAGCCAGGAGCGTCGCTACCTAAAGCTGCCTTAGTCATTTTGAGCCCTAGGCTTGTGCCACGCCTCAAGTTGTTGGTGCCATCGTTCGAAACCGCCACTACCTGATGGAGCCCGCCAGCTTGCTCCCTTAGAGACGCCTCGAGTCCTGTCATTCTTGTCATCGACGACTCGCCAGTTAGCGTTCCGCCGACCGGCACACCAAGGTGAAGAGGAGCCAGGGGCTCTGATACCCCAGATAAACATATCCGTACATCTGATCGTTTTGATTTTTGCCAGCACGTGCTTCGTATGTTCAATGTTTTATCGCGTTCATGTGTCCATTTTCATCACGTCTATACCCATCGTTGTCGTGTTGTGATGTGTGCGTCGTGGGTCCGTACCCGTCTTTTTATGTTCTCTTTATTTTGCTTTTGTTTGGTTGTAATAGTGGCCCATTATATAAGGCCCCTTAATGGATCTTCGTATGTTCAATGTGTCCCTTCATATGTTCAATCTTTGTATGTAAAGCCCCTCAATGGATTTTCATCGGCACATGCTTTGTATGTTCAATGTTTTATTGTGTTCATGTGTCTGTTTTCATCACGTCCGTACCCGTCGCTCTTGTGTTGTGATGTGTGCGTTGTGCGTCCATACCCGTCTTTTTATGTGCACTTTGTTTTGCTTTTGTTTGGTTGTAATAGGGGCCCATTATATAAGGTCCTATAATGGATCTTCGCATGTTCAATGTGTCCCTTCGTATTTTCAATCTTCGTATATAAAGCCCATTAATGGATTTTCGTCGGCACGTGCTTTGTATGTTCAATGTTTTATCGCATTCACGTGTCCGTTTTCATCGCGTCCATACCCGTCGTTGTCGTGTTGTGATTTGTGCGTCATGTGTCCATACCCTTCTTTTTATGTTCTCTTGTTTGGTTGTAATAGAGGCCCATTATATAAGGCCCCTTAATGGATCTTCGGCCCGCCACCACCACATCCCCCCCTCCCCCCCAAAATGGACCTCCCAGGGGCCCATTTTTGCTTCCCTATTTAAGAAAAGAGGTGGCACTCTAGGAAGAGCAGTTCAGATCATACAATTGAGTTTCCGTTCAGAATTTGGGTCTCACCTTGAACAGGAGAGAATAGGAGAATGGGTGAAATAGAAGGCATCTAAGGGTGAAGTTTCAGAAAGATCACATTGTCGAAGCCCCCCCCCCCCCCACGAGACTTCCGGGGTTGAACTACCGCTAGACCAACTCACCTTCGAGTGTCCTAGCCAGAATAGGGTCATTGTATTCAACTATTGACTGTGGACTTCCCTACCAGAGATGACGGCATTACGTCTACCAACCTACCCATCGCCTGGGCTGTCCGACTATGCGGTCAGCGATCTTCATTCTCTTGATCACGCACGCTGCTGCAAGACCCCTACAAGACTTCCAGGATTGAACTGACGTTGGACCAGCTCACCTTCGATCGCCCTAGCTGGCACAGGTAGTCGGATTCAGCCATCGACCGTTGGACTTCTCATAAGAGTTGATTGCATTGCGTCTGCCGACCTGCCCCATCGCCTAGGTCATTTGACTTCGCGGTCAGTAATCTTCACTCTGTTGATCAGGCACGGCCCACCAAGGCCCTAGGTCGTCATTCAAGTTGTGGAATCAGACGTCCAATGGTCCCTCGATTTGTTGGGCCCTCGAGTGTTCAATTATCCTTGGGTGATTGTGTTGCCTACTGGATTTCAGCAGACTGGTCCATGCCCGCGATCAGTCGGTGCTAATTGACACTAGGTCGATCGTGATGTCGACCATCCGCCCTTTATTCTTCTCGGCATCATCTAGGAGATTGAGGGACACTAACGAGTCCTGAGACCACCTAGAGTACTTGTGTCCCCCTGAACCCATGCCAAACCTGTCGTAGCACTAACTCTTGCATGCTGGTCGAGTCAACTCTCACTATTACTCCCCGCCCCCCCTCGCTCCCCCACCACAAAAAACCAAGAGGCTTGGTCGAGTCAACTCTTTGTTACTCTCACCCAAATCCTTCCAATGTCAGAGGAGGCCTTGTTAAAATCACTACCGCACACACTTATTCAAGCTGCTGCTCTCTCTTTCACCTCGACTCACGATACCGTTTATTGCTCCTGCGCCAACCCCTCTTCGGCTAATCTCTGCCCACAACCTGCATCGGTTGCTGCACCTACGATTAACTTGACGACGAGCTGCTCACTGATGAGGTTCATCATTCTCCCCTCACTTGTTATATTACTCATTGTAGTATACTTTCGATTGCACTCCATCGTGCTCTGGCTAGAGATAGGTGAGCGAGTATGTAGAAACTTTGAGAATTGAGCATCACAACGGTACAGGTTCAGCCTGTCGGTTACGTGCGAGCACCCACATATTAATTCCGTTTGGCACCGTAGATGTCATCGTTCCTCCGACGAGGGTCAGGAGGCCCATCGCTGTCACCCGACATCCCCTTCAAAATTCAGAGTTTGACACACCTCCTCGAGACGGGGCCTGCAAGTACATCCACATAGGACACATCATTTCATAGTTACATTCTTGTAGGGAAATCACCCGTTGGGCATCATCTCATTACTGCCCGGACGATGTCCTAGACGTTGTCCGGCTTCACCACTGGTGCGCCTCGATCGATAGGGCCACCCACGCCTAGTGTTGCCAACTCCGTCACTTTTGTCCACCCTGGCTCAGCAGTTCTAGTGGCTGTGCCATTCGCTTGAGCTGCCATGCAACATTCCCCTCGTCTACCTCTACCTCACTCTCCGACGTCGCTATCTCGTCGCTTGTCATGCGACACATTATAATCTCTGGCGCACCTTTTTCACCCGACCGCACTAGCCACCGCACTTTGATGACTCCGATGACTATCGACAGCACCAACAAGGTACATCGATACCCCATGCTTGCCAATTACATTACCGTCTTCAGTATATTGTTGACTGTGGTCCATCATGCTCGGGTTAGAATTAGATGACAGTTTGAATGTCAAAAACTACAAACTGAGTGAATTCCTAGGTACGGGTCGAGCCCATCCATTACATGTGAGCATCAATGTTATTATTCTGTTCGATGACGTAGTCGTCATCGCCACTCTAACGAGGCTCATCAGGTCATGTTCACCATCATTGGTCACCTGCCCAGTTCAGAGCGTGGCAAAACCCCAGGAGTCGAGGCATGAATGTACATCCTCCTAGGTACACTACATCACGTAGTTCATCTCCTTAAGGAATTACCCATCAGACAACATCAACAATGTCCCACATTAGTTATTTCTGCGTTGGCATCTGCTGTAGTATCAATTATACTCGCCTACCCACTTTCCTCATCAAGAATGGGCCTCCAATTTTCTGGAACTGACCCGGATCTTTTACGACTACCATTACGTAACTTCTACTCAAAATTATAAGCTGCGAGCCGAAAATTTTTGTTAATCAACAAAAAAAACTCATGACATCTATGGCAGTGATATCCGCGTATTTTTCAGATTATTCCCCTTCTTTTATAGCACACATTTTGGATGATTTCTGATGAAACTCCAGTTTTCCCCAACGAAGCTAAAAGGAAAGACCAATCTAGATCGACAAGATCTGGAATGATAACCAGGCAGATTTCGAAAGAGAATTACTAACCAACAAGTGAAAGGCGATGATTAAAAGATCGTGAGCAAAGACGAAGAAAAAGAGGGGCCCCCAAGCAACAATGACGACAACGTAGTACCAAAGGACCACAGTGGTGGTGACAATCAAGATCACGGAGTAATCAGGGAACCGGATACAAGAGCATAACCTAAAAAGATTAGCGCCAATCCTTGGGTACAGCTCTCATCATCATGGATAACGATGTTTAGGTTTTTATACTAATAAAATTGTCATATATAAAGATGTAATCTTTGACGAGAATGTTTATCCCTTCTTGCTAAAAGAAAACATTACATTACCTTTAGGAAATACAACTTTTACAGATGAGTCCTTGGCTTTCATACAATCTACTCAAATTGAAGTTAATCCTCTACATCAATATACACCTACTAACCTACCTTGCAGTGATTCTCCTTTGCAAAACATGATGGGCAGGGCAACGAGGAGGAGAATGGCGATGAGGGAGAGAATGGAGAACGAGAGAGGACTGCTGGTTTCCCCTGATTCTCACCAAGTGTTCCCTTCGAACATGGCGCGGAACGGTTTAAGCGGTGGTGCACTGTCGAGCGCCGCTGCAATGCCACCGAGGCCGAGGCCGCCTCCGCGCGTGTCCTTTTTAACCAGCAAATTCTGGACGAAGAAGTTGAAGCCATTTTCTTTTCTCTACAAATGAGCCACTTTGGTATGTTTCTTTTACACACAAGAATGCCATATCAAGTTGGTGGAAAAGTTGTAGCCCTCTCCTTCTCTGGTCTTTCTTCTATGTGGTGCGTGGGTGTGAGACCTGCCTACATCCTGCTCTTTGGCCGCAGGACGGATCGGACTTCTTAGATCAAAAAATTGTTCGCTATTGATTATTCTGTCCAATGTGAGCAAGAAAACGAGTATCCACCTTGTTGGAAGAAGAGAATCCTTTTGAAGAAGGAAAAATGCCTGAAAGTAGTTGATGGTGACAACGTCAACACACCTTATGCGGATACACCTCCACCATCTGCCGAGGCTTTCCGCATCATGACTCGTCGCTAGCATCAGCTACAAATCCGGCCTGACAACGACCAAGTCAATGCATCAGCATTAATCAAGTCTCCACCTACACGGCCCGTCACACATCATGATATGTCATCAATGCCAGATCCACAACTACCCTTTTACGTGACACGATAAAAAGTCGTGCACTTTTATTTTATGTCATTTCTTGTATTTTCTCTTTCCTCCAAGAACTATGTGTAGGCCAATGTTGCAAAAGAACACTTGGCAAAATTATTTCAAGAATTGAAGTTTCTTTCTTCTTGAAGGATTTGCCCTAGCCGTCTCTCCCTCTCAGATCACCACCGCCAGTCGTTCGCCTAGCAAGTCCGCGCGAACCCTGCCCATGCAGGCTGCCCACGCAAGCCACCTACACAGGCCACCCATGCCCGTCACCCTAGCGGGCTGCCCACGCCGGCCGCCCGTGCAAGTCCCGCCCGCGTAGGCCACCCACGCAGGCAACCCACATAGGCCGCCCGCGCCAGCCACCCTAGAGGGTTGCCCACGCCGACTACCCGTGCAAGCCCTGCCCGCGCAGGCAGCTCGCGCCGGTCACCCACACAGGCCACTCGCGCCGGCCACCCTAGCGGGCTGCCCACGCCGGCCACCTGCGCAAGCCCTGCCCGTGCAGGCCGCCCACGCAAGCCACCCGCACCTGCAACCGCGCGTCCATCCACTTGTGCTCGCAGAGTCCCGGGCCACCAGCGCACGTCCGTCGTGCCCCCAGATGCTCTCGCGGCCACTGGTCACCGTGCATACAGTTGGATCCGCCACACCCCGTCTAAGCACACATCAATCGTCCCCCCAACGACGCTTTGAGAATTCCCCACAACCTCGCCGCGCACTATCTAGTGCTGAGGTACTCCTAAACTCTCGGGTGTTTTGTGTTCTTTGTCCAGTACTCCTCGAGAGTTCATCCACCGTCGTCGGGTTGCTTTTGATTTAAGATTTTCAAGCGATTAGTTGAATCAGTATTTTTTTAATCTTCAAACGGACGATTGTTCAAATTTATTGATTTTGGTGCTTCGCATCATCGCAGTGCTTGAAGACAGTACTCTCGCCCTCGATGAGGAAAAGGGGCTGCACCACCACTATTTCATCGAATTTAATTCTCGAAAGTGATCGTAAGATTTTGTGGTCTGGTTTTATCCTACCCTGTCCTTAGTCGCCCAAGATCTTATATCCTTCATTATCCCATCCCGTTCCCTCTAGTCATCTTGCATCAGTAGTCCAGTTGATCTATCTCTTTATGCTTCTTGCACTATAGGGAATCATCACGGTAGAGTAAATTCAGAGTTTGTTCTATCTATCTATACTTTCTCGATTGTTCTCTAGTTTTTTTTTGCTTAACCAGAATGTAAACTGCATTATTGCCTATCCGATCTTCCGATATTGCAGGATATGTTCGAGAAGATGAACGATCAAGGATGGGAGAAGAAGTGAAGAGAAGAAGGGAAATCAAGGACTAGATTGAAGAAATAACTCCACCTGAAGAGTATATCCATTGACGAAGTCAGTACAGTTTTGAAATTTGGGTGATGATCCTCTGTAAGGTATTACTTAATCTTTGTATGATTACAGAAGTCAGCGTTCTTGATGTCTGTCGGAGATCCTCCTCGTCTTCATCATCATGATCTCTCTTCCTCCATCTCTCTCTCTCTCTCTCTCTCTCTCTCTCTCTCTCTCTCTCTCTCTCTCTCCTTTTATATCGCATGCTTTCATTCCCGCCATCTCTCTCTCCACACCCATCTCCTTCTCACTATTTCTCTCTCCCTATCTCCATCTCTCTCTTCCCTTATAACTCTCTTTACCTCTTTCTCTCTCCTTCCTGCTCTCTCTATCTCCATCTCTCTCTTTCCCTCTCTCTATCTCCATCTCTCTCTTTCCCTCTCTCTCTCTATCTCTCTCTCTCTCCCCCTACATCTACCTATTTCTTTCTCTCTCCTTCCCTCTCTATCTCTATCTAGCTCCACCTATTTCACTCTCTTTCCGTCCATCTCGCGTTCACTTTCTTTCTCTACCTCTATGTATTTCTCTCTCTTCTCCTTCGTCGCTGTCTCTCTCTCTTATCTCTCTTAAAACATGGGATTTCACGCATAGCATGGATGTCGCTGTTGAAACCGCAATAGTATAACTGAAATAACAATTAAAAATTTTATGGATAAAATCATGGAATTAGAGATGGAGGACAGAAACTAATGGAAAATTTGAATAGACAAAACGTATCTGAATGGAATTCCTTTCTAATATCTATCCAGAGCAAATTGTTTTGTCATTTTCATCATTGGCCATTGTTCAGTTTATCTGCAAAATTCTGTCATTCTTCCATTCTGTCATTCTTCCATTCTGTCATTCGTCTATTGACGTAAACGTAACAGAACGGACGTCCTGGTGACGGAAAATGAACATCCTTGAAACCCCTCCTTTCGGTGCTTCTCACCAACCCTTCAGCGCTCTTCCCCCTCCCCCCCCTTCTCTCACAAACCCTTCGGTGCTCTTCTCCCTCCCCCTTTCTTTGAACCCTTTGGCGCTCCTTTCCCCCTCCCCTCTTCTCACGAACCGTTTGGCGCTCTTCCCCCTCTCCCCCTAACCCCCCCTCCCCCAAGCACTCTCGCCGTTCTCAGTTCTCTCTTCCCCTTCGCCATTGTGGCCTTGCCCCCTCTTCAACCGGACACTCTCTTCCCCTTTCCGTATCTGACCCCTCTCCCTCTCTCAGTCTGTCCCTTCTCTTCCCTCGAAGCATCTCTCCCCCTCTCCACGGTCGCTGCATCTCTCCCTCTCTCTATCTCTCGACTCTCTACTTCTTCCTAGGCCTACAGATCTTGCTGTGCTCAACACCGCATTCTCGCAATGCTGGATGAATCTACGAATCCAGATCAATCAGATTGAAGATTTTCCTTCTACAATAACCAGCCACAATTAAAAGGGATGTTTGGGGTGAGAGCAAGAGAGTGCATCATCTTTTCAGGTATCATCTGTCGCCATTGAGTCTAACACTCTTTATTTTGTTATTTATATTTTCCTCCCTTTATTTTGTTTGAACAAGATCAGGATCTTGACTCCCGATAGGTGCTTGGGCCTCTGTCTTTATACATCAAATTAGTTTCTAGTCATCTCGTTCAGAATTTAGATTTTTGATGGGATGTTATGGTGGCGCATGACTGAATAATCATCTCATGCCTCGTGCTTGTATTTTATGTACAGTATGTACATTGATTAAGAGTTCAATTATATGCAGGTAATAATTGGATATTTCCTCCCTTTATCTTTTATTGGGCCTGGTGAATTTAGATTCCACCAATTTATAAATGTGTTTGACATTTTGAATACACAACAGATAGTGCTCTGGTTTTGTATAGCTGTTTATGTTGGGTGTGGGTATAGATGTTGTTCTGATAGTTTAGTTGATCTTACGCGAAATGATTTGGTATTGCTAGTTGCTTATTTTCTATTGTAGCTGTTGATGTTATTCTGATAGTATAGTTTATTTATAGGAAAATGCTTTGGTGTTGCTAGCTGTTTAAATTTTGTGTAGCTGTATATGTTATTGTGATAGTTTAGTTGATCTGCTCCGAAATGCTTTGGTGTAGCTGTTCAAAATGTTGGAGCTGTAGATGCTAATTTAGTTGATCAGCCCTGAAATGCGTCACTATTAAAGTTGTCATATTGACGTGGCTAAGGTTTTGATGGCGTAGCACCAGAAACATCTTTCAAGACGTCATCATTGTCCCCAACAACACCGGCAGCAGCCTCAGATACGTCCTCGGAGACGTCATCGTCACCCCCGACGACGCCAGCCGTACGTGTTCAATCCGCTCGGCATGCCAAGGCAACAATATGCACGCCAGGATTCAAATATCCAGGGTAACGGACACCATATCATCATCGTTACGTCCTTGTTTGCTCGTCGCTTTGGTTTTCATCTTCGTCGCTCATCGTTTTCGGATTCCTTGTCATCACGTGTATGGAGGGAGGTTCATCCTATAAGGACATCCCCTCCCTTCCCCTATCGTTTCCGCTGTTTTCCCGTAGTCGTCTTGCTTTCTTCACGATCATAGCCTTTAGCAGCTTTGTTTTCTTTATTTTTGTTTTTGTTTTTGGTCTAATGGGCCAACCTTCCTTCCCCTATATAAGGGAAGCAAGGCAACCCTAAACGATATGCCTCGTTGTATTTAGAGTTTTGAAGAAGTTTTGTTTCACGATGAAGAATTAGGGTTTCAACCCTTGTGGAGAAGAGAGTAGGGAAGAGGAAGGAGGATAAGACGAAAGTAGGAGGGAGTAGAAAAGGGCCGTTGCTGGTGAAGCGTAGGCCACGGCCATCGCCTACTGGCCCAGACCGTCACCCCTCCCCTCGCTTTCCCGGTGCGTCCTGCCGATAGTTTTAGTCAGGCCGCTGCCGCGACCTTCCGCGTGCGCGCGGCCATGCCCCCCCGCCTGTGGACGCGACGTCCTGCGACAGTGCCGCCCTCGTAGTGGCCTGCTGCACCATCGTCCCCAGGGGAGATCCTTGGCATCGCGTAAACCCTTCTGCCCCAGTTGCACCACCTCGACCAAGCTCCGTCCACCATCGCTTGCGGACACGTGCCACGACGGTGGACCTTGACCTTGTGGCCGCCCGCTTGAGCCCGCGCGAGCTGTTGACCACGGTCCGGGTGTAGCCCAGTCGTGACAACCCGACCGCTCCTGAGCCCATCGGCGCTCCCCGTCGCGCTTGCGCAGCCCATGCGTGTGAGCATCGCCTGATCAGAACGAACGAGACGGCTGCAGCTGCTGCCGCCCTAGCCCACCCGCCCATCGCGCTTGCATCGCCCGCGCGGGGTGCCGCCCATGCGCCTCGGCTACTTGTCTTCCTTGTCATGTCGCGATCAGTGTGAGCTGACCTGCTACATGTGACGCTGCCAATTGCACCGTCCCCAGCCCGCCTTCGCCGAGAAATCACCGCTACTCCCGCCGCAGTTGCACCACAACGGATTTGCCTGCTTCTCGCCGATAGTGATCGATCCACCTGAGCCGGTACTCGTCGTCCCCGACCTTGGCCACCAATGACGGCCTGCACCGCTTTAGTCGTGTTCTGCCAGACTTCTCAACTGGCAACCCAGCGCTCCCGGTTGTGGCTGCCCCTTGTGCTAATCGTCCTGTCACGCCACGGCCTCGACCGCATCTCGGCACTCGTCCGCACCTGATTGTCTGCCTTACCGTCGCCGACGCCCCTGCCGATGCCAGCACCGAAACGCCTGCACGACACATAGAGGAATTCCGCCGCGACGACGACGAGGTACGCCGTACTGTCCCCATCTCTTATTTCTTGAAGTATACCTTCGTCTGCCTCCACCGCGCTCGGGTTAGACGTAGGTGAGTGTGACAGGCTGAGTGAAAACGAAGGCTCCACGAGTGTCTTACCTGGTTTGGTACAAGTCGGTTCGCCCATCAAGTGCGAGCAACCTCAAACGGGAGTCATCCCGTTCGGCGCCGTAGCAACCTCGTCCGTCCGAACGAGGGTCAGGAGGTCTACTTACCCATCTCCGGGCAACCCCATCGACACCCGGACGTTGGCTCCCCTCTGTTTGTCAGCAATTGCACGTACGATACCCCCGCCCGTACATCTCATTGTAGGTCATCCTCGTAGGAGACCCGTGCCAGACGACTACCACGAGTAGACGTCGTGCACCAAAGATCTCGACATCAAGCTCCGCCCCTCGGTGACGGCAGGATCTCGTCCCTGACGTTGTCCTGCATCAGGTTTGGTGATAGTTTTGTTGATCTACACCAATTATTAATGCGTTGGTATGACGTCGCTATTTATGTAGGGTGTAGCTGTTGATGTTATTTTGACTGCTTTGGCGATCTGCTTTGGTGTAATTGTAGATATTAATTAGTTGATCTGCGCTAAAATACTTTGGTGTAGGTGTGCATATTTGGTGTTGCTATAGATGTTAGTTGAGTTGATCTATGCCGAAATGATGTGTTCTTGTTGTTTATATGCAGTGTAGATGTAGATGTTTTGTCGTTTTAAATACACAACAGAGTTTTTGTTACTTTTCAGATAAATCTTGACATTTTTCCAAGAAAAAAGTATACCATCATAAATGTAAGTGTAGTATGGAGTCTAGTGCCGACAATGTGCCACAACAGGCCAATGACGTTGTGCCGGCAGTGGGGCTGAGGCCGAGGTTAGGAACAACTGTCTGGGTCGGAGTCAAAATTCGAGGAAGCCATCAAGAGCAAAAATCTTCGAGCACTTCACGATAGTGGATGACTCAAAGTACATATATATGAACTGGGATGTGCTATCAACCCTATAGTTAAACGCTATGTACAATGAAGATTCGGAGCTCAGTCCAACATAAAGATGTATGGACGATGGGCAATTAAGGAGACTGGTAGGACAGTGTACACCCAACTAAAAGCAGCCATAGCCAATAGGTTTAATGGTGGCTGGATTACTCCAAATGGCTATTCGATGTTAGGCGTAATGGGCCATTGGGTCAATGCAGAATGGAAGCTGCAAGAACAAGTGCTTAGCCTACGGCATATCAAAGACAAGCATGATAGGGAGATGATGAGTGGACTCGTCGTTGAGGTCGTAGAAGATTTCAACCTTCAATCAAAGGTGTGATAAACATTTCAATAGCAACTTGGTATTACTGATAATTATTTTAGCATATGCATCTTAATGCTGAATAACATGCAGATTTTTACTGTCATCACCGACAACGCTGCAAACAACACAAGTATGATGCATCGTCTAGCAATAAGCTTGTGTTCTACGAATCCAGACTTCAGTAGTGATCGATTTGTGCCATGTGTTGCACATGTCTTGAACGTGATCGTGTAGGCGGATTTAAAGAGCCTCTATGCGACACCCAAGGAAACAGAGATGACTGTGTTTGACGAAGTCAGAGATCCCGTCGACACATCGTGTCGACACACCATGACCTCCTTGGGGAAGGCATTGGCCCAAGTTTGCAAACTAGTGAAGGTTATTTCTTGCTCCTCCCAATGGATGGCAGACTACAAGTAGGTATGCAAGAAGTTATGTTGTAACACAACGACTGGCTCCGGGCGGTTCGTGTTCCACCAAAGCAGATCGAAAGAAGAATGCGATAAAATACAAAGCAGTAACGCGAATATTTAAGAAAAGTTCAATAAAAATTACGACGGAAGTCAGATTATCTGAGACAAAATTCAATTGGACGACACCGGACGGGTTATGTCATGGTTAATGCTCCCAATGACCCGAGTGTTAGATTCACAAGCCGACATGATGGGGAACGTTCACCGTCCGTGGGTGTCCTCACCGTCCCAATGAACAAACTGATCCGATACCGACAAAGAAACTTTGGTGTCTAAGTCTAAATTCACGTTTGTTGAGCAATTTAGAGATCGGAATTGAAAGAGATAAATAAGGTTGTGTATGTTAGTAGCACAAGATGCAATCTAGGGGGTTGGTGCGAAGAGTCAAGAGAGAATCAAGTTGCCTGATAATCAAAGTCGATCCCAACTCGATAGGATTCCAAGAGCGTAGTGGATTGTATGTAGCGTGAAGTGCAACCGATACCATCACTAGACCGAGGAAGATTCGAAGCACCAGCATAAACGAGTGGTGAAACACCAGTCGGGGCCTGCAGAATTGGTTCCAGACCTGGAGCCCAACTGTTCGAGGAAGTTTGTGCTCGTATCTGATGACTCTCAATAAGTCATCAAATATTTAGACTTTTATGTATCAAAGCATCAAGAATATTTAGTTAATTCATGTGAGTTGTCATCCATATGCATTATTTTATAAAATTACTAACCCCACTTGATTCTTCGAATCAAGTGGATTATATTTGACATTTTTTGGATAGTAAGTTCAGAAATAGGTTAAGACAACCAAAGGAGGACGACATGAATCAAGAGGAGTTGGCGAAAATTAAAGAAGAAGAAAATGCCGAAAATGCCCCCGGGGCATGTGTTAAGAGAAACCTATAAATACTCTCTTGAGAGTTCATTTTGAGGTTGTCCAGAATTTCTCTCAAGGAAGCTAGGGCTTGGAGAGAAAGGATTTCTGCAGACCCTCCAAGGCTGATGAGCATTGGAGCTGGGAGAGAAGCAAGCTGAGGAGTAGCTGGAGCACGACGATCGTCGCCTTGCCCGGAAGGAGTGACACAAGGAGGCGTGAGCGTTTCAGTTTTAGTGCAATCTTCTTCTCCCTTCTAAGCCAATTAGAGTTGGGCTGAAGATCACAAGCTGTGTCTTCAGCATTTCCAATTTCTGTTGTTCCTCTGGTTATGCTTGATTTCGAATCTCATAGTTGATTGAATCGTTTTCCATTCTGTTCTAGCAAAACTTCCATCGTTCTCTACATCAGATCTTGAAATCCATCCCTGCAGAACTTCCAAGCAGCTAGCAACCCATGCAACAGCCTAGGTTGCCAGCAATCCAAGCCGCGGGTAACAACGCCGCACGCAGCAGTACTGCGTGCAGCAGGCTCGCCCACGCGCAGCAGCACAGCGAGCAGAGCTCGCACGCGCGCAGCAGCGCAGCGAGAAGAGCTCGCCCGCGCACAGCAGCGCAGCGAGAAGAGCTCGCCCGCGCGCAGCAGCGCAGCGAGAAGAGCTTCGCCAGCAGCGCAGCGCCAGCGGAAAGAGCTTCGCCAGCGTGGCGCAGCGAGCAGAGCTCGCCCGCGCGCAGCAGCGCAGCGAGCAGAGCTCGCCCGCGCGCAGCAGCGCAGCGAGCAGAGCTTCGCCAGCGCAGCAGCGCGCGAGCAGCTTCGCCAGCGCGCGCAGCAGCGCCCGCGAGCAGGCTCGCCAGCGCAGCACCGCGCGAGCTCGCCAGCGCGCAGCACCGCCTCGAGCAGGCTCGCCCGCAGCAACAGCGAGCAAAGCTCGCCACGCGCACCGCCAAGCAAAGCTGCCGCAGCAGCGCAGCGCTGCAGCAAGCTCACCAGCGCGCTGAGACGCCGCGAGCAGGCTTTCCTGCCCGCAGCAACGCCGTGAGCAGCGCTCGCTTGCACTAGGTGGCAACGTGCAAGCCTGCACGCAAGTAAGAGCCTGCGTTCAGGCCTACCTGCACGCAGGGTGCTTGCTTATTTGCCCCAAGGGGCAAAGATACACTATCAGTAGATAAATTCTCTGCTGACTGACCTACTCAGTTAAATTCTATAAAGTTTACTTGTAGAAACTAACTGATAACAATTTAACTGAATTATGGAACTGAACTTAGTAGTCTGAGTTTTAATATACTTTGAATTAAAAAAAAGAAAATACTCTGAATTTACCTGCTCCCTGTGGATCGACACCCCACTTGCCCTAAGGCTGTGAGGTTATAAATTGTGTTAGATAAGCTCAGTCCTCACACGATTAGACCAATAAATAACCCGTAAAAACACCCCAAAACTGAGATTATCAACTGGCGCCGCTGCAGGGGAGCACGGTATTACAAGTAGTAGATTCTTTTCTGTCTTTTCAGTTATTCTTTACTCATTCTCCTAAAGCTGCAGGACTTGAAATCCTCAGCTTATTGTCTTTCTAACTCTCTGCTGAAGTTCTATGGTAGTGACACGTTCAAAGGCCGGTGAGAAGTCTGCAGAGAACGTTGCGAGAGACGCAACTCCAGAATCTACAGTCTTAGAACCTGAAAATCAGCAGGAAACCATGGCAGAAGAAGGACACCACAAGCAGGAGAGAAGGAGAACTATGCTGGACAGATCAACACCCTCCGGAAGCCTACGGCAAACGGATGTGAACCTGAACATAGGTGAGGGTATCATGTTCAGGTATGACAATGCGTTGATACACTCTCTACCTGAATTTAATGGATTACCTGCTCAAAACCCTCTAGAATTCCTTGATGATTTCCACATTAGATGCTCATCTCAAAACGTTCCAGGATTATCTACAGAAATGCTTAAAATGAAATATTTTCCATTGACGTTAAAAGATAAAGTATTTTCCTGGTATCGTAATTTAGGATTCACTTTCAACTCTTGGGAAGAGATGCAAGGAAAGTTTCTGCAGAAATTTTACCCTCTCTCTAAAATAAATTTCTATCGAAGAGAAATCCACAATTTCCATCCCCATGAAGGTGACGCTTTTAGTGAATCATGGGAGAGGTTCAATGACTTGCTGAGGAAATGCCCTCATCATGGAATTGAACACTGTCAGTTAGCCCAGATTTTCTATGAATCTTTATCAGATTTCATGAAAAATAAGGTTAACTTAGCCTCCGGGGAACATTTTATACTGCATATGAAGACGAAGTGTTTGATATTTTGGAGAGAGTTGCAGAAACTGATCTGCAGGAGATTGGAGCGAACCAAAATGGGAGAAACCTGCCGCCCAAGAGGGCAGGAATTCTGCAGGTCAATGCTAAGGAGGGAGAGCTGCAAGCAGGCCTAAGGGAAACCAACCAGAAATTGGAGGAGCTCACCTCCACCTTGAAGAACGTTTTTCTAGGTAACACGCCCATTGTTAAAGCTAAAATCTGCTCTCTCTGTTTCAGCAGAGATCATGAAGATGGGGCCTGCCAAGCCATGGAAGAAGAGGTGAAAGCTTTCAACCAACAACAGCCATGGGTAGGACAGAGAAAGACGAACTATCAAAACGGAGAGAGCTTCCACCAAGGGAGCAAGCCTACAGCTCAACCTCCATTCCAACAAAGACCACAGTTCCAGTCTAGGCCTCAGCAGCAATATCAGGTCCCATCTCAGACCCAACCTGATTTCTCTACGCTAACCCCTGTCATTTCAGACATGATAGAGAAGCAAAATCAAAAGTTGCGGGCGGAGATGGAGATGCGGATGCAAGTGATGATGGAATTCCAGACGAAGCAAATGCTGGAATCACAAGAGCAAATGAGAAGCTCCTAGAGAGCTTCAGGCCTGGACCTTCTGAACATCAAGGAGGGAGTAGTGCTGGGCCACATGGTAAGCAGCCGTGGATTGGAAGTGGACAAGGCCAAGATCGAAATCATCCAGGACCTTCCACCTCCAACCATTCTAAAAACCCTTAGGGGTTTCCTCGGCCATGCGGGTTTCTATAGACGTTTTATTTTAGAGTTCGCTAAAATTTCTAAACCTCTCACGAATCTTTTATCGTCTAAGAATAATGATTTTGAACTAACACTAGAAGCTAAAAATGCATTTTATATGTTGAAAGAAGCTTTGGTGAATGCGCCTATCTTGCAAGGGCCCGATTGGACGCTTCCCTTTGAACTAATGTGTGATGCTTCTGATTTTGCTGTAGGAGCAGTGTTAGGTCAACGAGTTGACAAGAAACCCGTGGTCATCTACTACGCTAGCAGGACCTTAGTTGATGCGCAACTGAACTACACTACCACTAAGAAGGAACTGCTGGCGATTATTTTTGCTTTAGAAAAATTTAGGTCTTACTTAGTAGGTAGCAAAATTACCATTTTTTCTGATCATGCAGCTATTAGATATTTGTTAGCAAAGAAGGAGGCTAAACCTAGACTCATTAGATGGGTGCTTTTACTACAAGAATTTGATTTAGAGATTAAAGACAAGAGAGGGTGTGAGAACGTAGTTGCAGATGACCTCTCTAGGATAGTAGGCGCCCCACCTGAATTGGTAAATGATGCATTTCCTGACGAGCATGTTCTAACCGCACAAGGAACATCGGTTCCTTGGTATGCACATATTGTGAACTTTCTTGTTGCAAGAAAATTTCCTACAGGTTGGACATCTCATGAGAGGAAGAAGCTGTTGAAGGATGCAAGGTTTTACTTTTGGGAAGACCTGGAGTTATTTCACCAAGGGAAGGATCAAATCTTGAGGCGGTGCGTCCCCGAAAGTGAGCAGCGAAGCATCTTAGAATTCTGCCATGCAAAACCAGGAGGAGGGCACTACTCAGCTAAGGTAACGGCTCATAAAATAGTCGAATCTGGTTTTTTCTGGCCGACGTTATTTCAAGATGCCCAAAAATTTTATAATACCTGCCTAGCTTGCTAAGCTTCCATTAACATGCACAAGAAAGATCGTATGCCTCTCCAACCCATCCTAGAAGTAGAAATCTTTGATTTGTGGGGAATTGATTTTACGAGTCCTTTTCCTAACTCTCATGGATACGAATATATCTTGATGACAGTCGACTATGTATCCAAATGGGTAGAAGCCATTCCCACCAAAACCAATGATAGTAAAGTAGTGATCAATTTTATAGAGAAAAATATTTTTTATAGATATGGATGCCCTCGAGCCAATATTAGTGATGGAGGTTCTCATTTCACAAATTACAACTTTAGAACTCTCCTTAAGAAGTTTGGTGTCCAGCATCGAGTCACTACTCCGTATCATCCTCAAGCCAATGGTCAAGTGGAACTGTGCAATAGGGAAGTTAAGAAAATCTTGAGGAAGATAGTGCGTCATGATGGCAAGGATTGGTCTAGGAAACTAGACGAGGCATTATGGGCCTATAGAACAGCCTACAAAACCCCTCTAGGAATGTCCCCATTTCGACTTATCTTTGGGAAGGCATGCCACCTACCTCTTGAGTTAGAACACAAGGCCCTTTGGGCCATTAGAAAACTCAATTTGGATTTAGATCAAGCCGGCAAACAAAGACTTCTTCAGTTGAATGAATTGGAAGAACTACGAAATGAGGCTTATGAAAATTTGAGGATTTATAAAGCCAAAATGAAAATGTTTCATGATAAAAGCTTGCGGAGAAGAGCCTTTGTAGAAAACCAGAAAGTGTGGCTTTACAACTCTAGGTTAAAATTCTTTCCAGGAAAATTGAAAACTAGGTGGGATGGCCCCTTCATTGTTCAAAAAGTTTTTGAGAACGGAGCTGTCACAGTTCTAGATCCTACGTCTCAAAAACAATTCACTGTTAATGGACAAAGGCTCAAACCTTATTTAGAAGAGGAAGATCTACAAGGTCCCGTGAAGATCCCTCTAGAGAAACCACAGAATGATAGCAGCATGATCTGACTAGTATCTTTGTTTGTTTCCTTATTTTACATATCTTGTTATTCCGTTCTGCCTTTGTTTTCTTCGTTGTTGTTTGCGTCGTCATGTGCAGCCGTCCCTCTCCTAGCTCACCTACACCGCAAGTGGACAACTCAAACGCCGGTCGCCGCTCTCCATCTCCTGGTTTGGTCTCTATTTCCCTTACTCCATTTTACTTCTTGTCATGTAGGAACATGCCTTTTTATGGAGAGGGGGGGGAATAACGCCGCATGCATAACTGCTCTGTAATCCATCAAAAAAATTTCGTTTTACATCAACCAAACCATGGATATTCGATGATCTTAGGCGATACTCACACAATGATAAGCACGACAATAGGGCTCTTTTCAAGGGTGTTAGAGTTGAAAGATTGGCCATTTAGGGGACCCTAGGTGAAATAGGCCTAGCTAGGTGCAAAAATGATTCTTACTATCCACAATTCACACATCTTATCCCCATATCTCTCTCATCTTGCCATCCACCTCGGGTTGAGTTAGCACTTACATGCATGAAATTTTTAGCTTTAGTGGAGAGTAGGGCGAGTGTTGGCTCAATGGCACTATTATTATTGACGTGAGTGAAGCTCCCTGAACCAAGAGGGATACAAAACCTCTTCGGGGGAATAAGCTGCCAGTCTATTAAGGACGGCACATGGGTAGTGGATAAGCGCCATCAAAGTGCAAAGTATAAGCTGCATTGAGCAAAACAAGCATAAGCTTTGCATCATTGAAATTAAAGTTGATTGTCATCAAAAAATGGCCAACAAGCAGCAAACGTAATCGAAAATAAAGGTGGAAAAGCTGTCTCCCTTGTGTTTGAACCGATGCTAGTATAGCCGTTAGTATTGAGCCAGCATTAGTACCGCTCTCTACGCCTCGTTCAGTAGTGCGCTTGGGGTGTTGACTCAACCTTACTCCATATATATTATGTAATTATTATATGTACTCCGTAAGTCAGAAGTGCACCTAGTTGCAGTAGAAAGGCTGAAATAGATCCTTAGGATTCTCCCTTAATTGGTCAAGCTCAATTGATGAAGACACTCCTGGACGAGAGTATGAGCCAAAGTTATCAAAAGCTGAAAGTCAACTAGAGATCATCATCTATTCTCACTTGCATTTCATTACTAAGGGACTAGTAATGATCTAAGTTGGGAGGTGTTTGATGACTCTCAATAAGTCATCAAATATTTAGACTTTTAAGTATCAAAGCATCAAGAATATTTAGTTAATTCATGTGAGTTGTCATGCATATGCATTATTTTATAAAATTACTAACCCCACTTGATTCTTCGAATCAAGTGGATTATATTTGACATTTTTTGGTTAGTAAGTTCAGAAATAGGTTAAGACAACCAAAGGAGGACGACAAGAATCAAGAGGAGTTGGCGAAAATTAAAGAAGAAGAAAATGCCGAAAATGCCCCCAGGGCATGTGTTAAGAGAAACCTATAAATACTCTCTTGAGAGTTCATTTTGAGGTTGTCTAGAATTTCTCTCAAGGAAGCTAGGGCTTGGAGAGAAAGGATTTCTGCAGACCCTCCAAGGCTGATGAGCATTGGAGCTGGGAGAGAAGCAAGCTGAGGAGTAGCTGGAGCACGACGATCGTCGCCTTGCCCGGAAGGAGTGACACAAGGAGGCGTGAGCGTTTCAGTTTTAGTGCAATCTTCTTCTCCCTTCTAAGCCAATTAGAGTTGGGCTGAAGATCACAAGCTGTGTCTTCAGCATTTCCAATTTCTGTTGTTCCTCTGGTTATGCTTGATTTCGAATCTCATAGTTGATTGAATCGTTTTCCATTCTGTTCTAGCAAAACTTCCATCGTTCTCTACATCAGATCTTGAAATCCATCCCTGCAGAACTTCCAAGCAGCTAGCAACCCAGGCAATAGCCTAGGTTGCCAGCAATCCAAGCCGCGGGGAACAACGCCGCATGCAGCAGCACTGCGTGCAGCAGGCTTGCCCACGCGAAGCAGCACAGCGAGCAGAGCTCACCCGTGCGAAGCAGCACAGCGAGCAGAGCTCGCCCGCGCGCAGCACCGCCGCGAGCAGAGCTCGCCCGCGGGCTGTAGCGTAGCGAGCAGGGCTCGCCCGCGCGTAGCAGCGCTGCAGCAAGCTCACCAGCGCGCTGAGACGCCACGAGCAGGCTTTCTTGCCCGCAGCAACGCCGTGAGCAGCGCTCGCTTGCACTAGGTGCCAACGTGCAAGCCTGCGCGCAAGTAAGAGCCTGCGTTCAGGCCTACCTGCACGCAGGGTGCTTGCTTATTTGCCCCAAGGGGCAAAGATACACTGTCAGTAGATAAATTCTCTGCTGACTGACCTACTCAGTTAAATTCTATAAAGTTTACTTGTAGAAACTAACTGATAACAATTTAACTGAATTATAGAACTGAACTTAGCAGTCTGAGTTTTAATATACTTCAAATTAAAAAAAAGAAAATACTCTGAATTTACCTGCTCCCTGTGGATCGACACCCCACTTGCCCTAAGGCTGTGAGGTTATAAATTGTGTTAGATAAGCTCAGTCCTCACACGATTAGACCGATAAATAACCCGTAAAAACACCCCAAAACTGAGATTATCAGTATCCAAACTAGAGGACTCAATAAAGCCCAAGTCCTGATCCGGAGGTGTCGTCGTCCAAGAGGCCCCTATAAAAAAGTATTAGAATCCCCACCGCTGAGGCAGATATGGTAGAGTGGCAAGCTCAAGAAGATGGGAGTCTTTCACAGCAACACAGGTTCAGTAAATAGCCACAGCTTGGTGAAGGGACAGTTGAGAATCTGCAAGATAAAATCCAGAAAAATAGCCAGTGAACAATGATGTTGATTCTCCCAGTGATGACGATAGTGGAGAAGACATCATAGCGAAGATCTAAGGGCGACACCTTCGATCTTGATTGTAGGAATCTGATGACGACGGTGAAAATACCAGAGACAGCAGCAAGTGGCGAAGTTGCGAGACAGTCTGGGAGGATGGACTGTCAGGTTGAGTGATTCTCAGACCGACGAGTACACTGGAGCAGAAGTCTTTAAAGGGAACACTATAGCGGAGTTCGCCGAGTTAATGGGGAGGAAGGGCCACGCGGTTTGCACTTTCAGATAACGAGCTGCCCAGCACCCTCACAACACGGATCTACCATCGTCAATTGGATATCAACACTAGACTTTAAACAGTGGCGATCTACGATGGGGGAGTGATGGTTAGGACAGATCACCATCGTAGTACGGATCAACCGTGATGATTCCGCTGGCCATAAGAGCCTACGGTTCATCAAACGCCTCTAATACGGCAGCTTTCCCAAATTCTTCAACCATTAAAATCTCCACTTACCACGTCAGAATCTTAGAGTCACAACGACGTCGATGGAAAGCCACTCTTGCACGAGTTGAATCAACAAGGAAGATCCATCCGCTGGTCACTTAGTCTGCAATCGGATAATCTTGCATGGAATGGTTGGATCTACTGAAGGAGTTTTGAAAATTGCAGATGCAACTTGAGAACAAAGAAGAGAGAACATAACAAAAAGGAAGTCAAGAACAACACAATCGGAAAAAAGAGAAAATAACTGCTACTAACAATAGATCTGGATTTTCAAAAAAACAAGCATGACATCCCACACCTACTTCTCCCTTTCTTATAGATGGGAAGTGGCCGTTGTAGGTAGCCCAATTAGGCCCCCATTTAAGAGGAAAGCCTATTGTGATTTCCTTTAAACGGGCTCTTTAGGGGAGAAGAAAGCCCAACCTGGATTTCCTCCCTCTAAAGATGGCACTAAAAAAAAGAATACAAAATGCACAGGAGCCTGTTACTCACGCAAGAGGGGCCTCCCAACAACCCAACATGGATGAAAATGAAAATTACATAAAGACATATGACATGAAGCGCGACGACGACATCACTTCTCAAACCTGATAGTGGAATTGTAGGTTCTTCATGTCAGCTCGGGCTCCAGAACGTGGCTAGCGACGGGTCTGGATGCGCTCGACTGGATGGTCCTCCATCACTTTCGTGATGCCAAACAACAATAAGGTGCTGATGGACTGCGCGACAAGGCGGAATTCAACGTACACTATGTCCCCAGGTGCCATAGATAAGCGAGACGTTCTTGTTCACATGGGGCGTGTGCTCATTTCGAGGAGCACAAAGAATAATAGCTTAGAGGTAGACGAGTGGATGATGTTGGAAGAATTAGCCAAAATCTTAGCAGTCTTTCTCAAAGTAACTAACTTCATCAATAGTTCCAAGGTTATTGCTACGACGATGCTGCTCGTCGTGATCAAGATTGGATCACGACGATGATCAAGGTTATTACTACAATGATGGTATTATGTCCGTGATGGACATGTTACCAAACTTACAGATGGAATCCGTCGGGGAGGCATGCATGGCCATGAAGTTTAAGATTGGCCAATACGAGAGTATCATACGCCGTAATGAATGCATCGCAACAGCATCACTTCTTCAATTGACAACAAAAAATGGCTCTCATAGATCCTCGAACCCTTGAAGACTCCACAATAGAATGAAGGCACGAGTAGAAGAATAACAAATAAATAAAATATAACGAATATTATCTTCCCGATATTATCTTATTTTCAGCATCTTTTTCTAGGCTGTGGAAAAATTTGCTCCATTGCGTCCGCAAACCAACGTCGCTCGTGATCATAGATCCATCGTTTATTTTTTTCTTCTTTGAAAAAGTCAATTTTTTAAACCTAAAACAATTGTTTTAAACCTAAAACCTAAAACTGGAACACACGGTCATCAGAAAATGGGGCTCAACTGCAGGGACTCCGACGTTCTCCAGCATTGTACTCCAGCGTCATCCACGCCGTCAGCAATATCCTCGAAGTCCCCCTGGATTTCCTCTCCAGCAATGCCTGCAGGTTCATTTCCTCTCTTTCTCCCCTGTTCTCTCTCTCTCTCTCGATCTCTGTCTATCTCTCCATCTCTCTGGTTTGCTCTCTCTTCACCTATATCCCTCTATCTCTATCTATCTATCTCTCTATCTCTCTCTATTGTATAAATCTCACTCAATCTCTCTCATCTATCTCCCTCTTTCTGTATCTGTCTTGCTCTATCTCACTCTATCTGTATCAATCTTGCTCTATATCTCTCTATCTCTATCTATCTATCTATCTATCTCGCTTTACCTCTCTCTATCTCTATCTATCTATCTATCTCCCTCTATCTCTCTCTATCTATCTATCAATCTCTCTCTCTCTATCTATCTCTATCTATCTCGCTCAATATCTATCTATCTATCTCGATCTATATATCTCTATCTCTATCTATCTATCTCTAACTCTATCTCTATCTGTCTACCTCGCTCTATCTCCCTATCTCTCTTTTCTCTCTCTCTCTCTCTTTGTTTATGTGTTTTTTCTCTCACTCTCTGTCCCTATGTTTCTACTTCAACTTCTATCTCTTTCTCTCTTTGCTTCTCTCGAAACCCTTTTTTCTCTCTCTTACAAATTGAGGGAAACGTTCAGGTCTACGTACAGGCTTCTCTCTCTATCCCTCTCTGTTTGTATCAATCTCACTCAATCTCTCTCAAATCGTGTCTATCTCCCTTTTTTTGTATCTGTCTCACTCTATCTTGCTCTATCTTTATCTATCTCACTCTATCTCTCCATCTCTATCTATCTCTTTCTATCTCTATCTATCTACTTTGCTCTATATCTCTCTATCTCTATCTATCTCTCTCTATCTCTCTCTATCTCTCTCTATCTCTCTCTATCTCTCTCTATCTCTCTCTATCTCTCTCTATCTATCTTGCTCTCTATCTATCTATCCATCCATCTATCTATCTATCTATCTATCTCTTTCTACCTCTATCTATCTATCTCTTTCTACCTCTATCTATCTACCTCGCTCTATCGCCCTATATCTCTTTTCTCTCTTTCTCACTCTCTCTCCCTCTTTCTCTGTTTGTTTATGTAATTTTTCCTCTCGCTCTCTGTCCCCATGTTTCTTCTTCAATTCCCATATATTTCTATCTCTGCTTCTCTCGAAACACTTTTTTCTCTCTCCTACAATTTGGGGCAATCACTCAGGTTTATGTACATGCTTCTTTCTATCTCTTTCTCTCTATTTGTACGAAACCCCAATATTCTCTCCTAAAAGTTGAAAACCTCAGGCCTACGTGCAGCCTTTTTCCTCTCTCTCCCACTCTCTCACTCTCTCTCTTACCTTATCTCTCTCTCAATCACTCTCACTCTCTCTCCCAGTCTCTCTCTCTCTCACACTATTACACACACACTCTCTCTATTACTCTTTATTTCTTACTCTCTCTCTCTCACTCTCCCTTACTCTCTCTCACACTCTCCTACTCTCTCTCACTTTCTCTCTTACGCTCTCTCACAGTCTCTCTTACTCTCTCCCTCACTCTCTCTCTTACTCCCTGTCTCGCTCTCTCGCTCTTACTCTCTCTCACTTTCTCCCTCTTTCTCTCTCTCTCACTCTTTCTCTTTTTCTCTCTCACTCTGTTACTCTCTCTCACACTCTCCCTCTTTCTCTCTCTCTCACTCTCATCCTTACTCTATTTCTCCTCTTATTCTCTCTCTCTCTCTCTCTCTCTCTCTCTCTCTCTCTCTCTCTCTCTCTCTCTTCTTTTCTTTCTCTCTTTCTCTCTCTCTCTCTCTCTCTCTCTCTCTCTCTCTCTCTCTCTCTCTCTCTCTCTCTCTCTCTCTCTCTCTCTCTCTCTCTCTCTCTCTCTCTCTCTCTCTCTCTCTCTCTCTCTCTCACTCTCACTCTCTCTTTCCCTCTCTCTCTCACTCGCTTCTCTTATTAATCTCTTTCTCACTATCCCTCTTAGTATCTTACTCTGTCTTTTTCTTACTGTCTTCCACTCTTTATCTCTCTCTCTGTCTCTGGCTCTTTTTCAATTTCTATCTCTTTCCCTCTGTATGACTATCGAAACCCATATTTTCTCACTACTTCAGACCTAGATTTGCAATCATTATCCTGGGTTTCCATATCCAACAAGAAACACATCTTTAGTTTTTCTATTTCCAAGGGTTCTAGGGATGGATGTGTGCATTGTTGATTCGTGTATTAATGATTCGTTTTAGTACAATATTCTAGATTTTTTTTGTTGTTTGTGCATGGGAAATAAATTCAGCTTTCATCGTTATTATCCATATCTGCGATTAAGATTGTTTTTTTCCTCATGCAATATCCAATCAATTATGATTTTTTTTACACAGTGTTTTTTAAAAATTGAGGAAACTATCTCACCATCTCCGATCTATTTGTGGGTCGATTTGTCATAGTATAGGTCCAATAATCATTAATTTACTTAGATTTTCAAATAGATTAAACAATCTCTCAATCTAATTCATGGGTAAATTAGGCACACCATCTGTTCAATTGTAAATTTATTTAGTTTTTAAGTAGATTAAACTATCTCTTGATCTAATTGATAGGTTGATTTATCATGCCACCTATACAATAGTCAATAATTTATTTAGTTCTCAAATATTAAACTATCTCTTGATCTAATTCATGGGTTGATTATTCACACCCGTAAAGTATCATTCTAAAATGACTGTCTATGCACAGATGTTTGCATTGTTGGTGTTGCGCGTATGCCGATGGGATGTTTTTTAGGTGGCCTTTCATCTTTGCCTGCTACCAAACTTAAATCGACTGCTATTGTCCTTATAAATTATTATACTCTGCTTAATTATACTCTACTTCATCTAAAATTATTCTTCTTAATATAGCTGCCGGATAATTCTCTTGGGGGATCTGAAATGCAGAATTTCCTTGGCGGCGGCGGAGGCGAGAAGCTTAGGTGCCTGTAATGAGTGGGCAAAATTGTCGCATAGGGACCAAGTGAGGTCTGCTCTGCCTTCCATCTTCTATGCTACCCCCGGGATATAATTCAAACGAAATAGCCTTAGTTTTTTTCCTTCTCCATCATCTGTCTACATGCTACAGATATGTGTGGTTCGTCTGAGTGGCTGAAGATGGGGTTTTTTAGTTATCTCCAAGAATGAGTACGGTCCTACTGTATATCTCTTCTCTCTCCACCCGAAGCGAGCATTGGGAGCTGGCCCAACTAGTCACTAAAATAAGAATTAAAAACATTGTAGGTAGAATCATGGAATGAAGGGGGGACTGGAAGATTAATATATTAAATAAAATTAAACGAATATTATTTTCCTACATTATCATCTATGGAGCATCTTATCGGGGCCATTACGAAATTCGCTCCATGGCGGCCGTATTTCCGCATCGCACTTGATCATAGAGTCATGGCTTACTTTTTACCTCTTGGAAATAGTCAAATTTTTAAAATGTAAAATATATTAGCTCACTTTTATATCACAGAAACTGCGGCACAACTGCGTGATGTAATACGATGTCGGCCGGGATCGATCGGCTCGCATTACGTCACAGAAATTCAATGATGTATATGCAATGAGTATGAAGAATGATATCGTGTAGGAAAATCCCCGTTAATGAGCAATAAATGGACGTCCACGGGTAGGGAGGGAAATCAACGTCAATCAATGGATGAGATATTGATCCCGAATCAGACTACCAATGACCCGTCGGACCCGGCGAGGGGCGTTTGACGGCCCTAAGGTGTTCGACGCCTAAGTTCAACAATCAACCTTCAACCACAAAGAGAGAGCTAACACTCGACGAGGGTGGTTATCCTACCGATAATCACACGAAACCTGCCAGAGGACGAGATAGCGAAAGGACGAGACTGCAAGACATAATAATACTGGAATTAACGGAGGGGAGACAAATAGGTACCTGTTTAGCGACAATCCACGGCACAAGTCTCGTCCAAATCAATGTCGTAGCTTGGGCTGACGGCGGATGGTGGGACTGAACGAGCGGGCGTGGGGCCGACGCACGATGTGAGCAGAGTGAGCAAGGCTGGGGCAGCACGCGGGCAGCTGCCCGGTGCGCGGGCGCGGATGGGTTCACGGGTGCAGACAGGCATGGGGGTGTCGGCGGTGTGGACGACCGCGCAGGCGCAGGCGGGCGCTCAGGGCGCAGGCGCGGACGAGCGCGCAGGTGTGGGCGCGGGCGACAACCGCAGCGGGCGACGGCAAGCAGCGCGCGCAGCGGGCGGCAGCGGCGCGGCGGCGCGGGCGGCGGCGCGATCAACGCGCAGGCACGGACGGCGTGGGCGCGGGCGGCATGCGAGCTCGGGCGGTGCGGGGGCGCGAATGGCGCGGGCGCAGGCGGTGCGTTGGTGCGGGCGTGCGAGCGCACGGCGGAGACAGGAGCCAAGGTCGGCGGCGATGGGGGGTGACGGTGGCGGTGGGATGTCGGTGGCAGAGACGACGGTGGTGGTGCGTTGGCGGTGGCGGAGTAGACGGCGGTGGAGCGGATCGTGAGCCCAAGAATGGGCTTCTTGAACTGTAACCGCACAAGAAACCTTCAAGAAGATGGATTTCTTGAACGTCCTTGGAGGCTCCCTTGGTGGGACTCGGGGTATCCCGTGGAAGGAGGGTGTCGGCGAGGATCCTCGAACCTCTGGCACCTTCGGAGTGATCTCGACGAAGGACCCTTCAGCTCCAGGCGGCGTCGACGTCTTGAATCTTTAATCATTTTGGAGTGATCTCACCAAAACGATTGGACACGTTGTCACGGAGTGATCTCAACGTGACGGCGCGGGCGCTACCCACGGAGTGATCTCGACGTGGGCGGGAATAGCCAATTCCCTCTACACTCTACTCACTACGATAGGTGGAGACAAGAGTTGGAAAACTTCTTCAACGAATGACTCAAATCGCCACTTGGGCATGCTATCCCCTTATATAGTGAGGATAGGTGCCAAGTGAACGTGGGGGAGGACGAACCGTCGTGAGACGTGGTTTGGCCTCTCCTTACAACTGAAAAATAAAACTGAAAATAAGAAACAGGAAAAGGGACAAGGCCCAACACCGGCCCAGCCCATAAATCCAAAAACAAAACACAAAACAAACAAGTAAAGATAAGGATGCTTACGCGGGGTACTTGAGCCCCGGGTGGCGAGCATCGGCGCGAGCAGCTCGGCGAGGCTGATGTAGTCCCGTGGTGGTGTCTCCTGGATGGTCCCCCATCATCCTCCCGGGGTGGGAGGAACTCGACTCCGGCGAGTGAAGCTCCACGATGTCCTCGAGTGGCTGGATCAGGTCCGGTCGGAGTCGTCGAAGATCGTCCTCGGAGATCCATGTGTCGTCGGATGACGGTCGTCCCTGCCAGTGGACTAAGAATGTGCGACCAACCCGCTCCCCCTCAGCGTGAATTACCTCCTTCAGTATCGTTTCTATCTCGTCTTGCCGTACAAGGGTGGGAAACTTAGAAGGGGCTGGTTGACTCTCACTTCCTTGACTACTAAGGCTCGAGTGGCTGTGAGGCTCAGTGATGGGTGGCGAAGGAAGGTATCGGGATAGATCGCTGACGTTAAACGTTGAACTAATCCCCCAAGTTGGCGGGATGCTCACAACGTAGGCGTTGTCCTTGATCTTTTGGGCTATCGGGAAAGGCCCGGCACTACGAGCATGGAGCTTCGTAGCGACCCCTAGAGAGAATCTCTCAGGCCTCAATCGGACCAGGATTAATTCTCCTTCAAAGAATGACACTGACCTATGACCCTTATCTGCAGACGCCTTGTAGTGCTCATTCATGGATGCAATGCGTGTATGTACGATATCATGCATGTTCCTAATATGTTCAGCAAATTCTAATGCATTATCTAAGAGTCTATGTTTGTCATCTAATGGCATGAGGTCAAGGGGTCGATGTGGTAGTTGACCATAGATGATCTCGAACGGGGCCTTCCTAGTGGTGCGATTCACCGAGTAGTTGAAGGTGAACTCTGCTCGAGGGAGTACTTGATCCCATGTGGCTACGTTATCACCAACAATAGATCTCAGTAGGTTGCCGAGGCTGCGGTTGACAACCTCGGTCTGGCCATCCGTCTGGGGATGGTAAGCTGAAGAGAATTTGAGTTGTGTGCCCATGAGGACCCACAACATCTTCCAGAAATAACTGGTAAATTTTACTTCTCGATCCGAGATGATTGTCTTGGGTACTCCATGTAACTTGACGACGTGGTCGAAGAAGAGTCGGGCTGTCCGGGAGGTGTCGGCAGTCTTCGAGCACGGAATAAAATGCACCATTTTGGAAAATCGATCTACCACGACCATTATCGAGTCATGGTGGCGCGCGGTTTAATCCCAAAACAAAATCAAGGCTAACATCCTCCCATGGTCTCTCCGGGACGGGAAGGGGAGTATAAAGCCATGTGTTCTGTTGGGTGAGCTTCGTGCGTGAACATGTGAGGCAACGTGAGACGAATCTCCCCACGCCCCTTTTCAAGGATGGCCAGTAGAAGTGTTGCTCCAGCGCGTGGATCGTCTTGTTGATTCCGAAGTGGCCGCTAAGTCCACCAGCATGCGTCTCGTAGATGAGGAAGTCTCGGACCGAGGTCCGAGGGATGCATAATCTTTTGCCGTGGAAGAGGTAGGCGTCGTCGATGAAGTAATCCTTCAACCTAGGGATGGTCGTGTCCGTGCAGGCGGAGTAAACTTTGGAAAAATCCGGACACTCGACATAGTCATCGCAAAGCCTCTCGAACCCAAGGACTTGGGTTTTCACCGTGTTAAGGGCTAGAGGTCGCCGGCTCAAGGCGTCGGCGACGACATTGTCCTTCCCCCTCTTGTGGCGGATGACAAAGGTGAAGTCTTGGAGGTAGGCAATCCACCGGGCATGGCGGTCGCTAACCTTCTTCTGGTTGTGCAAGTAGCGTAACGCGCTATGGTCCGAAAATAACACAAACTCCTTGGGGAGTAGATAGTGATGCTAATGTCGAAGGGCTTGGACGAGGGCATAGAATTCTATATCGTAGTTGTCATATTTCTTCCGTGTCTCATTCAGCTTTTTGCTGAAATACTCGATCGGATGTCCTTCTTGGCTTAGGACTCCTCCAATCCCGACTCCTGATGCATCGCACGCTACCTCAAAGACTTTGTTGAAATCCGGTAACTTAAGTACCGGAGCCTCGGTCATGAGCTTCTTAAGAAGCTCGAAGGAGTGGTCAGCGGAGGGAGTCCACTCGAATTTTTCACCCTTTAGGATGTCGGTGATAGGAGCGGTGGCTCCACTAAACCTCGAAAATACCTTCGATAGAAGGTTGCGAGTCCTATAAAACTACGGATGTCGTGGATAATTTTTAGCTTGGGCCAGGAGATGATGGCATCGATCTTGGCCGGGTCGACGGCTATTCTGTGGGCGGATAAGATGAATCCAAGGAAGGAGACCTCAGAGGTGAAGAATGTGCACTTCTTCGGATGTGCATACAATTTTTCTTCACGTAGAGATGTGCACACGTGTCGCAAGTGTTGTGCATGCTCCTCTCGGGTTTTGCTGTACACTAGAATGTCGTCGAAGTATACGACAACAAACTTGCCGATGTAGGGCTGAAGGACCTCGTTCATCAAACGCTGGAAGGTACTGGGTGCGTTTGATAACCCGTAGGGCATGACATTCCACTTGAAGAGGCCATCCTTTATCTTGAATGTCGTCTTCCATTCGTCTCCAGGCCTTATTCTTACTTGATGGTAGCCGCTCCGTAGATCTATCATGGAGAAGATAGACGCGCCTACCATCTCGTCGAATAAGTCGTGAACTCGCAGGATTGGAAAATAGTATTTCACCGTGATCTTGTTGATGGCTCGCGAGTCGCAGCACAATCTCCAAGTGCCATCCTTCTTTGGAGCGAGCAAGGCCGGTACAGCACATGGGCTAAGGCTTTCCCAAATTAAGCCTCTAGCTAGTAGATCCTTCACCTGGGTGTATAGTTCTTCGTACTTGACCGGATCCATCCGGTAATGTGGTAGGTTAGGGAGAGTTGCTCCCGGGACCAAGTCGATGGCGTGCTGAATATGATGTAACGGAGGGAGCTCACTCGGTAGCTCGGCGGGGAATACATCCGCATACTCCTCGAGGAGTTGGGTGATCTCCTGGGGTGGGGTCTCGTGCTCTGACTCAACGGCTCCGTCCGATAAAGTCACGGCGTAGCATATAGGAGTGAGTTCCATGTCTTGCTCTAACTCATGCCGAAAGATGAAGCCATTAGTGATAATGGCGGAAGGTGTAGTGCGTGGCGGCACGGTCGATGACTGCTTTGGTAGCGAGGGTAGTCGTACCGAGGGATACCATATCAGTCGTCATCCACCGTAGATGAAAGAGCACGTGTTTGCTCTTCCAGACAATTGTACATCATGATCGTACAACCAAGGCCGACCAAGTATGATACTACCAATCTTCATTGGTAATACGTCGCATAACACCTTCTCGTCGTACGTGCTCATTTTCAGAGGCACGTAGCATTACATCTTTACTGGGATTGTCGATGCGTCGATCCACGACACATTGTACGGAGTGCGATGAGGGAGCAAGGGAAGTCCGAGCCGTGTAGCTGTATCCTCGGAGATACCGTTGATGCAGCTACCGCTGTCAACCATCAGCTTGTACGTACGCCCACCAATCTTGACGTACGTGAAGAAGATGGATGTGCGCTGAGCGACGTCGATGGGTAGAGAAGCCAAGGCGGCACGAGCCTGTGCGGGAGCGGTCCGGGCACCCTCGGTGGTGCTCCTAACCCCGATGGTATCCATGGTGGCGATGGGATATGTCAAGGGTGTGGTGATCGGTGTGATTTGGATGTACCCAAGTGGGTCATCCACATCCTCGCCATTAGGGCATTCGGCCGAGTACTCGTCCACCTCGAGGTCATCCTTGGGCTGTTCCTCTACTGGCTGCCTGTGTATGTCCATAACCATAAGAGTGGGGCAGTCCGTCCGTCGATGCCCAAAGCCCTTGCACTTAAAGCACTGGATGGGCTCACGTGGGGCATTCGGGGCCCTAGCGGTCGATATCGCCGAGGGCGTGGGCGTCATTGGCATCGGGACTGGTGTTGCTGGAGGGGCCGTGGTACGGGGAGCTGTGGTGCTACTCCTGCTCCAAGCGGCCGTAGTGCGAGTCGTCGTGGATGTCGCCGTCGACTGAGTAGGCCTGGGTGCTGCGGTAGTAGCCGGCACGACATCGTCGTGACTGAGCTCGTTGCTCTCAACGAGGCTATAGGTGAGGTCAACGGTCAGGGGGTTCTACTCCAATACTCGAGCTCCTAGGTCAGGGCGAAGCCCATGGATGAAGAATGCGATCTGAATTTGTGGGCTTTCCACAAATTTGCATCGCATTCGATACTCCTCGAACTCCTCGACGTATTCGGAGACCTTGCGTTTCCCTTGCTTGAGGTCCATCCATTTTAACATGAGACGAGTCATGTAATGTATAGGGATATCTTATCCTTCAACTTCCGTGACATCTCGTCCCATGAGAAGGGAGGATCTCCTCGTCGTCGAGCAGCCTCTTTCTCGTTCTTCCAAAAGATTTTGGCTTGGACTCCTAGACGAGCCTCGGCGTACGCCACGCATTGGTCATCGTCCATGTCGTACCATTGGAAATAACTTTCCAGGTCCGACTCCCAATCTGAGTAATCTTTTGGGTTCCGTGACCCTTCGAAGATGGGCACCTTATCCTGACACTCTTTTGGATCATGGCGCGATGCGCCTATCTTCATCGATCATGCTCATCCTTGGGGCAACGAGCAGGATGGCGACGGGGAGCATCCCGCGGATAAGCATGATCCCGGTGGGTCCGCGTAGTAAGCATCTCGGCGAGGTGCCGGGGGATAGTATGGTCGCTCCTACGGGTATCCATCGTGCTGCGGTCATCTCGGCGGCGACGGGGAAAGTGCGGGATAGACATGCTCCGGATGCGGAGGGTATGCGGCGGGTCTCCTAGGTCGGGACAAGTCATCGGGTGGATAATCTCGACAAGGGGCATGGTCTTAACCGGCAGTGTACCTTGGCGCCGCTCGGGGCGGTGCCGGGGACTCCTCATAGTGGTCTAGTGCGGGAGCTAGGGCCGTCCCATAGTAGGGTGGATAGGCTGAGCTGCCACCATACGTGGCGGCCTCCGGTCGGCAGACAACGGGTGGTTGCCGAGGGCTACCAGGTCAGGATGAGTAGTGTGGTGCATTCCGCACTGGTATCCGGTTGGGATTGGGGGCCCCATCATAAGGATGCTCATGATGGTCATAACGTCGAGAACTATGGTTCTCGCGTGGGTGCAGGTAGCTCCTCCCGAGGAGGAAATCTTCGACATTCGCCGTAGTCGTACTCCCAGTGTTCCCGTTGGTGGTAGCGAGATGGTGGCGCCTCGGGGTCCCGTGGTCGGTATATCGGAGCGGGAGGATCCCGCATCAGAGCCTTGCTGGGGCGTTGGGGAACCTCGCTGTCTGAGGGTTCATCATGAGGCTCATTCACCAAGGCCCTACGTGTAGGTACTGCGGTGACGGATCGCCGGTCTTTGGAAACATGGTGTGCCAGTGGCGCCATTTTAGCTAGAGGCCTCGGAACCCGTGGGGCGGGTTCCCTAGGCGGAGGAGGAGGTAAAGCTACCTCCTCGTTCTCCACATTATCTGCGTGTAGTTGTTCGCCTAGTGGATACTCTAGTAGAGGATCACCTATGATGAGATCATGGTCATGATCGTCGTCGTGTTCAATGTTGTCGGTATCCCGACACTGGGCTCGCGTACGAACAATACTATGATCAACCATCCACAACCTAAAATTTCTAAGGGTATGCACGTGATGGATGCGATGAGATGACGTGTATAATGCGAATGATTTTCAAAATATGACATGCGCAATTCGATAAAATTTCTAGTGATATGCTAACGACAGTGTTAAGCGAAAGCTAACACGACCGGCTCTGATACCAATATGACGTAATACGACGTCGGCCGGGATCGATCGGCTCGTATTACGTCACAGGAATTCAATGATGTATATGCAATGAGTATGAAGAATGATATCGTGTAGGAAAATCCCCATTAATGAGCGATAAATGGGCGTCCACGGGTAGGGAGGGAAATCAACGTCAATCAATAGATGAGATATTGATCCCGAATCACACTCCCAATTGAATGAGTTGGAAGAGTTAAGAAACGAGGCTTATGAAAATTCGAAGATTTATAAAGCCAAGATGAAGATGTTTCATGACAAGAGCTTGAGGAGAAGAATTTTTGTGGAGAATCAAAAAGTATGGCTTTACAACTCTAGACTAAAACTCTTTCCAGGTAAATTGAAAACGCGATGGGATGGTCCCTTCCTTGTTCAGCAGGTTTTTGAGAATGGAGCCGTTACAATTTTAGATCCTACGTCTCAAAGACGATTCACTGTGAGCAGACGCGGCTCAAACCCTACTTAGAAGAAGAAGATCTTCACAGCCCCATGAATATTACGTTAGAAAAGCCATCGCATGATAGCTCATGATCCGATTAGTTTTTGTTTTTACTACATTTCATATTCTCTCTGCTTGGTTATTTTCCTTGTTTTGTTTTTGTTTTCTGCGTTTTTGTTTCTGTTCTCGTGTGCAGCCACTCCGATCCACGCCCACCTCACACGTCAGTGGACAACACGCATGCTGATCGCCGCCCTTCCTTCCATGGTTTGGTATTCCTTTCTCCTTTCTCTCATTTATGATTTGTCATGTAGGAACATGCCTTTTATTGAGAGGGGGGGGGAGTACATTTACATGCACTATCCATGAAATTTTTTTCGTATTTGCATTCACAACCCATGGATATTTGATGATCTTAGGAGATGATTGTCCAATGATATGCATGATAATTCGATTCTTTTCAAAAGGGTAGAAATGCAAGAGTGGCCAGCTAGGGAATCCTAGGTGAAGTAAGCCTAGCTAGGTGCACTACGATCCATACCACTACAGTCATATCTATTACCATTATACTTCTCTCACCTCACCATCCACCTCGGGTTGAGTTAGCACTTACATGCACGAAAATTTTTAGCTTTAGTGGAGAGTAGGGTTAGTGTTAGCTCATTGGCAGTATTATTATGACGTGAGTGAAGCTCCCTGACCCATGAAGGATACATAACTTCGTCAGGGGAATAAGCTGCCGGTCTACTAAGGACGGCACATGGGTAGTGGATAAGCACCACCAAACTATAAAGTGAAAGCTGCACTGCGCATAAACAAGCAAAAGCTTGCATCATAGTACTAAAGTTGATTGTCATCAAAAATGACCAACAAGCAGCAAATGCCAAATAAAATAAAGGTGGAAAAGCTGTCTCCCATGTGTTTGAGCCGATGCTACTATAGCCATAGTATTGAGCTAGCATTAATACCACTCTCAACGCCTCGTTCAGTAGTGCGCTTGGGGTGTTAACTCGATCTTATTCCATATACTATGTACTTACTATGTGTACTCCATAGATCATGTGCACTTAGTTGAGGTCTAAGGCTGAGATAGATCCTAAATTTCTTCTACGCTGGTCAATTTTAATTGCTGAAAATACTCCTTGAGAAGAGCATGAATCAAAGTTATCGGAAGTCAAAATTCACCTTGAGATCATCTTTTATTCTCACCTGCATGTCATTACTAAGGGACTAGTAACGATCTAAGTTGGGGGGTGTTTGATGACTCTAAAATATGTCATCAAATAATCAAGTTCTTAAGTTTAAATTCATTACAATTATCTTGTGAATTCATGCTAAGTTCATGCATATGTATTGTTTTATGAAATCACTAACCCCACTTGATTCTTTGAATCAAGTGGAATATATTTTACATTTTATGGCTAGTGAACATTTAGAAAGAGGTTAAGAAGATCAAGGAAGAGAGGAGGATCAAGAGAAGTGGGCAAAAATTCGAAGTGGCAAAAATTACGAAAATGCCCCTGGGCATGACTTAAGAGAAAACCTATAAATACTCTCTTGAGAGAGGAGTTTAGGTTGTCCAGAATTTCTCTCAAGGAAGCTAGGGCTTGGAGAGAAAGGATTTCTGCAGACCCTCCAAGGCTGATGAGCATTGGAGCTGGGAGAGAAGCAAGCTGAGGAGTAGCTGGAGCACGACGATCGCCGCCTTGCCCGGAAGGAGTGACACAAGGAGGCGTGAGCGTTTCGGTTTTGGTACAATCTTCTTCTCCCTTCTAAGACAATCAGGGTTGGGCTGAAGATCACAAGCTGTGTCTTCAGCAATTCCAATTTCTGTTGTTCCTTTGGTTACGTTTGATTTCGAATCCCATAGTTGATTGAATCGTTTTCCATTCTGTCTAGCAAAAGTTTCATTGTTCTCGCATCCGCTCGTGAAATCCTTCCCTGCAGAATTTCCAACTGCTAGAAACCCAGGCCTCAGCCTAGGTTGCCAGCAATCCAAGCAGCGAGCAAGCTCGCCCGCGCGAATCAGCACCGCGAGCAGGCTCGCCACGCGTAGGCTCGCCCGCGCGCAGTAGCGCCGCGAGCAGCAGCGCTGCGAGCAGGCTCACCCGCGCGCCGGCGTTCGCGCGTGCACAAACACCCGCAGGGTGTTTGCTCAATTGCCTCATAGGGCGTAAGCGAACCGTCAACAAAGAAAATTTCTCTGCTGACAGTTCTGCTCAATTGAGTTTTGCCAAGATATCGCCGTAAAACTTAACTGAAGATAATTTGACTGAAGAATTAGCTGAATCAATACTTTTAAGGAATTCTCTGCAACTTATTCTGAAGAAAATTTCTACAGAGATTAACACTTGGAATTAGAGAACTGAATAGACTGATTTAATAGAAAAGAATTTTCTGCTGTTTCTCTGCTTCCTGTGGCTCGACCCTCACTCGCCCTACGCCGTGAGGTTTATAAATTGTTGCATAAGCTCTGAACCTCACACGTCTGAACTGCTAAATAACCAGTAAAAAATGCCCTAAAATTGAGTTTATCAGCAGAGCGGCAACGGATTGATTCACCTTTGTGGGTGAATACCCGATTGATCACTTGGCGGCTGTTAGGGTTGTTTGGGTGGCGGAAGAAACTCACACAGCCCTAGAGGGACAATTACGTCAGTAATTAGCGACCTGGTGTGATGCGAGTAGTTTTGGCGGCCCAACTTAGTGACGAGTAGAGTCAAGCACTAGGCGTGCATGGTGACGACAAAAGGTAGAGGTGTTGATTCCCGCGGGCACACCTGTATCAATGCGATTGTCATCGGAGATCGCAGTCAGATCGATTGGTCACCAGAGGTGGGGTAACATCCAATTCACAAAAGACAGCTGGTCTGAGGGGTGTCCTTTGACCGTCCGCGAAGATAAAATCAAAAGGCGATAATGAGTATCTTGACCCGGTCTTCGATGGCGGTGGTGGGCGGCACGGATGGCGTCATCGATGTACCTTGATGGCATGCACCATCAATCCTCCCGATATCAAAAGAACTCGGCTCCGTCGAGTTGGGGTTGGTAGTGGCGGGTTAGGTGAGGCCCTGGTCGTCGCAGGCGTAGAGCGTGCTCCGTGGTGATCGAGTCATCTGCACCTGCAGAGAGGAGCTTCGTGGTACCCTGTCCCCTGCATCGCTAATTACCCCATGCAGTATAGGATCGATTGACTCGTGCCAATCAGGCGAGATCACCGGGGAAGTGGTTACGGGAAACTCGCTCACTTTCAAGAGGTTTTAAAAGGCTATGATGGAGGGGAGAGATAGGTCTTGGTACTTGATTGGGCCTGCCACGTTAAACGTAGAGCTGGTCCCCCACGAAGGAGGGACTTTGGCAATGTAGGCATGTCCACCCACTCATTGGAGGGTCGAGAACGGGGTGGCGCTACGAACATGTAGCGTTGGGGCCGACCCAGGAGAATAACTCCCCGACCAAATTCTCACCAACACTTGGTTCCTCACACCGGACACTCAAACTAGGCTCTTTGAGTCGGCAGCCTGCTTGTACTTTGTATCCCTATATGTAGATCAAACATCATGATGAAAATGCAGAAACAAAACATGTTGGGTGAATGCATGAAGAGGACCTTCTACAGGCTCAAGGGTATGGGGTCGACAAAGGACCTGGCAGTTGGCAATCTCAGGTGAACTCAACCTCGTGGCATGGGCATCCGCGGAGTCAAGCGTGTGCTTGGCGTGCATGGTAGGACAACGACGGTTGGCCATTGCCTTGCCGATGGTACGGCGGTCGCAACGCGTGCGCCGTTTATCATCTTGGCTAAGGAAGAGTGTGAGGTCTGCACCGGGTCAAGGAAATTCCTGGATGAAGCCGGTGGGGATGACACGTGTCTGCTCCGGGCACACAACGCGGGTAGCCTAGCGAGCGGCGCGGTTGGTTGAACCACTAGCACGGACGGCTCTAGTAGTTGGGCGAGTGGCTCATCGACGCTGTGTGTAGCCCTAGTCTTCCGACTGATGGCGTAGACTGTCCGACCGGCAATGCATTGAGCTAGACATAATACCACGTCATCATTATTGCATCCTAGTTCTCAGAGGGGCGCGGGAGAGCCGACGATCGTTAACCTGATCGTTCTTTTGGCAGCACTCTTTGATGCTGGCTTTGTAGTGTAAGTGTACCATGTGACCCATCGTATCTGATGGAGAAATGAACATGTGTTCGCTCTGCCAGCTATGGTGATGTCGCGGTCATAGATCTAGGGATGACTCAGGATAATACTTCCTACTTTCATAGGAAGGACGTCACACATGGTGGTCTCATCGTGCGTCCCCATTTTTAACGGGACGTGGCATTATCGCTTCACCGGTAGTGACGAAGCATAAATCCATGACACGTCGAATGGAGTAGGATGAGGCATGGTCACCAACCCTAGTCGGGCGACCATCTGGTCTGAAATGGCGTAGCCACAACTGCCACTATCCACCATCAACTTACACACTTTGTCATTGATCTTAACAAACGTGTCGAAGACCGATGTCAGTAGAGTCGTGTCGGCCAAGTGGGTTGTCCTCTGTGGGACACGTGTAGGGCTAACATGCAGTGTAATGCCAGGTGGGACGGATGCCCCACTAGTGCTTGGGTGGTCGGCAGCGATGCTACCGAGTTGCCGAGCGCTAGGTCGTGGAGCGGGTGCTAGAGTCATAGTGGCATCCACTATCTGGATGTACCCAACCCGGGGGTGATTCGTACTCATTCGTGATCTCCTTATCTGCACGATAATCATTGTTGAGTGACGGATCCAATTCTCCATTCTGGTCCTGCTCGGCCTCTCCCATATCGATCAGGAGAGTAAAGGACGGACATTAGCTAGCCCTGTGCCCTATCCTTTGGCACTTAAAGGAAGTAAGTGGTGCTTGACTGACCGTGGTGTTGTGGGTCGGAGTGTCGCTCATGATGGCCCAAGCATGAGGGGTAGAACGCACGAAGGTGGCGGGGGTGATTCCTTCCCCCCAATGTTCTGGGAAGCCCGAATGGTTGCAGGCAGTGTGGTGCGAGTGGGGGTAGCTCGAGGCACGGTGTGAGTGGTGTACACGGCAGCCTCGTCACCCGGATGCTCTATGTGCTCCACCAAGTGGTAGACTTCGTCGACCTTGGTAGGGTTGCACTTAAGAACCTTACTACGCAGGGTCGCCCAAAGCCTATGGGCAAATATACTAATGATGATTTGCAGGTCCTCCATGAATTGACACCGCATCAAGCACTCCTCGAATACCTCTATGTACTCCATCACAGTATGTGGATTTTGCCTAAGGTCGAGCCACATGAGGAATAATGACAGTTGGTACTGTCCAGGCACGTACTTGCTCCTCAACTTCAGTGCCATTTTGGCCTAGGACATGATGGGCCATCCTCGTCGTGACATGCTCATTTTTCCATAAGATCTTGACCTGTTCGCCAAGTCTCGTCTCTGCATATTTGACGCACAAGTCATCATCAATGCGGTACCGTCGCAAGTAGGAGTTCATGCTCGACTCCTAGTCAATGAACTCCTTGAGTTTTCTCGACCCCTCAAAAATGGTGAGGTCGGCACACACGCTATTCTGGATCCGAGCATGGTGCTCCTCTCATCAGGGTTCCCCCATCAGGGTTTCCCGTCGTACTCATGATCATAGCGCCGGATGTATTCATCTTGGTGGGCTATTTAATTGGCATCATATCCTCGACCGTGGCACCAGACATGTTTGCCTCGCCATGCCAGTAGGTGGACCACATAACCACGGTCGTCGTGCCAGACATCATTGTCTCGCCGGGCCGGTGGGTCCGCCTCGTATCCTGGATTGTGAGGTTGGACAAGTTCATCTCGGCAAGCCAGTAGGTTGGCTCGGTAACCACAATCGTCGCGTCGGACGTAGTCCTCTTGATGGGCTAGTATGTCAGCTTTGTACCCTTGATCATAGTGCGGAACATGTTCACCTCGACGAGCCGGTAGGTCGACAATGTAACCATGATTGTTGTGCTAGACATAATCCTCTTGGCAGCTCGGTAAGGCGGCCTCGGGTCGTTGGTTATATTGCCAGACGTGTTCATCTTGGCAGATTGGCAAGTCAGAGTCCTACCCATGGTTGGAGTCGTCTGGTGGTTATTGCTATCCCTTGCACAAACGTCCTATGGATCATGTGTGGGGTGTCGGGTAGGACATTAATCTAGAAGCTCCTTGTCTGGCTTCTGGTCGTGCACTACGTACTCATTGCTGTTGTAGGAGCTCCTCAGACAATCTAGATGTCGAGGGCTCGCTCTTGAGCCACAAGTAGTGGTATGGCGGAGAGTACTGGACATGTTGGGCATGCAAGCATCGGCTCCACGCGCTCGGCAATGGGGACCATGGTGCAGAGACACACCCCTTGATCCTCGGATGGGTCCTCTTGAAGTCAGTGATGTCGACATAATATTCTTCGGCCACATGTGGCGGAGGCCTGGGGTAAAGGCTTTTCAACGGAGCTTTCCCGTGTCGTCGCCCTATCCTCGTTGCCATTGGGTGACAAGACACCTAGTGACCTCAAGGAGCTACGTGGGCTGGACCGTCCAATGGCAGTCGCGTCAGCAGGTGCGGCCGGTGCAAGCTCCCTATGTGGATGTGATGGGCCGCCTACTGGCGTTGCAAGAAGGTATTCCGAGAGGGCCGTAGGATGGCCCCTCTTATGGGGTGACGATTGGGGGAGTAGCGCGGAGGTACAACCTTTGTGCTGAGCCCTCTTGCTCCATCGTATCTCGATGGCCATGTTCCCTAGGGTACCTAGACCGTTTTCCAAAAGATGATGCGATGCAAAAATGATGGCTATGCGGAATCGGAGATGTGCTGTGAGCGTCCATAGCTAGGCTCTGATACCAATTTGGTGTCAGACGTCGTCGAGGAAGTTGTCCGCTCGTCATCGAGCATGATGGCTCGGTACCGATAATGGGTAGTGGTATTGAACGTCAACAGTGTCATCGTCTGAGGGTAAACCCTAACGGGTTGATATAACTATGATGTGCAAATGAATGTCCTACGTGGCATACATGCAGGCTGCGACTCAAGAGAGGCATCGAGCTCCAAGCTTGGACGGGGTCATGACAGAGGCAAATTGCGTAATTAATTTTTAATGGTCATTGTAATTTTAATTTGCCTTCAATCAAATAAATTTGTAAAATAGTAACTTACTCAAAGATGTATAAATGAGAGTAAGGTCATCTCCACAGGGACTGGCCTTTAGGTCTAGATTCGATAGTTGAGTTATTAGTTAATATGATCTAGTAATAACACTGAAGATAATGGTACTAAGAAGAGATAACCAATTAATAAGTAGAGGGGATAATACTTTAATAAGAGAGGTATAGAAAGGTGAATATTAGATAAATGGTTATATCTTTTACATCTACTATGAATAAGGAGGAATTACAATACCAGGTAGCTAGTGGAGAAATATAAAGTACTTAAGAAGAGTAATTAGTAATGAGAGAATAGAAGAAAGAAGAGAAGTTATTTAGATGGGCACATATATATATATATTAAGTGAGATCAGAGGGAATAGAAGTAGAATTTATATATTACTAAGATTAATGAATAAGTAGGTGATGGAGGACCATCTCGAGGACGACGCCACGATGACGAAGAACCATCTCGAGGATGACGCGATGGGACGTCGTCAGCCACGTCGAGCAGCTCGCGCCGACGCTCACCACCCGGGGTTTAAGTACCCCTCGTAAGAACTTTTATCTTTTTACTTATGCTCATTTTCATTTGTGTTTGTATTTTCGGATTCGTGGACTGGGCCAATGTTGTTGGGCCCCGTCCTCGTCGTTTTTACTTTTTATGTTTGCATTTTGAATTTGTAAGTAGAGGTCGAACCACGTCTCGCGACGGTTTGTCCTCTCCCACGTTCACTTGGCACCCATCCTCACTATATAAGGGGATGGCATGCCCAAGGAACACCTTGGAGTCATTGTTGAAAAGTTTATGAACAATTCGTCTCCCCCCTATCGTAGAGAGTAGTGTAGGGGGTTTGACTAGCCCCACCCCACGTCGAGATCACTCCGTGGGTAGAGCCCACGTCTCTCCCGTCGAGATCACTCCGAGGGAGACGTGTTAAAGCGCACCGTCGAGATCACTCTGGTGCGAGGAAAGAGTTTCAAGAAGCCGCCGCCATCAAGAATCGAAAGAGGTCTTCGTCGAGATTACTCCGGGGATCTTGGGAGATTCAAGAAGCATCGCCGACATGCCATCAACCGGGGAAATCTGCTCCGCCGAGGGAGCACACCCCAGATCCATCAAGAACTCCTCTTTCTTGGAGGGTTCTTGGTTGTTACAGTTCAAGAAAGCCATTTCTTGGTACCTTTTCCCACCCTTCCACCACTCCTGATCCATACCCCACCCTTCTCTTCGTTCTTGATCCACCCCACCACCGTTCTTGAACATCCTCCCACATTTCTTGAATTTCCCCTCTTTCCCCTCCCCCATGATTTCTTGATTCCTTCCCCTCGCCCCGTTTCTTGATTCTACCACGTCCCACCCAGTTTCTTGAACTTCTTGATCCGTCCCTTCACGTTCTTGAACCCCCCCATCTCGTTCTTGAACCCCCCCATCTCGTTCTTGATCCGTCCCTCCATGTTCTTGAACCCTCCCCATCTCGTTCTTGATCCTTCCCATCACGTTCTTGAACCTTCCCATCTTGTTCTTGATCGTCCCTTCACATTCTTGAACCCCCCGATCTCGTTCTTGATCCTTCTCATCTCGTTCTTGACCCTTCCCATCTCGTTCTTGATCCGTCCCTCCACGTTCTTGAACCCTCCCCATCTCCTTCTTGATCCTTCCTATCTCGTTCTTGATCCATCCCATCCCGTTCTTGGTCCTTTCCCCATCTCGTTCTTGACCCTTCCCCATTACCATTCTTGAACCCTCAATTCTCCCACACTTCTTTCCTCTAAATTCTTGGCCCCTCGCCCTCGCCTCCCGCTCGACCACCCTTCCACCGTTCATCGCCCGGCGCCTGCGCGAGAGGGTACCCCTCCCGCGCGCCTCTCCGCCTGCCGCTGCAAGCGTCCGCGCGCCCTCGCCTGCGACCACCACGCGGTGCGTCCGCTCGCCAGTGCGCACGTCGTGCTCCTCGCGCCGGCCCATGCGCGCACACCAAAACACCTCCGCACGTGCCCGTCTGCTGCCACATCCTTTGCCGTGGTCCCAAGGTCGGTTGACTTGATCACCTCCTGCGCTCATCGGTCCGACGTCCGAGAAATCACACCAGAGTCATCTACCAACACGTTACCATCTACACCACATCACCTGCCAGAACGCGATTTGACGCCGTGGATTAGCGGGACTTAAGGTTAGTCTCGTCTTCCCTCCGTTTACCAGCATTATTATCTTTTCCAGTCTCGTCTTCCGCTATCGCGTCCTCTGCCATTATTTTCATTACAATTCACGGATAGGATAGCCACCGTCGTCGAGTGTAGGAATTCTTTGAGGTTGACGGATATTCTTTCGCCTAGACGCCGAACACTCCAGGGCCGTCATACGCCCCTCATTGTCTAGACGTCTAGTTGATTTCGCGGGTCATTTGGGAGTTTGATCTAGGGATCATTCTTCTCTCGTTGACCGGCACGGCCGACACCGTTATCCGCCGATTCCCTCTACTGCTCATCCGCTATTTTCCTGTGCATTGAATTACATCTCACCTCATCGCATCATAATTCCTGTGACGTAATACGAGCCGCTCAATCCCGGCCGACATCGTATTACATCAGTAGGTATCTGATAGTATCTGACTTTAATCTGCTAAGTAAGAATTTCGGTATGGGGTGCTATTGGGGAGGAATAAAAGGATAACAATAGTAGTAAGAAGTAGTTATAGAACTATAGAATAGGTTATACTTATAGTGTACTACTTATATAAGTAAGATCTTTATCCAAGAATTATATAGGTAGTTTTAGTGGTTTTATATGATTCATATAGCTTTTATAAAGTTTTTATAGTTGATTTAATGAAATACAGGTAGATTTAGTCCAACACTAGAGAGGTGCTCGACCAAATGCCCCTGAGGAGGGTAGAAGAGAAGCTATTTACGTGATATTTACTTAATAGTACATTTTTTAGATGTTTTATAAAGATCATATAAAGATAAGAGGGTGTTTCTATTGAACGCCCATGAGGTGTTCAACATAATGCCCGATAGACTTCGAGTAGTGAATAAGAGAAGATAGAGTTGATTCTGTCCAATGCCTGTGAGGTGTTTGACAGATTGCTCAAAAGAAGACGGGATATATTTTTGATGTTTTATAAGGTTTGAGTGGGATACAACGTAGCTAAATCGAAGAATGTTGATCAAACACACTAGGCGTTCGATGAAATGCCTCGAAGAAATCTGCGAATCAAAATGAATCATAAACACAATTATATGGTGAAATGTTGAATAAAACTTCCTGTTAGGATCAAAATGGATGTACAGGGATAATCTATGAAATTCAAATCTCACCGAACGCCCTAATTCGGAGAACCGGGATAGCGGCACCGGTCGCTATCGTCAAATTTCCGTTTGGTCGTTACCTGCTCTCCTCCTCTGTCTGTGTGCGTCTCGGCGATGCTCTGAACTTTGAGATCTTCTCAAGAGTCCTTCAAGCCCTTGAGGTGTGTCACGTGGCCTCACCAGGCCCTGGGTCACCTGCGAGAGTTCTCTGCCATCCCTCTTGTCCTGTGGCTGGAGATGCTGAAATTGGGGTCCTCGGCACCTTTTTAACGGCCTAGGAGGGACCCCAGAGGCCGTCTGATGGTGGGGGATAGTTCTACGGGGTCTTTTCCCACCGTTGGATCCCTAGTGGTCCCTCTCGCTGGCCAAAAACGGCCTCTGGCCGGCGACGTCGACAGCCAGGGGTAAGGGTTGACAAAAATGCCCCTGGCCATTAGATATCCTCCATATGGTTCCGCTAACACGTCAGCGAGCCCAATCAGCTGCCCCGTCATCGCTCCATCTTCTTATTAGTCCATGCTGGGTCCCGCAATCCGCGTCAGCCTGAGAAGAGTAGAAATTATATATGTTTAATGGGACGGAATGGATCCCCACCGTCCAATCTTCTTTAAGAAGATTGGACAGATGGAATCTTATCTGTCCACTTAAAACGGCCTGAAAAGACAGGCTTCGGGCCAGTCTGGCTCAAAGCCCGGTCTTAATTCCCTTTTAATTTCTTTTGATCACGGCCCGTCGGGCCACGGTCATTTTCTAGCTCGGTGGCCCGACCTGAGGCGATATCGAAATAGAATAGGGATTTTAATCCCATATTGACAATTTCTAAAAATTACATCAGTATATATTCAATTGCGGGATTTTATTATCGAAATGGAATCCATACCTCCCTGTGTGACCTCCTTGGGCTTGAGCTGGGAGCGAGTTAGGCCTGCACTCTGGGCTCCTCGTGCATGGCCCTCGCGGCAGCTGGCTGGCTTGAGTGCTCCGCGCTCGTTGGCCTAGCTACTAGCTTGAGGCCTGTTCATTGGTTTGCTCCTGAGCCGGCCCAGTAAAATCCTCTTTTTATCTTCTTTTTTTTCATTCGAAATAATATTTCCATATTTCTTTCTTCAAATTAAATACAGATTTCACCCCTGCAAGTTCATAGACAAGATACTAAATAGAACATGAGAAAATTAAATAGGCATTAAATGTCTACTTCAACTAGAAAAGGTATTTCAATTGTATAACATACATAAAATGGCATTAAAATGCATAATTTTTATCATTTGTTCTACTTAGTGCATGACATGCAATATTTCATAAAATAAGGTGAAATACATGTGAATTGATTCCAAAATGCCTTTAAAATATGTATAATTACATGCCTCACTTTGGACTTATCAGGTCATCGTGTGACACTAATGGTGGCCTCTCAAATCTCGTCAGAGAGAGGAAGGCGTCCACGGCCGAATGGAATCAATCCGTAGGGCTAGCACGTAACAAACGGTCTTAGTTGTACTGGTAAGACACTCAAGTATGTCGTATTTTCTCCCAAACCTGTCTCCCTACCTAGCGCGAGCACGGTGGAGTCAAGAAAAATATTTACCACAAGTGATAATTAAAATCAGCGACAGGAGAGGACAAATTACATCTTTTGCGGGGCTCGTGGTGCAGAATTCGTCCAAAGTCGGCAACGGTCAAAGCGGGTGTGGCGGAGAGGTGCCAGAGAGCGAACGGTGACTCGACGATCGATGATGTTTTATGAACGTCAGTAAAGGTCAGAGGAGGAAAGGAAGATGGGAGCAGTAGCGGTCGCGACTCAAGCCACTAGACGGTCTAGCCAGTGCGGCTTGAGGGCTGCGCAGCACCACCAAGATGGTCTGCTAAGGTGAGCGGAGCAACAACAGATTGATTCACCTTTGTGGGTGAATACCCGGGTGATCCCTTGGCGGCTGTTGGGGTGGTTTGGGTGGCAAAAGATACTCACACATCATCAGATGGATAATTATGTCATTTAGCGACCCGGCGTGGTGCGAGTAGCTGTTGTGGCTCAACTCTGTGAAGACTAGAGTCGAGCACTAGGCGTGCACGCTGATGGCAGAAGGCAGATGAGTTGATTCCCACAGGCACACCCGTATCAATATCGTTGTTGTCGCATACCGCGGTCAGATCGATTAGTCACCACAGGGGGGTGATATCCAACTCACAAATGACAACTGGGCTGACGGGTTTGGTTGGGCCCTCCATGATGATGAAATCAAAAGGGCGATAACGAGTATTTTAATCTGGTCTTCAATGACAATGGTGGGCGGGGCGGACGGCGTCATCGATGAACCTTAATGGCGTGCGCCATCAATCCTCCGGGGTTGGAAGAACTCGGATTTATTTTTCTTCATTTCTTTTGGGTGTTAAAAGCATAAAAAAAATTAAGATAACACCCAATGAAAAAAATATATAAGGTAATGAAGTAGATACCTACATGCTCCAATAGTCCAATATTATTTCAAGATAGGAGCGAAATAAGATAACACCCTAAATTCCTTCATCTTTCAAAAAAAAAAATCATTCTACTTTTCTTTCTCTTTTTATCTATCTCTATGTTCATCTTTTTTTTCCTTTTCTTCTCTTTTTCGTTTTTCTCTTTTCCTCTCCTATATCTGACTCTTTCTTTCTCTTTCTCTCTTTCATATTTATTTTTCATTCGTTAATTTTTTTTTTTCATTTTTAGTTTTCTTTGTTCTAAATTGCGAGGCTTGAGCGAAAGTACATGCCCTTATTGAGATTGAGAGGAGAGATTGAGAGATTTACCTAGCTATTCCAAGTGCACATTAGGAAAACCAGAAAAAAAACTTCAACTTCTAGGAGATCAAATTTCCCTTCTTATGATGTAATAATGTAGTTGTTTCTGAATTATCAAACCTAGAAACCAACCAAACCAAATAAAACTTTCCCTCTCAACCTATCTAATTGACTCCTTTGACGCTTCTCTTTGGATCAAAGAAGCCAATCTTGAGCCCCTTATTTCTACTATTCCTCTCATCTATTCTGTCCCCCTTTCTAACTTTCTTGTCTAAGTAGGTTGATTTGATCTTCATTGAATATCAAATTAACTTTAATTAGGGTCAGACCACTCAAGTAGATCATCAAATTGGACTCCTTAGTATATTTCCTTGAACGATACCTGTACTTATCGGCATACACCTTAAGTAAGGTTTTATTAATTTAATTGTATAAGCTAAAATCAACAGGGACAAGGGGTTAAATTTTTTCTTTTAATTTACCCCTACTATTGGCTTATGCATTGGCGCCATTGCCGGGGAAGCAACACTTAGGAAATCCAAATGGTTTTCATTTTTATCAATTGTGTCTGTATGAAGTATTTAAATTCTAAAATGTGTTATTGAGTTTGGTGATTTCATTCATTGCTTTTGAATAACTCTAAATTTCTCATATTTTTTTATTTGCTTCAATGTTTTACATGTAATGAGGATTTGATTCTGGGATTATTTATCTTTTGAGTGCCTATTTGTCCTCCTATTTATCCATTACTTGATCATTGAATGTAAATTTTCCTAAATTGCAAATGTTCAGCCAAAGGTTAGAATTACAGTGAAACAACTCTATATGCAAGCAGCAAGGTAAGGCAAAATATAGACAAATTGTGTCTCGACATCTTGACCTCCTACAAGCGTATTTGAATGCCCTGGTAATCAACTTCCGCGAACAATAGGGACCAGTGTAAGGCACGGACCTTTGAGGAATATCTAGCACTCAGATAAAGATCATATAAAGCCTTCATGGAGAATAGATGAGTGTAGATGTCTTGACAAAAAATTAAGGAAGAAGGAAGAGGAAAACAACAAATTAGTAGAAGAGAAAGTCTGATCTTTACATGACTGTAGTACTCTTCCTATATATTCAGAGGTAGCACCTCGTGATAATGAGCCTGTTAGAAGAACTTCGGATGATGCTACCATAGATTTATGTATGAAAATTGGAAGTCAAGTCCCCACTCAAACCACAGACTCTAAGGGTGGTAGCTCTCCTAAGAGCTCTAGTGTGACTCACCTTAATACACGAGCTCATATAGATCCTAAAATCATAACAGTGCTATCACTAATGAAGGATCCAATAGTGAAATTACATGAAAGAGTAGAGAAGATGGGGAACTCTAGACTTATAGAGCCTATTAGCGAAGTGAGTATGGAGGAGACTTTATCCCAACCTCCCCCAACTCTATCTGAAAGTTCAGACGAGGAGGTATCTAAAGTTAGTCTGGACTTGAAGAGGACTGGAGAGCTAAATGACATTCGAATATTATGTGAGATTAGAAGAAGAAGATTGCACAATGTGCTTATAGATCTAGGGTCAAACCATAGTATCATCCCTTCAACTGTCTTGGAGCCACACCGAATAGGTAAGGTGACACCATCCTCCCAAATCATATGCTTTGATGATGGGATTCATATTACTTCTAGAGGCCAAATCACCGACGCATGTGTTGATACTAATGGATGTAGATTTAAATCTGTTTTTTTCATCTTTGAGAGAACGACAAAAAAGACACCAATTATATTGGGGAGATCTTTCTTAAGATTAGCAAGAGTGGCAATATCGATAGAGTATAAGGAAGTTACCCTTTGAGAAAATGACAATAGAATTACCCTTAAGCTAGCTGACCCTTGTGCAAGAAGAAGTGGACACTTTAAGGTAGAGGTTAGGGAAATTTCTAAAGAATATATTGAAGAGGACAATCATGCCTCGACAACCACTTTGATCCTTGAGAATAACATTTCCAATTCACCACCTACTACTCCCGTTACCCAAACTTATTAAAACCTTATTTTTGTATTCCTAAATACGATTATTTGCCTTGAGAATAGTTAATCAGTACTTGCAGAGCAGTATCAGGGCCTTAAAAGAGGAAAAGTTTGAAATAACAGTGTGCATAGAGAAATGTAGGTTGGAGAATGAAACCTTGCGTTGGGAGTTTGCTGGCATTCTTTCTATCTCCATGTCAAGGAGGAAAAAAATAAAAACAAATAATAATGGAAGAAGGACGAACTCTGAGAGAAGAAAGAAGGAAACAAAGAGAAAGATAATATGAAAAAAAAAGACAACTAAGAATGAAAAGAAGACATAATGAAGAGAAGGAAAAATAAAAATAGGTAAAGAAATTTAAAATAGTAGTAGTAAAATGATGGAGAAGAAAAGTAAAGAGGCATGTAAGAAAAAGGAATAAAAAATGGAAAGGAGTAAAGAGAGGTAGAGAGGCAAAATAAAAAGAGATGAAAAGAGAGACAGGGATAGAAGGTAAGGTAGAAAAAGAAGAAATGAAGAAAGAGAGAAGAAAAAGAGAAAGACAGAGAAAGAAAAAAAGATATAAGAGAACAAAATGTTGAAAGGGAAAAGAGAAAGATGAAAAAAGAGAAAAGGAAGAGGAAAAAAGAAAAGAAGGAAAAGAAATAAAAGAGGGGATATAAAAAATAAAAGTGAGAAGAAAGAAGATAAAGAGAAAAAGGAGAGAAAGAGAAGGAATAGAAAAATGGAGAGAGAGGAGGGAAAAGAGAAAAGACTGAGGGAAGAAAGAAAAAAGAAAGCGAAAGAAAAACGAGAAAAAGGTATCTGCTTCATTACCTTTGGAGTATAGAGCTTGTACCCTTGGACTTTCCATCATTTAATCACCCACCAAACACCCTCCCCAACTTGAAATTGGATCCACTTGCTCAAAATCACGTGTGTTCCGCCGCAAACATGCTCTTGATCTTCTCTAGGAGCTTAACTTCTTTACACAAGTTCCCAAACTAACGGATGACAAATTTGATTGATGTATATGCATGTTAATTATCACTATAAGCAGATTCAATCCATGTTATATTCATCAAAATTAAATGCATAAGTCACAGTTTGCCATATAAAATGAACTAGCTTCCCCCCTACTATAACATGCATGGTCCGCAATGCATAACTAAGAAAATAACCAAAAGAAACATTGAGGGAGAGAATGGCAAACAGTGGGGATGGACGCGTAGCTTGCCGTTGAGAAGATAGATATAAAATCCTGAATAAGTTGTGTTGCTCCAACTTGGTCAACATCCTGATAAGAAAAATAAAAACACCATAACAAGACTGATAGAGGTTGCACATGAACAAAGTATTTGAAGTCTTTAAAGATAGAAATTGAAGAGAGAAATCAGGTTGAGGACTTCGGTGCTAAAAGTTCAGGCTGTGGCTAGCTCTTCAAACCCGCTCCTCCTTATGGCACTGTTACATCCGTTAAATTCTCCTTCATGTGGACTCCGCCTACTTGTCATCACAGCTAAAGAAGAAATTGGATAAAAGACGTAAAGGGGAACTGATGAAGAATCTCATTTCCCATCATGGAAGAAAAATAAGTCAACCTAATGATTGTCTCAAAGATTAAAGTGAAACTCAAAGTATTATGTATAAGAAACTATGTTCCCATGGGTACCTACCTATATTTAAGAATAGGTTTCTTTGTAATTTTGGTCCATAAAGGTAAAACATTAAAGAGATCAAATGCAAAGAAAACCCTACCAGAAGATTGCCATTTCAATTCAACCAAATGATCATGCCAATCTGCAAAAAGAATTTTACATAAGAAAAGGTTCAATCTCAATTTCATTACAATTTTTTGTCATCCTTGTCTTAGGTTGAACTTTAAATAATTCACTAGGTGTACTGCAAAATTTTTCTTCATTTCTATTTTCATCAACATCATCCACATTGAAGCCTTCATATTGCTATTTTCCTTCACATGTTTTTGGTCATCAAGAAACAACATCCTAAGGTCAGAGATTATTACATCCAGTTCTTTCATTGAAAAATTGATTCCCCAAATTCATCTCTCCATGATCTACCAAAAGGATCATGTATTGAGAATTCATTCCTCTCTTCTCCACGCACATACTATATGGGGTTACTTAGACTTCCAGAATGCAGTGCTTCTGGAAATGCAATAGGAGGTCGATACTCTTCAAGATGAGGATGGGTTTTTTCAAACTGATCTTCCTAATCCCGTTCCTTCGTTTCTCCCATATCATCCTGAAGTTTTAACTCAGAAGCATCTGATTGTGATTCCTCATACCCATGTATTTCATCTTCAAAAAAATGTAAATTCAAGATTTCAGCAATCTCAATCTTAATAGTTTTCATTTTTCTTAGAAAGTAATCTTCCTCAAGGGGACCACTTTCTGCTAATAAATCCTTCAAAAATTTATAAACATCTTTCTCCATATGTAAGATCCTTAAGAAGTATTCTCCCCTTTCATAAAAATATTTTTTTAGGAAATCTTCTAATCATATTATGAAGTAGAATCATTTTGAAAAGAAATTCATGTTTGAAAACATCCTCATATTCAAGAAAATAATTCATCATCAACTGGTCACTCTCTTCGGAATCATCAAGCTGAGAAATTTTCTCTTCAAACATTTCAAATTCATTAACAAACACATGCTTCTGATTGAAAAATGACGTTGAATCAGTTTTCAATGAACTTGTAGAAGAAAGTCCTAATGATGGTGATTGCCCCCACTCATAGTGGTGATAATCCAAAGAGGGCATGGCATGAGTGTGGAAGCCCTGATTATTGGTATTATGAATGGAAAATTTAGGGATTGTTGCCTCAATAGATATAGGATAATATGAATGCTCATGAAAATTAGGGAAGGCCTCGTATAGATGGTCACAATCATAAATAGAAGTGTTCATGTTACAATGTAAATATTCACCATGATTCAAGGAGTGCCGATAATCATGAAAGTATTCAGAATGTTCACCTTCATAGTATAAATCATCATGGTAATAAATTTCATGAAAATCATGGTACTGAGAACTATGTCCATAATAATAAGACATGGTTGCTTCATATGGTTAGAAATAGTTGTCTATTAGAAAATAAAATGTATTTGAAGAATAATTTAGCTGAATACGTAGCACTTCCTAAGCATTTAAATCAAAAATTGGAAATAAAATGTTGTGCAAGAATATATATTAAATTAAAACTAAGCACTTTATAAAAATAATATCAAAAATATTTTGAACATAATTTTATAGCACACAATTCATTAGATGGAAAACCAATTGGATTTCCTTAGCGTTGCTTTCCTGGCCAGGGCGCCAATTCATAAGCCAAAAGTAGGGGTTGAATTTTACAATTTTTTTTAACCCCTTGTCATTGTTTATTTTAGCTTATACAATAAAATTTATAAAACCTTACTTAAGGTGTATAATTATAAGTAGAGGTATCGTCCAAGGGAAGCTAGTAAGAAATCCAATTTGATGATCTGATGGAGTAATTTGACCCTAACTAGAGTTAATTTGATCTTAAATGAAGATCAAATCAATCGAATTAGACAAGGAAGTTAGAAAGCAGGGTAGAAGAGATGAGAGGAACAGAAGAAATAAGAGGCTCTAGATTGGCTTCTTTGATCCAAAGAGAAGGGCCAAGGAGGTAAATTAGAGAGGTTGAGAGGGAAATTTTGTTTTGGGTTGGTTGGTGTTTTAGGTTTGATAATTCAGAATTAACTACTCTATTAGACCATAAGAAGGGAAATTTAATCTCCTACAAATTGAAGTGTTTTTTATAGTTTTCTTCATGTGCAATTGAAATAGCCAGGTAAATCTCTCGATCTCTCCTCTCAATCTCAGTAAGGGCTTGTAGATTTCGCCTGAGCCTATGAATTTGGAAGTTCATACCAAGATCAAGAATAACGAAGAAGAAATTTAACTAAAAAATCATCCAAAATACACTAAAAGTTCAAATACAATGAAGACAAAGGTACCAAATAAGTTGATCTAAGCTAGGGCTCCTCTTTTTCTCACAGCTGTGATAGAGCACCATCCAGAATGAGCTTTCCCTCTCAAAATTCTGCTTTTATACTTAGGTTATATGTTACAAATTACCATTTTACCCGCATTTAGTAATTATTTTTTATCTATCAATATAGGCTTATTCTGATGATCCAATGTAAGGATAGAAAGAGGAGGTCAAGACGACCAAATCCATAAAGAAATCATCTCAATCGGACTTCAGGATCAAAAGTTATGAATAAATGAATTTAAACAATTTTTAGCTGTTAGATTTAAATTCATTTATTTATAACTGTTTATAAACACGCAATGATGTGTCGTTTTCTCGTTGGCTGATGAATTTTGAACTTTAAACGACGCGTTCGTTCTGGTTGTGGCACGTACCCCCTGGCAAAAATAAAAACAATGAAAAAAATAAAAAGAGATGGGCTTTGTACATTTTGAAATGCATGTAAGTGTGCATTTTTTTTGCGGTGCTAGCAAATAGCAAAATGGCATGTCAGCACCCGTTCGTGCGCATTGTATGTGCTGCGTGGGCGGTGAACTTACCTCCTAGTGGCTCCCATCATCAAGCGTTGTCGGATTCTCATCCAACAGCCGAGATGAGGCCACGTCGATCGCCCGAAAACAACTATTGTGGTTTTGCATTTAAATCCCTTTTTAAAATGTAAAATTGCCATCTGTTGCTGCTAAAAACTAACTGTGTATGTGCCCTTCTGTACTCTCTCCTCCAAATTTTTCTCGAAATCACAAAAATTACATGATAATTTTGAACTAAATCCATGCACCTTTTACAGGGTTCTATCTATGGCCCTGCCGAAACGACCGAGAGGCATTTTTAGGGGTATAACTGAGACACATATTTATGAAAAGCCCCTCAAAGTTTCAAACTTTAACACTTATTTTCCCTTATTAATATATTGTTTTCCTCCTTAAAACTTAATTTCTTCAAATAAATCCCAAAAAATCCAATAAAATCCTATCAAATCCTAGCAAATCCCAGAAAATTCTAGAAAATTCAGTAACTAATCCCCACACAAATTAACCTCAAAAGGAAATTTTAAGCCTCCCAATATCATTTCAAAAAAATTATTTCACGCTTAAATAAATACCCAAAAATTCATAAAAATAACATAAAATTAGGGAAAAATTAGAAATCACTTGGAAACACTAATTACACGTAAATATATGATAAAAACTCTGTTTTTATCTTGTTAAATGCATACAACTGTGCTCAATTGCTTGAAATAAAGACTGAATTCAGGGTATTATTATGTATAAAAAAAGAAATAAAGAAAAAGAAATGAGCAGCCTTTCCTTCTTTTCTTCCTCATATTTATTTTTGGGTGTCATCGGATTTCTTATCATTTCTTTTTCTTTATTTCGCTTTCATCATTTTTTTTCTGCAACCCCTTTTTCATTAATTTTCCTTAAAACAAAATGCATTAACTGCACTACATGGAATAAATCATCTCCCATCAAAGACCTTGAACTATGAGAGCCCTGTGAACATCATTTAACGATTTTTTCCACTAGTTAACCTGAGAGCTGAGAGTAAACCTATGACTTTTGGCTCTACTGCATTTGTTCATAAGCCGACATTGATGAGAAACATAGCCCTAGAGTAATGAAATCTGTGTTTGTTGGATATTTCTAAGAAAGGGTACAAATGTTATGATCCTAAGTCTAGAAGATTCTTTGTATCTGCAGATGTAACATTGGATGAAACACAGAGGTTCTTCAAAGATGAGCCGCATGATCAATCATCGTCTCCAAATGATGTATTTAGAATGGACATTGCACATAGTTGACCTGTAGATGTTCATCGGGACATGTGCAAGAGATTACAGATCATTTAGTACTCGGAGAACAAGATGAAGGCAAAGCTAATAATAAAATACCAATTGATGTACAATCAAACGATGTTGTGTGCAAATGAATTTCCAACAGAAGTTGAAGTGAATAGAATTCTTGAGGAAACTATTTCTGAAGGTGACAACGATGTTATGTCCGCTCTCTCATTGATCGGCATTCTAGTGCAGGATATGGTGCATTTCTTGGACAAAATCTGATTACACAAGATATGGTGCAAGAAGAAACCAGAGTTTCTTTATGAAGTGCACATGCTGAATACAGGTGCTAAACTCTGGTTCCAATGCAGCCTAACCAGGTAGTGAGAACCTATACAGCCTACACAGCCTAAACTCTGTGCACCTCTACAGCCTGTACAGGTGCTAAACTCTGGTTGGATGCATCTCACTATCCAGCATGTGATTAGGCTGATAGGTAGTCATTCACATAGATAGGTTCGGCTAAATCAAAATATGGGTGTAGTAGGGGTGTCACACTTCACTCAACACTCAAATCCTTATCTATGGGGTATACACCTTTTGATTTTCAGATCTGTCCTTCACCCTACCATGTACTACCTAGAAATCAACATTGATGCCCTGTAATATGATCATGATGCACTTAGTGAGCCTAGCTTCCCTATATTTTCTTCCAAGGCGAAAAGATAAAAGGGGCTGTCCGAAGTTTCGTTATGGCATGATGTTGAATTCAAGAATTTTTTATACCCCCATCTTATTAAAAAGACATTGAGAAATCATAGAAAATATAAATTTTTAAGGCACATTGAATCTCCCCCCCACATAGTAATTGCATAGTCCTCAATGCATAGGAAAATATAAAAAGGAGTTTAGAGGGCACAAACAGTGGGTTGAGCTCTTTCATGTAGGTTCCTTCACGTCCATTTCATGTATTGGTGGTTGGCATTTTCTGAAACCAAAGAAAAGAAAAAAAAAAGAAACAAAAGAAATGAAAGAAAAAAAGAAAGGTAACAAATAGAGATAAAAGCTTCAATGCGGCTCTATAGATGTTACTAACCTGCAGGTTTTTCCAAGATCGTGCTAAGGGGTTGATGAGGAGGATCATCATGTAGGTAAGGCTTCAGCCTTTGCCCATTCACTGTGAATTGTTTATGGGCTCTAGGATCCGAAATTAAAATGGCCCCATTTTCATACGATTCTACTACCAAATAAGGTCCATTCCATCTACTTTTTAGCTTACCAGGAAAGAGTTTTAATCTTGAATTGTAAAGCCATACCTTTTGATCTTTGACAAAGGTCCTTCTAATGTTTTTTTTGTGGAAGGCCTTCATCTTGGCTTTGTATATCTTGGAGTTTTCATGAGCCTCATTCCTAATTTCTTCAAGTTCTTGGAGCTAGAGCAACCTGCATTTTCCTGCTTCATCTAAAGAAAGATTTAGCTTTTTAATTGCCCATGAAGCTTTATGTTCCAACTCCAATGGTAGATGGCATAGTTTTCCAAATATCAACCTGAAGGGGGACATTCCTAAGGGTGTTTTATAGGCTGTTCTATAGGCCCATAATGCTTCATTTAGTTTGTATGGCCAATCTTTCCCATTGGGCTTCACAATTTTTTGATGGATTTTCTTAATTTCTCTGTTACATAATTCAACCTGCCCATTAGCTTGCGGGTGATATGGGGTGGTTACTCTATGTTGTACACCATATTTTTTCAAAAGATATCTAAAATTAAAGTTTACAAAATGTGACCCCCCATCACTAATTATAGCCCTAGGACATCCATATCTGAAAAAGATGTAAGTCTCCACAAAATCAGTGACAACTTTACTGGTATTGGTCCTAGTGGCTATGGCTTCTACCCACTTTGAGACATAGCCTACAGCCATTAAAATATACTCATATCCATTCGAATTTAGAAATGGTCCCATGAAATCAATGCCCCATAAATAAAAGATTTCTACTTCTAAAATGGGTTTTAGAGGCATGTGATTTTTTCTATAAATATTTATGGATGCTTGACACGCTAAACATTTAAAATAAAAATCATGTGCATCTTTAAATAAACTTGGCATATAAAACCCACTTTCCATTACCTTATGGGCTGTTACCTTAGCCGAATAGTGACCTCCTCCTGGATTGGAATGGCAGAATTTAAGGATGCTATTCTGTTCTTCTTCGGGTACGCATCTTCTAAGAATTTGATCAGCTTCTTGATGGAATAGCTCTGGTTCTTCCCAAAAGTAATCTCGCATATCTTTGAAGAACTTCTTTCTCTCATTGTAGCTCCATCTTGAAGGAACTCTTCCTGTCACCAAAACATTGACAATGTTTGCAAACCATGGAACATTTCCTGTCTGGATGGCCAGAATTTGCTAATCCGGAAATGCTTCATGGATAAGTGAGGAGTCATTTACTTTCATCCTAGAAAGATGATCAGCAAGATAATTTTCACAGCCCTTTTTATCTTTAATTTCTATGTCAAATTCCTGTAATAATAAAATCCATCTAATGAGCCTAGGTTTAGCTTCCTTTTTAGACAAAAGATATTTTAATGCTGCATGATCAGTGTAAACTATTATTTTACTACAAAGCAAATATGGTCGAAATTTTTCTAAAGCAAAAATTACAGCTAGCAGTTCTTTTTCTGTGGTAGAGTAATTGAGTTGTGCATCAATTAAAGTTCTGCTAGCATAATATATGGCCACAGGTTTCTTCTCTTTCCTCTGTCCTAAGACTGCCCCTACAGCAAAATCCGAGGCATCACACATGATTTCAAATGGCAAGCTCCAATCTGGAGCTTGCAAAATAGGTGCATGTGTGAGAGCCTTCCTCAGCTCTTCAAAAGCAGAAATAGCACTTTTATCCAAGATGATTTCATTAGTTTTACTAGAAAGGAAATTAGTAAGAGGTTTGGAAATTTTAGCAAACTTTTGAATGAACCTCCTATAGAAACCTGCATGGCCGAGGAACCCTCTAAGGGTTTTTAGATTTGTGGGAAGTGGAAGGCCTTGGATGACTTCTATTTTGGCCATGTCCACTTCCAGTCCACAATTGCTGACCTTGTGCCCCAATACCACTCCCTACTGTACAATAAAATGAGATTTTTCCCAACTTAGAACAAGGTTACTTTCAATGCATCTTTGAAGAACTTTAGTGAGATTTAGAAGGCAATTTTCAAAGGAATCTCCAAATACAGAAAAATCATCCATAAATATTTCTAAACAATCACCTACTAAATCAGAGAATAAAGAGTTCATGCATCTTTGGAAGGTGACTAGAGCATTACATAGGCCAAAACGCATGCACCTAAAGGCATATGTACCTACAGGGCTAGTAAAAGTTGTTTTCTCTTGATCATCAGGATGAATGTTAACTTGATTATATCCTGAATAACTATCAAGAAAACAAAAGAAATTCTGTCCTGATAGTTTTTCTAAAATTTGATCAATGAAAGGAAGGGGATAATGGTCTTTCTTTGTAGACTTATTTAATTTTCTATAGTCAATACATACCCTCCATCCAGTTATCAGCCTTTTCTGGATTTCTTCTCCCTTTTCATTGATCTCTACTGTTACTCCAGATTTCTTCAGCACCATGTGAACAGGGCTGACCCATTCACTATCAGAAATGGCATAAATAATACCTGCATCTAGCCATTTTAATATTTCATTCTCTAATATTTCCCTCATATGTGGGTTCAGCCTATGTTGGTTCTCCCTAGAAGGTTTAGAATCTTCGTCTAAAAATATTCTGTGTTCACAAATTGATTAAGGGATTCCTCTAATATCCTCAAATGTCCATCCTAATGCTCCTTAATGCTCTCTCAATACCTTAAGCAGTTCATTTTCTTATGAAGGAGTAAGGGACGAGGAAATAATCACAGGTAGGGAATTTCTAGAATCTAAGAATGCATATTTTAAAGACGATGGGAGAGGTATAAGCTCTAAGTTCAAATCTAGGGAGAGTGTAGGAGGCTCAGGTTCTACTTTTTCCTCATTGGCATCATCTACTCTCGATAAAAACCCTCGAATAGCATCAACATCATCCTCCTATTCATCACAAAATTTTAACTCTTTGTTACTCCCTTTAGGACATTTCATCATCTTGGATATGTCTAATTTGACTCTTTCCTGTCCAACCTTAAATTCAACAGTCAATTTTTCCGAATCCATGATTGTTGTAGCCATCACCAAGAAGGGTCTTCCTAGAATGATAGGTGCTAAACTTAGATCTCCCTTCACCTTGACCTCAGTTACAATAAAATCGATGGGGATCTCACAATTTTTAACGTTTATCATCACATCAGATAACCTACCCTCTGGTTGTCTAATTGTTCCATCAGCTAGTAATAGATACATGCAGATTTCCTCTAATTCCCCAAAACCGTACTCCTCATATAAAACTTTTAGAATAATACTAATACTAGCTCCTGTATCTAATAATACTCTAGTAAAAATCTGTCCTCCAATTTCACATGTAATAAAAGGAGCTCCTGGATCTCTCTTTTTAATGGGAACAGAGTTTAAGATACTAGAGGCATTTTCAGAAAGCTTAACTACCTCCTTGATTTTCCTAGATGTGCATGAATCCTTTAAATATTTCTTTAAAGAAGGTGCACATTTAATCATATCCTCTACCGCTATTGACATAGTGGCTTTATTAAAATTCTCTAGGAGTCTATACTCATAATCAGGAGAAGACTTAAGGGCTTTTAAGACCGAAGGATAAGGAATGGGAGGGGTGTAGGTTGAAGGTAGGGGTTCCATACTAGGTGATAGAGCCTCTCCTTCTCTTAGGTTATTTTCCTCCAATTTTGTTTTTTCCTTGCCTAGGTAAGGATCTTGAAGTTCCTTGCCATTTCTCAATTTTGAAATGGCTTGAATTTCTTCAAGACCTTCCTCATTGTCATGATATAGGCTTTCCTCTTGTAAATGGCATAAATTTTTTGGATTGATCGACCTGAGTGGGAGTTGGATTCAACTCCCTTACCTCCATGGTCAACTGTCCTTTGCTTCAAGCTCTCCAAAAGTTGTCTTGTCTGCTCTTGAGCGTCCATCATCATCTTTGTTTGTGTTTCCATCATGGCTTGCATGCGCATCTCCATTTCTTCCCTTAGCCTTCGATTCTGCTGATCTATCATGTGAGAGATCACAGGTGTTATAGTAAACAAATCTTGTACCTGGTTTTGTGGGGCTCCTTGATAAGACTGTTGTGGTGGGGTCTGGAATTGGACTCGTTGCTGGAAAGGGGTCTTGGTCCCTTGGGAGTAGATTCCTTGGTTGTTGTAGATGGGCCTCTTTGGTCCCCCCAAGGCTGTTGGTTGTGGTTCAACACATGCACCTCCTCCTCTCCTAGTTGACATGCTCCATCCTCATGATCTCTACTAGAACATAGAGAACAAATCCTTTCTTTCACAAGGGGTAAGTAAGGGAGAAAAGCATTCTTTAGAGTGGAAGTCAATTCTTCAAGTTTCTTCTTGGTTTCTCTTATCCCTGCATGAAGATCAGCTTCCTTTGAAGTTACTTGCAGCACTCCTCGTTTTGGGTTGGTGTTTATTCCATTTTGACTTGCTCCTATTTCCTGCAGAACAGTTTCAGCCACCCTTTCCAAAATATCAAAGACTTCATCCTCGTAAGCCATATAGAACGAGCCACCAGCTATTTGATTCACTTTACTTTAAAAATATCAGGAAGTGATTCATAAAAAATTTCAGCTAGCTGACACTTTTCTATTCCATGGTGAGGGCATTTTTGGATTAATTCATTAAACATTTCCCATGCTTCACTAAATGCTTCATGATCATGAGGGTAAAATTTCTGAATTTTATTTTCTATAAAAGTTAGTTTTAGAAAGGGGATAAAATTTATGTAGAAATTTATTCTCCATTTCTTCCCATGAATTAAATGTTATGCCTAAATTTCTATACCATGCAAAAGCCTTATCTTTTAAAGTAAGTGGAAAATACTTCATTTTTAATGCTTTAGTAGTTAAGCCAGGAATATTTTTAGAGGAACATCGAATGTGAAAATCGTCAAGAAATTCTAAGGGGTTTTGAGAAGAATGACCAGTAAATTCAGGGAGAGAGTTAAGTAGGGCATTGTCATTCCTAAACATAGCCCCTCACCTACATTGATGTTGATTCCGGTTTGCCTTAGACTTCCTGACAGAGTAGATCTATCCAGCATCGTCCTTCTCCTCCATTGTTGTGGCTGACCATCTTCTGCGATATCGACTTCTTCTTTATCTTGAGCATGAAGTGTTGGCGGAAGAGCAGGATATTGAGTGTCTAGATCTTCCTCAGCGCTAGTCCCAGCCTTAGACCTTGTTAAGACCATCAATCTCCAAAAACGTAGTTACAAGTACCGTTTGTTGAGGGTTAGATGCCCTCAACTTTGGCCAAAGAGGAAAAAAAAAATAATTCACTAAAAACAATCATCGTGCTCCCCGACAACCACGCCAGTTGATAATTCAGATTTTGGGATAATTAGTGATGAGCTAACTTCACTAATTAGTGTCGTTGGTTTATCCGAATTAAAACAACAAAAATTTATAAATAAGAAGGTAACCTCTTTGTCACACCCTCCAAGGCCCAAGGGACTTCTTCTTCTCCTTTCCACCAGCTTCTTCAGCCCTGGATGCTTCCTGCTCAGCTTGGCACTCACTGAGGTGAATGGATCTATGACTCGATTGCACTTAGGCCACCAAACATCACTTTGGATTGAATCACAAGATGAATAGTACAATAGGGTGAAGGGGTTTATATAGGGAGGAGATCAAATGAGAGCCATTGGATTTTTAATACAATGGATGGCCAGATCTTCTTTTCAGGGTCATGATCCACGTCCATTATGGTCCTCCAATAAGCATTGAGACCTTTGAAATACCCCCAAGACATTCAAGGCTTGTTTCCTTAATTAGCATTAAAGGTGCTATCTTTAAGTCTCCACCGTTTGATGTTTTATGGATTGAATGGTTGTATCTTCTTCTCTGGCTTGGATCCACATCCAGGGTTGTCCTCCAATCAGCATTTAAGCCCCTGAAATGTCAATAAATAATCATGACTGGACCTTCCCCTTGCCCTCCTTTCTTTGGCCCAACATGCCTCTCATAGTGGGTTTAGTTGAGATTCCTAAGTGGGCCTTCAGACTAGAGCCAACTGTCTTTCTTTGGGCCTTGTTTCTTGGCCCAGGTTTGTGGCTGAGCCTGCTCATCTGTTCCAAATAGCTTCCTCTTCATTTAATTATCCCCTTTATTCATGAAAGTTTCACCTAATTCCTGCATCTTCCACATCAACTAAGAAGAGAGTGGGATTCATTCCACTTAACTCATTGAGTTAAGTGGGGTTAGTCCCACAAATGATAATAATTAAGTCCAAATTAGAAAAAGGTGATTTTATTTCATGATTTTTTACAACTTAACATAAATGTTGATAATATATTCAGATAAAGATAAAGAAGTAGATAAATTAGCTAGAATTGGACATATATATTACTATCATTTTGGATTTATCAGTGAGTGGTTCCTTAAAGCGACCACCCCTTGGTCGTAGTACCCCTTTTTTTCGTGGCGATCACTTTAAGTGGTCGCTTACCCAAAAAATGGTCAATTTGACCTCGGTGAACGGTCGCTTGTAATGATCGTTCACTACCCTTTTTTATTACTTCTTCTTTTTCGGACGACGACTGCAAAAGTCTGTCGCCCTCTTCTTGCAACTCGGGGGCAGACTTTCTCGGTCATCTTGCCGCCGACGGCCTCAAGCCGTTAACATCGCCGTGGTGGTTCCGTGCAGAATGCCACCATCAAGACATACTTTATATTCTTATTTGTCATTTAAAAAAAAAATCTACATGTAATCCTATTCTAGAATGAATCCTACAGGTCTATATTTGAGCTTACATTGAATCATATCCATCTATTTCTATTAACGAGTATAGGGTACCTGTTTAATATTTACTAGTCTAATCTTATTAAAAGTCTTATTGGAGGATCTGCTTTTGACATGGGGCCCTTTTCTGACATGGCTTGCTTATGATCAGTAGTCACTCCCGTCTTCGTCTTTCTCTTCTTTATCCTTAACACTCCCCCTCAAGCGAGACAGTAGATGAGCGACATTGAGCTTGTGTTTAAGTAATAAAAAATGTGCGTGAGGGAGCTTTTGTAAGTGCATCAGCTACTTGTCTGTTGCTTGGGATGAATCTGATTTGTAGAGACTTCTCAGCAACATTTTCTCGGACAAAATTGAAATCAATTTTTACACGCTTTTTCCCGGTACGAAAAATAGGATTAACAGCAAGATCAGTAGCTCCTATGTTATCACACCAGAGTATAGGGGTGGTTGTTTTGTTGATGTAGATCTCCTTTAAGAGTGGTTGAATCTGCAACACTTCCGCTGCTGCATTTGCCACCGTTTTATACTCAGCTTCTGTGCTAGATCTCTCTACGGTTGGCTGCTTTTTAGAGCTCCATGAAATCAGATTTTTCCCTAAATAGACTAGGAATGCACCAGTTGAGCGTCTATCTAATTGATCTCCAGCCCCATCTGCATCGCTGAAAACATTAATCGTTAAATCCGAATTCTTATGAAATAGTAAACCATGTAAAATTGTTCCTTTCAGATATCTGAACAAATGTTTTAAAATTATCCAGTCCTCAATTGTTGGTTGATGCATTTTCTGCCAGCCTTATTTACAGCAAATGAAATATGGGACCTAGTAAGAGTTAGATATTGTAAGGATCCTACTAATTTTCTATATAACTTATAATCAGTTCTTCAGCTGAGGTAAGTTTGGATAGGCTACAAGGCGTTTTAGTCTCTTTAGAATGTTCCATAATAGATTGTTGTAAAATATGTAAAATGTACTTTGATTGAGAAAACAAATATCCATTTTCAAGTTTAATCAATTCTATTCCATGAAAATAATGCGCAGGTCCAAGATTTTTTATTGCAAAGATTAATTCTAATTGCGACATTAAATGCACAATATTGTACGAGTGAGGTGAAATTACAAGAACATCATCAACATAAATAAGCAAACAAAATAGTATGACTTGTTAAATTTTTTATGAAAAGCGATGTATCAGTTTTAGATCCAATGAAACCATTATTATTAAGGAATATAGCTAATTTAGTAAACCATGCTCTAGGTGATTTTTAAGGCCATGAATAGATTTATTACGTTTGCATACATGATTAGGGAAATCAGGATTTTTAAAACATGTCGGTTGTTCCATATATATTGTTTCTTTCAAATCACGGTGTAAAAATGCATTGGAAAAAATCTAATTGATGAATTTTCAATAATGGCTGACAGAAACTGATTAGTAATAAATGAATAGTTGTGTGTTTAATCACAAGACTGAAGGTTTCATTGTAATCGAAACCTTCTTGCTGGTTAAACCATTAGCTACTATTCTGGCTTTTTATTTTTCTATATCTCCATTTGAATTATATTTATTTCTGTAAACCCACTTACAGCCTATAATGTGAAAATTTGAATGTCTAGGAACAAGATCCGAAGTATTATTTTTCATTAATGCATGTATTTTATTAGTCATAGCATCCATCCATTTAATATTTTTAGAAACTGTGTTAAAATTGGTTGGTTCATTGTTTTCAACAGAGACAGATAAACATTCTGGAAGTGGATGCGTAATCGAGGAAAATACTAATCGTTGCTTTGAGTTTCATGTGAATCAAAATTATTTTGATTCTTCTCCGAGTTTTAAATATCTAAAAAAAATTTAGTCTTTAAGATATCTCCTTGTTCAGAAGTATAATCTAATGTACTTGATCCAAATCCGAAGGATGATTTGGATCACAAGTCCATATCTTAGTAGAATGATTAAGATATTGTTCTTCGTTTAAGGTACCGCTGTTCTCAATTTGTTTTAATAATTGATTCGAGGGATCATGTAAACAAGAAGAATTTTGATTATTATAATTTACAGAACAGTTGATCGAATCTGCATCAACAAGTAAACTACCATTTATATCATGATTCGTGTTAACATTATCATTTGGATTTGGTTCATGAATAGATCCAAGTACCCCTTTATTGTCAGGTATATCATGATATGTAGCAAAAAGAATTTTTTTTTCAAATAAGATAACATGCCTTGAGATAAAAAAATTATTTGTGTGGAGTGACAAGCATTTGTATCTGAGATGAAGAGAGATATATCACAAGAAAAAATATTTTTTTTGACTTGGAATATAATTTAGTAAGCGCACATGGCTTAAGAAAAGGATGACAATGGCATCCAAAAGTTTTGAGTACAGAGTAATCAGGCTTATTTTAAAAAAAAACAATTTCATATGGAGATTTATAGTTTAGCAGTGATGTAACTAAACGATTAATAAGAAATACTGCTGTCACTAGTGCTTCGTCGCAAAATCTTTTTGGTATTTTAGCATGAGTAAGTAGAGTAAGTGCAGTTTCAACTATGTGCTTATGCT